>NC_064628.1:378582729-379832729 GCF_023864275.1 Schistocerca cancellata
GCAAGGCGCTCAATATGGCATCGACTGAAATAAGACTTGCATTCGGCGGCCGAACTTCCCCGGATGGGGCCTCCCGGCCGACAATGCCATATGATCATTTAATTTTTTTATATAAAAATGGTTCAAATGGCTCTGAACACTATGGGACTCAACTTCTGAGGTCATCAGTCCTCTAGAACTTACAAGTACTTAAACCTAACTAACCTAAGGACATCACACACATCCATGCGCGAGGCAGGATTCGAACCTGCGACCGTAGCGGTCTCGCGGTTCCAGACTGTAGCGCCTAGAACCGCACGGCCACTCCGGCTGGCTTTTATACACTTTAATACCGGTTTAGCTAATAAACATTATGAATGCCGCTCATAGTGCCTAGAAGATGTCCTTTAACAAATAGTAATAAAAAACTAAGAACTCCTCCCGAACAGGCCATGAAGGCCCTACGGTACCGACCGGCCGCCGTGTCATCCTCAGCCCATACGCGTCACTGGATGCAGATATGGAGGGGCATGTGGTCAGCACACCCCTCTCCCGGCCGTATGACAGTTTCCGAGACCGGAAACAAATAGTAATAGTGGTGATAATAATAGTAATAATAATAATTCGCACATTTTATATAGCTCCTTCATAATTCGTCAAACAATGTAAGATGGTGAAAAAATTATTTCAATTTTCCAGCCATAAAAAATTATCTGAAAAATAATTTATTTATTACGTAATCAGTTTCGGCTCACAGACCATCATCAGGTATCACAAAATATTTATATCAGCTTACAAGACAATATGTTGTGTACATAGTTCCGCGTAGTCAGCACATACACAACTTTCCCACTAGAGCGCACCCTGCTAAGCACAACAGCGCAGGCGCAGCGCTCATCCGTCTCCGCACTACGAGATGGCACTACCTTAGAGACGGACCAAATTCTGCTTCCGCCGATCCGCGTATTAATATGTAACGCAGCCAATGAGATTGCTGCTAACGTAGAACCTTATCCCCTCGAGGATCACACTCGCGCAGTGATACATGAACGCTCGAGGTATTATGACGAGTGTACAGACCTCCGATTAGTCAGTCTGCATTTGTCTGCACCAGTCTGTACCAGTCTGCATTTGTCTGTACCAGTCTGCATTTGTCTGTACCAGTCTGTACGAGTTCTACATTTGTCTGTACCAGTCTATAGTCAAGTTTCAGTCTGCTCCTAATAAGATTACCATATTCCTGTGCATAGCCATGAAGATAAATGTATAGACACTTTGTCAAGTATCAGAGATATATGTGAGAATATGATTAACGTACCAATACCAAAGGAACTTCAGATTGTCAATTGTAAATAGCATCCAGAACCAAGTTACGTACTGTCTATGCTTTTTATTATTTTAATAAATGTGTGTGAAAATTAATCAGGTTCTGTTTAAAGTTGGTCACCGTCAATCTGCTACTCTAAGCGTGCAAGTGGCATTTCTATCGTCTGACCTAACGGCAGAAGATAAACACGCCGCGATAAGACCACGAGACATATTGCTGACACTCGCCTACTTCGTTAGAGCGACAAGTCAAATAATCTGATGGTGTGTGTACCGAAGGTCTTACAGTACGCACACCACACAATATAAAATCATTACCGTCAAAAAATACAAAATCCATCGCAGTAGTGCCGAATTATGGATTTATATTTTTTGACGCCATTGATTTTATATGAATGTTCAAGCTGTTGTAAATATTTTATGATACCTGATGATGGTCCGTAGGTCGAAACTGATTGTTCAATAAAGAAATCTTGTCAGCAGCTCTTGGCAGTGAATCATGACGTTTTTCAAATACCAGGATGGTTTCTTAGAAAAGGACGCGGCCGATTTCCTTTCCCAACCTTTCCCCAATCCGAGCTAGCCCTCCATCTCTACGTGACCCTTCCCTCTTCCTCTGCTGTACTAGCTGCTGTGTGACCGTGCTTCCTGCAGGTGCCTCTGGGAGTGGGCGTGGCGTTCGCGGCGCAGTACCAGGGCACGGGCGGCGTGTGCTTCGCGCTGTACGGCGACGGCGCGGCCAACCAGGGCCAGATCTTCGAAGTGTACAACATGGCCAAGCTGTGGGCGCTGCCCTGCATCTTCGTCTGCGAGAACAACGGCTACGGCATGGGCACCAGCGCGGAGCGCGCCTCCGCCAACACCGACTACTACACGCGCGGAGACGTGGTGCCCGGCATCAAGGTGCGTGCGTGCGTGCGTGCCGCGTCTACCACATCCCAGTCCACTCTGCTACACCGTGGACCACGTCCGCGATATTTCTCTACGGCACAGAATACTTTCCGGC
The DNA here is from genome assembly GCF_023864275.1 of Schistocerca cancellata. Taxonomy (NCBI): domain Eukaryota; kingdom Metazoa; phylum Arthropoda; class Insecta; order Orthoptera; family Acrididae; genus Schistocerca; species Schistocerca cancellata. The sequence goes on from NC_064628.1 coordinate 378,585,041, forward strand.
ACATTAAAAGTCTGCCATGGACAGAGACTGAACTCGGAAACTTTCTGCTCTAAAGTATGAAGGATAGGGTAGATAATGGCAAAAGAAAAGTTGTGAGGGTGCATCTTGAACGTGCCTTGTTATCTCAGACGGTACAAGCATTGATCGCGAAAGGCAAGGTACTGAGTTCGAGATCCAATCTGCCACTCAGTTTAAATCTGCCAAGAAGTTTCATAGCAATTTCTAAGAACATTTATCTTGGAATACAGCGGTTTTTTTTACTACTTTAAAAGGAACATGAACAACCGCAAGAAACGTCTTTTGCTTTAATGAGGTTACCGGTTTAGGTCTGTTTTAGACCACTTCAGACCTCGTACCTTGATGGTAGGCGATGGTTTTGAACGGAGCAAGCCGGCCGGGGTGGCCGAGCGGTTCTAGGCGCTACAGTCTGGAACCGCGCGACCGCTACGGTCGCAGGTATCCTGCCTCGGGCATGGGTGTGTGTGCTGCCCTTAGGTTAGGTAGGTTTAAGTAGTTCTAAGTCTAGGGGCTGATGACCTCTCCCATAGTGCTTAGAGCCATTTGAACCATCTTTTTGTTTGAATCACACTGTATAAAGACAATCATCGCCAGTTCTTCATAGTTTGTTAGTAAATAAAACGATTGAGGTGACTGAGTGCGTTGCACGGTGCCGCCAGGTGGACGGCATGGACGTGCTGGCGGTGCGCGAGGCGTCGCGGTTCGCGGTGGAGCACTGCTCCTCTGGCAAGGGCCCGCTGCTGATGGAGGCGGTCACCTACCGCTACTCCGGGCACTCCATGTCCGACCCTGGCACCAGCTACCGGACGCGCGAGGAGATCCAGGAGGTGCGCTCCACCAGGGACCCCATCTCCTCCTTCAAGGAGAAGATCCTCAACTCGGAACTCGTCAAGCCCGACGAGCTCAAGGTGAGCGCACCTACCCGTCCACTGTCCTATCTGTCTCCAAGACCGACCACATTTACAATATCAGCAGTCTGTTCACACTGGCGGAAATGGAAAGTGTTACACTATGAAGCATCAGTTCGATGTTTTGCTAGTTTCTTCACGAGTGCTATTTCCTCGACTATTTGCTTGTTCTTGTTGTGGTCTTCAGTCCTGAGACTGGTTTGCTGCAGCTCTCCATGCTACCCTATCCTGTGCAAGCTTCTTCATCTCCCAGTACTTACTGCAACCTACATCCTTCTGAATCTGCTTAGTGTATTCATCTCTTGGTCTCCCTCTACGATTTTTACCGTCCACGCTGCCCTCCAATGCTAAATTTGTGATCCCTTGATGCCTCAGAACATGTCCTACCAACCAGTCCCTTCTTCTTGTCAAGTTGTGACACAAACTCTTTTCCCAAATTCTATTCAATACCTCCTCATTAGTTACGTGATCTACCCATCTAATCTTCAGCATTCTTCTGTAGCACTACATTTCGAAAGCTTCTATTTTCTTCTTGTCTAAACTATTTATCGTCCATGTTTCACTTCCATACATGGCTACACTCCATACAAATACATTCAGAAACGACTTCCTGACACTTAAATCTATACTCGATGTTAACAAATTTCTCTTCTTCAGAAACGCTTTCCTTGCCATTGCCAGTCTACATTTTATATCCTTTTTAGTTCGACCATCATCAGTTATTTTTCTCCCCAAATAGCAAAACTCCTTTACTACTTTAAGTGTCTCATTTCCTAATCTAATTCCCTCAACATCGCCCGAGTTATATCGACAACGTTCCATTATCCTCGTTTTGCTTTAGTTGGTGTTCATCTTATGTCCTCCTTTCAAGACACTGTCCATTCCGTTCAACTGCTCTTCCAGGTCCTGTACTGTCTCTGACAGAATTACAATGTCATCGGCGAACCTCAAAGATTTTATTTCTTCTCCATAAATTGTAATACCTACTCCGAATTTTTCTTTTGTTTCCTTTACTGCTCGCTCAATGTAGAGATTGAATAACATCGTGGATAGGCTACAACCCTGTCTCACTCCCTTCCCAACCACTGCTTCCCTTTCATGTCCCTCGACTCTTATAACTGCCATCTGCTTTCTGTACAAATTGTAAATAGCCTTTCGCTCCCTGTATTTTACCCCTGCCACGTTTAGAATTTGAAAGAGAGTATTCTAGTCAACATTGTCAAAAGCTTTCTCTAAGTCTACAAATGCTAGAAACGTAGGTTTGGCTTTCTTTAATCTGTCTTCTAAGATAAGTCGTAGGCTCAGTATTGCCTCAAGTGTTCCAATATTTCTACGGAATATGTTATTAATATTGTGAGTTCTGGTACAGGTAAAGCTTAGAAAATAAAATACGTTCAAAAACAGGAGGAATCACACATATGCTGTTGACACACTCATCTTCCGAGACGTCGAACGTGTTCTCATGCCTATACGCGTACTTTCCTGTTGCATCTTGAGTGACCTGCTATGTCATCCACTCTTATTTCAATAGGAAATTACAATGAAATGAACACCTTTAGCTGCTTACAGGCGTTGACATACGTCAACGGGGACAGATGAAAATGTGAGCTCCGACCGGAACTCGAACCCGGGACCTCCTGCTTACATGGCAGGTGCTCTATCCATCTGAGCCACCGAGGACACAGATGATAGTGCGACTGCAGGGATTTACCTCTAGCACGCCTCCTGCGAAACCCACGTTCTCAACATATTGTCCCGCACTAAATTCGTACTGCCCCCGCCCATTATACTCATTACTCGCGGCGCGTTGCCGATTCCCGTAAGAGTTCGGGCACTGTTTGTGCATTCGCACAGAAGAAGAAGATGGTCAAGTGGCCGGTGAGCCTTAACTATATATATACTAAGATGGTATCTGTTCTTTCGGACCTGTCCGAAAGAACAGATACCATCTTAGTAAATATAAATCAATAGGAAATGTCTGGCGGTTATTTAGAACAGCAGGCAGAACGTAACAGTCAGATCGCTGTTTCTGTGTCTCTACAAGATCTAATAATCAACAACAGGCTTCAATGCATATGGCGTGCATGAAGAAATTTTCCCGCCGAACTGAGGCCATTCTGCCGGCCGCTGTGGACGAGTGGTTCTAGGCGCTACAGTCTTGACCCAAGCGACCGCTACGGTCGCAGGTTGGAATCCTGCCTCGGGCATGGATGTGTGTGATGTCCTTAGGTTAGTTAGGTTTAAGTAGTTCTAAGTTCTAGGGGACTGATGACCTCAGAAGTTAGCTGTTGTGTCGGACGATGTGACGTGTTCCTTGCACGGCCCCCTTCTGTGTCGGCAGGAGATCGAGACGAGGGTGAAGAAGGCGGTGGACGAGGCGACGCTGAAGGCGAAGGCGGACCACGAGATCGGCCTGGACGAGCTGGCCAGCGACGTGTACGCCAGCCCCCTGGAGCCCATGGTGCGCGGCACCGTGCCCTGGTCGCCGGTGGCGCACAAGCGCGTCGGGCCCGCCGTCAACATCAAGTGACGCGGGGGCGGCGGGGGCTGGCCGCCCGCCGGGCGCATCATCGTCCCCTCCGAGTGAGGCGGCCGCCGCCCCCGCTCCGCAGACATCTCCAGACATCGTCCGAGTGGGCGGCTATCGCCCACCGGGGATCCACTGCCACGTACTGCCTGCCGTGCAGCTGACGAGCTAGTACATCACCAGTAAAGCTGTCCACTTTTTCGCCACGTTACCGTTCAGTGTCTTATTTAAAACTTGTAATTTGTAAATAAATGGAATCTTTGTGTCTTACACATCAGTTATTTCTGTCAGCCTGATTTCTTCTACCTTTGTAGGCACAGCACCTTTAAGCTTCCTATTAATAAATAAACATATTAATAAAAAAACTGTAGCACCTAGACGGGGAGGGGGAAACTAAACTTCACGGGTTGAGACGCTACGTAATGTTATTTCAATGCTTACGAAATCGAGTTAAATTTACAAATAATTTTCCAGTAGAGTAAAGTGGGGCAAGATTGCGCACTTAAAGTTTAAATAGCGATATACCGAAGGAAATGTCACAAATTACAATTATATTTTAACTGGCATTTCATCAGAATTTTGCCTGTTATATGACAGAGTCCGAAACTCATGGAAGCAATTTAAACTGTAATTCGCACTTAGTAAAAAAAGTAATGCAAATGCGCAGTCTTACCCGACCGTGAGGTAATATACCTTGTTTCCCAGCATATAACAGTTACTGTTGATACAATATTTGACCTAATGAACAAATCTGGGCCTGTCATCAAAAACATGCAAAAATATTCTTGTCGGACGAAAATCTTTTTAACAGAGATCACAAATGAAGTGTCCAGAACTATCATAACAAGAGCAGTATTCATGCCACCACTCCTCGCAATTGAGACATTGAATCCAGTCTTCTGTTGGTGGATTATTGTATTTTTTAGTACAACCTCGACAGTGAAAAGTTTGTGAATTTTCCCTAGACGTATTTAAGTTTTGCTTTGTTTTTTTTTTGTTTGCTTGATCAGAATCAAACCGTTTCCTTTTTGGTTTCTTTATTTCTTGTTCTGTTGATTGGGATTCCAGTTGCTTCTTGAATGGGGTCCCAGATACTATTTCTGACTTCTTTCCTTTCTTCTGTCTTTTTTTGGCAATCTTTTCTTCTTGGCAAAGGAATTATTTCTTTTGGGGAAACGTAGGTACTTGGTCCTGGTTGTGGTTCATTTGTAGATGTCTCTGAACTTTGGCTCTGGGGAGGTCCAGTTTCAACTGTGGATGCATCATTAAATTTGTCGCTTTGGTCTGCAACAGTCGAAGGCAGGAAATCTTCCTCTGTGAATATGTGACGATCGGTTGGATAAATGCCACATATCTTGAACGCCTTTGTTGCCTTCGTCATTGTGGCCGTCCTTTGATAAGCGTTTCCAAACAATTCAGCGATACATTCTTGCGTAATTACATATCCAGGGTGGTTAATGAGCCACTGGTCGCATTCCTGTGTATAAAAGTCCTTCAGTGGCTTGAAAAAGCAGCGATCCAGTGTCTGCATTTTGTGGCTGCTGTGTAGAGGAACGGTAAACACGTGAATGTTATGGTCCCTGCAGTAAAGAACGGCGTTCAGACTCAAATGTGACGAGTGATTGTCCAAAATTAACAAGACTGGATTATCTTCTGTTGGCTGTGTATGTTTTGCAAAATGTTGTAGCCATGTGAGATACAAATCTGAGTTGATGTATCCAGTGTCCGAACACATCATTAGTGACCCAGGAGGGGCACCGTTCCTCAAACTATCCTTCATCCTTTTCCAAGGAAATATTATTCCTGGAGGGATGTAACTCCCCTAGCTCCCATACAACATATAACGGTTATCAGCTGACCTCTTTCTGCAGATGCTATTTTGCCTATGTGCTTCCTGCCGCATGTTGCAATCACTTTCGGAACTTTGTTAGGAACAGTTGTAATTCCTGACTCATGCATTTTATATATGCGATGAGATTAAAATTTATATCTCTCCATCAGCGACGAAAGATTATCAAAGAAGATGCTCGTTTGCTGTTTGTTGAACCCGATCACACGTCCGAGACTAGTTTTCTGTGGGATCCGAAGGCTAAGATTTCGTCTCTACAGGAAATCATAAGCCCAGTCCTTTCCGGCCATCTTAGTGTTTTTGTAAAATTTTGTTTTTATGTTATTCCTCTCAGAGTAGTCATGAACTAATCTTCTGAAATCTTTCAGTCATACCATAATAGCCGGCCGGGGTGACCGAGCGGTTCTAGGCGCTACAGTCTAGAACCGCGCGACCGTATGGTCGCAGGTTCGAATCCTGACTCGGGCATGGATGTGTGTGCTGTCCATAGGTTAGTTAGGTTTAAGTAGTTCTAAGTTCTAGGGGACTGATGACCTTAGAAGTTAAGTCCCATAGTGCTCAGAGCCATTTGAACCATTTTTTCATACCATAATAACATTTGTCCAAAGATCTGCAGTGTTCGCCGAGTTCCAGTTCCTGTTCATCATTAAAAGTTCTTCCGAATCTTCCCAGTTTGTTTATCCCAAAATGCTGAAAAAAGTGGGGGTGGTAGTATTAATTTTAAGCTTATCCATATGTAGGCAAAAGTTTCCAAAATAAAAAATATAGAGATAAAAGTATACTTGCAAGGGCCTCGTACCTCTTTAAGGCGATTTCTGAGGGCAGCTTCACTTATTCCAAGTTCCCTCGCTGTTTGTCTTTTAGACTTGCCATTTTTCAAGCCCTCTTTTGCAGCTTCCAGCATTTCTGGAGTGCATGGTTTCCGTTCGGTTTTCCTTTTGTAGACGCTAAAATATAAAAAAGGGTTCTTAGAGGACTACTGTCGATGTATAATATCCACCTCAACGTTCATAAATATTTCTAGGTCTATGAAAAAGCTGATAATTATAACGCATGGGGTAAGATTACGCACTGCGCTGTTTTGTCCCACCTGCAACGCGTAAACTTACTCCGCACTACGACACTGCAGCTTTTGACTGCACATTGAAATGCTTTGTAGGAATATAGATGTGTTAATATACCACAAGACTGACAATGCATCGTAGTACACATTGGAATAAAGTTTAAATTGATAATCCAATTATTGCCTGAGTTATAGCTTACATCCGGAACATGAAATGTTATATGACAATAACGTAAAACAGTTCTTACCGCATTGCGCAGCCGTTGACAATCAAACTACGGCAATAAAGGGTCAGCCACAGAGGCTATTTCGTGCCCTGTAGAGTAGCCAACCGCTGCATCACTAAAACTGAGATACAAGCCTTGCGCAGTCTGCCGCGCAGTCTTACCCCACTCTACTCTATGACTTATCAAAATGATAATGATGGAAGTTGACGAAATGAATTGAAACTTGTGCCACGGTCGGGACTCGAACCCAGCTGTCCCTGCTTATAACACAAGGGGGCTGACCATTATACCAACACAGTACTATGGGCACCACTGCTGCATGGACTAGCCAAGTCCAGTGCCCTACTCAACGAACCTCAATTCGTATCTTCAGCTTATTTTCCCCCTAAATCGAATGACTTTGCGCACCCATTTCTTTGATTTCATGCAGTGATTTGGTTTGAATAGCACCACAGCGTTGGACGTAAGGGGGAAGTCCCGTAACTCAGGTGATCTTATAGATCACATAATTAAACTATATCATATAAATTAAATAATTACCTGAGGTAAAGGACTTCCCCATTACGTCCAGCGCTGAGGCGCTATTCGAATTCCGGTGATCCCCGTCAATAATGACGATTTGGGGTAAAATAAACTGAAGATACGAGTTGTTTGTTTTGGGGAGGACACTGGATTTGAGTAATCCCTGTAGCAGTGCTGACCATAGTGCTGTGGTGATGTATTGGTTAGTATTGCTGCCTAGTAAGCAAGGACCCCGGATTCGAATCATGAGCATTGTACAAATTTTAGTTCATTTCTTCAGCTTCCATCATTATCGTAAATAAAGATGAGACTTTAATGTCTCAGGAAAAATTTTATTATAAGATTATCAAAAAGACGTTGCGCACCCATTGCCCTGATTTCATGCAGCGATTTGGTTGGTAAAGCTGTTGTACCCTCTCATGAAGGTAGCTGACCAACAGCTTTTGTAACTGGTCCTTGATTACTGGCCCTGGGACCGAGTTGACGTGCGAGCTATGCAACCTCCCCCTTACTAATCGGCCTATCCTGCTTCTGATGTAAAATATGACCGTGGATACTATGAATGCCTAATGGATTTTTACTAAATGGATAAGGCTATCTTTGCCGAAGAAATAATACCGATAAGTAGGAGGAGAGTGTACAACAGACCCTTCTGATGGAAAAGTCTACTAAAAATAAAAAGGAATTAAACCTAACAGGGTTATAATTTGGAAAAGTGGAAGTTATTTTGTGCATTCACTCACGAACAACACTGGACAGAAAAGTGGTACCACTGATAATGAATCCAAAAGCTACACTAATGAACGAAAAGGAAATAATTAACGGCCGTCAGCCCACTAGGATAATTTACATTCAAAAACCCTGTACACGAATAAGGGAAAGAAAAATATGTATTATTAAACACTGACGTGGCAACTGAAGGTTTTTTGACACTAATTTTGAGTATGCAATAATAAAGAAAACTGAGAAGTCACTCTTACGTTATGTTTGTCATTAAATTTTGAACAAAACAATCGATTAATGATTTGAAAATATGCAGTTAAACTGTTTGTTAGTACTGAACTTCGTTACGTGGACAATGACTTTCAGTGGCCTCAACGTAATGTCATCAAAGAAATTTAGAAAGAAAGCAAGCACCTTTACTTTGCAGTTAGTTATTTTGCAAATTGGATTTCAAATTATTGTCTGAACAACGGAGCCTTTTTTAATGACTTGAGCAGAAATAAATAATAGAATACGTACCAAACCAAACAGCCGTGTGCCCCAAGCTATATGTAAAATAAATAAAACTTCCGCTTGGTAACAATGTCTGACGACCATGAGGACACAATCGCTCTGAGTTTAACTGATTATTATTTAAATAAATTTTATCAATCAAACCTCGTTCAGTTGTGCTGCTGGGTTAGCCGTTAATACTTTCTACCAATGAATAGCCTTACTTCAGTGCTGAGCATACGGCGAAACTCGGAGCCGACGACGAATCTGTGTTGCTGGAACTACTGCTGTTGTTGAAGACGGTAGCATCTTGTGGAGCACGGCTAATTACGGGAACGGGCAATCGTAATCAATACAGTCCCTTCTGCCCGTCCACTGCTACTAAACATCTGGCCAGTGCGCGTACATGATGCCGCCGAAAATGCTACTCTCTACTGCGAGAGCGTTAACACACTTCCGCACACTACAAGCGCTGGAACCCGTCTCTCTCTCTCTCTCTCTCTCTCTCTCTCATCGCGCTCCGCGCAACAACTCCCTACCCAAAGATTTTACAACGCACAAGCACTGCTATTATCGTTGCTAGTCGATGCAAATAACAATTCTTTACGCTTTTCCCCAGAGCTTATAAGTTTCACAGTAAGACACAGATAAATACAATGAAACGTTAACAGACTTCTATCTAAATTTACACATACAGTGAAGCAATGTCCTTACTCATTAAAAGAAAGCATTTTAATTACAAATACACTCATGCTCATAAATTAAGGATAATGCTGATACATGGTGAAACAACGCTCTGGTGGGCCGTTTGCGGGCTTAAATCACCTCGGGGTATGACCATGCGGTGTATTTGATCTGCGGTCGTCACACGGTGGCGCTGGCAGCAGCCCACATACTGTACACAGAGATGTGTTGGTGCATGTCAGAGTACGGTGCAGCGAGTAAGTGTGCTGTGCGGCTGGTCCCGGCGGAGGTTCGAGTCCTCCCTCGGGCATGGGTGTGTGTGTTTGTCCTTAAGATAATTTAGGTTAAGTAGTGTGTAAGCTTAGGGACTGATGACCTTAGCAGTTAAGTCCCATAAGATTTCACACACATATGATCACTTTTGAGTAAGTGAGCAGACGTTTTCAGACGTGCTAATGTTGACTGTGTGTTGAAAATGGCTCAAATAACACATATTGATGACGGTATGAGGGGCAGAATACTAGGGCGACTGGAGGATCGTCAAACACAGCAGGTCGTAGCACGGGCCCTCTGTGTACCACAAAATGTGATCTCAAGATCGCAGCATACAGGAAAAGTGTCCAAACGCTACAGTACGGGATGTCCACAGTGTACAGCACCACAAGAAGACCGATATATCACCATCAGTGCACGCAGACGGCCACCGAGTACTGCAGGTAGCCTTGCTCGGGACATTACCGCAGCCACTGGAACAGTTGTCTCCATACACACAGTCTACGTATGACAGAACAGACGTGGTTTATTCACCCAGAGACTTGCAAGGTGCATTCCACTGATCCCTGGTCACAGGAGAGCCCGTAAAGCCTGGTTCAAAATGGCTCTAATCACTATGGGACTTAACTTCTGAGGTCATGAGTCCCCTAGAAAAATGGCTCTGAGCACTATGCGACTTAACTTCTGATGTCATCAGTCGCCTAGAGCTTAGAACTAATTAAACCTAACTAACCTAAGGATATCACACACATCCATGCCCGCGGCAGGATTCGAACCTGCGACCGTAGTGGTCGCTCGGTTCCAAACTGTAGCGCCTAGAACCGCACGGCCACTCCGGCCGGCGTAGTCCCCTAGAACCTAGAACTACTTAAACCTAACTAACCTAAGGAAATCACACACAGCCATGCCCGAGGCAGGATTCGAACCTGCGACTGTAGCGGTCGCCCGTCCCAGACTGTAGCGCCTAGAACTGTAAAGCCTGGTGTCAAGAACACAGTACATGGTCATTGGCACAGTGGTCCCAGACTATGTTCATGGACGAGTCCAGGTATAGTCTGAACAGTGATTCTCGCCGGGTTTTCATCTGGCGTGAACCAGGAACCAGATACCAACCCCTTAATGTCCTTGAAAGGGACCTGTATGGAGGTCATGGTTTGATGGTGTGGGGTGGGATTATGATTGGTGCACGTACACCCCTGCATGTCTTTGACAGAGGAACTGTAACAGGTCAGGTTCATCGGGACGTCATTTTGCACCAGTATGTCCTCCCTTTCAGGGGTGCAGTGGGTCCCACCTTCCTCGTGATGAATGATAACGCACGGCCCCACCGCTCTGCCATCGTAGAGGAGTACCTTGAAACAGAAGATATCATGCGAATGGAGTGGCCAGCCTGCTCTCCAGACCTAAAACCTATCGAGCACGTCTGGGATTCTCTCGGACGACGCATCGCTGCACGTCTTCAAACCCGTACGTCACTTCAGGAGCTCCGACAGGCACTGGTGCAAGAATGGGAGGCTATACCACAGAAGCTGCTCGACAACCTGATCCAGAGTATGCCAACCCATTGTGCGACCTGTGTACGTGCGCATGGTGATCATATCCCCTATTGATGTCGGGGTACATGCGCAGGAAACAGTGGTGTTTTGTAGCACACGTGTTTCGCGAAAGTTTTCTCAATTTATCACCAATACCGTGGACTTACAGATCTGTGTCATGTGTGTTCTCTATGTGCCTATGCTATTAGCGCCAGTTTTGTGTAGTGCCACGTTGTGTGGCACCACATTCTGCAATCATCCTTTAATTTATGAGCATGAGTGTATTTACATACAATTCAGCAAAAAAAAATTAATATATTGCTAGCAGGAGCCATGCATCCTGCATTTGCGGTGTTACAGCTGGTCCCACACATATTCTCTTGGGGACAGATCTGTGGATCTTCTGGCCACAGGAGTTCGTCAACACCACGCAGACAGTTCGAAGAGACATACGCCGTGTGTGGACGAGCACTGTCATGTTGACAAATGGCATCTCCATACTGTCACATGAGTGGCAATACGTCAGGGCACAGGATGTTGCTGTTTACACCGTTTTTTCGCCAAGGGTTCAACAATATTGCCATCCGTGATCTGAAATCATACCCGAAGGGTCCATAGACGATGACTCCAGGAGTAACAACGCTGTGCCTCTCGAGTACGTCACCATGCTCGTCATCGATGGCCACCTGGGGTGGGGCAGAACCGTCGTTCATCGCCGAACACAGTGGGACACTATCGATCAATACTGCATGTTTCCTGGTCATGGTAAGCCTCCAGACATAGCCGTCTGTGCTGTGCTGTTAACGTCAGCCTCTGCATGAAACAGTGAATCTCAATTGTAGCTGCTGCTATTCTCCGACCACAGGCGTGGAATGACACAGAACGCCGCAGGGAGTCCATTCCTTGTTCTCGGATGGCAGGCGCAGATGTGATCGGGTTACGATGTACTTGGTGGACAATACGGCAATCCTGCCTTGTGATGGCCAGACATATTTGCCTGGAAACTTGAGTATGCCTGCCCTCATGTTCACATTGGATGGGGGCTTATTTAAAATGCAATAATTTTAGTAGCTGTGTGTCCGGTTACTAAATCTCGTAACTGGTTGGCCCTGAGTAATATTAGCACGCAATCTGACTGTATAAAATAAAAATAAAGAATGACAAGAAATTTCCGTTAACACAATTGATTAATTAAGTCCCCTGCAACTATAAAAGCTACGAAACAACAAAGCACAAGTATAACTGTTCTGTGTATGGTAGTGTGACTCAACGTACAGTACATGTATCTGGCACGGTTCTCCCTCAATACGACAAGATACTTTAAACACCATTTACAATGAACTAATTAAAAAACCAGAAATTCTATAATTGCACATAGAAACCTGAATTACAAGTCTAATGCATGAACACGAGCCAGATGCTTTGTTGACTGAACCTGTGACCAAGAGGCATTGTCATTAAAGAAAAGTGAAATATTTTTTTTTACCTCAATATATATTGACGAAAAATACACTGTGAGCATTGCAACATCTTCCATCTATACATTACACCAACCGAACAGCATCTACTCTCTCGCCCAACAGAACAACAACTGCACTCGACATCCTCTGAACTAGTACTGTTCTCGACATCCTCTCAACAAGTACTGTCACGGCAACCTCTGAACTACTACTGCACCAGTGGAGGCGGCGGAATACGAGGTGCATTCAAGTTCTAAGGCCTCCGATTTTTTTTCTCTGGACTGGAAAGAGATAGAAACATGCGCATTGTTTTAAAATGAGGCCGCGTTCATTGTCAATACGTCCCAGAGATGGCAGCACCATACGGCAGATGGAATTTTGCCGCCAGCGGCGAGAATGAGAACTGTTTTAAATACTTAAAATAGCGACGTTTTCCTTGCTTGAACAGCGTGCAATCATTCGTTTTCTGAATTTGCGTCGTGTGAAACCAATTGAAATTCATCAACAGTTGAAGGAGACATGTGGTGATGGAGTTATGGATGTGTCGAAAGTGCGTTCGTGGGTGCGACAGTTTAATGAAGGCAGAACATCGTGTGACAACAAACCGAAATAACCTCGGGCTCGCACAAGCCGGTCTGACGACATGATCGAGAAAGTGGAGAGAATTGTTTTGGGGGATCGTCGAATGACTGTTGAACAGATCACCTCCGGAGTTGGCATTTCTGTGGGTTCTGTGCACACAATCCTGCATGACGACCTGAAAATGCGAAAAGTGTCATCCAAGTGTGTGCCACGAATGCTGACGGACGACCACATGGCTGCCCGTGTGGCATGTTGCTAAGCAATGTTGACGCGCAACGACAGCATGAATGGGACTTTCTTTTCGTCGGTTGTGACAGTGGATGAGACGTGGATGCCATTTTTCAATCCAGAAACAAAGCGCCAGTCAGCTCAATGGAGGCACACAGATTCACCGCCACCAAACAAATTTCGGGTAACCGCCAGTGCTGAAAAAATGATGGTGTCCCATGTTCTGGGACAGCGAGAGCGTAATCCTTACCCATTGCGTTCCAAAGGGCACTACGGTAACAGGTGTATCCTACGAAAATGTTTTGAAGAACAAATTCCTTTCTGCACTGCAACAAAAACGTCCGGGAAGGGCTGCGCGTGTGCTGTTTCACCAAGACAACGCACCCACACATCGAGCTAACGTTACGCAACAGTTTCTTCGTGATAACAACTTTGAAGTGATTCCTCATGCTCCCTAGTCACCTGACCTGGCTCCTAGTGACTTTTGGCTTTTTTCAACAATGAAAGACACTCTCCGTGGCCGCACATTCACCAGCCGTGCTGCTATTGCCTCAGCGATTTTCCAGTGGTCAAAACAGACTCCTAAAGAAGCCTTCGCCGCTGCCATGGAATCATGGCGTCAGCGTTGTGAAAAATGTGTACGTCTGCAGGGCGATTACGTCGAGAAGTAATGCCAGTTTCATAGATTTCGGGTGAGTAGTTGATTAGAAAAAAAAAAATCGGAGGCATAAGAACTTGACTGCACCTCGTAATAATCTTTGGTGCAATCTCTGGCGCTGTGACTCAGTGTAGCCACCTTTCAACATGCAGTCCAATACCTGGTCTCTGTCTTATCCGAATACCTCAAAAATTTGGATTTTGCTTGATTCGACCAGCTGGTCAAACGAAGACTAACAAATGAGGTCATTTTCAAAGTCAGTCAGGCGCTGATAACTCTGTCCCATACGATTATGTGACATCCCCATCTCCTTCCCAATGAGCGCTGAATATCTTTTCACGTCCCTTGTATAACCTACTAGATCAGGTAACAACGTTATACACGTAGAACATTAATGCAGTCTGGTAGCCGTTCTGTCTGTCACAGAGAACTGCTACTCTAATCATTTTCGCACCCGCCGGTGGTATGTCAGTATACAAAAATGGCTCTGAGCACTATGCGACTTAACTTCTGAGGCCATCAGTCGCCTAGAACGTAGAACTAATTAAACCTAACTAACCTAAGGACATCACACACATCCATGCCCGAGGCAGGATTCGAACCTGCGGCCGTAGCGGTCTCTCGGCTCCAGACTGTAGCGCCTAGAACCGATGGCCACTCCGGGCGGCTTGTCAGTATACGAACCTGTGTTTATATTCCATTATGTCTTCGGACTACTTCACTTTTTTCGTTATGTGGTGTATTTAAAGAGTAAATTTATACTTTGAGGACTGAGCGCAAGTGTGGACGCTCAACCGGCTGATACTGAGCGACTTCACAGTTTTTCTGAATTTTCTGCAGCAGATTCTATACCATAGAAAATAGATTGCCTGTTTTGCATTAAAAAACTACGTCCATTCTCTTCAGAGAACTGCAGAGAAATAAACATTTACGTTAGTGACAAGGGTTGTATATTAATTTGAGAGTATGCTGTTTTCACACTGAAAAAAAATTTTTTTTTAGGTTTTAGGACCTCTAAGGGACATAGGATTGAAGTTGTTAGTTTTAAATGAATAACTGTTGAAATATGAACTTTTATTTTATTGATAATCACACAGTTACATTGGCTTTTGTATGAAATATTTCGAAACATTTTGGAAAACAAAGCCCTACGTCACAGGTTTCACAATAATATCGCGTGTCTTTCCTTGAAACTTTTCCATATCTTGCCTTGCTTGTTTCTGCACATACTTTGCACCTTCTCTGAGGTCACTTAGACAATTTTGTGGGTGGAATTAATTTTGGAAAATGTCTTCCGCTTGTCTGTTGATAGATGAACTATTCTGAGAAGTGCACAAGTCTAACAGGCCACCTTTGTGAACCAAGTTCTCTGCTAACTCTGTAATGTATTCAACCAGATGTTTGCTTGTATTCTGCGACGTTTTATACAAGATGTATGAATTTATAGTCATGAGCACGAAAATGTGAAAGAAAACTTTTTTCCACCACTTTATTTGTTTTCGTTCAAAAGGATAGTACGCCATTAGCTGGTCGCTATGATCCACACCAGCTTTTTTACTATTGTAGTCCAAAACACAGTCTGGCTTCATTTTTTCCGCCAGTCCTAATTTAGTTTTTACACTGACATTTGTTGCCGTCATTTTATGCTTTGTTGTCAAAAGAAAAACGTCTCTGTTGTCCTTCCATTTTACAAACAGTAAGTGACCTCGTCTGCGAAACGAAAGTTCATTTTTTTCAATTTCTGACCAACAGGATCCCTTGGTAGTCCTTTTCTATTTTTCTGCACAGTACCAACTGCCTTAGTTCTTTTCCCCCACAAATAATGCAGTAAATCAGGGTTGGTGTAAAATCGGTCCATGTATAATGTGTGACCTTTATTTTGAAACGAATGACACAATCTGTCTACAATGTGTAAAATGCTGTTATCGGCAATAGACTGTTTCGCAGAATAAATTTCACAGTTCAGGACGTACCCACTTCCACTTTCACAGAGCATAAAAAATTTTACGCCATATTTATTAGGCTTATTTTTCATATACACTCTAAAACTCAGTCTACCACGAAAAGGGCAAATTCCTTCATCTGTAGTAATATTTTCGCCTGACTTGTAAGCCTTTCCACTTTGGGTCAAGCATCTGTCGAATATAGGTCTTACCTTATGAATAGGATCGTGACCTACCTGGTTTTTAGGAATATATGTTGCGTTATCTATGAGATGTAACATTCGTAGAATTGACAAAAATCTACCTCTTGGCAGACACTTTGCCGCAAATGAGGACTGCAACACGGGATTTGTTGACCAGTAGTCAGACAGTTCTGGTTTCTTGACTAGGCACATATGCAAAATAATACCAAAAAATTTATACAGTTCACTGAGTTTCACTGTTGTCCACTTACGCCACACTGACTGAGGCTTCAGTTTTCCTGTAGCACTTAGTGTCTCTATTGTCATTCTAGAGTAGCGGTTTCTCTCTCGTTTGATCAGTCTCACCAGATCTTCATCGGAAAAGTACGTGAAACAATCAAACACTGAAGAATGTTGGTCAATCCCATCTTGAATTCCACAGGATTCAGAAAAAAACAGGAAGCTGGGGAGTGATTGTATCGTCATCTGTCCATTGGCCAGAACAATATGGCAAATTGCAATGACCAATTGTGTTTGTTGTGACAACGATGTCAATAGCCTCATCTTCAGGTCTTCCCGACGGTTCACCGTCCGAGGGATCGTTTTCATCTATAAGAAAATTCGTAAAAATTATCTTTTTTGTGACCAGGAATCAAACCACAGAATTACGGAAAATTCGGACAAAAAATAGCTTAGCATCACTAATGTCAAAATCTGCAATTTCTTCATTTAATTCTGAACCACTATTGTTCAATAAAAACTCTATTTCTTTATCTCGCAAGGCCATGACGAAAATAAATCGCAAAGCAAGTTTCGAACTGCGGCGCGCCTGTTGTAAGTCGAGCGTGATCGCGGCAAAGCAAATGACTCAAAATATACTGCTGTACCACCTCCAACAGTGACAAATGCTGCCATCTATATTTTTTTCTTGGTACTAGGATAACCAGAGAGTACTTTTAAACCTACAGAATATGAAAGTCATGCGCTGGGAATCGTTAACATCGCTGATATCGGCCGACGTAGGAGCTACGTCGATCGTCTTTTTGGGGTACTGTCGGACCGACGTAGGAGCTACGTCGCTCGTCTCGAAAAGTGTTAAAAGTGTGTGCTGGACCAGGGTTCGAACTTCAGTGGCCAATGCTCTTACCTGCTGTGCCAGCCAGAGGCGACCCCCGGCTCGCCCACACAGCTGCTTATCTGCCAGTTCCTCTTCTACTTTCCAAATATAATAGAAACTTGAATTATTATTTTAAAAAAGAAAGTTTTCTTGTGCACAGTCCATTTTTGCGAATTTTTCTTTTTTGATCATTTCACAAACAGCTACACTTAGAGATGGAACCCTCCTTCGATCTAACCTGAATAACTAACGAAACTTTCTATACGCAACAATGAATTACCTAGCAGGCAGAGCAACAAGGTAACTTTAAAACAACACATGAAAATTTGTTTGCAGCTGGGGTGCGACTTAGCGAAAGCCCAATTCTGCACCGCAGTGCAACAATAGCTACAGTATTCTATGCCGAAGGCACAATAAAATGATTCTGCTGGCCACGAAATGATGCGACTATGCAGGGCAAAACTACTGAAATATACTGCGATGGCAACATGCAAGCGACTGTACTTTTTATGCAAAACTGCAGCTCATCATCTACGTTTCCGCTTCAACATCTCTTTCCTCACTGGTGCAGTTGGTTCATGAAAAATGAAACAAACAAAAGATTAGTACATTCATGAATTCTAGTTCGAGTCCCACGATAGGCACCAGTTGAATTATTATTTTAAAAAAGAAAGTTTTCTCTACACTACTGGCCATTAAAACAACTACACCACGAAGATGACGTGCTACAGACGCGAAATTTAACCGACAGGAAGAAGATTCTGTGATATGCAAATGATTAGCTTTTCAGAGCATTCACACAAGGTTGGCGCAGGTGGCGACACCTACAACGTGCTGGCATGAGGAAAGTTTCCAACCGATTTCTCATACAAAAACAGCAATTGACCGGCGTTGCCTGGTGAAACGTTGTGGTGATGCCTCGTGTAAGGAGGAGAAATGCGTACCATCACGTTTCCCACTTTGATAAAGGTCGGATTGTAGCCTATCGCGGTTGCGGTTTATCGTATCGCGACATTGCAGCTCGCGTTGGTCGAGATCCAATGACTGTTAGCAGAATATGGAATCGGTGGGTTCAGGAGGGTAATACGGAACGCCGTGCTGGATCCCAACGGCCTCATATCGCTAGCAGTCGAGATGGCAGGCATCTTATCCGCATGGCTGTAACGGATCGTGCAGCCACGTCTCGATTCCTCAGTCAACAGATGGGAACGTGTGCAAGATAACAACCATCTGCACGAACAGTTACACGATGTTTGCAGCAGCAGGGACTATCAGCTCAGAGACCATGGCACCGGTTACCCCTGACGCTGCATCACAGACACGAGCGCCTGCGATGGTATACTCGACGACGAACCTGGGTGCACGAATGGCAAAACGTCGTTTTTTCGGATGAATACAGGTTCTGTTTACAGCATCATGATGGTCACATCGGTGTTTAGCCACATAGTAGTGAACGCACATTGGAAGCGTGTATTCGTCATCGCCATACTGACATATCACCCGGCGTGATGGTATGGGGTCCCACGTCTCGGTCAGCTCTTGTTCGCATTGACGGCACTTGGACAGTGGACGTTACATTTCAGATGTGTTACGACCCGTGGCTCTACCCTTCATTCGATCCCTGCAAAACCGTACATTTCCATCAGGATAATGCACGACCGCATGTTGCAGGTCCTGTACGGGCCTTTCTGGATACAGAAAATGTTCGACTGCTGCCCTGGCCAGCACATTCTCCAGATCTCTCACCAACTGAAAGCGTCTGGTCAATGGTGGCCGAGCAACTGGCTTGTCTCAATACGCCAGTCACTTCTCTTGATGAACTGTGGTATCGTGTTGAAGCTGCATGGGCAGCTGTACCTGTACACGTCATCCAAGCTCTGTTTGACTCAATGCCCAAGCGTATCCAGGCCGTTATTACGGCCAGAGGTGGTTGTTCTGCGTACTGATTTCTCAGGATCTATGCACCCAAATTTTGTGTAAATGTAATCACATGTCAGTTCTAGTATAACATATTTGTCCAATGAATACCCGCTTATCTTTAGCATTTCTTCTTGGTGTAGCAATTTTTAATGGCCAGTAGTGTATTTTGTGTGGCCCTCTGTAGTGGTAATTGAAAAATAAATTTAGATAAGAGGAAATTAACTGGGATGCCGTTAATAAAAGAAGCACCCAAGTAAAAAATAAAGTTTAAATGATCACACAGCACAAATAAATTTACCACTAAAAGACAGAAAGTCAATAATTCAAGACTTTTTCTAACCTGCTTTGATACCGTGGAGTGGACTGACCGCGCACATCGTTTGTTGGCTGTATGTAGACCATTAATACTACGCGTTATGCGCAGAACTGCTGCCCGGAAAGTGCGTTTACAGATCGGCTTAACACATCTCAGGAACGCACGAGTGGCTACTACAAATTCGAACATCAATGATGTTCGGCAGCGGCCAGCAAACGATATGTCGGTAGTCTTGCAGTTCTCCTAGTTGAAACATAGAAAAGTTGGCAGGCAAGGTTAATGTTGTTGAAATGAGACATTGGTTAACAATTATTCATATATTGACGACACATTTACATAGATAAATATTTTACACAATTTGAAAATATTTTTCTAGTACAACTGCCTGTTACAAATTCATTCGAGAGAGCGATCATTAAGAGAGAGCGATCGACAAGAGCGGGGGCATCAATAGAGACCGGATCTCAGGAGAGAGATATCGAGAGAGAGAGCGAGCCAGACGCTGCTCGTGTTTATAGACAAGTAGACAACTGAAGGCAACTTTACTGTCATTTTTCCTCGGTCTCTTCCTGTTCTGGAAGCCTCTTCCGTGGAAACAATGACCGCTTGGAAATCGTGAATAAAATTATAGTATATAGCTATGAATGCGAACTATTACTTACAAAATAACTTTAAACTACCTTCAACAATAACTGGCACTCACAGTCCTTGAGAAACGAGACGGCAGTGCAACAACGTCCATTAGCCTTTGCCAGGACCAAACGCATTCACCGTTAAGGGAGTATTCAGGCAAGAAGCTCTGAGGTATCTCAGCAGCCCTAGAGGAAGGATTCAAATCCTTAACCTGGGGGAAAGAAGATGGAATACGTTGAGACAGCTGAACCAATGCAGATAAACTTCAGCTGCAAATGGAAGAGCAATTCTGGAAGCTAACAAGCCCAGTTCCTGACTCGTGGTATGTGACGTGACTGGATGATCCCACGTGGCCGACCATACAATATACATCTGTCCACTCAGGCGCGAGGGCGTTTAAGATACTGCATGGCGTCGTGTACGGTCCGCCTGGTTCCGTCGATTACAAAAAAATGGTTCAAATGGCTCTGAGCACTATGGGAGTTAACATCTGAGGTCATCAGTTCCCTAAAACTTAGAACTACTTAAACGTAACCAACCTAAGGATCCCACACACATCCACGCCCGAGGCAGGATTCGAACGTGCGACCGAAGCGGTCGCGCGGTTCCAGACTGAAGCGCCTAGAACCGCTCGGCCACACCGGCCGGCCCGTCTATTACATATTTGCGTGACCAGCTCATGTATCAAAATCACAAAGAACTCACGTCAATATAGGCGCATATTCAGGTTTATAATGATTACATTTTCATACTGTAGATGGACAGTTGGTAAGTCCCAGCTTTCAAAAAGTTGTCCATGTTAAGAATCAGATCACGCTGGTGGGTTGTCATAAAAAATCGAGTACATCAAAAAGATGCGTCACAAAACTATAACCTAGAGACTCAACGGCTGGCACTACTACACGTTTGGACTTGGGACTTGAGTCTGGTGGATGTTTCTCCTTTTTAAACCAGACGTAACACGATCTCACAAAAAAATCGACGTTACAATGTGAATTCTGAATGAGAAACGGGTTGCGTAATATTACCATTTACACAGAACGTAGGTGGAGTAACTCGTAGCTCCTTTGTGTGTTGTGGTGAAATGATAATTACTTGCATATCCAGCGGATGTAGTACTCTTCATCACAATTTGCCATTTTTTGAGTGCCGCCATCGTGGAGTTGCACGTTGACGGTCAGCAGTGTGTGCACATTGCTGCAACGAGGAAATCAATTCTGTGGCACTCCTTAGCTTCTTAAAATTTGTGTTGTCGCTCAGAATTTTCTGCAAGCAACTGAAAACTGCAACGTCAGAAAACAATACCCCATCCTGCAAATTTGTACAACGAATGAAGGCCTTCACGACCGGGTGACATGGCTGTTGATATACTTTCCGGGATGTGAGGTCGTGGTCCAAGAACTTTTCTGCTCCTTACGTTTCGTCCAGGACTGCGCTGGACTTCTTCAGAGGCGCTGCTCCGCTGAGTCTTGCCGACTCGTGATGCGAGTAAAGCATCTTCATACAGCTATGCAGCTTTTGGAAACACTTCATCATTCTTGACTATTTAATTATTATAATTATTGTGATAATTTGAATGCTTATTGAGTGCTGAGACTTGTTCACAATGTCTCCGAGTTGTGGTTGTCCTCCCCAGACAGTTCTTTGAATGAAAGGCGGTGCTTTCCTTCCTTCCTCCGGCAAGGGGCTTAGAGAAGGAGCAGAAAAGTTCTTGGACCACGACCTCACATCCCGGAAAGTATATCAACAGCCTTGTACAACGAAGTCTACGTGCGTGGAAATGTGTGTGGTTGTGTGTGCGTGTGTGTGTGTGCGTGTGTGTGTGTAAGAGAGAGAGAGAGAGAGAGAGACAGCATGAATGTGGTATGTGCGTTTATTTGTTGATATGTGCTCTTAAACAATATGGTGGCAGCAGTATAGCGCAACAGCCTTTTATCTGTGTTTTGGAACTGATTTGTGTGAGTTCTTTCATTATCAGCGTCTTGGCAAACAGTAGCTGTATCTAGTAGCCCGTTCTCTCCTTATCACAGTTCTGAGGAGCACCTCAGTCCATTGTGCGACGTATCGTGAAGTCCGTTGAGACAGTGCTGATAGCGGCCTGCCGGCATGAGTGGCCGAGCGGTTCTAGGCGCTACAGTCTGGAACCGCGCGACCGCTACGGTCGCAGGTTCGAATCCTGCCTCGGGCATGGATGTGTGTAATGTCCTTAGGTTAGTTAGGTTTAAGTAGTTCTAAGTTCTAGGCGGCTGATGACCACAGATGTTAAGTCCCATAGTGCTCAGAGCCATTTGAACCATTTTTTTGATAGCGGCCTTTTGGCCGAAAAATAGACTTACTCGTACAAATACGTGCCCAGACGTACGGCCAGGACGCAGTTTAAGAATATCAGTCTGTGCTCTCCCTGTTTACCTCCGAAATAAGGGGAAGAGCTACTGAGCAAGATAGTTAAGACACTGGACTCTCCTTCTGGAGGATGGCGAACACACTGGACTTTCCTTCTGGAGGATGGCTTTTCAAATCAAACCTCCACCCAGTCTGACGTAGATTTCAAATGGTAAACCAAATGTCGTTTGGGAAGGACAAGGCCAGTTTCCTTCTCTATCCTTATATCAGTCTGAGCTTATGTACGTCATCTGGGCTCTGTCGTTGGGACTATATATTTACCAATACATATCCTTCAAAAAGTGCAAGCTTCTACATTCGTTCATTTATTTGAAGACGATTTCGAGACAGCGCAGGATGGTACGTTCCTTCAGTTGCAAGACATGCGTTTGGGACAAGAAGGGTTTATAATCCTCGTCCAGCCATCTGATTTGGGTTTTCCATGGTTTCCCTGAAACTGGTTAACGCCAGTGCTGCGATCTTTGATTTGAAATCACAACGGCCGATTTCTTTGCCCGTTCTTGTCTATTACAAGCATATTTTCCTTCTCTAAGCCCCTTGCCGGAGGAAGGAAGGAAAGCACCGCCTTTCATTCAAAGAACTGTCTGGGGAGGACAACCACAACTCGGAGACATTGTGAACAAGTCTCAGCACTCAATAAGCATTCAAATTATCACAATAATTATAATAATTAAATAGTGAAGAATGATGAAGTGTTTCCAAAAGCTGCATAGCTGTATGAAGATGCTTTACTCGCATCACGTCAATATAGGCGCATATTCAGGTTTATAATGATTACATTTTCATACTGTAGATGGACAGTTGGTAAGTCCCAGCTTTCAAAAAGTTGTCCATGTTAAGAATCAGATCACGCTGGTGGGTTGTCATAAAAAATCGAGTACATCCAAAAGATGCGTCTCAAAATGTACAAAGCATGACTGTTAATGAGCGCTGATAACAACCCAAAGAATATAAGACCTGGTAGACACCAGCTGTATAAAACTGGTATAAATGAAACAAAATTCCCTGTTTTATAAAATGCATTTCAGCCATCAGCTGTTTATTTGTCCCATTAGTCATCTACCGATTTCGGTCCTTAAGCATTGTCCAGGATGTTCGGTACAATAAATTAGTTAAAAGTATCCCGTACTCTTTTGAAACTGAACAATATCGAAACTATCCAATGAAACTGTACAGACACCTGACATAATTTGTCTTAGAATACTGACAGTCATGAGCTATGCACTATTTCACTGGATAATCTCTATATTCAGCTTCAAAGGAATATGGGATGCTTTTAACTAATTTGTTGTACCGTAAGTCCTGGACGATAGTTAACAACCGAAACCGGTAAACGACTAATGGGACAAATAAACAGCTGATGGTTAAAGCGCATTTTATAAAATTCTTTACGGCTGTTGAAGCTCATCATACGGAAACATTAAAAATTCCGTGTGATGGCCGGCCGGAGTAGCCGAGCGGTTCTAGGCGCTACAGTCTGGAACTGCGCGACCGCTACGGTCGCAGGTTCGAATCCTGCCTCGGGCATGGGTGTGTGTGATGTCCTTAGGTTAGTCAGGGTTAAGTAGTTCTAAGTTCTAGGGGACTGATGACCTCAGACGTTATGTCCCATAGTGCTCAGAGCCATTTGAACCATTTGAATCCGTGTGATGTACGTAATTCCGCCGTCTTGCTAAGAGACCGAAGTGGTATAAGCAGGTAATTGTGGCTAGCAATACGGCGGAAGTATGCACATCACACGGGATTTTAAGTTATACTTAAGTGGTTTTATACAACTGGTGTCTACAGGATCTTATATCCACTGGGTTGTTATCCGTGCTCATTCAACAGTGCTTTGTACATTTTGACAAGCATCTTTTGGGTTTACTCAATTTTATTATGACAACTCGCCAGTGTGGTTTGATTATTAACGTGGACATCTTTTTTAAAGCTGGGACTTCGTAACAGTCCATCTACAGTGTGGAAACGTAACCATTATAAACCTGAAGATGCGTCTATACTGACGTGAAACCGTTTTCTAGTTGCGAATAAAGCACCTTCATACAGCTCTGCGGCTTTTGGAAACACTACTTCATTCTCCAAGGCCTCGGGAGTAGACAACATTCCATTGGAACTACATACTGACGGCCTTGAGAGAGCCAGTCATGACAAAACTCTACCATCTCGTGAGCAAGATGTATGAGACAGGCGAAATACCCTCAGACTTCAAGAATAATATAATAATTCCAATCCCAAAGAAAGCAGGTGTTGACAGATGTGAAAATTACCTAACTATCAGTTTAATAAGTCACAGCTGCAAAATACTAACGCGGATTCTTTATAGACGAATGGAAAAACTGGTAGAAGTCGACCTCGGGGAAGATCAGTTTGGATTCCGTAGAAATGTTGGAACACGTGAGGCAATACCGACCTTACGCCTTATCTTAGAAGAAAGATTAAGGAAAGGCAAACCTGCGTTTCTAGCATTTGTAGACTTAGAGAAAGCTTTTGACAATGTTGACTGGAATACTCTCTTTCAAGTTCTAAAGGTGACAGGGGTAAAATACAGGGAGCGAAAGGCTATTTACAATTTGTACAGAAACCAGATGGCAGTTATAACAGTCGAGGGGCATGAAAGGGAAGCAGTGGTTGGGAAGGGAGTGAGACAGGGTTGTAGCCTCTCCCCGATGTTATTCAATCTGTATATTGAGCAAGCAGTAAAGGAAACAAAAGAAAAGTTCGGTGTAGGTATTAAAATCCATGGAGAAGAAATATAAACTTTGAGGTTCGCCGATGACATTGTAATTCTGTCAGAGACAGCAAAGGACTTGGAAGAGCAGTTGAACGGAATGGACAGTGTCTTGAAAGGAGGACATAAGATGAACATCAACAAAAGCAAAATGAGGATCATGGAATGTAGTCGAATTAAGTCGGCTGATGCTGAGGGAATTAGATTAGGAAATAAGACGTTTAAAGTAGTAAATGAGTTTTGTTATTTGGGGAGCAAAATAACTGATGATGGTCGAAGTAAAAAGGATATAAAATTTTGACTGGCAATGGCAAGGAAAGCGTTTCTGAAGAAGAGAAATTTGTTAACATCGAGTATAGATTTAAGTGCCAGGAAGTCGTTTCTGAAAGTATTTGTATGGAGTGTAGCCATGTATGGAAGTGAAACACGGACGATAAATAGTTTGGACAGGAAGAGAATAGAAGCTTTCGAAATTTGGTGCTACAGAAGAATGCTGAAGATTAGATGGGTAGATCACATAACTAATGAGGAGGTATTGAATAGAATAGGGGAGAAGAGGAGTTTGTGGCACAACTTGACAAGAAGAAGGGACCGGTTGGTAGGGCATGTTCTGAGGCATCAAGGGATCACAAATTTAGCATTGGAGGGCAGCGTGGAGGGTAAAAATCGTATAGGGAGACCAAGAGATGAATACAGTAAGCAGATTTAGAAGAATGCAGGTTGCAGTAAGTACTGGGAGAGGTAGAAGCTTGGACGGGATAGAGTAGCATGGAGAGCTGCATCAAACCAGTCTCAGGACTGAAGACCACAACAACAACAAACGTCATTCTCGACTTTTTAATTGTTGCAATTTTTACGATAAATTGACTGGTTATTGAGTGTTGAGTGTCGTTATTGTTATTTACCACCGTTCGTGCCTAAGATGGGCCCATCATGCTTATCTAAAGGCGTCACTTGAATGCGACGTGGAGGGACCTGACGTCGATACACCGCAATCTCGGGTCTTGCTAGCTATGCAGATCTTGGAGTCGCTACTTCTCAGTCAAGTAGCTCCTCAAGCGGCGGCAAGAGGCTCCTACCGAGGGAAAATCCCTGGCAATACCGGGTACTGAACCCGGGACAACCGAATGACAGTCAGTCACATTGACCGTTCAGCTACAGAGCATGACTCCGCACCGTCAACTAGATGTTACATACTAGTCTTGCTACTCCTTTTTTATCTCTGTGCTCAATTCTTAACACATTTTTGGAGTACTTCGCATTACTTCCACTTTATTCTCACGCAGTTTTCTGGCGCTCCACTAGTACACGATGCAGTGTGACTTCCTCCTCAACCCCATTTCAGTTTTTATACCAGTGGAGTTCTTGTTGGGATGAAATTTTCTGCGCCTGGATGAATCTGTACTACACTACTGGCCATTAAAATTGGTACACCAAGAAGAAATGCAATTGATAAACGAATATACATTGGACAAATATATTATAATAGAACTGGATTGTGATTACATTTTCACGCAATTTGGGTGCATATATCCTGAGAAATCAGTACCCAGAACAACCACCTCTTGCCGTAATAACGGCCTTGATACGCCTGGGCATTGAGTCAAATAGAGCTTGGATGGCGTGTACAGGTACAGCTGCCCATGCAGCTTCCTCACGATACCACAGTTCATCAAGAGAAGTGACTGGCGTGTTGAGACAAGCCAGTTGCTCGGCCACCATTGACCAGACGCTTTCAGTTGGTGAGAGATCTGGAGAATGTGCTGGCCAGGGCAGCAGTCGAACATTTTCTGTATCCAGAAAGGCCCGTACAGGACCTGCAACATGCGGTCGTGCATTATCCTGCTGAAATGTACGGTTTCGCAGGGATCGAATAAAGGGTAGAGCCACGGGTCGTAACACATCTGAAATGTAACGTCCACTGTTCGAAGTGCCGTCAATGCGAACAAGAGGTGACCGAGACGTGTAACCAGTGGCACCCTATACCAACATGCCGGGTGATACGCCAGTATGGCGATGACGAATACACGCTTCCAATGTGCGTTCACAGCGATGTCGCCAAACACGGATGCGACCATCATGATGCTGTAAACAGAACCTGTATTCATCCGAAAAAATGACGTTTTGCCATTCGTGCACCCAGGTTCGTCGTTGAGTATACCATCGCAGGCGCTCCTATCTGCGATGCAGCGTCAAGGGTAACCGTAGGCATGGTCTCCGAGCTGACAGTCCATGCTGCTGCAAACTTCGTCGAACTGTTCGTGCAGATGGTTGTTGTCTTGCAAACGTCCCCATCTGTTGACTCAGGGAACGAGACGTGGCTGCACAATCCGTTACAGCCATGCGGATAAGATACCTGTCATCTCGACTGCTAGCGATACGAGGCCGTTGGGATCCAGCACGGCGTTCCGTATTACCCTCCTGAACCCACCGATTCCATATTATGCTAACAGTCATTGGATCTCGACCAACGCGAGCAGCAATGTCGCGATACGATAAACCGCAATCGCGATAGGCTACAATCCGACGTTTATCAGAGTCGGAAACGTGATGGTACGCATTTCTCCCCCTTACACGAGGCATCACGACAACGTTTCACCAGGCAACGCCGGTCAACTGCTGTTCGTGTATGAGAAATCGGTTGGAAACTTTCCTCATGTCAGCACGTTGTAGGTGTCGCCACCGGCGCCACCCTTGTGTGAATGCTCTGAAAAGCTAATCATTTGCATGTTGTTGTTGTTGTTGTTGTTGTTGTTGTTGTGGTCTTCAGTCCTGAGACTGGTTTGATGCAGCTCTCCATGCTATTCTGTCCTGTGCAAGGTCACAGCATTTTCCTCCTGTTGGTTAAATTTCGCGTCTGTAGCACATCATCTTCGTGGTGTAGCAATTTTAATGGCCAGTAATGTAGATACTCTCTTGACTTGGTCGACTTTATGTAATCTGATTTTCAACGTACTGTAATATTTTTCACTTCTTCAGTCGTATTTGTACAGTTTTCCTTTGTTACTGCTTTGTTTTATCCTTAACCTGTTAGTAAGCTGTTCATGCCACGCAACAGTTCTCTTTCGTGTTCTTCACTTTCCTCAATGAGGAACCTTTCTTCTTTTCGGAATCATCACCCGCCACTATTTCGTCTCTTGTGCAAACTTCACCTCAGAGAAGCACTTGCTCCCTGCATCCTCAGCTATTTGTTGGATGTATTGCGATCTCTGTCTTCCTCTACAGTTTCCTCTAGTACCATGGAAGTGGTTCCCTGATATCTCAACAGATGTCCTACCATCCTGTCCCTTCTTCTTGCCACTGTTTTCCATATATTCCTTTTCTCGTCGATTCTGCGGAGAACCTCTTCATTGTTTATCAGCTCACGTAATTTTCAGCGTCCTTCTGTAACATCACATCTCAAACGCTTAGATCCTCTTCCTTCCCAGTTTTCCCGCAGTCGATGATTCAATACCGTACATGCTGTGCTCCAAATGTACATTTTCAGAAATTTCTTCCTCAGATTATGAGGATGTTTGATGCCAGCAGACTGTTCTTTTTCTGTGCTGGTCTGCTTTTTATGTCCCTTCTTCATTCGTCATGTTTATTTTACTTCCAAGGTAGAATAATTCCTTAACTTCGTCTATTTCGTGTTTACAAACTATGGATGATAAGTTTGTCGCAGTCAGATTTCTGCTACTCCACATTATTTATTTGTTTGTTCGGCTTGTACTTCGTCCTCAGTCTGTAGCTATTAGATTACATTCCATTCAACATGTCCGTAATTTTGCTTCACTTTCACTGGGGATAACGATGTCATCAGCCAATCTCACCACTGATAACCTTACACTCTCACTCTTAACTTCACTCCATAACCTTTCTTTCATTTACGTCATTGCTTCTTCGATGTGTAGATTCAACGTAGGCTCGATAGACTTCATCCCTCTCTTACACCCTTTTTCTCCGAGCTCTTCGTTCTTCGTCGTTCAGTCTTAGTTTCCCTCCTGGTTCTTGTAGTTACCCCCCTTTTTCTATGGTTTACTGATATTTTCCTCAGAATTACAAACATCTAGCAGCATTTTACATTGCTGAACGCATTTTACATTAGACAAATTGTATGAACATCTCTTCATTTTTGGTAAGTCTTCCTTCCATTATCAGTCAGATCGTCAAAATTGCCTCTCTGATGTCTTCACCTTTCCGTAAGCCAAACTGATCGTCATCTAAGAAATTCTCAATTTTTTTCCATTTTTCTGTTTATCATACTTGTCAGATACTTGGATGCATCAGCTGTTCATCAGATTGTGCGAAAGTTCTCGCAGTTAGTTTCTTGCAATCTGTTACATTTGTCCTTTTATCCCTGTTGCCATGTGAAATTGTCTTCTGCTCCCTGCATTACCGCTTCAGCATACGAGTTAGATAACAGTGATGACAAGCTGCAACATATTAATAATACTTCCTATACTTCGTTCATCCCCAGTTAGTCTGGGCACTGATGTTCTAAGGGGACGTTTATAAGTGAAACAGTACTGTGTGTCAATGTTCAATATCTTATGACGGGATAACTCGCCATGAGAAGTTAAAAGTAAAGAAAAATTGTTGGCGACTAAGAAAAGAGTATGATTAGGGCCCGGATTTTAATTTTCTGAGCTATAGGGTGAATTTTAGAACAGTTTATACACAAATATAGGCATTTTAGTGTCGAAAAATGTATTTTGATTGTACATATAAAGTCATATTTCAACAAATTTTAGTAATAGGTCATATTGCGGCTAACTTTTAATATAATAGGTCATATTTCCGTCAACTTTTGCCAAAAATGCATAGACCGTTTTTCTCGTTATCTTACTGGACACACGAATAAGAAAATGAATATGTTGCTCACGAGACAATATTTAAGGTGCTATTATGAAAGATAAACAGATAAATTAGTACACAGCTTTATTTCTCAGGACTGTAGCAGAAAATCGGTGTAATACAACAGTCGTTTCGCGAACATAAAATGTTGTTGCGCAGAGTCGACAATACGCTCTCAGAGCCAACAAAGGCGGCTTCTGCCGTAATAAGCATCGCAGTCGCACAGGTGTTCCCAGTAACCAGTTTGAATACAGCCTTTGCCTTGTTCAACATGCCTAAAGCAAAGTGCTCCGACAGCGTGAAGTTGCGAGGATATGTTCAAGAATTTGGAGAGAAGTTCTTTAGTACCGATGAGAAAATATTATTTTGTAAACTGTGTGAAGTTAGTGCAGAAAAGCGCTTTAATGTGGAACAACACTGTAATACCGCTAAACACAGCAGCTACGTGAAACGAAGTGCTGAAAATAACAGCAGGCAAACGCTGTTATTAGAACAAACAGGTCAATCGTCAACCGTGCAATCATTCTGCAAGGATTTGTGTGAGATGATGGTGTCCTGCAACATCCCATTGGAAAAGCTGAAGAATCCACGGTTCAGACGGTTCTTGGAGATGTACACAACACATCCAGTTCCAGATGAATCTACACTGAGAAAGAACTATTTATCCGTATGCTACAATGATGTACTCAACAAAATACCAATTACTATTGCTGAGCAAAAGATCTGGCTGTCGATAGATGAAACTACGGATATTAGTGGGCCATATGTTGCATATGTTGTTGTTAGTGTTCTAAAAGTTGATGGCTCCGGAGATATGTTCCTACTAACGTGTGAAGCTCTCGATAGAGTAAACAATTCGACGATTGCTATTTTGTTTGACAATTGTCTGAAGCTACTGTGGCCGGATGGTGTGAAAAGAGACAACCTTTTGCTGCTTGTAACAGATGGTGCTTCATATATGGCTAAAGCAGCCAAAGGGCTTCAGATTCTCTACCCCAGTATGGTGTACGCCACTTGCCTTGCACATGCGTTGCACAGAGTTGCCGAAGAGTTGCGATCAAATTACCCTGACGTGGACAAATTAATTTCCTGTGGCAAGAAAATCTATGTGAAGGCTCCGTTACGGGTGCAGAAATACAAGGAACAAGCACCTTCAACGCCCCTCCCACCTAAACCTGTTCTTACACGATGGGGTTCTTGGCTTAATGCTGCTGAGTATTCCTGCACCAACTACACCCAAATAAAAACAATCTTCTGTGAGCTTGATAGCGATGAATCAAGTGCTATCAAAATTGTGAAAGAAGTTTTTACAGATACATTGTCTCGAAACTTGGCACACATCAAAGCCAATTTTTCAGTGACATCAAAAGCCATCAAACGACTGGAAGCTGTTGCCACTCAGCTATGTGAGGCCCTGGGTATTGTGCAACATGTGCAGAGTGAGTTGGGTCGAGCTCGTGGTCATTTGGCTGACAAAGTGACAACCAAATTGCAAAGTATTCTCCAACGGAATCCTGGATATTCTACACTGTGCAAAATTAGTGACAGTCTTTCAGGGAATGTCGCAACATTTGAAGATACTGAAACAAAGCTGAACTCCAGTGACCTGGCTGCCTTCAAATACGCTCCAGTGACGTCTTGTGAAATGGAGAGGAGCTTTTCCAGGTACAAAACTATCCTCAGCGACAACCTTCGATCTTTGACAATGGAAAACCTGAAAATGTACCTTGTGATTCAGTGTAACTTTGCAGATACTGAAGATTGACATATGGTATTAAACAATGTGGAACGCTTTAAAGACTATGTAGAAGTAAAAACATTGTTTTACTGTTTCGATAGATGATCTTTTCACTGTACTTTGGTTTAGAAAATAAAACATTCAGAGATTCAAAAATAGGTGCAAATTAGCCACAAACCCTACAGAAAGAAAGAACTATACTTACAATATTTTGAGAAGTGAATTTTGTATTACTTTATGATGAATAAAAATTAAATAAACAAAAAAGAATGCTTTAAATTTTACTTCTATTAAGTCTATTTTATTTTTTAAGGTCATATTTATGTAAGTTTTAGGTCATAGATACCTGCGTATTTCACTGTTTTTTAGGTAATTAAAATCTGGGCCCCAATAATGATTAATGCCAACAGGTCACAGATTCCCTTCTTCTTGTCTAAGGTGATAAGATAAAATGTAATTTATGATATACAAGAAAAAGAATACCAAAGAAAATATGACATCAAAACCAAAAATACACTCCTGGAAATTGAAATAAGAACACCGTGAATTCATTGTCCCAGGAAGGGGAAACTTTATTGACACATTCCTCGGGTCAGATACATCACATGATCACACTGACAGAACCACAGGCACATAGACAAAGGCAACAGAGCATGCACAATGTCGGCACTAGTACAGTGTATATCCACCTTTCGCAGCAATGCAGGCTGCTATTCTCCCATGGAGACGATCGTAGAGATGCTGGATGTAGTCCTGTGGAACGGCTTGCCATGCCATTTCCACCTGGTGCCTCAGTTGGACCAGCGTTCGTGCTGGACGTGCAGACCGCGTGAGACGACACTTCTTCCAGTCCCAAACATGCTCAATGGGGGACAGATCCGGAGATCTTGCTGGCCAGGGTAGTTGACTTACCCCTTCTAGAGCACGTTGGGTGGCACTGGATACATGCGGACGTGCATTGTCCTGTTGGAACAGCAAGTTCCCTTGCCGGTCTAGGAATGGTAGAAAGATGGGTTCGATGACGGTTTGGATGTACCGTGCACTATTCAGTGTCCCCTCGACGATCACCAGTGGTGTACGGCCAGTGTAGGAGATCGCTCCCCACACCATGATGCCGGGTGTTGGCCCTGTGTGCCTCGGTCGTATGCAGTCCTGATTGTGGCGCTCACCTGCACGGCGCCAAACACGCATACGACCATCATTGGCACCAAGGCAGAAGCGACTCTCATCGCTGAAGACGACACGTCTCCATTCGTCCCTCCATTCACGCCTGTCGCGACACCACTGGAGGCGGGCTGCACGATGTTGGGGCGTGAGCGGAAGACGGCCTAACGGTGTGCGGGACCGTAGCCCAGCTTCATGGAGACGGTTGCGAATGGTCCTCGCCGATACCCCAGGAGCAACAGTGTCCCTAATTTGCTGGGAAGTGGCGGTGCGGTCCCCTACGGCACTGCGTAGGATCCTACGGTCTTGGCGTGCATCCGTGCGTCGCTGCGGTCCGGTCCCAGGTCGACGGGCACGTGCACCTTCCGCCGACCACTGGCGACAACATCGATGTACTGTGGAGACCTCACGCCCCACGTGTTGAGCAATTCGGCGGTACGTCCACCCGGCCTCCCGCATGCCCACTATACGCCCTCGCTCAAAGTCCGTCAACTGCACATACGGTTCACGTCCACGCTGTCGCGGCATGCTACCAGTGTTGAAGACTGCGATGGAGCTCCGTATGCCACGGCAAACTGGCTGACACTGACGGCGGCGGTGCACAAATGCTGCGCAGCTAGCGCCATTCGACGGCCAACACCGCGGTTCCTGGTGTGTCCGCTGTGCCGTGCGTGTGATCATTGCTTGTACAGCCCTCTCGCAGTGTCCGGAGCAAGTATGGTGGGTCTGACACACCGGTGTCAATGTGTTCTTTTTTCCATTTCCAGGAGTGTATCTAGAAAAATCTCTAGAAACCAGAGAAAGATCGAAGGAGAGAGCCAGGGAGGGATGGAGAGAGAGCGAGAGAGAGAGAGAGGGGAGGGGGGGGGGGGAGCAACAAGAAAGCTGGAAAATGCAAAAGGTCATTAAAAATAAGTAAGTTGATTGAAAGTAAAGAATTGTTAAAAATGTAAGGAAGTTGAACCCACCTCAGTAGCCGAAGTCGCTAAGGTACGCCTTTGTAGTGATGCTCAATTCGCAGATAAGCCGGTTCGACTCCAGGCGGTAGATGAAATTTCCACAGCCTGTATTTGGCCGGCGAGGAGACGACAGGTGGTGGCATAAAGCCGATGATCACCAGTCACTGCGTCAGTGTCCCGGGCTAAATTCCAAACCTCTGCACAGTGCCTCATGAAGTGAGGGCATTTGACACTGTTGATCGTGGTTCGTAAGTCGGCTGGGGACGTTGAGCTCGGCGGCCCCTTTGGTGCTTTCCGAGAGGACTGCGCTACTTGCCAGCACCGGGTTTGACTCTGTCCCTTTCCTTCACGCCTAACAACGCAAATCCAACACTGCACCGTACAAGCGTTCGTCACACTACACACAGACACACACTTTTCACTTCATATCTGGTAGAAGAAAGCCAACAACAAACCATCTCAGTGGCATCTTGCCATGAGCGGCAGTGCAGGACTCCTGAATCTGCTCCTCATACGAGATGGTAGCCAAAATAAAAGCCAGAATTATTTTTTAAAAGCTATATACGTAGGTTAGAACTTAAATAGTGGCAACACTGCTGTGGAGACACTATGCAATGGAGTCTACTATTGTCACTGATAGCACACGTTGTTGACATACCTACCTTACCTCCGAGCAAATGGGCTCGCCCGTCCCACGTCAGTGGCGTACGCACAATCGAGGGAAGTACAGTCACTTGTGAGCGAGCCGTCTAACGTAACGGTGTCACGATGTTTTCGAAATAGGAACAACGGAGTTGGATCAAGATTGAATGTGCCAGAGGTCGTACAGCACGACAGTGTCATCAAGGTCTTCAAGAGGCGTGCGGGGAATCGGCATTGCCGTACAGAACAGTGGCACGTTGGGTAAAAGCCTTCAACGAAGATCGATAAACTGTGGCGGACATGCATCGGTCAGGTCGTCCTAGCGTCTCTGAAGGAGAAGTGCATGCTGTTGCCGCATTAGTGGACAGTGATCGACGCCATGCGATTGGTGAGCCCGCCCACGAAACCGGATTAGCGCATACGACTGCGCTTTGCATGCTGAAGGAACTCCTGGGCATGCGAAAAATGGCATCACGATGGGTTCCGCATGATTTGAAATGCAGAAATGGATGCGTTACGACGCTGCTCAGATACACTTGGAGCGCTATGAGTGCGTAGGAGAGGCTTTCTTACGCCGTATCGTAACACTGGATGAGACATGGGCCACATCGTACGAGCCAAAACTGAAACGCCAATCTAACAAATGGCACCATTATGGGTCGCCGTGAAACTCGAAAGTGCGTCAGAGCCCCAGTATGGTGAAAGTTATGGTGATTTTCGTGCACAGCTGTGTTAGTGTTATCCTAACGCATTACGTTCCTCCTCGGCAGGCGTCAGTGCACAATCATTTGGCTCAACAATGCCCGGGCGCATACAGCGCTAGCCGTGGTTGCTCTTTTCGATCGATGGGACTGGGAAGTACTGTACCAACCACCACACTCCCCGGACTTCTTGTGACTTTGATTTGACTCCGAAGATGAGGGAACCACCTCGTGGCATTCGCTTCAGAACTGTTCCAGAGATTCGACAGGCAGTAGACCGCTCCATTCGCACCATCAGCAGAACAGGCTCTGCTAACGGTATACTACGCCTTCCACATCGCTGGGTTCTACACAACGCTGGTGGCTACTTTGAAGGACAGTAACAGGTGCAAACATGTAACTCTTTTGTATCGGTTGTGAATAAATAGTTGCCACTATTTAAGTTCCAACACTCGTATTTTGAAATTGTTAACAAAACAACCTTATCCCCTTCAAAATACTCTCAATTACAACTAATACATTTGTCCCATCGGTGCTTCCACTGTTCGGATCACTCTTTGCAGTCATCTTTAGAAATGGCTGACAGCTCCTCACTCGTGTTTTTCTTGACTTCTTCAATGTTGCCAAATCGGGGTCTTTTCACGCCCCTGGTCATACGTGGAAATAAGAAAAAGTCGCACGAACCCAGGTTAGGCGAAAAGGTGCGTGGGGCAGCGGAACCATGCCATTTTCAGCCAAAAACTGTCCAACAGACAGTGTGTGGGTGCTTTGTCGTGATGGAAAAACCAGTCTGTTGTTTGCCCCAAATTGGGTCTTTTTTGACGAACACTCTTGTGCAATCTTCTTAAAACTTTCAAATAAAATGTGTGATTGAAGGTCTGATCTGGGGGGAACAAACCCTGAATGAACTACGGCCTTCGCATCGAGGAAGCAAATCAGCATTGTTTCGATGTTTGATTTGGCCTGACAACATTTTTTTGGATGGGGTGTCGATGATGTCGATGACGTCTTCCACTGGCTTGACTGTTGCTTTCTTTCTGCGTCGCAACCACTGCACCACGACTCATCACCGGTAATGTCCTTTGACAGAAAATCCGGACTAGTTTCAAGCTGTTGACTGTCAGTCAGAACCTGAGGAACAAGCTTAGTACCATCCCTTTTCATTCCCAAATCTTCCTTTAATATTGGCTGAACCGATCTCCAAGATAACCCACTAATCCGTGACAGTCGATCAATTGCACAAGCTCTCAAATTTTTTCAATATTTTCGTCGATTTGGGCAGTTGATGGACGTCCAGAACGAAGTTTCTCATCAGTCGACATGTCGCCATTTTTAAATCGAGCGAACCAATCGTACCCTTGAGTTTTTCCCACAGTGTCATCTTGGTAAATTGTTTTCAACATTAAAACAGTGTCAGTAGCATTTTTGCCGAGTAAAGAACAAAATTTCACAGCTGCACGTTGTTCACTTAAACTTGCCATTGTATTATATTATTTTTCTTGCTTTCCTTCTGTTATAGGTAAGTTTTATATAGACTGAATGAACTATAAACCAACGACACCGCGAAAAGCAAATTAACGAGTTGTTTTGTGGCAAGGATAATGTTTTAATACATCGTGAATATCTGTATGAAACAAAGTAAAATTTACGCTCTCCAGTTTATTAATTAATGTTTGGGGAAGTCGTACCGTACGGACGTATGCTTGGATCCGTCGTACCAGCATTGTTAAAAATGTGTATTTTAACAGTTCATTAAAAGTATTATAAAAACTTATTAGAAAAAAGGAATATTTATTCGCACGGTTAAGAGGTCAACTCCTATCTGTTCACCATTTCACTGGCCCCGAGATCCTGCATCAAAAGGTTCGATGCAGACAAGAATAATTTGCGCCATATCTGGAGGAGCGTTCGTGCATCGACATTGTCACACTCAAGACTAAACACATTGGAATTAATGTGGCCTGACAGGCACCTACTGAACGTGGTTTAATTATACTAAAAATATTGTGCTTCGTGTGCTTAAGAACTTACAGACAGATTGACAATTTCAATGGTTACGTTGATTATTTGGTACCGCACACTACTGGAAGCAGCAGTACGTAATGAAGATTATGTTTATTGAATGATATTCAAAGTCTGTCGATCTTGCTATCACTTAAAGTTCACCCTAAGATTGTGCACAGATTCATAAATTACCTTCAAAATTTTTCTCAACTATTTTTTCCAATCAATGTTTCCAATTATTCAAGCAACTATTAATCCATTTCCATTTCCACGTCCCTATTCACCATCATAAAAAATGCAACAAGAACAAAACACCGCTAGCAAAATCAATCACTGCAGATGAACAGAAAAAGCCAGGTCGACAACACAGGCGGCACTGAACTATTTACTAATACTTTATTTACAACGCGTCTGAAGGACAGGAAATCTTAATGCGTAAAACAGTGATTTGCCCTATACACGCCTAGCGCAGAATGCGTACTAGACAAGTTCCGCCCACGGCAATGTTATTCCGGTTCTTTTTACATTCATTACTTGGATGTGGGACTATCTGTCTATCTGTCTATAAGAAAGCTGGTCGAAAATAAGAAAACTCTTAGAAAATAAGGAAGTTAGGACAAATTAACAAAACTGACGCGAATAATAGGAAGTCGCTAGAGAAATGAGAAGGTCACCTGGCGCCGGGAAGCCAGTGTGTAGTACAGACTTCTGCCTTCCAGCAGAACAACGACTAGCAGAGGCGCTGCCCATAGACTTACTAAATAAGAATCCGCCGCTGCATTCCTTGGCCCCGATAGCAGACGCCAACGTGTCGCTCTGAGCCGGCATACCAGATAAGGAACGGCGCTACACGCGGCTGGTCCCGCTGTGCGACCCCGGCTGACTCCTGCGCGGCAGCGAAAGATTCGAAAAGCTGTTCTCAGCTGCATCCTTTCTTCTCCAAATCACGGGTGAGCGACTTATCTAATTACACTTTCTGTTCTGCGGGAAAATGTTCTACAAAAGACGATTGGAACTACTGTTGAAACTATTAACTTCAATTAGTTTTGTCGACCGCTGTGGCAGAGCGGTTATAGGCGCTTCAGTCCGGAACCACGCGGCTGCTACGGTCGCAGGTTCGAATCCTACCTCGGGCATGGATGTGTGTGATGTCCTTACGTTAATTAGGTTTACATAGTTCTAAGTCTAGTGGACTGATGACCTTATGTGTCAAGTCCCATACTGCTTAGAGCCATTTGAACCATTTTTCAACTACTTTTGCTCTTTGTATAATTGCTAGTCTAGGGAAAAAAGGAATTAACCTCCTGATATATTTGGCATATTTCTACGAAATAATTTTCTGGTGTAATTCATCACTTAGAAAATAGGTATTGATTGCACGAAAGCTACCAATAAGAATAATATGTGGTGTTTACACACGGTCGTCATGTATCTATTCAAAGAGTTGCGTGTTTTAACTGCACCGTCAGAATACACATGTTTGCTAATGAAAGTCGCCATAAATAATCAATCACACGTTGCGAAGAATAGTGACGTCTATACCTACAATGCCAGAGGAAAAACAGACAATTATCACCCATTATTACAACTGCCACTGCTCAGAAAAGCGTTCAAAATGCAGCAACAAAAGTTTTTGATTATTTCCTCAATTCCATAAAATGTGAAAGGTAGCAAAGGAAGTTTTAAGTCCAACCTAAAATCATTTCTCCTGGGCAACTTTAAAGAAATTTCTCTTTAAAAACTAGTAGCCTGTAAGCAAACAGAGAGAAAGAAGTCATTTTCAGAGTAGTTGAACGATTACGGCTAAAAAATGATGTATTCATTATACATACTAACTCTAGTCATGTATAGACCTAAATATCCTGAAAATTGGTTCGTTCCATATCATTTCTATGAAAGAATCGGTCAAACGACCAACGCAACAACTAAGTAACTAACTATTCCCTTCAATTTAACAAGTATTTGTTGGTGGCATGTTTTGGGTATACAGTCGCGTAACTCAGAACACGGACAAAAATTTGTCTCGCCTAGGAGACACCATGCTAATCTAATACCCTGCCACACTGCCTTTATCTTCGTAACAGTCTCAGCTCGGTGAGAAAGAGAGTCCACAACTTTGTTCAGGTACACCACGTCTAGGTGAAGCCACTCATTGATGATTAGATCGAGAAAAACTAAAAATTACGGCCATGTAATTCACGCATTATTGCAAGGATTTGCAGAGATTTTCTGTGGAATTAAGACACTATGATTTAGCGGACCATTGGAGATGTTATAGAATGCTTGGGTATTCGTCAAACCGTGAACATGTATCTGCAACCCTATAAACACGACTGTAGTCTTCTTTGATGACGGGAGTAGCCATGGAATAATCATCATGTGGATGTAGATGAAAGGACAACACGTTATCACTGATAGTTTTGAAGTCAAGCTTATTTTTAGACGTTTGTTTTCCACTTCGCCTGTTTCAGTTACTGCATTTTTATATTTTCTCTTTTCATCAATTAAATTCAATATCTCTTGTGTTATACGAGCATTACTACTAGGTCCTCTCTTTTTACCTACAACTTCCCTTAGAAAAAAGGTTGAAAACTTAAGTCTACAGCATTTGTCGACTTAAAGAAAATTTTTGGCAGTACTGACTGGAATAGTCCCTCTGAAATTCTGAAGTTAGCAGGTGTACAATACAGGGAGCGAAAGGTTATTTACAAATGGCGCAGAAACCAGACGGCAGTTACAAGAGGCGAGTGGAATGAAAGGAAAGCCGTGATTGAGAAGGGAGTGAGGCAAGGTTGTATCCTACCCCCTATGTTATTCAACCTGTACACTGAGCAAGCTTTAAAAGAAACCAAAGAGAAAT
Organism: Schistocerca cancellata; assembly: GCF_023864275.1. Taxonomy (NCBI): domain Eukaryota; kingdom Metazoa; phylum Arthropoda; class Insecta; order Orthoptera; family Acrididae; genus Schistocerca; species Schistocerca cancellata. Next base: position 378,624,936 of record NC_064628.1, read on the forward strand.
CTGGGCTAGGAATTAAAGTCCAGGGAGAAGAAATAAAAAAAAAACTGAGGTTTTTGCCGATGACACTGTAATTCTATCAGAGACAACAAGGGACTTGGAATAGCAGTTGAAAGGAATGCACAGTGTCTTGAAAGGAGGATATACGATCAACCATCAATATAAACAAAACAAAGATAATGGAATATAGACGAACTGAATCAGGTAACGCTTAGGCATTTAGGTTACCAAACAAGACGCTTAAAGCAGTAAAAGAGTGTTGCAATTTGGGCAGCAAAATAACTGATGATGGCCGAGGTAGAGAGGATGTAGAATGTAGACGGGTCATGGTCAGAAAATCGTTTCTTAAGAAAAGAAATTTATTTACATCGAATATAGATTTAAGTGTCAGGACGACTTTTTTGAAAGTATTTGTGTGGAGTGTAGCCATGCATGGATGCGCAACATGGACGATAAACAATTTAGACAAGAAGAGAACGGAAGCTTTTGAAATGCGGTGCTACAGAAGAATGCTGAAGATTAGATGGGCAGATCACGTAATTAATGGGGAGGTATTGAATAGAACAGGGGAGAAAAGAAATTTGTGTCACAACCTGATTAGAAGATGGAATCGGTTGATAAGACACATTCTGAGGCATCAACGGATCATCAATTTAATACTGTAGGTGATGGTTGGGGGTAAAAATTGCAGAGGGATACCAAAAGGTGTATACAGTAAGCAGATTCAGAAGTGTGTAGGCTGCAGTAGTTATTCAGAGATGAAGAGGCTTGCACGGGATAGAGTAGCATGCAGAGCTGCATTAAACCAGAGTTCGGACTGAGGATCAGAAAAAAAAAACTGTTTTGCATTGTATATCCTGTCTCGTGTTCACGGTACGTGAATGAATGGCCCATGTCGTGGCATGAAAAACACGCCCAAAACATAACAGAACCATTTCTGGAATCAACTACGCGATCCACACCGACCAAGTTGAACGTTTGATTGGGCTGTCGCTGCACTAGACACCTCGCGTCTTTTAAACAGAAGCAAAATGGCGACTCGACACTCCACACTATGCGCCTCCAGTCAACATCTGTACAGTTCTCATTTGGCAGTTTTATGGACCCCTATGAGAAATGTCCTTCTGCCAGACACCGGACTCCAAGTGTCTATAACATGCAGTTGCTTTAGCAATGTTAGCTCCGAAACTGCTGCAGATTCATTGTAGCAGCAATTTCTTTTGGAATGGCAATCGTTTTTCGTTGACAAGGCGTAACAACACTCGTCTCCGACCCCTGTCGGTTAGGGAGCTTTTACTTTCTTGAAACAAAATTTTGTAGTTCACTGGTAATGAGATACAGGCGTCTCACGAAATGTAGTGTCATGGATAAAGACCGTACCACGCCGACACATCTGTTGCGGAGACGCCTGTGCCACCTACAAGCAGACCGAAATAAACCAGTTTCGTTATGCAACACACAGATGGCACTAATGGCTGTAGGCGTTAACAGCATGTGGTGTACAGGAAGGAGACACATTTCATACAGGAGCATGCTAGTGGAGAACATTGCAACAAGGTAAGTAGGAAGTCGCTTGTGAAACGTGGGGTATTCCTTAAAGCAAAAGCAAGGCGAAATGCTTTCTTTATGGTCGTGCAAGTGGCAGTGTGCGTACGCATAAGCTGCACGGTTGAATCGTAAGCATTTTCTGCGCAAACTGTAACCACGGCACGATGCATGGATGTGAGGAATGAGGGTCACTGCAGCGTATTGGCTACTAAATACGTCATACTTGCCTTAATGGCTGTTCGCTGTGCACGTTGTCAGCCACATCATGTATCTTCGATATGTACTCATGTCCTGTGTTGTCAATGGTTTATAAGACCAGAAATGTTTTTTCGGTGGTGATATTCCCCCCCCCCCCGCCCCCCCCCCCCACACACACACACAGTCACATGGGATACATCAAGAATGTTCGTGGTTTACCGATGACGTAATTCTGTCAGAGATGGCAAACGACTTGGAAGTATAAGTACTCGGAAGTGTATCTTAAGGTATGAGGCAGAAGGATGTCCGCCTGCGGTAGCTGAGTGGTGCTGGCACGGTAGCTCAGCGTGTTCGGTTAGAGGGTTACGTGCCCTCTGTAATAAAAAAAAAACTGAGTTAATCGATCAACAACGAACTTCAATGGATGTCTTTCGACGTCCGTCCTGAGCAGATGCAACGAACAAAAGCGAACAAAATGAGATTAAAAAAAAAAAAAGTGGTCAGCGCGACAGAATGTCAATCCTAAGAGCCCAGGTTCGATTCCCGGCTGGGTCGGAGATTTTTCTCTGCTCAGGGACTGGGTGTTGTGTTGTCCTCATCCTCTTTTCAACCCCATCGACGCGCAAGTCGCCGAGGTGGCGTCGAATCGAAAGACTTGAACCCGGCGAACGGTCTACCCAACTGGAGGCCCTAGTCTTTTACGAAGTAAAACATGGGCGAGAAGCACTTCAGACAAGAAGAGAAGGGTAGATTTTTAAATACTGGGTGATTCATAAAGAGAGAACAGATTTCAGTTGTTTATTCCAGACAAACTGTAAAAGATAGAAAGAAATTGCGCATCTCACTGGATAGAGGTAGGTTCAGAGTTTTGACAGAGCTGCGCTACTGTTTGTAGCAACATGGCAACTACACCAAACGACTGCATACCGGCGACCGTAAAGCAAACCGCCATAACCCTTTCGTGAGCCGTGGGAAACATGCTTCCCACTACAATGAACTCGCTCCTAGTTCCGTGGGATTCACAGTTCCCACCTCTGCACGGTGCTACTACAGTGTGTTAACTGTAAGACGGCTGAGTTGTGAGGGGAGTGCGGGGAGAGGAGGAAGCAAGCATTGGCCGCGAGGGCAGGGGAGGGGACCCTTTTTTGGGGGGGGAGGGGGGGAAGGCACGCCTACCAGTTGCAGTGCTGGCACTACAAATTGCGCGTCATGCTTACATGAAAGCAGACGAAAGGCTTCTTGTAACAGTAGGCCTACTGGTAGGGGTTGTTGACTACTCCCGAGATGGGCCAGCAACTGCATCTTCACTCACTTTGATAACGTTTAGCACAACTGCACAATAAAAACACGCAGAACAGTACAGCGCAAAACAATAACGAAGCAGACGACAATGGCTACCCTGTACAACACAGTCAGCTACGTAATGTTGGCAGCAGTCGAAACTGCGTGCCTACCGAAGCCTCCCGACGTTTACCGACTTCTACCGATTCAGGACTAGGGAGAGGTCTGCCATCTAAAAGTTTACACACTGTACCTAGTGAACAGTATAAGGTACTACTTCCAAACGGAAGTTATCGCCGTTGTTGCTGTACCTTCGCGCAGAGGCATTGTATAGCTGAGTGTTGCTTTGTACGAGATGCATTCAAGTTCTAAGGCCTCCGATTTTTTTTCTTCGGACTGGAAAGAGATAGAAACATGCCCATTGTTTTAAAATGAGGCCGCATTCATTGTCAATACGTCCCAGAGATGGCAGCAGCGTACGGCAGATGGAATTTTACTGGAAAGAGATAGAAACATGCCCATTGTTTTAAAATGAGGCCGCGTTCATTGTCAATATGTCCCAGAGATGGCAGCACCGTACGGCAGATGGAATTTTACCGCCAGCGGCGAGAATGAGAACTGTTTTAAATACTTAAAATGGCGACGTTTTCCTTACTTGAACAGCGTGCAATCATTCGTTTTCTGAATTTGCGTGGTGTGAAACCAATTGAAACTCATCGACAGTTGAAGGAGACATGTGGTGATGGAGTTATGGATGTGTCGAAAGTGCGTTCGTGGGTGCAACAGTTTAATGAAGGCAGAACATCATGTGACAACAAACCGAAACAACCTCGGGCTAGCACAAGCCGGTCTGACGACATGATCGAGAAAGTGGAGAGAATTGTTTTGGGGGATCGCCGAATGACTGTTGAACAGATCGCCTCCAGAGTTGGCATTTCTGTGGGTTCTGTGCACACAATCCTGCATGACGACCTGAAAATGTGAAAAGTGTCATCCAGGTGGGTGCCACGAATGCTGATGGGCGACCACACGGCTGTCCGTGTGGCATATTGCCAAGCAATGTTGATGCGCAACGACAGCATGAATGGGACTTTCTTTTCGTCAGTTGTGACAATGGATGAGATGTGGATGCCATTTTTCAATCCACAAACAAAGCGCCAGTCAGCTCAGTGGAAGCACACAGATTCAGCGCCACCAAAAAAATTTCGGGTAACCGCCAGTTCTGAAGAAATGATGGTGTCCCATGTTCTGGGACAGCGAGAGCGTAATCCTTACCCATTGCGTTCCAAAGGGCACTACGGTAACAGGTGCATTCTACGAAAATGTTTTGAAGAACAAATTCCTTCCTGCACTGCAACAAAAACGTCCGGGAAGGACTGCGCGTGTGCTGTTTCACCAAGACAACGCACCCGCACATCGAGCTAATGTTATGCAACAGTTTCTTCGTGATAACAACTTTGAAGTGATTCCTCATGCTCCCTACTCACCTGACCTGGCTCCTAGTGACTTTTGGCTTTTTCCAACAATGAAAGACACTCTCCGTGGCCGCACATTCACCAGCCGTGCTGCTATTGCCTCAGCGATTTTCCAGTGGTCAAAACAGACTCCTAAAGAAGCCTTCGCCGCTGCCATGGAATCATAGCGTCAGCGTTGTGAAAAATGTGTACGTCTGCAGGGCGATTACGTCGAGAAGTAACGCCAGATCGATTTCGGGTGAGTAGTTAATTAGAAAAAAAAATCGGAGGCCTTGGAACTTGAATGCACCTCGTAGAGGAGCCTTTCAGTGCTGTTTGCGTGACTTTTGTGATTTTTTTCCCTCAAAGCTATAGTATAAGGTAAATACTTTTGATTTACCCAAATTTATGAAGGAAGAAAAAGTAAAATTGGAACGAGGAGAATTCCAGTTTGAAACAAAAGGAGCCATTTTTGCAGTAAAATGGATGGATAACCGTCCAGTCACTTTCCTGTCTTGAATTCATGACCCACGAGAAACAGCCACAGTGAAAAGGAGAAACGAGGATGGTACTAGTACAGAGATTTCTTGTCCTGAAGTTGTGGCAGAATACAACAAAATAATGAATGGGTGGTGTCGATAAGTTTGATCAATTACGAGAAAGGTATTCTATTGGCAGACGTTTTGTAAAATGGTGGACGTTGCTGCAGTGAACAGTTTTATCCTGTGGAAAATAAGTGAAAGAGAAAGTGGACAGCAAGATCAGCTCACATACAGGATCTATCTAGCCAGACAATTGATCGCTGGCTTCTCATCCCAAAAAAGGAGTGGAGAAAAACCTGTCTTTCTGGCAAAAAGGGGTAAAGTACCTGAAGATTTTCGTCTTGTGGCTGTAGGGGAGCATCAACCCATTTTAGGAGAAACCTACTGGATGTGCCGTCATTGTAGTACCAAAGCTGCAGAAAAGAGCACTCGCTGTGTTTGTACATGTAGTCAAATACAACTTTGCATAGACCCATGTTTCAGAAAATTTCATGGCAAGTACTTGTGAACAATCATTGTAACAAGAGAAGTAAATTTATCAAATAAATATGACATATATTGAAAAAGTTGTTTTTGTGATTTAACTCCAAGGAAGGGCAGTGGGAAGAATACTTCCCACCTTGTTGTGTGACCTCACTTTCACAGTTGGAGCAAATTTGATATTCTGTATGATAAATATACCTATGTGTTAACTACTGTCTGCTCTCCAGTCATTAAAAAAACTGTTCAATAATTTTGCCCACGAAAGGGATAATGTAAGAATTTTAGGGTCACAGAATACTGGCGTCAAGGTCGAACATGAAAGAGACTCAAGGAAACTGAATGTATTTTGTGTCGGCGTTTCCTTTTCTTTTTTTTTTCAGAGGAAAATGTGGAAAGAATGTCGTACTTGGACATACTGGAAAACTGTTTTTTTTTTCTCAACTTCACGAAGTTTCCAATGATTTCATTTTTGTGCATGACGACGTCCCGCTTTACTTTCACCTTGATGGGCGCCATTATATTAACAACACCATCCCACAACGTTGTATTGGAAGAGGTAGACAGCAAGATCTTGTTCATTATTATTGGCCTCCCAGGTCAGCAGACCTGCGATTTTGTTTTCTTTGAGAGTACATAAAAGACAGTCTTTGTTCCACCTGTGAAACTTTTCACGACCTGAGAAATCGAATTGTTGAAACTGTCGATTCAATAAACAGAGACCTGTTGCTTCTTGTGTGGAATGAAACGGAGTAGGCCCTACTGCTCCGATGTTTCTCGAGCAACGCATGGTGCTCGTGTTGAGTGTATTGTGTAGTGTCTGTGCGAACGTAAAACTCTGAACGTTTCTCTATCCAGTGACATTCGCAATGTGTTTCTATCTTTCACAGTTTCTCTATGATCAACAACTGAAATCTGTTCTTTCAAAATCACCCTGTATTGTGCTACAGATGAACAACGAAGATTAAAAGGGTAGTTTCAATAACTAATGAAGAGATACTGAATGTAACTGGGAAGAAAAGAATTTTGTGGGCACAACTTGGCTAAAAGGGGCGATAAGTTCAAAAGACACATCTTGAGGCATCAAGTAATCGTCAGTTTAATAAAGAAGTGTAGTGTGTTTGTGGAGGACGGGGGTGGTGGGTTAAGAAAAAATTGTAAAGGGAGACCAAAACTGGACGATAGCAAGCAGCTTCAGAATAATGTTGGTTTGCAGTTCTTATGCAGTGATGAAGAGGTTTACAATGGATAGAATCGCGTGGAGAGCTGCATCATATCAGTTTCGGGCTGAAGACGACAAGAATAAGGTAAACATTGTCATCTCTCCATATTGGTGGGCTGTTAAGCGACCGTAGAACACTCAGTCAGATATGATCAACATCTCTTTTAATCCAAACAGCTTAACGAACTGAGCTCGCCCACTCAAGGACAGTATTGGGGCGAATATGGATTTTCTATCCGGTAGAATAACACTACACTACCACTGAAAACCAAGAACGAGAAACCAGACAAAGCGAACACGCTAGCAAAATCTTCAGCTTTTCTTCCTTTTGTAGGCAACATTTCGCTTAAGATAGAAAGAATCCTCCGTAAATTTCACGTGAAAGTGGTTTTCCACCAATCAACTAAGGTTGCAGACATTCTAGCATCAGTGGAGGACAATTTGTTATTGTGAAAGACTGGAATTAACAAAATATCTTGCCAGTGTGGTATGGCTGAACATTGTATTTGCGCTGGGCATTCAGTGGGATATGGTAAAACAATGATTCTGACCGTAGCGACTTCTTCTTGGAATTTCATTGTAAAAGAATCCGTGGAAATACTCCTGCCGGAAAATCTGATGATCCGTGACAATTGACAGTGCATGGAACAAGGATGTAACCAAAGTGGAAGGGGGGATATCCAAGAGGCCCGAAACGCTCAACCCCCCCCCTCCCCTAAATCACACCTAAATGACCCAGCTGCAGTGTAGTGATTTTCAGTCATACTTGGTTGAGGTCAGTTGTCCTCTTAACCACCTTAGTTCTTACTATCAGTTGAATCTAATGTAAGTGCTGCCGTTTACTGCTTTTATGCTGTGTGCTGTTGTGATACAGTTTCTAGTTTCTAATTATGGATAAGTTTGTAACAAGGAGATTTTGATTCGTCTACTAGCGTTATGGTAAGTTAAAAGTAAGTACGCACTACTATAATAACCTAAATACCTATCAATAGCAGTTTAATTTTATCACTGAAGTCGTTATTTAGAGACAGGTAGAGCTTTGGGATTGCAGTATTTCAGTATTTCAAAAGGCAGCGGAGCGGTAAATATCATTACAAATTACATTAAACTAAAATCAGTCTTTAAAAATACACTTGGATTTGCATGTGTCACCCAAAACTCGCGTTGATCAACACAGATATTGCCAAAACGCCGATGGTTGCATTTCTTTAAAAAAAATTGTTCAGTATTCTATCATTAGTAGCCCAAATGGCAAAATATCGCCAATCTTGTCACCTGGTCGGTACTCAGATGCGATATGGAGCGATGAGGAGAGGTTTATGGAGAGCGGAAGGGGTGTATGATAACCGCACATTCTATAGATCATTCGTTTCTAAGACACTATTTGGCGGGCTGCTTGTATTCGTCCGATCCGACTGCGCCCTGAATCCCCCCTTTCATCCAAAATCTATTTATGCCCTTGTAATACTTTAACAACCGAAGCCAGCAGCTCAGTGCACAAGTAAATCATGTACGAAACATGCACAATTAAAGGAAAAACAAGTTTTTCCACACTTGAGGCAACTCTGCGCGTTGAGGCGCTGAGGTAGCAATACCTGTATTCGGGGGGTAAGGTGGTTTGAATCCATCCGCTGGCAACCTTGAAAATGGTTTTCTGTGGTTTCCCATTTTCAGTTTTGGCAAATGCCGGGGATGGTCTCTTACTATAGGCCGCAGCCAGTTCCTTTCTTTCCTGGCAGTTTCCATTTCCGTTAAAGATGCAGCCTCTCTGCTTAAATGAGAAAATCTGCATCGAAGGTGAGCCAAACATCCCTTTGAAGACTCCTGACACTAAAAAACATAAGATAAATAGATGATAATCCCAGTTCTCCTCTTTTATGCTCATGCATTTGTCTGCCGGAACATTGTTTAATCCGGGAAATGATCTACCTACACTGCAAGAAGTGGCAAATACATACTGAAATGAGGAAATTTGGGAAAGTACAAGACTGAATGATTCCAGATCCTTTGCATTTTGTCCACCAAAAATTGTTCTTTGTTCTCTGTCGAACAGAGATCTCCTTATTCCAAAATCCCTGCAGGTGTCCCGAAAAACTTGTTCTCGTCCATTTCAGATCACTTTCTCGCCTCAGTGTGAAATGACCTTTGAGGGTGAAGGGAGATTGTAGCATGACTTCTTCTCAGTGGTTTGCCAAAATACGACACACCTAAGTAACGAGATTATATCTCTGCTTGGTGAAAACTTCAAGATCATTGTCGAATAAAAAGGCTTATCGTTCTTTATGGAAATCTTCAGAAAAAACGAAAAACATGAGTCTTTTTAAGGTCCTCTTCAACAAATCTGACCCCCCATTGACAAAATCTTGGCTATGACCTTGCGTGGTATCCTATCAAATCCACGATTTGCTCTAATGGAAGACAACAGACAGCGCCAACGGCAGCGGCGAGAGGTAGCGCAGAGGACAGCTGAGTTTTGCGATTCCACCAGCGAGGGCGCTGCCGCCGGAAGGTGTAGTTGCCCGTCATCATGATTTTGACGCATGCACAGAATACTTCATGCGCGCTATATATTGTGGATTGGAGGACGTCTTCGTGACATTAAACTCATCCCCCTTTCAAAACGCAACATTGGTCCAGATTGTATTACCTACCGCCACCTCAAGGAATGCCCTCTCTTTCCTCGCCACCCTTGCCACCCTGTACAACACCATCCTCTCCATTGGCTTCTACCCTGACTTGTGGGAGACTTGCCATACCTCATTGTTCCTTAATCCTAATCTTCCGACACCTCCACCTGTCACCCCATCTGCCTCACCTCCGTGTCCAGTAAGGTCTTTGAGTCCATCTGCCCCTGCCATATCCATCAGAACCTAACTCAACACCACTTCCTCCCTCTTACGCAGAGTGGTTTCCAGCCCTCCTTCTCTGCTGACAAGCAGCTCCTTAACCTCACCCATCTTCTCTTCCTCGTACTTCATTCCCGTCGCTCTGCTGTTTTTGTTTCGACCGCCAGAACGCCTATGACCCTATGGCATTCCAAGCTCGTTTTTAAGCTCCAGCAGACCTACACCTTTCCTACCAACTTTATCCGTCTCACTGCTCCTTCTTCTCCTGCCGTCCTTCTTATGTCACCAATCATAATACCAATATTATAATACCAATTCTGGTACCTTCTACCGCCGATGTGCCCCAGGTCTCCATCCTTTCTTCTCTCCTATATCTCCTGTACACCGGTGATATACTCAAACCACCCCACTCATCCATCTCCTTCAATATGATGATACCACCTTCCTTGCCCTCCCCTCTCACCTACCCTCCAACGGTCCCAGAGCTCCCTCTAAACCCACAAATATCAGTTTACCACTTGGTGCAACCAGTGGCTCCTTCAAATCAATCCTTCCAAAACCCAAGCAATCATTATAGGATGTACCAGCTCCTTCTTCTGGCTTCATGATTTCTACATGGCCGCCCTATTCAACTTACCCCCATCTAGAAATACCTTGGCCTCACCCTTGACCATAACCTCACCGGGACTCCCCATCTCTTTACCAACCAATGCAAAGCCTGCAATAGATTTTACCTCATGAAACTCCTGTCTGGCTGGACATGGTGCTTGCACCCTTCCACCATCCTTCATCTGTACGAATCCCTGATCTACACCATCCTTTGTTGTGCCAGTGTTGCTGGATCTCTGCTCCTTCTAAATTCTATAAAGCCCTCCAAATTCTGGAACGCCATGCACTCCCCCTCACTTTCTGTATCCATCTGCCATGCCTCACAACGGTGCTCTATGACATAATCCCCTTCCAACATTCCCTCCTTTTCCTTTAACACATAAGTATCCTCTACACCAATCACTGCCTCGATCCCCTCACCCCTTGGTGTCACCATTCCTCTCCACTCCCCACTTCCTGCTACGCCTTTACCGATGTCCCCCCCCCCTCTCTCTCCACTTCTTTTCACAAATGAACTTCCTCTGTCTCCCCATCCTGGATGATATGCTTCACCCCAATATTTATCCTTCCTTCCAACTCTCACCCTCCCCTTACCCTCCTTTCCTCCCTTGGGCTTCCTCTGACCCTCTGCTGTCATCTCCCTCCTCCCCCCTGTCCTTCTACTTCTCCTTTCCCAGTCCTAGCGCTCCCTCCCCATCTCCAGCCCCTTGGTGTGCTACAGACTCCGTTCCTCCACCCCATTCCTGCCCCTCCCCTCCTCCATCAACCCCCTCATCTCTGCTTCCTCTCCCTCCTCTCTGACCTCTACTTCTTTGACAGGCCCTTCAAATTTTACTGCAGTTACTTTGTTATGTTATGGTGTTCGCCGTGTATATCACATCAGTACAGTGCGTGTTCAGTGTAGTCGTCTCATGCTGTGAACACCGTTTTTAATTATGCTGTTCACCCGCTAGTGTTAACGTGCTACATCTTCTTCCAGTACCATTTTAACTAAGTGGATTTTACATAAACATACCTCATCCAACTACCCCTTTTTTGAACATTTTAATTCCACTTGCTTCCCCCTTCCCATGTGTACATTTCTTCATTTATCCCTGTATTTTATACATGTAATGTTCTTCTATGATATTTTGCGTAGTCTCTTGGCTGAAGAGCGGCGAATTTTGCCGCTGCCAGTCACCGTCTCCTTCCATGGGGCAGGGGAATGAAATGATAATAAGGAAAAAAATAATTCTTCGTCTAGAAGAACGTTACGCTGGCCACGAATTACCGATCCGTTAGTCTTCTTAGTGGTTTGGGCAAAACCTTCGAGAGAGTCATCCAGGCCCGCATTTTGGAAATGGTGCCAGATGGTACAACCGGGGAAGAACAGTATAATTTCCAACGTAAACTATCCGCAGACCTGCAACTCTGTCTGTTTGAACATGTTACCAGAAATTTTGATGTTTCTAGTGCTACTTCAGCGGTCTTCTTAGCTGTTGAAAGGACCTGTAATAAGGTATGGAGGGAACAACTAATTCGGAAACTGAATGAACTGTCGTCGATATCCAATTGTTATGTGAAACTTATCGCTAGTTTTTTGACAGACAGAAAGATGATTGTTAAAGTAGAGGGCCAATCGTCTGATACCCAACTGGCACAGGTGGGATTGCCTCAAGGATCCGTTTTATCCCCCTTACTATTTAATCTCTATGTAAATGAAATGTCAGCTGTCACAGGGGTACAAAACTGCACAGTTTGCCGATGATTCGGCCTTTTTCACCAGCGGAAGACATACGCACGCCAATATTCGAAGCCTTCAGTACCATCTAGATGCCATAGCTGCTTGGTGCAAAACCAATAAAGTAAAACTCAATCCCGCCAAGACGACAGCCATCAATTTCAGCAAGAAACGCTCATCGATCCTTACGAACTTGAGACTGCATAGGAGAGCAACGGTGACTTACCTGGGGGCCACCTTGGACAAACTCTTCTTCCTCCATAAACATACTGACTCTCTCAGGAACAAACCTTTTAGTATGGCCAAGAAACTCCTCCCTTTTTTCAAGTGTACTGATCTCAATAACACAGCAATGCTTCGATTATATAAAGCGACGGTTCTCTCTAAGATATTGTATGGCAGCTCGGTCTGGGGTCTTGGCCAGCTGGGGTGGCCGAGCGGTTCTAGGCGCTACAGTCTGGAACCACGCGACCGCTACGGTCGCAGGTTCGAATCCTGCCTCGGACATGGATGTGTGTGATGTCCTTAGGTTAGTTACGTTTAAGTAGTTCTAAGTTCTAGGGGACTGATGACCTTAGAAGTTAAGTCCCATAGTGCTCAGAGCCATTTGAACCATCTGGGGTCTTGCCAGTCCAACACTAACTGACCATCTACAAGTTTTACAAACTATGGCACTCAAATGGATACTTCGAGCCAGCCGCTATACTCGCATCTTTGACTTGCACACAGTCCTCCATATGGATACAGTACTTGAAGCAGTTCGCAAACGGACGACGACCCTGCAGAATAAAGTAGGCACTTTGCAAAACTCGGTGTACCACATAAGAATTCTGGGTAGTACAATACCTCTCCCATGGCATCGATATAAGTTACCACGTTCCTTGGTACTACGACATCCTAATCCATTCCAACAATTGGCAGTATCTTACAGACCGATGTACAGGCCCTAAGAAGGTGATCTCAAAAGTTTATCCAGAATATAGTGAACCCAAGCACCTACTTACCTATCACCATGAGAGGTCTGGATCGTCGTAGACGATGACACGTCGTTCTACCGCGTGTGTAAAAAAAAAAAAAAAAAAAAAAAAAAAAAAGAGAGAGAGAGAGAGAGAGAGAGACGCAACCCAGTCAGTTGGTCTTACGATCATCACTATCCTATGTAGCTGTGTCACTTCTTCCCTTACTACCAGCAGAGCTTTGAACTCCCAGCATCGGTGTGTGGTACGGCACTTCAGATCCCACTGCCACACCTTCAATGTGCAATACAATGATGCCATTGTAAGTAAGGAAGATTTTACTGGCAGCTACCCAGTTCAGATATTGTGGAGTGTATTGACCGACGACCGGCTGCAGGCCCGAAATTTGTCTGAAAATTCAATTCGCCGGGAAAATTTTAAAATTCATGTAACGCCATTTGTTTACATTTTGCTCCAAGACAAAAAAGTGTCGTATTATACGTATTTGTAATGCTATTACACGTTTATTTATTATAATAGCACTGGCGAGTGATTGTCACGGCCATGAAAACAAATCGAAGTACGACAGTTCGGAGGCAAGTACCACAAACTCACTTACCCTTCGATGTCGACGACGAAAATCCTGTTCTGTGTCATAGAGTATACTCTATGTTCTGTGCCTCTGATTGCTCACTCTATAGATATTGCTACTCGAAAGCCGCAACGCCTAAACGAGATTGGCTGGTTTAGAAGCTAAGAATGATGGCAACATCCTTCTGGATTCTCCAGCCGACAAACAAATTACTGCGAGAAGACTTCAAATAATAATTTAGACATTATTATGACAGATCAAATAACTTGTATTGAATGTTGTAATACTTCAAAGTGACGCAGATACATAACACTATTTTTAACACAGTCACCAAGGCTCTGTAAACAAGGATCGGAACTTTATACCAGTCATAGAATTCCTCGACGATAAAAATCCGTTCCTCGGTCGCGGTCACCCCACAACAGGCCTCAGCAGTCCACCCACCCCACCGCCGCCCCACACCGAACACAGGGTTATTGTGCTGTTCGGCCCCACAAAACACCCCCCCCCCCCTCCCGCCCAGGGAACGTCTCATACCAGACGAGTGTAACTCCAATGTTTGTGTGGTGGAGTAATTATGGTGTACACATACGTGGAGACTGTTTTCACAGCAGTCGCCGACATAGTGTAACTGAGGCGGATTAAGGGGAACCAGCCCGAATTCGCCGAGACAGATGGAAAACCGCCTTAAAAACCATCCATACGGTGGCCGACACACCGGACCTCGACACTAATCCGCCGGGGACCGGCACTCCTTCCCGCTCGTTAGACCGCGCGGCTAGCCGGGCGAGCTCTTCCAGCTTACGGAAGAGGTGGATATTGCGTGGTACAAGGCCTGGACTTCCCAACGTCTTGTGCGGCCTTGGTAAAATCGTTCGCACTATTTCATTGCGGCTGGACGCGACAATACGTTTAGCCGTAAACCGCCAAAATTTCAGTGCGAAAAATTGTGCACTTAAAGCATTTGGCCACAAGAATAGTACAACCCCTCATACTTCCTTCGTGAATTTAACAATACTGCCCTAAAGCGCGCTTTCCATCACGGAAATCCAGATAGTTCTTGCGGTAAGTGAAAGTGTTAGATAGTTAGGTGGTACTTCCTGCTTAGCTGATACTTAACAGATTTCTTCAGCAGTTAACATTTACTACGTGGAACTCACTAATCCATTTTCGTCAGCCGATTTCCCAATACCATTCCTAGCTGGTTATTTAAAAACTCCGACATCGATCTGGAAATACTATCTGCCAGTTATCCTATTCTACAATCGATATTCGCTCCCATCTAAGCATTCAACTGTTTTTGAAACATGCTTCGTTGTTCAGCTTGCTTTTAGAAATGTTAGTTAATTCAGACGAATCAATTTTTATGTGCTGTGATGGAAAAGAAGGATTATTCAATCGAGCTGGAAGTTATTCATTTCTTTATTTGTTTGAAGATAACTACTTACCGTTCCTTAGGTGGTAAAGGATGCATGAATGAAGCGATGTAAATAATGATTGGCATCAATCCTACACTGCTCGTAGCTGGCTAATTTGTAAACTGCTGTATCCATTCCCTCTTTTAGTGGCAAAGACCTCGGACACAATCAATACTTTGTGTCTTTACTCGTCTGAAAGACTTCAAAAAATTGAAACAGAATAATCTTCCCTCAGCGATCACGTCGAACTCTTTTTACACATTCCGCCTAAATAAAAGTTTCTAAAGCATTAATCATCGTAAGTAAGATTCTCAAACACTTGTTCTTGAATAAACTACTGACAAGCTTACTTCTTCGAGCAGACGAAATCAGACAGTTGAGCTATAGATTCCATTTATATGAAACAACTGACTTTCGTAAAATCGATACGCGATCGGATTAATGGCCCTACATCTGCATAAATTTATCAGCCGTGCGGCCAGACAGACCGAGATCCATTTTGCTTGTCGGTTGGTCAGCTGGGTAAGGACACCCGATAGCCGACTTCCCTCTCCCCCCCTCCCAACCACCACCACACCTCATCCTCCCCACTACCACTAAACCCAACAAATTGTGGAGTGTGTTCAGAACGGCATTGTCGTGCCAACCGCTCGACGTTAATTCGCCGGAATAAAAGCTGCTCAAATATGGCTAACGTGAACGAGCGCAAGGGAGACGAAACTTTACTGAAAGATCTTCTGGAGAAGTCTGAAGAATGCAGATGTTTGTGGGGCACGTCGTGGGAGGAGCGTAGCAATAAAGGTACAAGGAATGAGGCACTTGTTTCGTTTTTTAACGAATCACTAATGTTTTCATGTGGCACATAGAAAGAGTAAAACATAGATATTTTATAAATAAAAAGGCCGCTGACTGCATTTCGGTTTTCAATTTTTATTGCCGAAGCAAGGAAGTGAAACAAAAAAAACCGAAAACAAACAGATTAAATTTTGGATTTCATTTACGGTACGTATCGGAAGTAAAATCTAAAAACCGAAATGCAGGCTGTCCACGGACCTTCATTCATTAAATATACTTTCTTCATTGTGAGAATTGTTGAAAAAATCCAGCCTGCCTTTTTCAGTTCTAGCAACTTCTAAATGCTTCTCTTCCTACGTATCTGTTGGCGCCATGAGATGTGTTTGGAAAGACATGCTTGCTGCTTATTTATTATGTTTCGACAGTACATGATGGCGTATTAATTTTAAAAACTTTATGATGGGATAATGTAGTCCAGAAACATGTGTCGAGTGAATTACACATTATCGATATATGTTGCGTTATTATCTCCGTGCTGATGTCCTCACGGTTGTATGATGGCTTCACAACAATTGTTTTATGAGAAAAAAATCTGTTTACATAATAGTAGTGAAGACATTATCTATACCTACGTCCGACGATGTGCGACCTGACTTTTCTGCGGCTCTGATGATTACTCTTACACGTCTCGCTCGCAAAATTACTGGCAAGAATAACACAGAAGAACAGTAAAAAAGCTGAAGACGTACAGAACAAAGATCACTTTGGTTTCCTGAAGCGATAAGGCGTCAAAACAGCATTCTGACATGTGCTTAGTAATAGGAGACAGAAGAAAAATCACGATATGCTCTCAGCGTTTATGGATCTAGAGAAGACCTTTTACAATTTTAAGCTGGAATAAGACGTTTACAGTCCTACGAAGATAGACGGGAAAGCACATACGCAAAAT
Source organism: Schistocerca cancellata (assembly GCF_023864275.1). Classification (NCBI taxonomy): domain Eukaryota; kingdom Metazoa; phylum Arthropoda; class Insecta; order Orthoptera; family Acrididae; genus Schistocerca; species Schistocerca cancellata. Next base: position 378,641,543 of record NC_064628.1, read on the forward strand.
AATGATATACAGTAAGCAACTCCAAATAATAAAAGCAATGGTTCAAGGAAGATAAGTTTGTGTTCAGTAAGGTACGAGGCACGTTTGCAATTTATCGCTGCTGTTGTTCAAGCTGTACTTCTATTACTCGCAGTAACAGAAAGAAAATTTCAGAAGAGTAATTGAAGAGCAACGAAAACAGGCACCGATGGCAAGAGAACAGCATACTGCACTTCAGACAAAGATGATGATCAAGCGTAGCGGAAAGAAGAATAACCAAGTATTTAACATTTTGGCAACAACGCAAAAGTGGAAGAAATAAATAAATTCTCCTCTCTTGGAAACAAGCTTACACAGGATGGTCGAAGCAAGGATATTTTCCGCAGCAGTGATATTCCGTCATAGGACAAAAGTTTTCTTCGATAAACGGCCTCTACTGGTATCAGATATCTGTATGATATCGAGGAAGAATTGCTCGAAAATATATATCTGAAATACATAATTGTTGACGTTGGAGAGAACAGTAGAGCAAAGTAACTGTAGGGACAGGCAAGGACTAGAACATTTAAAGCAGATTGTAGAATCGGGTGTAGCAGTTACGTCAAGATGAAAACATTAGTGCAAGACAGGGAAAGACGGAGGATAATCCCAAACAAGGTGCAAGATCGATGACTAGCGGAAAAAATGCTGTACGTCGAAGGTGCTTGCGAAGATGTCGCCCAGCTTAGTTTTCTTAAAAGTAAATATGACTGAAAAAGACAATATGAATTAGACTCTTTTTCTGATCTGCGTCAGCAAAACGTAACATCGAAGAAAGTAGTATCATTCCTGAAAACGGCAATCCTCTCTTGAGCGTCAAAAATAGCTTTCTTATAAAATAAAACATTCTTAACATGAAACAGCAGTTGAAGATGTGGAACATGTGCAGACGGTAAAATTGTGTACATGGTCAGAATTTAGAAGCATCTTAGAAGAGTAACGCACTATATATACGGTACACAGTTTCTGGTGTAGAAGATAAATGTATTTTCATTCAACTCACCACACCCACAACCTACTTTATTAATATTTCGTTACGTTATTATTTAAGCTTTCTGTAGAAGGTTATAAATGATAGAAGTATTTGAGCCAGCGCCTTGACAAATGTCTGCACGAGCTACACTTCTTTGGAGATTTTAGATGACAACGGTCTTTCGTCTGGACGTGTACTCGTAGGAAACTGAACGTTTAGATCATTCGGTAAAAATGTCTTACATCTGATGTAAATGTTAAACTTACGACACGCTTTTTCACCTTATTTCACGTTTCCCAATAAGCTTTAGTGTTAAATATATCCTCTTGAGGTCTAGCTGTGAGCTAGGACGCTCGGAAAGAAAGTGCAGTTTCAGCTGCTGAGGTAAAAGAAAGTCGAAAGAGGCGGCGGAACTGACCAGTCACTGACGTCACAACTGGCTGACCAATCACAGTGCGTTGCTGTGGAGTGGCCACCTATTGAGTGTTACGAATGCTGCGATAATGAGGTCGCGGAATCTAGAGGCTGCGATACGTTAGCTAGATAGTCGCTGTAATTGCTTGCTCGTTCACTCCAGTGCCACTTTAAACTGCGGCGTTTAATTCCGTTCAGTGAATATCACGACTGTTGCAAAGGATTCTAGTACAAAGAGTCTGCTGTGTGATATTCAGCATGGAGTTAGCAAAAGTTCTTGTTCTGGTGATTATCATCTGCATCAGCCGTGTGGTCGTTGGTGACGAAAGTATGTAGCTCTAAAGCAATATCATTGTTGTAATCAGTTTTCTACCAGCCAATTATGATCTTTAGTGTGTAGTATATGTATGGTGTACATGTAAGTAGCTGTACTATAATAGCTCAATACAGCTTACACTTAACACAAAAACAAACACAATTCATACTCTTTTTAAACAATATTGCGGCGCTTTTAGCGTTATGCAATTGAGTTATTGAGGAAGGCTGGCTTTAAACGGCATATATATCGACCACCAGAAGCTTTCGACTTTCGAACTAAGCAAAAAGATCTGTTGCACGTATATCTAACATTTATAGAATAAGTTAGTGTCCTGTTCATAAATCAAAGTCGAGGTATTTTTTTCGAATAATAAGAGACACAGAAGTTTTATTGTTTTTTATATTAATTCGTCTACACATTCATCTTTTTTCCGAAGTTTCTCGACTATAAAAGTTACGAGTGCCTTTAATAATTCCCTTCATATTACATGGGATAATTCAATAGGTAGAACACAGGACATATCAGCCGTGTAGTGTGTCTAATATTATAGTTTTATAGACCATCAAATTAAACAGCTAGGTGAAATTTTCAAAATTTCATTCGCTATGAAAATGAAGGAAAATTCTCTCTTTGTTATGACTTAAGGTTCACCGATAATTTTCCACGTGAAACAAAAAACTGTAGTAGTTTACGTACAGACGATATTTGTGCAATAAATCAGCTTAAAACAAAAGGTGGAATAAACTTCGCGAGTACGTTGTGTAATAATAGAGGTTTTTTATTATTAAGTTATATTACTTTTCTCCAATTGCCACTCAGTGTTATCAATACAGTCTTTGAGACTACTGTAAGTATTAATTCAATAGTTACTTATTAACTACAGTAACTTTATTTGCTGTTAGAAAACGAGAGATGCAGTGATCGATTACTTTTTCTCTGTAAATGTATGTTAAATCTGGCTCCTGCCTCCTTGCTGATACAATAATCTCTGAAGGCATAGTCCATATCAATTCAGGCAGGCTAGGAAAAAATCTTGCCTTCATAGTCTCAGATGTTATTGAATTCAGCACATGTTAAAATGAAGGACTAAGTAAGGAACACGTCTTTTTTTGTTTTCTCCAAAAAAATTTCTGCTCCGAGATACAGCCCTCCAAAGATAATCTCTGAAGGCATAGTCCATATCAATTCAGGCAGGCTAGGAAAAAATCTTACCTTCATAGTGTCGGATGTTATTGAATTCAGCACATGTTAAAATGAAGGACTAAGTAAGGAACACGTCTTTTTTTGTTTTCTCCAAAAACATTTCTGCTCCGAGATACAGCCCTCCAAAGATAATCTCTGAAGGCATAGTCCATATCAATTCAGGCAGGCTAGGAAAAAATCTTACCTTCATAGTGTCGGATGTTATTGAATTCAGCACATGTTAAAATGAAGGACTAAGTAAGGAACACGTCTTTTTTTGTTTTCTCCAAAAACATTTCTGCTCCGAGATACAGCCCTCCAAAGATGACACTGCACATACCATTTTGAAGATGTGAATTTTGGAAAAAATTTTAAAATTCTGTATCTCTGGAACAGTTCCAGATATTTTGTTGGTTTTTTTATTTGAAAGATAATTGCTTTATCATTACAAAGTAATCCTCCGTTTGGACTTATCTGTCAAAGTTCGTTTACTATAAGGTTCTGAACTATTTTTATAATTTATGGAATTTTTTTCAAAAATACCAATCAATAAAATTTTGATTTTTTTCTGTTGATTAGTATCATATAGTTCTACATTCCCTGAAAAGGAGAGATTCCACTTTTAGGCTGAACAGGTTTTATAAACAATTGAAATTTTTGCCATACATAAACCTGTTTTATTACTGCATTATCACAAAACAAGCTCATAAAAATCAAAACCTAAGCTTATTTAACATAATTTTAGTTTTGAATGATGATTAAGAGACTCAATTTCACGCATTTTCAGTGGTTCCAAAATGTATGTGAAAGGTCGAAAGGTTTCAACTTTACACCTTCTGGCCACCCTGTTTTGTACTAAAATCAGCCAGTTAATGAACTAAAAATGTGTTCCACTGCTTCAGTATCTTCCTTTGATATAGAGTGATGCCTTCCTGTTGAACCAGTAGGAACTGGAGCACTTAAATCTTCAGAACATTGTGAACAGGAAGTAATCACTGATGGCATTGGTGCTGTCCTTCAGCTGGAAACCTATATCCAGCAGCTGGTCCACGTGGTAGCATAAAGTTCACTACAGTTTCGTTTAACTGCTGTCGATAATCTCTGCAATCCACCAGTCACAGTCATACACACGTGCCACAAACATCCTCCTTGTCAGGTTGTGAATCTGAGTATTATCCTGCTGTTTCTGAGGTGTTTGCCGAACGAACGAAATTTATTCTTTCTTGCTCTTTAAAGTGTGTGCAATATGAGTTAGCCCATCATTTTGAGTCCAAAAATGTGTCATCTGAATTTCTTTTATTGGATTAGTTTATTTGGACCATCGTTCTTTTCTCTGCTCACGGAATTCCTCGGTTTCCTCTTTGGACAAAAGAATGATGGCTGTGGCTGTGTAAGATTTCACGAATCTTGTAAAATACTCAGCATTCTGAATTGCAGCTGTATTTGGTCTGGAAGTATTATGTTTTGTAGCATGGTGCTTCAGCAGGCCTCCTACACCATCACAAGGCCCCTTCCCATGACCAGTAGCACTGTATACCCAGTCAGTTGGCACAAGCGACTTACTCAGTTCAAACTGCTGGTAACGATGTTTAAAACGACTACGAGCACCATTAAAAATAATGATGATCATCTCTGCCCCTGTTTGTAGTTGAAGAGTTTTGCACATTGCCAGCAAAGAATGTGCTGAGTCATGTCCTGTGTCATCACTTATAACTGCAACACTTGTGGTCTTGTTTTGAAAATATGTCGCTCCTGTAAAAATTGAAACCTGGTCATTACTCCAATGATACCCTTGTACTTCTTATGGGAGAATTACAAACCAATTCTCAGCAAAACCAGAGTGAAGTATTAAACATAGTTCTTCGGCCTGTATACTTCACTTCTGCAATGTATTATTGTTGCAATTTCTTCAGATGCTAGTGTGTTACTGCTTTCACTGACTATTTACCAAGTTCATCAATGAAACTGTCAAAGGCAACAGTTTTCTTAATTAGTTTATTTTCCTCCCATATCGCATAAGTAATTTCTGCAGAGTTATCTGCTACATCTTCCAGGCCAAGTGTCTGTAAAGACAGCCCTTCCTTTCCAGGGCAGTCACCACATTCTAGAAACAAACAAGTCTCTCAGTTTACATCACAGACTACAAATGACTTCACACCCCAACCAAGGTGTCATATGTCATGTGCTCCATTAAGTTCTTCAAAGTTACCAAACAGAGTTCAAAATTCGCGTAGTAGACACATAAACAGACATCTCTAGATGAGTGTGGAACTACCCACTTAGGTTGTAGTGCATAAAAATTTGATCTTGCAATATGTGAAGTTGTGTAGTTGCTCTTATTAAATTGCAAAAAAAATTGCAAAAAATTGCAAAAAAAATACTGCGAGTCATGCACCTCTTCACATTCACAACTTTATGACCTTCAGCTGTTACAGTTATAGTGTCATTTTTGTTGGCACTCGGGCAAGAACAGTCCTATTTATCTTCCAGATAAAATGAGTGCACTATTTTAACTTGAGCTGCTTCTACAGGATGACTATAATAGGGATCTGATCTTCCAAAGACTCCTTTTACAGACCTCACATTTCTTGATTTGTCTACCATGTACTTTGATACTGATTGAATGTGGTTTTAAATTGTTTCCTTTGAAAATGTCTCTGAAATAATAGTTAAAACTTGTACCTTTTCGCTGTAGGATGTACAATATTCAACAGCTGAATTGATATTTGTGAAAAATTCCTTGCAAGAGTGCTTTGGTTCATTTTCTTCTGAAGTAGGAATTTCTTCTTTGAAGATTGTGGTCAGTTTTGCTGTAGTGTATTTATCCATAGCTTTAGTAATTTCTCTGCGTTTTCTAGATGCATAGAGCTTATGACACGACTTCACTGATCTCGGTTTCTTAACGGAGCTAACACCTACCTCTGTAGTTGACTGATTCAGGGTATTTAATTCTTCCTCTACTGATGCAAAATCTGCTTCACTATCATTGATGTTACTCTGTCAAAACATTTACAACACAAAAAGCCGTCACTGGAAACATCTTCACTTTCAAACAGAGTCTTCAAATGAGAACACTTATTCCTAACCTGAACAAACTCTATTTTTTTGTCTCCTATATCACTCTTTTATGGATATTCAAATAGTCAGCACACTTCACTCTCCTGTGACCCCAGTCATAAGACATTTCAAATAGTCCTTTTCACAAAACACACTGCAACTCTGTCAACTGGCAAATTACTCACGAAAACACAGAACACGCTGGATAGTCTCAGATTTCTTAGAGGCCTCTTCAGTAAACAAATTAGCAGTGAACAACTACAATACAGAAACCTGCAATGAACAATCACGACAAAAGAAACTGAGAAGAAACTACAACAAAGTGTAAGAAGTATCTGCAACAATAAAAGTGAAAAGAAACAACTGCAAAAAAGAATGTGATAAGAAATAACTGCGACAAAGACAATAGAAATAAACACTGTACAAAAGAAAATAGTAAGAAACAACTAAAGTGAAGACATACATTACCCTTGAAAGTTAAAAAATGATGTTTTAAAATAAAACCTTTCCAACTTAAAAGTGGAAGCTCTCCTTTACGGAGAATATAGTACTACACGGTACTAGACAACAGAAAAAAATCTAACTTTTCTGCTTTGGCATTTTTGAAAAAACAATTTTTTTCTGTATATTATGAAAAAATTCAAAAGACGACAGTAAAAGAACTTTGACAAATTTGTCCAAACGGTAGATACCATTGTAATCATAAAACAATTACGTTTCCAATAAAAAACTGTAACAAAGTATCTAGTGTTACAGAGATACAGCATTTAAAAAAAATTTCCGGAATTCGCATCTTCAAAATCGTGTTCGCAGCGTCATCTCTGGGGACCTGTACCTCGGGGCAGGAATTTTTTTGGAGAAAACAAAAAAAATACTTTTTTCTTACTTATCCCTGAATTTTAACATATGCTAAATTCAATAACGTCCTGCCTTCTTGTTGATACCATAATCACTGAAGTTACTCTCACTTTGCGTTACGCATTGGTGGATGTACACACACAGATCAGCTAGAATTAACAGCTTGCTGCTAGATCTTTACAAGATGCCTGATTACTATTTCTGTTGTTGTTTCTCTAGCTTAAAAATTGTGTCCGATTATTGTCTCATTGATCCTCGATAAATAATTCCATAATCAAAGATCGAAAGTTTATAGATGTCACATCTAGTACAAGGTGCAGGCTGTCAAATGTTTGTGGCAACATACGCCGATGAGATTCTCTTTATTGTTGCTGCTTCTTTGTTTATTACAATTCAAATGCCCGTAGCCTATCTAACTGAACATCAACTGTCTGAGTTGGCGCAGTGATTAAGACACTAGACTCGCGAATAGGAGTAAAGAAAATACGTGACACGGATGTTAAGACATAAACCTTCCGTTATTACCCGAAATTCATAAAGGATGCATAGATGGTTCCTCTGAAAGAGACACGGCTGATTTCCTTCCATAATTAGCTCTTTGTATATAGCGCTTTAAACCTTATTCTTCCTTTATTTTTCTTCTGTATTCTTCCCTAAAAATTTTGCTTTTACTGTACAGCGAAAAAAACATAACATGTGGTGCAAAAGGTACCCCCAGTCACGTATTTTCTAGTTATTCGTTGAGAATAAATGTAGCTGTTGATTATTGTACGAGTACTTTGTCACGAGCAGTAGTCGCTAAACCTCTTCGGTGGCAACAAGCACCAGACGATCAATTAACGACTGTGAATGGGAAGAAACGGTCGATCTTTGTGAATGTGGTCTGTCGCAAGGCGAAATTGCGTCACGTTGGATCGTAATACTACTACGTGGGCTGCAGAGAAACAGGTTGTTCGTGAAAAAGGCATTAGACTATGACGTTAACGTGATATGGCAGACGGAGACTGGAATGTCATAACAAGTGGTGGCAAAACGGTAGAGCTCTGCCCGTGGCTTTATGCACAGATTCCTCTCCTGTGGGTATAGCGCTTTTCCTTGTACCCCGTGAGAAAGCATACGGTTAACAACGAAACTTCTTTTTTTTTCCTAAACCAAGACTGACTAAGAAGAAAATCGCACCAAACAGAAACATAAAACACACCAACCAAGACGCTGTAGCAAAGTAGACAGGTTAGGACAGGAGCACATGACAATAAATAAACGAAGGGAGGGGCAAAACATGAAAAATTCGGCCTTGAAGATTTACTACTTTCAGTGATAACAATGCCTTCCTACAGGCAGTCAAAGCCATAAAATCAGCTCTGTGGCTGACAGCACAGTTACATTAGACAGTGGGTGGCTGAGACACCGCACATAGAAGACTGAAACGAATTCAGTGACGAAATATTATGGAAAGGGAAGAACTGAATGAAGATACGTTTGCACTACGTCAAGAGTAATCGCGACCCTTTCGTAGAACGTAGTGACTCAGGTCTATCCAAACACGTACAGAGAGAGTCAGAGTATGTTCCCGATTTTTTCGACTTCAGTTACCCTTCAAGGCATGACAGACTAGTAGTTATCGCAGCCATAAGATGATCCTCCCGTGTTGAAGCTGCTTTTCTTAAAACGCTTTTCAGCAGGTACGATAACGAAATCGATTACAAGACTCTACTTTAAGGAAGTAGGAAATAAGGGTCTAGTACAGGCATGCTGAAAAGCTTTGCCGAATCTATAATCACCGTAAGCTGTGAACATTCTCAACTTAGCGATTTACGTCGTCCTAAATTTAATCTTCATACGAGAACGGTAATCCAAAATCTTCTCGCTACTGCAGATCGGTCATCATTTTCTTTGTTATATTCACAGCATACCGTATTAATGATGAACAGAAGGCTTGTATTATAAAACAATGACCATGTGCGAGGAGGACCCCCGCTGAGGGGTTAGGTGCAAAATTAATTACATATATAGACATTTCATCCATCCCGGGAGTCGAGAAACTCCATGATTTTTTTGCATTTTGTCGTCAGTAATACTGACAAGACATCGGTTTGGGGAATTCCCACACTTTCCCGAATGTTTTAATTGTAAGTTTGAAGCTGGATAACAAAACGAAAAAGAAATTCAATATTTTCGGATTTTTTCGTTTAGTTGTACTGTGAAACCTTGCTTCCTGCCAAATTTTATACCAGGCCAACTGAAAGTACCCTACGGGTTTTGATGAGTGAGTTTGGGAGTATCAAATTATGTGACATGAACGACCATATCTATTGATTGCATTGACTTTAAAGCTTCAATTTTGTGCACCGCCAGGTGACCACAGACGTTAATACGTGACATAAACTTCAACTTGATATGCCTACCCGCTACTGAAAAAAAGGATTTTCGACTGCCGGACAGGCAGACAAGAGAGTGATCCTATAAGGTTCCCTTTTCTCCGACTGAGGTTCGGAACCCTAAAAACAAGGAAGAAGATACCTACAAAGAAGTAGGATAGTGTCACCTTTCGAAAGATTGAGAAAAAATGAAAATTCTTTGAAGCGCTTACCAATGACAGAAGTAAAAGCGCTGTAGGTTGTTTAACAGAGAAGTACACACACTCACTCCGTCTACAGGCCATAAGTGGCTCATCGGGACCATCCGACCGCCGCGTCATCCGCATGGAGGACACGGGTAGGAGGGGCGTGGGGTCAGCACACCGCTCTCCCGGTCGTTATGATGGTGTGCTTGACCGAAGCCGCTACTAGTCGGTCGAGTAGCTCCTCAATTGGCATCACGAGGCTGAGTGCACCCCGAAAAATGGCAACAGCACTTGGCAGTCTGGATGGTGACCTATCCAAGTGCCTTCGATTCCCGGGGGGATCAGGGATTTTCTCTGCCTCGTGATGACTGGGTGTTGTGTGATTTCCTTAGGTTAGTTAGGTTTAAGTAGTTCTAAGTTCTAGGGGACTGATGACCATAGATGTTAAGTCCCATAGTGCTCAGAGCCATATGAACCATTTTCTTTTTTTTATCCAAGTGCCGGTCACGCCCGACAGCGCTTAACTTCGGTGATCACAGGGGAACCGGTGTAGCCACTGCGCCAAGGCCGTTGCCTAACAGAGAAGTGAAACGTGAAATATGCGGAAATTCAACGGGACAACACCAACAGAGACGAATAAAATGTGAATAGCTAAAGACACAAATTGTTCAAATGGCTCTGAGCACTATGGGACTTAACTACTGAGGTCAGCAGTCCCCTAGAACTTAGAACTACTTAAACCTAACTAACCTAAGGACGTCACACACATCCATGCCCGAGGCAGGATTCGAACCTGCGACCGTAGCTGTGGCGCGGTTCCAGACTGTAGCGCCTAGAACCGCTCGGCCACACCGGCCGGCCAACTAAAGACGTACTCCGAATTATTAATGACTAAAGTAAACGCAAAAATATGTATTAGGAATAGACAAGCCAGCAGTATTGGTTACTAAGAAGTACGATTCATCACTGGAAATTAAAATAAAGCATAATGACGAGGGACATTTTTAAAATAAAAACTGATAACACATCGAGTCCACGCTTCCTGTCACGTGACGTCCATTCATGATCGGCCACTATTGACCAGTCTCGCACTACACCGCCATTACGTGTCACATGTCTGCCCGAGTTTGTTGTAGGGTTATACTGCTTCGTTTGTCGCCATGTCAATCAGTAATCCCATCGACTGTGAAATGCGCTCGGTTATTCGATTCTTAAATGCAAAACAAGTTGGTCCTCCTGAAATTCACCAGCGGCTAATTGAAGTTTATAGTGCAGATGTTCTTCTTGCTGAAATTCACCAGCAGCTTATTGAAGTGTATGTTTTAGGTGAATAATGGATATGTGCGTAAATGCTGTAGGCTGTTTAATGAATGACGGATAGAAAACGATCTGGACGGCTTACTATCATGAATGAAGACTTGGCACAAAACGTTCATGAGGCAATTCGCCAAAACAGGTGCTTCACTATTGACGAAGTGCATCAAAATTTCACAAGTTTCAAGATCAGTAGTTTTTTCACATTGTTAATGATAAACTTCACTACAAAAAAAAGTGTGCAAGATGGGAAAATGTTGACAGAAGAAAACAAAACAAAGCGAATGGCACATTCTTTGTCCATTTTGGAGCACTATCACGAAGATGGTGACGAATTCTTGATTTACATTGTGACCAGTGAAGAAACATGGCTTGCGCACTACAGTCCAGAGAATAATCGTCGATCCTGTGAGCAGCATCATTCAAACTTCCCAACGAAACCACGAAAAATTCAAACAAGAATCTTCAACAAAGAAAATCATGGCAACGTTTTTTTGGGACCGGAAAGGCATCCTCCTGTTAGATTTTTTTGGTAAAAGGAGTGAGAATAAACGCTGAGAGGTACTGTGAAACATTATTAAAGCTTAGGCGCGCTATTGAGAATCGCCGTTGCGTGCAGCTCTACAGCGGTGGCGTTCTGCTTATGTTGCGACAAGAACAAAGACACAACTGGTCAAATTTCACTAGGAATCACTGGATCATCCACCATACGGCCGAGACTTAGCACCTTGAGAATTTCAGCTGTTTCCAAAACTGAAGGAATTTCTTGGTGGAAAGCGCTTGGAAACTGATGAAATGTTGAATGAAACTGTTACTAAATGGTTTAATGGTCAGATGGCAGAGTTCTTTGATGCTGGTATCCAAAAGCTGGTGCCACGAGTTGCAAATGTTTAAATGTTCATGTTCACTATGTTGAAAAGTGAAAAAAAATTGCGTACTGTAGTTCGTGATACAATTTACGTTCATAAAGCCCGCCCGGTTAGCCGTGCGGTCCAACGCACTGCTTTCTGGGCGGGAAGGCGTGCCGGTCCCCGTCACGAATCCGACCAGCTGATTAGTGTCGAGGTCCGGTGTGCCGGCCACCCTATGGATGGATCTTAAGTCCGTTTTACATCTGCCTCGGCGAATGGGGGCTGGATCCCCTTGTCCCGCCCCAGTTACACTATGTCGGCGACTGCTGCGCGAACACTATCTCCACGTACAAGTACACCATAGTTACCCTACCACGCAAACGCAGGGGTTACACTCGTCTGGAATGAGATGTTCCCAGGAGGGGTCCACTAGGGGCCTAACCGCAAAATAACCCTATGTTCGGTGTGGGGCGGCGGTGGGGTGAGTGGACTGCTGTAGCCTGTTGTGGGGTTGTGAAACACTGAGGGCTACGGCGGGGACGAAGCCCCTCCGTCGTTTCTAGGTCCCCAGTTCAATACACAATACACACACACACACACACACACACACACACACACACACACGCACACACACACAATACGTTCATAAATAAAGTTTCTCTTTCTCAACTGCTAATCGACTCTTAATTTAAGAATGACCCTCGTAGAATGGATGAGGGAAGCAGGTTAAGGAACTGGAAATGAAGTGGTCTTGAGAAAAATTGATGCTACATACAGGAGAATTAAGACTTACTACAGAGAATAAAAACCCATGACATGTGTATGGAATCCACCTGTTCAGTAAAAAACAATGACCAGGTTGGCAGCAGATGGTACGACAGAGAAGACATGTCCCAATGCTTGAACAAAGAGGCGGAGGCAGATGTGGAATAAGCAGGTGCTGCGATAATACGCTGAATGTCTGATGAAGCACTCCATAATCTGAGGTCAAAGAAGCTCGATGATTATAAAAGTGTCACAAAGTCTCATGAGGAGGCTCTGGAGACAGTTATGAATCAGAAAATTTCCATCGTACGATACTACAAGGTCAGCCTAGAGTAACTGCGAAATCAACCGATGCCTGCTAGACAACGGTCTATTTAGCTTTAACGCTGTGTAGGCTGTGGCAATCCATCAAACTATGTATTGGAGGCTCGGAGGAGTTGGTGTGTATGCCAAATATCCAGCAATGTGTGGCCCGCTCAGAACTGGGCCATGAATGTGGGAAGGGATGTACTCTTCGCTTATGAACACTGATTCAGCTTTTGTTACACTTTCTCACCTTCCAGCTTCATGTTACACATACTGAGCAAGTCACTAAATGGCAGGATATTCTTTGTACTGTCGTTAGTAATTCCCTTTCCTGTTCCACTGTTCGATTCGCAAATGGGGCCAGGGGAAAAGATTGTTGTATATCTCTGTACTAGTCCTAATCTCTCTTATTTTGTCCTTGTAGACTTTGGAAGCGGTAGAATCGTTCTTCAGTCTGTCGCAAATTCTAGTTGTGTAGACTTCCTCAGTAACGTTTCGGGAAAAGATGGTCTTTTTTGCCTCCCAGGATATTTATCTAAGCTCATGAACAATTTTCATAACTATCTCGTATTGGTTTCGAACCATCCAATAACAAATCTACCGGCAAGCCTCTGAATTACTTCGATGTCTTCCTTTAAATCGACCTGCAGGGTATCACCAACATTCGAGCAGTACTCAAGACTGGGTGGCACTGGTGTTATGTGCGCGATCTTATTTATTGTTACGCCACACTTACCCAGAACTCTCCCAGTAAACTGTAGTCGGCCTTTCGTCTTCCCAACAAGTGATCTTATGTGCTCCTTCCATTCCAGTTTGTTTCGTAACGTTACTTCTAGATATTTAATCGAAGTGACTTTTAATACCGTATTCGAACATTAAAGGAATTTCATTCTAGCCATCCACATTAACTTACATTTATCCATCTTTAAAACTAGGTGTAGTGCGTTGCACCAAATAGAAATTCTTGGGTGCATCCATTCTTGCTGTGCTGGATGGCGGAACAACAATCGATATGTAAGTAATAAATATCAGAAGAACCGTAAGCTCTAAGTTCTTTTCCAATTTATTTTGTAGGCTACCGGTTTCAGCCATAAAATACGGCATCAACAGGCCCTCTATTCTAGATGGTGACTGAATTCTTCAATGACAAAACTTATGTACGTCATAAATGGAAAAAACCAACCTTCGCGCCGGTTAATGTACGCACGACTGTAGCGCACGTCGACAGCCGGAACACAACTCGAAACTAAATAAAATGTTGTCCAAGTCTTCCTAAATATCGCTACAGTCACGCAAGGAAGACTCTATTCCGTATACAGCATTGTCATCTGGAAATAGTCTCAGAGTGACGCCTACCCTATACAACAGATAGTTTATCTACACTGAACACAAGAGCGATCCTAGCACATTTGCCTGAGGCACTCCGGGCGTTACGTTTGACTCTGATGAACACTCGCCATCCAGGACAACGTAGTGTGCTCAATTATTCGAAACGTGTTCGAATTGGCCACTTATTTCAGAACGTGTGTCGTATGCTAGAATCTTTGTCAACAGTCTGCAATGTGGCACAATGTCGAAAGCTTTCGGGAAATGTAGGAGTACAGAACCTGTCTGTTGGCCTTCATCCATGGTTCACAGGATATCGTTTGTGATAAGGGTGAGGTCTGTTTACGTGAGCGACGACGATTTCTAGATGTATGTTGATTTATCGACAGGAGATTATCTCTCTCTAAGGAACAAATTATAATCTAGCTTACTGCTGATCTACATTAAGGATGTTGGTTTACAACTTTGTGCTTCCATTCTTTTTCCTTTCTTTATATATTTAATTGAATGGAAAGTGATTGCTTGTACAGTGTAGGAAGATCTTGGGAAAGTTCAAAATGGTTCAAATGGCTCTGAGCACTATGGGACTTAACTTCTGAGGTCATCAGTCCCTAGAACTTAGAACTACTTAAACCTATCTAACCTAAGGACATCACACACATCCATGCCCGAGGCAGGATTCGAACCTGAGACCGTAGCGGTCGCGCGGTTCCAGACTTTGGGAAAGTGATCAAGTTGATAAAGATGGGCTTCTTATATGCAGAGATACAACATTGGGTGTATGTAAGGAGTTTTACGTCTTCTTTGGAGATCACAGAAATACTGTTAACGCCAAAAGATGCATAAACCACGTACTGCAATCAGAGGTTGTGCGACTTTACAGAGGTGCAAATGGCCTGGAGTTCCTCTTCGTGGACAAATAATGCTCATTCACATGAATTATTTGTTGAGTGAATTTCTCATGCACAAACAAAAGCACCACGTACACTAGCCATCGAAATCTGTGGATCTGAAGCCTATAGATCATATCCGTTCCAAGAGTCGGACACCAACGGTCTCATGTCAACCAGTTGCGGCGATGACACACACTTCTACCATCACTCACACCAATGGCCAGTACAATGTCTGACTTCAATCCATCAATCTTAACTATTACAATAATTCACTAACGGGACGAAAATAATTGATGAACCAGATGTGTGTAGCTCCTTATTTTTGGCCTAATGTTTTAGCGTAGCAAAAACAATAGCCCCTAGAAATAGCACAATGAATTTTTGTCCGAATTTTCATAGCTAAACGAAGAACGGGAAATGAAAAAAAATTGAGCATCATATTGACAAACATGAGATCTAGTTTTCCTGAAAAGATTTAATTGCTTGAATGGTAACTGAGAAAAGTTTAATTAGTGATTTGAGAGAAACATTTTGTCTGAAGTTTCAAACGAAGTGTAGGAAATTGACAAATGGAGTATGAAATAGATCAGCGTAACATCTACTTAAAAAAAAAAACAGTTTATTATTTCGAAAACAGCCGCCATTACTGACAATACGTGTATTCCACTGTGAGACAAGACTGTCAATGCCTTCATAGAAAAATGTTTTCGGTTGACTACGGAACCTTGACTGTTCCTAGGTATGCACCTCTTCATCCGAAACAAATCGTAGCCGCGAATGTCTTTTGTCAGGGCTCCAAAAATATGGGACAACTCGGGACTGCATAAACTAAGTATAAATAACTGAAAATTCTGCAGCGTGGTCGATGTATCTTAGGCAACATGTCAGCAGACCCCGATGACATCTGGCTCATTAAATTTACTATCAGCTGAAGATTGTGGAGTTGCAGTGGTTTGGAACTTGGGTGAATTTCTTGTGGGTACCGTCAGTTCATCTTGAGTGTAAATGAAGGTAACATAGTGCGTATAAAAAGGCGAAGGACTCCATTACTGCGCCGTACATTACTGATGATAAATCACCGGAAACGGTAACAACCGTGAAACACCAAGGCGTAACCATCTGTTTTGAGTCCTAATGGAATGGTCACATACATATTATTGTAGGAAAATCAGATGAAAGGCTGAGATTCACTCGAAGAAGGAAACCTGCACCTCAGTTGATTGATTAGCTAAAAAAGCTCATGAATCTCAGAGACAGTATTCATGTGGCATACAAACTGCGCCCCACGCCTGACAATCATACTGCTTACAAGCAAAAGTGGAGAAATGCAAAACTCTGGTATAGCCAAACATTAACCGTGAACGGACACAGACAGAAGTGGAACAGACTCAGTCAAGCTGTCAGAAATGCAAAGCTTAGTTGTGGCCATTTGTTAACCTTTAAGAGACACTGATCAGCTGTGTCTTATGGGAAAATCCTGCGTGGTGTTGGTACAGGCAAAGTAAAAGCTGTAGTTGATCCCATTGTCCCAGTCGAGGAACTGAAAAGGTACTTGACATTACCTACAACCACAACTGAAGGGGTCGCTAACAAAATAGAGACTTACTGGTTACTTCATGAAGATAAGCTAAATTCTGTCCTAAACATTTCCTTGGCAATACCGTCAAATAATCCACCATGCGTGTCAGATCAGCATCTGGCGGACACGGTGACATCACAGTTCATATGATGAATGTTATTATTGACCCACAACTGCCCATATAACAGATATTTCTAGCCACTTCTTAACCACAAGTGTTTTGCCTGAGGAGCAGAACGGGGGCTTGTTAAGCCACTGCCTAAAAAGATCGTTTCCATGGAACCGTCTGATTACCGACTTATTTGCGTTCTTCTGCGACTATCCAACTACTTAACTAAGAACAACCTACTTGAGGAATAACAATCAGGTATTCACAAACATCACTGCACAACATCTGCTTTCATAAAAACAAAGACGGCCTGAAGCTTCCCACAGGTGGATGAGAGGCGACTATCATGTGCTTCTTAAACTTTAGCAAAGCCTTTGATTCTGTCAACTTCGATATTTTACTAGCCAAACTCAGCAGCCTAAATTTCTCTCCAATTGCAGTGCGGTGGTTTCGTTCGTACCTGACGTTTCTCCTGGAATGCATCATGTCCGGCACCATAAAGTCACAAAGGCCACAGGCAGTGTCAGACGTCCCCCATGGTTCGGTATTAGGTTTATACTCTTATCATTGTATATTAATGATCTGTTATTAGTTTTTTCCTGCTGTAAATACCCAATGTCTGCTATGATCTCCAGTTGTGTCTAAGTAAAAAACCAATAAAACTGAGGATGTCTGTCGAGGATTTCAATACAGACCTGTGTGCACTATCAAACTGGGCACAGGATATGGGGTTAAACTTCAACCCATTGAAAACACAAAAGGTCCTGACTGGTCCTTCTAGGCTCTTTAGACTGAAATATCGGAAATTCCTACCATATTTAATGCTTAATGGAACAAACACAAACATCTTTCCTTCAGCAAAGAGCCGAGGAGCAATAATTGGTGGAAAACTAAATGAGGCTGAACGCATAGCACCAGCGGCTTTCCAATGCCGTACGAAAATATAAAAAGCTATTCCGTCTTGACTGAGAAAGCTGCTCGGCCATCATTGACCAGACGTTTTCAGTTGGTGAGAGATATGGAGAATGTGCTGGCCAGGGCAGCAGTCGACCATTTTCTGTATCCAGAAAGACCCATACAGGACCTCCAACATGCGGTCGTGCATTATCCTGCTGAAATGTACGGTTTCGCAGGGATCGAATGAGGGGTAGAGCCACGGGTCGTAAGACATCTGAAATGTAACGTCCACTGTTCAAAGTGCCGTCAATGCGAACAAGACGTGACCGAGACGTGTAACCAATGGCACCCCACACCATCACGCCGGGTGATACGCCAGTATGGCGATGACGAATACACGCTTCCAATGTGCGTCCACCGCGATGTTGCCAAACACGGATGCGACCGTCATGATGCTGTCAACAGAACATGGATTTATCCGAAAAAGAGAAGTTTTGCCATTCGTACACCCAGTTTCTTCGTTTAGTACACCATCGCAGTCACTCCTGTCTGTGATGCAGCGTCAAGGGTAACCGCAGCCATGGTCTCCGAGCTGATAATCCATGTTGCTGCAAACGTCGTCGAACTGTTCGTACAGATGGTTGTTGTCCTGCAAACGTCCCCATCTGTTGACTCAGGGATCGAGACGTCTCTGCACGATCCGTGCAGCCATGCGGATAAGATGCCTATCATCTCGACTGCTAGTGATACGAGGCCGTTGGGATCCAGCACGGCGTTGCGTATTACCCTCCTGAACCCACCGATTCCATATTGTGCTAACAGTCATTGGATCTCGACCAAAGCGAGCAGCAATTTCGCGATACGATAAACAGCAATCGCGATAGGCTACAATCGGACCTTTTACAAAGTCGGAAACGTGATGGTACGCATTTCTCGTCCTTACACGAGGCATCACAACAACGTTTCACCAAGCAGCGCCGGTCAACTGCTGTTTGTGTATGAGAAATCGGTTGGAAACTTTCCTCATGTCAGCACGTTGTAGGTGTCGCCGCCGGCGCCAAGCTTGTGTGAATGCTCTGAAAAGCTAATCATTTGCATATCACAGCATCTTCTTCCTGTCGGTTAAATTTCGCGTCTGTAGCACGTCATCTTAGTGGTGTAGCAATTTTAATGGCCAGTAGTGTATCTGTAAAGTTCGACTCTTTGATCAACGTCACAGACGTAGTTCACCATTTTGTACAGAGCCGTCCTGACTGCGTGCAGATAAGCAAAGAAATTTCCATACACTCTATCTCCGCTACTGTCTTATCAACGTATACTGCCCGTCGTATCTCTCCTCGAACTTACCGCTCTTGTCTAAGCAACGTGGCAGAAACACTCGTTCCGATAAGAACAAAATTCATTCTGTCCCACGTCATCGGTCAACCGCGTTTGCGAAATCCTTTTCAGGATCAGGAATCCGACCCTGGAATACATCCGTCATTAAATCAGAAAACTGAGTAACAGCTCCAGCTTCAGAAGACAGTTAGTGACATATGTACTAAAGCAGCAATAATATCTTCCTTAGTCGCTGTAGGCACTCTTTACCCCAATATATACTTCTTTCCTATTAGATCTTCCTCATTTCGCAATGCTCTTAGCTGGAGTGGTCTACATAAATTCATCTCCCACAGAACTCACTACGTAAGAAAACATCACTTTCGTGTACCTGTTAGTACATATCGTATCTGCCGCTTCTGTTATTATTATTAGCTGCAGCAGTAGTTAGTCTTAACTTTATTAATTTTTATTCAGTATATTGACTCTACATACGTACTCTCAAATAATTTTAGTTCAACAGCAGCAGTACTATTTCATTACTGCCTGTCATATGAAAATTATTGTTATTTCTTAGGTAACTAAGATTTCTAAAAAAATACTGTGTGTGAAATCCTGTTGCGATGTAAGAAAGAGGTAGAACATCCTAATGTGAATTGTTAATGAGTTAATAATTCGTCTGCTAAAGAAATGACTAAAAACAGCCGTTGATAAATTCATGAACGCTGCTCATCAGTCTAGAACCCTTACAAGGTTGGTTTAATAGAAGAGATAGAGAAGATCCAACGAAGAGCGGCGCATGTCATCGGTGCGAGAGCGTTACGGAATTGCTCAACAAACTCCAGTGGTAGACATAACAATAGAGGCGTTGTGGGTCACGGAGAGATTTCCTGTTGAAATTACGAGCGCGTACGTTTCAAGAAGGATCGGGCATTATACATTGCTTCCTTCCAGACAACGACGAGAAAGTCAGAGACTTTTTTTTTTTTTTTTCTTTTTTTTTGACGGGTCCAGCCACACAGTCCATGACTGCAGCGCCCCAGACCCCCCCCCCCCCCCTTTTTTTTTTTTTTTTTTTTTACAGTAGCGGTCGCGCGGTTCCAGATTGTAGCGCCTAGAACCGGTTTTTTTTTTCTTAAATAAAAAAAAAATAAACTCCTCACTCGAGGTTAGACTTGAACCAAGGACCTCTTTTTTTAATTCAGTTATTTAATTTTAATTTTTTTTTTAATTTTAATTTTTTTAATTTTTTTTGTATTTTTTTAACAGTAAGGAACTGAAAACTAGTAAGTGCACTCGTTGGGCCGAGTTGGGGACGCACATAACTAAAACCATGCTAATAGTTGTAGAAAAAGGCATAAAGAAAGAGAGCAAAGTGCGGGGCGAAGGAAACCATGAAACAAAACTGAAGGGTGGAATCCTTACCACCATTAACCAGTGCTACATCTTGCACTGGATGGAAAAACAAAAACTGCGAAGACCTTTTCGCACTGGGGACAAAAAGAGGAAATGGGGCAAATACTGCTACAGAGTGTGAGGGTTCACAACGAACCTCTCCATCTGCTGTATCATCCAGGTATGACTTCTCGTAATGATGAAAGTAGATCCCACGTTGTACCGTGTAGTGTTCTATCATCGTCTTGTAATCTTAACTTCTCTTACCCGTGATGTTCCAGCTACGTGGAGGGTCGTGGAACGCACTCCACAAAAAATTGGAAAAATATTGTCGATACTTTGGGTTACGGAGGATCTTGCAATGTCGTTCCTGCAAATAGTTCCAAAAGTCTAAAGTGTCCTTAGTGCCGTCTTGAAACAAATAATGCACTGCATGTCCACGAAGCCACGTCATAGCATTAGTTTTAGTGCGTGGGTAATACATGTCATCCGGGAATAGGATAGTCTTGGGGTCGATATGATTCGGTGTTACCCGAAGGAAGTATGCTGACATTTGCCTCACTAAGTGCCACACTGCCGTAGACTCGCCACAGCTAAGACGGTGTTCATCGTTGTCTTGAACGCCGCAGCTCGTGCACGTGGGTGAGTCGACTATGTGGATCGCATGTAGCCTTGATTTGGTCACCTGCTTACCGTTGACAGTGATATACCACATCGCCGTGACGTCAGTGTCCAGTGTTACGTGGTGAATTGTCCTCCACACTACTCGCCAGTTGACGTTCGGGTGCTTCCTCTCCACGACGTTATCAGGTCGTCCACGTTGCAGGACCCTATAAACCACCTTTGCCGTCGCCAGGTGAGTCGCTGGTAAGGCAAGCCGAACGTAACTGAGTTCGAGGTAAAAGACACCGATGTAGAAGAGCGAGGAGGGGACGTGGTGTATCGGCACAGGCGGCAACAGTGAGGGCGGTGCTAGTTCTTCTATTAACAAACTGGTCAAACTGTCCGGACGGCGGTGCCATAGTTTGACTAATGTGCTCACAAATAGGGCGACCGCTCTGTCATGAACGTGATAAAGGCCAAGCCCTCCCCGATCCGGGGGAAGGGTGAGAGTCTCATATTTGATCTTGAAAAGCATTCCTGAACTCACGAAGGACCCAAAAGCCGCAAGTATACGGCGAGCTAACATCACCGGTATAGGTAATATCTGGGCGATGTGCGGAATGCGTGACGCTAAATGTGTGTTAACATACTGGGTCCTTTGGACGATGTCCAGGGCTCGTAGGCGGTTGTTGGCAATTCCAGTCCGAACATTTCGTAAAAGCCGTCGATAGTTGTGAGCAGCGGTCCGTCGTATATCGTCTGTAAAATCAATGCCGAGACATTTCAAACTATCTCTGAGCTGGAAAGGGGTGACACTGTTCTCAGACAATCCGGCCCCTATGTTCATAGCCACCGATTTTGCGACGTTGATACGACTACCAGTGGCCATGCCATATTTCTCTATCCAATTCAGTGCGCTAGCGGTGTCGTCACCGTTGCGGATGACAATCACCAGGTCGTCAGCGTACGCTTTACATCGGAAAGTGTGGCCTCGTAACGTCATACCCGTTAGTCGTTGGCGCAGGCCGCAGAGGAGAGGTTCCATGGCCACAGCGTAAAGTAAAGTGGACAGAGGGCAGCCTTGGCGTATCGATCGAGAAATGATGAGGGGCTGCGAAGGTCGGCCGTTGACGATCACCTTGGATGTCGCGCCACGGAGTAGTCGCATGACGACAGTGACGAATGGCTGTGGGTACCGCTTATGTTGGAGGACCGCTTCCAAATAGTCGTGGTCCACTCGGTCGAAAGCTTGACTAAAATCGATTGCCGCCAGTGCACCCTTCAGACGACATGCCCTCGCCAGTGAGATCAAGTCACGATATTCACTGAGTGCTGTTTGAATATTATTGTCGCCTCCTAATGACGTTTGATCGGGTGAGATAACATTTCGTAAGGTCTGGCGTATCCGCGCCGCCAACAGTCGAGAAAAGATCTTAAAGTCGCAGTTCAATAGCGTCAACGGGCGGTAGTCCTGCAGACGTGAGCCACCGGACGGTTTGTGAATAGGAATTATCATCCCTTCCACAAGGGCCGCAGGGAGCGGCACGTCCGGGGATAGTAGTTCGCGACAGATGTCCGTCCATCGGGAGGCTAATAAATATTGAAAAGTCCGGTAAAATTCCAAGGGGAGGCCATCAGGACCCGGTGACTTGTTGACAGCTCCTTTTCTAATGGCGTCGATCACTTCTTCTTCTGTAATTTCGTCCATCAAGGCCTCTTCCATTACCGGGGTGACGGTGCCGTAAATCGTCTGAGAGACGTCCTCCAGTGCTGTCAGATCAGGGCTCTGAGCGGAATAGAGTTGGGAATAATGATTGTAGAACGCTGTGTTTATGTCTTGTTGCGTGGTGAGGCGACGACCGTCCTCCGTGTCGATGAAGCGTATCAGCGCTCGTTGGCGTCGTTTACGTTCACGAAGGACGTGGAACATTGACGGGCGTTCGCTCGGTATCCGATCCTGCGTCCTCGAGCGGATGACTACCCCCTCTAGGTGGCGTCGCATATGAGCGAGGATCTGAGCCTTAGCACGGTGGACCGCCGTTTGTCGTTCCGGAGACGGCGCCATAGCATCGCAGTCGCGCAGGACCCGGAAGTAAAAGTCGAGTGTATGTCTTCGCCAAGTAGCGTGGTCGCGACCGTAGGTTATCAACGTTCGCCTCAGTGCCGGTTTGGCGCAGTCCAACCACCAGCGGATCGTTGTGGGATATGCACGGAGGCGATTTTCACACGAATGCCACGTATCCTCAACGGCTTGGCGGCAATCCGGGTACGACAGGTGAGCGATGTTTAATTTCCATGGGCTGCGGCTTCTCCACACTTGTTGCCGCCGCAGGGTGACTGCACAAATGTAAGCTGTGTGGTCCGAGAATGCTGCAGGCCACAGTTCCGCATCCTGTGTTCCAGCGGCGAGAGAGCGTGAGACATAAATCCGATCGATACGACTGGAAGAGTGACTCGTGAAGTGCGTGAATCCCGGTCGATGGCCGTGAAGATGTTCCCAAGTGTCCACCATCTGCAGTTCTCGAATTAGCGTCTCGAGTTCCGGGCACGGATTATGTCGTGGGAGTTGGTCTCTGGGCGCCAGTACGCAATTGTAGTCACCTCCAAACACCAGATGGTCGTGGCGGCCTTGGAAGAGCGGGGCGACGTCTTCCGCAAAGAATCGTGAACGTTCGCGACGTTTGTCCGTCCCGGAAGGTGCGTAGATGTTGATAAGGCGGACACCCAGTACTGTGAGTGCCATTCCTCTTGCCCCAGGCAGAAACAGGATATCGTCCGCCACTATCCCTTCCCGAAGAAGTACAGCGACACCACTGCCTGTTGGGGAAGCTGGAGAGACGCAAGCATCGTAACCGTACATGCCTGGGAAGTCGTCGACGTACACTTCCTGGAGAAGGGCTATGTCGATGGAAGCAGAGTTCAACATATCCTGAAGCAAGGATAACTTAGCGCGCGTCCGTATAGTGTTGATGTTTATAGTTGCAACGCGATAAGTTTGAGGTCTATCCATAGCATCCGTGTTGGCCATCAATACCCTTGTAAGGCTGCCTCGTCACTGTAAATGATGGCGGGAAAGGATCAACATTGGTGGGGTAAAGTTCCCCCCGTGTCGTCCGACACGATGGGCAAGGAGTGTTCCTCACAGTCGTCCGCCCACTCGCCATGAAATACCATCGGCTGTTGGTGGCTGTTAGTGGCTGCTGCGGCACTCGGCGCTGAATCCATCGGCTCTGCTGGCTGGGAATCGGCAGCGGCTGTCTGCTTGTGATCCTGTTGTTCTGTGGGGTCGGAGGGGCTGGAGCCATCACCACGGCGATCTGTTGAGTTTGATGTTACAGCGGCCTCTGTACCGTCGGTACCGTCGTCGGAATTTCCACAGTCCATGTCAGACGATCGCTGCAAACAATCGTCCGATGGAGCACGCCGCCGTCTCTTGTGTTTTCGCGGGGAACGCTGTTTACGGACGTGTGTTTCAGAATCTGAATGTGGGTGATTTTCTTCAGCTGCTCCGGTGTCTTGAAGAAAAGCCGCTGTCGGCACAACCCGTGGGTCAATGTCCATCCTAGCATCCACGCCTTCTTGCAAGGTCGGTCGGTGATTATCTTCAGGTGGGGGCGCCGTTGTAGAGGCCGGATCCTGTACTGCAGAAGCCATCACGGTCTCGCTATCGGGGGCGGCTATCGGACTAACGTGGGCAGCATCAGAAAGGGTTGCTGCCCGTGTAACTTCTGCGTAATTGAGAGGAAGTGTCGTCACCGTAGAAGGAGTCATAGATTCACCTGTCGGGATTTGAGTAAGCCGTCGTCGGAGACAATCCGACCGGACGTGCCCTTCTTGGCCACAACCAGAGCAAGTGCGTGGCTGACCGTCATACATAATGATCGCCCTACATCCGCCGATGACAAGATATGACGGAACATGTTTGGTCAGTTCAATTTTTATCTGTCGCACCCCGTTAAGAACGGGGTACGTTGTAAAGGTGGCCCATTTTTCGGCCATATGGCTGATCACTCTGCCGTAAGGCTGGAAAGCCGCGGTGACTACGTCCGGTGGTACTTCGAAAGGGAGTTCGAAGACGCGTATCGTACGGAGGCCAAGCCCCGCGTGATCGATAGAGACCGCCCCAATATGGCCATCAGAGTGTTTGAATTTAAGATCGTTCGCATGTGCGCGCACGATTCTGTTGCACACCTCGTCACTTACTAGCTTGACGTAGACAACACTGCTCGTGATAGAGAGATGGATACCAATTATGTCTCGCGGTTCAATTTTAACGTCGTCACGTAGAAAACGTTCCACTTCAAAAGCTCGCGGTCGTGCATGATCGGGTTGAAAACTGATCTTGATGGTGGTTTGTCTGTATGAATGTGCCATGTTGCGTCGGTAGTGATGGACTCTAAACTAGCGACAACGCAGTAGTAAACGACGGGCACTCGCGACCGCGCGGACGGGACGTAAACAAGACGTCCTCGCCGCAGCGCTGCGGAAAGCAGACTGTAGACTTAGGTCTTCTCACGAATCATTAGCGCAAGAAACTGGAAAGGCGAAAGAACATAGTGGTGGCGGAAGTAACGCTAGGCTGTACACAGTTCAAAAATGGCTCTGAGCACTATGGAGCTCTGAGCACTTAGAACTACTTAAACCTAACTAACCTAAGGACATCACACAACACCCAGTCATCATGAGGCAGAGAAAATCCCTGACCCCGCCGGGAATCGAACCCGGGAACCCGAGCGTGGGAAGCGAGAACGCTACCGCACGACCACGAGCTGCGGACGCTGTACACACTAAGATAGCTCGCAGAATATAGATGTGGATGTAGAAGTAGATACCATCGCAAACAAATTAAAAAAAAGGACGAATTCTTGAACCTCCCCATGAAGGAAGCGACGCAAAACGGGCACTTACTATTTCCGGTTTCACTTCCCCCTAAACACATCCCTGAACTTAAAACCAAAGGCGAGTGGGAAGAAACATAATAGGAAAAAGGCCTCCAGTACCTAACCTACAATCTTCAAATCTCTCCCTCTTCCTCCTCCCTTACGTACCAGAAGACTGTGGTATCCAAATTGATCAATCAGTGGAAGACAGCTAACGCCAATGATTAGCGTGCGCTCCGTCCG
This sequence comes from Schistocerca cancellata, assembly GCF_023864275.1. Lineage (NCBI taxonomy): Eukaryota > Metazoa > Arthropoda > Insecta > Orthoptera > Acrididae > Schistocerca > Schistocerca cancellata. Next base: position 378,667,405 of record NC_064628.1, read on the forward strand.
GCAAACTACCTCAGTTAACTTTATAAGATAAGCGTTATTGACCCACCAACTTGTTCGTGAACTCATAATCGGAAGGTGGTGTCAGTCGTATATTGCTTTCGCGTGAGTAGTATGACGTACAGAAAATAATTTTGTACAAGAGGCAAAGCAACTTAAAAACCAATTTCCTACCAATATTGCCAGTGCCCTCACATCAGGAAACGCTAACGTTTTAAGCTATTTGTAATTCTGGTTGAAACGTTCGTTTCGTCCGTGACTCGGAAATCCGTAGCGTCGCGTGAAACCACACACACAGCCGTGGCCAGAATCCATTGCACTCTTAGTGCTGTGCGGCGCGCGAGACAGATTATGCGATGTATTCATTCCTCTCCCCATCAATTGTAAATGTCTATTGGTGGACACAGATTAGTTCTCTGCATTGCTGCGTATCTTAATTCAGAATAAAGAAGAGACGCCAGACTCGCTTTGACGTGCGAGACAGGTTTAAACTTGACAACTCTCCAAGCTCATAATTAAGCCCTGTAGCAATCAAACTACTTTCACAAAGATTGTGTGACCCGAACACGGGGCTTCAATATGTTCACCACTAACAGCACATACACAGCCTCTAATCAACCACTACAACCTCCGTTGATAATCTCAACACGACAAAACAGCAATCCAAGTCATCCGCATACAGAGAAGTGGAGACCGACGGCCCTACAGCTGCTGCTAGGCCCTTAATGGCCACTAAAAATAGAGATGCACTCTGAAAGGAGCCCTGAGGAAGGCCATTCTCCTGGATATGGATGGAACTATGGGAGGCACCAACTTGGACACAGGAAGTACGGAGCGACAGGAAGTTTTGGATAAAAATCGGGAGCGGGCCCCAGAGACCCCATTCATACAATGTGGCAAGGATATGATGTCACCAGGTCGTGTCGTATGCTTTATGTAAGTCAAAAAAGACGGCAACCAGATGTTGGCGTCGGGAAAAGGCTGTTCGGATGGCAGAATCGAGGGACACAAGATTATCAGCGATAGAGCGACTCTGGCGGAAGCCGCCCTGACATGGAGCCGTTAGGCCACGTGGCTGCAGGACCCAACCCAACCGCCGATACACCATACGTTCCAGCAGCTTATAGAGAACATTTGTGAGGCAGATAGGCTGATAGATATCCACATCAAGCGGATTTTTACCGGGTTTTAGCACCGGAATGATGGTGCTCTCCCGCCATTGCGATGGAAAGACGACATCTCACCAGATCCGGTTGAAGATGACGAGGATACATCGCTTGTAGTCACAACGAGAGATGTTTAATCATCTGACCGTAGATCCGATCCGGCCCAGGACCTGTGTCGTGGCAATGTGCAAGAGCGCTGAGGAGCTCTCACTCTGTAAAGGGGCGTTGTAGGGTTCACTGTAGCGTGTACTGAACGAGAGGACTTTCCTTTCCATCTGCCGTTTGAGGGTGCGAAAGGCTGGAGGGTAGTTAGCCGACGCAGAGGCTCGAGCATAGTGCTCAGCAAAGTGTTCGGCAATCGCGTCTGCGTCGTGGAGAGCACGCCAGGATGTTTAAAACTTCACCTGCGAGTGCTGGAAAACACAGGCCGTCACGGGAATTACTCGCCCTTGAGCTGAGACCAGTCGCCCCCGACCATTAGTCGTTAATGGGGATTAGGGAAATAACACAGCATCATTTTCAGACGAACAGAAACCCCATTCCCCCCTGCAAGCGGAAACTTGCCGAGGTGCCACAAAGCGAAACACGTCTAGCACACAATGATGGTCACAAAATGACATGATACAAGGTTGCATTAGCCATTAAAATTGAAACAACAGGAAGGATAGGTAATAACGTAGTTTATATTATTGCGTTTATACGGTATAGTAGCAAGAACACATGATCAAATTTGCAGGTGATTTGTTGTTCTACAGGACGCAAAATTTGGTACACAGGGCTGACACATCCGATACCAATAATGTCTGTAGTGCAAATGGCTATCGAGCGGCGTGGCATTCTGTGGGTAATTGCACCCTGAGGGTAAAATGAAATTTTTAGGTGGGTAAAAACTTAACGATTCGATTCTGTTTCAGTCACGAAACTAAATATTTTCAAAAGATCATTACTATTATCATAACTCTGTAACAATCTAATACTGATTATATAAGTTATCAATAGTTATTCTTCTCAATTAGTAGCATTAATGCGGTGGAGGTTACAGGTTCCTCACACAATCCACCCACAACACACTTATGTTGTGCTTTGTTCCGTACATCACTGATGATAAAAGTGGGATGTATGTACGTAGCAAAAGCTAAATATCTGAGGAAAATGTCTTTTACATGTTGTAGATAGGAATTGGAGTAGTCAAGAAATTGCTTCATTACTCGTTTCGAGACAGATGAATGCATTAATTGACAGCACGACACAGAAGTAACTACATAACGGTTACTACATTGAAGCGCCAAAGAAACTGATATAGACATGCGTATTCAAATACAGAGATATGTAAACAAGCAGAATACAGCGCTGCAGTCGGCAACGTCTGTATAAGACAGCAAGTATCTGGAGCAGTTGTTAGATCGGTTACTGCTGCTACAATGGTAGGCTATCAAGATTTACGTGAGTTTAAATATGGTATTATAGTCGACGCACGAGCAGGGGGACACACCATCTCCAAGGAAGCGATAAAGTAGGGATTTTCCCGTACGACCATTTCTCGAGTGTACCGCAATATCAGGAATCCGGGAAAACATCAAATCTCCGACATCGCTGCGGCCGGAAAAAGATCCTGCAAGAACGGGACCAACGACGACGGAAGAGACTCGCAAATTGCTGCAGATTTCAGTGCTAGGCCACCAACAAGTGTCAGCGTGCGAAGCATTCGAAGAAACATCATCAATATGGGCTTTCGGAGTCGAAGGCTCACTCGTGTACCCTTTTTGATTGCACGATGCAATCAAAGCCTGGGCCGTCAACACCGATATTGGACTGTTGATGACTGGGAACATGTTTTTTGGCCGGACGTGTCTATTTTCAAATTGTATCGAGAGGATGGACGTGTAGGGATATGGAGACAACTTCATGAATCCATGGAACCTGCATGTAAGCAGGAGACTGTTCAAGGTGGTTGAGGCTCTGTAATTTTATGTTGTAATGTTGTAGTTAGAATGATATGGGACCCTTAATACTTCTAGGTACGTCTCTGACAGGTGACATGGGCGTAAGCATCCTGTCTTATCACCTGCATCCTTTCATGTCCATTGTGCGGTCCGACGGACTTGGGCTATTCCAGCAGGACAATGCGCATCCAGAATTACTACACAGTGGCCCCAGGAACACTCTTCTGAGTTTAAACACTTCCACTGGCCACTAGACTCTCCAGACATGGGCATTATTGAGCATAGCTGGGATGCCTTGCAACGTGCTGTTCAGAAGAGATCTCCACCCCCTCGTACTCTTACGGATTTATGGGCAGCCTTGCAGGATTCATGGTGTGCATTCCCTCCAGCACTACTTCAGACATTAGTCGAGTCCATGCCACGTCGTGTTGTGTCACTTCTGCGTGCTCGCGGGGGCCCTACACGATATCAGGCAGGTGTACCTTTTTCTTTCGCTCTTCAGTGTTTATGCCATGCACGGTGTTATTAGTATTATTGTTATTAATAGACAGCACGACACTGCAGAAGCTGGATAAGGGATACTCTGACAGTATTATCATTATTATTGTTAGAGTGGCTAGACACAAAGCATTAAGAACTTGAAGTAGTCAAATTTCTGCCAGACAGCAATCAGGTGATTTACAAACCGTAAGTATAGTGTCCACATCTGAACCTGTTTAGTTTTAAATTGGGTTCCACTGTGCAGGTCAGGCAAGTGTAGCAACGGTCAGGACTAATTCAGGGGAAGCATGTGTTGTAACAAGTGTCTACCTTCACTGTGGATCTTACCCGAGAAGGAGTTGTGGGTAGCACTTGCGATGCACCACTAATTCCTTCGTCATTCATTGTAACGCGCGCGCGCATTCTCTCTCTCTTCCTCTCTCTCTCTCTCTCTCTCTCTCACACACACACACACACACACACACACACACACAGACACAAAATATTATTAATCTTTCACCACTTTAAAAATAAAAGTGTTCCAAGAAAACACTTTCATTCTATAATTTAGTTAGCTGCTAAAGTTGATAATAATGTAAGTGGAGAGCAAGAGACGGCGGGGGAGGGGGTGGGGGCGGGGAGGGGGAGGGGGAGGCGGTGAGGGCACTAGCTAATGTCTGACTGCAATCAGGGGTAATGGTCTAAGAAATGTTGGGAACCACTAGTCCGGAGGAGGTGCTGGCCGGGACTACAGTGGAACACGCTCCGAATCGAGGTAGATTTGGACAGCACGGCCAACAAGCAGTCTTGCGTTATCTTGCTGTAAGATGTCACGGAGACGTCAAAGACAGGACACAGCAGCCAGTTTCAACGTGATAGCAATGCGGCGAGTGCTGTCCAAGTTATTTGCTGTGCAAACCAGGGGTGACCCAGTTGTGAACACAGTTTCATACGTTCCAGGTGTGGAACAGTATGACGGTGACAAACGCAGCCTAGCACCGTTACCCTCCGCCGCTCGCACGGATTACACTGGTCATCCACATGACTTTCCTGCTCAATTTTGTTTGACAGGGCAGGATTGAGATCGCTCCATTTTCAGTACCTTTCTGTTAACTCTCCAGCAGTTAGCTCCAATCATTGTTGGCTTTCAGTTACGAAAGATATATTGTTTATCAAACATTATTATAGTCTGGAGGACACCAGTCATCCGCGCGAGCTCTGCTGCCATAATCTGAAACAAAGTAAGTCTGTATTACTTTATTGCTTTCCTAGATTCAATCGATCTTTCATGTCCGTAAATTTGGACTTATTGAAACTGACTGCAGTTATCTTCCGTGTTACCTAGTATTCTCTTAATTTTTAGATTGTAGAAGAAATGTCAAAATCAAAAAAACCTCGGACAGAGTTTAGTATAGATCCTAATGTATGGTTGGAGTGGTTCAATGAGCTGAGTGATGAAGATGCTCACAGTGATAGCGCTGACTCAGAGACTGAGGACTGTGTTCATGAAATCAGTCATGATTCAGGAACAGAACTAGAAGTGCCAGAGAATTATCATGCACTAATATATCCATCAGCAAAGTTCATGGTAATTTATCTAGGGAAAGAGATGCTAAAGAAACAGATGCGATAGATATCAGAGCTTTCATTGGTTTATTATATCTGTGTAGATCTTTGAGATGTTCTAGGAAGAATATATCGAAATTGTGGGATAACTCAAAGGGAAACGGACTTGAATCATGTTGTTTACGCATAAGTGAAAACCGATTCAGCTTTCTGTTGAGATGTCATAGGTTTGATAATATCCGTGATAGAGGTGTTCTCAGAGAGACTGACAAGTTAGCTCCTATCAGAGGTACTTGAACTATTCACGTACAATTTCCAAAAGCATTTTTCACCTAGTGAATATCTTAATGTTGACGAACAGCTTTTAGCATTTAGAGGAAACTGTCCATTCAATTCAGGCAATATAGGTTTCTCGAAAAGAACGTGGCCTTCCTTCTAGGGATTCCCATTTGAGTTCCGAAGCATCTCCGTAATACTTACGTGTTGTTCTAACCTACCGGTAACAAATCTAGCAGCCCCTCTCAGAATTGCTTTGATGTCTTCCTTCAATCCAACCTGGTACCGATTCCAAATACTCGAGCAGTACTCAAGAATAGGTCGCACCAGCCTTTTATGTGCTGTCTCCTTTACACTAACCACTCCTTCCTAAAATTCTCCCAGTAATGTGAAGTCTACCTTTCGTCTTCCATGCCACAGTTCTCACAAGCTCGTTCCATGTCATACAGATTTGCAACGTTACACCCAGACATTTAAAAGACTTGACTGTGTCAAGCAGGACCATAGTAATACTGTATCCGAACATTAAAGGTTTGATCTTCCTACTCATCCGCATTAAATTACATTTCTCCACATTTAGGGCTAGCTGCCATTCATCACACCAACTAGAAATTTTGTCTAAGTCGTCTTGTATCTTTCTACAGTTACTCAACTTCGACATCTTACCGTACACCACAGCATTATCAGCAAAGAACTGCAGATTGATGCCCACCCTGTCCGCCAAATCATTTATGTATACAGAGAACAACAGCGGTCCTGTCACACTTCCCTGCGGCACCCCTGACGATACCATTGTCTCTGATGAACACTCGCCGTCGAGGACAACATACTGGGTTCTATTACTTAATAAGTCTCTGAGCCACTCACATATCTGTGAACTTAATTCCATACGCTCGTACCTGCGTTAACAGCCTGAAATGAGGCGGGCCGTGTCAAATGCTTTCCGGAAATCTAGAAATATGGAATCTGCTTGTTGCTCTTCATCCATAGTTCGTGGTATATCGTGTGAGAAAAGGGCAAACTGAGTTAGGCACGAGCGATACATTCTAAAATCATGATAATTCGTAGACACAAGCTTCCCAGTCTCAAGAAAGTTTATTACATTTCAACTGAGAGTATGTTTAAGGATTCTGCAGAAAACAGAAGTTACGGATATCGGTCCGTAAATTTGTGAGTCTATTCTTTTACCCTTGTTATACACTGGAGTCACCTGCGCCTTGAGAGCGTTCAAATACTTCACAACGTCGTTGGAGCCCTCCTAAACCCACAGATTCCATTTCAGCAACCGTGTCATCCCCATCACTATGAGCAGAAACATCACAGAACGATAAACTGCAATCTCAGTAGACCACGAGCCTGCCAGAATCGAAATGCAGTACGTGCTGGTAGACTTTCCTCCTCCTTACACGAGGTATAACACAGTATTTACCCTCAGACTTCAAGAAAAATGTTTTTAACTAACATTCCAAAGAAAGTGAGCACTGAATAAGTTTTCAACTGCCAAGATAGCTAAAATAATTTATTCATATAGATTACCGGTTTCGGCAATTATCTGTCGCATTTTCGGATCTGCAAAAGATGGAACAGAAAACGCTAGGATACGCCACTAACACAACGGCATACGTAATTATATCGAAGATTTCCGGTACATGCGATAACAACTTGCCCATATTTACATCACTGCACAATCTTCTCCTTCAGCACAGTAAGTGGTGCTATGTAACGTATCTTCACATTGGTATCGTGAACTATACCAGAAGTGGGCATGTCAGTCTTAAAATAACAACTATGTATACACATGTTACTGCTCCGATTACAAGTGCGCACATTCATCACTACTTTACAAATGACGGAAGATTCGTAGTGATTATGTACATTACGTGGCATAGTTGTAGTACCATCTCACATTAAGGCATGGATATACTATTCCATACAATTATATATGCCTAAATTTTTATCATAACTTAGACTGCTGGCCATTAAAATTACTACACCAAGAAGAAATGCAGATGATAAACGGGCATTCATTGGACAACCATACTATACTAGAACTGTCATGTAATTACATTTTCACGCAATTAGGGTGCATAGACCCTGAGAAATCAGTACCCTGAACAATTACATCTGGGCATAATAACGGCCTTGATACGCCTGGGCATTGAGTCAAATAGAACTTGGATGGCGTGTACAGGTACAGCTGCCCATGCAGCTTCAACACGATAGCACGGTTCATCAAGAGTAGTGACAGGCGTATTGTGACGAGCTAGTTGCTCGGCCACCATTGGACAGACGTTTTCAATTGGTGAGAGATCTGGAGAATGTGTTGGCCAGGGCAGCAAAGTTCAAAATGTCGTCAATGCAAACAAGAGGTGACCGAGGCGTGTAACCAATGGCATCCCATACCATCACGCCGGGTGATATGCCAGTATGGCGATGACGAATACACGCTTCCAATGTGCGTTCACCGTGATATCGTCAAACACGGATGCGACCATCATGATGCTCTAAACAGAACCTGGATTCATCCGAAAAAATGATTTTTTGCCATTCGTGCGCCCAGGTTCGTCGTCGAGTACACCGTCGCAGGCGCTCCTGTCTGTGACTCAGCGTCAAGGGTAACCGCAGCTATGGTCTCCGAGCTGATAGCCCATGCTGCTGCAAACGTCGTCGACCTGCTCGTGCTGATGGTTCTTGTCTTGCAAACGTCCCCATCTGTTGACTCAGGGATCGAGACGTGGCTGCACGATCCGTTACAGCCATGCGGATAAGATGCCTGTCATCTCGACTGCTAGTGATACGAGGTCGTTGGGATCCAGCACAGCGTTCCGTATTACCCTCCTGAACCCACCGATTCCATATTCTGCTAACAGTCATTGGATCTCGACCAACGCGAGCAGCAATGTCGCGATACGATAAACCGCAATCGCGATAGGCTACAATCCGACCTTTATCAAAGTCGGAAACGTAATGGTACGCATTTCTCCTCCTTACACGAGGCATCACAACAACGTTTCACCAGGCAACGCTGGTCAACTGCTGTTTGTGTATGAGAAATCGGTTGGAAACTTTCCTCATGTCAGCACGTTGTAGGTGTCGCCACCGGCGCCAACCTTGTGTAAATGCTCTGAAAAGGTAATCATTTGCATATCACAGCATCTTCTTCCTGTCGGGTAAATTTCGCGTCTGTAGCACGTCGTCTTCGTGGTGTAGCAATTTTAATGGCCAGTAGTGTATTAAGCGAAGTCAATATTCTACAGTTGAAAAAACAGTCTATAAAATCTTATGCAGCATTCATAAAACATAAATTTTACATAAATTTTTGCATCATTTTAGAAATTTTTTAAAAACATTTTATAAAAATTCTTAAAACTTCTTTGCGAAAATATTATTTGTACAAAATCACAAACAATATGACATATAACCACTTAAAAGATGTCTATGTACTACTAATGATATCACATGTAGGTTGATGTCAATTTGTACTATCACTGCGACGTTGTAATCTGTCAGTTGTAAATTGGTGTTGAATGTGATCATTTGTAATGGGCCGCCGACCAGGGTGCCCGAGCGGTTCTAGGTGCTACAGGCTGGAACCGTGCGACCACTACGGTTGCAGGTTGGAGTCCTGCCTCGGTCATGGGTGTGTGTGATGTCCTTAGGTTAGTTAGGTTTAAGTAGTTCTAAGTTCTAGGGGACTGATGACCTCAGCAGTTAAGTCCCATAGTGCTCAGAGCCATTTGAACCGTCTTCCTATACGATTTTTACCCTCCACGCTGCCCTACAATACTAAATTGGTGATCCCTTGATGCCTCATAACATGTCTTACCAACCGATCCTTCTTCTAGTCAAGTTGTGCCACAAATTTCTCTTCTTCCCAATTCTGTTCAATCCCTCCTCATTAGGTATGTGGTCTACCTATCTAATCTTCAGCATTCTTTTGCAGTACCACATTTCGAAAGCGTCTATTCTCTTCTTGTCCTAACTATTTATCGTCCTTGTTACACTTCCATACATGACTACACTCTATACAAATACTTTCAGAAACGACTTCCTAACACTTAATCTATACTCAATGTTAACAAATTTCTCTTCCTCAGAAACGCTTTCCTTGTCACTGCCAGTCTACATTTTATATCCTCTCTACTTCGACCCTCATCAGTATTTTGCTCCCCGAACAGCAAATCTCATTTACTACTTTAAGTGTCTCGTTTCATAATCTAATTCCCGACTTAATTCGACTACATTCCGTTATTCTCGTTTTGCTTTTTTGTTGTTCCTCTTATATCCTCCTTTCAAGACACTGTCCATTCCGTTCAATTCCTCTTCCAAGTCCTTTGCTGTCTCTGACAGAATTACAATGTCATCGGCGAACCTCAAAGTTTTTACTGTAATAAACTCCATTAATGCGATTTGCTTGAGTTGTTGTCTAGAGATCCGAGAGAACATCTTCCTAGGCACCCTATATTAGACGAGTGGCAGACACAATATTAATAATTTTTATTTTATTGTTATTTTATGGCCTTTGGCCATTTTCAATTACAATAATTTGTTTGTGTGTTAAAAGACGTTGGTCTAGTACGAAGTACAAGTTCTTGTCGAGAAGGCATATCTGGACATATGGGCCAGATCTGTCATTAGTAAAAGTCAGATGTTCCCACTTTATGAGCAGATATGCTTTTTCAACAAGGATTCGTATTGCATACCAGTCTGATGTCTTTTGGCATACAAATAATCTTGTACTCGAAAATGGCCTAAGGCCGAAATCTGAATCATGTAACAATAAAATAAAAATTATTGCAGTCGAATGGCTGCAGCATCAGTCTTGGGGTGGAGGGGTAAAACTGCGGAGGGAGGCCAACAGGCGAGTCCAGTAAGTAGGATGAAACGGAAGTCCATTGCAGTAGTTATCCTGAGATGTGGGGGCTTGTAGAGGATAGAGTAGTGTGGAGAGATGCATTAAACCAGTCTTTAGACTAGGACTGCTGATATTTTTACAAATATCGGGAATCCGATATATCGATATCTGAAAAAGGTATATCATAACTGTCTCTCGACATATCGAAAGCTGCTTCTGTATATTGATACATCGACAGAAAAAATATCGACGAACCTCGCCTATAAAAATTGTAAACACTCGTATACTGCTAGACTTAGAGCCTATATTTTCGTAAATACATAAATTTATTTAATATTAGATATTCTGTATATCAACAAGCTTGCAGCCAGCCTATTTGTCTTAGAGCAAGAACTGAAAGGGGAACGATGCATGTTCACACTTGGCGATAACCACTTTGCTAACAATGGTAACTGCATGTACATAGCACAATAGAAGGTGTTCGATGAGTCTGTCATTCGGTTTCGTCACCTATCGGGTCTGTCCAAAACACTTGATATCGACTTCCCCGTTTTCTCGTGTATGCCAACGCCAGCGACTTAGCAATCGCAGCATCAAAATTGAGCGGCTAAGCTAAACGTTGCAATTCTTGTTGATAGCACCGAGCGCCGATTACGTCAGCATTTCCCCTCACACGTCTCCGCCCACCGCAAAGACCAACCTTGTCATTTAGATTCTTGTTCATCAGTTTCAGCAACTGCCGAAGAATGCCGATGTGAAAATATAGCACAGCGTTATTTCTTCACTTAGGAAATCTTGTTATTTCATTCACAGTGCAATTCCCCCAGTGCAATCGGACTTCTTTTGCGCTACATATACTTGCTTTACATAGTGAAGGAGGAATATTGCCCGTGATGTAAGCTCAAAAAGTAGTAAGACGCCTTCACACAATGAAAGTAAAATTATGTTCTACTACAATTTCAAAAGAACAGCTTCGAATAACTACTAAAAATTGTGAAAAAAATATAATATGAAATAAAAATATCGGCACTCGAAACAGCCATTCTGATATAGAAGTATCGATGTATTAATGGTAAAAGGTCATCGATGTGTATCAATGTAATCTAGGAAAACTATCGATACGAGGGTCACTCCAAAAGAAATGCACACTATTTTTGTAAAAATCCAGTTTTAATTCTGCATTTGAGAAAGTTTTAGAGTGTGTAGATACATCCTTCTCGATTGTTTTCAAACTTAGTCCAACCTGTTCCCGTGAGTGGCGCCGTCATAGCATATCTTCAAGGTGGCTGCTACACTTGACGTTCGTCAGAAGCAACGTGCTGTCATAGAATTCCTGTGCTGTGAATACGAGGCAGTGGAAAACATCCACAAGAGGTTGAAAAAGGTGTATGGAGATGCTGCTGTCGATCGCAGTACAGTTAGTCTGTGGGCAAGCAGGTTACGTGATGAAAGCGGGCACGGCAATATTGAGGATTGTCCTCGCACCGGCAGGCCTCGTACTGCACACACCCCAGACAATGTGCAGAGAGTTACCGAGCTGGTGACTGCTGACAGACGCACCACAGTGAACGATTTGTCTCACTACGCTGGGATAGGGGAAGGAAGTGTTTGCAGAATACTGAAAGTGTCGACGTTAAAAAAGGTTTGTGCCAGGTGGGTTCCCAGGATGTTGACAGTTGCTCACAAGGAAACAAGAAAAACGGTATGCAGCGAACTTTTGGAACAGTACGAGAATGGTGGAGATGAATTTCTTGGAAGAATTGTGACAGGTGTTGAAACATGGCTCCACCATTTTTCACCAAAGGCGTAGAGGCAATCAATGGAGTGGCATCATGCAAATTCACCCAAGAACAAAAATTCAAAACCACACCTTCTGCTGGAAAAGTTATGGCTACGGTGTTTTTCGATTCCGAAGGACTCTTGCTTGTGGACATCATCCAAGTTGAACCATCATAAATTCTGATGCATGTGTGACGACAGTGAAGAAACTTCAAGCTCGACTGAGTCGTGTTCGACCACATCGGCAAAAGCAGGATGTTTTGCTGTTGCATGACAATGCGCGGCCACATGTCAATCAAAAAACCATGGAAGCTATCACAAAACTCGGATGGACAACACTGAAACACCCGCCTTACAGTCCTAAGCTGGCTCCATGTGACTATCATCTCTTTGGGAAACTGAAAGACTCTCTTCGTGGAACAAGGTTTGAAGATGATGACTTCCTTGTGCACGCTGCCAAACAGTGGCTCCAACAGGCTGGTCCAGAATTTTACCGTGCGGATATACAGGCGCTGATTCCAAGATGGCGTAAGGTAGTTGAGAGGGACGGAAATTATGTGGAGAAATGAAAATATTGTTCCTTGAGGATGTATCTACACACTGTAGAACCTCCAAACATGTAGAATAAAAGATGGATTTAAACAAAAATAGTGTGCATTTCGTTTGGAGTGACCCTCGTATATAGATATTTTATGTATTGCCCTACTTCGGACTCAAGACAACCACAACAAAAACGCGATCTTCTCACAATCAAACAACGTGAAAATGTGGTTTCTGAGTGAGAAATCCGTTGAGAAATTTTTTCTTGTATACAGACGGTAGATACGGTAGATGATGTTACGCTGGCTACTTTGCGTTGGTACACTTCGATGTTTGTTGCATGCCAGCTTCGTGGTTGTGCTGTTTTAGAGCCAAACAGTGTAGAAAGGCAGTGTTGAGTAATTGCGCTGTGTACTGTGCGGACCCGCCCAGTGTGCCCCAGGATGGTGGAGCCTGTGGTGCTGGTGCACGGCGGCGCCGGCGACATCCCGGACAGCCAGGACCAACCCAAGCTGGAGGGCGTGAGGCGGGCCGCCAAGGCGGGCTACGCCGTGCTGGAGCAGGGCGGCAGTCTTCTGGACGCCGTACAGGCCGCCGTCGAGGTCATGGAGGACGACGAGGCCTTCAACGCAGGTACCCGCACACCACAGCGCTCTCTCTCCCCCTCTCAAACTGGATCTTACCTAAAATGCTTTTTTATTCCAGTCTCTGATCACAAATGAATCCTTTAGACGATGACCGGTTTCAGTCTGTAACGACCATCCTCAGATCTTTTTTACACCATGCCCTAAAGTGATACGGCCATAATGGCATCGTCAAAACATGTAAATATAATCAGCATAGCATCGTGACATAGATTTAAAATATGTGATCAGAGACTGGAATAAAAAAGCATTTTACAGTACTGGATCACTGTTTATATACGCGATTATGTCGCAGTTGGTGGATCTTACCTGCTTGCTTGCATGTTCTTCACAATGAACACCTGTAATTTGAAGGTATATTTCATGCATGATGATACAATGAAGAGCCAAAGAAACTGGCACACCTACCTAATATCGCGTAGAGCCCCACGAGCACGCAGAAGTGCCGCAACACGACGTGGTATGGACTCCACTAACGCCTGAAGTAGTGGTGGAGGGAATGCACACCATGAAACCTGCAAGGCTGTCCATAAATCCGGAAGAGTACGAGGGGTTTGAGATCTCTTCTGAACAGCGTGCTTCAAGGAATCCCAGAAATGTTCAATAATGCTCATGTGTGGGGAGTCTAGTGGTCAGTGGAGGTGTTTACCCTCAGAAGAGTGTTCCTGGAGCCACCTTGTAGCAATTCTGGACGTGTGGTGTGTCGCACTGTCCTGCTGGAATTGCCCAAGTCTGTCGGAATACACAATGGACATGAATTGGTGAACGTGATCAGACAGGATGCTTACGTACGTGTCACCTGTCAGAATGGTATCTAGACGTATCAGGGGTTCGATATCACTCCAACTACACACGCACCACACAATTACAGAGCCTCAACCACCTTGAACACTCCCCTGCTGACATGCTGGGTCCATTGGATTCATGATGTTGTCTCCATACCCGTACACATCCATCCACTCGATACAATTTGAAACGAGACTCGTCCAATCAGGCAACATGGTTCCAATTGTCATGAAGGGGTATACGTGGTCTGCAACCAGTATATGATACTGTCTTGCACGAGCTCCAGTGGACCAATGGATGTCCACATTAATGTTCCTCATAGTATAATGGAGCCCTCGCCAGCTTGTCCCCTGAAAGACGACTGATTCGCGACCTCCCATTGGCATTATGAAGAAAATATCGGGATTAAGCAGGCCATGTAACACTCTGCCACTGCCCCAACGTCTAGTGCCGATAGTCACATGCCCATGTCAGTCGTAGTTGCCGATGTCGTGGTGTTAACATGTATGGGTCATCGCAGCAGAGGCAGACGCTAGGAGTGTTCAGTGCTCTGTGCATTCAGATGCACACATACTCTGCCCAACGTTAAAGTCTGATGTTAGTTCCTCCACAGTTCCCCATGTATCCTGTTTTACCAATCTCACGACATCTGGACATGGTTTCACTTTGGTTTCGCCACGTGTCCAAGACACTCACTACAGCAGTCCTTGAACACCGGACATGTCCTGCCGTTTCCGAAATGGTCGTGCTGAACCTGCAGGCCGTCAGAATATGCCCTTGGTCAAACTCAGACAGCTCGCGCGCCTTTCCTGTTCTAAATACTGACAGCACACTCACTGAAACTATGTGTATGCACCATGCATGTGTCTGTCTAGCAGTCATTCCTCGCCAGATGCTGCTGCTATCACCTGGACGGGTTTGTATCGATAGCAGATCGGTGGTCATAATGTTCTGGCTGATCAGTCTAAATGACGATTTATTATCGAGCCTTATAACTTACACAAAGTGCGACCAGCACATTACAAGTCAGAGAGCAGACTGTCATACCAAAGAGAGTCCATACGATACACTGCTACTGGAAACCAGAGAGGTATTTTTCCTTCATACCAGCGGTCCTTATGTTTTTAATATAACGTTATTAACATCACTTCTTTCCCGTCTTGAATGTTAGGTCTCCTTTTTGGCGGGAAAAAAGTCGTGATAAACAAGTGCCGCTAACTCACTAATAGTAAAGGGGTAAAGACTTTATTAACATTAATCCATTACAAAAAGTCCTCTATGTATGTTTTGTTGACAGAATCAAGGAAAGCTTTGGAGGAGACTCAACGACGAATGAGACTTGTGTTGACAATGTTTTCCAGATACATCAATCATTAAGTGGCTCACATTATTATATCACAAGACAGAGGATATTGCACCCTGTAGTGTCTTCTACACATCTATAATGAAGTTTTCCTGCTTTCTAAGTAATTTGAGTGGTGTCTGACAGCAATGGAACTTCTATATCAATAAGAAATTTCCTCCTTGCATTGATCGGTAAATGAACTGTTCACAATATCTCGAACAAACTATATGTGGAAAGCTTTTTCATTACAATAATACCCTACTCCACATCGCTTTCTTTTTCTCAGGACATGGCTCTGTTCTTAATGCTGACGGAGAGGTTGAAATGGATGCCATCGTTATGGAAGGAACAGGACTTAATGCAGGTACAACAATTCATTTTAGTAATACAGAATACAGAGAAATTATCTGTACATTAAAGAGATTAATTTTCAGGAGCTGTTGGTGCCATCAAGAATGTATCTCACCCAGTGTATGTAGCCAGACTGGTGATGGAAAACACATCGCATGTTTTACTCGTTGGTGATGGTGCAAAACGTTTTGCTAATGATATGGGAGTTCCAGATGTACCTATGGAATCTCTGATAACGCAGAAAGCAAAAGATGCTTTGGAGAAATTTAAGAAGAGCAAAAGTAATGATCCAACTCGAACAGAACTGGGGTAATGTAAATGTCATAGTATCTTGACTGATTTTTCGCATTGTATACAAATATATATACAGGGTGTATCCGTAAGAGCATGCAAAAATTTAGCACGACGTAGAATTTGAGGCAGGGAACCTGGGATCGGAGAAGCCAGCTTAAGTTTATATGGAAGTAAACTTGCCTTCCGCTTGTTCTAGTATTACTGTTTTCCGGCTTACTTACAACTAACATGCGTACAAGTTTACATGTAATGTGCTGCTTATTTACATGTACATTCTTCATTTCCTGCAAGGTAACAAGGAGGAGGAGCCTGATTACCACGAAGTCATGATGCAGGTTTTCTTTACTTTGCTTGTCCGTAAGATGGCTTTGTTGTATCGTATTTACATTGTCCCATGACAAAACGTGCTATGAATCAGTGACAGACGCATTCATTACTCAGTGCTATTCAGAGACGTACAGTACAATATGATGGAGCAGGATCGGTACAGTATTTCCTGGTCGCTGGATTGGAAGGGGAGGTCCAATTCCATGGTCTGCAAGGTCACCTGACCTGAATCCCGTCGATTATATCTAAAGTCACTTGTGTATGAGACCCCGGTGTATACGGAGATGGAATTAGATGCCAGAATTGTAGCTGCCTGTGATGTGATTCGAAACACATAGGGGATATTTGTCAGCATGCGTCAGAATCTTGTTCGCCGATGTTGCATTGAGGTTGATGGCTGTCTGTTTCAGCACACATTGTAAGATACAGTACAAATCGTACGTTCATTGCGCCAATGATGGTATTTGCGGTTAATTAATGTAAATAAAAACGTACACAATAATGTGATTTTATTCCTTTTATTTCCTTAAACTGGCTTCTCCGATCCCCGGTTCCCTACCTCAAATTGTTTAGTGGTGCATCCTCTATGTCCCGTTAAATTTTTGCACGCTGTTGCGGGAACACCCTGCGTATCTATGAGGCGTCTGTTCTTTTGGACACCATTTTGAGCTGCGCGGTCTGGGGCGCCTTGCCACGGTTCGTGCTGCTCCCCCCATCGGAAGCTCGAGTCCTCCCTCCGGTGTGGGTGTGTGTGTTGTCCTTAGTATAAGTTAGTTTAAATTAGATTACGTAGTGTGGAAGCCAAGGGACTTATGACCTCAGCAGTTTGGTGGCACAGGAAGTTATCAGTACAACACAATTTTGATCGAGCACCCGTTATGAATTGAGGCACAAAGGAATTACAGAAATTGGCTGTGAGAAAGCAGTGATAAAAACCAAGGGGCCAAGTTGAAAATATGTGTTGGATCAGGATTCGAACCGGGTCAGACCCAAATTCTCAACTGCCACACACACTACTATACTAATGTAGTGCCCCTTGCCCATTATCCTCATTATTAGCGGCATTTCGACGATTCCCATAAGAGGGCGAACCTGGAGTGCATCTTCACTGAATAGGTTATTGGCCGTCTCACCTCAGTTATATATATATATATATATATATATATATATATATATTCTGACCAGTGGTGTTATTACTACTGCGTTTTGAAAGTTTAGCTTTAGTTATAATCACCCTATATATATATATATAACTGAGGTGAGACGGCCAATAACCTATACTACTGCGTTTTGAAACACCACTGGTCAGAATGACGTCAAATTGCAACGGAATATTATCTGAGAAGGGGGAAAACGTATGGCAGAAGAAAAAAAAACTGTGAAAATTGATCAATAGATGGCGTTGTATGTGTCAGAATCTGTCATGCGCACTATCCATTGAAGTTGGTATAAACACGCCGAGTACACGGCTTTTCCTCCTTCCGCGTCTGCGGCGTTCGCCACGACTGTCTCAATGCAGGATCACGCCCTGCTTGTAAAGCTGTATTACATGAACGATGACTGTGCACACGTCGCTCTGCAGAAGTTCCGGACACTGAAGGGTTTGAAAAAACGCATTGGTCCGATGATTGCCGTGGGTCTGCAGAAAATGATTAGGAAATTCGAAAAGACGGGTTCTTTTGGTGTGCAACCTGGTAGAGGGAGGAAACGAATTGGTTCGACGTCATTGGAAGCAGTGGCCACAGGAGGAGACGAGTGGTGGTGTGGAAACGTGTAGTGCACGGAGAATTGCCCGAGCTTTGGACATACCCGTGAGCACGGTGCGTAAAATCCTACGAAACGTCCTTGTTTGCAATCCATTCAAAATCACCCGCGTGCACAAGTTGCTTCTTGTTGACCTGGCAGCAAGAGAGATCTTTGCTTTAGAATTTCTTGCTTGCATGGAAGTAGACAATGATTGGCCGTGGAAGATTTTGTGGACAGACGAAACCCACTTCCATCTCACAGGATATCTGTATATACAGAATTATAGAATAAATATGGGCAACGGAAAATCCACACTCAAATCAACCAGTACCACTTCACCCTGAAAAGGTCACTGTGTGGTGCGGGTTTACGGCATCAGTTATCAGAGGACCACATTTTTTCGAAGAGACAGGTGCTTCCTGTCCTGTTACCTGTACCGTCACTGGTAAGCGCTATGATTGTCTTTTGCGGCCGAGCCTTTCTAGGCGCTACAGTCTGGAACCGCGCGACCGATACGGTCGCAGGTTCGAATCCTGCCTCGGTCATGGATGTGTGTGATGTCCTCAGGTTAGTTAGGTTTAAGTAGTTCTTAGTTCTAGGGGACTGATGACCTCAGAAATTAAGTCCCATAGTGCTCAGAGCCATTTAAACCATTTTTGTCTTTTGCGCAACCACGTCATTCCAGCTCTCCAACAGCGTCGATGTGTGGATGGGATCATTTTTATGTAAGATGGCGCACCTCCGCACATTGCAAATCCAGTTAAGCAGCTGCTGAAGCGCCATTTCGGAAATGATAGAATTATCAGTGGCCATTTACCTACAGCCTGGCCGTCCCGATCACCTGATCTAAATCCGTGTGACTTCTGGCTGTGGGGCTATCAGAAAGATGTGTTCAATGTTCCGATCGCAGACCTAGCTGCATTGAAGGCACGCACTGTGCAACACATTCAGAACGTTACTCCAGAAACACTTCGATCAGTTGTGGAACATGCTGTTTCTCGATATTAACTTGATGCAGAAAACGGTGGACAACATAGTGAACACGGAAATTAATAATCCGATTTGATTTTGATTGATGCTTTTTATGCCGTTTTTGGCCTCGGGACTATTAAAAAGCGATTTTTCCCATCCGATGTGATACGACTTTGCCGGGGTGGATGGGCTTACGTAACTAACAGTATCACACCTGTACAGCCAACCACACTGAATAGTACAGTTTGTTTAACGTCAGACGTACACCTTAGGCATTGTTGTATGATACATTTGTCATTTGTAGTCGACCACTATTAAATTATGATGCTTACAGCGCGATCTATTCCTAAGTTTTGTAACTATTTATTTTTCTTCTGCCATATGTTTCACCCCTTCTCCGACAATATTCCGATGCAATTTGACGTCATTCTGACGAATGGTGTTATTTCGACAGCGGTTTGAAAGTTTATCTTTAATTATGATCACCTTGTATATATGTATATGCGGTGTCTATGCTTTCTAACGTATCTGTAATTCTTTTGTGTCTTCATGTGAAGAGATCATTGGCTGTCTTCCCTTCAATATATATATATATTGAAGGGAAGACAGCCAATGATCTCTTCACTGCAAATACAAACCAAGCTTGAACTCTTACAGGAATCGCCGAAATGCCGTGAATAATGATGATAATGGGCATATGGGCATGGGGCACTACATTAGTAGTGTGTGGATAAGGTGAGAGTTTAGGTCTGATGGCAGGCGTGCTAGGGTAGCCCGTGCAGCCACGATGACTACTGTGTCAAGATGGCTCAGTTGTCAGAGCATCTGCCTAGTAAGCAGGAGAAGCAGGTTCGAATTACAATCTGGCATAGATTTTCCACTTTCCCGCTGACAGACAATGTCTATAATTCCTTTGTGTCTGTATTCAAATTACTTGAAGGGTATGAGCTAAAGTTTACTACTTAGGTTCGTTGTGTTTGGTGCACTGCCATATGACTGGAGCAAGTGCACGGTATTAATTATTCTCTTTTCCTGTGACAGACATGATTTTATCCAAGTAATAAAACTGTGTGTTTTATTACCCATTTTTACATCTATCCAGCATTACCATTCAGAAAAATTACAAAGCTTTTGTTGTGTTCAATATATTGTTAACAGAATTGTGGGTGAGAACGCTGCAACTTGATATGGTATCATTTCAACAAAATAATGCAATTTCTCTAGACATATATTGAGATACAGTCAGAAAATGTGGCAGTCTGGTTTAATTTGAAATGTGCCAGATTGCGTTAATGCCAAGTCTGGGCATTCAGACTCGCCCTTCACTTGAGTGCACCCACAAATTCCGATATGCCATCACTGTAGCAAAAAAGACAGGAGAAAGGGAGCTAATTTTCTCAAAGTGCGTTTTATATTGAGCCCTATTAACTAGTCTGAGCAGAGAAATTAATGAGACGTTCCATGCAGCGGGAAGTCATTTCACATTTGTATCCAACACTGACTATCAACATAGCTCAATGAATGAACTACCGAAACTGCAGCTTCGTGCACAGCGCCTATTTAAAGATGAGGTGGAACAGTTATCATAAAATGTTAAAATACAAGTTAGTATTTTATGTTAGTTATGTGATCTATCCATCTTATCTTCAGCATTCTTCTGTAGCACCACAGTTCAAAAGCTTCTATTCTCGTCTTGTCAAAACGGTTAATCGTCCATGATTTGTTCCCATACAAGGCTACACTCCAGACAAATTCCTTCAGAAAAGACTTTAAAACACTTGAAACTATAATCGATGTAAACAAATTTCTCTTCTTCAGGAACGCTTTTCTTGCCATTGTCATTCTACATTTCACATCCTTTACTCTGGCCATCATCATTTAGTATACTGTGCACTACTTCTACTTCTTTAAGTGTCTCGTTTTCTAATCTAATTCCCTCAGCAGCACGTGATTTAATTCGACTACATTTGATTATCCTTGTTTTGCTTTTGTTGAGTATATTCTCTTTTCAAGACACTGCCCCATTTCGGTCAACTGTTCTTCCAAGTCTTTTCCTGTCTCTGGGAGAATTACAACATCACAGACAAACCTCAAAGTTTTTATTTTTCCTCCATGAGCTTTCATCGCGTCTCCAAATTTTTATTTGTTTCCTTATACTGCCTCTTCAATCTGCAGATTGAATAACACTGGGGACAGGCTACAACCCTCCATTCTCAACCACTGTTTCTCTTTCATGCACCTTGACTCTTGTAACTGCCGTCTGGTTTCTTTACATAGGTAAACAGCATTTTGCTATTTTTTCCCTGCTGCCTTCAGAATTTCGAAGAGCATATTCCAGTCACTATTGTCAAAAACTTTCTCTAATTCGGTAAGTGCTATCAAGGTAGATTTGCTATTCCTTAAACTATCTACTAATATAAGTCGTAGGCTCAGTATTGCCTCACGTGTTCCAGTATTTCTCTGGAACCCAAACTGATCTTCTTCGAGTTCAACTTCTACCAGTTTCTCTATTCTTCTGGAAATAATTCGTGTTAGTATTTTCCAAACATGATTTATTATACTGAAGTTCGGTAATATTCACAGATGTCAGCACCTGCTCTCTTTGGAACTGGAATTGTTACGTTCTTCTTCAAATCTGTCTCACATCTTGCACATCAGGTGGAATAGTTTTGTCTCTCCCAAGGATACCAATAATTCTGACGGAATGAAAATACATATATGTATTTTGACTAACAATAAATTGTACATTGTTCAGATGGTAAAAGTGATATGTATTACTTTCATGTGCCTCATTTTATATGCACACTTTTACCGTGGGATTTATAAAAGCCAACCAAAAATGTTCAAGAACCTCAAATTATCTAATTGAAGATTTCATTAAATAACATGTTATTCCAGTAATACTGCACACTTTTGGAAAGAGGAAGACAGGACTACGGACTACGATGTTTTTGAAAGAATTGCATTCTAAGTTTCTAACATTCTGAAAATCAACAACTTTGATAAAGATAACTTTTTAACTTTTCAGAAAAGATCAGATGTTCTTTAGATGGATGAGAATGAGGGCTTTTTTACAAAGTAGTTCAATCACAAAACAAACAACTGTGAGTGTGCTCTGATTTTCAGGTGTATTTATTTTTCACCACTCGTAAATTTTGAATATTTTTAAATAAAGTGTTTCTACATGAACTATTTACGTTGTGTTTATCAGCAGCTTGAAAGCAATACATTGAATAATAATTTTTAGAATAATGCACTTGTATAGGAATTGCTTGTAGTAAAGAGTGTCCCATAGAGAACACACTTTTAAAATGCCTGCCATTCCTGTTATAGTATATTGACAGCAGTGATGGTTGCATGATTGTCATTTGTTTTCTTTGTGGTAAGTAATAAAGAAGTACACGACAGAATAGTGTGTTGGCCTAGTGAAAACTTGTCGCTAATGCAGTGAAGATTGCGCAGAGACAGTTCGTAAACTCCGTGGAATGTTTGGTCAATGTAATGCACCGAATAAGTTGACTATGATGAGTCTGACTGCTAAATTTGAGAAAAGTTGTATGGTTGGGGGTTTTCAAAATGGCTCTGTGCACTATGCGACTTAACTTCTGAGGTCATCAGTCACCTAGAACTTAGAACTAATCAAACCTAACTAACCTAAGGACATCACACACGTCCGTGCCCGAGGCAGGAATCGAACCTGCGACTGTAGCGGTCGCTCGGTTCCAGACTGTAGCGCCTAGGACCGCACGGCCACTCCGGCCGGCGGTTGTGGGTGTTACACCCTCGTGGCGTCCTTGTATTAGTCACTGTGCACAGAACGTCACCATTATGTGTAATAATATAGCTCTTAGTTTAAGAAAAAGTACTTGCTGACGTTCACAACAATTAGATATTCCCAGAACCAGAGTGCAACGAATTCTCAAAGGTGGTCTGTGCCTTCGGGTTTATAAAATCCAACTGGCACAAGAAGGAAATCCGAACGATCATTAAAATCGCCAAGCGTTTGCCTATTCGGTGCTCGCGGAACAAAGAGCGGGCAACAGTTTCATCAAAAAACTATCGTTCACTGACGAGGCGCAGTTTCTGTTGAATAGCTTCACGAATAGGCAAAACTGTAGGATTTGGGACACAGAAAACACTCGAGTAATTATGGAGAAGGCACTACATCCACAACGAGTGACTGTGTGATGTAGCATTTGGGCTGAGGGCGTAATTATGCCGTACTTCTAAGACGGCGCCAGAAACGCATAACCTCTGGATGGCGTATTGCTACCGCAATATTTTAAGAGAGTTTCTGTGATCCGAACGGGATCGTGTGAATACTGAACAGATTTGGTTTCAAGAAGATGGTACAAACCGTCAGACATCGTTTTCAACAGTCGACCTGCTACGAGACAGGTTCTGTGGCAGATGACGTGAATTGGCCACACAGATCTTGTGATCTGACACCATGACATTTCTTTCTGCGGGGATATTTGAAATCTGTGTGTACACCAACAAACTACGAGCACTTTCACAACTCAAGACCAAGATTCAGCTTGTAACTTCAAAACTCGAGGTGCAAATATGGCGAAAAGTTATGGAAAATTTCATCGAAAGAACGAGAGCTTGCTTGTAGAGTCGTCGAGGGCATTTGAATTGTATCATGCAGTAATGTGAAAATTGCTTAATTTCTTCAATAAATTTCTATGTTATTATGCTCTAAGAAGTTGCTTTTATTGTGGGGACACATTTGATATGACTAACATACGAGAAAGACAGAAAAATGAAAAGAAGAAAATAATATTCAGTGTTAGGACCGGCACTATAGCAAATGGAGCTATTACACCTTTCTGTTTCAAGATTTGTATGGATTACTTGTTACATTTACACAACAGCACATTTATATTTTATATTTTGTTTTTGAAATTATTTTTTTATAAAATTATAATATAATTTGGAAATCCACAGAGGTGTTGGCACTGTAGGAGCAGTAGCTGTGGATTCTGAGGGTCATGTAGTGTGTGCAACCTCCACTGGTGGAACGAGTGGCAAAATGGTTGGACGCGTTGGCGACACTCCCATACCAGGTAAATTTACTTTATATTGAGCGTATTCGAAAGAAAATTTGTCGAGAAATAATTTGCATCCGCTGACTGGCTTTCAAGTTTTACTGTATGTTATTATCTTGAAAATTCCAGAATATCACCTTTCATCAAATGAGTAACAGAAAAAGCACACAAGAAATTTCCCAAAAAGTCGTGTGTACATTTTCTTCTATGTTGCCTAAAACATGTCAAAAATGTGAAACAGTTCTTAATTATACATCACAAGTAAATACACTGTTAAATATTGTGGTTTAACACACTGCTTTCGGATGTGCTATAAATGTTACTTATTACTGATGTAGCAGTGATGATTAGAAACATTAATTATGGAAGTTTGACGAGAACCTGAACCGTGCCACACCATTCAGTGCACAGTCTTGAACACGAAGCTTGGCAGCAAACGACCCCTACATACCCCCATGTTGACCCAAATGGCATCGTCAGTTACGATTGCAGAGGGCACAATATCTTGATAACACAACCGTGGATCAATCGGCACATGACGCCTGGTAACGAATACGTTTCTTGTTACACCAGCTTGATGAACGAGACCAGGCGAATGAATGCTCGAAATATTCAACATGCCACGGACACAGGCCGGTTGCTGCACGAAACATGCTCATGGGCTTTAATGGGACCTGTGGTAGTAATTGAAAGCACCAGGACCTCTGTGGACTAGACGAACATTATTGCTGACCACTCGAACCCTTTTTTGATGTCTTCATAGACAGTGATGATATTTTCCGGTAGAATAACAGTATGTGTCACAAGGCTGGAATCGTGCTACAGTGAGCTCACGTTGATGTCTTAGCCACCGAATTCGCCTAGTCTGAACCCGATGGAACACATCTGGAGTGCTATCGAGTGCCATCCATGTGTCCCAAAACCACTGGCATGTAATTTGCAGGAATTGTGTGGCTTGTGTGCAGACATCAACCAGTTTGATGAATGAGCTCAGAGGAAGACAAGGACATAGCTATGACCATATCTTAGAAACCATAGTGATGTTCATAGCAAGCTTTGACTTAAAGATAGCTTTCTCTTAAGAAAATTAGAATACTATGGTGTCACTGGCAGTGCTGCAAAATGGTTCAAATCTTACCTAACTAACAGTAAACAAAAGGCGTTATTGTGAAACACATGTAGAGTAAGCAATCAGTCTTCATCTGATTATTTACATGTGGTGTTTCTCAAGAGTCCATCTTGGGCCTGTTGCTTTTTCTTGTCGTCATTAATGATCTCTCGTCTGTTACATTGCCACAAGCTAAGTTTGTTTTGCTTGCAGGTGATACAAAGATTGCAATATGTCGCAAGTCACGTACAGATTTAGAAATAGCTGCTAATCAAATTGTCTCTGACATTAATAAATAATAATTTATAAATTAATTCACTGTCGTTAAACTTTGAAAGACCCACTACATGCAGTACCTGTAAGAGATTTCCTTCCATCATGTGTACAATATATGAAGACATGCAGATCAAAGAGTTTGACAGCATTAAATTTCTGGGATTACAGCTTGATAGTAAATTAAGTATGGAAGCGCATATTACCAAACTGCTGAAACGCCTAAAGAAGTCTGTATTAGCAGTGAGAATGATGTCAGATGTACGAGATATAAATATAAAATGTTGCATACTTTGCTTACTTTCATTCTATTATGTCATTCGCGATTATATTCTGGGGTAACTCGTTAAACCAACCAAAAGTTTAAGGGTTGCAAAAACGTGTAATAAGACTTATTTGTGATGTAAACTCAAGAACATCGTGTAGAACCTGTTCAAGGAACTTTGTATTCCAACCACTGTTCCTCAGTATATTTATCCCTTAGTGAAATTTGTTGCAAGTAATATATCTTTATTTCTGACCAATAGCTCAAAACATAGCATCAATTCTAGGAATAAGAACAATCTACATAAAGACCTAATATTACTATCTTGGTCCAAAATGGGGTCCAATATTCAGGAACACACATTTTCAATAAATTGCTAGCAACCATTAAAAACTTGGTTTCAGATGAAGCACGATTTAAACAGTGTTTAAAAGGCTTTTTGATAGGCAACTACTTCTACCCTATAGATGAGTGTCTTAATAGAGACTGTTAGACAAACTTGATTAAAATGTCTGTTAGATTTCAGTTTTGACAGCACTTGGTGACAACAGTCAAGATTAGGTATTTCGTGTATGATAAATTTATTAAAAGTGCATAACAGTATTTCAATGTATTAATTCTGTAAATATCAGCAGTTCCAGTATACTGTTATGTATTTGCCTATTTTGACTATCTCCTGACAAATGATCGGGGTAATGAGTATTATACTCAAATGTTTCACGTTTTTTAAGTTATATATTCTGACTTGTTCCACAGTCATGAAAATTATCCCATTTTTGGGTCTACAGAACGAAATCTGAATCTAATTTAATATAATCTTACCTTAAGTTACTAGAATGAGACACATATGATTTAATGTTGATTTCATCAACACTTACTACTCTCTGTTTAGCTCTTTTTTTTATGTCAGTATTATTTTCAGCTGTACTTCTTACTTCACATAACGTCCCCCACCTTTTGCTATATTTCATTGTAGTGTCTTTAGATAGGTGAAATATGAATCACGCTTATACACTCATGCATCAGGCAGAGAAAAATAACAGCGATGGTGGTACAATCTTGTTTTATGAATTTCAAAAAAGGGTCTCATTCTGACTGAAATTACTACAAGTGAATGTATAGAGTCATAGTACATAACTGTTGAAACTTTATGAACTGCAAGTGTGTTGTATAATGCTTATTTTTGTAGTATTTACATAAAGAAAAAATAACAGCAAATGTGAAAAGAAGCTAATCCATCAACTTCACTGCAGGTTCAGGAGGATACAGTGATGATCAGATTGGCACTGTATCCACTACAGGTGTTGGTGAATCTATTATGAAAGTTAATCTGGCCCATCTTGTTTTGAATATTATGAAACAAGGTAACGTATTACAATTTATTTTCTGTCTAATATGTAAATAGGTGATCAATATATTACCTTATGCATAACATTCCAATAAAATTCAGATCTGTTTACCATCAAACATGGCACCTGTACAGTGCATTCTTGTGAAATATTACTTGGATTCTTACTTTTCAAGTTGTCCCAGTTACAAATATGCATGCATTCTTACCTTCCTTATTCAGTCAACATCTTTCCTAATTATCTTCTAGTATATAAACATTTACCAATTTTGCTTTCATAACCTTACATGGATAATATAATATCATTTCATGCCTTGGCTGTCCTCTTGAATCTTCCTGTTACTGAAATTGTGGTAGTCTGACTGCCAATACCCTAGTCTTGTTCTAATAGTAGAAAAACACACATACTCAAAGGAAGTGTCACTTGTAAGAGGGTACAGTTACTCACTCAAAATTTTATGCTGGAATGGCTATCATGGAGCCCATAGGTAGGTCTTATGACCACCAATGTATTGACTACACTAACAACATACAGTACCATGTTCTGGTGATACTGTGGTAACAGGAGGAAAATGAGTATTTGTTTCAACATGAAACTCATTTGAATCATTCTTCCCAGCACAAGTGCATTCAGACTGCAAAGCTGGAAGTTGGATTGTTGAATTGTAGTTGTCTGCTGCCAATTACTTAGTGATATTATTATATATTTTACTAGCATTTTTCCATTTGGACCCTATGTAAATTTTCGTTAATTTTTTTTCCTGCACCTAGTTAATCATTGTTTCAGTTTCTTACTCATATTTCTTTTTAGTTTCATGCTGAAATTCAGCTGTCACAAACTTTTTTCAGTTTTCAGGTTTTCAATGTATAGATCTAGTTTTGACCACCATGCATTATTGATGCATGTCATCATAGTTGAACAATGTAAATAATACGAAATAGGAAAAAATGTCAGCTAGATAGTAATAAAACAGTTATTCGTTGATCTCTGTTACAGGAGGCCTTTATATTCTGGATCTTAAGTACTACGGTTACTCCATTCTTACTTTGTAATTACACTCCTGGAAATGGAAATAAGAACACATTGACACCGGTGTGTCAGACCCACCATACTTGCTCCGGACACTGCGAGAGGGCTGTACAAGCAATGATCACACGCACGGCACAGCGGACACACCAGGAACCGCGGTGTTGGCCGTTGAATGGCGCTAGCTGCGCAGCATTTGTGCACCGCCGCCGTCAGTGTCAGCCAGTTTGCCGTGGCATACAGAGCTCCATCGCAGTCTTTAACACTGGTAGCATGCCGCGACAGCGTGGACGTGAACCGTATGTGCAGTTGACGGACTTTGAGCGAGGGCGTATAGTGGGCATGCGGGAGACCGGGTGGACGTACCGCCGAATTGCTCAACACGTGGGGCGTGAGGTCTCCACAGTACATCGATGTTGTCGCCAGTAGTCGGCGGAAGGTGCACGTGCCCGTCGACCTGGGACCGGACCGCAGCGACGTACGGATGCACGTCATGACCGTAGGATCCTACGCAGTGCCGTAGGGGACCGCACCGCCACTTCCCAGCAAATTAGGGACACTGTTGCTCCTGGGGTATCGGCGAGGACCATTCGCAACCGTCTCCATGAAGCTGGGCTACGGTCCCGCACACCGTTAGGCCGTCTTCCGCTCACGCCCCAACATCGTGCAGCCCGCCTCCAGTGGTGTCGCGACAGGCGTGAATGGAGGGACGAATGGAGACGTGTCGTCTTCAGCGATGAGAGTCGCTTCTGCCTTGGTGCCAATGATGGTCGTATGCGTGTTTGGCGCCGTGCAGGTGAGCGCCACAATCAGGACTGCATACGACCGAGGCACACAGGGCCAACACCCGGCATCATGGTGTGGGGAGCGATCTCCTACACTGGCCGTACACCACTGGTGATCGTCGAGGGGACACTGAATAGTGCACGGTACATCCAAACCGTCATCGAACCCATCGTTCTACCATTCCTAGACCGGCAAGGGAACTTGCTGTTCCAACAGGACAATGCACGTTCGCATGTATCCCGTGCCACCCAACGTGCTCTAGAAGGTGTAAGTCAACTACCCTGGCCAGCAAGATCTCCGGATCTGTCCCCCATTGAGCATGTTTGGGACTGGATGAAGCGTCGTCTCACGCGGTCTGCACGTCCAGCACGAACGCTGGTCCAACTGAGGCGCCAGGTGGAAATGGCATGGCAAGCCGTTCCACAGGACTACATCCAGCATCTCTACGATCGTCTCCATGGGAGAATAGCAGCCTGCATTGCTGCGAAAGGTGGATATACACTGTACTAGTGCCGACATTGTGCATGCTCTGTTGCCTGTGTCTATGTGCCTGTGGTTCTGTCAGTGTGATCATGTGATGTATCTGACCCCAGGAATGTGTCAATAAAGTTTCCCCTACCTGGGACAATGAATTCACGGTGTTCTTATTTCAATTTCCAGGAGTGTACATACTCTGTATTATCATTATAACTGATACAAGATTCGAAGCTACTTTCCCTCCACTTCATCCATCACCTGAGCATCTCACCATTTACTTTCTTACAAGAAAAATTTTAAATAATTCTGAAGTCTACTGCCCAGCTTCAGTCGTTTTTCTTTTGTCGCTTTTTAACAGACATTTCTTCACTGTCATACAGAAGTTTTGAATGTCATAAAGTTATTTTTAATTTATATCTGATATCTACCTATTAGAGGATATAGTAATGATATGTCAGACAAACAATGAATCAAGAGTATAATAAGTTTGAAGTACCCACGAAAATGTGCCCTCATGAACTACATTATTTTTCAGGTAAAACAGCTCAAGAAGCAACAATCGAAGCAGTTAATGAAATGACAAATAGGGTTGGTAAAACAGCAGGTGCTATAACTCTTTCTAATGCAGGAGATATTGGGATTGGGTTCAATTCAAAGAAAATGGCCTGGGCATACCAGAAAGGCAATGAAGTACATTATGGTATCCGAGATGGTGATGACTTTATAGAGCAGATAAATTAAATTTTAATTTTACCTTCAAGAGTCACCAGCTTAATATTCACTTGAGCAACATCAGCATTATGTTAAAGTTTATTTTCCTCACTACATAATTGTATATTATGGACACAATAAAAAAATCAGCAACTGCAGTCACACATATGTAGTTGCATTATGTATGGCACATCGAAACATGTAACAGCACAGACATGTTACTTCCTATTGAGCTACAGCACTTTTCTTAGCATATGTATACATTTTATCAAATACAGCTCTACAGACACTCAGTCACATTGACTTGTGGCCACACCGCGACTGACTGTTTCTGCTTGTAACCTAATTCTCAATTAATAAAGGATCATAATAAGTAAATCTGATTTATGTAATACTGTTTACTGTTATTATCAGTGTGTATCATCTCCCCTTATATTATTGTTTACCTAGATTATATTGAAATTATGGTATTACTTGTTAACTACATTAATGATAAACTAATTGTACTACCACATACTGTACTTGTGGCAGGCCATGTTTATGAAAAATGTGCTAAAATTATTTACTTACCTTGGAAAAAGTAAATACTAGTACTTGTTCAGATTTTATTTGGTAGTGTGCATTCCTATGCACCTACACATTTATTAGCTACCGATTGCTTTTCCTCAGTTTTGTTAGTATATCCATTGTCTTGTAAATTCTGTTATTGTGCATTTATTTAATTTAAAACAAGCTTTTATTCTTTGTTATTATTGTATGTCACAGAGATTATGAAAACTCATATTACAAATTGCATAGAAGTTGAGCAGAATCTTATAAAAATAATTTTTGTCATTAATTCTTTTGTTTTTCATTATAATACAGTTATCTGAAGCTAATCACCAATAGGTGACAAAACAAAGGCACTATTCTGAACCATAGTAAATTGTCATCATCCATTTTCTAAATTTCTACCATTCACATCAGTACAAAAAATAATAATTCCATGAATTTCTTATTGTTTGTAGATATTTATGTCAGAAATGAAGAATGCAGGTGCAGAAAATGACACAATAGAATGAATGTTGAGGATTTTTTAAATAATACCTAAATTAAACATTATCTTGTCTTCTGAAGAGTAATGTGTTATAATCAGAGCAAAAAATGATGCAATTACAATGATCCTGTATCAGTTCCATCTCTGTTCACAAACCGTTTGTTACCTGAGACAGTGTAGCGCCAATAAAAGCATGTTTGCTTCTAGTATCGGTGTCTATGTAGCAGTTATATCTTACCTCACAAAATACCTCTTAGCTCACCTGTATCTGGACTATATTCGTTCTCACTGGAAGACACTTCTCTTGGTTTTATTATCAGTTGGTAACTGACAGTATCCTAGCATTACAACCCTCCTTACGTTCATCATTTGGATGAATCAAGGTGAGAAATAGTGGCAGAGGCCATCATCAGAACTGGAGTATTGTGTTTTAGCCACATAATACAGTGAGCTGTGGCTGTGTCTAGTACCAGTGTAACCCACCACTACAGTACACAGGTGTGGGGAAAATCTATCTTTTAAATAGGGGGAACACCCTCCAATTGGAGTAATGTACCACCACTGACTGCAAATTTGTAGCCACAGAACAGCACTTACAGGGAACTGTGTGGAACTTGAACCATATCAGCCAAGTCACATTACAACATTCACATATATATATATATATATATATATATATATATATATATATATATATATATATATATATATATATATATATATATATATAGGGTGTTACAAAAAGGTACGGCCAAACTTTCAGGAAACATTCCTCACACACAAATAAAGAAAAGATGTTATGTGGACATGTGTCCAGAAACGCTTAATTTCCATGTTAGAGCTCATTTTAGTTTCGTCAGTATGTACTGCACTTCCTCGATTCATCGCCAGTTGGCCGAATTGAAGGAAGGTAATGTTGACTTCGGTGCTTGTGTTGAAATGCGACTCATTGCTCTACAGTACTAGCATCAAGCACATCAGTACGTAGCATCAACAGGTTAGTGTTCATCACGAACGCGGTTTTGCAGTCAGTGCAAAGATTTACAAATGCGGAGTTCGTAGATGCCCATTTGACGTATGGATTAGCACAGGGCAATAGCCGTGGCGCGGTACGTTTGTATCGAGACAGATTTCCAGAACGAAGGTGTCCCGACAGGAAGACGTTTGAAGCAATTGATCGGCGTCTTAGGGAGCATGGAACATTCCAGCCTATGACTCGCGACTGGGGAAGACCTAGAACGACGAGGACACCTGCAATGGACGAGGCAATTCTTCGTGCAGTTCACGATAACCCTAATGTCAGCGTCAGAGAAGCTGCTGCTGTACAAGGTAACGTTGACCACGTCACTGTATGTAGAGTGCTACGGGAGAACCAGTTGTTTCCGTACCATGTACAGCGTGTGCAGGCACTATCAGCAGCTGATTGGCCTCCACGGGTACACTTCTGCGAATGGTTCATCGAACAATGTGTCAATCCTCATTTCAGTGCAAATGTTCTCTTTACGGATGAGGCTTCATTCCAACGTGATCAAATTGTAAATATTCACAATCAACAGGTGTGGGCTGACGAGAATCCGCACGCAATTGTGCAATCACGCCATCAACACAGATTTTCTGTGAACGTTTGGGCAGGCATTGTTGGTGATGTCTTGATTGGGCCCCATGTTCTTCCACATACGGGATACTCTACCTGTGCTGCTAGAACATGTGCCTTTACAAGTACGCACAACATGTGGTTCATGCACGATGGAGCTTCTGCGCATTTCAGTCGAAGTGTTCGTACGCTTCTCAACAACAGATTCGGTGACCGATGGAATGGTAGAGGCGGACCAATTCCATTGCCTCCACGCTCTCCTGACCTCAATCCTCTTCATTTTCATTTATGGGGGCATTTGACAGCTCTTGTCTACGCAACCCCGGTACCAAATGTAGAGACTCTTCGTGCTCGTATTGTGGACCGCTGTGATACAATACGCCATTCTCCAGGCCTGCATCAGCGCATCAGGGATTCCATGCGAAACAGGGTGGATGCAAGTATCCTCGCTAACGGAGGGCATTTTGAACATTTCCTGTAACAAAGTGTTTAAAGTCACGCTGGTACGTTCTGTTGCTGTGTGTTTCCATTCCATGATAATGTTATTTGAAGAGAAGTAATAAAATGAGCTCTAACATGGAAAGTAAGCGTTTCCGGACACATGTCCACATAACATATTTTCTTTCTTTGTGTGTGAGGAATGTTTCCTGAAAGTTCGGCCGTACCTTTTTGTAACACCCTATATATATATACAGGGTGAGTCACCTAACATTGCCGCTGGATATATTTCGTAAACCACATCAAATACTGACGAACCGATTCCACAGACCGAACGTTAGGAGAGGGACTAGTGTAATTGGTTAATACAAACCATAAAAAAATGCACGGAAGTATGTTTTTTAACACAAACCTACGTTTTTTAAATGGAACTCCGTTAGTTTTGTTAGCACATCTGAACATATAAACAAATACGTAATCAGTGCCGTTTGTTGCATTGTAAAATGTTAATTACATCCGGAGATATTGTAACCAAAAGTTGACGCTTGGGTACCACTCCTCCGCTGTTCGATCGTGTGTATCGGAGAGCACCGAATTACGTAGGGATCCAAAGGGAATGGTGATGGACCTTAGGTACAGAAGAGACTGGAACAGCACATTACGTCCACATGCTAACACCTTTTTATTGGTCTTTTTAAAAAAAAATGGTTCTGAGCACTATGGGATTCAACTGCTGAGGTCATTAGTCCCCTAGAACTTAGAACTAGTTAAACCTAACTAACCTAAGGACATCACAAACATCCATGCCCGAGGCAGGATTCGAACCTGCGACCGTAGCGGTCTTGCGGTTCCAGACTGCAGCGCCTTTAACCGCACGGCCACTTCGGCCGGCTGGGTCTTTTTCACTGACGCACATGTACATTACCATGAGGGATGAGGTACACGTACACACGACGTGATTTCCATTTTCAATTACGGAGTGGAATAGAGTGTGTCCCGACATGTCAGGCCAATAGATGTTCAATGTGGTGGTCATCATTTGCTGCACACAACTGCAATCTCTGGCGTAATGAATGTCGTACACGCCGCAGTACATCTGGTGTAATGTCGCCGCAGGCTGCCACAATACGTTGTTTCATATCCTCTGGGGTTGTAGGCACATCACGGTACACATTCTCCTTTAACGTACCCCACAGAAAGAAGTCCAGAGGTGTAAGATCAGGGGAACGGGCTGGCCAATTTATGCGTCCTCCACGTCCTATGAAACGCCCGTCGAACATCCTGTCAAGGGTCAGCCTAGTGTTAATTGCGGAATGTGGAGGTGCACCATCATGCTGATACCACATACGTCGACGCGTTTCCAGTAGGACATTTTCGAGCAACGTTGGCAGATCATTCTGTAGAAACGCGATGTATGTTGCAGCTGTTTGGGCCCCTGCAATGAAGTGAGGACCAATGAGGTGGTCACCAATGATTCCGCACCATACATTTACAGTCCACGGTCGCTGTCGCTCTACCTGTCTGAGCCAGCGAGGATTATCCACGGACCAGTAATGCATGTTCCGTAGATTCACTGCTCCGTGGTTTGTGAAACCCGCTTCATCGGTAAACAGGTAGAACTGCAACGCATTCTCTGTTAATGCCCATTGACAGAATTGCACTCGATGATTAAGGTCATCACCATGTAATTGCTGATGTAGCTACACATGAAACGGGTGAAAGCGGTGACGATGCAGTAAGCGCATGACACTATTTTGACTCAGTCCACCGGCTCTCGCAATGTCCCGTGTACTCATGTGTGGGTTCATGGCAACAGCAGCTAACACACCAACTGCACCCGCTTGTCCTGTGACGGGCCTGTTACGGACCCGTTTGCGTGCTACGACCATACCTGTTGCATACAGTTGGCGGTAGATGTTTTGCAATGTGCGGCACGTTGGATGCTCTCTGTCTGGGTACCGTTCTGCATACACCCTGCAGGCTTCAGCTGCATTTCGTCGACACTCGCCATAGATGAGTATCATCTCCGCCTTTTCAGAGTTCGAATACACCATGGTCACAGTTCCTACAACACTACACTATCACAGACGTCTGGTAAGACGGTGTACTACAGTTGGTCTGCGTGCGGAGACGAATGCAGAATAACAATAGCAGCAAGCGCTACATGCGGACACTGCGACAGCTAGACCAAACCACAACAGTGCACTACAGCCACACTCGTAAACATGGTCGTCATCGTAAACATGTCCCTGCAGATGCTGCTCGCCGGCCGTGGCCCGTGTTTGTTACAACACGCCACTGAACGTTGGAGGTTTCAAGCGTCAACTTTAGGTTACAATATCTCCGGATGTAATTAACATTTTACAATGCAACAAACGGGACTGATTACGTATTTGTTTATATGTTCAGATGTGCTAACAAAACTAACGTGGTTCCACTTTAAAAACGTAGGTTTGTGTTAAAAAACATACTTCCGTGCATTTTTGTATGGTTTGTATTAAACAATTACACTAGCCCCTCTCCTCACGTTCGGTCTGTGGAATCGCTTCGTCAGTATTTGATGTGGTTTACGAAATATATCCAGCGGTAACGTTAGGTGACTCACCCTATATATATAGGATCTTCAGTGAATCGCTCATAGAAGACTGAATTTAGTATTTCGGCTTTCACTATCTTTTCTTTCATTTTCGTTCCCGGGGTGGTCATCTGAATAGATGATTCGTTTGGTCAGTTTTGAGATACTTCTTTTGCTAAAAACACAGCCAGTTACGGTCATCATCCTTTCCCAGGCCTAGTGTTCCGCCTCTAATTATCTTGTGGTGCACAGGACATCAAACCCTCATATTCCTTCCTTCCTTCTGCGCCATACAAAGTTCTGTCAAATTCACACGGACAACATCAAAGCTATGATCCACTTCACGTCATACATCCGGAAGCTTAAGTGAAGTCAATGACACCAACACATTATAAATGCACATTTTGAATTCTGGACCTGTTTTCACTATAGGAGGCATGCACGCGGTCTTTCAAGTACCCCCATAAAAAGAAATCCATAGGTGTCAGGTCTAGAGATCCAGATGTCCAGGAACAGAAAACGGCGTCATCATATCCAGTACAACTGATCCAACGGTTTGGAAGATGATTTAAATATGTGCGAACTACCATATCCCAAAGGGAAGGAGCTAGTTTCACTGCCCACTTAAAGTGAAGTGACGTCAGAACTAGGTTTCACTCGATGCGACCACCAAACTCGATAGTAGTCGACCCAGTAATCGGTGACACAAGCTTCTCCTGTGTGAGAGTGGACCCACGGAGATCGCGACATGGAAATAAACAGCCATATACTTGTGACAAGCAAGAATGAAGAACATAAATGTCAATGTAAGCTGTGCCCTTAGGTTCCTGCCTAACAAAACCCTCGGAAATCGTGACATATTTGGAAATAAACAACCAAATATTTGTGAAAAGCAAAAATATAAATGTCGCCTTTCGTTTTTTAATCAGACCGAAGTCACAAAATCGAACAAATTCACTCCTCTGAGAGAAAGTGCTCTTGTATGTAAATAACGTCGAACATTGAAAAAAATACTTCTATTACGTTAGTAAGAAAGTCCCAGAATCTTTTACAAACACGAAGATATATAAAATAATATGAAAATATGACAGGGCACGAAATTATCCCTTTTAACTCTTTAACTCCACCTCTAATCACTACACACGGAAGTTTTAACAACAGTGCCTTCTAACTTAGGATTTCCTGAAAGTTTTTGTCATCGACGTGCCATTAACTGACATTTAATTATAACAAACGGTTGCAACAGTGACGGTTGGCGATAAATGTTCAATGCGCCTTTTCCTTGAAATGCCATACTGCCGTAACACGCAAAGTTATAATATGAAAACACAGATATATAATATAGCGCCTCCAGAGTTCTTCATTTGCCGACTGCTATCGAGGTTCGTGATCGTACAACACCACCTTGATGGAAAGGCCGAACAACAGTAAGAATTGGAAACTGTGACGGCACCAAGAAACGGAGAAAGTCTACAGCTGTCTTGTGTTGCATCAACAACGTGTTCATCTACCTCTAAATTATATTCCGCAAGCTACCTAATAGTGTGTGGCGAAGGGTACTTTCGGTACCACTATCTGATCCCTCCAAACCTGTTCCACTCGCGAATAGTGCGTGGGAAGAACGACTGCCGGTAAGCCTCTGTATTGGCTCCAATTTCTCAAATTTTCTCCTCGCGGTCAATACGTGAGATGTATGTGGGGGGAACTAATTTGTTGCCCGACTGCTCCTGGAAAGTGCTGTCCCGAAATTTCAATAGTAATTCTCTCGGTGATGCACAACGCTTCTTATGTACCGTCTGCCAGTGGAGTTTGTTTAGCATCTCCGCAACGCTCTCTCGCCAGCTAAACGATACCGTGAGGAAACTTGCCGCTCTTCGTTGGATCTTCCCTATCTCCACTATCAGCCTTGCTTGATAGGGATCCCAGATAGATGAACAGTACTTAAGAAAGGGGCAATTAAGCGCTTTATAAGCCACTTCTTTCGTGGATGATTTACATTTCCTTGAGATTCTTCCGATAAATGTAAGGCTGATATCTGCTTTTCCCACGATCTGTTTTATGTGCTCATTCCACTTAAGGTCGCTCTGGATAGTTACTTCTAGATATTTTACGGCAGACGATGTCTCCAGCTGTTTGTCGCCAATAGTGTAGTGGTACTCTGGATATCACCTTCATATCTATCGATTTAGTTCCGTTAAGAGCGACGTGTTGAGTTTTATCTGCAAGAAAGTCTTGAATCCAATCGCAAGACTGCTCTGATACTCTGTAAGCTTGTATTTTTTTCATTAAACAGCAATGCGGGACGGTGTCAAATGCCTTATTAAAATAAAGGACCACGGCATCAACCTGAGCGCCGTTGTCCACTGCGCTGTGGATCTCATGGAGGAACAGAGCGAGTTGAGTTTCGCAGGATCTCTGTTTGCGAAATCCATATTGATTTTTACAGAGGAGATGTTCATTTTCCAGAAACCTCATTATTCTTGAGCATAAAGCATGTTCCATAATTCTACAACAGATTGCCGTCAACGATATAGGTCTAAAATTGTGTGAATCTGTCTTACGGCCTTTCTTAGAAACGGGAATGACCTGCGCTTTTTTTCCAGCCGTTAGGTACCTTTCGTTGCACAAGCGAGAAGAGAAGCAAGTTCTTTTATACAATCTTTATAGAATGTTGTTGGTATCTCACCTTGTCCTGACACCTTTCCACAGTTAAGCGATTGTAGCTGCTTTTCAATTCCGCGAACAGTTATCTCATTACACAGGTCTACAATATTTTTTTAAAGTTGTTTGAAATTCGATAACTGACTTTCATGTACTTTTCAACGCTGATTTAAAAAATGAAATCCATTTTTTTCTACCACGTCAGGTTTTCTCACAAAAAAGGGAGTATTTTTAGGTATAATAACAAAATTTAAGCAATTATCACATTTTTTCCAACGTTATAAAATTACATGTTGTTCACAAATCATGTTTAAACTACTTTTACAGTACACTTCAATTTCTCTTTATCTCATAAGTCCTTATAATAACGCTTTCTGTCGAAGCTTCTTTTATTGCTTTTCCGGCTGTGGACTCGTTGAGGATCATTTCTTTTTATCATCCAGCAGTAGTCCGCTATCATGTTGACGTTCCATCTTCCTTGATACTTTCTTTCCAGTTCTTTGATATCTTGGTGGAATCTTTCGCCCTGCTCTTCACTTACACCACCAACGTTTGCAGGGAAGTAGTCAAGATGTGAGTGGAGAAAATGAACTTTAATGCTCATGTTACAACCCAGCTTCTTAAAGTTGTCGAGCATGTCTGCGACGATTGTCTTGTAGTTTGGATCTCTTTTGTTTCCTACAAAACCGGTAACAACTAATTTAAACGTTGGAATCTGTCATTAGTTTTCTAATGTCTGGTCCGACAAAGATTCCTTCCTTTAGCTTTGCCTCGGATAAACCAGGAAACTTTTCAGAAAGATATCTGAAACACTCCCCTTCTTTTGGCAATGCCTTAACAAATTGTTTCATCAGCCCCAACTTAATGTGAAGTGGTGGAAGTACCACGTTTTTGGAATCCACGAGGCTTTTTCTCTCAACATTTTTAACCCCTACCAGTAAGGTTTTTCTCAAGGGCCAAGCTTTTTTTATGTAGTGTTGCTTTTTGTCTCTACTGTTCCATTCACAGAGAAAGCAAGGGAACTTTGTATAGCCACTTTGTTGACCAAGCAGCGTTGAAATCACTTTTAAATCACGACATAGTGTCCATTTGTGGTCTGAATAGCAGAGTTTGCTTAAAACCAGTTCAAGGTTTTCGTAACATTCTTTGAAGTGAACCGAGTGTCCAACTGGTATAGAAGCATACTTATTGCCATTGTGTAGAAGTACTGCTTTAAAGCTTCTTTTTGAAGAATCAATAAAAAGTCTCCCCTCATCAGGAGCATATTCTATTTTGAAACGTGCCATAAGTCCAGGAACATCATTGCAAAACACCAGGTCACTTTCTTGAGAGAAGAAAGATACAAACTCTTTTTCTCTCGATCGATACCAAGTAAAGGATGTACCCAGAGCCAACATACATTTATCTTTCAATGTAGATCCTAAAAACTCTGCTGATTCTTTAGAAAGGCCTAGGTGTCTTACTAAATTGTTCAGTTCAGATTGAGAGAATGGAATGGGATCGGTTGTGCCAGGATCGTAGCAATCTCTGTCTTCTTCACTATCACCTTGCTGAGCCAATGGCTCGTGATCATCTGTATCACCCCAAGAATCTGGAGGAGAGGGTATTGGTACTTCAGGTCCATGAGGAACATGGCGAATGGCTGATTGAGTGTTAGGGTAAGAAATATCCTTTTTGTTTTTCAAATTGAAACCTCGTACGTTGCAAGAACAAAAATAGCAGTCATCACTATGATTTTTGGGTTTCCTTCGAACCACTGGTATTGCAAAACGTAAGGACTGC
Source organism: Schistocerca cancellata (assembly GCF_023864275.1). Lineage (NCBI taxonomy): Eukaryota > Metazoa > Arthropoda > Insecta > Orthoptera > Acrididae > Schistocerca > Schistocerca cancellata. Next base: position 378,707,604 of record NC_064628.1, read on the forward strand.
TTTTTACGTTGAAACCATTGCCTCAGTCCTTCAACACACACTGAACAAACTTTTGTGTGGGGCCCAAGGCTTATCTTGATCGCCTAACTTTATACCAAAATAGGCGAAATATACTTTTGCAACAAAATCGGAAATGTTTCTTTGTTGCTTTTTAACGGTATAGTTACCACAAATGTAGCAGAAGTAATCTGGCGAGTTTATACATCCTCTGGTAGCCATTGTCCATTGTCCATAAAACAACTTCACAACACAAGAAAACAATCACTACTTTAAAGCACTAGTAACAACACCTCGTGAACAGCACAGAGTAAAGAGGTACTGTGAACTGAAGGACAATAGTAGAAGCTCACTGCGTGATGACGGGAGAAGGGGCAGCGCGACAGACAGGAACTGACATGAAAATACTGCTGGTGTCTCCTAATTACTCTTGGTTGTACGTATATCTAGTATAAAAACGGCTAAATAACAGTTTACGAAGAACCTAAAAACCAAAATTCAAACACATTAGAGTGCTGAAATATCGAAAAAAGCTAAAATTAGATAAGCAGTTTGTGAATTAACTGTACGTGATGGAATTTTTCACTATTTTTTCCAGAAATCAGCGTTGAAAGCACTATAAACATGACTTAATACATTTGAAACAATTTTAATGTCGCAGACCTGTGATATATCTGCCATTTCGACGTTTGTACGACAGTTGAAAGGAGGGACAGTGTTACGATCTTCCGCGGTGGAACAACTTCGGAAGACCGAATTCAGTATTTCGGCCTTGTCTCCGTTATCTTCAGTTTCAGTGCCAGTGTGGTCGCTGAGAGAATGAGAATATGATTTTGAGCCACTTACTGATTTTACATACGACCAAACTCTCTTAGGGTTTTTACTCAGGTCGGTTGACATCATCTTACTTTCAGAATCATTAAACGCTTCTCTCATTTCTCTCCTTACACTCATTTTCGCTGTTGGGCTTTTGTTTGTCGTTAGATTTATACTTCTCTTGAATCTGAGATGAAGTGCTCTTTGTTTACGTAACGCTTTTCTAACACGGCTGTTAAACAATGGTGGATATTTCCCGCCGGCTGGTGTGGCCGAGCGGTTCCAGGTCGCAGGTTCGAATCCTGCCTCGGGCATGGGTGTGTGTGATGTCCTTAGGTTATTTAGGTTTAAGTAGTTCTAAGTTCCAGGGGACTGATGACCTCAGAAGTTAAGTCCCATAGTGCTCAGAGCCATTTGAACCATTTTTTAATATTTCCCATCCCTTAAAACCTTACTCGGAACATACTTGTCTAGGGCATATTGAACGATGCCTTTGAATTTTTTCCATTTGTACTCCACATATTCGTCCTCATCACCGAATATTTGATGGTGACTGCTGAAATATTCTGAAATTTGTAGCCTGTCACCCTTTCCGAGCAAATATATCTTCCTGCCTTTCTTAACATCCTTGTAGAAGCCGTCGTCATAGATGCTGCCACAGCCTTATGATCACTGATACCTTCCTCTACTTTAACTTATTCGATAAGTTCAGGTCTGTTTGTCGCCAGGAGGTCGAAGATGTTACCCTCACGAATTGTTTCTCTATCTAATCAAGGTAATTTTCAGACGAGATGTCCATAACAGTGCCACACAAATCCCTCTCTCTGGCACCAGTTTTGATGGCATAACACTCCCAAACTTTACCTGGCAAGTCGAAGTCCCCCACTATTACAGCGGCATGACCAGGAAAATTACTATTGATATTCTGCAAGTTCTGTCTGAAGCGCTCTAAAACTACAGATCCTGACCCAGGTGGTCTATAAAAGCATCCGATCACCATTTTTGACCGTTCTTTGATATTTAATTTCACGCAATTAATCACATTCGGAATCCGTGATAACCTCGCTAGATTTTATCGAATATTTTACTGCAATAAACACGCCGCCACCTTTGGAGACTAACCTATCCTTATGATAAACATTCCAGTCTGAACGCAGGACTTCGTTGTCATTGACGTCTGGTTTCAACCACCTTTCTGTTCCCAACATTATGTTTGCATTATAACCTTCAGTAAGCGATACTAGTTCTGGGACCTTCCCTCGGATGTTCCTGCAGTTCACTAAAATCATAGTAATCTTTTCTATTTCTGATCTGTAAGGACCAAGATTCTCAGAGGTCACTGTGGCTGATTTAGCAGGCCACACGTACTCCGATACCCTAGTAGCCGCTTCCTGCGTGTAGTGCACGCCTGACCTGTTAAGGGGAACCCTACAATTTTGCATCCGATAGCGGAGGTCGAGAAATTGGCATCCAATACCGTCGCAGATTCGTCTGAGCCTCTGGTTTAGACCTTCCACTCTGCTCCAAACCAGAGGATCGCGATCAACCCTGGGTAAGACGCTACAAATAGACAGCTTAGCCTGCCCCCCGCGTGCGTTGCTAGTTTCCTTAGCCAGCCGCCGAAAGGAGCCGAGGATGGCCTCAGAACCCAAGCGGCAGGCGTCATTCGTGCCGACATACTACATGCAGCCGGTTGCACCCAGTGTGCTCGATAGCCGCCGGCATGGCCTTCTCCACATCACGGATGAGACCTCCCGGCAAACATACCGAATGCACACTGGAATTCTTTCCCGCCTTCTCTTCTGTCTCTCGGAGGGTCTTCATCACCCGCCAAGCGTTGAAACTCTCAATGACTGGCATACCCAACCTCTTCACTTGTCCGGACTGTGCAGGAAAATCAACCGATGGCCCAACGGGAAAGGCTTCCCGTGCTGGGTCAGAGTTATCATCAACGCTGGGTAGCACCTCGTACCTGTTGCTAAGACGTAGGGAGCCAGCTACACGGCCTGCTCCCTCTTTCCCCTCCCGCCCAGTGACACGTGAACCCACCACTCTCTGCCACCCACTCTGGAGCGAGGACGGACCGGTCAGATGTTGCGTATCGGAAGCCACATAGACGCCCGGGCCAGCAGGGGAGTCCAGTGACACCAAAGGCGTCAGAGGTCTCGTCACTGGCAACCCGACGTCACCCAACTTTGAGCAATAGGTAGAAACTTTTCGACGGTAGCCAACGCATCTTCCAGTTGTTTATGGACAGCGGCCATCTCTTCTTGTGTCCGCTCACAACAAGTACAGTCCGTAGCCATAGCTACTATGTATGTGTTCAGGAACCTTTTATGCGAGGCGGGAAGATTTCAAGGCTCCCCTTACATTAGATCACAACAGCAGGAACACCAGACGTGAAAGCCGCGATAATAGTAGTTAATAAAAACCTTGCGAGTAACACAGATCGCCCAGTTTTGCTCTGAACACATCGCCACAGCAGAAATAACAGACCGACAGGATGTGTGGCTCATGTTGTCTATTTACGCTTAATGCACGTATGATACAGATCCTTTCTTAGAGAAAGTAAAAGACATAGCACAACATTCATAAAGAAAAAGACTGCTCATTCTAACCAATATCAACGCAAAATCCCCCTTGTGAAACTCAGATAGAACTGACGACAGAGGACAACTAGTGGTTAACGTGGTAAATGACTGCATCCTCTTCATACTGAATAGGGAGGGTCATCCACCTACCTACTGCGGAGACGCCGCTGGCTTAAGTGACATAGACCTTTGTCTAGGAAAGGCAAAATCTCTTCCACTAGTCGACACATGGAGGGTGTTGGATAGAGCCACGCACAGCGACCACAACGCAATCGTCATAATCACAGACAGATTTGTCAGTATACACGTGTGAAGGAAGAACCGACTGGCAAAAAGTTCGAGATATTGTTGATACGTCCTCACTAAACATTGTTCAAGGCAGTATAGATGACAAAACGCATGTACTGACAGTGGTCCTGCAAAGAGCACAGGAAGCAGCTATACCACGGGCAAAATCCTGGTGGGGACAGAAACAACCGTGGACGACAGAACTGGCAAGCTAAGGGACAAAAGAAAGTACTACCAACAAGAGGAGACATCTCCTTAAAGACTTGACATGTATCATGACGCTAAACAGAAATGCCGAAAACAACTTAAGACAACAAGGCAACACTACTGGACCAATTTCGTCAAAACCCAGCTACAGAACGACATCTGAGAACAACCCTTCAAAATATAAACAGAACGAGTTAAGGCAACGACAGTTCTGTCACCACTACAACAAGCTGACGGCACAATGACCAGAGGATGGAGAAGCACAGCAGAATATCTTCTGAACAGGCTCCTCCCAGATGACGACCCCACACAAGACGAGCGACACCACGCTGTTCTAAGAGAGAGCATGAGGCAACCATACATCAGTGACAGTGTAACCATGCCATTTGAAACGTCCCCTTAGAAAAATTATACATGACTGTGCTTAAACTGACACACAATATTTTTAGCGCAACGCAATCTGACTTTCAAAAACCCCTACAAAAGAATGGCCCTGACTAACATTAACCTATACGTTTCACAAATCACTTACCTCACAAAAATCTTGGTTACTCGAACTACTGCAATACAGCAAGCGCCACTACTGCCAGCTAAATAAAAGATTCAAACTACGGAAGGCACTAACTACTGATAGGCATAGTTAGCAAATGAAAGATTTTGATAGAGAACAAACAATGTATTTACCTCAATAGTGTTCAAAAGTCATAATGTATATAGCAGTTCATGACATCCAGTCTTACAAATTTCAAAACTCCGCCATTTCTCTCCCCACATCCACCACTGCTGGCGGCTCACCTCCAACTGCCAACTGCGCAACGCTACGCGCTGTTTACATCCAGCTGCCCAACACTACAATGGCAGACAACAATGCAAACTAACCACAGACTGCACACAGCACAGCCAGTGATATTCATACAGAGCGCTACGTGGCGTTACCAATAAGAAAACCTAAACAGCCTACTTACACATTCTCACAACAAGAGGTCGCGACGGCAATTAGCGGGCTTAAAAACCGAGAAGCACCTGGCCTAGACAAAATACTTTCAGAAACAGTAAAACAAACAGTAACACAAATCACACCTTCTCTTACCAACATGTTCAACGAGGCACTACTAACAGGAAGAATTCCAAACCTCTGGAAAACTGCTAATGAAGTAATGATCAGGAAATCGCAAGACAAAGAGCTAACAGAACCCAAAACATACCGACTAATCTGCCTCTTAAACACTCACGGCAAGGTACAGGAGAGGCTCCTGTGTGACCGCTTACAGTCGCACAGAAGCCACCTCGGGCTAAAGCCCCATCAATTCGGCTCCAGGGAAGGTACATCAATAGAAGACGCCGTCAACCAAGCACTGACAGTTACAAATAGCATCAGTGACAAATACGTGGCCACCTTAAGGGAAATGAGGCTGTCAGTTTCCTTCTACAATTGCCTCCTCGATTACTGCAGAGGCAGAGTGGCGGAGTGGAGGGCTGGTACACGCAAGGTTGTCAAAAGAATAACGAAGGGTTGTCCACAGGGCTTGATCTGCGGACCATTATTCTGGGATATCGCAATCGAGCCCTTTCTGAACACGCTGGACGGTGACGATAGAGTAAGAGGCGTTGTGGCGTACACAAATGACCTGCTCGTAGTGGTGTCAGTCAACTCGAGAGCAGCACTAGAGCCATAAGGCACGCAACTGCTTCAGAAAATTAACACTTGGTGCAAAAAAAAAAAAATTAAAAATCGCTCCCAACAAAACTGAATATTTACTGCTCAGAGGGGCACTATAGAGGAATCCAATTCTAAAATTAGACAATAGAAGCATACAGAGGAAGGAAGCCACGCGTTATCTAGGACTGCATCTTGCTTTTAACTATCATATCAAACTGACAGTTGACAAAGCCTCCAAAATTATGCGCAAACTAGCAAGACTCAACACAATTCAATACAAATTACCTATTAAAACGATAAGGACCTACCACACTGCGATATTTGAATCCATCGCATGCTTCGACGCAAGTACGTGGGCTCACGGACTGAACATACAGACTAACAAGACAATTGCAAGACGAAGTCAACGTAGTGTACTCCTGAGAATGAGAGGAGCCTTCAACACCACATCACTAGAGGCACTTTGCGTTGTGATGGGAATCTGTCTTATAGACATAACAATACGGTATAGAGCTGCACTTTTCTGGCTTAAGAGGGACAGGCTTGATAAAGTCACCGAAATTACAGGAACTAACATTATGAACAAAACACAAATGAAACAGTGGTGCATTCAAACATGGGAGAGAGAGTGGGACGCATTCGACAAGGGTCACCGAGTACACTCTTTCCTCCCGGACGTACGTGAAAGACTGCAACTGAAACATGTCGACCCAAGCCGGGTGATGGTCCATTTCCTGACACGCCACTGGCCGTGTCCGGTACATTTAAATCACATAGGACTAACTAACGATGAAATACGCATTTGCGGAAAAACTGGGACACCAGAACATATCGCACTGCTAAGCAACATGCTTGCTCAAGTGAGACCTATACAGAACGACAGTGATATCACCAGAATAATACGTAATCCCGACGATTGGAACACAATAAACAGCGTAGCCGATAATGTATCGAACACACTGCATGAAGAATATAAGCGGCAAAATTCATATGGAAGGAGGCGTAGGCAAGCACAAACAACACAACAAACCACATGGGGGGACATAAGCACGACCACCGATTCCAAAACCGAGTAAGGAACTAACACACTAAGTGAACATGACTCAGAAGTGATCAACACGTTAGGAACCCAAACCAACAACGCATGACACTGAATGCCACAACAGAGTCACAAACAACACAACAGACAGTAACAATCATAAAACAAACAAACACCGGCACCGCATACTAAGATTCTAGTAATAACGAAGTGTCGCTTGGGATGAGAAGGCTCGAAGAAATTTTTTTTCCGAGGCTCCTATTCGCCAACGACATATTGCATAGTCTTTTAAAGTATACTACACACAAGCAGTAACGTATTGTTCGTCTTATTATGTGTAGATAGAAGTATATTCTTTTCTCTATCTAAAGCTACAATGAATTAATTTTCTACATCAAATGTATTTTCTGTATAAAAGATGTATAAAACTAAAAAGTAATGTATTAAGTTATTTAAGGAGTAATGCATTCAGGTAGCAGTGAACTACATTCTATTTCTACTAACAAATTTACAAACATATGTGTATTTCTCATGAAAAGCTAAAATTCATGTATTCCATGTATCAAATGCTCAGTCAGTATTTAATCTGTAAAATACCAGGTGTATGTATGTAAGGTATCACATAGAATATACCGCAACTACCAACAATAGTACAAACAGCTGCTGAATAACAAGTAGTGTCCTGACTTGCAACACTCCTAGCACTATACCAATACACACAAACACAGTAAACATACACAAGCACAAACCATTTCAAAGTAGAATAGCGCGGGGTTCTACCGAGACCTTCTCACCTGAAATAGGTAGAAATTGGCTATTACCAACCAACATGCTGTCAGGCTATATTACACATCCAGATATAATATATCACTTTCCTATACATATTGCAATTATTTTCCTCACTTTCAATGTATTACATTTTTATTTTTCTTTTTCTTTGACATTTGCATTGTATAAATTATATTATCATCAAATAGGCAGAAACAAATTATTTAGAACCATTTTAACAACTATGAAGCACTCAATTCACTGTTACCTTAGAGAAAATTTTATACATTATGTTCTTTATATAAGTTAAAAATGGCATTAACAATTGTATACCAATAACATTGTAATAATGAGAAGTGTTTGCTATTGGATTCTGAAGCTTCTGACACACCTTACATTTTAAGTCACTGGGTTAATCTGTACTGTTAACTAAATAATGAAATAAATGTGTATAAAATAGATATAAGGTCTCAAATGGCGCTACTGAGTTTTAAATGTTTTAGATTAGATTAGATTAGATTTACTTTCATTCCAATTGATCCGTAGTGAGGAGGTCCTCCAGGATGTGGAACATGTCAGAAAGACAACAATACACGACAAATATTTACAACTAAAACAAGTAAGCTAATGTACCATTCCACAGGTCCCAAGTGGAATGATTGTCATTTTTTAATGAACACTAAGAGTCATTTTACAAATACTAATGCACTGAATTTAAAATAAAAAAGTTTTTTATTTATTTATAAGGTAATAAACATGTAATACAACTACTGTAATACTTATTTACAATGAACACATTACTGCACTGAAATGGTGCAGAAGTTAGATTATACTTACACACACACACAAATTATCAATGAACACATTACTGCACTAAAATTGTGCAGAAGTTATGTTGTACTTATTTACAAATCAGTTGGTTTTACTAAGAAATTCATCAATAGAATAGAAGGAGTTGGCCACCAATAAATCCTTTAGGCTTCTCTTAAACTGAATTTCATTGGTTGTTAAGCTTTCTATAGCTGCTGGCAAGTTATTGAAAATGTGTGTTCCTGAATAATGCACACCTTTTTGTACAAGACTAAGTGACTTTAAATCCTTGTGAAGATTATTCTTATTTCTAGAATTGATTCCATGAATTGAGCTGTTGGTTTGAAAAAGTGATATATTTTAATGACAAATTTCATTAAGGAATAAATATATTGGGAAGCAGTAGTTAGTATCCCTAGTTCCCTAAACAGGCTTCTGCAGGATGTTCTTGAGTTCACACCACATATAACTCTTACTGCACGTTTTTGTGCCCGGAAAACTTTAGCTTGGCTTGATGAATTACCCCAAAAAATAATCCCATGTGACATTATGGAAGGAAAGTAAGCATAGCATGCCAGCTTTTTCATTTTTATATCCCCTATGTCTGACAAAATTCGCATTGCAAACAGAGATTTGTTAAGACACTTCAGCAGTTCTGTGGTGTGCTCCTCCCAGTTGAATTTATTATCAAGCTGTAATACCAAGAATTTAACACTGTCCACTTCTTCTATCATCTTGTCATCATATGTTAGACATATACTCTTGGGACACCCCTTACAAGTTCTGGACTGCATGTAGTGTGTTTTTTCAAAGTTTAGTGACACAGAATTGGCTAGGAACCAGTGATTAATGTCCACAAATATTTTATTGGCTGATCTTTCTAAGACTACACTTGATTTGCTATTTATTGCAATGTTTGTATCATTGGCAAACAAAACAAACTTGGCATCTGGTAATGTTACTGATGAAAGGTCATTGATATACACAAGAAAAAGTAAGGGTCCCAAAATGGAACCTTGTGGGACCCCACATGTAATTAGTTCCCAGTTGGATGATGCCTGATAACTTGATACATGTCTCTTTCCTAATAACACCCTTTGTTTCCTGCCAAAGATACAAGATTTGAACCATTTTGCAGCATTTCCCATTACACTACAGTATTCTAGTTTACTTAAAAGGATATTGTGATTTACACAGTCAAATGTCTTTGACAGGTCACAAAATATACCAGTTGCCTGCAATTTTTTGTCTAATGAATTAAGCACATTTTCATTGTAAGTGTAGATAGCCTTCTCAATATCAGAACCTTTTAGAAATCCAAACTGTGACTTTGACAGTATGTTATTTGAGATAAGATGGTTATAAAGACGACTGTACATTAATTTTTCGAAAATTTTTGAGAATGCTGGCAACAGTGAAATTGGACGGAAATTTGATGCTATTTCTTTATCTCCCTTCTTAAACAGTGGCTTAACTTCAGCATATTTCAGCCACTCAGGAAATATTCCACAGATAAACGACTGGTTACACAGATAGCTTAATATGTTACTTAGCTCAGAATCACATTCTTTAATTAGCTTTGTTGGTATTTCATCATATCCACTAGATGTTTTTGATTTTAAAGATTTTATGATGAACATTATTTCTGTTGGGGTAGTGAGGGTCAAATTCATATTATGGAAGTTACTTGAAATGTCTGGTCTAAGGTAATCCATAGCAGCATCTACCGAACCTGACAACCCCATCTTTTCAGTAACAGTTATAAAATGTTTGTTAAAAAGTTCTGCAACACTATACACATCTGTCACCAATGAATACAAAACATACGAAAGGAGAATAAAGTAACACTAAACACTGCTGCGCAGATTACTCACTGTACTCTGAGGCCACAAACTATTAAACAGAAATAGGTTTCTCCACTGAAGTTGATGTATTTACAGGTACCTGGTATTAGAAACCCTGTTTACGAAAAGTTAATGCACGTGATAAATATTCAAACTAGCATGCACTGATTTAAACAGTACACTGTCTACTTTCACACAATTAAAAATTAGTGGCGTGACGGTGTTTCTGGCGACGGGAAAGTTTACGCTAGAAAGTATAAAAGAAACCCGTTGTGTTCTGTGATGGTTACGAAATTGTTATTCAAGTACATAGGGAACATCTTGTGTCTTACTAAGCTTTGTGTGTGTGAGTTTGCGCAACATAATATCCGGTTATGCAGTTTCATCTTCAATAGGGTTATAAAGTGTTGCATACTGAAAGGTAATGGAAATTACGCAGCAGGAAACAAGGTTCATGTCTTCAAATTTCCTGAAGACGATGTGATGAGACGGAAATGGCTTCATTCAATTCCGAGACGGGATTTCGCAGTTACTAATTATTCAGTGGTGAGTTCTGTTTTGAATGTAATTTAGTAGTGCATCGTATAGATTGTGGTATACTAGTGCCCACCAGATTGCTTGGCTTGAATATATAACGATTAATCTACTCCACTCCTCGTTTTTCAGGTGTGTCACAGGCATTTAGAAGCTAGCGACATTATCCGCAAAGAATCAGACACAGACGCAAAAATCGTAACTGCTTCACTTTGGAAACCACGGCTTGATTCAAGTACCGTGCCAGACATTTTTCCGATCTGTCTACCCCACCTATCTTCAGCTGCAGAACTATACAAAGAAAGACAAGAAGAAAAAAGGAGCACTTGGAGGCAGCAGCAGTGCAGGAAAGCATCAAGATTAGTGTAGCCAGCGATAATGATTGTTTAAAAAGAAATTCATATATCAGCCGTCAGGAACTGGTAGATAAAAACTGATGTAATATCTTTACAGAAGAAATGAGTGAAAATAGTGAAAGAAGAGTGTATTATTTTTGTGTGTATTGATCTATGAACATGTGCATATTGTGATTCATAATTGAAATTTCCTGGCAGATTAAAACGGTGCGCTAGACCGAGACTCGAACTCGGCACCTTTGCCTTTCGCCGGCAGGTGGTAGAGTTCGTGTTCTGGTCCGGCACACAGTTCCATATCAGCATGTAGTCTTCTGCAGAGTGAAAATTTTATTCTGGAAACATCCCCCAGGCTGTGGTTAAGCCATGTCTCCGCAATATCCTTTCTTCCCGGTGTGCTAATTTTGAAAGTTTTGCAGGAGAGCTTCTGCGAAGTTTGGAAGGTAGGAGACGAGGTCTGGCTTTGAGGACGGGTCGTGAGCCGTGCTTGGTCAGATCAGATGGGCCGGCACAGTAGCGCAGTGTATTCGCTCAGAGGTCTGGATGGCCTCTGTAATATATATATATATATATATATATATATATATATATACACACACACACACACACACACACACACACACACACACATATATATATATATATATATATATATATATATATATATATATAAACTGAGTGAAAGGATCAACCACGAACTGTAATGGATGTCATCTGACGTCCGCTACGACTAAATGCAAGGAAGTAGAACGAACAAAAATGCAAAAAAAAGATGGTAGAGCACTTGACCGCGAATGGGAAAGGTCGCAAGTGTTACTGCGCAGTTTTATTCTGCCAGGAAGTTTCGTATCAGCGCACATTCCACTGTAGAGTGAAAATTTCATTCTATAGTTGATAAGTATTTGAAAGTAGATGTCTATTCAAAAGTAGTTCCATTAAACAGAACTCTAGTCAGTGAATGTGTACTTGAAATTTTACTGGGAACAGAAAATTGTGTAAATGCGACTGACTGTGATGTGCGTGCCTCAATGTTTTTGTATAAAAATATTATTTGAAAACATGCGTATGTTTTATTAAAGAACTACGATACATTTAAAAATGCGCCACAAGTTCCCAACAGTTCACATACACGAAAATAACGTATTTCTTCAAAGACGTCCGGAGCATTGTTTACAAAATGTAGTAGTCATTTTGTATATGTTATGCAGGAAATTAATCACAGTTATACATTCTTAATTGTTGTTGCTTCATTTCCACCTAATCAACTATAAACGTTTCTATGTTAAGTAACATCAATCAAGTACACACGTCAAAAAATGTTTTGTATCACTCCGGTTCCCAGAACTCCTGAAGACAATTTTTTACACATTCAACATTCTTTCCTTTTAGTATGACGTAACAGGATGTGGATGCCCTACTCATCTTCATTGCCACTGTCTTCCTCTTACTCACAGTCAACTTGAATTGTCTGCTCTTTTTATTCCAGTAAGCAAGTCTCCTCTGAATCTTCACTTCCGTCTCTTCCCAAATCGTGATATCAGAAAAGGGAAAAGTATTGAGATCTTTGTTTCTACTTCCTTGATTTCTTTCATGATTGTGTCCTTGAGGGCAAGGAAAGTGAATTGCTTTGCTGAATACCTCTCTTTGTCTTAAACCATTCAGATCTTCCATCTCATACTTGTATACTGCTTTCACAACCTTCATACAATATCTGAACTTTCTAAATTAATGATCAGGGACATTATGTTTCCTCAAGTACTGTTATATTTTGCCCCTTGGTACAGTTCCAGGAATACTGCTGTCAGATCCTCTCCTTTTTCCCAGTAGTTTTCCATTAATGAGCAGATTGAAAAGTGAGATCTATCGTTCTCCTGTTGCTTCTGAATCCATTCTGTTGTTTCTCAAATTGATGTTCTAGGATTTTTCTCAGTCTTTTTTCTATGATCTTTTCCCTTACCTTTGAGGCAATGTGAAAGCAGTGTGAGTCCTCAGTAGTTGGTGCACTTCTTTCTACTTCCTTTCCTTACCAATGGGATTATAATTCCCTTTTTCCAGTAACTCAGCCTTTTGTTCTCTTTCTATATCACCCCCAAGCACCCAATATAACGACTGTATCCCTTGGATTCCAGTTGCCTTAATCATATCCCTTGTCAGCTCATGTACTCCTGCCGCCTTCCCACCTTCTGTCTGTTTCAGGGCATTTTCAGTTTCTGCCCCAGAGACTGGATGCTGTTCCTCCTCTGCTTCAATAACTTCAGTGTCACTTTCTTGTTTAGTTTCTCCATTCAGTATGATTTCAGAATAATTCTTCAATACTTCCCTTATGACTTCCATGGCCCTGATAATATTTCTATCAGCTGGTGAAAAATTCATAGCAGTCAGAAGACTCAAGACTTAAAAAAAAATCATGAACTGAAAATGAGGGTAACAGGGAGAAAGAAAAACAGGACAGAATGAACATGGAGCTGTCAGATGTTTTGCATTTTCTGATAGATGTAGCTGGTAACGAAAACATTAAGCCCATAATTGCTGACATACAGCATAATTTTTGTCCCTGGCTCTCTATGTAAATCAAATAAATTTCTAAGTATGTTTGTGGATGATGTGGAAAGAGGAGTAGAACCAGTTCCTCATGAGCCCTCTAGAGATTTTGGAACTGGGGGTTTGTGTCCCTTTGTCCTGGTAGATTTTCCATTGCATCCCCTACATCCTTCAAATCAACTCCAATTATACGATTATATTATTATTATTGTTACTGTCGGTAATTTCGCCTTAAGGAGAGTCTTAAAATACAATAAATTTCAGATCTTTCACTTTTCAGCAAGCTGTATAACAGTTTTTTATTTCGCCTTGCTGTATTTCTCTAGTTTATGGGTGAATATTTCCGAACTCTTCTCCTTTTCTTCTTTCATAACTCTTTTGCTTGGAGTTTCGTCTATCAGCATTCATGCTCCAGTTTTATCACCTTGCACTCATCTTTTGACACCAGCCCTTGGTTCTGATCTCTTTATTCAATTTCCATGTTTTTCTTTGTTACATTGCATTCTTTTATTCTATCTTTTACTCAACTGCTCCAGCAACTAGTTTCTTTCTCCTTTACCTTACCTTTTGTTTTGCTACAAACTTGCATGGCATTACTCACTATTGATGTTCTAAACAGATTCCATTCTTCGACCATGCTACCAGTCTCTGTTCCTGGAAATTTTTTGTGCTACTGACTTTTGGAAACTTTCCTTATTTTCTTCTTCTTTCAGCTTCCATTTCTTCATTTTGGGTATTCTTTGTATAGCAGTCACTCTTTTAATCTTGTAATTAAGATGAGCTACTAGTAACCTGTGATCACTATTCAGACACCCACTTGATAGTTACTTTGGTGTTCCTCACTTTTCCTCCAATTAATTTGTCTGTTATTACATAGGTGATAACTGTCTTAGATTTGCCATCCCAGCCACATCTAGTAACCTTATGGATATTTCGTTTTTTGAAGAGTGTATTCTTTGCTAAAAGCTTATTCCTTGTGCACAGATTCAGAATTTCTTCACCTTCAACATTTCTTTTTCCATATCCAAAAGGTCCCATTACTTCCTCATATCCATTTCTAACAATGCCAGTCTGAGCAATCAAATCTCAAAATTATCATAATGTTATCCTCTCCTACTTGGTCTTCCAGTGTTTCAACGAATATTACTTTTTCATCCTCACTGGACCTGAAGTGCATACTTTTGGAGTATAGTGAAACTATTCTTTCTCATGTTCACTCTGGCTTTAACTATCCTCTCACTTAAAAGCTTACATCTGTAATGGAGTCAATGTGTTTGTCAAACACAAGGCCCACTCCATTCTTTGCCATTTTATTGTAAACATGCCAGGATAATTTGTACCCACCTCTCCGTTGTTTTGAGTCATTTCCCATCAATTTAGTTTCACTCATTCCAAGGATACAAATCTTTCTGCTCTACATCATGTTTACCATCTCTTCACTCTTTCCTGTCAACGTTACTACATTCAATGTTCCCACACCCAGCTTGTTTTTATCTTTGTTCCAGCTTTTCGTCCTTTATCAGTGGTTCTTCCTGCATAACTTGGATTTTCTTCAGGCTGGAAAGAGCCATCAGTCATTTCATGGGTACAAGAAGTGGTATCATTAGGCATTTTCAGTCTGAGGCTCGTTAGTCCATGAAATCAATAATATATTTTACTCCTCTGTTGGCCTGCTAAACCTAATGCATCTGAGGATTTTCTTTCAGAGCTTACTCCCTCAGCCTTTGCGGATACTTTTTCGCTAAAATCTCATTTTATATCCCTCTGAAACTCGAAACCCTGATTGCAAAGACATGGTTTGCCTCCTAGTTCATTACACAACTGACTGGTTACAGCCAATTCCAACTTGATTACCATGGAATTACTGTACTGCACTGTACTGAAGTTAGTAAACAAACGTACATAACATTACGTAAGTGAATAAAAAGAAACAGAAGTAAAAAATTTCCACTTTTGCCATCTTGGGCTCCATCAGATGCACTTTTGCCACCGCGGGGAAGCAACATAATGCCTTCCCCCCAGGCTAAATGCAAAACCACTGCGCTATACATTTACGTAAACAAATTATTATGATCATATTTAAACATTTTATATCATCATCATTGTCATCATCATCATCATCAGCCAGTTCGACGATTTTGTGATGTGGCCTCTCTGGGTGGACGCTTAAAATGCGATTCCTGCAGTTTCTTCCATTTCTGCCGATCTTGAGCTTCCTGTTGCCAATTCAATTCGGTTGTCTTTCTCAAGTCTCTGTCTCATCTGTTCAGTGGTCTTCCCCTTTGTCTTTTTTGGTACACTGGGCTCCATTCTGGTACTTCTTTTGGCCATCTACCATTTGTCCTTCGAGTGACATGACCAGCCCTCTGCCATTTTAAGGTATTCACTCTTTCCATTATGTCAGTGACCTATGTTGTCTGTCTGATATCAACTGCTTTCTTTCTGCCTTTCTTTGTGTAACTCATCTCAACTTTACCCTACTATTAGTTTTCTAACAATAAACTCATTATTGTCCTTGTCTCATGGCCACAAGTTATTATCGATGGTATACATTGGTCAAAAACTTTTCTTCAACTCGGCCGAAATCTTGAACTTCAAAACTTAAGAGCGCCTTCCATATGCTTGCCAGCCTAATTTAATATGCCGAAATATCTTTGGTTTTAGGTCTCCTTCATATTTATCTGTTGACCTAGAAGACATATTCTGTGACCCTTTGCAGTTGCTTACCTACAACAGATATATTTCTCTCCAGTGTCTATTCATTCATCATGATTTTGGTTATACTATAGTTAATTTTTAGACCAACTTCAGAATGGACTGACGTAAATTCACTACCCAGTATTTGAAGTTAT
This sequence comes from Schistocerca cancellata, assembly GCF_023864275.1. NCBI lineage: Eukaryota > Metazoa > Arthropoda > Insecta > Orthoptera > Acrididae > Schistocerca > Schistocerca cancellata. The sequence goes on from NC_064628.1 coordinate 378,723,904, forward strand.
TTTATGCTATTTGCAAATAGTACAATATCATCAACGAATCTCAGTTCATTTAACCTCTCTCCTAGAATTTGTATACCCTTTGTTTTCCAATCTAATTTGGATATTGCTTTTTCGAGGACTGCTGAAAATAGTTTCGGAGATACAGAATCACATTGTTTTACGCTATTTGCTAGGGTAAATTCATTGGTTTGTCTATATTTCATAATACATTAACATAGCCCTATTCTATTCCTTGCTTTGTTAGAGCCTCAAGCACCGCTGGATGACTGACTGAATCGAAAGTCATTTAAAAATCTATGAAGGCAAGGTAAAGAGGTGGATGGTGCTCATTTTTACTACTATTTGTTCCATGTAGAGTGAGGATACGATCACTTGCATCAAACCCTGTGCAGAAACCAGCTTGCTCAATGGCTTAAGCCAGGTCAAGTGTATTGCTCAATCTGGTAGTCAAATTTCTAGTAAAAACTTTGTATAGTGATAGGGGGATAGTTCTTTATATCTTTAGTACTACCTTTCTTATGGATTAGGATTCTTTTGGCTTTATTTCCAAATTCCTTGGTTGTTTTCCACATTGCAAGCAACCTGAAAATATTTTAGCTAAATGCTTTATGCAATCGTCATCCATTAGCTTTAAAAATATCGACTGAGAGTTCATCACTACCTGGAGTGGTCCCTTTTTTCATCTTGTCTGTAGCATGCTTGACTTCTGAGGGGAGTTTTTCTGGTATTTGGGAAACATAGGCATCCAATTAGTCTAGGATTAAGGTATTATCATTGATTTTACTGTACAGGTTCCTATAAAAATTTGGATTTATATTCATATATGTATGCATGCATATATGTAGGACAGCAAGACACAAAGGAATTGTAAACATTGCCTGCAAGTGTGCATTGACTGTAATCAATGAGGAAGGTTGAAAATTTGTGTTGGATCAGGATTCGAACCCAGGTGTCATGCTTTCTAGGCAAATGCTTTAGCAAATGCTAAGCCATCTGGACACAGTAGTCATTGCAACATGGACTACCCTAGCACACCTCCCAGCAGACACAAATTCTAATGTAGTGTCCATTGTCCATTTCCTCAATACTTGTGGCATTTCGCCAATTCCTGTAAGAGTTTGAGCCTGTTGTGCATCTACCTGGAAAAGATCATTAACTGTCCTCGCCTTTATATATATATATATATATATATATATATATATATATATATATATATATATATGGTGTCTGTTCTTCCCAGCAAAATGCTACCAATAATGAGGATAATGGGCAAGGAACACTGTATCAGTAGTGTGTGGATAAGCTAACAATTTGGGTCTGACAGGAAGCATGCTAGCATACTCCATGAAGTTGCAATTACCACTGTGTCTGGACTGCTTAGTGATTAGTTGGCTTTTGGCCATGGCCATTTGTGGACCAGCTCCATGCACTGGGCAGTGCTCCGCTAATGTAGTTGTCTACTTCCACATCCCAGTATTTGTGTTGTATAGCATGCATGATTAAAATGACGATGAAGGAAGCTGCACTTACGTAGATCGGCAACACAAACATAGATTAAAGTTCAAATATTCTGACGGGTGTGTTAGGGAGGTCACAATAGTGTGGGGCCTACTTCTACTTACCTTCAGACAGGCACAATGTCAGACGACAAACGGCCACATTCTGACTCAGAACAACACATCTGAAAGAAGCGGTCGTCTTGAAAACGGAAGAAGCGAAGTTGAATGTCCTTCTTCATATGGCATCACAGGTAGAGGACCAGATACCAGATAGTGATTTCCTAATGTCTTGTCTGTGGAGCATCATTTCCCCTGCCTGGGATCCCATCCAACAGTGATGGATCTAATGGAGGGAGATTCCCAGATGCCACTGTGGCAGTGTCACCACTGCTAGCCCTCGATGGGCTCAACATTTGCTTACCACCGGTCTCGAACTCCTGGGCTTCGACGATGCAGCAGATTGAGACGCTGGTCCACCTGTCAGAAAGTGCCACACAGTGGTGCACAACCCAGCTTCCACCCAGTGATTGTAGCCACAGTGGCTGCCTCAGATGTTTCACACCACACTGGCATCTCTGCAGGACCTTCTGCGCCAACAGGGGGAGAACATCCACAACACTACCACATTGCTGCGATAAATCTGGCCCCCATTCAAACTCCACATAACGTGGCAATGTTCAGATATATTGTTTACACTTCTGATATAGACATTGTCCTCCTCCAAAAAGTGATCGCCACTGATTTCTATGCTCCCACTAGCTGCATGGCTCACATCTCCCATGCCTCTGACAACAGTAGCAGAGTGACTATCCACCCACAAGCAGGGCTCCCCGCTGAAGATGTAGTTGACGGAGGAGATAGAGAAGATCCAAAGGAGAGCGGCGCGTTTCGCCACAGGGTTATTTGGTAACCGTGATAGCGTTACGGAGATGTTTAACAAACTCAAGTGGCAGACTCTGCAAGAGAGGCGCTCTGCATCGCGGTGTAGCTTGCTCGCCAGGTTTCGAGAGGGTGCGTTTCTGGATGAGGTATCGAATATATTGCTTCCCCCTACTTATACCTCCCGAGGAGATCACGAATGTAAAATTAGAGAGATTAGAGCACGCACAGAGGCTTTCAGACAGTCGTTCTTCCCGCGAACCATACGCGACTGGAACAGGAAAGGGAGATAATGACAGTGGCACGTAAAGTGCCCTCCGCCACACACCGTTGGGTGGCTTGCGGAGTATAAATGTAGATGTAGATGTAGATGTACATTCCTAGTACTAGGGATACGGCTCTTACACTGTTCAGCGTGTGCATCCTCGATGTATATGCACTGTCTGGCTTCAGTCGGCTTTTCACAAACGACACATCTTCTTTGCTGACGAGGTAATGGCACTTTCCGAGGGTCTCCTGGACGATCTGGCACTAAATGGGGACTTCAACTCTACACAAGGGTCTACTGGTCAACTCCCATGACATTCCCCATATAGGGCGCTCTCTGTCATCATAGACCAACTTCTGCTGGTCGATATATGGTCCATGGTACCTATGTGGGATTAACTTACTATACAGTACACTGGTCCATTCTCTTCGACTGTGTCTACCTCACATGTTTCCTTGTTGATAATACTCAACATGCTGAAGATTGGTGTTTTGCTTTCTCTGACCACAAGGCCTGCATCTGTCATGTCACCCTCGCCTGCCAACAGGTGTGGTATAGTCATGGCCATTGGAAATTAAACGTTTCGCACTTGAGTGCCCCTGACTGCTGTCAAATCGTTGAGGACAAATGGGTCCTCTGCCCTCAATGTTGCCCCACCTACACTTGCACCCTTCCCTGGTGGCTATGCTACACGAAACCAGGGCATTCATAGTATATGGCAAAGACATCAAGGCTTTGCATGCGAGTGCCATGGACTTTTATAATTTAATCCTATGTGACAGCACTTCAATGGCATTCTCTTCCATTTGTCAGATGGTAGAGCATCATCGTGCAGAAGTGCATATGACTTCACTCAAGTAACGATGCTTGGAAGGGATCCTAGCCATGTCTCACACCCATGACCCTATGCATCATGAAACATCTTCGATGTGCACCTCTTCACAGGATGCTGTCTTTGTTGTCGAGCTCTCATACACAACCTCACTCATGTGGAAGGACGATGATATACTGCAAAATGCGCCATTGGTCACGCTCCCCATTTCTATTTCACCCAGCTGTACACTGCCATCCTGCATCACCCACCCTTAATTGAGGATGTAGCAGCACTCACCATAAATACCACACTGGAGGACGTCGCTCAGGAACTTCAGGAACACATGACCACAGATGAAGTCCTAGACGCTATCAAGGTGGGAGCCACCAATAAATCCCCAGGACCTGATGGCCTCTCCCTCGAATTTTACAAGTGTTTTAGCTATGTGTTGGTACATATTTAGATGTCCATTTGTCATGAGCCGATGTCCCCAAAAACGACGATTCCATCCACCTTCCTTGGTAGGTCACTATCCCAGTCCCTAAACTGCATAGACGATCACAGATCCGTATTACCAGCCCATCACTGTAGTCAACAGCGACATGAAAATTTTCATTCATTTGTTGGCATCATGATTGAAGAAGGCAGTGTGAAACATCATGTATCTTGATAGACTTCCTTCAGTGATGACACGAATATTCATATGGCCCATTGCTGTTATAGGGAGCTGATTGCACTCTCCAGGTCGCGACATCTGCATTGGCATTGCTTCACTTCAGTCAGGCATTCAACCATGTTGATCACACCTTTCTGAAGTCGGTCCTCCAGCACATGGGTTTTCCAGTTCATGTAGTAACAGTGGAATATGCCTCTTGAGCGGCTAATGCATTGGCCTCCCAGTCCCATGAAACACAAGTTTGCCCAGATCATATAGTATCATGTACGGAAAGTGGTGCATGGAGGCTTTCTCGACAGCAGAGTCCAGTCTGCCTCGTATATCACCATCAATGGCAAACATGGAAACCAATTTCGTCTGCACTACACCCACCTTATTGAAAAACCCCTATGTGTTCACTGAGATGTGGACGATACAGACGCCCACTGGTTCTCACTTGGACCGTAGTCTGACGTCTGAAGGCTCAGGAACATATCTTGGCTTTACCTATCCGACAGACACCTGTCCAGGTCACTTTCTGGAAGCTTTTATTCCCAGACTTGATTCATTATCGTGCAACGAAAACTATCGTTGTGAATTGGATACATAGCCTTACTGTCCGCAACCTTTTTGGCCCCAGATGAGAAATCAAAACTGTGTCATTGGGCGTATCTTAATGATCGATAGTGTGCACTTGTTCACAACCTCAGATACAAACAGTTATTTTCAAATTTTTTATGGGGCGCCTTTCATGACCTGCATTCCAGGTAGAACCGCCAGGCCATAAGATGCTAATGGTAATTTCGCCGACAAGATGCTCTGAGCGAACTACAAACCGAACTTCCATAAAAATTTTGAGAAGACAAGTTTATATGTTCCACCATCTGTAGCAGCGAGCGACTGCCGGAATACTGGTACATTTTATCGCTCTCCTGTGTGTTCTTCCTCTAACTTCTTCCTTTCCTACCTTCCTTTTAGTAATAGGTTAGCTGTTTTGGGATAGGCACAGACAAGCGCCAATGCCTCAAGAGGTGCAGTTCCTTTTTCCTTATGTCAAAAGTGACTGTGGCAAGTAGATCTTCTTTTTGTAGTTCCCATAACTGTCCATAGGAAACAAATTATACATACAAAAGGTGATCTGCCTAGTAAGTAAGAGACCCAGGTTAAAATCCTGGTAAAGCATAAATTTTCCACTTTTCCCACTGATTTCAATCAATGTGCGCTGACAGCCAATGTCTGTAATTTTTTTGTATCTTAATCAGAATGACTACTAGTTCAAAATGTTTTCTATTTTTTGGATATATCCAAAAGAATAGGCACCACAGATATATATAGATGCGATGGCAAATAATATTTGGATGAGGTGTGGAGAGACAGTGAAAAAGTGTGACTGTCCCCAAATAAGATCCACAGATCCACTCCTGCCAGAATACTTCGTTAGATTAGAACATCTGGAAGATGAGAAAGTTCAAGAATCTGTCGAACGATTGTTCTATTAGGCATTCCCATCACAGACACAGATTAACTACGTTTCTTTAGGATTCTTCCAGTGCGACAGACTGGCATCAGCTTTTCCATCAACTGGTTTAGAATAGCCACTCCATTTTGGGGGATCTCTTGACAGTCACACCTACATATTCTGTGCTTTCATTGTTTCTAGTGATTTATCACCAATGGCGTGATTCGACAATGATAGATCTTTCCACTTAGTTGTGAAAAAAACATTACATTTATTTATGTGGAGGATCAGTTGCCAGTCTCTGCAAAAACTGAAACTCTTCGGGTCCTTTGGTGTCGTTTTCAAACAGAATCAAAGAACTTTCGATACTATCCACTACATCATGTATGTTTATTGTAAACGAAATGACCCTACAACACTTCCTTGGGGAACTCAAAAAATGTTTAAATGTGTGTGAAATCTTATGGGACTTAACTGCTAAGGTCATCAGTCCCTAAGCTTGTTGTTGTTGTTGTTGTTGTTGTTGTGGTCTTCAGTCCTGAGACTGGTTTGATGCAGCTCTCCATGCTACTCTATCCTGTGCAAGCTTCTTCATCTCCCAGTATCTACTGCAACCTACATCCTTCTGAATCTGCTTAGTGTATTCATCTCTTGGTCTCCCTCTACGATTTTTACCCTCCACACTGCCCTCCAATGCTAAATTTGTGATCCCTTGATGCCTCAAAAGATGTCCTACCAACCGATCCCTTCTTCCAGTCAAGTTGTGCCACAAACTTCTCTTCTCCCCAATCCTATTCAATACCTCCTCATTAGTTATGTGATCTACCCACCTTATCTTCAGCATTCTTCTATAGCACCACATTTCGAAAGCTTCTATTCTCTTCTTGTCCAAACTAGTTATCGTCCATGTTTCACTTCCATACATGGCTACACTCCATACAAATACTTTCAGAAACGACTTCCTGACACTTAAATCTATACTCGATGTTAACAAATTCCTCTTCTTGAGAAACGCTTTCCTTGCCATTGCCAGTCTACATTTTATATCCTCTCTACTTCGACCATCATCGGTTATTTTACTACCTAAATAGCAAAACTACTTTACTACTTTAAGTGTCTCATTTCCTAATCTAATTCCCTCAGCATCACCCGACTTAATTTGACTACATTCCATTATCCTCGTTTTGCTTTTGTTGATGTTCATCTTATATCCTCCTTTCAAGACACTGTCCATTCCGTTCAACTGCTCTTCCAAGTCCTTTGCTGTCTCTGACAGAATTACAATGTCATCGGCGAACCTCAAAGTTTTTACTTCTTCTCCATGAATTTTAATACCTACTCCGAATTTTTCTTTTGTTTCCTTTACTGCTTGCTCAATATACAGATTGAATAACATCGGGGAGAGGCTACAACCCTGTCTTACTCCTTTCCCAACCACTGCTTCCCTTTCATGCCCCTCGACTCTTATAACTGCCATCTGGTTTCTGTACAAACTGTAAATAGCCTTTCGCTCCCTGTATTTTACCCCTGCCACCTTCAGAATTTGAAAGAGAGTATTCCAGTTAACATTGTCAAAAGCTTTCTCTAAGTCTACAAATGCTAGAAACGTAGGTTTGCCTTTTCTTAATCTTTCTTCTAAGATAAGTCGTAAGGTCAGTATTACCTCACGTGTTCCAACATTTCTACGGAATCCAAACTGATCTTCCCCGAGGTCGGCTTCTACCAGTTTTTCCATTCGTCTGTAAAGAATTCGCGTTAGTATTTTGCAGCTGTGACTTATTAAACTGATAGTTCGGTAATTTTCACATCTGTCAACACCTGCTTTCTTTGGGATTGGAATTATTATATTCTTCTTGAAGTCTGAGGGTATTTCGCCTGTCTCATACATCGTGCTCACCATATGGTAGAGTTTTGTCATGACTGGCTCTCCCAAGGCCATCAGTAGTTCTAATGGAATGTTGTCTACTCCCGGGGCCTTGTTTCGACTCAGGTCTTTCAGTGCTCTGTCAAACTCTTCACGCAGTACCTTACCTCCCATTTCGTCTTCATCTACATCCTCTTCCATTTCCATAACATTGTCCTCAAGTACATCGCCCGTGTATAAACCCTCTATATACTCCTTCCACCTTTCTGCCTTCCCTTCTTTGCTTAGAACTGGGTTGCCATCTGAGCTCTTGATATTCATACAAGTGGTTCTCTTCTCTCCAAAGGTCTCTTTAATTTTCCTGTAGGCAGTATCTATCTTACCCCTAGTGAGACAAGCCTCTACATCCTTACATTTGTCCTCTAGCCATCCCTGCTTAGCCATTTTGCACTTCCTGTCGATATCATTTTTGAGACGTCTGTATTCCTTTTTGCCTGCTTCATTTACTGCATTTTTGTATTTTCTCCTTTCATCAATTAAATTCAATATTTCTTCTGTTACCCAAGGATTTCTATTAGCCCTCGTCTTTTACCTACTTGATCCTCTGCTGCCTTCACTACTTCATCCCTCAGAGCTACCCATTCTTCTTCTACTGTATTTCTTTCCCCCATTCCTGTCAATTGTTCCCTTATGCTCTCCCTGAAACTCTCTACAACCTCTGGTTCTTTCAGTTTATCCAGGTCCCATCTCCTTAAATTCCCACCTTTTTGCAGTTTCTTCAGTTTCAATCTGCAGTTCATAACCAATAGATTGCGGTCAGAATCCACATCTGCCCCAGGAAATGACTTACAATTTAAAACCTGGTTCCTAAATCTCTGTCTTACCATTATATAATCTATCTGATACCTACTAGTATCTCCAGGATTCTTCCATGTATACAACCTTCTTTTATGATTCTTGAACCAAGTGTTGGCTATGATTAAGTTATGCTCTGTGCAAAATTCTACAAGGCGGCTTCCTCTTTCATTCCTTCCCCCCAATCCATATTCACCTACTATGTTTCCTTCTCTCCCTTTTCCTACTGACGAATTCCAGTCACCCATGACTATTAAATTTTCGTCTCCTTTCACTACCTGAATAATTTCTTTTATCTCGTCATACATTTCATCTATTTCTTCATCATCTGCAGAGGTAGTTGGCATATAAACTTGTACTACTGTAGTAGGCATGGGCTTTGTGTCTATCTTGGCCACAATAATGCGTTCACTATGCTGTTTGTAGTAGCTAACCCGCACTCCTATTTTTTTATTCATTATTAAACCTACTCCTGCATTACCCCTATTTGATTTTGTATTTATAACCCTGTAATCACCTGACCAAAAGTCTTGTTCCTCCTGCCACCGAACTTCACTAATTCCCACTATATCTAACTTTAACCTATCCATTTCCCTTTTTAAATTTTCTAACCTACCTGCCCGATTAAGGGATCTGACATTCCACGCTCCGATCCGTAGAACGCCAGTTTTCTTTCTCCTGATAACGACGTCCTCCTGAGTAGTCCCCGCCCGGAGATCCGAATGGGGGACTATTTTACCTCCGGAATATTTTACCCAAGAGGACGCCATCATCATTTGATCATACAGTAGAGCTGCATGTCCTCGGGAAAAATTACGGCTGTAGTTTCCCCTTGCTTTCAGCCGTTCGCAGTACCAGCACAGCAAGGCCGTTTTGGTTAATGTTACAAGGCCAGATCATTCAATCATCCAGACTGTTGCCCCTGCAACTACTGAAAAGGGTGCTGCCCCTCTTCAGGAACCACATGTTTGTCTGGCCTCTCAACAGCTACCCCTCCATTGTGGTTGCACCTACGGTACGGCCATCTGTATCGCTGAGGCACGCAAGCCTCCCCACCAGCGGCAAGGTCCATGGTTCATGGGGGGAAGCGGCAAGGTCCCTAAGCTTACACACTACTTAACCTAAATTATCCTAAGGGCAAACACACACCCATGCCCAAGGGAGGACTCGAACCTCCTTGGGGAACTCTTGGACTACTTTCATACATTATGTGATCAAAAGTATCCGGACACTCCAAAAAACATACATTTTTCATACTAGGTGCATTGTACTGCCCCTACTGCCAGGTACTCCATATCAGCAACCTCAGTAGTAATTAGACCTCTGAGAGAGCAGAATGATGAGCTCCGCGGGACTAACGCTCTTCTGGTCAGGTGATTGGGTGTCACACGTGTCATACGTCTGTACGCGAGATTTCCACACTCCTAAACATCCCTAGGTCCACTGTTTCGGATGTGATAGTGAAGTGGAAACGTGAAGGGACACGTACAGCACAAAAGCGTACAGGCCGACCTCGTCTGTTGACTAACAGAGACCGACGACAGTGGAAGAGGATCTTAATGCGTAATAGGTAGACATCTATCCAGACCATCACATAGGAATTCCGAACTGCATCAGGATTCACTGCAAGTACTATGACAGTTAGGCGGGAGGTGAGAAAACTGGGATTTCATGGTCGAGCGGCTGCTCATAAGCCACACATCACGCCGGTAAATGCCAAACGACGCCTCGCTTGCTGTAAGGAGCGTAAACATTGGACAATTGAACAGCGGAAAAACGTTGTGTGGAGCGACGGTACACAATGTGGCGATCCGATGGCAGGGTCCGGATATGGCGAATGCCCGGTGAACGTCATCTGTCAGCGTGTGTAGTGCCAACAGTAAAATTCGGAGGCTGTGGTATTATGGTGTGGTCATGTTTTTCATGGAGAGGGCTTGCACCCCTTGTGTTTTAAGCAGCTTGTTGCTTCCCATTGTTGAAGAGCAATTCGGGAATGGCGATTGCGTCTTTCAACACGATCGATCTCCTGTTCATAATGCACGGCCTGTGGCGGAGTGGTTACACGACAATAACATCACTGTAATGGACTGGCCTGCACAGAGTCCTGAGCTGAATCCTATTCGTGCCAGGCCTCACCGACCGACATCGATACCTCTTCTCTATGCAGCACTCCGTGAAGAATGGGCTGCCATTCCCCAAGAAACCTTCCAGCACCTGATTGAACGTATGCCTTTGAGAGTGGAAGCTGTCATCAAGGCAAAGGTTGGGCCAATACCATATTGAATTCCACTATTACCGATGGAGGCCGCCACGAACTTGTAAGTCATTATCAGCCAGGTGTCTAGATAGTTTTGGTCGCATAGTGAAATCTGTCATTATCGTCCAGTGAAGACTGCGTTATGTTCTATTCGCTAAGGAGTCTTGGATCTAATTATGAACCCGATCCGTTACATGCTGACTTAAAGTTTGTTCATTAAATGACACTTCAGAACAGTATCAAAAGTCCTGTAGACGTCAGGGAACTCGGCATCAGGCGAGATACCTTTGGCTTGTTACTCTGGATCTCATGGACCAACAGAGTCGCCTGTGTAAGGTAAGATTTTTGCGTGTAGAGAGTAGATTTTCGTTCTTGTCAAAGGTCCATGAACATAAAAGATGTTTCATAATTCTTTGATAGATTGAATTTAACTGTGATTATGAAGATCCATTCAAGAAATCTTATTGTAAAATTAGGAAGCCAGAACTTTCCTATATCATTAAGTAACCTTCGTTGCTCGAGCGACCTATAAGTAATTGCTGGTAGAAGGGGGACAAGTTATTTCACATAACCGCTGTAGAACAGATGCCTTTCACTCTGTTAAGCAGTTTTGGTTGCTTGTTGTGAGACCTCTCTTCCCCAACATCTGCCTCCTTAGCATTCATATACCCTTGGTATGTGCCAGCACCCGATGGTGCCTGAGTGTTGAACAGGAATGTGGACCCCAGGAGACCCTGTTGCTGGGTTCCTTCTTGAAGTCCGTTATTGGGAGCACTCTGCAATATAGTGTCGTCGAAACACAGTCAGTTTCTCCATCAGTAGATGGCATCGAGCAGCAGGAAGTCCATCAGGTGAAAGCCATCATATTAGTACATCTTTGGCATGTTCGTATGCTGTGCTGGAGCATTTAGAACATAGATTCACTACAGAATCGCAGTCATGGAATTGAGAACTATTACTGTGAATGTCACTGTTCCCAATGGTCAATTCTTGAAGAGAGCTGGAGTATTTAATGGGAGCTAGCATGAGACTATAATGCAAACCTTTGTTCGTAATGACCAGATGTGTCCTACTCAGTCTGCTACATCCTTTTAACAGGCTGATAACTACTATGCCAGTCCCTCATTACATGCTCTTACGAAAGAGATACAGTTTCTTGCAACATGTCTTATGTTTTAACTAATATGCTTGTCTCGCTTCCTTTGGCTTTCTGTCGCAGTATCCTTTCTGCTGAATGAGTATACTTACCTGGCAGACAGTACTGACCCATTTTAACATACTGGTTTGCTTCCTTCTTGCGACTCTGTCTCCAGCATGACATGACTTTGCCTGTGGCAGTTTTAATTTATCAGCTTTTCCGGTCTGGTTTGTGAATATCAACCAACAAACGAATGATAATAGATAGTGATAATAGTATGTGATCAGAAGACAAATTTCTGATGTTGCTTAATACAAACTTTGGGCGCTTGACAATGGCTTTTTGCGTAAGGTCTGTTCATTGTAAGTTTGACCATGAGTGACTCTTCTGAAAATTCATAGGACTTCGTAGATGACATAATTCCAAAGCATTGGCTCGCGCAGGACGGCTCATAAGATTTGTAAAACGGAACCTTTAGCCATGCCAAGACGCCATTTAATTGGAACAATAGTTTGCAACATAAATAAGACACAAGATTAAGTAGTATCATTGTATTCACAAAATATTACACTAAATTAAATTACATAGACACTTACATCAATACTGTTGCTGTGTGTAACTGTGAGTACGCTGAGTGAGATGGCGTCCCAATAGAATAGAACAATGGTGGTGTGCCAAATAATTCTCTGCTGTGATAGCAGATATGTGTCCGATCTGGAGCACTACCAGAACAAAAAAAGGTGCCGTCTTCTCAGCAAGACAACTGAAATGCGTAATTATTCTAATGTTTCAGTAGTTTCACTACACAATCGATACAACTACTTATACTAATTAATATCTTAAGTAATTCTTTATTTATAGTCTCAACTTATATCTATGTTTTTGCTATATATCAACACCAATCCTGCAAATGTGCCTTTAAACAGTGTGAGTCAATTTTAATAATTTTTTTTCTAATTTATACCACTTACTATTCTGCGCCATAGTATTATGAATATATGTGTCACAGAAAGTTGGACAACGGTATGGAATGCTGGCAACCATGGCGGTCGAGAGTAGTGGGATGACAAATGACGGTTCACCAGCTTCAACACAGAGGCTGGAAATCAGACTGCCATCCTGGTCCCCTCATGCACACAAAAACTATGTAGAATTGGAGAAGATATGTTTGATTAGCTCCCACGACCTGTGGCTAGTGCATTTTAATACATTCGCTGCCCTTAGTCCTCCACCTATATATATTTCAGCTGCAGTGACCACATCAGCTGCTCATCAAATATAAAACTGTGCTTTCAGAATTGATAACAGTTCCCTTATTTTAAGGATATGTGGGTTACAAACGAAGGTATAAATTAAAATTAACACACACACCTGTCTCACGAAAATTTAAAACCAGTGCTATCTGCCTACTCCTACAGTCGTTTTATGATCAACTGCAACTGACGACTAGTCGTTTGCGTGGCTCGGGGAGGGGAAAGAGGAAGAGGAGAAGGAAAATATGTCAAAGCCATATATGAACAGTGAACACTGAGGAAGAGATTTTCCTGTGAACATAATACTGTTGCTCACTACAATACATGGAGTCAAACTTGAAACAGATCCCTGAGGGACACCGCCATACTACTCTGGTCGCTCTGAGACAGCATATTTCGTCCACCTAGTACTGGTACTGAGGAGAGGTGAATTTACCTGCTGGGGTGGGTCGAAGTTAGCTGGATGACAATGTCACGTGACCAACATGGGCGTGCCCAGGTGCAGAGACAAGTAGCGCCACCAGGAAAGGGTAAATTCCAATGCTAGGAATTTGAATGGCTGTCGCTCGCACTCCCTTTCTGCAGGAGACAAAGCTTCAAGAATTGGGGAGTGTCAGAAAATCTTAAAGATGGCTAAATCATAGTTCTTTGAGATTCGACAATAACTCACATCAAGTATTAATGTAGATCTGAATAGACCGGCGATCTCAGATAAATGAGGCGTATCTAAAGACATAACACTATTTCAATATCTTTAAAACTACATAAGTTAATAATATTTCACGCTGAATTAACATTTTCACAATGAATCTCAGAATTAACAACTTTTAATCGTTTCATGAGATTTAACACAGCATCAATACCTGACACTTTGTCATACTTGTGGTTTTATGTAATGAACTGTTTACTGTTTTTCCAGTTACTCTATTTAAATGTTGATTACAAGTTCTATTAAGAAATGCGCTAATTTGAAACTGGTCAACCACATGTGTTAGCTGACACTACTGTTGAAAACAGTGTCAAAAGACGTTTCTGTCAAGCAGACATAAATAATTATTTAAACAATACTTTTGGTAATCTGTAGTCCTTTAATGTGAGCCCACTTGCGAAATAAAACTGGCTTATTTATTTATGAACCAACTATTATTTATACAGGGTGATTTTTGCCGCCATGTACAAACTCTAAGGATTGATCGATGAGAATAAAAAAGGCCTAATGAACTTACGTCCAGAAATGTATCTTTTCCATGCTAGGTAACATTTATTCAACCATACATTATTACAGAGACTGCGATCTAATACGTGCTGTACCATGCAGCCACAGTTACAGCACGTGTTGAAAGTGGTTTCCATGTGCCTCAACGCATTCGTTTGCACGCCATAGCATGTTCGGTCTCACATGTTCACATTGGCCAGGCTGCATCCAAACAGTGTCAAAGGCAGCACGAATATGCTGCTCCATTGTCTCCACATCTGGAATGGGCTCTGCATACATGATACTTTGGACATTGCCCCATAATCAGAAAATCCATGGGTTGCAATCCAGTGAATGAGCAGCCCATGCAACTGGACCCTCTCATCTGATCCGTCGACCAGAGGAGACACAATTGAGATGCATCTGGACATAAACAGCAAAGTGGGTTGGATCATATAGCAGCCACATAAGCATTCGAATCATCAATAGCACATCTTCCAGCAGGGGAGGCAAAATCACCAACAAGAAATGTCGACAGTTCCAGCCTGTTAGGCGACATGGAAGGAAGACTTGTCCTAAAATATGGTCGCCAGTTATCCCAGCCTACTCATTCCACCTTCACCGATGCTGATGATTCGCTGTCACCAGACCATGAGGGCCCAGCATATTATCCCACAGATGACTGCTATGCAAGTTGAAGATAGCACTCCACATAAAGGTCACCTCATCTGTGAATACGATGGATGACACAAATCCTGGTATCATGGTTGATTTCACAAGAAACTAGCGACAAAACTGCTCCAAATGTGCAAAGTCTGTCGTTAGTAAGCCCTACACACACCAACTGCCTGGTACTGAGATGGCAATCGCCTTCCACAATGTTAATAAAATTTTCCTCCAAGTCTGGTGTCCGAACATTTCAGGTATGTCCCTCATGATTTCCTGCTTTTTGAAACGACCCTTTTTTAGACAGACAGCGAAATACTGTTGCAAAAATTGAATGCTGTGACTATTGTCTGTGGGGATAGGTCTCCTGATGCAACCTTACTGCTCGCCACTCGTTGCCATTTGCCTTTCCAGAGGTAAACACCATGTTGGCAAGCTCTCGATCCGAATATGGAACCATTGTGTACAATGCCGTATCACATCCAGTACAAGGTGAGTCAGCAAGAGAAGTGAATTGGACACAACATTACCAGTGACTATGGCAGGAGAGGGTGCTATGACATAATGTATGAGGAAGAGTACCACACTCTACGAGGAAACCATGCATGCTGTAACTGTGGCTGCATAGTACACCATGTATTTGACCACAGTCTCTGTAACAATGTATGACTGCATAAATGATCTCTAGCATGGAAAGCTTGCATTGCCGGATATAAGTACATTAGAATTTCTCCTTTCTGTATCCTCTCATCAATCAATCCCTAGAGTTTATACATGGTGAAAAAATCACCCTCTATTTATTGTAAATGACCCGAATGTAACCGAATATTTATAACACAGCTTTTATTTATATATTACTGTAACAAATTATTTTAATGTGGGAAGGTTATCAAAATGAGTCAGATCATGTTTGTAGCATGTAAGGACGATGTACTTTTGGTGGGGATGGCCTTCAGCAAATGCAGAAGCAGACAGTAGTGGAGTACTATGGGAATCAAGTGGAAATTGGGACTTTTCCAAGGAAGAGCTCAAGGGAATGATTGGGACACTTGATGTTAAGTGCTGGAAGAAGAACATGGTAACATGTTTGGTTCAAATCTACAGCTGATTGATTGTGGATGGTGAATGGCCACTACAAGACTCTACTTCGTATTGTGTGTGTCAGTTTGTGAATAATCATGTTGAACTGTGAACTAATTGGAGCTGGTGAATCTTTTATGTATTATCATGAAATGGACTTAGTTTTTGCGGTCTCAAATAGCTCTTAACGTAATTTTACTGTATTTGGTAATGGTATTTCCAGTCTGCGTTTTAAGTGAATATTGTAGGTCCACTTCCCATTTACAGAATCCGCCAGAAAAATGTATACACTCTTTGTCAGGCTCTAGCGAGATATCGATGTTGTCATTCGATTTGAGTTACAAGTGTGTTTAGTATGACCTTTGGCTCAACATATGGTAGTACTTTCATCTTGGTATTCAGAAAACAAGATGGTTGGAGCACGCTTGACATTCGAGCAACGAATGTATTGTGAAGCGGTTTTTCGAGCTTGATAATGCTGTTCAAGTGCAATGTCAGTGGAGTCGGGAGTTTGAAACAGAACCACCAACCCAACTAACAATTAAACGCATCACTGACAAGTTTGAATTGCATGGAACGATTTATGATATTCACAAAGGAAGACCAGGAAGACTGCTTACAGCTACAAGTCCAGCTTCGTCGTCTCTCGTGTTGGACACGTTTGTTAATTCTCCACAGAAGTCTGCTACGCAATGCGCACTTGAAGTGGGGGTTAACAGTACAAGTGTACGAAGAATTCTGAAAGCTGCAAAGTGGAAAGTTTACATTTCACAAGTACTGCCCACAATTGATGATGAACATCCTGATCGCAGGATGCAATTTTGAAGATGGGCTATGGTGAAACAACGGGTACAGGGCTGTGACCCAATACCAACCACCACAGATGAACTTTGGAACGACATGAATGCAGCGTGGATGGCTATACCACAGGACACCATTCGCGCCTTGTACACATCAATGCCATCATGCATGGAACAAGTTATAATGGACCATGGCAGACCCTGTGCCTACTAGGCAACACAACACATGCTGATCCAAGATGCCTGAAATACTAATCATTTCTGCAGAACATGTACATGTTCTTTGAATATGAACGACCTATCTCTATTCGTTCAAGGCATTCAGTTTCTTCTGAACATGAGTGTACACACATATGTAGTTTATTTGGATCGATTGATGATGTCTGTGTGGAAGTACTGTTTTATTTTGATGAGCACTGCCACAAACGATGTTGCAAATGTAAAGGGTTCAAGAGTTTTGTACAACTTCTTCATCTCACCTTATGATATACGCTTAGTTACTTCTAGTTCTTGAACTTTTTTGCTTCTCCAAAGAGAGTACACTTTCTGCTGCATGCTGTATGTTGGACTGGCAATTAACCCAGAAGTCAAGAAAGGAAAATGTTGTTCCTTCAGTTTGAGGGACCATACGACACTTTCCACAATTCCACATTTTCATCCCATAGAGGTCTGCCTCAATTATTGGCACTTGAAAAACTTCATGTGGTTTCTGATGCATGGCCTTAATTTTACTATTATAAACCTAGCTTTCATATAAGCTAGCAAAACTGGAGAATGAATCATGAGTGTAACTGATCCTATTTTATATAACGATCCATTCACTCATCTCATTACATTTGGAATTTCAGGACCATCTTCATTGCCTCCCTCCTCCTTAAGCTCTCCAGTCTCTGTATGCATGATGTCACTACATATTACTACCTCTTTACTGTAGTTAAGTGTGGGATGCAGTTCCACTGCAATGGGGAACTTCCCCAATTTTTTTTGATTTAGTGAGGTTGGTGGCCTGCTGTGGTGTCTATACATTCTAATTTTTTTGTTTGGATTCTCCATTGAGTGGCAAAATTCTTGCAAGTCTTAAATATTCTGGTAGGATAGTGACTGTTCATGATTCATCGATTATGTTGGCTAGAGCCGTTTCCAGACTGTGTACATTTTCTTTCATTACAAAATTATAGTTTAAAATACCCTGTAGACTGTATTTTTCAGTTTCTGCAGTGTTGCTACTAACTCAGATTCTGTCACTGGAAAGAATGGCAAAATATTTTCATTATAATACTTTACATTAATAATTTTCATTTACTTTTACTCTGTAGCTTCAAAGCAATACTAGAGAAGTACCATGTTATAAATTTTGCATGATTTAATTACATGGTTGTAATTATTTTGTATAATGGAAATTATAATTTAATTTATGAGTCCTGGTGCCCATTTTTGAAATGTCCCAGATAGAATATCAATTATTTTCATCAGAGTTTTCAATAGGTTTGATGTTAGATCGTTTTTAGTAGGAATAAATACAGTCTTGTGTATTTTTCTATACTTTATGTGGTTATGAAGAAAAATTAGAGTGATTTTTGTGTTTAATTCAATGATATTTTGCTTGCATGTCTCACCCAGATGCATTTATTTCTCTTTTTGTAGATGTCAATACTTTGGCTGCCTTTCCTTCTATTTTTCATCATGAATATGCAGCAAATACAATGAACTTTTCACTTACATTTCTACCAGCAAATACTCCATCTAAGTTTTCAACCAAGAAGTCAACAGAGATCTCATACATTCCAGACTCCATGAACTTTCTCATGTGTGTTTTAAGTGATGATGTATTTCACAAGTGTAACACTAATACCAGTACACCTCCAGTTGTACCAATAAACCAGATTAACTAAAGACCACCTCAATAGTTCAGATGTCTGACTGCTATCTGAAGGACCTGGGTTCGATTTCTAAAACTGTCAGGGACTTTTCCTTAATCAGAGGACCAGAACAGTGTGCACTCAGCCTTTTGTTGCACTTGAGAAGCTGCTTGAATGTGAAGTACTGGTTCTAAGATCTGGACCGCTGACAATTGTCTACAGAGTGGTTTGCTGACTTCGTACCCCTCCACACTCCATCTGACTGATGCCATTCACAAAGGATGACACCGTAGCTGCTCCATACTGAATGGCATGACAGGATCAGTAGACAGAGCTTTAGCTTTCAGTTTAACGAATATTAACTACTGTCACATTTATATAACAGTCAAAGTGTGTTATAAATTTTCTAAATACACTCAAAGCTTGCTAGTCAAACCATTTAACAAAAAACTGCACAGCTTTTTAATATAAAACTCATTTTACTCATTAGAAAGTCATTTAGCCACTATGAGTAACGGTTCACAGTAATCGTTTAAGCAATATTTGACATTACAAATTATTAATAAATTAAGAGCACTTGTAAAGTCTATTGCATGCACTTATTGCAAATGACTAATAAAGAATTTGAATATTGCATATTTAAGTTGCTGTGGTGAGATTAGAAGACTAGATTTACAATAGGTACATCACATGAGCCTCTATGTATATTTCTTATTATGTGGTCTGTTGCTGATGCTAATTTTAGTCCCTTTTTGTTGCACATAATTGAGGAGAGGACTGGTATCAGTTCTCACCCATAAACATATCATCAGTAGAGAGCAACCAGAAACTTAAAATACCGAGTTAGGGAAAATGTTTAGAATGTTTAGAAAAAAGTTTTTGTCTTGGTTTTTCATCTGTTTGTGTTACAGGTAACATTTAAATTTATTATTACCTTTTTTGACAGTAATTATAATACAAGAGAATAAGTGATTGTCTCTCTCGCATGATCAAAACATACATCCCTATAATGGCTAGTTTCAAACTTCAAATATTCATTCAATGCAAGTACATCTACTCTAAGCTGATAAGTTTCCTTATATACAAGAGTCTTCCCTTTTTAAAGCTGTCTTGCCATGGAAATGTACTAAATAATACGATAATAATTGTATATATAAAGTACATACTTCAACTTGTAATGAAAGTGCTTAGTAATTGAAAAACAAATTTAAATACTGTATATCATTTCTAACAAATCGCAAATTCTGGCGAAAAATCTTTGAATAATTTACATCTTTGCCTTCTGCTGTAATTCTGTATTTTAAGTTTCTGGTTGCTCTCTACTGCTGATGTGCTGAGGGGTGAGAACTGATACCAACCACCACATTAATTTCCCAGTTGCTCTGTCTCCACCTAGAAAAGATAGGTTAGTTTCCTTGGCTCCATTCCATGTCATAAAAATGTTCCCTGTTAAGACATGTAGGTTTCTTCAACCTAGTGTAGGTTTGCTGATTGATTATTGATGTTCTGGTAGGAACTTCTACTGGCATCAGACCATCTTCATCATCTACTGGTGCTGTTATTATCAAGTTTACTGTGGCTGCTGTTTCTTCTTGGTAGCGCCCTGGTGCTGTTGGCGCAGTAAAAGATATTAAAGATGTAGCTAGGTCTACCACAGAACATTTTACTGAAATTATCTTGTTATTATTTCTCGAATTTGACCAACTCAGGATCATGTGGAACAGCTGATTCATGACATCATTACATCATCCTTTTGCTTTTTTCGCATCTACATGACTATTCTGAAATTCACAAGTAAGAGCCTGGCACAGCATCCATGGAACCAACTTTAAGGTATTTCTCTACCCTTCCATTTTCGAACATCATGGGGGAGAAACGAACAATCAGTTTTTTTTCTGTTTCAGCTCTTATTTCCCTTATTTTATTATTATGAGAATTCCTTCATATTTTCACACTTGGAGGACAAATTGCAATTTCATCAGCAGATCCTGCTGCAACGAAAAAGGCCTTTTTTATGATTGCCACCCCAGTTCCTGTAATATATTTGTGGCACTCTATTTCACAATAGTACAAAACGAGCTGCGAGCTCCCCTTCTTTGAAATTTCTCGATGTTTTCTGTCAGTTCTATCTGATTGAGGTCCCACATTGCAGAGCAATACTCCAAGAATGCACCGAATGAAGTAGGCGAAAAGCAATACAAACATCTCAAAAATGAGAGCGACAGGAAGTGCAAAATGCCTAAACAGAGGTGGCTAGAGGATAAATATAAGGATGTAGAGTCATATATCACTGGGGATAAGACAGATACAGCCTACAGGAAAACTAAAGAGACCTTTGTAAAAAAGATAACCACCTGTTTGAATATCAAGAGCTCAGATGGAAATCCAGTTCTAAGGAAAGAAGGGAAAGCAAAAAGGTGGAAGGAGTATATAGAGAGTCTACACAGGACGATGTACTTGGAGGCGATATTATGTAAATGGAAGAGGACATAGATGAACATGAAATGGGAGATATGATACTGCATGAAGAATTTGACAGAGCACTGAAAGACCTAAGTCGAAACAAGGCCTCGGGAGTACACAACATTCCATTAGAGCTACTGATAGCCTTGGAAGAGCCAGCCCTGGCAAAACTCTACAATCTAGTGAGCAAGATGTATGTGACAGGCGAAATACCCTCAGACTTTAAGGAGAATATAATAATGCCAATCCAAAAGAAAGTAGGTGTCAACAGCTGTGAAAATTACCGAACTATCAGTTTAATAATTCATGGGTGCAGAATACTAACACGAATTCTTAACAGATGAATGGAAAAACTGGTAGAAGACAACCTCAGAGAGGATCAGTTTGGATTCCATAGAAATGTCAGAACATGTGGGGGAATACTGATCTGACGACTTATGTTAGAAGATAGATTAAGGAAAGGCAAACCTACATTTCTGCCATTTGTAGACTCAGAGAGGGCTTTTGGCAATGTTGATTGGAATACGCTCTTTCAAATTCTAAAGGCGCCATGGCTCAAACATAGGGCGTGAAAGGCTATTTACAATTTGTACAGAAACGAGATGCCAGTTATAATAGTCGAGGGGCACAAAAGAAAAGCAGTGGTTGGGAAGGGAGTGAGCCGGGGTTGTAGCCTATCCCTGATGTTATTCAATCCGTATATTGAGCAAGCAGTAAAGGAAATAAAAGAAAAATTTGGAGTAGGAATTAAAATCAATAGAGAAGAAATAAAAACTTTGAGGTTTGGCGATGACATTGTAATTCTGTGAGAGGCAGCAAAGGGCATGGAACAGCAGTTGAACGGAATGGACAGTGTTTTGAAAGGAGGATATAAGATGAACATCAACAAAAGCAAAATGAGGATAATGGCAGTGTAGTCTAATTAAATCAGATGATTCTGAGGGAATTAGATTAGGAAATAAAGCACTTGTAGATTACTTTTGCTATTCCGAGCAAAATAACTGATAATGATAGAAGTAGAGAGGATATACAACGTAGGCGACCAAAGGCAAGGAAATCGGTTTTGAAGAAGAGAAATTTGTTAACATCATTATGTGTCAGGAAGTCTTTTCTGAAAGTAGTTGTCGGGAGTGTAGCCATGTATGGAAGTGAAACATGGATGATAACTAGTATAGACAAGAAGAGAATAGAGGCTTTCGAAATGCTGAAGATTAGATTGGTAGATCACGTAACTAATGAGGAGGTACTGAATAGAATTGGAGAGAAGAGGCATTTGTGGCATAACTTGACTAGAAGAAGGGATCAGTTGGTAGGACAAGTTCTGAGGCATAAAGGAATCACCAATTTAGTACTGGTGGGCAGCGTGGAGGGTAAAAATCGTAGAGGGAGACCAAGAGATGAATACACTAAGCAGATTCAGAAGGATGTAGGTTGCAATGGTTACTTGGAGATGAAGACGTTTGCGGCGGATGGAGTAGTGTGAAGGGCTGCATCAAACCAGTCTCTGGACTGAAGAACACAACAAGAACAACAGATTTGTATGTTTTATGCTATAACTTAATGGTTCTTCATTCTAGCTCTCTCCCATTCTCTTCTTTGTTGTGTCCATGAGATTTCTCTCTTCTTTCACGTTTTCTTCTGAAAATCCTTGACTTTTGTGCATTTTCCCTGAATTCATCCCCATTTTCTTTGTCTTTGTCTGTTAGTCCCAACTCCTACTGATCTTGTGATCTTTCTTAGATTCTATAAACCATGAATTTTGGTTTTTGGGTTTTTTCAAAGAATTTGAATGATTTTTTGTAAATCTCTTGCTATCCATTGTTTTTAAGTGTCCACAAAATGTGATCATTACCTTTTTCATTGTATCTATTACATCCTTTGTTCCTTCATGCAATTGTTTGTTGCTTCTCAATTTCCAAATTCCACTGTCATATTTTTGGCCTACAAAATTTATGGTGAGACATTCTGAGGTATAAAGTTTCAATCCTACATTGTTATAACTCAGTTTTGTATTAATAGGTAAGGATTTTTTGTGTACACATTCTTTGTTAAGTTGAATTCCATTTGTATTTTTCTAGCTCTGTTTATATTAGCTTTAACATATAGAGAATTTTGCTGTATTGTTTCTCACAAGTACTTAAATTCTGAAACTTTCCTCATTTCTCCATATTTTGATTCCATCCATTTTGGTGTAGCTTTAATGTTGGCCATGTATGTGTTTTTCATCAAATGAGATTTGTAATTCAGTTTTTTTATTTCTCTGGGAGAATATTTATCTGTTTCATTGCATCTCTTAGACTTTTTGTCAAGACTGCTAAATCATCAGCAAAAGCCAAGGAGTCAGTCTCAAGGTACTCTCCCTAACATCCATGTTTCATTTAATTTCCTCTTCTTTCGTTCATTCTTCATTCCCATGCCATTTTCTTGAAAAAAAAAAAACAGTTAAATAAAGATAAACACAGTCCATCCCTCCATCTGACGCCTATTTTAATTTAGAAGGGTTTTGATATTTCACCTAAAAATTTTACTTTGGGTTTTGTGTTAATCTAAGTTTACTTAATGATTGCCAATGTTTCATTGCAAAACACTCCCTTATTAACCCACCATTATTGGCTAGTGGATTATAGCCTAACAGTTTAGAATAATTTGACCATGTGCAACTGATAAAGGCTCATCAGTTAATATTTGCACAGGACTTGTTTCGTATCAAATCAAACAAAGCTAATTACGATGTCAGATATCAATAATCGGTACATACTTTGTTGTTAATGTTCTATATCTATTGTCTAAACAGCATGAATGAGACAGTTACTCCCTTTGTCTGACAAAATAATAACGGTTAACTCATCACAAGTCGCCTATTAATTTCGTCAGACACCAATATTCTTCAAGTAACACTGAATGCACAGCCCTCACTGCAATCCAAATTGTGGGTGCCCAGTGCAGTTGTCGCGTAACCTCTGTGCACAAATGGCCACTTAAACACATTAACTTTTCAGTCAGTGACTGCCATTTACGAATTTGCTGGAGATCAGGGCCATGGTGTTGGGACACACACACACCCATTAAACACTTTTAAATAAGGTCTGCCATCCTGCCGAAATCCGCCCTGCTCGTTTAGCAACCAACAACTTACTTACTTGGAGTCTCAACACTGACTACTCCGGCACACTGGGCGCTTGACTATCGATAGTATCTACTGCGACCTGCATGACGTAAAGATACATTGTTCTCAATTCGCAAGGGGCAGATGGCCCCTTACAATTGTCAGCTCCAGATTCATCTAGGACCAGTGTATCTCTGTTGATAGCATAACAGGCTTTATTAAAATAAAAAAGATATGTAAAGACTTGGGACTCAAAGTTTCTAACACCTGATTAAAAGCTTTAGGTTTAACATCACTTAACATATGACTGTCATCTCATAAACTCTCTGTTCTGTTTCTCTAACTGTTCCCCTGTTTGATTTTGACATTTTATACTCGCCTGGAAGGAGAGATATCTCTCGATAATTATTTACATGTGTTTTGTCCCCTTTTTGTTTAATGAAAGAATGTGTCTGGTGTTTGTACACTTTCCAAGGCGCTTACAATTCCTTTTGTAGTTGCTTGACTGTTCAATCACCTGCATTTTCTACATGTCTGCCACCAAATTGTCTTCTCCCACAGCTTTGATACTTTTTAGTTCTTTAATAACTTGTAGAATTTCCTGGAAATGAGGCAGTTGTGAATCATCAAATTTATGTTAAGGAAGTGGCTTTAGCAATTTCTCATTCTGTTCTTTACAGTTTCTGAAAGTATATTGCCAGTATTTTAGAGTTTTCCTGACTATTTAGGATCACGCTTCCTTTCTCGTATTTGAAACACAGATTTGGTGGTTGGTATTTTTGCAAATTAGATTCAAAAGCTTTGTAGAATGAAGTCGTATTATTTTTCTGGAATTCGTCATGAAGTTGCAAAAGTTGATCCTTGTCATGGTTCTGTTTAATTTATCTCATAATTTTAGCTGTCAGCGATGTTTGTCTTTCAAATACAACACAGTCTAGTGTTTCTTTTTCTTTTCTTTTCTTTTTTTTTTTTTTTTTTTTTTTTGAAGAGTAGCATTTAATTCAAGTTATAGAATGAAGGCTTTCATGACCGAATGACATAGCTGCTGCTAAACCTTTCAGGATGTGAGATCGTGGTAAAAGAAACTCTTATGTTCTTAACGTTTCATCCAGGACTGCGCTGGATATCCTCAGAGGTCGGCAAGACTAAGCAGAAGAGCGCTTCTGAGGATGTCCAGCGCAGTCCTGGATGAAACGTCAGCAACAGGAGAGTTTCTTGGACTGTGATCTCACATCCCAAAAGGCTTACCAGCAGCCAATCCAAGTTAGTTTTCTTATTTATAATGCTTTCTCACATTGTGAATTCCACCATCAGTGTATCTTTGTTCTTTACTATGGCTACTCCATAAGCTGACTTGATCAATTTAGACTGAATTTCGCGCAAACTTTCCGATTGTACACCAACTTCTCTTTTCTTTTTTTCTTGATACTCAGTATTTCTGTATCTATTCTTAACGTTTTGATAATTTTTTCTGTTCTGTGTATGAGTTTCATTTTTATAGTAGTAAGAGAATGGTTTATACCAGGTTTATCATAATTAATGGCGTAAACACATACAGTTGATAGTACACAATACCAGGAGCAAACATAGGGTCAAAAATGCATACCTTAAGAACTAAGAGCAATTTTTCGTCTTTGATACTGTGAAACAAGTTTCTTCTACTGCAAGTTCTTTGCTTTCCATATTTTTAGAACTGGTAGTATGGACCAAAAGAAGAAAAAAAGTCCATTAAACATGTGCTCTAAAATGCATTCCTTAAGAGCTATGAGCACTTGTTCATCTTTGCTACTTTGTAACACGATTCCTTAATGATCTAATGCTCATAACTTTTAAGGTATGCATTTTAGAGAACATATTTGCAAGACTTTTTCTCCTTATTTTGCTCCATTCTACCACTATCCAAAATATGGAGAGCAAAGAACTTGCAGTAGAAGAGATTTGTTTAACAGTCTCAAAGGTGAAAAATTACTCCTAGCTTTTAAGGTATGTATTTTCTATCCTATATTTACTGAGACTATTTTGTTTCTAGTATCATGTACTTTCAACTATATGCATTTATGCCATTAATTATGAAGCACCCAGTATATTTACTGCCTTTTTTACTTGTACAAAAGAGGTACCCACTTGGTTAAAATGAAATATTCTCCTAAATGTGAATTTGACGATTTCCATGTTTACTGTTCCTTGGAAGTTTTTAAAAAGTTGTGGACATCAACTAGAGATTAAACTTTTTCCACAGTTCTCTTAGTCTTTTACAGTCTTATTTGTGTTTAGAGAACTGAACATTCTCTAACAGTTTTCCTATATTTTTGTGTTTTCCTGTTTGTGCAGTATAGTCACCCAGTAGTATTATTTATTGTTCCTTGGCCTTTTAGACATTTCATGCCAAGAGCTTCCCAGAAGCATGCCACTTTTTTGGTTTTTTAAAATTATTTTCATTAATTTTGGCATGTAAATTTAAAGTATGTGATTCATTCACACATCAGAGGGTTAAAACTGAAAGGCTCTCATTTGGTGAATAAAAATCTGGTAGAAATAACTTTTCATTTGTGAACGATAAGTCCTGCTCCTAGGTGTGGTACCCATTTTTTCATTGGATTTCATTCATTTTTACACTTGAAAGTTCTATATCCTTCGAATTTCATTATATTTTCATCCTTAAATCAGGTTTCTGGCAAGGCTAAGAGTTGGATTTGGTATTTGTCCAGAACTTTGTTTCAATTTTCCTGGTATAAAAGAGCATTGACGTTTAATGTTAAAAATTCTTTGTGCTATTAACTTATTATTGAGTTCAGGATGTCCAGTAGATTCTTAATGGCATGTTGGTTTTGGGTCTCCAGACGGTGTTGGCCTAATTGCAGCACATTGCAGCTAAATTACCTGTTGGTGTTGCTACTGCCACTTTTTTTTTTTGGGGGGGGGGGGGGGATTGCTGGTGGCTTCTTCTTTGCTATCGGATGCTGCTGGCTTACTTCTGCTAACTCGTCTGCAGGTGAGTCAGCTGACGTTCTTGTACTGCCAGCAACTTCTACTCATGGTAGATTTACTGTTGGGCCAGTACCATTATCTGTTAGACCTGGCAATGTAACATATAAGTTATTTGAATTATCAAGTCAAGAGGTCGATCATATTGCCAGAAGGGCTTTTCCACATGCAAATTAGCTGTTACAAGTCGGAAAAGGTGGTAGAGAGAATATGGGAGTTTTCAGTGCACCTGAAAATCCAGCTCCATTTTTTCGAACGTCTTCTCTTACACAGTCACATCTATCAATATGAACTTGTAATTTCATCAAACTATTATTATGTCAGAATATTTTAGTAGAATATTTACTGAGTGTTATTCTGATTCTTACATGATAGAGATATACAGTATTTTTGCAACCAGCAAAATGAGCAGAATTAACTATGTAGAAATTTGAGGCTTTTTTGCGGCTGTTCGGTAGTTTTATTTGCGGGCTATTCTCAGTTTCTCATATTTTGAAGTTGGAAAATCATTCATGTCCTGTTTGTGTGCAAAACCATCCAAAGAGTTTATGCACACACAACATCGGTGACGCCACTCGAGTGGCGGCCAAGTGTTGACATTTTTGTTGCATGTGGTAAACCTGCTTCAGATTTTGAAGTTTGGCGCCGGCGGTACGAGAAGCAGTCTGACGTCTGTGCATGTTGCGACGTGTTGTTCGTTGTTGTGTTAGTTTGTAATCATGAGTGAAACTGTGTGTTGCACCTTGCAGAATGGTAGCCCAAGCAAGAAAGAAACAGCAGGGAAACATAACATTTCAAACATTGCATTGAAAAATGTGGCAGAAAATGGAACAGATGTGCCATTCGAGAAGACAAATGGTGCTCTTCCTGTTCATGAAGAGTATCAGTATCTCAAACAAATTGAAAAAATAATTTTGCATGGGAACAAGAAGAGTGATAGGACTGGTGTTGGAACATTGTCACTTTTTGGAGCTCAAATGCGATATTCATTGAGAGAAGGTGAATATTTTTACGTTAATTTTAAGTTAAGCTTTCGTGTAACACAAGCAATGTGAAGGAATTAATAAGCAAATTTACTGGTATACTTGTCACAGCGTATTACCG
Organism: Schistocerca cancellata; assembly: GCF_023864275.1. Classification (NCBI taxonomy): domain Eukaryota; kingdom Metazoa; phylum Arthropoda; class Insecta; order Orthoptera; family Acrididae; genus Schistocerca; species Schistocerca cancellata. The sequence goes on from NC_064628.1 coordinate 378,752,103, forward strand.
GAATACTTTGACAGGCCTCTGATATTCAGGTAACGACATACAGGCGTTAATTGTTTTAATAAAGTGCACTAGTTATTTCTCGAAAATACCGATGTGTGACCGTGAAGAACAAGTTTATGTGAGACTTAAGGTATAATCTGCACCTCATTGCACGTTAATCGTTCGTTGAGAATAAAATACTGCATATTCAGAGGCTTATAACTAGAACTCAACATGGGGATATTGAAATTTTGTTTCTATGTTGAGTGTTGTTTGGTTAGACACTGTCAGCTGTGAATTTTCATACTGTGGTATGTATCAGAAATAGCACAATATGATTGCGGTAATTATTCCTTATTGCAAGCATTTTGTATTGTTGGCAAAGCTTTGCTCACTGTTTAGTAGTCTGATTTTAAAGTTCTGTTTGGTCCGCATTCTGTAATTTTTTTTCTACAGGTGTTTTCCCACTATTCACCACCAAAAGAGTGTTCTGGAGGGCTGTTGTCGAAGAGCTCTTGTGGTTCATACGTGGATCAACCAATGCTAAAGAATTACAAGCCAAGGGAATAAATATTTGGAATGGAAATAGCTCAAGGGAATTTCTCGACAGTTTAGGATTTTATGACAGAGAAGAAGGTACGTAAATATAACAAGTATATGCAGTACCAGTGACAGGTCTTTTTACCAAGTGCTTTTTTTTCCCCATCTTTATTATGAGCCCCCTCGTAAAACCTGAATTGTGTGGACAGTCGAGTTTGTACTGTAGTCAGAGGCCTAGGTTTGGTTGAAAGGTGATAATTTGATTGTGAGGTAGTAAAGCCGATGAGTGTAAATGGCAAATAAAGGTTGTGATAACAAGGGGTGCTGTAGTGTACTCTTCTTTTTATGTTCATGTCATAATGAAATACACTTTGCCATATTTAATGCACTTTTTATCTTAAAAACCTAAACTGCAGGTGAAATTCAGAAAACGTATATTAGGTAATACACAAGTCTTCCACAAATATTTATATTAATATGAAGTAAAATGGTGTGTCTTTGTGGACTGTGAAATAAAATGACATTTATTCATCCTGTGATCATTTTGTAGAATCATATGGACCCGTGTATATCCCACAGAACATACAAAGTGGAAACAAATGTGTGTCTTCATTATGCACAAAAACAATATGTGGAATGTAATCCTTGTGTGGCAGTGGACGGGCTAAAACAACTTCTTGACACTCATAACTAACACTTGATTTAACTTATACAATATTTATTGCTCTTTAATAGACTCACTTTAACAGCTTCTGGGTTTGCAGCTTCCTGAAACAATCAAAACATAGCAGCAGCCACAGAAATATTTCTTGTGTGAAAGATGTAAAAAAAAAAAAAAGAGAGAGAGAGCTGGAGGTATAATTACAGAAACCAGTACATATATGTCGGAGGTATTGACCCTGGCTGTTGACACTTGTCCCACTGTGACGCAAGGCTGTGAATGGCCGTTTCATAAAATTCCCAGGGCTGCGATGTTAACCAGTTCTGCACATACAGCTGGACGTCGCCCACACCAGTGCGGGAAAGGTTATGCTGACCTCCTTTGACCAAGGTGGGCCCCTTCTCTTCCTGCAGCATGGGACAGCAGTGAGTGCCCAGTGTTACTTGCAAACCTGGACCATCCTTCGCCAAGCGATCAGAACAACCGAGCAATCTCACCTGTGAGGTGGTTGACCACCTTGTGTCTCAGTGGGACAAGTGTCTCAGCAGCCAGGGTCAATACTTCTAACATACAGGTACTGGTTTCTGTAATTATGCCTCTGGCTAGTTTCTTTTTGAACGCCCCTTACAGTAAAAAATCTCTCACATTCTTGAAGAAAGTGGCAGACTTATGTCAACGTGGAAGATATGTATGAGTTTCCAGACTTATGCCAATGTGGAAGATATGTATGAGTGTCATCAGGCACCAGCTGACAGCCGAGAAGCAGTAGCAACGGGAAAGTCATAGATTTTTGGACATAAGAGTTCCTAACAAGGGGTGAATGATTTGAGTCTCACTTTTGTGCTTTGGTAGTTTAGTTTATAAATCTGTGTCTTAATATAATTTACTAGGCCCAGTTCTTGCTCTTTCATTAGTGTCTGTTAGTAGAGTACTGTAGCATGTCTCAGGAGTTATGTGTCTGTCTGTGAAATGTAGTTTTCCACTGCTTTTAGTAGGGACAGGGATTACAATTGCTGTGTTAACATGCTAGGTGAGTTGGAGACACTTCGCTCTCAGCTCAAGACTGTGTTGTCTTTGGTTACACAGCATGAGGCTGCAGTGGTTGGACATCACTGCTGTGGACTGTCTGTGGGGATCGAATGGATGTCCAGCCTGACCCACACGTCTGCTGATTGGTTTGCACCAGTGACCAGCCCAGTTACTGCTCACTCTTTGGTTGATCCCTCAGCCGTGGTGAATTGGGAGATCACCTCATTGTGTGGCAGGCTGCGAAAGACTCCCATGGGGACTGAACATAAACCCTCACTAATTAGTCTGACGAACAGGTTCCAGGTGCTGCCTGTGGCTGACAGTGTCACTCAGTCAGATGCACTAGCTTGTCCTGTTTCAGAGGAAACCTATCAGGGCTGCAAGATCTGGGCAATCACAGAAGGTGGGATTGTTGATAGTTGGGACCTCCAGTGTTAGACACATTATTGCACCCTGCCCCTTAGGGACATGGCTGCCAAGGAAAGGAAGAAAGTCAGTGTGCACTCCTTGGAGTCAATTCCGATGTGGAATGGGCCCTTCTGAATGCCGTGAAGAGCACAGGACGCAGCCAACTGCAGGTGTTGCCTCTCACCGGTACCAGTGATGTTTGTTGCTTTGGATCCGAAGAGGTTTCCTCCAATTTTGAGTGGCTTTCTGAAGTGTTAAAGGCATGTCATGTTTGTGAGGTGAAAGCAGAGCTCACCATTTGAAGCAGTCAACAGGATTGATTGTGAACCTCTGGTACAGAGGCGAGTGGAGGATCTGAATCAGAGGCAGTTCTGTGACTTTGTAGGTTGGAGATTCCTCGACCTACGTCTCAGGGAGGCTGGGTTTCAAATTCCGCTGAATAGGTCAGTGGTCCATTACATGCAGGAGGCAGCTACAAGGGTAGTGGGGCCTGTGTGACATGGGGCTTTTTAGGTTAGGGAAAAAACAAAAGGGGCTGTAGTCTCAAATGATGCAGATCAAACACAGAAAGTAGGTCTTCGTAGACCTATATAACAGTATAACTGTTGTAAAGTGTCGTAGCTGTGTTGGGAAAGTACCAGAGCTCTAAGCGCTAATAGAAAGCACTGATACTCAAATAGTTACTGGCACTGAAAGCTGGCTAAATCAGGAGAAGTTCAGCCAAAATTTTTGCAAAGGAGCTGATGGTGTTCAGAAAGAATAGACTAAATACAATTGGTGGTGACGAGTTTGTTGCTGTTACAAGGAGTTATCTTGTAGCAAAATTGAAGTAGATAGTTCCTGTGAGTTAGTATCGGTAGAGATCATTCTTGGCCACTGAAATAAAATACTAATTTGATCCTTGTACTGACCTTCCAACTCGGTGATAACATTGCAGAAAGGTTCAAAGAAAACTTGAGTTACTTTCAGGCACATACCCAATTCATACAATTATAGTTGGTGGTGACTTCAATTTACCCTCAATATGTTGGTGGAAATACATGTTTAAATCCAAAGGTATGCATAAAACATTATCCAAAATTTTCCTAAATGCATTCTCTGGAAATTATTTCGAGCAATTAGTGCACGAGTCCACCCAAACAGTAAACAGTTCTGAAAACATGCTTGACCTCTTAGCAACAAATAAACCGGAGTTAATAAGGAGCATCAAAATGGATACTGGGATTAGTGAACAAAGGGTTGTCATAGTGAGACTGAATGTTGTGACTCCCAAATCCACCAAAAATAAACAAACAAACAAAAAAAAATCTTTTCAGAAAAGCAGATAAAAATTTGTTTGACACCTTCCTGAGCGACAATTTCCACTCCTTCCAAATTAGCAATGTAAGTGTAGACTGGATGTGGCTTAAATTCAGAGATATAGTATTGGCAGCAGTTGAAAGATATGTACCAAATAAGCTAGCAAACAATGGAGCTGATGCCCCACTTGTACACAAAATGGGGTCAGAACATTGTTGCAGCGGGGGCGGAATGTGAAATCCCCAAGATGATGATCTTCCACAGAAGCTCAAAATTCAGTGCATACTTCAATGCGAGATGCTTATAATAAGTTTCCACATTGAAATTGTCTTGAAACCTGGCAGAAAATCCAAAGAGATTCTGGTCATATGTGAAGTATGTTAGTGGGAAGATATGATCAATGTCTTCTCTGTGCAATAATAGTGGAAATGCTGATGATGACAGTGGTTCCTTTGAGTATGCTGATGCAATATCTCGTTGCTTATCATATACAACTGTTCACTCAATGAAGGACCAGCATCCAAAGACTGGAATGTTGCACAGGTAAAGACAATATTCAAGAAAGCCAGTAGGAGTAATCCACTAAATTACAGGCTCATATCATTAACATAGATATGCAGCAGGATTTTGAAACATATATTGTGTTTGAATATTATGAATTACTCAAAGAGAATGGTTTATGAACACAGTCATCACGGATTTAAAAAACATCATTCTTGAGAGGCACAGCTAGCTCTCTACTCACATTTTGTTGAATGCTATCGACAAGGGATTTAAAATTGATTTGGTGTTTCTAACTTTCCAGAAGGCTTTTGACACTGTACCTCACAAGTGGCTCATAATCAAGTTGTGCGATTATGGAATATCATCCCAGTTGTGTGATTGGATTCATGATTTCCTGTCAGAGAGGTCACAGTTCGTAACATCTGACAGAAAGTGATCAAATAAAACAGAAGTGATTTCTGGCATTCTCCAGGGTAGTGCTATACCCCTCTGCTGTTCCTTATCTATATAAAAAATTTAGGAGACAATCTGAGCAGCCATCTCAGGTTGTTTGCAGATGATGCTGTTGTTTATCATCAAGCGAGGTCACCAGAAGATGAAAACCAATCGCAAAATGATTTGGATAAGATATCTGTATGGTGCAAAAATTGGCAGCTAACCAGTGTGCTGTCATCCACATGAGTGCTAAAAGGAATTAATTAAACTTTGGTTACATAATGAAATCTCAAGGACTTGAATTCAACTAAATACCTAGGAATTACAGTCACAAATTATTTAAATTGGAAGTAACACACAGATAATGTTGTTGGGAAGGAGAACCAAAGCTTGTGTTTTATTGACAGAACACTAAGAAAATGCTATAGATCTACTAAAGAAACTGCCTGCACTACATTTGTCTGTCCTCTTTTTGGTGTACAGTTGTGTGGTGGGGAGTCCTTACTAGATAGGATTAAAGGAGTACATTGAGAATGTTAAAAGGCGGCGGCCCGTTACGTATTATCCAGAAATAGGGGAGAGTGTCATGCATTTAAAGATTTGGAGGGGATGTTATTAAAACAAAGGCATTTCTTGTTGTGGTGGGATCTTCACATGAAATTTCAGCCACCAACTTTCTCCTCCGAATGGGACAATACTTTTTTGGCAACAACCTCATAGGGAGAAACGATCATTATAAAACAAGGAAAATCAGAGCTCGCATGGAAAGATACAGACATTAGTTTTTTCTGCGTGCTGTTAGAGAGTGGAATAATAGAGAATTATTGTGAAGGTGGTTTGATGAACCCTCTGCCAGGCACTTGTGTGATTTGCAGATTAGCGATGTAGATTGTATGGTTCAATGGGGGGAAAACACGTTTCAAAATGTGTATGGGTATGAGATTTTTAAGTATAATGGCAGTTGCCACCAGAGTCATGTGCAGCAAGTGTGGAAAAGGAGCATTCATTATTATTTTTATCTTAAGCAAAATAATAAAACAGATTTCCTGAGTGATTTGCATGTGGGTAATTTGAAGCAAAGTCAGCCAGAGAGATAGACGTTCAAAAAATGCGAACTTCAGATTTTTATGTCTTTAGAAGTAATTGTGGGATACATCTGACACTTTGCACGTAATACCTTATCAATTCAAGGTCTCAGAATGTAAAATTTCACTCTTACAGCTTTTCAATAGTTTACAAATTGAAGCCAGGGTTGACTATTTTCTGAAAAGCCAGGGATGGCAATTTTTGGACCACTTTTAAAAAATGTCTCCAGCTAATTCTTTTGACTATTTTCATTAGAAAGGCTATGTTCTAAACCATCTACAGATTATATTTAGTTTTGCAATGAGAGCTTATAAGGTCCTAAAAAAAACAATGACAAGGTGGAGGTGCATTGAAAATCAGTCAATATTCCGCAGATTAAATCTGACGTCTTTTATTATATCTTACAATTGTTTAGTACTCTCTGGGGAAATCAGTCAAAAGTCGGATGACAAGGAAGTGAGAGAGAGCTTGAAAAAGTTCAAAAAAGGGTTGTCTTTTGCCGCGACTCATAGTGACATATTTTAGTCTGTTTTTCTGCTGTCACTACAGAATCAACCCGATTATGAACCTCTCAATTTACTGTGCAGTACTAAGGCAGAGGAGATCGTGGTAGTAAAATTGTTGCATAACAGCTGCAGCACACTTCATATAAGTAGCCTGCCGGTTTTACACCACTGCCACATTGGGTAAATTTTTGTGAATTTCACAACTGTCTTCCTGACATTTTTTGAAATGGATTCATGTTGTAGAGAACTATTAATGTGCCTTTTTATTGTGTAAAGCTATTGATGTATTAGTTTGATTCTGGTTCATTGTATATGGTATTTAGTGCTAGTGTAGTTTGTGGTTAATACAGAACATTTGTGTGCACTTCAAATTGTATAAATGTGTTGGTATGGTTAATGGTGGCTTAACCACTGCTGGTTCCTTTTAAAGTCAGAAAACCAGCATCCCCATCGCCATAGGGGCCACACCCGATTGCTGTGCAGCAGCAGCAGCAGCAGCACCCAGGGGTAAATGTCGTTACACAGGTTCCCAATCCCGATCATCAGGATCCCAAGCTGATGATACATTTCTATAAGTATGAGGCCAAAGCTGGAAAAGATCTCTTCTAAGAACCCAATGTTGTGTTATCTTAAAGTTGTTTGAATTTTTTACAGGTTTCAGTTATGTCCTCTGTAATATACTGCTGATATGATTGTTTGGGAAGAAATTTTGATAAGACAGAATGCAAAAAAAATTACATTTTTCAAATGTGACTACATCAAATTATTGGAGGGAAAAAATAACAACTTATATTTGACTCCTTATTCCATTTCATCTTTTATAAAAATAATTTTGTAGAGCAGAATGCTGTAGAGGGAAAAAAAGAAGAAAAAGACAGCTTGCTTTTCGTTTTTCTGGCTCATGCTCATTTTCCTAGTAATCATGACTTTTGATACTATCTTTCACAGTGAGTACTGAATAGTTGTAGAAAATAATAAAATATATAGATTTAATTTGAGTGTCAGCAGAATATAGGTCAATTTTCAATGTACCTCCATGTTGTCGTTCTTTTGTAGGGCCCTATATGCTCACATTCAAAACCAAAAAAATTTTTAGGCCGTTTAGGATATGGTCTTTCTAATCAAAATGGTTTAAGAGAGTTCGTAGATTTTTTTTTTGTAAGTGTGTGCCAAAAAACCATTTTTGACATTTTTAGAAATATTGTCAACTTTGTCCTCAAATCATAAACTATTGGAAAGCATTAGGAGAGTGAAATTTTGTATTCTAAGATCTTGTATTGGTATGTCATCACGTGCAAAGTTTCAGATGTATTCCAGAGATATAAAAAGCTAACTTCGCTCTCTCCTAGTGTTAAATAGGCAAAAGTAAAACTTTACCGACTTTCATTGGGAACATGTGTAATTGTTCACACAAAATTTCATCAAAATCTGTCATGGTTATGCATATTGATAGTCAGCTAAGTGCATCTGCAAAGTTCTCTAGGGGTTTTGGCTAAGTAAGTACCTAGATGATGTAGTAACAAAAGGTAATGACTATAATGCTTTACAACAACAAACATATGGCAACAACAAAGAGCTCCATACAATCAGCTGCAAAGAAAAATCGTTGAATTATATTTGCAAATAGGTGGCATAAGAATTTGATTTCATGTCTTGCTAACTTCTTCCAAGGACATTAGAAAATTAATTTTCTCTTAAAAGAGAGAATTTGTTTGCCGTTGGAAACATTTCAAGCCAACTACTGACAGAATCTTCAGATGTACCAGTGTATTGCACTGCTTTCTCAAGTACACAGGCCAAAGCATATTATTGTTAGACCCTTCTTTAAAAAAATTAGGACAGATGCTGTTAGGATTTGTCAGCTTAATGCGAGGAAGGTAGTCAGCTCTGGCTTCAGTGGATTTTTGTGTTGGTATGAAACTTCATGGCAAATTAAAACTGTGTGCTGGGCTGAGATTAAAACTCAAGTGTTGTGGCAACTGTTATACTGACTGAGCTGGCAAGTGTGTAAAATCAGGATTGTTGGTCACAGCGTAGACACTTCAGCCTCCTGAAGTCAGTGCCTTAACAGATGTACATCCTTCATTGCGCGCTTTGTAGTAAATATTTTTTGTATGCACTTGGAACAAGTAAGCTTGATAATATGGAAAATGATTGTGTGCTGTTCATAGCATCACTCAAAACATGTCACTCTAGATGTCACACATACTTACAGATAACTTGAGACAGTGACCATACTGCCTCAACTCTGTTACGTCTCTGTCTTCCTTTGTCTGTCTCAAGAACTGAGTCAGCATTGCTCCATGACAAGTGAGATGATGTTCTGAGGAAAATAAGCCATTAGTATTAAGCACAACACACATTTCATGTACAGGGTGTTTCAAAAATGACCGGTATATTTGAAACAGCAATAAAAACTAAACGAGCAGCTATAGAAATACACCATTTGTTGCAATATGCTTGGGACAACAGTACATTTTCAGGCAGACAAACTTTCGAAATTACAGTAGTTACAATTTTCAACAACAGATGGCGCTGCGGTCTGGGAAACTCTATAGTACAATATTTTCCACATATCCACCATGCGTAGCAATAATATGGCGTAGTCTCTGAATGAAATTACCCGAAACCTTTGACAACGTGTCTGGCGGAATGGCTTCACATGCAGATGAGATGTACTGCTTCAGCTGTTCAATTGTTTCTGGATTCTGGCGGTACACCTGGTCTTTCAAGTGTCCCCACAGAAAGAAGTCACAGGGGTTCATGTCTGGCGAATAGGGAGGCCAATCCACGTCGCCTCCTGTATGTTTCGGATAGCCCAAAGCAATCACACGATCATCGAAATATTCATTCAGGAAATTAAAGACGTTGGCCGTGCGATGTGGCCGGGCACCATCTTGCATAAACCACGAGGTGTTCGCAGTGTCGTCTAAGGCAGTTTGTACCGCCACAAATTCACGAAGAGTGTCCAGATAGCGTGATGCAGTAATCGTTTCGGATCTGAAAAATGGGCCAATGATTCCTTTGGAAGAAATGGCGGCCCAGACCAGTACTTTTTGAGGATGCAGGGACGATGGGACTGCAACATGGGGCTTTTCGGTTCCCCATATGCGCCAGTTCTGTTTATTGACGAAGCCGTCCAGGTAAAAATAAGCTTCATCAGTAAACCAAATGCTGCCCACATGCATATCGCCGTCATCAATCCTGTGCACTATATCGTTAGCGAATGTCTCTCGTGCAGCAATGGTAGCGGCGCTGAGGGGTTGCCGCGTTTGAATTTTGTATGGATAGAGGTGTAAACTCTGGCGCATGAGACGATACATGGATGTTGGCGTCATTTGGACCGCAGCTGCAACACGGCGAACGGAAACCCGAGGCCGCCGTTGGATCACCTGCTGCACTAGCTGCGCGTTGCCCTCTGTGGTTGCCGTACGCGGTCGCCCTACCTTTCCAGCACGTTCATCCGTCACATTACCAGTCCGTTGAAATTTTTCAAACAGATCCTTTATTGTATCGCTTTTCGGTCCTTTGGTTACATTAAACCTCCGTTGAAAACTTCGTCGTGTTGCAACAACACTGTGTTCTAGGCGGTGGAATTCCAACACCAGAAAAATCCTCTGTTCTAAGGAATAAACCATGTTGTCTACAGCACACTTGCACGTTGTGAACAGCACACGCTTACAGCAGAAAGACGACGTACAGAATTGCGCACCCACAGACTGTGTTGTCTTCTATACCTTTCACATCACTTGCAGCGCCATCTGTTGTTGAAAATTGTAACTACTGTAATTTCGAAAGTTTGTCCGCCTGAAAATGTACTGTTGTCCCAAGCATATTGCAACAAATAGTGTATTTCTATCGCTGCTCGTTTAGTTTTTATTGCCGTTTCAAATATACCGGTCATTTTTGAAACACCCTGTATGATTTTCTGGTAAAAACCATTACATAGTGAACTTATGTTAAAATATGAAGTATGATCTAGTCGTCACTTTTTGAAATTAACCTGTATACTGATTTCAGTAAGAAAACATTATTTAGGAGGTATATTTCAACGACATTTTTAAATAAGTGACTTTGTTATCATTTCATCTCCTTTGGGAATTTGACAGCTTAATCTCTGAACTTCTGTCCTAGTGTGCGCGACAGATGGGTAGATGTATTCATTTGGTGCAGAAAAGGTTCAATACATTTTTAATAGTTTTTTAAAATAAGTCCAACAACTATGCTTTGTTATTTTTCTTACGGCCCCTTTTTGTGCAGTCTGGAAATTGCCCATATTTTGTACTTTTAGTACCCAGGAAAGAGTCCATAGTTAATTGGGGGCACATAAGGGTAGTATGTTGCCATAAACCACTCACTTTTATGCACTGATGGTAGGATCCCCTAGATTTGGCAAGTTTATTCTGCTGTTTTTGAGTGACACAACGAGAACTGCTGTTTTGCAAGCTTGGCTCTAAAGCACAGTTTCTTTCATGACTTGAAGTGGAGGGAGCTGGAGGTGATACCCTTCAACAATTATTGTTAAGATTTTTGAGTGTGCATTTGCAAATAAGGCTGTTCAGTCATGATGAATATATGACACCTGTTCTATCCATTTACAAGCATTTCTGGTAAAAACTTTAAAAATGTGTGTACAGGCAGAACTGAATGAAGTTAATGGCAGTTTTGCCCTATTGTACACGAGTACATCATAATGTAATTAAAATGTGGTGATATGAACACTGCAGATTAGGTATGTTCTGGATGTCTGAGGATCCTTGGAGTAAATGGTGTATAAAATTCATGTGCACATGAAGTAGAGTTCATGATCCATTATAAATGCATTTAGTTTGTGAAGAAGATTGAGCTTCGTTATTTGCATCTATCCAGTAATCGTTGGAAATTATCTTTACTGTAGTGAGTCCTGTTGCTGCTAAATACATTTCTCACGATATAACATTTCTATAAAATGTGGGAATTACAGATGTATGGTAGCTGCCATTATAAAATAAAATTTGGAGAGACAGTTAGCTGGTCTGGGAAAGAGTGTGAAATAATAAGGGAAAGTAAGAATAGATAATGAAAGAAAAAACAATGGAGATGGAAGAGAAAATAAGAAGTATGAAGAAAGCTGGTAGGGGGGGGGGTGAGAGAGAGAGAGAGAGAGAGAGAGAGAGAGAGAGAGGGGGGGGGGGGGAGAGGATTGCTGGCAGTAGGACAAAAATACTCTGCCACATTGGGCAGGACAATGGGATACACTAATCGGGAAACTTCAGTGTTCTCTTGAGTCTAGCACAGGTTTGATTTTGACACTGTTAACTGGAGTGTTAATTCCACAGATCTGTGGCTGAAGTAGAAAAGACAAATTTAAGAATAATGGATGTGTAGAGAAAGATGCGGATTGCATTGTGTCTTGAAGGAGTAAAGCATTGGCTGGTTCATGTTGCACAACATTAAGCATAAAAGAGGTTAAATTGTCACAAACAGTGGTTGGTTTAATGACAATAGCACTTCACTCAGCATAGTCCTATTGGAGGTAATGTGCACTTGCCGTTCTCTAATGACGAATTTATATACCCAACCAGTTATGGGAGGACTGGTCAGAGACTTAACACCAGGCCATTGGTTCTGTAACCTGAATTTTTGCATATCAGATCAGCTCACATCACAAACTGCATATTTGTGTGTGTGTGTGTGTGTGTGTGTGTGTGTGTGTGTGTGTGTGTGTGAGCAGATGAAGTTACATGCAGAGGCTGGCCACTATGTCACCAGGGGTAAAGGTGTGACAAACGACAAACCAGAGCCAAAAGTGGAAATCACAGGGTCTCACTGCAATGGTCATGTGGAAGTCTGACAGGTGACCTGAAAATATGAGTCTACATGAACAACAAGATGCTTGTCCAACAAACCCGCCTACCATCGCATCACCTCTCATGCCATAGAAAGATGGAGATATTGAATAAAATGCTCCCGTTCTTAAGCAGTATGTAAATGGATTCAGAGTAAATGTCAAAGGACAAATGTCTGGCACAGGGGAGACCTGTGTGTGCACTTATTTACAGCAAACACATTGTAAATGATTTGATGTACTTGATACGAGTTAAGATCATACAGTATGAACAACTCAGTAGTGTGTGAAATGAAGTACTGGCAGAATTCAGTTAGCCAAGACAATGTAGCTTGTGTGTGTGTGTGTGTGTGTGTGTGTGTGTGTGTGTGTGTGTTGGAGATTAAAGATTCAGTATTACAGTCTTCTGTGTGGCAACTGATTCACATTAATTTGAAACTTGCAATATTGAAGTGATATTTCCTTTTCATACTTCAGTTTCTCTTCTTATATGTACTTTGTGGAATGAGTATTGGTTGGTAAATAGATCTGTAGATACTATTACAATCCTATAGTGTAACATTAAAGTGACAAAATTTTTAAATTTTTCTGCTTTTCAGATTATAAAACCACAATTTAATAAGTAGAGATAGGTGAGAAGAAATTCAAAGCTGTATAAGCATGCAACTGTAGGAGAGGTAGATGCCAATTATGAAAAGATTAAACAAACCTTTGGAAGAAGGAGAAGCTATGTGAAAAGGTGGTTCTCAGATGACAGCCCAGCATTGTAAGCAGAGAATGCTGAAAGATGGTAGGAACGTAGAGTCGGGGGAAAACTACATGGCAGTGTTATGGAAAGAGAAGAGGAAATGGATGATAATGATTGACTATACAATTCTGTGAGAAAAATTTGGCAAAGCGTTTGAAGGCCTAAGTTGAAAAAGAACCTATGGCAGACAAGCATATCTCCTGCAGCGTTACTAAGATCTGTGGAACACTCAACCATGACTGAACTGTTTCATCCAGTTTGTTTTATATATATGATGGCCAAATACTCTCAGGATTGAAGAAAAATGTAATTTCCAAGTACTAGAGAAGGCAAATGCTGACAGTTATATTGCCTGTCTGAGTAGTCATAGATGGAAAAATACTGACACAAGTTATCAACACAATATTGGAATAAGTGGTGGAAGCAGATCTAAGGAAAGACCACATAGGTGTCAGAAGAAATGTAAGAACATTGTAGGCAATACTGACCCTACAGCTTACTTTAGATTGATTGAAGAATCTAAAATTCATACTTTAAGCACTTAGAAAAGGCTTTTGATAATGTTGAGTGCAACAAAATTTTGAAGTTATCAGGATAAAATACAGGGAGTAAAAAGTTATCTAAAATTTTAAAAGAAAAAATATTATTGTTAAGAGGTGAATGAAATCAAAGGGAGGCTGTAATTAAGAAGGGTTAGAGGATTGTAACCTATTCCTTATGTTGTTCATTCTGTACACTGAACAAATACTAAGGGAAATCAAGCAGACAATAGGAAGAAATAAATAAAATTAGAGAGAAGAATTAAATGCTTTGAAGTTCACTGATGATGCCAAAGTATTTCAAAGATAGGAATGGATGGTGCCTTGAAAGACTGTCTTGTATTATGTAGACATAAAAAGAACTAAAAGTGTAGATGAATTAAATCAGTCAATGATTGAGGCACTAGATTATGAATTGAGAAGCTAAAAGCAGTAGGTTAGTTTTATTTGGGGAGCAACATAACAGTTGATCATAGGAGGTGGTTTAAAATGCAGATGTATAATAGCTAGACATGTTTTTCTGAAAAAGGTGTTACCATACGTACATTTAAGTGTAGATAAGTATTTCCTGAAAGTATTTGTCTGGAGTCTTGCCTTATATGAGCAAAAATAGTGCATACAAAAGGAGAGTCGAAACTTTTGACGTATTGTGTTAGACAAGAATGCCAAAAATGAGTTGGTGAGATCAAGTAACCAGTGAAGAGATAGAGGATCAAATTGGGGAAGATGGAGCTTTGTGGCACAACTTGGCTAAATAAAGGAACAGAATGGTAGGGCACATCATAGGGCATTGAGGAGTGTTTGATTTAGTAATGAGGAAGAAGTATGGGAAGTAAAAACTGTAGAGGGAGACAGACTAAAGTCTTACTGCAGTAAATTGATGTTGGGTGCAGTATCTTTTTGTAGGTGTGAAGACTTCAGTGAGACAAACATGGAGAGCTGCTAAACCAATTTTCAAACTGATTACGATGACAACAGTTGGTTAGTGTGACTCACAATCATGCTGAAACAGAATTACATGATTTTGCTATATTCTTTGTAGAAACAATCAATGCTGCCAACATCATTGATAATTTAAAAAAAAAATGTACAGTTAAACAGTTAATTTCTTTCAGCACATTCATGGTTTGGATTACAACAGAACCAGTTTCTGGATAGTATTATATTTATGTTAATGTGATTCTCACTTTTCCTTTCCTCCCAATCTTTTTCCCATACACGAGACTGAATTAATCACAATTGATCTTAAACTCTACATTTTTACTATCATTTTAACTTGCAGGTGACCTGGGTCCAGTATATGGTTTTCAGTGGCGCCACTTTGGGGCAGACTATGAAGGACCACATGCAAACTATGGAGGCAAAGGTGTTGATCAACTCCACCAAGTGATAAACATGCTACGTTCAAATCCAGATGACCGCCGTATTATCATGAGTGCATGGAACCCCCCAGACTTGGGCTTAATGGCACTGCCCCCTTGCCATTGCTTGGTCCAGTTTTATGTAGCAAATGGGGAGTTGTCATGTCAGCTGTATCAGAGGTCAGCAGATATGGGACTTGGGGTGCCATTTAATGTTGCCAGCTATGCTCTGTTGACATGCATGTTAGCAGCTGTCACCAACTTGAAGGTAAAATTCTTTGCTTTCCCAACTTTTGGGATAATAGAAAGTTGTGCTAAAGTGCACTTACAGTATACCAGGCTCTTCTGTGCAATTTATTTCCATTACTTCTAACCATTTGGGTGATAGTATACGCTATTCAGCGAGGATTGCCAGTTCAGATTACTTGATTAGACTTCAGACAAGATTTCATTAATAATGGTTTTGACGTGGAGAGCTAAAGCTAGATGATCATTGATCTGTTGATAATGGATTATAAGTTTGGTTACAGATTTTCATGTTCTATATTTGTGTTCTATGTACCTCAGAATACAACCTAATTTATTGGGTCATTATTTTGTATTCCAATGCAGTTGCTTTAATTTGCAGGGCAAGATAGAACAATTGTGTATGAATAGATTTCATTGTAAAAAGCAGGTTACGTATGTAATGTTCAGCATCTACGAAGCTTCCAGTCCTGAAAGATGGAGGTGATGGTGTGCAGGCAAACTTCTCAAGTTCATTGAAATAATATTTGGCAAAAAAGTTTGTATGTGGGAAGCAGCCTGATGATAGGAAACATATAAAAGTAAATTTATTTGTGGGTGAAACAAAGTAGGGCAAGTTTTATTGTTGAACAGCTGCATTTATCAAATCATTCTGTTGTCAGTCGGTGCCACTTTTGAGGTGAAGTTTGGGTTGTGTACTGTATGAAGAATGGCAACAAACTTGGAGATGTTGGTCGTATTGTACAGATTGATGAATACGTTTCAGAAGAGAAAGTTCAGAAGAGGTAATAATCGTATTCCTTGCCAACAGATGTTGGGCAGTGTGGAGAGAGGAAGCAAGAAGTGTTTCTTTAAAGCTGTTGACCAAAGGATAGACTATGTTCTCATGAATGTGATGGAAAAACAGTAATTTCAGATTGCATCCTATCATACAAGTAACTTTCTGATGGCTTTATGCACATAACTATGAACCATAGAAGTACTTTCAAAAATCCAGGTGCAAATGCATACACTCCTATGGAAGGGACATGGTGGCTATAAGGTACACTCTACACGGAGCAAAATGATGCAAAAACATGTGTAACTCCTATTTGTTTGAATGTATATGGAGAATGAAGTGAAGTGAGGAAAGGGGCTTTCTTATAAAAGTTGTTTGCAAGATTTACAATCCAAAATAGAGCTTAAATTTTTGTTCTGTATTGTTCTTTTTGATGACTGTTACAACTAAACGCTAAACATAACTTGTTAAGGCCCAAAGTTGCATTAATGCAACATTTAATTCATAATCTTTTTATATAAATGAGTTGCACAAAATTTCAAATTTTTTTATTCAAAAATTAAGACATCTGCAATAACTGGTTCAGGAATTTTAAATGGATCACTGAATGTAATGTTGGCCACTTTGTATTTTCAAACTTCCAGATAAATTTGTGTATTTCATTGTGAAAGTTTTCATTTTCTTTCCTAATTAGCACATGATGATTTTTAAATGAATTGTATACAGTGAACTTCTTTCAACCTTGTTATCATACTATATCACTGTTTATGAATATAATAGAGGGAAACATTCCACGTGGGAAAAATATATTTAAAAAGAAAGATGATGAGACTTACCAAACAAAAGCACTGGCAGGTCGATAGACACACAAACAAACACAAACATACACACAAAATTCTAGCTTTCGCAACCAACGGTTGCCTCGTCAGGAAGGAGGGAAGGAGAAGGAAAGACAAAAGGATATGGGTTTTAAGGGAGAGGGTAAGGAGTCATTCCAATCCCAGGAGCGGAAAGACTTACCTTAGGGGGAAAAAAGGACAGGTACACACTCGCGCGCACACACACACACACATATCCATCCACACGTACACTTCAAACTATTGTTTTACAATAATGTTGCATTTACACAACTTTGGGACAGTATTTGTGAAACGTGGCTGCTTTATTCTACCTCAGTGATATATTGGTATTCCATTGTTGTCTGAACAGTTTATTACGGTTAGGTGTTGTTTGAAAGATATTCACTCAGTTTGGTTGGTTTACGTGTAGAACATCCGACGAAATTAGGCAGAGGGAAGACTGAGGACTATGTGGTTTTATAACTTGAGTGTCATTCTAATATGACAGTCTTAACCAAGATAACCAAGATATTTGTAGGCATATACATCTCTGTTTCAGTTTGAACTTTATTGATAAGAGGTGTGTTTACCACTGGAACAATAATTGTGACCAAATATTCCCTACTGTTAAGTCAGTTTCATTAAAGTTTTGCATTTTATTTACTTTTGTGTTATGAATTGAATGGTAATTTACCACAGCTTTGCTATGAATGAATGCAGACAGGTCATTCAGGGATTTCTGCTTGTTTAGGAATGTCTGATTATTATGCAAAATCCCTGTCTGCTGCAGAACTTATGGCTATATTGAATTAAGATCTTTGAGGTTGCAGACAGCTTTCATTGCACTTACATTCCACCAGGTGTTGATCAAATCAAAGATGAAGAAGACATTGATGAAGATCCTCTTGTTGAAGAAGAGGAAACTATTACTATCACAGGTTCATTTGAAATGTGTGCACATAGTGAACAAGACAGTAAATTCAGCTGTGGTGTCAGAACCCAGTGCATCTGCTAAGAAAAGGCTGTGGTGTCAGAACCCAGTGCATCTGCTAAGAAAAGGAACTAACATGAAAAAGAAATGAAGATGTTTTTAATAGGAGGAAGGTTCAACCAACATACACCTTTTTACCAATAACAGAGAAACTACCAAAGACAGAAGACAAAAAGAATAGAGTAGAGGTCACAGAAAGGGGCAAAAAGAAAGACTATCAGAAAATTAGCTTTCTCAAAATATGCGAAATGCGGCCATGGTCAATTGCAGCTGGAACCAGACTGCGAGCAGCAGTGCATTATGGGAGAGGCAACTGAGTGGGGATAAGGAGGAGGCTGGGGTGGGGAGGGGGAGGGATAGCAGGTTAGGGGTGGGGGATGTTAAAGTTCTGCTAGTGATAGTGTACAGGGACAAAGTGGGCAGTAGGGCAGCTAGGTGCAGTCAGGAGGTTAGATGGAGGGTGGGGAAGAGAGAGGGGGCTTAGCAGAAAAGAAGAGAAGTAAAAAGTTTGGATGCAGTTGTGGAATAGAGGGCTATGTAGAGCTGGAATGGGAACAGGCAAGGGGCTAGATGGGTAGGGACAATGACTGATGAAGGTTGAGGCCAGGAGGGTTATGCAAACATAGGATATGTTGCAGGGAGAGTTCCCACTTGTGCAACTGAGAAAAGCTCCAGATGGCACATTCTGTGAAGCAGTCATTGAAATGAAGAATGTTGTGTTGGGTGATGTGCTCAGAACAGGGTGGTCCGGCTGCTTCTTAGCCACAGTTTGTCAGTGGCCATTCATGTGGACAGACAGTTTGTTGGATGTTGTTCCCACGTAGGATGCAGCACAGTGTTCGCAGCTTAGCTTGTAGATCACGACTGGTTTTACAGGTAGCTCTGCCTTTGATGGGATAGGTGATGTTTGTGACTGGACTGGAGTAGGTAGTGGTGGGAGGATGTATGGAACTGGTTTTGCATCTAGGTCTATTACAGGGATTTGAGTCTTGAGGCGAGGGGCTGGGAGCAGGGGTTTTGTAGGGATGGACGAGGATATTGTGTAGGTTGGGTGGGTGGCAGAATACCACTGTGGGAGGGATAGTGGGTAGTACAGTCATCATGTCGGGGATGACAAGAGGTAGCCAAAACCCTGGCAGAGAATGTAATTTAGGTGCTTGCTCCTCTGTGGCCAGATGGTGGGACTTTGGGAGGTGTTGGGTGTCTGGAAAGATAAGGCATGGGAGATCCGTTTTTGTACAAGGTGGGGAGGGTAATTACAATCTGTAAAGGCCTCAGTGAGACCCTTGGGATATTTTGAGAGGGATTGCTCGTTACTACAGTCTCGATGGCCATGGATAGCTAGGTTGTATGGAAGGGACTCCTTGGAGTGGAATGGGTGGCAGCTGTGGAAGTGGAGGTATTGCTGGTGGTTGGTAGGTTTTATATGGACAGAGGTACTGATACAGCCATCTTTGAGGTGGTCAACATCAAGGAAGATGGCTTGATAGGTTGAGTAGGACCAGGTGAAGCAAATGGGGGGAGAAGGTGTTGAGTATCTGGAGGAATGTGGATAGTGTGTCCCTTACCCTCAATTCAGATCACGAAGGTGTCATCAGTGAATCTGAACCAGATGAGGGGTTTGGGGTTCTAGGTGTTTAGGAAGGATTCCTTTGGGATGGCCCATGAGTAGGTTGGTGTGGGATGGTGCCGTGTGGTTGCCCATAGACAAGCCCTGGATTTGTTTGTAGGTAATGCCTTCAAAGGAGAAGTAATTATGGCTGAGGATATAGTTGGTCATGGTGACTAGGAGGGAGTTAGTTGGTTTAGAATCTGTCAGGTTTTGGGAAAGGTAATGTTCAATAGCGGTAAGGCTATGGGCATTTGGGATAATAGCGTAAAGAGAGGTGGCATCAATAGTGACAAGCAGTGTCGTGTAGTAAAGGAATAGGAACTGTGGAGAGTTAAAGGAAATGGTTGGAGTCTTTTATGTGGAAGTGTAGGTTGTGGTTAATAGGTTGAAGGTGTTTATCTATGAGAGCAGAGATTATCTCAGTGGGTGCACAGTAACTGCCCACAATGTGGCATCCTGGGTGGTTAGGAGCATGTAGAAGGTAGGAGTGTGGGAACTGGTACAGATGCCACTGTCTTTCTTAGAGAGGCTGAGACTGGACTTGTCGGAAAAATGCTGTATTTTTCTTAGCACACCAACAATGGTGTTTACTGTATGCTCAACTTGAGACAAATTATGACATCCTGTTGGTAATCACTCACATACTGATACTGTAACATTTGCAAACTTCATCACTTGTTGTTCCACTCTTCTACGTATGATCTGAGTTTGGAATTTTGGGGGCCATTCTTCCCGTGCATTGCAGTTTTCATACAAATTAACATAAGTTGCAATATGTGACACTATTTGTAAGTTACCGCAGCTGATGACTTAGTCATAAGTCTCTGGTAAATAAGATAATTAATATCATAGCTATAAATTGCTGGAAAGGAGATGTTATTCTGCTGAATGGCTGAGCGTATGATGCTTATTGCATTAGGATGTTTATTACAGAAGGGGCCATATGAAGTGGGGGTGTTAACGAGTTACTATTAAAGTCCGTGGAGTGCAATAAATGTACATGGTGTGTAGTTTGTCACCATAACACACAACGAGGTTCTTCATATTTCGACACAGGCTGATTGCTCCTACATCTTTCCTGCTCTGACCAGAAGATCTGTGATAATGTATTTGTTGTATCATGTAACATCTGGCTGATTTTATGCTAATGCATTTCTATATCAATCTGGCTAATAATTTGGAAAGTAGTGAGTACTTTGAATAGTCTGGTATATGCTCTATGGCTTACAGAAGCTGAAGAAACAGGTATATAATTTTGTCCCTTAAGACTCAATATAAATCGCGTCTTAAGTCATCGCAGTATTGATATTTTACATAAGCATAGAATTAGTTGAAAAGTCATGTAATGGTTCTTTAAAGTGAAGTAAGTGTAATCTGTTGCTCTACTCAGTAATATGGTACTATGGAACTTTTTGCATCTTTTACAGCCTGGTGAGTTTATACACACTACTGGTGATACTCATGTCTACTTGAGCCACGTTGAGGCACTGAAAGTGCAGATAAAGCGTGAGCCTCGTCCTTTCCCTAAGCTGGTAATAAAACGTGAAGTCGCCAACATTGAAGAATTCAAGCTAGAAGATTTTGAGCTTCAGAATTATAATCCTCATCCCAAAATTGAGATGGAAATGGCAGTGTAGAAAGTCAGCTCAGCTTTCTAATATTCTTCAGTATTTTGATCTTTCCAGTGCAAGAACCAAATATTGTGGAAATTTTATACATATGTTTGTGATAATTATAATTTTTAATTGTAGTATTAAGTGTTATTTGTAGAAACAATATATTTTAAGATTTTGCGTACACTGTTTTACTGAAAATAAAAACAAATATATAATAAATAAACATTTTCATTTTGATATCTCAGCACACTTTTGACTGTATGTGATCACCCTGTTGGAAAACTTGATGTACATCTGCAGCTATTGTATTTTCAAGCTCGTCTCTGGTATGACTGACTTCATCAGTGTGAGAGTCATCTGTGAGATGATAAAGGTTATAGATCAGCTGTCAGAGTGCTTTTCATCTATTACGTACACATGGCAATCGTGAAGATGTGTCGACACTGTGTGTGTGTGTGTGTGTGGGTGTGTGTGTGTGTGTGTGTGTGTGTGTGTGTGCGTGTGTGTGCGTGTGTGAGCGTGTGTGAGCGTGTGTGTGCGTGCGTGCGTGTGTGCAGCAGTAAAATACAACACATCTTTTGGAAAGTACATCTGCTTCTTCATATTCTATTTTTGGAGTCTCCTAGCAGTGCCAGTTCTAAAACTTCAAAACTTGATGTTAACCGAATTTTAAATGTACTTGATGTCTTCTGTTGCAATCTACGTGTTGTTTTACACTTCAGACCAGCAGCAAATGAACCCAGTTATACCTGTAATATGAAACTCCTGCAGTTATATCCTTCTCATTTGGTAATGTAACAATGAAAATAATAATTTTTTTAGAATATATTGTAATTAGATAGATAAAAGATCTGCTCCTCAAGCAGTGGCCAGAGAAAACACATATAAAAGGTTATACTTCTGCAAGCTTTCAGAGCCAGTGGCTTGATTGAAGGGGAAGAGGTGTGAAGGAAAAAGACTGGAGAGCCTAGGAAAAGGTGGTAGATTTCAGAGAAGTCACCCAGGACCATGGGTCAGGGGATGAGAAGGGAAGACCAACCCATCCGGTAAGTCTGCCTTAACCCACAGTTCAGGGTGGCTTACCAGAAACCAATCCCTTTCCCTAATCATCTCCAGCCCTTTTCCTCCCACCCTTCTGCCAGAAGGAGCCACTGGCTCCGAAAGCATGCATAAGTATAACCTACTTTTATGTATGTGTTCTGCTACCACTTGATGAGTAAATCTTTTAGCTGTCTGATTATGTTCCATTTGGTAGTGTGTTTTATTTTCTTTGGATTTCATCTCAGCTGCTGTTTTTGTAGATTTTCTATTTGTACTAAACATTCAGTGTCGTCTGCACTTACATTCCGCTAGACATAAGTGTTACAATGTTATCAAAATGAGAGTTGCTACTCACTGTCTTGTGACAGCATCTCTGCTGTACAGTGAGTAGCACCTTTCATTTTCATAATACTGTTACATTCAACCTGGATTTTCTACTGTTAGACATAAGTGCAGTGTTTTAAATATTTTTGTTAACCTAAATGGCTGTACTTTGAGTAACAGTAGTTAATTGGTTAGACAGAATGTTCCAGCCAACGTCTTTGCAAGGAGATAGAATATCAGGTCCATTCTTAACTGTCAAATATAAAATTCCAAATGCTGCTGGTATAATAAACTTTGAACTTTAAGGTCACCATTGTTCTGACTGGTTTGACACAGGTCACAACTACTTCATCTCCTGTGCCATATTCATCACCAGTTTTCCCATTGTACTGCGTAACTTTAATTGAATGCTATATTCCAGATGTACATTCACAGAAATACAGGGGGAGGCAGTGAAACGGCACGATTTCGACTCCGGCTGACAGGTGTGATGGAGGGTTGTGGGAGTGGGGGAAACGACCTTGAGTGTCTAAACAGGTGGAAATTTCAGTAGCCATGGAGCATTGGTCAAGCATGCAATGTGCATTTGGTGTAAAAGCATATTATAACATATTATAAAAACATAGTGTGATTGGGGGCCAGCGCGCTTTCCGTTGAGTTTAATCTACTGCCATAGGCTCCCGTGCCACCAAGGAAAGATATCCTCCTGTGGGTGAAAAACTTTGAAGCCACTGCAAGCAGGACGAAGAAAATAAGTGGCATTGAAAAAAACAATCTGGACACCAGAGAACATTGATTGTGCATGTGATTCATTAGTATAAAGTCCATGACAGTCAGCAAGGTGGCACAGCGCTGAACTTGGTCTGAGCAATCGATCAGTGGGTCAGATTTTGAAGAATGATCTACACTATCATCCATACAAAATATAGATAGTGCAAGCCCTAAAACCTAATGATTACAACCATTGCATATGCTTTTGCCAAGCGATGCTTAGTTATCGGAAGAAATGGAGAAAGAGTGCATAACTTATGGATGAGTGATGAACCCCACTTTTACTTTAGTGGCTACTTCAACAAGCAAAACTTCCAGTATTGGTCCGCAAATAGCCCACGTGATCTTCATGAAAAGCCACTCCATTCTGATAAAGTAACAATTAGATGTGCAATATCTTCTCGTGGAATAGTGTGACCCTGTTTTTTTGAAGATGAACTTAATAACACAGTAACAGTGACCTCTGAACATTATGCGGACATGTTGGCAACTTTGGTCTGCCTGAAATCGATCAGTATGATCCAGATGAAGAAAGGCTCTTCCAGTAAGATAGTGCAACAAGCCATACACTAATGTCTCAATGGATTTGCTTAAACTCGCATTTCCAGGATGGCTAATCAACAAGAATGGTGATATCCCTTGGCCTGCCATTTGCCAGATTTGATCACCCCAGACTTCTTTCTTTGGGGCTATCTTAAATGCAAAGTCTTCGAGGAAAATCCACCAAGAACAAAAGAAGGTCTGAAGGAGCAAATCTGGCAGGAACATTCCGCTGTAGATGTTACAGAACATCATGGGAGGATTTCATCTTAGACTCACACAATGTGTGCAAAACCAAGGACGCCACCTTACTGACACCATATTCAAAAAATGATTGTTTTAAGTTAAAACATTAATTTCCTCTCATGTACTTAAGATTCATGTTGAAATAATTATACTCTTTTTGTAAATATATAATTGGTGATTTTTCAAAACCGTGCTCTTTCACTGCCTTACCCGGTATGTTCCGCAAATAATTTCAGTGAAGAATGCCTTCTTTGACTATGCTAATCATCCTGTAACATCCTTTCTTTTTCTGTAATGGGTTATTGTCCTTCCAGGATTGCAGAACTTCACTTTGTTGGCTGTATGGTCCAGTTTTAAAGTCATCATTAATCTCATTTCTGAAATACTTCATTACTTTCTTCCTTCTTTTGTTCACCCCCAAGCAATATTATTTGCTGATTACACTGTTCATTCCATTCAACAAAATCTGTAATTGTATCTCACTTTAAAGAGCATAGCAAAGTCATCAATGAAATACTTATATCTTTTCAGCCTGAAATTTAACCCCACCCCTGAAACTGTATTACTGTCATAGCCTCTTCAGTGTACAGCTGGAATAGTAGGGAGAAAGATAACATTCCTGGCTTATGCCCATTTCAATCCGAGCACATTTGTCTTGGTCTTCCATTGTTGTTGCCTGTTTATTATTGCATGTCTTGTTTATTGTCCGTCGTTTTCTTTATCTTACACCTCCTCTTTTTCTAGTAATTCCAAACCTTTTGCATTATATTAAACTGTCAAATATTTTTTATTGGTGGGAAAATAATATGAAGCTCTGTGGATTATACGTGTCTTGCCTCCATTATTTAATACAGAGTCAATACTGCCCCTCTACTGCCTTTACCTTTCCTAAAGCCAAACAGATTGTCATCTAACAGATTCTCAATTTTATTTTCCATTCTTTTGTATATTATTCTTGTCTTTAACTTGGTTTCGAGAGCTGTTAAGCTGATTGTACAATAGTTCTCAGAGTTATCTGTGTTTGCTATATTAGGGAGTGTGCAGATGATACTCTTTTGAAAGTCCAATGGTATATCTCCAGTATCGTAGACCCTGTGCACAGACTTAATCATTTGATTACTATTCGCTGGCTGCTGTGGCCGTGCGGTTCTAGGCACTTCAGTCCGGAACCACGCGGCTGCTACGGTCGCAGGTTTGAATCCTGCCTTGGGCATGGATGTGTGTGATGTCCTTAGGTTAGCTATGTTTAAGTAGTTCTAAGTCTAGGGGACTGATGACCTCAAGTGTTAAGTCCCATAGTGTTTAGAGCCATTTGAACAATTTTTGATTACCATTACCCCCAATTGTTTTAATAAATTGTACAGATATGTTACCTATTCCTTCTGTCTTGTTTAACTGCAAGTTTCCAGAGCTGCAACAAACTCTAATACTGGATGCCAGATGCCTTCTTAGCAGGCAGTCCCTCTCTCTTGTAGAGATCTTCATCATACTTAAAGTTGACAGGTTTGCTTGTAATTTTGTTGGAAGTAGTTTCGACTTCTTTATAAGCTGGATGTGTGCATCCACGATACACTTCTTTTTCGCTTTGTTCATTTTTCCTGCAGCCATTTCACTCTTGCGTACACATATTTCCCACTGATTTTATTCCCAAGTAACACAACTCATCTTGAGGATGAAGTTCATTGTTGCATTTGTGTATTTCTTGCAAATAAAATTGTATTTGGATAGCTTTTACCTTGAACAAACTTAATTCCTTTTCTCTGCATTTCTACTCAGATATGTTTTGACGAAGTTACAGCACCACACATGTTAACCCTCCACCCTCCCTGCTTGTATTGAATTCTGTGTGGCACATATATTGGTCTGAGAGTGCTCTTATGTTAATCAGTTTTTACATATCCAATTCCATAACTTTGTCAGTGCATGCTGGTACATTGGTGCTTGAGCAGAAGGTAATCATTTTGATCCCTGTCAATGGAATGAAATTTATTTATATGTATTTACCTAGCAAGGGGTAACCTTGCACCATTGTTCTGGATTCAATTCAAATACCTCTCTCAGTATCTTGTGGAGTGGAGGTATGTGACACTATGATAATAACCTGTACACCTCATAAACAAAAAGGCCCTCATAAACACTACACTACAATATACACACAATCACCACAGTCATTTGTGCTAGAGACAACTCTTATACTCCTGGAATTTTTCTTTGGCTGTGTGTGCTGCAGTTGAAGACAAATTTTTCACTAGATATGCAAATATGGACTGCCGACTTAGTAAATTTGTGTAATACTTTGGGATGGGGCATTTCAGTGCCAGATGCAGACAGCTAAATTGTGTGTTTGTTTCAGTAAATCTGTTAAAATATTTGAGTCCTACACCAACAATTATTTTGCTTTATTTAGGTAGTTGTAGATAGAATGCTAAACTCAAGTGGAGCAGGCTGTATGGAGGACTCGGTTGCAGTGCTGATAATGCAGGCTTCGTATTTGCCTGGAGAGAAATCCTCCCTCCTTTATGCTATAGAAGTCCATTGTTGTGCCTTCTGATTTACGATATCCAAGTTGGGTCATAGAACTGTGATTTTATACGCACAAATGGCATTAGTGCTGCCACCATATATCCCCTCAATGGGTGGAGGAATTGTTTAAATGCTTACTCAACTAAAACGTTTTCACACAGTGAGGTTAAAACTAACAGCAACTGTATACAGTTAATAAATTGGAAGCCCAAATTCATATCAGTTGACACAGATTATTTTTTTGTGAGTATGAATGCAATCAATTATCAAAGTGTGTTTTTGATGGTTTGAACATTTCTGATTCCAGTTTAAAGCGGTACTGATTTTAAACTTGTAATCATTGTGCTTTCTCTGTAAGCAGACACATGGATTCAATGTCAGTGAAAAAAGAATTATTGGAAATTAGTACAGTTGCGGTGCATCCTCAGTAGACAGTGGCATGAAACAGTCTGTAAAATGGCCCTTCTTGCTTATCTTCAATATTCGTATTTAATGTTATCAAGCAGACTTATGAAACATGCAGTTTTTTATTTGGATTCATTGTATATCATAATGCATATTTTCCACAGCTTCATAATGTCATTTGGTTTTATTCCATCAACATAGAGTATCTGGTTAAGGAAGTGATTTATCACCTGTGCCATATACCACTACTTACATGTTTTCCAGTGAAGCCTGGGATCTGTCAATGCCTCCTTTTACTTTCAGTGGCATGTTTATGCCTCTGGACAGTGATGCAACTCCACGAATGCAGCTGCTGGGCAATAATTAGTGGCAAGTAGGAAGGTGAGAGTTTTGTTCTCAAGGTTCTTCGAAGAGGCAGTGACCCAGTGGTGCACGTGGAACTGCAAATAACACAATGAAAGTAGTGTCTGGAACAGTAACTGAAAGACCAGCTGTTTTACTTATTGATATATGTAGAAGCACTACACCAAACTGGGAACCTGCAAAATGTGTTTTCATTTACTTGGTGCTATGAATTTCTCAGTTTGTTACAGCCTACAAAAAGACGGATTATATCCAATCTTTTGAGGGACACACTCCACCAATAAACTTCATATTGTGCAGTTTCAAACTTACTTGAAAATTCTTACGTTCTCATGATCATAAATCATTCTTACTGGTAAGTAGGTTGTAAAATTTTAGTGTTAGGTTGGCAGGACACTACAGTTCATTAGAATTACACTGGAAATGACTACATCACTTGGTGGCTTTGGTTTATAAAATAAGCTATATTCAGATCTTTCATCACAGGCTTACTGAAAAATCTGCAACTGTTGTAATTGAAGATTTTTGAATAAATTGGTGACCACAAAACATGATTCTTCAAATCCTGATTAATAAGAAATAACCTGTTGAAACAAGAAATGATCATTTTGTGCAACTTATTTTTATCCAGCTGCCCCATTGCTAGAACTTAATGCAGTGCTCTATTTACCTCTGTCTTGCAAAGATGATTAACAGTCTAATATTGCATAGAAAAAAAAAAAAAGGAACGGAGCAGTGCCACAAATTATTCGAATTTGTGTGTGTGTGTGTGTGTGTGTGTGTGTGTGTGTGTGTGTGTGTGTGTGTTGTAGTGCTTCGAGAATTTCAGAAATTTCAGAGGATATTCTAGAATCACTTGGCCTTCCACTGTTCCAGACACCTCATATTTTAGGTATGACTAGGAGATACTAATCAGCTGACTGCACATAGTTTTTGTATGTGCAGGTCAAAAAGAACAACCATGAGGAAAAAGATGGACACAGTGGCCGAACGGTGGCAGACAAGTACTTGCTGTATGGTACACAGTTTCGTGTGCAGGCAAAGAACAACAAGAAAAGTTTATGTAGTATCCTGTGCTCTTTAATGTCTATGGTTACTGTAAGAAGACTAGTGGACACTTGAAAGTAGTTTCCTAAGGACACTCATGAATTGGACTCGGTTGGGACTAGAGATTCTTGAATTACTCTGTCTAGGTTATGATTGGAACGAGACACATGTGAGATATTTTGAAGAAGTGTAAATGACTAATGTTCAAAGAATGAGTTAACTTGCTGAAGTTATTTTTTATGAACATTGAAAATATATTGTGATTGAACTGGAAAGTATTCTAAGAGTACTAAAGTTATTTCAAGAAAAGAAAAGTAGTTAGTAAATTCCCTTAACCAGCACCATATCTTCAGAGAAGCAGCTTTCGAGAGATCTAGGTAGTGGATTAAATACAGAAGAGGATCGGTTACACACAATGGGCCAAGTTAACTGAACTGAGAGACGTGCAAGTCTTGCACCCCAGCACCACACAGTCTCTCGATGTTGTCCAGACAACGTTTGTTTGTTTGTTTGTTTGTGTGTGTGTGTGTGTGTGTGTGTGTGTGTGTGTGTGTGCCACTTAGTTGCACAACAAGAAGTAAATATTATAGCTCTGACAAAAATGTATTATACCATATCCCAGAGAATTTATGGTTAAACATAGTGTATGAAAATTCTGTAATGAATAAAACTCTGCACCTCAGACTCCAAAGGGTAGCAAGTGAGCAGCAGCTTGTTGTTTAATGTAACATACGTGTTGCAAGCTCAAATTAGGCTTGTTCGTGTGCCAAGGCAGTATAACAACACTAGTCACTGATTACAACTAAATTTTCAGATACTAACTCAAAATCTACTGATAGGTTTCGGATGAAAGTATGAAAATATGGTTTTACTAGTAATATACTATTTTATTGCAAACTCAGAAAAAACGAGAGGAACATGTTACTATTACCACAAATAGCTCTCCAGCGAGAAATATTCCTTAGGGAATACTTGACGTTATTGACTTAAATTTATTTGCTCTACGTGAGTTACATGCTGGGCAATATGTTTGAGATTCGTTCTATATACTACATTCAACAAAATCATAGCTTTTTCCGAACAGTCGTTTATTTTGCAAACAGGTTTGCAGTTACAGCAAAAGCGAATAGGTTTAGTATGGCATCCAGCTGACAAGTTACCAAATTCTGCATCCGGACTCTTTTTTTTTTTTCGCTTCTGGAGAAATGGCGGTTGGTTCAAGATTTCCGCGTTCTTCGAAATAATGCCCGTGAGAGTTTGAGGTCGCATCAGCCGAAGCCGCGACCGTTATCGAACTGCTCACAGCCGGCGGCCCCAGCAGGGAACTGTGCGTGCGCGGATGCCGCACTGCGCAAGCGCAACAATACAGGCGGAGCGTCACGGCAAAGTGCTCAAAACCACGAGACGTGCGCTACGCACACGGAGTGACTCAATTGAAACTCGTTGCCGACGCGAGTTGGTAACCGGTCGATTGCGAATGACTTCCTGTGTAGTTCAATGGGACTCCGCAAATGGCGCGACTGCTGCGTTACTCAACACTACTAAATCGTTCGCAACGCGTCACCAACCAACTGCCGGCGGCATTGCCTAATGATCTGAATTGCGTCTTTGACCTCTGTATTGGTTCAGTATGAAGACGAACGAGCAGGTGGTGAACTTTAGCTTTGTACGGCAAGTAGAAAAAATCCGATTTTGTACAAGTTCCCAGGCTACTTAATGAAGGATTGATAGAACGAGACGTGTGAAATGAGAAAAGATCACTTGGCAGGTACATCTATTGTTTAAAAGAAAATCACCTACACGCCAGTGGGACCAAATGTGCAAAAAAAAACCTTTCCAGAGACTGCGACTTTTGAGCTGAATGAAGACAGCCAACCTGTACAATTCAAGTTTTGCCTGCCTGAGAGAAATTTCCAGGTAATGCCAGATTCTCCTCTACAGCTGCTTCATCAAACTGATTAAAACAGAGGCCAAAATGGAGGCCACCTCACAGCACTCTAAATCCCAGAACCAGAGGAGAGAAGATACGAAAATGTTTCCGCTTAAACTTGTCGTGTGAGGTGTATGAGATGAGTGATGAAGGAATAAAAGTATTCAAGTGTAGAGTATTACAACAAATCGATGAAATTATGAACCAAGCAACTACTCCACAACTGTCTGTCCCAGTAGCTAGGTTTCAAAAGTGATTTACAAAACACAACAATCAGAATGTACTGCCATTTACATGTATTGTTTACTAATCTAATTATTGTGATGTTTATTATTGATATAATTTTCAGTATTTATTTACTGTGTGCATAAAATAAATTGTGGCACTTTCTTACTTCAGAGAGATTTTTATCTGTTCCTCTGCACTGACACATTCTTTCACGTTTGTCTTATGTGGTGTCAATGGCGGGAAAAATAAACTGTACAATATCACTGTAGCAATGTGTATTCATTCTGTAAAAAGCAATGAATTTCGAATCGATCTGTCTGCTACGGACAGCCTACAGTTTGGCTCTCTTACAGATGAATCCAGAATTTTTTCTCATTCATGTGTAATAATAATAATAGAACACCACAGCTTCCTCCAAGTGTGACTGTACTCTACATGCTGAGTGTAATCAAAAGATGTTTGCGTGCAACAAACAATGCTTCCTCTCCTCCACATTTGCACACGGCAACTGCAGTTTGTCAGTCCTGAGTTGCACCGTGTTTCACTGCATTGTCAGCCACGTGACCAGTTACCAGTTTAAATCGCCTGCCCATTGTGTTGCTTTCCAGTCGCTCCGTGTGGGGATGGCCTTGCATTTTTACAATATAGTGAAGTCTGAGGTTCATAGTTTACGTCTGTGAGGAATGCATCTGACAGGTCACGGCAAATACAGGGCAACCTCTTGATGCGGACAGGAGACGTTGCCCAGAGGTAGCTGCGAGGTATCTAGCCACGGCAGGTGCTGCATGTATTGAACGTCGTTAGAAGCCAAATAATGTTCCTGGATGTAGAGGAAGCTGCAGCACATCAGTCTTGCCTGCACACGTTAAAGGGATGTGTAGAAGTAAGTAGAGAAAGCAAAGTAGGAAAGCAATGCCAGATTTATTGAAGTAGCTCATGATCCTTGCAAGCCTCTGTGGGGTCTGGTTAACGAAGAAAGGCAAAAGCTAACATCTCACTCTAATTTTTGCAGTTCAGACGAATTTAACCATTATTTTATAAACATAAAGGAAAGCACAATGGGTGAAATTCCTGACTTTGGAATAGATCCTGCAGTTGCTCTGAAATTTGGAAATAAATGCAACGTGGTAACTTGGAAGAGAGTGTATCCAAAATGACATAAAAATAGTAAACATTACAAACAGTAGCAGAGCCCTTATATTTATGGCATGCCCTGTATTTTAAAAAATATAATCTGTGAAATTTTTTAACCACTGGTAATATATAAATGCCTCAATGGCGGTAAATTTCCAGACTTCCTGAAAATAGCACACATGTGCCAATATACGAAAAATGAAGCATCAAGCTACAGGCCTATATCTATAACGCCAGATTGAGTCCATAATTAAAGCTTTAATTTGAAAGAAGTAGCCTGCTGTGTGATATGCAGCATGGCTTCAGGAAGGAAACTCGACAACAGTAGTACTAGTTGCAAATATAAGTCAGGGTTTTGAAGACACAGAGTCTATAGCAATGGCACTCTGCGACCTTAATAAAGCCTTCTATTGTATCCCACATAAGGCCCTACTCGGCAAGCTAAAATCGTATGGTACTGGGGGAGCTGTTCTACAAATTCTCGAATCCTAGCTGAATAACAGACGACGGAGTGTCTCAGAGAAGAGAACAGACTCAGGAGAAATGAAGTTACTACACAGTGAATCCTCCCTGAATAACAGATGACACATTGTCACAATGCACAGAGCAGACTCAGATGAAATCAAATTACAACACAGGGTGCCACAGGTATCCGTAATAGTGCCTCTGTTGTTCCTAATTTTCATTTATGACAGGCTCCAACGGACACAGCTAGCAGTTCACGCACAATACAACTTTATTCTCAAACGGGGGATGTAGCTCTGATTCTTCAACATGCAGAAATCCTATTTAGTGAGGCTGAGGCCTGGTCTATCACGAACAAGATGCGCATTAATGAAGAGACAACACAGAATGATATGCAGCCTCAGTGATTCTGAAGTACCAGGTAACATAGCAGCAACTAAGCTTGGGCTTTTTCATTGATACAGGGTTAACCTGGCATCAGCACTCATGTATGTCATAAACTTTCTATATTCTTGAGGAAACTAAAAGTTGTTATATTAGAATAGTACCTACTAAAGTGCACTCTGTAATGTTCCACAGCCTCATTATCCATGGGCTTTTTATTACTATCTAACCATTCTGTAGGCTGCAACAATATGCTTATGTTGCAAAACAAAGCAGCTCGTTCACACAAAGACATATCATCAGACCTACAGACAGAGAAATTAAGTTCATCAACACAGCACTGGTAATAAAGACGGTATAGGCAGGCCAAGATATTGATTAACAGAGAAACACAACAGTTTCGCAATGGTGGCCCTAAAATGCTCTACCCGAGGATATTCAATGATTACCAATGGAGCAATTTAGTATTAAAATTTTGTGTGTATTAAAAGAGCAACCTTTGCGTGGTATTGAAGAATACTTATTTGGTGATAGAACACTGCCTATCTGAGCAGGACACGCGGAAACTGCAATATGTCTACAAAACAAATCGCTTGGGGGACACTTGCAGAGACTGTATAAAGTATCACGTGTGACTAAAAGGTCTTGTTTCGTGAATGCAAGGGAAGATGGGGCGAATGGCTACAGCCCTATGTGACGAACGTTGGCATTTAACAGAAATGCTAAAATAGGCCTAATCTTAACTGGCAAGCTTTCAAAGAAAGGCACTGCATATTTCGCGAAAACCTGTTCAGAAAATTCCAAGGGTCGACTTTCGCATCTTCAGCTCGCAATTTATCGATCATTGAGGTAAAATGAAGCAAATAACAGCTCACACAGAAGCGAATAAACAATTGTTCCTTGTGCACTCAATACATCAATGGGATGGAAAGTAAGCCGAATGTATGGTGCAACCCTCTGCCACATACGTAATAGTGTCTTGCACTGTTCAGCTCTGGAACTTCTCATGGTGCCCTTTCGGACTGCTTCAAGAACAATGGAGCTATTGTTGCCCAGTACACATTATCCGATCAAAGGTATCAGGACACTTACACTGAACATTAATATGAAATGTCTCCACCCTTCACTTTTACGACAGCTTGAACTCTGCTGAAGACAGTTTCAGTGAGGCAATGGGGAGTCAGAACGTGTGTGTGTGTGTGTGTGTGTGTGTGTGTGTGTGTGTGTGCTGCAGCCCATTCTTCCCCAAGAGCTGAAACCAGACAAGGTAATGATGTTAGACATTGGGGTCAGGAATGAAGTCACCTTTCTAGCTCATGCGAAAAGTGTCTGGGAAGGTCAGTCCGTTTGAGGAATTTTACTGTCCACAAACCATTTCCTGACAGATACTGTTTTATGACAGGTGTATTATCGTGCTCACACAATCAGTTGTCATCTCTGAAATGTTCCTCTATGGTACGCACTATACATTGCTGTAAAAAGTGTTCATATCTATCCTCATTTAACGTTTTTTTAAGTGTAGTAAGGGAACCACACCCTTACCGTGGAACACACACCTCATATCTCATACCTCAACACCACCACCTGTGTACCTCGCTGTTGGCGCAACACGTGACGGCAGGTAAAGTTAAAAAAAATGGCTCCGAGCACTATGGGACTCAACATCTTAGGTCATAAGTCCCCTAGAACTCAGAACTACTTAAACCTAACTAACCTAAGGACATCACACACACCCATGCCCGAGGCAGGATTCGAACCTGCGACCGTAGCAGTCCCGCGGTTCCGGACTGCAGCGCCAGAACCGCTAGACCACCGCGGCCGGCCAGGTAACGTTCTTCAGGTATTCAACAAACCCAAACCTTTCCATTTCCAATATACCCCAGACACGAAACAACAGTCAAAGCAGGAAAACATGCTGATTCTCCACCACCAAAGAAAGCAAAGACAATTCTTTCGGCGGGAATGGTCATGACATCAGTGTTCTGGAATGCGAAACGGATTCTGTTTGTAGATTTATCTCTCCACTGGGCAAACAATTACCGGAGAAGACTATGCTAACCTCCGGGACAAATTGCAACAAAAGACACGCGAAAAAAAGGACAGGTTTAGCAAGGGAGAAAGTCATCTTCCATCAAGACAATGCTCGGCCGCACACATGTGCCGTCGCTATCGCAAAATTACACGAACCAGGGTATGAATTGTTGCCACACCCGCCTTATTCACCTGATATGGCTTCGTCAGACTTCCATTTCTTCCCAAAACTGAAAATTTTTCTTGGTGGACGAAGATTCACTTCAAAGGAAGAACTGATAGCTGGAGTTGACAACTATTTTGCAGGCCTGGAGGAAACTCATTTTCGAGCTGGGATCAAGGCACTGGAACATCTTTGGACGAAATGCACTAATCTACAAGGAGACTAAATTGAAAAATAAAAACATTTTCAGTGATGTAAATACTTTTCTTCTGCTCCATTCTGAGAACTTTCCAAACCACCTTCGGAATATGGTAGATGGCATACTGCTGCCAGTTACTGACGTTATTCATTACAATGGTTTACTGTTTTATTAAGTGACGGGAATAAAGTTCACATAAATCAAATTATGAGTAGCGCATGAGACCCACCGGGCTGGCAATAGACTGTTACGTAACAATAGGGGCATATAGTGTACCCTGGAGCCAACATACTGCCCAGTTGCGTTTAAGTAACGGAGTGTACTGGCCTTGTCTCTCCTCAGTCCATCGTCCACCACACACGAACTTTTTATCATGACGTAATGCACTTCTACACCTCGGGCAAAATTTGACAAAATCATTCTTATGTATGACAAGAAAGATGGCCCTGTCGTTTCAGTAGCCTGGTTTTGCGCTCACTACATCGTATTCAGTTGCAATAAAAGACTTCTTTAGTTTCATCATTGTGAATTATGACATAAGATTTACAATAAATAGTACAAACACTACAGACAAATTACGTATATTTCTAGCATAACGTAAAAAATCAGCCCGAAAATACACTCCTGGAAATGGAAAAAAGAACACATTGACACCGGTGTGTCAGACCCACCATACTTGCTCCGGACACTGCGAGAGGGCTGTACAAGCAATGATCACACGCACGGCACAGCGGACACACCAGGAACCGCGGTGTTGGCCGTCGAATGGCGCTAGCTGCGCAGCATTTGTGCACCGCCGCCGTCAGTGTCAGCCAGTTTGCCGTGGCATACGGAGCTCCATCGCAGTCTTTAACA
This sequence comes from Schistocerca cancellata, assembly GCF_023864275.1. Lineage (NCBI taxonomy): Eukaryota > Metazoa > Arthropoda > Insecta > Orthoptera > Acrididae > Schistocerca > Schistocerca cancellata. The sequence goes on from NC_064628.1 coordinate 378,787,756, forward strand.
CTGGTAGCATGCCGCGACAGCGTGGGCGCGAACCGTATGTGCAGTTGACGGACTTTGAGCGAGGGCGTATAGTGGGCATGCGGGAGGCCGGGTGGACGTACCGCCGAATTGCTCAACACGTGGGGCGTGAGGTCTCCACAGTACATCGATGTTGTCGCCAGTGGTCGGCGGAAGGTGCACGTGCCCGTCGACCTGGGACCGGACCGCAGCGACGCACGGATGCACGCCAAGACCGTAGGATCCTACGCAGTGCCGTAGGGGACCGCACCGCCACTTCCCAGCAAATTAGGGACACTGTTGCTCCTGGGGTATCGGCGAGGACCATTCGCAACCGTCTCCATGAAGCTGGGCTACGGTCCCGCACACCGTTAGGCCGTCTTCCGCTCACGCCCCAACATCGTGCAGCCCGCCTCCAGTGGTGTCGCGACAGGCGTGAATGGAGGGACGAATGGAGACGTGTCGTCTTCAGCGATGAGAGTCGCTTCTGCCTTGGTGCCAATGATGGTCGTATGCGTGTTTGGCGCCGTGCAGGTGGGCGCCACAATCAGGACTGCATACGACCGAGGCACACAGGGCCAACACCCGGCATCATGGTGTGGGGAGCGATCTCCTACACTGGCCGTACACCACTGGTGATCGTCGAGGGGACACTGAATAGTGCACGGTACATCCAAACCGTCATCGAACCCATCGTTCTACCATTCCTAGACCGGCAAGGGAACTTGCTGTTCCAACAGGACAATGCACGTCCGCATATATCCCGTGCCACCCAACGTGCTCTAGAAGGTGTAAGTCAACTACCCTGGCCAGCAAGATCTCCGGATCTGTCCCCCATTGAGCATGTTTGGGACTGGATGAAGCGTCGTCTCACGCGGTCTGCACGTCCAGCACGAACGCTGGTCCAACTGAGGCGCCAGGTGGAAATGGCATGGCAAGCCGTTCCACAGGACTACATCCAGCATCTCTACGATCGTCTCCATGGGAGAATAGCAGCCTGCGTTGCTGCGAAAGGTGGATATACACTGTACTAGTGCCGACATTGTGCATGCTCTGTTGCCTGTGTCTATGTGCCTGTGGTTCTGTCAGTGTGATCATGTGATGTCTCTGACCCCAGGAATGTGTCAATAAAGTTTCCCCTTCCTGGGACAATGAATTCACGGTGTTCTTATTTCAATTTCCAGGAGTGTAGAATGATTTATGAATGTATTTCAGCCACTTCTTAAATAATAGCTTTACACAAACAAGACTTTTGATGTGTGTTGAGAATAATGAACGCCTTTCTATATACAGTGATGTACAAAACTTAAGGATAAAAGTAACTTTCGCAAGATATATCATTGCCAAATAAGATCGTTCGACCGTGTGCTTATAATTAAAGTACAGCTACTCGCGGAGTTTCAGTGCGGGCTGTAATTATCGCATGGCAGCAGAACTTGGTAGATACGCTAATGCATTAATGTGGAACAGATTTCCACTGAAAAAAAGTAAAAAGTAGCTCCAGTTGTGGTCAGATGGTGCAAATCTGGTGCTGTACATTGTTTCCATGATGGTATGACATCCACGCTGCCATTTGACAAGCCACAACGTGAGTGAACAGTATGGCTATCGAGAAGAGAGACCACACGCCAGTACTCAAACTGTGTTATCTGAACGGCAGCGATAATAGTGCTGCATTGAGAGAGTATCGCCGACTAAAGGATCAGCAGAGAGGACAGATGTCATTAAATGGTTTAGAGAAGATGACAATGAAATTTGAAAACACGGTTGAGATTTGTGCGGCACCTGAAAGAGGAAGGCCTGCTATCCCGATGGAAGTGACTAACGAGGTTGCTGTTGCTGTAACTGACCATGCTGCACGAGCCCCGGTAGTGCTTGTGCTCGTGCAGTGTCACGAGAATTGTCCATCCCATGGTCAGCAGCACAGAAAGTTTTGTAGTCTATTTTACAATGGTACCCGTACAGGATCCAGATAGTGCAGCAACTGAAACTCACGATCCACAGCAACATTCTGAATTTGCTCGTTATTTTCTGGCAGGGATCGACGTTGATAACATGTGGCCGGGCGATATTCAATGGAGTGACGTAGCACATTTTAGTACACTGCAGGGTCAATATACATGTAATCGGATGACCAGATCGGGTGATGTGGTCGGGTTTGTAGGGCGTGGCTGGGAAGAAGAAGGTGGCTGTTTTTAGCAATCTCCCTCTTTATTGTTGGTTCTTTCAATACATTTTCCGGTAGCTCAGCCCCACCGCTCATGTCACGGGGAAGACGTGCTGCCGGCCGGGGTGGCCAAGTGGTTAAAGGCGCTACAGTCTGGAACCGCGCGACCGCTGCGGTCGCAGGTTCGAATCCTGTCTCGGGCATGGATGTGTGTGATGTCCTTAGGTTAGTTAGGTTCAAGTAGTTCTAAGTTCTAGGGGACTGATGACCATAGAAGTTAATTCCCATAGTGCTCAGAGCCATTTGAACCATTTTGAAGACGTGCTGATGCACGCAGCCCGGGGAACGTGACACCATGCTCGGTCTTCGGCCTCGCAGGCGGTAGGAGGTTAGCAGCACGAGGCCCGGCCCAGCGCGCCCCCTGCAGTCGCGGCGGCTCGTGACGATGCCACGAGTCGCCGGTGCAGCAGCGGGCAACGCCCTCTGCCGGCCAGTCCTCCGGGACAGCGTCACAGATGACGACGACGTAACAGCGACCGAACGCCCAATCGGTCGAACCGAATGCCGACGCCCACCTCTGATGCCCTTAAATCGCGCAGACCGCTGCTGAATCTGCCGGTTACGCGGCGGCGTGTTTATTAGAAGGTTCTCGATGAGTTGGCTGATGCAACCGCACCACACGCGGCCAGCGCCTGCGTAATTCTGCTAATGCTGCGTTCTGGCTGTTGATGGATGCCGCGCACGTACACACGTACCGACGCTCGTTGTAAAACTGTGTCACCTGCATAACGCTCCGGCCGGCCTTCGTCCGCCGTCTGCCGTGAGGCTGGCGCATCGCGCACTGAAACACACTAAATCACAATTTCGCACTGTATTTCCTAAAAATACCCCCTTGTCCTCTACACACAGAACTGCCGAGTTTGGTGTACTGTTAAACTGCGTGTCTTGCACGAAGAGCTATTTCACTTGCCGTATGCGACTCTGTGGTGTGGATTAACGGGCACCTTCATTCTCAATCCATTCTTCCTTGAAGAGAATACATCCAGAAGGCCTTTCAGGTGCACCGTGATGTCTGTATGTAATTGAGACCTTCCTGTACAGTAAATGAGTCCTATTCTGGTAGAGCATAACTGTGTGGAATCCACTGTTTTCATGCAAATTGGGGCAACACCTCACGTCACTCGCCCATCCTTTAAGACCTGCTTAATGCATCCTTCCATGAAGATGTCATCTCCAGAGGTTTTCCAGGTGCATGGCCTATAAGATCACCTGAATTGAATCCATGTGCCTTTTGGCTCTGGGGGTATCTAAAAGAATGCGTTCACAAGGAGTTTGGTATTTACCTTACTCGAAGGCCAATGCACAGGAACACGCTACACAGGTTCCACTGTAACTGCTGTGAGCAACTGTTGATGCAGCATAGCATGGATGTCTCTGGTGCTCATACTGGAAAAACTGTGTACGCGAGACAGTTAATAGTAAAATCAACAGTATGCCTTTCGCATTCGTTTCACCTTTTATGCCTACGTTCCATTCCTAATCCATAGAATTTGGAAACATTTCTATACATCTTTCTTGCACTCACGTTGCCAGATTTGCACCTGGTGGCCAAAATTGTAACTGAATTTTTTGCAGCGCAAATCGGTTCCGCATTAACGCATTAGGATATCTACCAAGTTTTGCAGCCATTCGATAATTACAGGCCACGCTGGACATCCGTGAGTAGCTGCACTTTGATTATAGCCACACACAACGAAACTTGGATCATACATAGCATAATATAGTATAGTACAAAAGGTAACCGAAAAAATTATACAATGAGACGAGCAGAAATGACACTTTTGTCCAAAGACAATAATTATACTGACGTCACCTCGATTTATGATGGTACCCTGGACGTTACGAAAGGCATGACATGGTTCTTTAAGAGCTATGTAATCACCATGCATCGTATTGCATGCTGTTCATTTTTGGAACACAGCCTGCGACCAGTTTAGAGAAAGAAGCGGCGATACTTTCTGCTGGACCCACCCATCGTTTTGCAGGACAATGTTCGGGCACATACGACCCAAGTTGTGACTGATTTATTCGATCGATAAGTCTAGGAAGTGCTGTGTGATTTCAACTTCATTCGTGAACTGAAGGAAGCACGTCATGGCATTCGCTTCAGAGCTGCTGCAGAGATTCGTCGTGCAATAGACCACTCCACCCGACCTATCATAAATGGTGCTGTTAACAGTACCCTACGACTTCGATATCGCTGGTAACGGGTTGTAGACGATGCTGGTAATTACTTCGAAGGGTAGTAAAACTTTAAAACATGTATCTATTTTGTATAAGTTTAAAATAAATGGTTGCCAATATTAAAGTTTCAACTCCCCTAGAATCGTAACTACAGTCTTTAATGAAAACTGTTTGGAAGACACAAAGCACAGCTGAAAACTCGGAAACCAGTTATTTATCCGACATTAAAAAAAAATCATCCTCTTGTGTGTGATGACCACAGAAGAGTTGCATAGCGTGATGCTACACACAAAATCATATCGACTGCTTTATAAAAAGACTGATCCTAATAACTGAAGAACCAGTAGGGGACTACCAATGTGGCTACCGCAAAAACAGATCCACACTGGAGCATTTGTACATCCTGAGACAAATATCGCAGAAGAGATGGTGGTATGAGACAGATGCCCACGTCCTGTCTGTAGATTTCAGAAATATCTGACAACAAACGGCAACCGACATGGGGTGTAACAACAGTCTTGGGGGCAACGTCCTTACTTTCATATTGCAAGAACTTTCGTACTCTATTGCTTTTATTTTCGACTGCTTCGCACTGAGTTGGGTTGGGTTGTTTGGGGGAAGAGACCAAACTGCGAGGTCATCGGTCTCGTCGGATTAGGGAAGGAAGTCGGCCGTGCCCTTTCAAAGGAACCATCCCGGCATTCGCCTGGAGCGATTTAGGGAAATCACGGAAAACCTAAATCAGGATGGCCGGATGCGGGATTGAACCGTCGTCCTCCCGAATGCGAGTCCAGTGTGCTAACCACTGCGCCACCTCGCTCGGTCCGCACTGAGTCCGCTTTAGACTAAGGTGACCAGATTGATGGAGTCTCTGTTGATCCATTGTGGACTTGGAACAGCGGCTGGTCAAATGTTTAACAACGAAATTCGCCGAACAGCCGTGCAGTTGAGATATTATTTTATTTTCGGTACTAGTTTCGGCAGTTCATTATGCCATCTTCAGGACTCAAATGCACCTCTCAAAAATAATCGATATTTGCATACTAGGGCCATGCGTTTCTGGACGTCGTGAATTCGTAGCTCAAGTACTCGCTTCGTAGACTTGACTGCAACTGGGCCAGAAACACATGGCCCCAGTATGCCAATACCAATTATTTCTGAGAGGTGCATGTGAGGCCTGAAAATGGCATAATGACTGACGAAACTGGTAGCGAAAACGAAATAAAATAACAACTCAATTACACAGCTGTTTGGCGAATTTAACTGTTAAAGGTTGATGGCGTCTTCCTTGTGAAAGGCACCGAATACAGTTCTGATTTGTCGTTTCCCCCCGCCCATGAACCATGGACCTTTCCGTTGGTGGGGAGGCTTGCGTGCCTCAACGATACAGATAGCCGTACCGTAGGTGCAACCATAACGGAGGGGTATCTGTTGAGAGGCCAGACAAACGTGAGGTTCCTGAAGAGGGGCAGCAGCCTTTTCAGCAGTTGCAGGGGCAACAGTCTGGATGATTGATTGATCTGGCCCTGTAACACTAATCAAAACGGCCTTGCTGTTTTGGTACTGCGAACGGCTGAAAGCAAGGGGAAACTACAGCCGTAATTTTTCCCGAGGGCATGCAGCTTTACTGTATGATTAAATGATGATGGAGTCCTCTTGGGTAAAATATTCCGGAGGTAAAATAGTCCACCATTCGGATCTCCGGGCGGGGACTACTCAAGAGGACATCGTTATCAGGAGAAAGAAAACTAGCATTCTGGTCAGGTGAATACACAGTTATAAATACAAAATAAAATAGGGGTAATGCAAGAGTAGGTTCAATAATGAATAAAAAATAGGAGTGCGGGTAAGCTACTACAAACAGCATAGTGAACGTATTATTGTGGCCAAGATAGACACGAAGCCCACGCCTACTGCAGTAGTACAAGTTTATATGCCAACTAGCGCTGCAGATGATGAAGAAGTTGATGAAATGTATGATGAGAGAAAAGAAATTATTCAGGTAGTGAAGGGAGATGAAAATTTAATAGTCTTGGGTGACTGGAATTAGACAGTAGGAAAAGGAAGAGAAAGTAACTTAGTAGGTGAATATGGATTGGGGCTAAGAAATGAAAGAGGAAGCCTCCTGGTAGAATTTTTGCACACAGCATAACTTAATCATAGCTAACACTTGGTTCAAGAATCATAAAGAAGGTTGTATACATGAAAGAACCCTGGAGATACTAAAAGGTTTCAGATAGATTATATAATGGTAAGACAGAGATTTAGGGACCAGATTTTAAATTGTAAGACATTTCCAGGGGCAGATGTGGGCTCTGACCACAATCTGTTGGTTATGAACTGTAGATTAAAACTGAAGAAACTGCAAAAAGGTGGGAATTTAAGGTGATGGGACCTGGATAAACTGCAAGAACCAGAGGTTGTACATAGTTTCAGGGAGAGCATAAGGGAACAATTGACAGGAAGGGGGGAAAGAAATACAGTAGAAGAAGAATGGGTAGCTTTGAGGAATGAAATAGGGAAGGCAGCGGAGGATCAAGTAGGTAAAAAGACGAGGGCTAGTAGAAATCCTTGGGTAACAGAAGAGATACTGAATTTAATTGATGAAAGGAGAAAATATAAAAATGCAGTAAATGAAGCAGCCAAAAGGGAATACAAACGTCTCAAGAACGAGATCGACGGGAAGTGCAAAATGGCTAAACAGGGATGGCTACAGGACAAATGTAAGGATGTAGAGGGTTATCTCACTAGGGGTAAGATAGATACTGCCTACAGGAAAATTAAAGAGACCTTTGGAGAAAAGAGAACCACTTGTATGAATATCAAGAGCTCAGATAGCAACCCAGTTCTAAGCAAAGAAGGGAAGGCAGAAAGGTGGAAGGAGTATATAGAGGGTTTATACAAGGGCGATGTACTTGAGGACAATATTATGGAAATGGAAGAGGAGGTAGATGAAGATGAAATTGGAGATATGATACTGAGTGAAGAGTTTGACAGAGCACTGAAAGACCTAAGTCGAAACAAGGCCCTGGGAGTAGACAACATTCCAGTAGAACTAGTGACAGGCTTCGGAGAGCCAGTCCTGACAAAACTCTACCATCTGGTGAGCAAGATGTACGAGACAGGCGAAATTCCCTCAGACTTCAAGAAGAATGTAATAATTTCAATCCCAAAGAAAGCAGGTGTTGACAGATGTGAAAATTACCGAACTATCAGTTCAATAAGTCACAACTGCAAAATATTAACGCGAATTCTTTACAGACGAATGGAAAAACAGGTAGACGCCGACCTCAGGGAAGATTAGTTTGGATTCCTTAGAAATGTTGGAACACGTGAGGCAATACTGAAACTACGACTTATCTTAGAAGAAAGATTAAGGAAAGGCAAACCTACGCTTCTAGCATTTGTAGACTTAGAGAAAGCTTTTGACAATGTTGACTGGAATACTCTCTTTCAAATTCTGCAGGTGGCAGGGGTAAAATACAGGGAGCGAAAGGCTATTTACAATTTGTACAGAAAGGAGATGGCAGTTATAAGAGTCGAGGGGCATGAAAGGGAAGCAGTGGTTGGGAATGGAGTGAGACAGGGTTGTAGCCTATCCCAGATGTTATTCAGTCTGTATATCGAGCAAGCAGTACAGGAAACAAAAGAAAAATTCGGAGTAGGTATTAAAATCCATGGAGAAGAAATAAAAACATTGAGGTTCGCCGATGACATTGTAATTCTGTCAGAGACAGCAAAGGACTTGGAAGAGCAGTTGAACGGAATGGGCAGTGTCTCGAAAGGAGGATATAAGATGAACATCAACAAAAGGAAAACGAGGATAATGGAATGTAGTCGAATTAAGTCGGGTGATGCTGAGGGAATTAGATTAGGAAATGAGACAATTCAAGTAGTAAAGGAGTTTTGCTATTTGGGGAGCAAAATAACTGATGGTGGTCGAATTAGAGAGGATATAAAATGTAGACTGGCAATGGCAAGGAAAGCGTTTCTGAAGAAGAGAAATTTGTTAACATCAAGTATTGATTTAAGTGTCAGGAAGTCGTTTCTGAAAGTATTTGTATGGAGTGTAGCCATTTATGGAAGTGAAACGTGGACGATAAATAGTTTAGACAAGAAGAGAATAGAAGCTTTCGAAATGTGGTGCTACAGAAGAATGCTGAAGATTAGATGGGTAGATCACATAACTAATGAGGAGGTATTGAATAGCATTGGGGAGAAGAGGAGTTTGTGGCACAACTTGTCTAGAAGAAGGGATCGGTTGGTAGGGCATGTCCTGAGGCATCAAGGGATCACCAATTTAGTACTTGGGGGCAGCGTGGAGGGTAAAAATCGTGGTGGGAGACCAAGAGATGAATACACTAAGCAGATTCAGAAGGATGTAGGCTGCAGTAGGTACTGGGAGATGAAGAGGCTTGCACTGGATAGAGTAGCATGGAGAGCTGCATCAAACCAGTCTCAGGACTGAAGACCATAACAGCAGCAAGAACAACAACAACAACATTGTCGTTTTGTGGACAAAATAAGATTTGTGAGTAAACTGACTTCGTTGCAGACTGAACTCAACACGTCACTCTTAACGAAATGGTATCGACAGGTTTGATGGTAATTTCAGGAGTAGCACAAGGAACTGTGATACGACCGTTGCTGTTTACATAAGTATAAATGATCCAGCGAGTAACATTGGAGGTTCCATGTGGCTGTTCACAGAAGATGTACACTGTCTACTAAAAAGTGTCTGGACACCTCTATATAATGCTGAATTGACCACCAGATGTCACGAGAGGTGGACGCCCCCCTCCCCCTCCCTCCCCTCTCCACCCCTGATTTTAAAAGGAGGTGAGAAGAGGAGCGGTAACAGAAGAGCTGAGTGACTTCAAATATGGACAAGTCATTGGATGAGACCTGAACAACAACACTCGTACATCTGCCTAAGTTCACTGCTGGTGATGTGGGTGTGAAGTGTACCATAAACGCGAAGGAACGACCACAGCTAAACCAACAACCAGGCGCAGCTCGTGCACTGACGGAAAGGGACCGTCGAGCATTGCGGAGGGTGGTTATAAGAAATCGCTTGAAATGATCGCAATCAATTACCCGCGAGCTCCAAAATGCTACCAGTAGTCCATCTACCATGCTGATGTTATGGTCATCAGTCCGAAGACTGTTTTGATACAGCTCTCCATGCTACCCTATCCTGTGGAAGCCTCTTCATCTGCAAATAACTACACTCATGCTCATAAATTAAGGATATGCTGATACATGGTGATAAAACGCTCTGGTTGGCGGTTTGCGAGTTTAAATCACCTCGGTGTATGACAATGCGGTGCATTTGACCTGCGGTCGTCGCACGGTGGCGCTGGCAGCAGTCCACATACGCAGAGGTGTGTTGGTGCATGTCAGAGTACGGTGCAGCGAGTAAGTGTGAAGACGTTTTCATACGTGCTAATGGTGACTTTTGAAAATGGCTCAGAGAACACATATTCATGACGTTATGAGGGGTGGAATGCTAGGGCGACTGGAGGCTGGTCAAACACAGCAGGTCGTAGCACGGGCACTCCGTGTACCACAAAGTGTGATCTCAAGATTATGGCAACAATTCTAGCAGACAGAAAAAGTGTCCAAGCGCCACAGTACTGGACATCCACAGTGTACAACACCACAAGAAGGCCGATGTCTCACCATCAGTGTCTGCAGACGGCCACGGAGTACTACAGGTAATCTTGCTCGGGATCTTACCGCAGCCACTGGAACAGGTGTCTCCAGACACAAAGTCTACAGATGACTGGACAGACATGGTTTATTCGCCCGGAGACCTGTAAGGTGCATTCCACTGACCCCTGGCTACAGGAGAGCCGTAAAGCCTGGTGTCAAGACGCACAACACGTGGTCATGGGAACAGTGGTCCCAGGTTATGTTCACGGACGCATCCAGTTATAGCCTGAACAGTGATTCTCGCCGGGTTTTCATCTGGCGTGAACCAGGAACCAGATACCAACCCCTTAATGTCCTTGAAAGGGAGCTGTATGGAGGTCGTGGTTTGATAGTGTGGGGTGAGATTATGATTGGTGCACATACACCCCTGCATGTCTTTGACAGAGGAACTCTAACAGGTCAGGTGTATCGGGAAGTCATTTTGCACCAGTATGTCCGCCTTTTCAGGGGTGCAATGGGTCCCACCTTCCTCCTGATGGATGATAACGCACGGCCCCACCAAGCTGCCATCGTGGAGGAATACCTTGAAATAGAAGATATCAAGTGAATGGAGTGGACTGCCTGTTCTCCATACCTTATCCCCATCGAGCACGTCTGGGATGCTCTCGGTCGACGTATCGCTGAACGTCTTCACACCCCTAGGACACTTCAGGAGCTCCGACAGGCACTGGTGCAAGAATGGGAGGCTATACCATCTGATCCAGAGTATTCCAACCAGTTGTGCGGCCTGTGTAAGTGTGCATGGTGATCATATCCCATATTGATGTCGATGTACATGGGCAGGGAACAGTGGCGTTTTGTAGCACAAATGTTTCGGGACGGTTTTCTCAATTTATCACCAATACTGTGGACTTACAGATCTGTGTCGTGTGTGTTCCATAGGTGCTTATGCTATTAGCGCCAGTTTTGTGTAGTACCACGTTGTGTGGCATCACATTCTTCAAAGATCCTTAATTTATGAGCACGAGTGTACTTCAGTCTACATCTTTCTGAATCTGCTTATTGTATTCATCTCTTGGGATCTCACTCTCGGGCAATAAGTGGTGTAAATTCACGAGCCTCTTGTCGCCCCCTTTTCACGAGTCTGGATATTTTGACATTGGCCTCTCAATATATATATTCCTTACCGTCATTTCTTGTTAACAATATTAACTTATTCCTAAGAGTACGCAGCTTTCACTCGGTTAATACTCGGCAGAAATCAAACCTGCATTTGGATCGGACTTCCTTAATTCTTGTGCAAAAAGGTGTGCAGTATACTGCTGCATCCATTTTCAAAAAGCTACCACTAGAATTAAAAAATCTTAGCCGTAATCCACGCGCTTTCACATCGAAACCGAAGAGTTTTCTCATGGGTCACTCCTTCTATTCTGTTGAGGAGTTCCTTGAAAAATTAAGCTGTTCATTGCGCTTATTTAAACTTATGGACTGACTTTTTTCGGGTTGATAAACATTTATGTTTATCTGTTATTAATTTTATGTTGTTATTTCATGTACTGACACCTTGGAGATTTGTCTCTCAATTTGGTCCTACGGAACGAGACGTGTAAATAAAAAAAGAATTAAAAATAAAGTTCACTTAGCTCTGATATAATGCAGTCACGACTACACAGAACACTATTCTGATCACGAATGACACTTGCAAGGTACTGACGACGTTTCACAGGTGCCGTTCGCGGTCAAATACAACAGCGCAACCTGGGGGCTTGTCTAGGATCTGCATTTGTTTTCGAGCATGCGTTTCTCGCGGCGTTTCCATATTTCTGACAAACCTGCGTAGCAACGCCTGAGGAATGTTGCGCAGCGCAGGATGACTTTCAAAGGTTCAATGATCGTTCCGGAATTGTCAGCTGACCCTGAACTTAGACAAATGTAACGTAGTGCTCATAAATAGGCGAAGAAATCCACTATTTTACGATTACATTCCTGGTGACAAACGTGGGGAAACAGTTGTTAGCCGGCCGGTGTGGTCGTGAGGTTCTAGGCGCTTCAGTCTGGAACCGCTTGACCGCTACGGTCGCAGGGTTGAATCCTGCCCGGGTCATGGATGTGTGTGATGTCCTTAGGTTAGTTTGATTTAAGTAGTTCTAAGTTCTAGGGGACTGATGACCTCAGATATTAAGTCCCATAATGCTCAGAGCCACTTGACCATTTGAAACAGTTGTTGTTGTTGTTGTGGTCTTCAGTCCTGAGACTGGTTTGACGCAGCTCTCCATGCTACTCTATCCTGTCCAAGATTCTTCATCTCCCAGTACGTACTGAAGCCTACATCCTTCTGAATCTGCTTAGTGTATTCATCTCTTGGTTTCCCTCTACGATTCTTACCCTCCACGCTGCCCTCCAATACTAAATTGGTGATCCCTTGATGCCTCAGAACATGTCCTACCAACCGATCCCTTCTTCTAGTCAAGTTGTGCCACAAACTCCTCTTCTCCCCAACCCTATTCAGTACCTCCTCATTAGTTATGTGATCTACCCATCTAATCTTCAGCATTATTCTGTAGCACCACATTTCGAAAGCTTCTATTCTCCTCTTGTCCGAACTATTTATCGTCCATGTTTCACTTCCATACATGGCTACACTCCATACAAATACTTTCAGAAACGACTTCCTGACACTTAAATCTATACTCGATGTTAACAAATTTGTCTTCTTCAGAAACGCTTTCCTTGCCATTGCCAGTCTACATTTTATATCATCTCTACTTCGACCATCATCAGTTATTTTGCTCCCCAAATAGCAAAACTCCTTTACTACTTGAAGTGTCTCATTTCCTAATCTAATTCCCTCAGCATCACCCGACTTAATTCGACTACATTCCATTATCCTCAATTTTGCTTTTGTTGATGTTTATCCTCCTTTCAAGACACTGTACATTCCGTTCAACTGCTCTTCCAAGTCCTTTGCTGTCTCTGACGGAATTACAATGTCATCGACGAACCTTAAAGTTTTTATTTCTTCTCCATGGATTTTAATACCTACTCCGAATTTTTCTTTTGTTTTCTTTACTGCTTGCTCAATATACAGATTGAACAACATCGAGGAGAGGCTACAACCATGTCTCACTCCCTTCCCAACCATTGCTTCCCTTTCGTGCCCCTCGACTCTTATAACTGCCATCTGGTTTCTGTACAAATTGTAAATAGCTTTTCGCTCCCTGTATTTTACCCCTGCCTGCTTCAGAATTTGAAAGAGAGTATTCCAGTCAACATTGTCAAAAGCTAACTCTAAGTCTACAAATGCTAGAAACGTAGGTTTGCCTTTTCTTAATCTAGCTTCTAAAATAAGTCGTCGGGTCAGTATTGCCTCACGTGTTCCCAATTTTCTACGGAATCCAAACTGACCTTCGCCGACGTCGGCTTCTACCAGTTTTTCCATTCGTCTGTAAATAATTCGCGTTAGTGTTTTGCAGCCGTGACTTATTGAACTGATAGTTCGGTAATTTTCACATATGTTAACGCCTCCTTTCTTTGGGATTGGAATTATTAAATTCTTCTTGAAGTTTGAGGGTATTTCGCCTGTCTCATACATTTTGCTCACCAGATGGTAGAGTTTTTTCAGGACTGGCTCTCCCAAAGCTGTCAGTAGTTCTAATGAAATGTAGTCTACTCCCGTGGCCTTGTTTCGACTTAGGTTATATCTCCCATTTGTGGAAACAGTAACTGCCGTAAAATATCTCGGAGCGACCTGAAGCGGAATGGGCACGTAATACAAATTACGGGAAAAACAGACGTCAGGACGAGATGAACTGGAAGAGTATTAAGGAAGTGTAGCTCGTCAACGATAAAAGTAACTTGTTGGAGTTACATCTACATCTCTACAAGATGCAGAGTACTAAAGCAATTAAATGATCACTTTTTTCAAATGCTGCAATTGTTTCCCAGTGCGATGCAGAATTTTGAGATTTGCGTCAACGGTGTCTACGACTTCCTTGTGTAATGGTACAAAAGCGTGACGCCCTACTACCTTGCCGTCGGATTCGGCGATGCTTCAGATAGCAGCGTCTCCACACATAAGGTAAACAGGCAAAAACTCAGAAGCCCAGTGACGTGTCAACTGGGTTTCAAATAGCTCTGAGCACTATGGGACTTCACATCTGAGGTCATCAGTCCCCTGGAACTTAGAACTACTTAAACCTAACTAACCTAAGGACATCACACACATCCATGCCCGAGGCAGGATTCGAACTTGCGACCGTAGTGGTCGCACGGTTCCAGACTGAAGCGTCTAGAACCGCTCGGCCACCAACGGCCGGCTCAACTGGGTTTATGATGTCACATTGGCACCAAATTTTCCCACAATTCTGCACAAAGATACCTTGGACGTGTCACTCGATGGGAAGCTTGACACATCTACATCTAGACAGGAACACCGCAAGCCACCGTACGGTGCGTGGCGGAGGGGACCCTGTACCACTACTAGTCGGTCCCCTCCCCTGTTTCACTCGCTAATAGTGCGAGGGAAAAACGACCGTTTCTATGCCTCCGCATGAGCCCTAACTTCTCGTATCTTATCTTCGTGATTCTTAAGCGCTATGTATGTTGACTGCGGTAGAATCGTTCGGCAGTCAGCTACAAATTCCGGTTCTCTAAATTATCTCAACACTGTTTCTCGAAAAGAACGTCGCCTTCCCTCCATGGATTCCCGTTTGAGTTCCCGACGCATCTACGTAACACTAACATGATGTTCAAACCTACCGGTAACAAATCTAGCAGCCCGACTCTGAACTGCTCCAATCCGACCTGGTGCGGATCCCAAACACTCGAGCAGTACTCAAGAATAGATCGCCCTAGCGTCCTATATGGGGTCTTCTTTACGGGTGAACCAATGTATCTTAAAATTCTCCCAAGAAACCGAAGTCGACCATTCGCCTTTGCTACCACAGTTCTCACATGCTCGTTCCATCTCATATCGCATTGCAACGTTACGCCCGGATATTTAAACGACTTGACTGTGTCAAGCAGGACACTAGTAATACTGTATCCGAACATTACAGGTTTGTTCTTCCTACTCATCCGCGTTAACTTACATATTTCCACATTTAACAATATATATAAATGACCTAGTAGATAGTGTCGGAAGTTCCATGCGGCTTTTCGCGGATGATGCTGTAGTATACAGAGAAGTTGCAGCATTAGAAAATTGTAGCGAAATGCAGGAAGATCTGCAGCGGATAGGCACTTGGTGCAGGGAGTGGCAACTGACCCTTAACATAGACAAATGTAATGTATTGCGAATACATAGAAAGAAGGATCCTTTATTGTATGATTATATGATAGCGGAACAGATACTGGTAGCAGTTACCTCTGTAAAATATCTGGGAGTACGCGTGCGGAACGATTTGAAGTGGAATGATCATATAAAATTAATTGTTGGTAAGGCGGGTACCAGGTTGAGATTCATTGGAAGAGTCCTTAGAAAATGTAGTCCATCAACAAAGAAGGTGGCTTACAAAACACTCGTTCGACCTATACTTGAGTATTGCTCATCAGTGTGGGGTCCGTACCAGATCTGGTTGACGGAAGAGATAGAGAAGATCCAAAGAAGAGCGGCGCGTTTCGTCACAGGGTTATTTGGTAAGCGTGATAGCGTTACGGAGATGTTTAGCAAACTCAAGTGGCAGACTCTGCAAGAGAGGCGCTCTGCATCGCGGTGTAGCTTGCTTTCCAGGTTCCGAGAGGGTGCGTTTCTGGATGAGGTATCGAATATATCGCTTCCCCCTACTTATACCTCCCGAGGAGATCACGAATGTAAAATTAGAGAGATTCGAGCGCGCACGGAGGCTTTCAGACAGTCGTTCTCCCCGCGAACCATACGCGACTGGAACAGAAAAGGGAGGTAATGACAGCGGCACGTAAAGTTCCCTCCGCCACACACCGTTGGGTGGCTTGCGCAGTATAAATGTAGATGTAGATAGATGTAAACTTAGGGCTAGCTGCCATTCATCAACCAACTGGAAAGATTGTGTCGTCTCATATCTTCCTATAGTCACTCAACTTCGACACCTTACCGTTCACCACGGCATGATCGGCAAACAACCGCAGATTCCTGCCCACCGTGTCCACCAAACCATTTATGTAAATAGAGAACAACAGAGGTCCCATCACACTCCCCCGGGGCACTCCTCACGACACCCTTGTCTACCATAGTTTTAAGAACTTCAACGAATCCTTAGTTAAGTACATGAACAGCACCGTACGTCCCAGGCCAAAACGTTGGGTTTAGTGGAGTTAATGCTATCCTTGAAGCTACTTGTTCGACTCACTCTCGAGTATTGCTCCTTGGCTTGACTGAAGTGATAGACTAGATACGAATTAGGTTCCTTTCGGAGTATGCCGATGCATTAGCTCCATACTTAACAATCATATACAACTGTTTGCTCGACGAAAGATCCGTACCCAAAGACTGGAAAGTTGCACAGGTCACACCAATATTCAAGAAAGGTAGTAGGAGTAATCCGCTAAATTACAGGCCCATATCGTTAACGTCGATATCCTGCAGGATTTTAGTACATATATTGTGTTCGTACATTATGAATTACCTCGAAGAAAACTGTCTATTGACACACAGTCAACATGGATTTAGAAAACACCGTTCCTGTGAAACACAACTAGCTATTTATTCACACGAAGTGTTGAGTGCTATTGACAAGGGATTCCAGGTCGATTCCGTATTTCTGGATTTCCGGAAGGCTTTTGACACTGTACCACACAAGCGGCACGTAGTGAAATTGCGTGCTTATGGAGTATCGTCTCAGTTATGTGACTGGATTTGTGATTTCCTGTCAGA
Source organism: Schistocerca cancellata (assembly GCF_023864275.1). Lineage (NCBI taxonomy): Eukaryota > Metazoa > Arthropoda > Insecta > Orthoptera > Acrididae > Schistocerca > Schistocerca cancellata. Next base: position 378,804,669 of record NC_064628.1, read on the forward strand.
GAGGTCACAGTTCATAGTAACTGACGGAAAGTCTTCGAGTAAAACAGAAGTGATTTCTGACGTTCCCCAAAGTAGTGTTATAGGACCTTTGCTGTTCCTTATCTATATAAACGATTTGGGAGATATTCTGAGCAGCCGTCTTCGGTTGTTTGCAGATGACGCTGTCGTTTATCGACTAATAAAGTCATCAGAAGATAAAAAAGAACAACTGCAAAACGATTTAGAAAAGATATCTGAATGGTGCGAAAAGTGGCAGTTTACCCTAAATAACGAGAAGTGTGAGGTCATCCACATGAGTGCTAAAAGGAACTCGTTAAACTTCGGTTACACGATAAATAAGTCTAATCTAAAAGCCGTAAATTCAACTAAATACCTAGGTATTACAATTACGAACAACTTAAATTGGTAGGAACTTGTAGAAAATCGTGTGGGGGAAAGCTAACCAAAGACTGCGTTTTATTGGCAGAACACTTAGAAAATGTAACAGACCTACTAAGGAGACAGCCTACGGTACACTATGCTTGTCCATCCTCTTTTAGAATACTGCTGCGCTGTGTGGGATCCTTACCAGATAGGACTGACGGAGTACATCTAAAATGTTCAAAGAAAGGCAGCACGTTTTGTATTATCGCGAAATATGGGAGAGGGTGTCACAGAAATGATACAGGATTTGGGCAGGAAATCATTAAAAGAATGGCATTTTTCGTTGCGACGGAATCTTCTCACGAAATTCCAATCACCGACTTTCCCTTCCGAATGAGGAAATATTTTGTTGACACCGACCTACATATGGAGGAACGATCACCGCGATAAAATAAGGGAAATCAGAGCTCGTGCGGAAAGATATAGGTGTTCATTCTTTCCGCGCGCTATACGAGATTGGAATAATAGAGAATTGTGAAGATGGTTAGATGAACCCTTTGCCAGGCACTTAAATGTAATTTCCAGAGTATCCATGTAGATGTAGACGCAGATGTAGATGCGGAGACGGGCGACAAAATTCGTAACGGGATCGTTTACTCGCCACAGGAGAGTCGCGCAGCTTCTCAGCAAACTTCGGTGGCAGACTCGAGAAGAGAAGCGTTGTGCGTCACGGAGAGGTTTATCATCGAAATTCTAAGAGAGTGCTTTTGGGAAACAGTTGGGTAACAAATTACTTCCCGCCACATACGTCTTGCGAAATGACCACGACGAGAAAATTTGGGAAATTAGAGCTAATGAGGAGGTTTTGCGATAGTCATTCTACTTACGCGCCATTCGTGAGTGGGTCAGAGAACGGGAGGGGAATCAGATTGTGGTAGCAGAAGTAACCTCCACCACACACACTAAGTAGTCTGCGGAGTATAGACGCAGGTGTATATGCAGATTAACAGAAGTCGTGCATTCAGTTTTCTTCTTAAGACTTATTTCTACACTGCGCTTATCACGTTTCTTAATCGTTAGAGCTACGTCTACCATAGTTTTAAGAACGTCAACGAATCTTTATTGTAAGTACACGAACATCACCGTACGTCCCTGTCCAAAACGTTTGGTTTAGTGGCTTTAAAACTATCCTTGAAGCTACTCACAGAACTTGCTTTTTGAATCCTGTCACCATACTAAGCTATAGTTTTTATTTCCTTGTGTAGTAACCTCTGTTCTCTGGCTGTACAATCTACTGTGGTATCCGCTTGCAGCTGCCATGGCTTATCAGACAAAATGTTGTGGTTTCCCGCTAGAAAGCGAGCCCCGTTACGAAAGATTTATCTGTTTCCTTCCTCTGCAGTTGTCTCTTATGTCCGTCTTTCCACCGTTCTCCCTGTAGTTTGTATGCGTTATATTTCCTAGTAGGTTATCAGAATATCGAAAGTCAGCTGAGAATGATAGCTACGCGTTAGAAGAGGCGTAGGTAAATGGAATACTTAACAGGGTGTCCTGCGAAGGAGCTCCTAAATTTAAAAGTAAATATCTCGAAAATTAAGGTCGATAGACGAGTACAACAAACGGTATGCTTACTCTGTAAGCTGTAAAAATTTTATATGTAAATTATAAAGAAGTTTCACAATAATTCGAAAAGCCGCTAACTGATGGCTCTTTAATTGCAGTACGTAGTGCCTATAGATAGAGCACTCTATAGCACAAGCTGAACAATCTGTCATCTTGAATCCCACGTTGAAGACGCTCGTTTAAACTCTACGGAACGTTTTCGCTTTTTAATATGCTCTTAAGGCCATCAAAGGTATATTCCTTCCGCAAATAATATTACGGTGTAGTAAATGTATTGGCTTACATTTGACATTAAGAGGCAAGCAAATTAAAGTAGGTGATTAGTCGAGTATTTCGAGATATGACACATTCACTTAGGTGCCATGTAAGCCGTACGTTGCTGTTCTATATTTTTACCAAAATCGGTTAAAATGCGTTACCAGTATCGTATGTTCTGTTTCATATATGGTATATCCATTAAGTTTACAGTAAATAAGTGTTGCATTCGTAAACAATTACGGAATAATGTTAAAACGGAACATAACTGACATAAAAATGTCATGTCGGTAGAAGAGGGAATTGTATGAGTACTCAAAGTATATTACTGATGTCAATTTGTTGACTATTTTAACAGCTTTAAAAGAAATCTGTCAGAAGTTGTTTCAAAAAGTTAAAAAAATAACTGAGAAACGACAAACTGTTTGGTAAATCTAGGAATAAAACTAAAGCAACCTGGCATGTTGTTAAAAGGGCATTGAATGCTAGGTAATCACAGCAATACCAGATTGATTGAAAAAGCAATAAACTAACTGACCCCTCACTAGTGGCTAACACTTTTAACCGTTACTTCTCAAACATAGCTGAGCAACTGGAAGTGGAGGATTTGGCACATCAAAAAGAGTAGGGATGGCATTTGGTTTCAGTTTGTCCTCGGTTATGCTCAAACTGGCTTTCTTCAAAATGGAACTGTAGTAATAACTGCAAATATTTTCTTGTACCAACAAGTTTCGATGAGGTAAGTATCATCAATTTACTCTTTCTATAAAATTTACAGCTCCTTAGGATGACTTTTGGTTTTATACAGTTGTTGTAAATATAATCAAGAAAAGTAGCTTACACTTAAATTTGGGACAACGTTACGTCGTGTGATGTAAACATGATATGCACCAAGATTGAAATAAAAACACTTTTACATATATAATTTCATCACCACCACTCTATGAGCATATCTATTTCTAAAACAAAGGAAAAAACCCGTTTTTACTTACATTACACAGGTAGTTGTTCGATTCTGATGTCCAGTCTTTGCGCCTTTAATTTTCAAGCCACCTTTTACGCCGATCTATATCTAAAGGAAACCGATAAAACTTATAGCGACCATGTCTGCTATTATTTGAACAGTTTGGAGCTGCACACCCAACCATTTGACGCTGTGGAACAATAAAATTAAGCAAAATTCGCTGAGTCACTTACCTACGCCACGCGAAGCATGTATCAATGTCCTCGGATTGGGATTCAAAATGGCGAATTGTTCAACTCGGTATATCCAGTGCTCTACCTATAAATACTGCGCCACAGCGCAAACTCACCGTTGAAACGTGAAAGGAGGTTAACGTACCGAAGGAAGACGTTGAAGTCATGTATTGTACAGAACAACGTGAAAGCAGCCAATGCGGAAAACATTATCAGACTCTTCGCCGAAGTTCAACGGACGGGCAGTATGGCTGGTGTTCAAGCGAGAAATTTTGGCCCCAGACAAGGTGCAGTTGCTCCTGAAAATGTCGCCGCGGTTTCTGGAACTATTCAGCAAACTCCAGGGAAATACGTCAGAAGACTTGCAGAAGAGATCAGTTTGAAGAGTTCCAGCACGCAGAAAATTCTGAGACACAGCCTACAAATGTTTCCAGACAAAATCCAAAGCCACCAGGCCACACCTGTACGAGCTGAGCGACAGAACGGGCCGACTTCACGAATCAGATTCTCACAATGATTGATAATGAAAGGTTTGATTTTGGCTGCATCGGGTTCACAGGAGAGGAACATTTCCACCTGAATGGAGTCTTGAATAAACAGAAGTGACGATTTTAGGGTTCCGAAACTCGCCATTTATGTAAAGGGTAATCGCCGTATTCTCCCAAAGTTACTGTTTGCGCTACGGTATGCATCAGAGGCATTATTTGCCCTTTTTTATGCGATAAACGATCATCAGTGAACGTTATGGTGCAATTTTGGAACAATTTGTTGCCACACACCTAGCGTTAGAGGATCGCTCAGGCACTGGTTCATGCAAGATGGGGCCAAACCAGATCGCATCGAACACGTGTTTCGCTTTCTGGATGGGTACTTCAGGAATACGTTGTATTATTGCTAATTTACTGACGCAGGGATGGATTGGCCTCCATATTCGCCTGATCTGACTTCTTTTCGTGTCACACATTGAAAGACGCTGTCTATCGGAATCATGCAACCACGCTGGACGAATTCGAATCGGCGATCTGTGTGTGGCATCTGAATCCATTTCCGTTGAGACACTACAGGATGTGGTGGTAAATTTCATTGTTCGTTTGCGCTACCTCTGCACTGCGAGTGGAGGACATTTCCAAAAGACTGTGATGTGACTGCGAAGACTGTTTGCAGAGGACTAGATTAATTACGCACGCTGATACTATACGAACTGCACAACCTATAGCGCCATCTCTTTGCAGCTTTTCGTACTATTTCGAAACTTTTGTGCAAAATTCTTACAGCTTTCACAATAAACACACCTTTTGTTGCACTCGTCCATCGATTTTAGTTTCCGAGAAATTTAAATATGAAGTCAGGGACTCCTTCGCTTGGTACCATGTGTTGTGGACAGGTGACAGGTCTGCTACGAAGAGAAAGACGGTAAAGCGGATTTGAATTTTTTTTTAAGTGGCAGGAGGCGCTATGGAATGGCCCCTATTTCCCCAACCTAGTTTCGTGCCTACGACAGACACGATCAAACAGAACGAGACTTGCCTACGAATGAAGTGTAGCGTTAATAGGAAGACAGAAATAATCAGAATCACGAAAACAATTCCAAAGCTGCTAAACAGAACTCCTCACTAGTAAGGAAAACGTATTAATCCACCATTGGCAGTAGACTAACCTTCAAGAGAGATCACCGCTTTACTTTCTTTTAAGGAGTCTAATCAGGTAATACAACAGAGCAGATATAGAAATACCGGAACGTCTGGGAGATGCCAGCAGAAAACTTTAGCCTTTCCAGAATCCTAAGAAAAAGAATACTCAGAATCAACTTAAAAATTCGCATATCTCGACCTACTACAGTACCGGTATGTCATGGAAAGACTATGATTAAAGACTGTTAACATTCCCCGAAAGGCAAATATTAAGAAAATTGTTCGAACTCTAATCGATAAAGAGACCAGATAATATAGGACTGGGAAAAAAAATGAGCTACGGGAGTTGTACAAACGCCGTAACGTCGTCACAGGAGAAATATGTGCTGAGGCGGTCATATAGTTTGAATGTCGGTGAACAGGTTATCTAGCACAGTGTTATCCGGGAGAACAGATAGAACACGAGGAAGAGGAATACCCAGTAGCAGATGGCGGTTTCACATCTGGGATGACGTGTAAAGGATCGATATAAAAACCGTATTCACATTCAGTGCATTACACAGAAAGAAATGGACGAAACTTGCTGAGCAGGCGTATGGTCGGTAAGTCCCCTGCCATACAAAATAAACAGGACTGTCATATGCTGTTAACCCACTGAACTTAAGTACTTTCGTGTCACTTGCAGCCACATCGTTTGTGCCGGCCGAGAACACAGTAATATAGTCAGTCCCCAAATTATATATCTTAGAGTTGCTTCCTACCACGTTTTGGAAACAAGAATTTGGCCTAATTGTACTAGTAATATCTTGGAGATGCTTTTCTATCGTGACTGGTTCAATGTTTCTTTCACAGCTATGTGTACTAATACATATGCAGCCTTTTTTGGTATTCCACGGATTAGGTCTAAATTGGTTCTTAAGTAGTGGACGTATTCTGCCAGATTCTTTTGCTCCACAAAAATCTGACAAGCGTGTAAAAAGTTATTCACCGTCAGAACTCCCATATTTTTCCAGGTAACAGTTTTTCTGCTACCATCTTCTAAAACAGGTCTCCAAGCTGACTGGCCTAGTCTATTTGCACCTGAAACAGTAGTTGGCCCACAGTTGTTTATGTAGATTGAATGACTTGCCTCCCCACGGTTGTTCTTACGTTCATTTACTTCGCATCTAGCGTCTCTGTCCATTAATTCTCTTCTATGCTTGCAAGAACTGCGTCTCCGCTCTTTTATACGTTTCTCATCCTATTTTGATAAGGGATCAACTTTACCAAATCGAAAGTGAAATGTGGTGTCACATTGAGTGCACAGAGTACCATTTCTCACGATTCTCTTATAATTTTTGCGGAGATAACAATTAACATTTTAATTAGATGTGTTTACTCTCACTTTTGTGCCTATTTCTGAATCACACTTTTGTTTATATTCTGCCCATTTGTGATTTAAACCGCGTAATGACTTCACCTGAACAGTCTTCGTAAGTTTCTTGCCAAGATTTTCTTTATCACAATGTGAGCATAGTCCAACTTTTTGCCTTGGATTCACCATCGGTAATTAAAAATGACATAATATATATATATATATATATATATATATATATATATATATATATATATATATATATATTTGCATTCGAATGTGAAAATCAAAATATTCAACAGTAAATTTGTATCAATATTTGAAAGTAGCTTTCCTGAAAAGTTATCCAGAAAGGTCATTAGAAAACAAGTAAGCAATGGATAACTAAAGAAATTAAAATATCATATAAGAGAGAAATGGAAATTTATACGGAGGCCAGAATGAGACCAGATCTGATGTTGCTTGCATTCTACAAAAATCCTGTAATATTTTAAGGGAAGTCATTAAAATGTCCAGAAATATGCACGTTCTGACAGAAATTTATAATGGAAATGATAAAACTGAAACTATATGGGATATTGTGAAGCAGGAGACAGGACAGTTAGTCAGCAGACAAGGTACCACAACACTTGAACTAAATGGTGATGAGGCAGATAATACCCACAAGTTGCAAGTACCTTTACAAACAGTTCATAAATAAGCAACAAAAATAGGAGTAAATCATCCAGTTGAAGAAGCAAGAGGCGATGCTAAAAATGTCAATCAACATAACTTTAAGCAGCTAGAAGTAGCACCAACATCCTTCACTAAAATTAACAAAACTCTTCAAACAAAAGCTCATATGATGCTGATAGAAAACAGAATTCTGAGAAGTTGTTCTTTCTTAATAAGTAATATCCTTAGTGACATATGTAATGCATTGCTGGCACAGGGAATTTTTCCAGACAAACTAAAATATTCGCTCTCCAAACATTACAAGCCTTAAATAACGAAATATCGCCCGTAAGTAGTTTTTGTGATCTTTCCAAGGCATTTGATTGTGTAGATCATGTTACTCTCTTAGAAACACTTAGTTTTATGGAACTTCTTCATAACAAAGATGACAAGAAAGACTTAAATAATTATCAAATATTTTTCTGCCAAAGTATTCAAAAAAGTAATGTACAGTACTCAAGAGCAGTTCCACATTTAAGTAGTTAAAAGTTTACTTATCACAGCACTGCTTGGATTTCAGAAGGGTTGCTCGACTGAAAATGCTATTTATAAATTCGCTCTCCAAGTATTACAAGCCTTAAATTTCTAAATATCGTCCGTAAGTAGTTTTTGTGGTCCTTCCAAGGCATTTGATTGCGTAGATCATGTTACTTAGAAACACTTAAGTTTTATGGAACTGATGGTATTAGAAATAACTAGTTTGAACCACACTTAATAAACAAAACGCAAACGGTTGTGCTGAATAATTCAAACAAGGTAGAGAGGAGAGAAAATTTTAGTGACTGGGGAGAAATCACGAAGGGAGTTCCACAATCTTTAGTTTTGGATTCATTCCTATTCCTTATTTATGTGAACGACCTTCCACTTAGCATTTATAAAGAAGAACTGGTACTTTTCGTAGACGATACTAACGTTATAATAAACCTCATTAGAGAGAAATTACCAAAAGAGATTGTTAATGACGTTTTTCAAATAATTACTAAGTGATTCTCTGAAAATGGGCACTCCGTCACTTTCGAGAAGACTAACTACATTCAGTTCTGTACAACAGACAGTCACACCAACAATTGATGAAGCACGTGAACAGTAGTCAATAAACACGATAGAATGCTCCAAATTTTTAGGTGTATGTATTGATGAAAACTTGAACTGGAAGAAGGATATTTAGTGAACTGCTCAAACAATTAATTTCAGCTACTTTTGCTCTTCGTATAATTGCTGGTCTTGGAATCAAACCAGTAAACCTTCTGATACATTTTGCATATTCACACACAATAATGGCTTATGCAATGATTTTCTAGGACAATTCATCACTTAGAAAGCATTGATTGCACAAAAGCGAGCAGTAAGAATAATACGTAGTGTTCACCCCTAGTTGTCATGAAGACATATGTTCAAGGAGATCGGAATTTTAGCCTCACCTTTACAGTATACGTATTCGCTAACGAAATACGTCATAAATAATCCCAACGCAATCCGAGAAGAACAGTGACATCGATAACCACAATACTAGATAGAAGAAAACGACCTTTATTGCCCATTATTAAAGCTGTCAGTGGCTCGGAAAGGTGTTCAATAAGCAACAACAAAAACTTTTGATCATTTGCCCAATAACGTTAAATGTCTGACAGGTAGCAAAGCAAGGTTTAACTATAACCTTAAATCATTTCTTCTCAACAACTCCTATTCCACGGACGAATTATGTATATACATACACTGTAAACTTACTCGTTCCACGCCCTTTTGATAGAAGAATCACTCAGACGGTCAATGGAACATGTAACTAAGTAGCTACATTTTATGAACATTATGCCTTTCAACAGGCAATTTTCACAGGCGCAGGGATCCAGAGACAGCTCAGTGCTTCGTCCTTCACAGTACGATGTTGATGCTGTTCACTCTACTTATGGTTATGTTTTTCTGTTGCCTCACTGCGTTTTTCGCCGACTTTTGCGATAATTTAGCACAAAACTTACGTTTTATCACAACATACGCGGTACCTGGCGTGCATTAACCACTTTTCTTCTGTATTTTGACGTATAATTCTGGAGATGACGCATAACTCATCTATATTCGGCGTCGTGTTGGCATCTCGGCAAAGAGAACTTTGTGCAGTAGTGTTTAGAAATAACTTCGAGTCCTAGAGTGGTTACAATATCAACAAAGAGACTAAATTTACTCGTGAACCTGGGTCAGAGCATTAAATAATTCCAACACTGAACACGCGGTGTCCTCCACTCTGCTGAAGCCAGTATTCCTCCTGTATCACTGTCACTCTCGTTGTTTACTCATCAGTGTCATTCGCGAGAGGCAGCTGACTCAGCGACATCAATAATTTCACTATACTTCACCAATTTTCTAGGAAGAACACAAAAACCTCTAGACAATAACTACAACAATACTAGCACATTTTTCGTGGAATTTGGTTGAATGATGTTGCTACGACACTGAATATTCAGGACACGATCAGACAAACACCATCAAATCAATACTTTTCAACTACATTTTTTGAAATAGTCGACAGTACTGCAACTGACAATGGGTGACATCGTTGCACGTCGTTGAATGATTGTATTGTGTATTTGTCAGAGTGGCATACCTGTGGATACTGCTTTAACATTTCCATCTGTAGTTCCTGCTCCAGGCATAGATTCGAAAACTGTACATTTCTCCCACAAGGCAGAGCTAATGGTGCTGTGGCGCACGTGCGATGAATGGACGGCACAGCTCTGTCATATCAGGAAGTAGCACGGACGCTAGATTACAGTCATTATCTTTGCTGATAACCACGACTTCTGCAATCTGTATTGATTTTACGAAGCTTATTTTTTATTAACATGACCTAACTAAACTACAAATTGCCAGTTTCAAGATGGCGCCTATTGAAAAGTGCAGTGACACAAAGTTCGTAAAAAGACGAATGTTTAATAGTGCATCGTGTAAGCACTATCAGGAATGGATAGTAAATAAAAGTAATTCTGTGTGTGAAATGCAGGTCCTGACAGCACGAAAAGTGTGTAAAAGTTTGCACTGAATTTACTAGTGATGAATCTCACTGGTCATGCCTGGACTGTTTTCAGAACAAAAACACGACAGTAGCTTTAACCATGAGCTCACAGAAAGAAATTATTAAAGCGCCTCGTAGCGAGACTGACACTTTAAACGCAGAATTATTAGTGCAGAAGGAAGAAAATTGTGACCTGGAACGCGACAAAAATGATGTTGCAAAATAGCTGAGGCGCTAGCTGAAAATAACATCGTAGACAAGCTGAGTGATACATCTGTTCGTTCATAAAATGAACCTGCTGCACATACGGAAGAAACTTACACAGTAGTCTCAAAAACTTACAATAAATATAAGTGAACAAGTGTAACATACAGTAAAAAGAATTCGAACCAACTAAGCAATGAAAAATGGAACGAAAAAAAATTAATTCCTTGTTGTAGGCGATTTCGTGTTCAAGAATGTGGTATTACCGAATTCCACGATTGACGTTCGTCCAGGAATCAGGATCCACAAGTTGAAGAAACATTTCAGTAGTATACAGTGTGGTTTTAATTAAATCTTTGCTACTTGATAGTGCCCCCATGAAGAAACAGTGATCGTAGGACTATGAAACTTAATGAAAACATTTGTGAGAGAAATAGCGAATAAACCATTGAAGGAAACGCATTTTAATTTCCACATGAGAAAGTAACATTTGTTAACTGCCTACAATGTCTGCATTCTAGGTTACAAACGTTGCTCACTGTGATGATTATCTGAAACCGCACTAGGGTTACCATTTCACAGTCATTTGCAGCATTCTTCGAACGGTGGACTATGGAATGTTGAGATATCGAGACACAGCTCGTGCGCTGCTTGAAGATCGCACAATGCGTCCAGCATTCTCTACCATGTCAACAGTAGCTTCTTCAACAACTTGTGGCGCAATTGGCCGTCAGCCTCTTCCAGGAGCAATTCCCAAATCTTCGGTTAATTAGAACTTCCTAATCATGTTTTTCAACTGCTGTGCCGAAATAGGATCTCACCGTATTCCTTTACTGAGTCGATACTTGCGAAGAGCAGCAGCAATATTGCTGTTGGGTTTGATAGAACAGCTTTACCAGTAAAGCTCTGATCACCTTGTACAGAACCATGTTGGCTGTTTGCAGCTGCAATGCACAATGATGCTCGTGTTCCAACCCTATGTCGCCGTACCAGTGCTGGCGCCTAACAGTTAGTCATGACTCTGACTCTACCAACAACGTAGATTCTTCAGCACGCAATCTGAACATCATTACTGTAAGGACCGGTATTCATAAAGTAAATAGTTTTCAGCCAACACTGGCTCAAATAGCGGAAGTTTAATTATAACCGCCCTGTTCAAAATGGTTCAAATGGCTCTGAGCACTATGGGACTTAACATCTATGGTCGTCAGTCCCCTAGAACTTAGAACTACTTAAACCTAACTAACCTAAGGACATCACACACATTCATGCCCGAGGCAGGATTCGAACCTGCGACCGTAGCAGTCGCGCGGGTCCTAACCGCCCTGTATATAACTCGCAGGAAGGTTCAGCAGAGACATCTCAGAAGAATAACAAAAGAACCTTCCTCCAGGTAGGTACGAATTCTCTTAGAAGCAACGCAGAAGAGGAAATTGTTAGTGTAACAAAAAAATCTAATTCGATCTGCCAGTAACTTCCACAAAAGTCTAGAATCATAGCGAGTGATGTTGCCTACAGAAGATCCATCAGTGATTGATGTATAGAGAGAATAAACCGTGATATAAACGAGAACTGCAACGATCTAGTAGTTGTGTTTGTAAATCCAACTAAATTATTCAGCAATAAATGCTTGGGTTAAGTCGGTCTCCATTTAAATAGATTAGGATCCAAAATTGTTAGTAAAATGTTGGCTGGTACGTGTGAAATTCTGAATAATAGAAGAATTTATAACAAAGGATGGGGATGCGAAATAGTGTTTGGTAACAAAAACTGCAAGACCCAAGCGCTACACCAGAAAGAGTATGCTTGAAACAATAAATAAGAAAGACTGTTCCTACATAAAGCACTGTAAAATAAATGGTCTAAGTGGTGACTTTTCAAAGCAAAGTCATGAAGTTAACGAATTACACACAATTCTTTCCGAAGGTAAAATATGAAAATTATTTGCCTCGATGAACTTTGGATTATAGATGAAAATTTTACAATTCTTAATAATATAAAACATTTCGAAGTAGGCAGTAGCTTTTGTAGGCGAAAGTAATCACGTGAATCTCTTGTATACTTACTCATGCTGATATAAAATATGAGAACGGAAATGAGTTTTGACTTTTTGACTGAAGAGTGTATACTTGAGAACCGCTGTGACGACATAGAGGACTTAAATGTCATAGAAGTTTCTATTTACAGAGTACCAGAGAAAGCTACAATTGAAGCTTTTCTGGTCAAATTTCAATGCCTGCTTGAAAATCTCAATAAACAAGAAATGAAAAAGACTGTGACGGCGGCTAATTTCAGTATTAATATTATAGTTGGAAGGAACAATGTGTCCGAATTCACTGACACAATAAAAAGCTTTGGTTTCAAAGTAAACTTCATGCATGTCATTAGAGCAAATACATAGTCAGCGACCTGTATTTTTAATATTTTAAAAAATTATGTATTTGAAGATATTTATAGATTTTGGTGAGATTTGTGCATCTCTGACCAATTAGCATTATTAACGAAACTATAAAAAAAGACAAAGAAATTTCATGTAACGAAAACCACATGAAAAGAAAATTCAGTTATATTTAGCAGTAAGTTAAGAGATTCTGAATGGCCTTACGACAACTGCATTCCAAGTAGACTGACTTCAGCAAATTTTTAAGTAGAAATCTTTAATGAAACTTTTCCTCTTAGAACCACATGCAACATAATGGATAGTACACTTACATGTAAAACTCAGGGTACAAAAATTTCTAGCACCAGCAGAGGCAACTCCACAATGAAGTAAATTATAATAAAAAATTGGCATTTTACTGAGCACGTTAAACTTTGTAAAGCTACATTTAAAAAAGTTGTGAAGGCAGTCAAACAAATGGCAAACAACAGTTTCATTTTACAACATAAAACACTGATAACCTATACGTTGAGCGTCCAAAAGTTTCTACAACATAAAATTAAGACAAAGGCAATGTGTCTACCGTCAAATCAGAGTTAGGCATTGTAGTTAGTAGTGGTGATGTAGGACTACAGTAGATGATAGCGTTATTGTAAACGCGTATCAAATATCAGTGAATTTAAATGAATTCTTTATAACTGTGGCAAAGTCTGATGTTGGCATAACAAAGTATTAGAGTAATATAAAACCGTTTCGACTCCATCAAGAAGCTGAGTATCTGACAGACTGTAAAAAAGTCGCAATAAAGGTTGTGGAAATGTTATATTATCATTAAGAATAAAATCTCTGCTGGGTGTGATGGGATACCCACTAAAGTGATTAAAGCACCTCCAATAACTAAAATAAACAAGCAATCTTTTGAACAGGGGTACTTTCCTGATGTGTTGAAGTATGCAAAGGCAGGCCTCTGTTCAAGAAAGTGTCGAGGGAAGACATGGGAATCTATTACACTATTTCTATTCTTCCAAACCTGTCGAAAGTGCTAGAGAACGTCGCCTCAAACCAGACCCAAAATTTTATTGCAGAAAAACTATATTATTGCAAGTGGCCAATTTGGACTGCAACAAGGACAATCATCCCGGATGCAGTGAATAACTTTATTGAAAAGATGTGCGAAGCATTGAATCAGAGGAGTAAAGTTGCAGGTGTCTTCCGTGATCTTACAAAAGCCTTTGACTCCGTAAGCCACACCTTGCTTATCTGCAAATTAGGTAAATATAGGATTAAGGTCAGTGCTCTGAAATGGTTTGCATCGTACTTGCAGAACAGAAAGAAGGGTAAGTATCACTTCTAATGCAGTAAATTATGTATTATTCTAAGTGGAGTACGGTATTACAATGTATACCTCAGGACTCCATTTCAGGGCTAATTCTGTTTCTGTTCTATGTAAATCACTCACTCATAAATATAAATTCCCCATGAGTTCTGTTTGAAAATGATACTCGTGATTTAACAGAAGATGACGACGCAGAAAACATTCCGAGCGCTATCATGAGCACACTGATACCCTAGAAAACTGGTTGTAGTAAAATGGGTTGAAACTGAACATTGTCTCCAGTGAGCTATTCTGGAATTTGTTCTTCGTTAGGAATGTGGTCGATTTATATCAGGTGTTGCTGAGGGAATTATATTAGGAAACGAAACACTTAAAGCAGTAGACGAGTATGCTATTTGGGCAGCAAAATAACTGATGATGGCCGAAGTAGAAAGGACATAAAACGCAGACTGACAATGGCAAAAAAAGCATTCCTGAAGAAGAGAATTTGGCTAACATCAAGAATAGAATCAAGTGTCAAGAAGTCTTTTCTGGAAGCATTTATGTGGAGTTTAGCCACGTACAGAAGTGAAACATGGTCGATAAACAATAGAAGAGAATAGAAGCTTTTGAAATGGGTGCTGCAGAATAATGATGAAGAATAGGTGGGCAGATCATGTAACGAAAGAGTAAGGACTGAATAGAATTGTGGAGCAAAGAAATTCGTGGCACAACCTGACTAGAAGAACTGATCGGTTGTTAGGACATATCGTGAGACATCAAGAGATCACCAAGTTAGTACTGGAGGGAAGTGTGGGGAAGGGGTTACAAGTCGTAGAGGGAGACCAAGGGACGACTAGAGTAAGCAGATTCAGAAGGATGTAGGTTGTAGTAGTTACTCGGAGATGAAGAAGTTTGCACAGGATAGAGTAGCATTGAGAACTGCATCGAACCATCACAAAAACAACACGCTACAAAGATACTAAATTGTTTTTAGTTTTGAAGAGGCAAAGTGATGTCATAGATAGGTAATATCTTGGCGTAGACTGACTCCCTTCCTGCGAATACCATCACATTGTTCTTTGTTATAGAGATGTTCGAGCTACATTGCCGCCGGCCGTTGTGGCCGAGCGGTTCTAGGCGCTACAATCTGGAACCGCGCGACCGCTACGGTCGCAGGTTCGAATCCTGCCTCGGGCATGGATGTGTGTGATGTCCTTAGGTTATTTAGGTTTAAGTAGTTCTAAGTTCTAGGGGACTGATGACCTGAGAAATTAAGTCCCATAGTGCTCAGAGCCATTTGAACCATTTTAGTTACAATGCCTGACAGAAAAAGTGAAGCCCCCAAAAGACATGGTCGACTGTCAATAGAAACTTGTCTCATGCACGTACACACCATTGGCGGTTATGCAAATGGTTAACAGTTCCAATTCTCTGTGAGAAAAAACAGCCAACAGAGCGCACTAGTGTTGGTCCTGTTTACTGACGTTAACACTCGTGATAGGGTATGTAGGGGGCATGAACACCGCTAGATGTAGAGTGATCGCTGTGCCGGAGATGCCATGTACTCTTGTGAGACAGCATTATCAGCACGAGGCAGAGTTTGAAAGGGGCCTCATTGTAAGTCCATTTGGCCGGCTGGTCGAATCGTGCATCTTCCAGACGCACCAGGCACTCGAATGGGACAGAGTTCCGATGTTGGACTGCATGAGAAAGTGGAAGCAGGCGTCGTCAAGGTTCTGATCAACCACCTCCTATGACCACCACATGGGTGAATCGCTGTGTTGTGCACCAAGTACATTGCAACCCCGTTCACATACGCACCTTCCATCCGAGAACAAGTAATGGAGTCCCTGCAACGTTCCGTGTCATCCCACACCGTTGGTCGGAGACCAGCAGCAGTGGACTAGGGAATTACCGTGGCATGCGTAGGCTGCCATTAGCATCAGAACAAACATGTCAGCATCTAGAATGAATGGCGCCGCATTTTCAGCGATGAACTGCAGCCTGCAAGCCGGCCGGTGTGGCCGTGCGGTTCAAGGCGCTTCAGTCTGGAACCGCGTGACCGCTACGGTCGCAGGTTCGAATCCTGCCTCGGGCACGGATGTGTGTGGTGTCCTTAGGTTAGTTAGGTTTAAGTAGTTCTAAGTTCTAGGGGACTGATGACCACAGATGTTAAGTCCCATAGTGCTCAGAGCCATTTGAACTCTTTTTTTTTTTTTTTTTTTTTTTTTTTTTTTTTTTTTTTTTTTTTTCTGCACTGCCCCAGACGATCATCCTCGCCGAGTATGGTGGCGACCTGGGGAGAGGGCCTGTTCTTCCAATGTTTTGCTGAGGCACAGCTGTGTTACTCCTGACATCGTGGTGTGGGTAGCTATTGGTTATGACTTCAGGTCACAGCTGGTGGTGACTGAGAGAATTCTGTCTGGGTAGCAGTATGTCACGGGCATCCTGCGTCCCTGTATGTTACTCCTGGTGCGACAGTATTGTCCGTTATTACCTGGTGAAAATCACATCTCATATGTTAATTCATTGCGGATATATTTGGGGTGGCCTGTCTTAGCAACCTCACTTGGTGGAAGGCCTTCTTTTGACGCCCATATATTCGAATTTAAAGCTGGTTGTGGATGAGGGGCGGAGCGCTACTCATGCCATGATACCCTCATAGGTTTGCAGGGCTACAGGGATACGCGCGAACAAACCACACTTACATTTACTATAGACTACTGGCCATTAAAATTGCTACACTACGAAGATGAGGCGCTACAGACGCGAAATTTAAACGACAGGAAGAACATGCTGTGATATGCAAATGATTAGCTTTTCAGAGCATTCACACAAGGTTGGCGCCGGTGGCGACACCTACAACGTGCTGACATGAGGAAAGTTTCCGATCTCATACACAAACAGCAGTTGACCGGCGTTGCCTGGTGAAACGTTGTTGTGATGTCTCTTGTAAAGAGGAGAAATGCGTACCATCACGTTTCCGACTTTGATAAAGATCGGATTGTAGCCTATCGCCATTGCGGTTTATCGTATCGCGACATCGCTGCTCGCGTTCGTCGAGATCCAATGAGTGTTAGCAGAATATGGAATCTGTGGGTTCAGGAGGGTAATACGGAACGCCGTGCTGGATCCCAACGACCTCGTATCACTAGCAGTCGAGATGACAGGCATCTTATCCAAATGGCTGTAACGGATCGTGCAGCCACGTCTCGATCCCTGAGTCAACAGATGTGGACGTTTCGAAAACAACAACCATCTGCACGAACAGCTAGACGACGTTTGCAATAGCATGGACCATCAGTTCGGAGACCATGGCTGCGGTTACCCTTGACGCTGCATCACAGACAGGAGCGCCTGCGATGGAGTACTCAACGACGAACCTGCGTCCAGGAATGGCAAAACGTCATTTTTTCGGATGAATCCAGGTTCTGTTTACAGCATCTGGGCGTATCACCCAGCGTGATGGTATGATGGTATGTGGTGCCATTGGTTACACGTCTCTGTCACCACTTGGTCGCATTCACGGCACTCTGAACAGTGGACGTTACATTTCAGATGTGTTATGACCCGTGGCTCTACCCTTCATTCAATCCCTGCGAAACCTTACATTTCAGCAGGATGATGCACGACCGCATTTTGCAGGTCCTGTAGGGGCCTTTCTTGATACAGAAAATGTTCTACTGCTGTCCTGGCCAGCACATTCTCCAGATCTCTCACGAATTGAAAATGTCTGGTCAATGGTGGCCGAGCAACTGGCTCGTCACAATACGCCAGTCACTACCCTTGATGAACTGAGGTATCGTGTTGCAGCTGCATGGGCAGCTGTACCTGTACACGCCATCCAAGCTCTGTTTGACTCAATGCCCAAGCGTATCAAGGCCGTTATTACGGCCAGAGGTGGTTGTTCTGGGTACTGATTTCTCAGGATCTATGCACCCAAACTACGTGAAAATTTAATCACATGTCTGTTGTAGTATAATATATTCGTCAAATGAATACCTGTTTATCATCTGCATTTCTTCTTGTTGTAGCAATTTTAATGGCCAGTAGTGTACATTTCGGGTACAACAGACTTGAAATATCGTCCTTAAACCCATTCCGAAAAGTTAGTAGCTACAGGTGTTTCACATACGTATGGACTTATAATAAAGGAGACGTAACGGAAATATATAAAACAACAGACATACATATTTATGTAGGTCCAACGACAGGTGAGGAGTTACATGCAGCTATGTCGATATGAAGAAAGAGACGAACGCAAGGCTGTTATTATTTAAATTGTAAGCTGCCTAAGTATGCTTTTGAAAAATTTCGAAGTCAGTTTCAGAGTTTCTTACACCTGTGATGAATATAACAAGGTGTCTGATATCTAAAGGGGATGAAAAAATGGAAACTGCTAACCGCAAGGCCATAAGCATACTGCATGCACAGCAAGCAGCATATATTCCAAAGCTATGCAACGACCAGTTCACGCGATAGCAGAGGCTGAAAAAACTCTGAACATGACTTCCACAAGGGTAGATAGTGGTCAGACTGCACATCCACTGCGCAAGGCTAACAGAAAAAAGCAGAAGATACACTGTAGCATCTGCCACTGGTTTTATTGATTATGGATACATTCTCTGAGTAAAAGGGGTACTTTTATCAAATCTTATTGAACACGCCCCGTATTCAATAAGAGAACATGAATGAAAGTATTTACGACAAAAGCTATATTAGACTCCTAATTGGCACCATGCAAGCTCAGACCACCCAAAGGCCTGTGCACTGTGCACTGTAACCAACATTAAAAAAATTAAACTGGCGACGGTATTAATAAAGCAAGATCACTAATATTCAAATTTTAAAATTAATGATCTTCTCCTGAACACAATATCCTCAGAGGATTGTCTCCGATAAAGGCTAAACATACTCGTAAAAGCGGTATAGTAATACACACTGCTCAGCCAGAACATAATGACCACCTACCCAGTAGCCGGTATGTCCACTTTTGGCACGGATAACAGCGGCGACGTGTCGTGGCATGGAAGCCTTGCTAGATCGCTGGAGGGAGTTGCTAGCACGCCTACGCACAGAAGTCACCTAATTCCTGTAAATTCTGCAGAGAAGGCCGATGAGCTCTTACGCCACATTCAATCACACCCGAGATGTGATTCGAACCTGCGACCGTAGCGGTCGCTCGGCTCCAGACTGTAGCGCCTAGAACCGCACGGCCACTCCGGCCGGCCCACTTCATCACACTCATGACCTTGTGACGCGGCACATTATATTGTTGAAAAATGTCACTGCCGTCGAGAAACATGATTCTCATGAACGGGTGCACATGGTCTGCAACCAGTGTACGGTACTCTTTACCTGTCACGGTTAACGTCGATATGCAGCAGTTTTTTAGAACATATATTGTGTTCGAACATTATGAATTATCTCGAAGAAAACGGTCTATTGTCACACAGTCAACATGGGTCTAGAAAACATCGTTCCTGTGAAACACTAGTAGCTCTTTATTCACATGAAGTGTTGAGTGCTATTGACAAGGGATTTCAGATCGATTCCGTATTTCTGCATTTCCGGAAGGCTTTCGACACTGTACCACACAAGCGGCTCGTAGTGAAATTGCATGCTTATGGAATATCGTCTCAGTTATGTGACGGGATTTGTGATTTCCTGAAAGACAGGTCACAGTTCGTAGTGATTGACGGAAAGTCCTCGAGTAAAGCAGAAGTGATTTCTGGCGTTCCCCAAGGGAGTTATAGGCCCTTTGCTGTTCCTTATCTATATAAACGATGTTGGAGACAATCTGAGCAGCCGTCTTCGGTTGTTTGCTGATGACGTTGTCGTTTATCGACTAATAAAGTCATCAGAAGACCAAAATGAATTGCAAATCGATTTGGAAAAGATATCTGACCATCATTATAAAATAAGAGAAGTCAGAGCTCGAACGGAATGATTTAGGTGTTTCTTTTTCTCACGCGCCATTCGAGAGTGGAATGGTAGAGAAATAGTATGAAAATGGTTCGATGAACGCTCTGCCAGGCACGTAAGTGTGAATTGCAGAGTAACCATGTAGATGTAGATGTAGTTGTATAGTCGCCGAATGATGACGTCGACTTTTTTTTCTGATGGGCTTATATACTTTCTTCTGTGGCATTTGACAGGAGTTTCTAAGAGAACTTCAACGACGTAACATGTATGGGACTTGATCTAATAGTATTAAGATAACAACGCCGCATACCACTGTCCCGCCACCAGGAGAAGAGGGCCGGCCGGTGCGGCCGTGCGGTTCTAAGCGCTTCAGTTTGGAACCGCGTGACCGCTACGGTCGCAGGTTCGAATCCTGCCTCAGGCATGGATGTGTGTCATGTCATTAGGTTAGTTAGGTTTAAGTAGTTCTAAGTTCTAGGGGACTGATGACCTTAGAAGTTAAGTCCCATAGTGCTGAGAGCCATTTGAACCAGGAGAAGAGGTTCTACAAACGTCTGCTGTCTGCTCTATTGTACCAAATATAAGCAAACACGTAACTCAGGTACGGTTCATGTGTTTGTTATCATGTTGTCATAATAAGTGCTCAAAATGTTGACCTTGAGTATCGTTAGACGCTGTGCAGTCATTCTGGAGAAACAGTACTGCACGTTGGATTTCGTCTGTAATTAACAGCATGACAGGTCCGTGTTATTATGTATTTCATGCTTTCGTAAGTTGTCAGTTTTCCCTAATAGAAGTCTCTTGTTTTAATTTTCGTCGCAGATAAAAGTATAGAAGTTTCGAGTTTGGTGAGAGTGCAGACCATTTTATGTTTCCTGAATGACCGTTCCAATGAAAAATGTTCAAATGTGTGTGAAATCTTATGGGACTTAACTGCTAAAGTCACCGGTCCCTAAGCTTACGCACTACTTAACCTAAATTATCCTAAGGACAAACACACACACCCATCCCCGAGGGAGGACTCGAACCTCCGCCGGGACCAGCCGCACACTCCATGACTGCAGCGCCTTAGACAGCTTTTTTTTTTTTTTTGCACTTTGTTCGTTGTTAATAATGAATAATGAGCGTATAGCATTGGTGGCCGGGAGACCCCTCGCGGGGCGGTTAGGCCGCCGCTCCACAAGTTATTTAACGCCACTACGGCGACTTGCGAGTGAATGAGGATGAAATGATGATGAAGGACACACAACACCCAGTCATCTCGCGGCAAAGAAAATCCGTGACCCCGTCGGGAATCGAACCCGGGACCCCGCGCGCAAGGAGCGAGAACGCTCCCGCAAGACCACAAGCAGCGGACTGGTCGTTGTTGGTCGTTGTGTTTGGTCGTTGCGGACGTCACATAACATCCGTTCTAGTTAGTTGTTGATCCTTTCACTCAGTTGTTTTATTACAGAGGTCAACCAGCTCTCTGACCGAACACGCTGAGCTACCGTGCCGGCGTTCGGTTAATCCCGCGTGGCACCGTTCCAATACTCTTAATAGGGTCTGTCAGTACATGTGCGGAATGGGGGGGGGACACCCGTCAAGCTGGTACCACACTGATTCCCTTATGTCATGTGCGATATCAAAATGGTTCAAATGGCTCTGAGCACTATGGGACTCAACTGCTGTGGTCATAAGTCCCCTAGAACTTAGAACTACTTAAACCTAACCAACCTAAGGACATCACACACATCCATGCCCGAGGCAGGATGCGAACCTGCGACCGTAGCGGTCGTGCGGTTCCAGACTGTAGCGCCTTTAACCGCTCGGCCACTCCGGCCGGCCATGTGCGATATCACCCAGTAACTGCGGCAGCAGCATATCTAAGGAACTCGAGATACTTGAGTGTATTTAGATTCACGTCAATAAAACAGGGACCAATGATGCGGATGTTATCCGCCTCTTTTAAGTCAGCTTGGATTTTCAACTGAAGATTAGTACATATTGTGAAAATTGACTTTTCCGTGGTTTGCAAGCAATGTTCGTTTGGTTGATCTCTCTCGTACTTCCAGGATTCATCTTAGTAACATCTGTATTGTGTGTTACTTTGATAAAATGTTAGTTTCATTGATTTCATCGGATGCTATTCTTTTTTCTTGGTGTATTTCATTCTCTACGCTTCCGGTTCTAAAACGTTTTTTTATAATGTTTGCAAAGATAGACGATGAGTGCTTCTCACAATCTGAATGCTCTTCAGTATACGGCCGCACAGGTGCCTAACTGTTTGGTCACATTCACCACAAACGATTCACTTTTTCGACTGTTGTATACGCTGTGCATGTCTCAATAGCTTTACGAGCAAGTTATCTGATTGTTACAACAGCAGAAAACACTGAATGGTTGACTTCTGCTATACAGGTTAACAGAAGAATCGGACCTGAGTTGTGTGTTGGCTTAGTTTTGGCATAATGGGGCAGACATCTGTAGAATCTCTTCTCCTGACGGCGGGTCAGTCAGTGGTTTGCGGCGCTGTTATCTTGATACTATTTGACCAAGTCCCATGCATGTTGCTTCTCTTGGAAGCTTATTTTAACAAGTATATAGGTCCATTAGAAAAAAAGTCGTCGTAATTCGGCGACTATAAATTATAAAAATTACTTGTGAACCTGTTATACTTTTGTTTCACACTGCCTCCTTCCAAAATATGGAAAGCAAAAAGCTTGCGGTAGAGAAAGTGTGTTCACAATGTCGAAGACAAACTAGTGTTCCTAGCTCTTAACGTGTGCATTTTAGAGCCAATGTTTACTAAACGTTTTTTTCTAGTTTTGGTCCATATTAACACCTCTGAAAGTTTGTCGCTGGAGTTCTGATTCACCCTGTATATAGTGTGAACCCGAATTCCACCGAAATCGTTTCAGACGTTGTATTGTGGTCTTCTTTTGAAAACCAATTTATCTGCTAAGATCGCTACGCTAACACTGTTACTAGATTACCTCTTTTGGCAATATGTGTTTCCATCCTCAGACGTTCTTCAGGGATACATTCTCAGTACTTTGGTATATGTTATCCATCGTCTCGGGGGTTTCGTTAGACAGATGTTGCATGTTTCTTGCTCCAGTTAGCTTGGATTCTGTATTGCCCTGAAAATAGGGCGCAACAATATAAACGGCGTCTTCCTCCATTGTTCAGTGTGTGGGTTGGCGGGTAATAATCAAATGGTCGTTACTTCGTTATGAAAAGACTCTCAAATTGTCTGTGCGTGCTTTCCACGTACCTTCGCGCTGTACAAGCGCCTGAAAACTATTTTTCCGGTTAGCCAGAAAGCGATGGAAGACATACTGAAGATAATTTGCAGTCTGGAAGTTGGCATTAGTTATTTGCTCGCTGAATTTTCCTATTTGCTATTTATTCCCAGCGGGATCAGGAACTATGACTATAAATAAAAGTATTTAGTTTTAACTGATTGACTTATTTTACAAAAATTCACACACACAAAATAATATTCCTAGTATTGTAACTAATGTCTCTATCGGACACAGCACTTCTAACGGTTCAGAGGCGATCTCTACGGGAAGTTGCAAGTAAAATTGTTTACCACCATGACATGCAATCACCAAAACTTAATTGCTCGCCTCAAAAGTGGAAAACAATCTCGCCACTCGCCACACGATTTTGTCACCGTGATGGGCGGCACACAAAAATTTACTTCCGTGAAATCTAAGCGTCCGCGACGGTGAACAGTCCTTGCTATTTCACTTCCTAATTTTAGCGAAAACACATTCCAGACTCCCCCAGCTCTGACGCCATCCGAAGCACAACGCACGCGGGTATTTGACTGACGCGGACAGTTTCATATCTCGGTGCGAAGTGTGTGCTGTAGAGATGGGCAAACTGAAACACGTAAATGTTTCGAAACAAATGAAACAGTACAATATAATGTTTCGATACGGTGTTTCGAAACAGTGAAACAGTTTGTGTTTTGTAATCTAATAAACCTACACATTTTATCATCTTGAATGTCTACTGTATAAGTATGTCCATATAAACACAAATGAGGTGCGAGAGCGCTAATCATATCGCAGAAAGTATGAAACTATCACTTAGGCGTCTTGGCAGTTTCGTATTTCCTGCAGCAAATGCGCTGCTTTTGTTTCATGTGACTTTCATACTTTTCAATTGGCTGAGGAAAGCCTTCGCTGAAGACAGAAGAACCACCACGAACGGAACTGGAGGTTCTTCAATAGTATGGCTAATATACCCATCCTGCTAATTTCCATGCACACAAAGGGAATCATTGTGGATAATAGACACAGTGACTATAGACTCACAAATAACGCCAAATAATTTGAACAAATAACAAAATATAACAGAAAAAATTTTTTGTGTTTCAAGGTGTTTCGAACCGTTACTATAAATTTACGATGCTTCCCGTTCACCATTACACTATCAGTGATATGTCAAACAGATTGCTTGCAATTATACCTACATCAAATTTATGTACATGTCTAATAACTGTCAGTCTACGCCTTTTTTTATTTAAAATGTTGTAGTCTTACTTGCGTTTCTTAATATGATTACTGTACATGAACAGAGAAGCGCATGTTATAAAAAAAGTGTAATTTAACTGAATGATTTTCACATATTTATTATTTTGAATGTGAATAGTATGCGTTGTTTTATTGTTTGGTTAGTGTTTATAAAGCAGATGTAACGCCATTTCGGAATAGGACAGTCAGCTAGAAACGAAGCTTTATTTTCGGATATCTTAAGCTTCATGCTATTGCTTGTCTAAAGATTTCGACACTCTTGAAAGTGTTTCATGAAGTGGTATGTTGTGTTTCAGTACCTGTGCCGAACACGAATCTCGTCCGACACAGAGCGGAATGAAACATCACTGTTTCGATACAATTACTCCGTTCCAGGCGCAGGTGGACTGAAACAGTCTTATTTTGAAACAACGATACAGTTTCTGTGTCTGGCTCGAGATCCGAGACAGGGGCGGAATGAAACACCACTGCTTCGACACAGTGAACCATAGCCGTTCCGAAACACTGAAACAGTTCCAGGTATCGATACACTGTATCGAAACATAGAAACGGTGGCCAAGTCTAGTGTGCTGCCATTACCCCTCTGGCTGTGCTTATACAGGGGCGCAGCAATATCTAAAGGGACCTCTTTCTCGGACACATATTAATTAATAGCTCTGTCATTTAACAATTTGCAATATTCTTAATTTTTGTATAAATAGAGTTAAATTTGCGTTAGTTACTGAAAACGTTTAGGCTCGAGTGCATTTAAACGTTGCCGGCTAGAATTTTTAGAACGGAACTGACAATAGAACATGACCTTTGAACTGTCTCTTTAAGATTCCTCAAGTTCATAGTTATCTACAGTACATTCTTGAAACTTGCTACAGCTGTATTATTTTATGAAAGTAATCGAGTGCTGAAAGTAGAAATTTTATTGTGAATGTATACTTTCCCGGCGTATACAGCTGGCGAAGAGTTCTCGGGTTTCCAGAAGATGACGAGTATGTCACTCGTCGAAACGTCGCAGTTTGAAGACACCGCCACCCGGCTGGAAGCCCGAGAATACTTCGCCAGAAATTTTATTGCAAATATGATACGTAATCTACCATGAAGAAGGACGTTTTCGTTCCAAATTGGGTTTTTAGTAAATAACTTGAAAACTAATGGATGTAGCTCAGTGGTGCCACATATTTAACGGTTTTGCATGAAACTGAGGCTACATACGAATTTTCAGTTTTCTGTCTCTAATATTTCGGCTTCAGTTTTCTCGTAGACTCGCCGATTTTCACCAAAGTATCGTTCCGGTCAAGTGAGACTTGTAACATTTGACTGCAACATATATTTGCACATTCTGAACACTTTTTAGCTTTCTAGATTCATTATTTAGCACCACTAATTTATTTCTTTAAATAATGTATTTAGTGAAACATTGATCTTTCTGAAGACTTACACTGTGAACATTAATATGCTGAAGCGTACACCGACGAAGTTTGGAAAAGTTATTTTAAGTTTTAATATCTCTCTTAAATTATGCAGCAGGCCTTTCTACTCGATGACAGTTATTGAACAGTAAGAAAAATACCTAAATTAGTTACAGACTACGGTGTGCACACACTTTATTCATTATGTAAACGTCAATACAGATATTCGGATTTAGGTTACGACATGTTCCATATGCCTGCCACCATTGGCGATGATGTGGCGCAGACGAATAGCGATATTCTGCATGACTCGCTGAAGTGTCGGAACATCCTAAATGGTTGTTTTCAGCTCAGCGATGGTTCTGGGGTTACTGCTGTACATCTTGTCTTCAATATAGCCCTACAAAAAGGAGACGCATGTGTTCAGATCCGGAGAATATGGCGGCCAATCGAGGCCCATGCCAGTGGCCTCTGTGTACCCCAGAGCCAGAATGCGGTCCCCAAAGTGCTCCTCCAGGACATCAAACACTCTTCTGCATCGATGCGACCGATCTCTGTCTTGCACGAAGCACATCTTGTCGAAATCACGGTCACTTCGGATACTGGGATTGAAATCATCTTCCAAAAGCTTCACGTACCGTTCGGTAATCACCGTGCCGCACACATATCCTTCGCACCTGATAGTGCTTATGTTAGTCTCATAGTGCAGATGCGGGATTTCAGTGAAGTGTTTAAGACTAAATGGAAGAGAACAATGTGCACAACTTACGAAAGCCACGTTTTTACATTCAAAATCACTTTCGCATTCAAGCAGTCCTGTACCAAAAGCCACACTAATTACATTTTCAAATGATGATATGGGTATGTCAGTGCCATAACCTGCCTTTTGCCAAGCATACTGCAACATAGGCCTATACTTGGGTGCAGAAATTTTATTGTAAATCACAGAGTGAATCTTGATGGTGAAATAAAGAAGATGTATCTTCATTTGTGGTTTGGCACATTGTAGTCCTACTCAATCAGCAGTCCTTCGGTGATATAGAGCTTATATTGCCGAAAGAAGTAAACATCGAGGGGATGGCAATATTTTGTTGTTTCCGAGGCAATATTTTCAGCATAATGTCTTTGTTTGGAAAACATACATCTACAAGGGTAAGTTCTGTGTAGCCTATAAAATCAGCAGTCTTTCTGATACAGAGATTATATTGCCGAAAGAAGTAAACATCAAGGGGTTGGCAATATTTTGTTGTTTCCGAGGCAATATTTTGAACATAACATCTAGAAAGGTACAATCTGTATGACTTGACCAGGAATCACACAGCAACAGGCTCTTTTCACGGGCTGCATGTCTGCCAAGGACTGCCGTTTCATGTCTTCTTTAGTCATTTTTCCACTTTTGCTTGCCTCCATATGAATGTTTCGTGGATGGGCTGTTTCAAGTTTCTTTTAAATATTTGGGCCAAAGTGCCCTGTGCCTCTTGAAAACAGATGTAAAACTTATTTGTTAGTCTGCCTGTCATTGATAAAGTCACATCACTTGTGTAGCTGTGGGTAGATCTATGTTGAGAGTGCAATACACTAGCTGTAGTTTTCTCTCATGTGTGAGACAGTGTTGATGATGAAGACATTTCATACTGGAGCTGACTCTGGTCATTGTTCCAAACACCTCCTTTCCCTAGATCCTGCTGTATCGTAAAGTCGTTCACTTCCTCTACAAACTGTTGTGCCTTCTGACATATCTTGTATGTCCTCGCTTGTGAGAAATGTAGTAATATACCTGGATGAAATGCCATATTTAGCCTTAAGAGTGTCGA
Organism: Schistocerca cancellata; assembly: GCF_023864275.1. Classification (NCBI taxonomy): domain Eukaryota; kingdom Metazoa; phylum Arthropoda; class Insecta; order Orthoptera; family Acrididae; genus Schistocerca; species Schistocerca cancellata. The sequence goes on from NC_064628.1 coordinate 378,832,386, forward strand.
TAAAAGGAATCTAAGCTTTGAAATTGTCCAATCCAACCATTTTAGACGCTTCTAGTGCCAACATTTGCAGATGCCAATAGCTGAGCTGTAATTCCCTGCTGTATCAAATTGCGATATTACATGCTCTTTCATAGTTTGTAACTGAAACAGTCTGTTTCCTTTGGAATGAGCTCCTGCCTGCCTTTTGCTGGATACATAATTTGGAATTAACCTGCAATTTGATTTACTTTTAATGCACTTACAGCGCCACATTAGTTTGCTATAGGAACTGAAGCAAAGACTGTAATAGTCTTCATAAACATACTTCAGTACACCTTCATCAATACGTTCTAACACACTGGTCCTCGCCTGTTTGGGTGGAACTAGTTCGTACTCACTTTGACTGAACTGTTCCTGTTGCTCAGGAGATGAACATCGTGTTACCACTTGAACAACCACTTTTAGGTTCAGATTCTTCCTGTCCGTCATAATAAATGCATCTACCTAGCATAACGTTGTGTATTTCTGTGTCATCCCCATTGTATTTCAGAATTATTATGTAATATAATGTATCTGTTAACTCTCTATCCTCGACCCCAATTCATTTCCATATTCAGCAAGTCCCAACTTTGTTCCTAATATGTGAACCACGTTCGTAGGATCAATTCTCTTCATGATATCACTGTACACAGTTTGCACAGAAACCCTCATTCGAACTATCCAAGAGACATACTCGTACTGCAACTATTCCGTTCATGCAACTCGAGCACTTGTTAGTACAGCTACAACATGCCACCGTCTGATGGCGCTAGCGGACAAGTACGGAGTTTTGCATTGAAATGACACGGACCACTGTTGTTTTTACGCTCAAGGTCAAAAGTGTCACTTGTCAGCCTGGTGATGCCATTTGAGAAGCTGTGGGTTCGTTGATGCAGTAGATGAGTGGCAAAACACTATGCTGAGCTGTTCACACACCAATGGCAACCTCATCACAATACTTCTGCGGATGGTTTTTTTTGCATTAGTCTGTGTTTTGTGTTGCACGTTTCTGTTATTCCGTATCACACGCGCCTTCTCTGTTATGAATGTATATTCACAACGATGTTTGAACCGGTTGCCATCACATTGCGGTGGTCACCAGGACATCATCTGTCTCTTTCGCATCAGTATACATTTCCAGAAAATAATTCGTTATTTATCTATAATTTTCTAGAGTTTTTGTGAATATTCTTATATCCTAACGAATGTTTTTGAATGATGTGAAAGATTCTCGAATATTCTAAAATACTCCATAGTGTTCTAGATTATTCCGGAGTGTATAAGATACACCTTGTTTGCGGACAACAGCGCATTTTATTTTATTTCCAGTTTTGCTATTTCACACAGATGACGTGAATGAATCAGCGCTCCTGTACCTAAGGTGGGAGCGGTAGGTTCCTACGCTGGCTAGCAGAGGCAGTTGACCACCTGGCGCATTCAGAACCAGTGGAATGGGGTGACGCTGCAGAAATCGCTCATGACGACAGAAAAGAGATACGTAGGGAAGGTGCATTTATTCTGCCGCGAATCGTTATTAATAAATATTTGCTAACAAAAGTTACCTTTTGCCACTCAGACTTCAGGAGGATCCTACAGGTCATAAATATTATGTTTCAGTAATTTTACAATGCCAGGAATCGTTGATATTTTTAAAGATACGATTAACTTTGGCATTACCGAAGTTGTACGATCTTAAACGAACTATACCAGTTGTATGTTCAAGTTACAGATTATGCGCCATCGTCGGCAGTCGTCGATAGAATGCCCTTCGATCTAGTCATGTGGTAGACCCTGCTCTCGTACCGTTAATAGTTAGCTTGTAACCAGTTTGAACAAGTTCATTTTACGGTGTTTCTTAAATAAGCGCACCATAATGGCGTCCCGTGTAAAAATCATTTGCACGAAAAAACTTCTTCGCGGCACATTACGTAGAACATAGACAGTAGTACTGCACTTTCAGAATCCGATGGCGCTACTACGGCTCTGCAATGGGACATAAAAGTACGAGGACATCTTCACATAACAGGTAGGAAGAATTTCTACGCGGCGGCTCACTAAATCAGTTGAAGGACAAACTGACTTAATTATCGCAGAACTCGGGCGGAAAAGCGTGGCAAGTTATACTATACGCCCTTTATACCACCATCTACGGACTCACCGGCTAAACTGAGACATTTCTGGAGGTTTAGCACGAGTGGGGGATTGTTGCAAGTGCCCTTGAATGTTCTAGAGAGTTCTTGAAGTTTTAGAATATTCTTAAATGTTTAAGAAAGTTCCAGAGTTTCGTTTACCGTCCTCAAATATTTACGAATGTTTTGGAATTATCTCGAATGTCTTGGAATGTTCTCGGTGTTCTATAAACAAATTAATACATGATAGAGGGAGTACTTTATTTTAAATTAGGGTATTACTGAATACTTAATAGAATTATAGGGAGTACTTGAGAGTATTTTTGAGCATTAGAGCTAATTTTTGAACGTGGTATCGTAACATTTTAATAATTTTTTGAATTTTTTTTTACGATGTTGTCGAACGTTCTCGAGTAATATAGAATATTATGAGAAGACAAATAAAAATAAATATCAAGTGAAGTGGGTCTTTTTGAGCTAATAGATAATAACAATTGAGTCTAGTTGCTAATTGGCTCACACTCGTAAATGCTGACCAGTCTGCTGCTACTGAAAACATGTTTGCTCACACTCCAGTTTCATTGCGTTCACAACAATTACCTTACATTCGTGAGTAAGGACTTATAATGGAAGGAACGGAAGACATCAGAAGAGAACGAACGTGGAAGTACGCGGCAATTACGAACGCTGCATTACTGTTTCTTGATATCAGATTCATCGGTACGTTAGTTTCAATCCAGGTAACGTAATTTGTAGTCGCTACGCATAATATTGTGATATTTAGATAGGTCTAAAAGAAAAAAAATGTTGCGGATATCTGAATTTTTAAGGAAGCATCGTGCACATCGTGATGGTACACGTATCACTGAGTTGGCCGTTCCAGCCTTTCTTAATCTTATTCTAAAATTTACACGAATGTCGGTAACAGACGACTTTCGCTGGCTGCGCACTGCTAGTCGGGGTAACACTGTGAAGCAGTACTCAACAACTACGACGAATATCAGCTGACGAAAGACTACCACTTAAGCCCAAGTCACGCAGACTAACATATTACCCTGTAAGTTAACTTGTTCTACGAGAACGCAGCCTTTTTTTGGTGAATAATCGGCCGAGTCGTGACAGCGTTTCGGCCAATTTTCTATGCGTTCTCTGCAGGCGAACTTATCTGGGCTCGCGTGACGGTTCCAGGGCAAGCGCCGTTCACTGTTACTGTGTGTTTTCGCGTGACATGTGACACGCTAGCTTGCACCTCGTTGCGTGTATACTAAGGCCCACGAGATCGATGTGTCATCACGGGAAATTCCTCGATGTCACGGGTGAGCGACGGGGCTCACGTCTACATACGACGTCACAGGCATGCGTGAAGGCTGACGCCTCATATCAAACTTGTTTGATCTTCGATACCATATTGCAATGTCTGAGTTGTTCAGAAATATGATGAATGTTCTTTCGACATGCGAGCATGTCCAAAGGAATAGGGAGTGCTGCGAGTACAGCGGTTGTGAAATATGTGAGCTGCATTCGCACTTATCAATAGGAACAACCATCAACTATATAATGGAACGACGACAATGAAAATTTGTGGCTGATCGGGACTTGAGCTCGAATTTCCTGCTTACCTTATTGTTAAGCTATCCGAACACGTCTCAGGGCCAAACACGTCTCAGGGCCAAACACGTCAAAGGAACATTTCAACGTACTTCTGAACGACACACACACGGCAATATGGTATTTATTCGCCGTCACCGGGCAAGCGACTTTGTATTAACGTCTCCCCTGTACGCGAATATACAGGGTGTTTCAAAAATGACCGGTATATTTGAAACGGCAATAAAAACTAAACGAGCAGCGATAGAAATACACCGTTTGTTGCAATATGCTTGGGACAACAGTACATTTTCAGGCAGACAAACTTTCGAAATTACAGTAGTTAAAATTTTCAACAACAGATGGCGCTGCGGTCTGGGAAACTCTATAGTACGATATTTTCCACATATCCACCATGCGTAGCAATAATATGGCGTAGTCTCTGAATGAAATTACCCGAAACCTTTGACAACGTGTCTGGCGGAATGGCTTCACATGCAGATAAGATGTACTGCTTCAGCTGTTCAATTGTTTCTGGATTCCGGCGGTACACCTGGTCTTTCAAGTGTCCCCACAGAAAGAAGTCACAGGGGTTCATGTCTGGCGAATAGGGAGGCCAATCCACGCCGCCTCCTGTATGTTTCGGATAGCCCAAAGCAATCACACGATCATCGAAATATTCATTCAGGAAATTAAAGACGTCGGCCGTGCGATGTGGCCGGGCACCATCTTGCATAAACCACGAGGTGTTCGCAGTGTCGTCTAAGGCAGTTTGTACCGCCACAAATTCACGAAGAATGTCCAGATAGCGTGATGCAGTAATCGTTTCGGATCTGAAAAATGGGCCAATGATTCCTTTGGAAGAAATGGCGGCCCAGACCAGTACTTTTTGAGGATGCAGGGACGATGGGACTGCAACATGGGGCTTTTCGGTTCCCCATATGCGCCAGTTCTGTTTATTGACGAATCCGTCCAGGTAAAAATAAGCTTCGTCAGTAAACCAAATGCTGCCCACATGCATATCGCCGTCATCAATCCTGTGCACTATATCGTTAGCGAATGTCTCTCGTGCAGCAATGGTAGCGGCGCTGAGGGGTTGCCGCGTTTGAATTTTGTATGGATAGAGGTGTAAACTCTGGCGCATGAGACGATACGTGGACGTTGGCGTCATTTGGACCGCAGCTGCAACACGGCGAACGGAAACCCGAGGCCGCTGTTGGATCACCTGCTGCACTAGCTGCGCGTTGCCCTCTGTGGTTGCCGTACGCAGTCGCCCTATCTTTCCAGCACGTTCATCTGTCACGTTCCCAGTCCGTTGAAATTTTTCAAACAAATCCTTTATTGTATCGCTTTTCGGTCCTTTGGTTACATTAAACCTCCGTTGAAATCGTCGTCTTGTTGCAACAACACTGTGTTCTAGGCGGTGGAATTCCCACACCAGAAAAATCCTCTGTTCTAAGGAATAAACCATGTTGTCTACAGCACACTTGCACATTGTGAACAGCACACGCTTACAGCAGAAAGACGACGTACAGAATGGCGCACCCACAGACTGCGTTGTCTTCTATATCTTTCACATCACTTGCAGCGCCAACTGTTGTTGAAAATTGTAACTACTGTAATTTCGAAAGTTTGTCCGCCTGAAAATGTACTGTTGTCCCAAGCATATTGCAACAAACGGTGTATTTCTATCGCTGCTCGTTTAGTTTTTATTGCCGTTTCAAATATACCGGTCATTTTTGAAACACCCTGTACATAACGGGTGTACGAGTACAGATTGTAGACACATGGTTGACGGCATATGGAACTTTATGTCTGGCCGGGAGGAATGCTCGGGTAGCCTATGGGAACGTGGCCGCTCGCAATAATTGGTCTAGATTCGAGTTCCGGTCACACACAAATAATCCTATCTGAATAATCCAGTCTGAGCATCACAGTTTTTAATTGTCGTCATTCCAGTATACAGTTGATTGATGTCAAGATTCGCAGCTGCGAATACATTTCACGTGTTTGATCTTCAGTCATGAGTGTGTTTCCGCCACGTCGACAGCGGGATCGAGTGACAAAATTACAAAATAATGAAACGTAGCGGTTTCTGGAATTGTATGCAGCTAGCATGAAACATTACTGAGAGAAACCCTAGAATGGCAGCGTCAAGAAACAGCAACGGCCCTTATTCTTTCATTGAACCCAAAATCGGGCGGAAAAGTTAGTCAAACTATCTTTGTTGTTAGAACTGTGGAAAAATTTTAATTTATTAAATATTTTTTGTGTTCATACAGTCGGCTAGTAACGGTTCTCTTAGCTATGAAGTGGGGTACCTGTAATCTATCCCTACTTTTTCACAGTATCGATCCACCTACTCGGTGCAACAGTTACAGCGTGTCTGAACTTAAGTCGACATAACGCAATCAATACCCGAAAACAAAATGACACACTGAAGTATTGCCGTTAATTCATTGGATCACTTCCTACCTGCCTAATTCATTGTATCACTTCCTACCTGCCTAGTCAGCTTCAACATCAACACAGTTTCTGGCAGTGCAGTACACACAGCCTGAGACAGACGAAAGTACTTACTATTAGACAGTCCACCTGACAGTTTTATAAATTTGAAAATGCTATGGTAATTCTAAGTTAGAAAGATAAACCTACTTCAATGTATAAGTTGACTCTTACGTAAAAGATGACATCAATCACCCACTTTATACAATGCTATTTCTACATCTACATCTACATCCATACTCCGCAAGCCACCTGACGGTGTGTGGCGGAGGGTACCTTCAGTACCTCTATCGGTTCTCCCTTCTATTCCAGTCTCGTATTGTTCGTGGAAAGAAGGATTGTCGGTATGCCTCTGTGTGGGCTCTAATCTCTCTGATTTTATCCTCATGGTCTCTTCGCGAGATATACGTAGGAGGGAGCAATATACTGCTAGACTCTTCGGTGAAGGTATGTTCTCGAAATTTCAATAAAAGCCCGTACCGAGCTACTGAGCGTCTCTCCTGCAGAGTCTTCCACTGGAGTTTATCTATCATCTCCGTAACGCTTTCGCGATTAGTAAATGATCCTGTAACGAAGCGCGCTGCTCTCCGTTGGATCTTCTCTATCTCTTCTATCAACCCTATCTGGTACGGATCCCACACTGCTGAGCAGTATTCAAGCAGTGGGCGAACAAGCGTACTGTAACCTACTTCCTTTGTTTTCGGATTGCATTTCCTTAGGATTCTTCCAATGAATCTCAGTCTGGCATCTGCTTTACCGACGATCAACATTATATGATCATTCCATTTTAAATCACTCCTAATGCGTACTCCCAGATAATTTATGGTATTAACTGCTTCCAGTTGCTGACCTGCTATTTTGTAGCTAAAAGATAAAGGATCTATCTTTCTGTGTATTCGCAGCACATTACACTTGTCTACATTGAGATTCAATTGCCATTCCCTGCACCATGCGTCAATTCGCTGCAGATCCTCCTGCATTTCAGTACAATTTTCCATTGTTACAACCTCTCGGTACACCACAGCATCATCTGCAAAAAACCTCAGTGAACTTCCGATGTTATCCACCAGGTCATTTATGTATATTGTGAATAGCAACGGTCCTATGACACTCCCCTGCGGCACACCTGAAATCACTCTTACTTCGGAAGACTTCTCTCCATTGAGAATAACATGCTGCGTCCTGTTATCTAGGAACTCCTCAATCCAATCACACAATTGGTCTGATAGTCCATATGCTCTTACTTTGTTCATTAAACGACTGTGGGGAACTGTATCGAACGCCTTGCGGAAGTCAAGAAACACGGCATCTACCTGTGAACCCGTGTCTATGGCCCTCTGAGTCTCGTGGACGAATAGCGCGAGCTGGGTTTCACATGACCGTCTTTTTCGAAACCCATGCTGATTCCTACAGAGTAGATTTCTAGTCTCCAGAAAAGTCATTATACTCGAACACAATACGTGTTCCAAAATTCTGCAACTGATCGACGTTAGAGATATAGGTCTATAGTTCTGCACATCTGTTCGACGTCCCTTCTTGAAAACGGGGATGACCTGTGCACTTTTCCAATCCTTTGGAACGCTACGCTCTTCTAGAGACCTACGGTACACCGCTGCAGGAAGGGGGGCAAGTTCCTTCGCGTACTCTGTGTAAAATTGAACTGGTATCCCATCAGGTCCAGAGGCCTTTCCTCTTTTGAGCGATTTTAATTGTTTCTCTATCCCTCTGTCGTCTATTTCGATATCTACCATTTTGTCAACTGTGCGACAATCTAGAGAAGGGACTACAGTGCAATCTTCCTCTGTGAAACAACTTTGGAAAAAGACATTTAGTATTTCGGCCTTTAGTCTGTCATCCTCTGTTTCAGTACCATTTTGGTCACAGAATGTCTGGACATTTTGTTTCGATCCACCTACCGCTTTGACATAAGACCAAAATTTCTTAGGATTTTCTGCCAAGTCAGTACATAGAACTTTACTTTCGAATTCATTGAACGCCTCTCGCATAGCCCTCCTCACACTACATTTCGCTTCGCGTAATTTTTGTTTGTCTGCAAGGCTTTGGCTATGTTTATGTTTGCTGTGAAGTTCCCTTTGCTTCCGCAGCAGTTTTCTAACTCGGTTGTTGTACCACTGTGGCTCTTTTCCATCTCTTACGATCTTGCTTGGCACATACTCATCTAACGCATAATGTACGACGGTTTTGAACTTTGTCCACTGATCCTCAACACTATCTGTACTTGAGACAAAACTTTTGTGTTGAGCCAACAGGTACTCTGAAATCTGCTTTTTGTCACTTTTTCTAAATAGAAAAATCTTCCTACCCTTTTTAATATTCCTATTTACGGCTGAAATCATCGATGCCGTAACCGCTTTATGATCGCTGATTCCCTGTTCTGCATTAATTTTTTCAAATAGTTCGGGTCTGTTTGTCACCAGAAGGTCTAATCTGTTATCCCCACGAGTCGGTTCTCTGTTTAACTGCTCAAGGTAGTTTTCAGATAAAGCACTTAAAAAAATTTCACAGGGTTCTTTGTCCCTGCCACCCGTTATGAACGTTTGAGTCTCCCAGTCTATATCTGGCAAATTAAAATCTCCACCCAGAACTATAACATGGTGGGGAAATCTACTCGAAATATTTTCCAAATTATCTTTCAGGTGCTCAGCCACAACAGCTGTTGAGCCAGGGGGCCTATAGAGACATCCAATTACCATGTCTGAGCCTGCTTTAACCGTGACCTTCACCCAAATAATTTCACATTTCGGATCTCCGTCAATTTCCTTCGATACTATTGCACTTCTTATCGCTATAAACACGCCTCCCCCTTCACTGTTCAGCCTGTCTCTACGGTATACATTCCAATCTGAGTTTAGGATTTCATTACTGTTTACGTCTGGTTTCAGCCAACTTTCTGTCCCTAGTACTATATGGGCATTGTGACCGTTTATTAATGAGAGCAGTTCTGGGACCTTTCTATAGACGCTCCTGCAGTTTACTATTAGCACATTAATATTGTTATTCCCTGTTGCATTTTGCCTACTCCTACCTTGCCGCGTCTCAGGAGGCGTCTTGTCGGGCCTAGGGAGGGGATTCTCTAACCTAAAAAACCCCCATGTGCACTCCACACGTACTCCGCTACCCTTGTAGCCGCTTCCGGCGTGTAGTGCACGCCTGACCTATTCAGGGGGACCCTACATTTCTCCACCCGATAGCGGAGGTCGAGAAATTTGCACCCCAGATCTCCGCAGAATCGTCTGAGTCTTTGGTTTAAGCCTTCCACTCGGCTCCAAACCAGAGGACCGCGATCGGTTCTGGGAACGATACTACAAATTGTTAGCTCTGATTCCACCCCGCGAGCGAGGCTTTCCGCCTTCACCAATTCCGCCAACCGCCTGTACGAACTGAGGATAACCTCTGAACCCAGACGGCAGGAGTCATTGGTGCCGACATGAGCAACAATTTGCAGTCGGGTGCACCCAGTGCTCTCTATCGCCGCCGGTAGGGCCTCCTCCACATCTCGGATGAGGCCCCCCGGCAAGCAGACAGAGTGAACACTGGCCTTCTTCCCCGACCTTCCCGCTATTTCCCTAAGGGGCTCCATCACCCGCCTAACGTTGGAGCTCCCAATAACTAATAAACCCCTCCCCCCGTGTGCCTGCTCGGACCTTGCTGAAGGAGCAGCCACATGTCCACTCACAGGCAGAGCGGGCGATGCCACACGGCCAGCCTCCACATTGACCCTCCGCCTCGTGCGCCGCGAACGCCGCTGAACCCGCCACTCCCCTTGGGGAGAGGGTGGCCCAACCGCGCCCGGTACCCGCGAAGATGTCTCGACAGCAGGGACAGTGTGTGAAGCATGTAACACCTGGGGTGTACCCTGCGACGCACCAGACTCCCCACTGCCGCTACACTCCGAGGCAGCAGCCTGAAGACGGCTGACCGCGGCCATCAACACGCTCAGCTGTTCGCGAACAGTGGCCAGCTCCTCCTGCGTCCGTACACAGCAGTCACACATCCTATCCATCCCAAATAATCAATTTACTGAAGAGAGTTGTTCAACCTTTAAATAGACTGCTAATTCACTAAAGGCGGCTGTTTATTCACTAAACTGGGGTTGCTAGCCACTTCTTGTAGAAAACAATGGAAATTGCACTACCTGTCTCTGGACTGTATTGAAAACAAACACTAGCACTACTGGCACTATGGTTGACTAAAGGAACTCTCTCTGACTATATTAAAAACAAACACGAAATCTATTGAACACTATTAATAGCACCCGACAATTAAAGCTTCCTAAAAGCAAATACACACGGAAGAAGTGACAAGTAAGTATATATTTAAATAGCGCCGTTACCGGTTTCGAACATTATAGTTCATCTTCAGACATCTAATTCACGTTAAGTCACATTATACAGTAGCCTTCACTTTTTGTTTTCGCAAATGATGAAATTTACTTGGGGTGCTGATGCCCTACAACTAAAACAAGGTATGAGATAATGTCTTTTTAACTGTAATTGTGCCTCAAAACGATTTTAAATGGCTTACCTTAAGGCAGTGTGTTCGCCCCTGTGCTCTTCAATGTTTACACTAATGACCAGCCCATAACGGAAAATTCCAGGCTTTCCATCTGTGCTGACGATACTGCAGTGGCTGCTCAAAGATAGACGTTTGAAGAAGTAGAGGAGAAGTTGACTTCTGCGCTAGATACGCTTGGCTCATACTACAAAGCCCAATCATCTAAAGCCAAATCCCAAAAAGACTCAGGTGTGCGCATTTCGCTTGAAGAATAGAGAAATTCGGCGGGAACTAGACGTTACATGGCAAGGCAAACGACTGGAGCATTGTTAAACACTAGTATATCTGGGTGTTACCCTTCACCGAACTCTGTCCTTCAAAAAACACTGCCACGACACCAGGTTGAAAGTTAGTTCACGGAATAACATCTTGAGGAAGCTCACATCCACCACCTGGGGAGCAAGCCCTCCCGTCCTGAGAATTTCGGCTCGTGCTTTGTGTGTGTCCGCTGCAGGGCAAGCTTCACCTGTGTGGAGTGCATCCACTCACACCAAACAGGTTGATATTGCAATCAATGAGACCGTTCACGGAATAACATCTTGAGGAAGCTCACATCCATCGCCTGGGGAACAAGTCCTCCCGTCCTGAGAATTTTGGCTCTTGCTTTGTGTGTGTCCGCTGCAGGGTAAGCTTCACCTGTGTGGAGTGCATCCACTCACACCAAACAGGTTGATATTGCAATCAATGAGACCGTCCGAATCTTGTCGGGATGGATGAAGCCAACTCCAGTCGATAAAATCTACCCGATTGTTGGAATAGCTTCCCCCCCCCCCCCCCTGTATTAGAAGGGCTGTTGCTGCTGATGTAGAGAGGGATAAACAAACTTATGATCCCCGACATCCACTTCATGATCATCAGGCTGCAGTCCGTCGACTGAAGTCGAGAACGAGCTTCATCGCCAGGACTCACCTACTAGAGGGAACACCAGAGTCGAACCGCATCACCACGTGGAAGATCAAGCTATCACCTGATATCCCTGTACAGGAAGAGTTAGCCCCAGGAAATGACTTGCCCTACCCTATTGGAGATCACTCAATCGTCTTAGGGTGGGCGTTCCTCTTTGGAAGACCAACATGCGAAAATGGGGCATTCTTCCAGCTGATGGAGATACATCCTACGAGCGCGGAACAACACAAGACCCGGCCCACCTGCTACTTTGTCCTCAACTTTAACAACCCTGCACAACACAGGACCTGATCGAGGGAATCAACAAGGCCATCGGAGTTGCTATCTTCTGGATATGCTGACCGGACACGGAAATGAATGAATTTTAAATGGTGCTTTAGATTATGGGTACCCATATACATAAAAAAGTACATCACACGGTTTTCGATGCTGCATGATCACAAGCAGTCAGCACTAGAACGTGATGGCGCAGATTTTTCAACATAAGTAACGAAAACATCTTCACTTTAATAGGTTTTTTACATAATTCCCATATTTTGTACACCGCCACGAGCTCAGAATATCAGTTTTCGACAAAATAGCACTGACTGAACGGAATTGTTATGTTTTGCATCAAACTTGAGAAAGCAGAAACACTTCATTTACTTGATAAGTTAAAGTTGTTTGAGCCTAAATTACACAAAAGGACTTGGATGGCAAGGACGTATATAGCGTGTGAGACACATAGTACTTTTAACTTTGTGTATTTGGAATTAAACTGATCTTCACCCCGTTACAAAACTTGGAAAATGGAAATTTGTGGTAAGGTCTTATGGGACCAAACCGCTAAGGTCATCGGGCCCTAAGCTTACGCACTACTTAATCTAACTTAACCTAACTTACGTTTTGACAACACACACCCCCATGCCCGAGGGAGGACTCGAACCACCAACGGGGGTAGCCGCGCGGACCGTGACATGACGTCCCTGACCGCGCGACTACCCCGCTACCCCGCGCGGCATGAAACTTGCTTGTGGTAATCGACAACAGTGATTAATTCTCTCAGTTCGAGAGTGGTCGGACATGTTGCTTTATACCGTACAGATCAAATACCATTTTAACGTCCTTCTTCTATCAGCCTTTTTAAGTGCAGTTATTATTCAACAGCTGTACGCATTGCAGAACACCTATCCGAGGCAAATCACCAGAATCTCGAGCAAAAACTATCCACATTTTAACTGCCAGGAAATTTATTATCGCATCAAGCAAAATGCAACACCGCTACGTCTTTACCAGAGGCTAACCAAGTTCAGACTATACTCTTTTTAACAATTATATCTTCCTTGAAATACTTGGCACAAAATGCTACTACGAGGAATACCATTTTAAGTACAAAAGCTACAAAAAAAGGTAACGTTACAATAATCATAAATAAATTGAAGCAGAGTTAGAAAAATAAGAAGACATTTTATAGAACAAATACAAATCTGTATTAGCTGTAAATCTGTTGGCGGTATAGTTATGTTGCAAATTTCGCAGGTATCAGGCATAAATTTGCTAACTGCATTTTTTTGGGAACTGAAATAAAACTTCCTCATATTTGAAAGACAAACCTGTGAATAAATAGCGTAAAATCACTTGAAGTTCGGATTTTTTCATTACTGCCCGTCTGATACTGTAACATTTAAAAATCAGTAGCGAAAGGAATTCCAGAGGATACTGAAGTTGGCCTTCAGACACTCGTAATAATTTCTTGAAATCATCTGGGTACGTTTTACTGACAACTATGTTAACCACATTAAATTGTCCTGTATCCTATAAGCGAGCGGAAATCACTTCCTAAATGACATTTCTTCCGTTTTGTTTTTGGTTCAACAATCTGGTTTATTTTCTGCGCTAAAGTGACGTATGACACGGGTCGTGAATAAACCCAGCTTTAGCCTTTTCGCCTGCGGGAGTTTTACCGGTGCTCTTATTTTTGTAAGTGTCCTTGAGCACTGTGTGTGATGGCCAATCAAAAGTCCTGTCGCTGTCTGGGGTCATAACCTGAGACCGCAACCATGCTAGAAAGACGCTTGGATAGAACATAACTTCGCAGTGCCTTTTCATTACCACGAGTGGCTCCACAGTGGAGTGAAGAAAGCATTATCCACTTAATTGAGGCAGACAGGGAAGAGACGTGCTTGTATTATTCAACAATTCCTGTTTTCCACGTCAAACACTTGCAAGCAGAAAGCTCTGGCAACAGTTTCGAGTTTTATGTAAATTGTGAGGTTAAAGACGTCGCCAAATATGTATTCTATAATACTAACGCGGCGTTATTTGTTGCAGTCATTCTTAAGATTCTTAGCATATCACATTATAATGAAATGTGGTACTAATAAAAACGACGCTTTAAATGAAGTAATAAGTTTCATTCGAATGCTAATCTTTGATTAAATGAAGCCTTCAATACTGCTTATCCAGTCCTCAACGAAACTGTCATTTTTCAACCTAAGCTATCACCACAGCTAAGATCTTGTAGTGACATTTGTTTACTTCATCGAATCATAACCTCAGAACCAATCTGCCATCTTTGCACTTAACCTAGTCCTCGGGCTACGTTATAGATCCCTTTTGTCACCACAACTTAAACTCCAAATTAAAATAGACTCAGTGATCTGTTCTTCTACTGTTTGCACATGTAATACTTCTGTTCACTTCCTGTTTGCACATGTAATACTTCTGTTCACTTCCTGTTTGCACATGTAATACTTCAAACACAACAGCATCATTTCGTCATGGGACAAAGCCGACATCTGGAATCGGTCAGTTCAGTTGATCCCTAATCTTAATTCTCCACTAAGTATATAGCGTTTCTGCTCTTTATCTTTGCTCTTGACCATGCTTTATACTCCGCAAGCCGCTTACGGTGAGTGACACGAGATATTTCTGATACAACTATTCTCTCCCCCCTTCGCTCATCCTTCGCAAATAGCGCATGTGAAGAATAATAGTCGATAAATCTCCCTATTAGCTTTCGGTCTTTTGTTTTTGTTTTTTCGCGATACGTCTGAGGGAGGAAGCAATAAGCTGCCCAATCTCTTGTGTTATCGAACATGGTAAGGGACTCAAAAAATAAACCATACTCAATAATCGCCCCAACAAGTGTCTGTTTTTCAACTTGGCTTTGGCTCCGCTTAAATCTTAGACGAATATTTCTTTGCTTTCGTCACAACTTTCTTTGATGGTAAGCTGTATGACCGACGGCCAGCAGAGCACGAACGAGCAGCTGCGGATGCGAAGCAAGCTAGCCGAATGCTTCCCTCCCGTACTTATTGGCAATTGTAACCAGCATATACATGTATAGAAAGACAGAGTAGCAATTTTCTAAGTTTTTTCAACCAGAAGGTGATTTAGTGTACTGCTCAGACATTCCCAGTCTGATGAATGATGAATGAGTTTGATATTGAATACAAAAAGAAAGACTGGAGGCTGTTTAATGATTCATCCAAAACTAGTTCAAAGGCTTCTTTATCACACAATGGTAACGCGTATGCATCTATACCTGTTGCACATTCTGTACATATGAAAGAAAGCTACGAAAACCTAAAAATAGTA
Source organism: Schistocerca cancellata (assembly GCF_023864275.1). NCBI lineage: Eukaryota > Metazoa > Arthropoda > Insecta > Orthoptera > Acrididae > Schistocerca > Schistocerca cancellata. The sequence goes on from NC_064628.1 coordinate 378,847,685, forward strand.
CTAAATAAAACAAGCTATTCTGCTCGGGGTTGGATGATATGTGGCGATCTAAAAGTAACATTCATGCTCCTTGGTCAGCAAGGTGGCTTTACCAAATTTCCATGTTTCTTGTGTGAATGGGACAGTAGGGCTAGGGATCAACACTGGTGCAGAAAGAACTGGCCTGGGAGGGAGTGTTTAAAACCTGGTGAGAAGAACATTCTACGCAAAAACCTTGTAGATTCAAAAAACCTACTCCTACCACCTCTACATACAAAGTTAGGCCTAATGAAACAGTTTGTAATGGCTTTGCCTAAAGATGAACCATGCTTTAAGTATCTCTCCCAAACGTTTCCACATCTTTCACAAGCTAAACTAAAAGAAGGAGTCTTTGTCGGACCTGACATTAGAAAGCTGATGTTTGATGTTAACTTTGAATCCAAAATGACCTTAAACGAGAAAGAAGCAAGGGTATCATTCGAGCAAGTCGTTACAAAGTTCTTAGGACATGAAAAAGACTCAGAATATGTTTCTGTTATAGCTACAATGTTAAGAAAGTTAAAACTTTAGGATGTTTCATGAGCCTGAAAGTTCACTTTTTGAACAGTCACCATAATTACTTCCCGGATAATATGGGAGATGTTACTGAGGAGCAAGGAGAGCGTTTTCACCAGGACATTAAAGGGATGGAAAAACGCTACCAAGGCCGCTGGAACACCAACATGATGGGGGACTACTGTTAGTCACTTCACCGAGAAGTTCAGCAAGCGACTCGTCGTAGAAAAAGCTACCCAAGAAGCTTGAAAGAAAAACGAGAAAGAAAATACAAACCAATTCCAGCTGACAAGTGAAACCTCTATTAACAAATATAATTGTTTTAAGTAGCTTACTGTAAATACAAACCATGCTTATGTTGTAACAAAAGTGTTTCATCAGTTTCCCCGTTAACTCTATAGCATAGGATTTTTATACTATATAATAAAAGGATATTGCTCGAAAACTATGGGTAATACCAAAAAACTAAGGCTAGATTTGGATTCAGCTCATAAAAATCTATAAAGAGCAGCTATCAAAGTAAAAAAAGTTTTTCAAAACAAATTTTTCGTTCGCCTGTGTTATTGGTCAATCTATGTGCGTGTAACACAGCATAAAACGTATCCTTACGATCGTGCTTGACTGCACTGCTAACAGCTTGACTTCCGCTCCACGTGAAACGAAATCCTGTGAGAATCAAGCAAACGCGGAAGAATACATGGCGCAATGTTTACATCAGGTTTATTCTTATGATGAAACCGTACAGAAGACAGTTGCGGTATTTGTTTCGCGAGAGCGGGCGTCAACAGAGAAGCTAACTCTTCCAGTCTAATTGCTGAAACGTTCTCCAGAAGTGTCGGCTGATTGCTTCTCTGCCACACATGATGAACAGCTTATCGAGTGGTGCCCGAACAGAGTATTTTGATGAACATTGCTGACGCCTAGTGGAAAAACAAAATAAGAAAAGGGACTACTCTGGGCAGAAATCGGAAGAAAATTGAATAAAACAAGTAAGCAGAAATGTATTTTATTATGTACAACATAATACAATTGTAAATGTATTTGTACTAATTCTTTAACCGTAGTTATAACGATTGGATGTTGTTGCAGTTGTGATCAGAACTGTGTCGGCCGCAGTGGCCGAGCGCTTCAGTCTGGAACCGCACGACCGCTACGGCCGCAGGTTCGAATCCTGCCTCGGGCATGGATGTGTGATGTCCTTAGGTTAGTTAGGTTTAAGTAGTTCTAAGTTAAGTCCCATAGTGCTCAGAGCCATTTGATCAGTACTGTAAAAGACGATTAAAATTCGAGCCATTGAAATAATGACTGAATACAATTGCAACAGTGAATCCTTCAGTTTTGACATAACCGCCGATACCTACCAAAGCTACCCCATGTCGCCCTTGCCCAGTTCATTAATTACTGATACGTCGGCATTATAAGGCAATGGACACTGAGATCCCTCCACATAGTCGAGCAAATGTTTTCTTAGTAAAATATTATACGTTCCTCTTTCAAGATGTGAGAACATTTGTGTGACTGCTTTGCGCTTCCTGAACACCCTTCCCAATAACATATAGTCTTCCTCCTCTTCCCTAGAAAATGAGTGCTGAAATTAACAGCTTGTTAGACAGAGCACTGCGCTGTATTTTCGACCTTCACCATCTCCGCTACTGCTGTAGAGCACCTAGCAAAGTGTTCCTTGCAGCGCGCTGGAAGTCGCGTCGCACCGCTGAACCACACAGTACCGCTCTCGTCTAGGGGAAACTGTAGCACGCACCGACTTCTAACAAACTGCAAAAAATAAATTCTGCCCATACCTAAACATTTTCTCGCTTTCACCCCCCACGCAAAAAGGGAAGGGAAAAAGTTTATCGCTCAGTACAATTCGGATGTTGGTTTTGTAAATGTTCCGCGTCACACGCTAAATTTTAAGTTATTACTTCACTGTTGCTGACTCTATTGGCCAGAAAGCTTCCACACGTTATCGACATATACTACTGAAGGCCACTACAAAATTATGTTGTACGACACAAAGTTTAGGAGATATGGCGTGATAAATATTGAGTCGCAAAAAAAAAAAAAAAAAAAAAAAAAAAAAAAATCATTTCTTACAAGCTTAAATGTTTCTCGATTTCAATAGTACAAAGTTTTCATTGAATTAAAAAAAAGGGTCAAAAGGTAAATCTTGTATCACTCTACCATGTAAAGTTGCCAAATTGTAAAACACACCACTACCATTTTTTACGCTCTGGCGGGCATCGCCCCTCGCCTAGGAAAATGTTTCACGCAGCATCCTGCGGCATCGGACAGCGGAAGACGCAAGCGTATTTCGTAGCATGCGTCGATAAATTTCCGCATCTAGGAAAACAGCTATACACCTACAACTGTACTGCGCAGTGGTCCTGATTGTGTGTGGCGGCAGGTATTTCATCTGCTGTGGTCAGTCCTGCTACTCTTCCACTCACTTTCTACGCAGCTAGCGAATGGTGCGCGGGAAGAATGATACTCGTAAGGCTACGTATCAGCAGGAATGTCTCTAATGTTAATCTCTACGGCCTTTTCCAAAGAACTTTGTAGGAGAAAGCAATTTGTGGGTTGGAATTCCATTGCATCTACTTCTATAGGATGTCTCACAATTCTTATTACAGGCTCCTAGGGGTTGTAGAGAGGACTTGGTAAGGTTGTGATGAAGATACTGATGTATTCTATGCCTTCGCCTGCAAACGCAGCTACCAGCAATACAGGAATGGTTTGCAGGTTGCTCGCGCTCCATATCTGCAGGAGACACTCCCTCGGCAGACCCAGACGGCAGCAGCACGGCAGCTACGGCGTATCAGCCACAAAAAAAGGTCAACTTGGGTTGGGTGCAAAACGTGCCTGTCTGTTTTTAAGTGGAACTACAGCCGATCTGACAGTTACACAAACTGGAAAGGCGGCTTCGAAATCGGCTTCTGGAATGGCGTATGGCGACGTGGGAGGATATCTACATCTACATTTATACTCCACAAGCCACCCAACGGTGTGTGACGGAGGGCACTTTACGTGCCACTGTCATTACCTCCCTTTTCTGTTCCAGTCGCGTATGGTTCGCGGGAAGAACGACTGTCTGAAAGCCTCCGTGCGCGCTCGAATCTCTCTAATTTTACATTCGTGATCTCCTCGGGAGGTATAAGTAGGGGGAAGCGATATATTCGATACCTCATCCAGAAACGCACCCTCTCGAAACCTGACGAGCAAGCTACACCGCGATGCAGAGCGCCTCTCTTGCAGAGTCTGCCATTTGAGTTTGCTAAACATCTCCGTAACGCTATCACGGTTACCAAATAACCCTGTGACGAAACGCGCCGCTCGTCTTTGGATCTTCTCTATCTCCTCCGTCAACCCGATCTGGTACGGATCCCACTTTGATGAGCAATACTCAAATATAGGTCGAACGAGTGTTTTGTAAGCCACCTCCTTGGTTGATTGACTACATTTTCTAAGGACTCTCCCAATGAATCTCAACCTGGTACCCGCCTTACCAACAATTAATTTTATTTGATCATTCCACTTCAAATCGTTCCGCACGCATACTCCCAGATATTTTACAGAAGTAACTGCTACCAATGTTTGTTCCGCTATCATATAATCATACAATAAAGAATCCTTCTTTCTATGTATTCGCAATACATTACATTTGTCTATGTTAAGGGTCAGTTGCCACTCCCTGCACCAAGTGCCTATCCGCTGCAGATCTTCCTGCATTTCGTTTCTTTTTCTAATTTTCTAATGCTGCAACTTCTCTGTATACTACAGCATCATCCGCGAAAAGCCGCACGGAACTTCCGACACTATCTACTAGGTCATTTATATATATTGTGAAAAGCAATGGTGCCATAACACTCCCCTGTGGCACGCCAGAGTTTACCTTAACGTCTGTAGACGTCTCTCCATTGATAAGGACAAGATGTCTTTCTTCGTCCTTCAAACCAAAAAACAGTGGGAGTTGATCAAGAATTTATGGGCCGAACTCAGTCCTAAGTGACTGCTCCAGAACCACCAAGTGCTTACAGACGACCCTGTCACTATGCCGGAAACGTTTGGTACAGCCTTTGAACAACAGACGATGCTCTTGCAAGACCCGTTGGCTGTTGCACAGAGGGAGTATGAACCTATGTCTTCCAGCTCGTCTACAGGGTCATCAGGGCGGACGACCATCTCCAACCGCGTTTAACGACGCCCAGCTAAGTGATAACTATTATCAGAAAACTGAATGGCAAAGAGGCACCCGGTGTGGAAACGGTTAGGGTAGTCCCGATGCCCAGCCATGGAAGAATTTGACGCTTGCTGCTGACTATCGACTTCTCAGGCTCCTTAGCGGCTTAGACAAAACGTTTGAGAGGGTCATACTCGCCCGCATTTTGCTGCAAAATGCACGATTACGGTGGAGTGGTATGGGTTCCAACGTAAGCTCTCTGCAGAGTTACAACTTACACGCTTTGCGGAAATAGTGATACGGAACTTGAATCCGACTAAAGCCACTCCTGCAGACTTTTTGCATATCGCTAATGCCTACGACAAAATTTGGAAGGTGCAACGGATCCACATACTACATGGGAATATGTTAATTGCTGTCTGTTACGTAAAGCTTATTGCTAGTTTTTTATGGACAGGAAGATAGTTGCCACTGTAGAAGCTGCCTGAGGGTTCTGCGTTGTCCTCAATCCTATTTAACGTCTACGTGAGTGACATGCCGACTGTTGAAGTAGTCCAGATAGCTCAATTTGCTTATGACGCAGCCCTTGTCTCCAGCGGACAACATGTACAGGCCAATATCAGACGCTCAACTGGACGCCACTGCTAATAAGGTGCAACTTAATCCGGCAAAGACGGCGGCTATCTACGAGTGTAATCCCAAAAGTAAGATTTCCTATTTTTTTATAAGTACATAGACCTGTTTAATTCTACAGTGGTTTACATCAGTTTACAGCTTGAACATTTAGCTATTTTTCGACATAATCACCATTTCTGTCGATGCATTTTTGTAGACGCTGTGGCAGTTTTTGTATGCCCATGTCATACCAGCTCGCCGCCATGCTGTTCAGAAAGTTACGACCCTCCTCTTTCACCTTCTCACTTTACGTTCAGCAAGCAGAACTAGTACTTTTTGCAGATGACACAAGTGTTACAATAAACCCCATTCCAGAAAAAGTAGCTGAAGATATTGTTAAGGATGCCTTTCAAAGAATTATTAAGTGGTTCTCAGAAAATGGACTCTCCCATAATTTTGAAAAAAACTCACTATATCCAGTTCTGTACACCGAATAGTCATACTGACAATTGATGTAACATATGAACAGGGCTCAGTTAACTGGGTAGATTTCTCCAAATTATTGGGTGTTCACGTTGATGACAACTTGAACTGGAAGAAACATATTACTGAGCTTCTCAAACAATGAAGTTCAGCTTCTTTCGCTCTTCGTATAATCGCTAGTCTTGGTAATAAACAGATCAGCCTCCTAACGTACTTTGCATATTTCCACTCAATAATGTCTTACGGAATAGTTTTCTGGGGTAACTCACCAATTAGACATAAAGTATTGATTGCACAAAAGAGAGCAGTGAGACTAATTAGTGGTGTTCACCCAAGAACGTCATGTAGGCAACTATTCAAGGTTTTAGGTATTTTAACTGCACCATCAGAGTACATATATTCGCTAATGAAATTCGTTATAAATAATCTATCTCAATTAGCGAAGAACAGTGATGTTCATACGTACAACACTAGAGGGGAACATGACCTTTCCTATCCGTTATTGAAGCTGTCAGTTGCTCAAAAAGAAGTACATTACTCAGCAACATAAAGTGTTTGGCAGGTAGCAGATCAAGTTTTAAATCTAGCTTGAAATCATTTCTTTTGGACCAACTCCTTCTATTCCATGGACGAGTTTCTGTTTCAGAACTGGTAAAAAAAAATTCTTACCTCTAAATGTAGTTACATGTGTAGAACTAAAAATTTCAGTAACATTAATATTAGCACTACTCATGTGTGTATATATATCTTGTAATCTGGAATTTTTCCACATCATATCGATAAAATAATCGTGAAAATGATCTACGGAACATGACATATCTAAACCAAACTAAACTAAACTAAACTAACTCATCCACGAAAGAAGTGGCTTATGAAGCGCTTGTTCGCCCGTTTCTTGAGTATTGTTCATCTATCTGGGGTCCCTACCAGGTAGGGCTGATTGAGGAGATAGAGAAGATTCAAAGAAAAGCGGCGCGTTTTGTCACTGGATCGTTTAGCTGGCGAGAGAGCGTTACGGAGATGCTAAACAAACTCCACTGGCAGACGTTACAAGAGAGACGTTGTGCATCACGGAGAGATTTACTATTGAAATTTCGGGACAGCACTTTTCAGGAGGAGTCAAACAATATATATCTTCCCCCACATACATCTAGCGTATTGACCACGAGGAGAAAATTCGAGGAATTAGAGCCAATACAGAGGCTTACGGACAATCATTCTTCCCACGCACTATTCGCGAGTAGAACAGGGTTGGAGGGATCAGATAGTGGTAGCGAAAGTACCCTCCGCCACACAACATTAGGTGGCTTGCGGAGTATGATGTAGATGTGGATGGAATAAATGGTAGTCAGACACACGTACGGTCCATTTACTATCAGTACTCCCTGCGCTGGGCAGACTGCTAAACAGGACAGACGGCGAACTGTGGCCGAACTAACATCAGACTTATATTCTGGGCAGAGTAGAAGTGTGTCTGAGCACACAGTGCACCGAACACTCGAAGCGATGGGCCTCCGAAGCCGACGACCCATGCATGTGTCTATTAAACACTGCGACATCGGCAACTATGACTTAAATGCAGAGCGATGCATGGTCTGATGGACACCGATACATTCTTCACGATGCCGACGAGAGTGTGCGAATTCGTCGTCTTTCATGAGAACGGCTCCTTGACACCCTTTCTGCGGGATGGAGACAAACTGGTGGCGACTCCATTATGCTCTTGCTAACATTCACGTGGGCAGCCATGGGTCCACTGGAGCTCGTGCAAAGCACCATGACGGCCAAGGAGTATCGTACACTGTTTGCAGACCACGTACACCCCCTCATGACGATCATGCTTCCTGACAGCAGTGACATTATTCAACAAGGTAATGCGCCACATCACAAGGACGGGAGAGCGATGGAGTGGTTCGAGGAACACAGTGGTGAGTTCCAATTATGTGCTGCGCCCCTAGCTCGCCAGATCTGCAGCCGATCGAAAACATCTGGGATGTAACTGAACGTGGCGCCAGAGCTTTATCGCTCCTCTCCCCGGAATTTATGGGAATTACTAGCTTGCGTAAGCAGATGTGGTGCCAGTTCCCTCCAGCGACTTACCAAGTCCTCATTGCTTCCATTGCGCGCAACAGCAATAGAGAGTTTCTTAAACCTTGTCAAGGAACAAGAGTGGCAGGATGTTTATAGTGCCAATAACGTAAATGACAAATATAATGCTTTCATTAACACATTTCTCATGCTCTTTGAGAGTTGCTTTCTATTAGAACGGGGTACTAGCAGTAAAAGGCAGCCAGGGTGACTGTCTAGTTGGAATAAGGATATCATGTAGAACAAAGTGGTAGTAGTAGTTGTCTTCAGTCCTGAGACTGGTTTGATGCAGCTCTCCATGCTACCCTATCCTGTGCAAGCTTCTTCATCTCCCAGTACTTACTGCAACCTACATCCTTCTGAATCTGCTTAGTGTATTCATCTCTTGGTCTCTCTCTACGATTTTTAGCCTCCACGCTGCCCTCCAATGCTAAATTTGTGATCCCTTGATGCCTTAGAACATGTCCTACCAACCGGTCCCTTCTTCTTGTCAAGTTATGCCACAAACTCCTCTTCTCCCCAATTCTATTCAATACCTCCTGATTAGTTATGTGATTTACCCATCTAATCTTCAGCATTATTCTGTAGCACCACATTTCGAAAGCTTCTATTCTCTTCTTGTCCGAACTATTTATCGTCCATGTTTCACTTCCATACATGGCTACACTCCATACAAATACTTTCAGAAATGACTTCCTGACACTTAAATCTATACTCGATGTTAAGAAATTTGTCTTCTTCAGAAACGCTTTCCTTGCCATTGCCAGTCTACAGTTTATATCCTCTCTAGTTCGACCGTCATCAGTTATTTTGCTCCCCAAATAGCAAAACTCCTTTACTACTTTAAGTGTCTCATTTTCTAATCTAATTCTCTCAGCATCACCCGACTTAATTCGACTACATTCCATTATCCTCGTTTTGCTTTTGTTGATGTTCATCTTATATCCTCCTTTCAAGACACTGTCCATTCCGTTCAACAGCTCTTGCACGTCCTATGCTGTTTCTGACACATTTACGATGTCATTGGCAAACCTCGATGTCCTTCTTTCTTCTCCATGGATTTTAATTCCTACTCCGAATTTTTCTTTTGTTTCCTTTACTGCTTGCTCAATATACAGATTGAATAGCATCAAGGCCGGCCGAAGTGGCCGTGCGGTTAAAGGCGCTGCAGTCTGGAACCGCAAGACCACTACGGTCGCAGGTTCGAATCCTGCCTCGGGCATGGATGTGTGTGATGTCCTTAGGTTAGTTAGGTTTAACTAGTTCTAAGTTCTAGGGGACTAATGACCTCAGCAGTTGAGTCCCATAGTGCTCAGAGCCATTTGAACCATTTGAATAGCATGAGGGAAAGGCTACAACTCTGTCTCACTCCGTTCTCAACCGCTGCTTCGATTTCATATCCCTTGACTCTTATAACTGCCATCTGGTTTCTGTACAAATTGTAAATAGCCTTTCGCTCCCTGTATTTTACCCCTGCCACTTTTAGAATTTGAAAGAGAGTATTCCAGTCAACATTATCAAAGGCTTTCTCTAAGTCCACAAATGCTAGAAATGTATGTTTGCCCTTCCTTAATCTATTTTCTAAGATAAGTCGTGGGGTCAGTATTGCCTCACGTGTTCCAACATTTTTGGGGAATCCAAACTGATCTTCGCCGAGGTCGGCTTCTACCAGTTTTTCCATTCGTCTGTAAAGAATTCGTGTTAGTGTTTTGCAGCTGTGACTTATTAAACTGATAGGTCGGTAATTTTCACGTCTGTCAACACCTGCTTTCTTTGGGATTGGAATTATTATATTCCTCTTGAAGTCTGAGGGTATTTCGCCTGTCTCATACATCTTGCTCACCAGATGGTAGAGTTTTGTCAGGACTGGCTGTCCCAAGGCCGTCAGTAGTTCCAATGGAATGTTGTCTACTCCCGGGGCCTTGTTTGGACTCAGGTCTTTCAGTGCTCTGTCAAACTCTTCACGCAGTATCGTATCTCCCATTTCATCTTCATCTACATCATCTTCCACTTCCATAATATTGTCCTCACGTACATTGCTCTTGTATAGACCCTCTATATACACCTTTCACCTTTCTGCTTTCCCTTCTTTGCTTAGAACTGGGTTTCTATCTTAGCTCTTGAAATTTATACAAGTAGCTCTCTTTTCTCCAATGGTCTCTTTAATTTTCCTGTAGGCAGTATGTATCTTACCCCTAGTGAGATAAGCCTCTACATCCTTACATTTGTCCTCTAGCCGTCCCTGCTTAGCCATTTTGCACTTCCATTCGATCTCATTTTTGAGACGTTTGTATTCCCTTTTGCCTGCTTCATTTACTGCGTTTTTATATTTTCTCCTTTCATCAATTAAATTCAATATTTCTTCTGTTACCCAAGGATTTCTACTAGCCCTCGTCTTTTTACCTACTTGATCCTCTGCTGGCTTCACTACTTCATCCCTCAGAGCTACCCATTCTTCTTCTACTGTATTTCTTTCCCCCATTCCTGTCAATTGTTCCCTTATGCTCTCCCTGAAACTCTGTACAACCTGTGGTTTAGTCAGTTTATCCAGGTCCCATCTCCTTAAATTGCCACCTTTTTGCAGTTTCTATAGTTTTAATCTACAGTTCATAACCAATAGATTGTGGTCAGAGTCCACATCTGCCCCTGGAAATGTCTTACAATTTAAAACCTGGTTCCTAAATCTCAGTCTTGCCATTATATAACCTATCTGATACCTTCTAGTATCTCCAGCATTCTTCCATGTATACAACCTTCTTTTATGATTTTTGAACCGAGTGTTAGCTATGATTAAATTATGCTCTGTGCCAAATTCTACCAGACGGCTTCCTCTTTCATATCTCTCCCCCAATCCATATTCACCCACTATGTTTCCTTCTCTCCCTTTTCCTACTCTCGAATTCCAGTCACCCATGACTATTAAATGTTCGTCTCCCTTCACTACCTGAATAATTTCTTTTATCTCATCATACATTTCATCAATTTCTTCATCATCTGCAGAGCTAGTTGGCATATAAACTTGTACTACTGTGGTAGGCATGGGCTTCGTGTCTATCTTGGCCACACTAATGCGTTCACTATGCTGTTTGTAGTAGCTTAGCGCACTCCTATTTTTTTATTCATTATTAAACCGACTCCTGCATTACCCCTATTTGATTTTGTATTTATAACGCTGTATTCGCCTGACCAAAAGTCTTGTTCCTCCTGCCACTGAACTTCACTAATTCCCACTATATCTAACTTTAACCTATCCATTTCCCTTTTTAAATTTTCTAACCTACCTACCCGATTAAGGGATCTGATATTCCACACTCCGATCTGTAGAACGCCAGTTTTCTTTCTCCTGATAACGACGTCCTCTTGAGTAGTCTCTGCCCGGAGATCCGAATGGGGGACTATTTTACCTCCGGAATATTTTATCCAAGAGGACTCCATCATCATTTAACCATACAGTAAAGCTGCATGCCCTCGGGAAAAATTACGGCTGTAGTTTCCCCTTGCTTTCAGCCGTTCACAGTACCAGCACAGCAAGGCCGTTTTGGTTTGTGTTACAAGGCCAGATCAGTCAATCATCAAGACTGTTGCCCCTGCAACTACTGAAAAGGCTGCTGCCCCTCTTCAGGAACCACACGTTTGTCTGGCCTCTCAACAGACACCCCTGCGTTGTGGTTGCACCTACGGAACGGCTATCTGTATTGCTGAGGCGCGTAAGCCTCCCCACCAACGGCAATGTCCGTGGTTCATGGGTAGTTATAGCAAAATGTTAGAAGTAGTCAGAATCAAGCTTAAGTAGCCCATTACAAACAGTATTGTAAGGTGCTTAAAAATGTTTTTAGGAAGGCAAACAGTGTGTGGTATGCAAATAGAATAGCTAATTGACAGGATAAAATTAAAAGCATATGCTCACTTGTGAAGGAAGTGTGTGGTCAGCAGCACAAGGTCGACGATATAAAGTCAGTTTGTAGGAAAAATATTTCTGTTACTGATAAATCAGATATATATGTAGAGTGTTTAACAATCATTTTCTGAGCATTGCTGGTGAATTAAATAAAAAATTAGTTTCTACAATGAATCATTTAACTCTCTTGGCAAATGCCTTTCCGAGACCTATGTCTGAAATGTTCCTCTGTGATACAGACAATGGGGAGATTGAGTCAATAATTAAATCACTGAAGACTAGGAACTTTCATAGATATGATGGAGTGCCTAGCAGAATATTAAAGTAATGTGCTGCACATGTTAGCCCTGTATTTAGCCATATTTGTAATTTTTCCTTTAGGAACGGTCAGTTTCCTCAACGATTAAAGTACTCAGTAGTAAAGCCGCTGTATAAAAAGGGATAATGTAGAAAATTTTAGACCTATTTCTGTGCCATCAGTGTGTGCTAAAGTTATTGAAAAGGCTGTGTATGTAATGATAATTGATCATTTTATATCACACGATTTGCTATCAAATGTACAGTTCGGCTTTAGAAGGGGTTTAACACCTGAATCTTTTCTCTGTGAGGTACTGGATGAGTTAAACAAAGGGTTTCGGCCGCTACGCATACTTTTTGATTTAATTAAGGCGTTTGATTGTGTTGATCACAAAATATTTCCCCAGAAGTTGAACGATTTCGCAACACAGGAAGTAGCTCACAATTGGTTCACCTCTTACTTTAGCAACATCCACGGTGTTGGGAATGGCCGTGATGTGGGGTTTGAATGGGGTACAGTTAAGTGGGGGGTGCCCCAGGGATCACTGATCCTGTTCCTTATTTATATATATGATATGCCCTATAGTATTACGGGTAATACTAAAATATTTCTGTTTGCTGATGACACTAGCTTGGTAGTAAAGAATGTTGTGTGCAATATTGCCTCGATTTCAAATAGTGCAGTTCATGACATAAGTTCATGGCTTGTAGAAAATAAACTAACACTAAATCACAGTAAGACTCAGTTTTTACAGTTTCAAACACACAGTTCAACAAAACCTGACGTTTTAATTTCACAGGTGTTCAGATAGATAGTAAACTGTCGTGGAAAGCCCACGCTCAGGATCTTGTCCGAAGACTTAATGCTGCCATTATTACACGAAAATTAGTCTGCTTTGCTTATATTTATTCGCTTATGTCGTATAGTATTATATTTTCGGGTAACTCTTCCCATTCTAAAAGGATATTTATGGCTCAGAAACGGGCGGTTTGGGCAATAAGTGGTGTAAGTTCACAAACCTTTTGCCGATCCCTGTTCAGGAGTCTGGGTATTTTGTCATTGACCTCTCAGTATATGTATTCCTTACTGTCATTTCTTGTTAACAATATTAGCTTATTCCCAAAAAAATAGGTTAAATTGGCTCTGAGCACTATAGGACTTAACATCTGAGGTCATCAGTCCCCTAGAACTTAGAACTACTTAAACCTAACTAACCTAAGGACATCACACACATCCATGCCCGAGGCAGGATTAGAACCAGCGACTGTAGCAGTCGCGCGGTTCCAGACTGAAGCACCTAGAACCGCTCGGCCACAACGGCCGCCTTTTATGTTGTATTTTCATTTACTGACACGTTCTATGACCTTGGAGATTTGCTCCTCAATTTGGTCCTACGGAACGTGACGTGTAAATAAAATAAATAATAAAAAAAATAACACGTCGGCGCTGTTTTCTGTGCCAAACGTGGACACACCGGCTGTTAGGTAGGTGGCCATAAGTTTCTGACTGATCAGTGTAGTTTTTCAAGCACTTTCATCATATTTACTATTTATCAGCCATTAGTCCAAAATAACTGATGATGGTCGAAGTAGAGAGGATATAAAATGTAGACTGGCAATGGCAAGGAAAGCGTTTCTGAAGAACAGAAATTTGTTAACATCGAGTATAGATTTAAGTGTCAGGAAGTCGTTTCTGGAAGTATTTGTTTGGAGTGTAGCCATGTATGGAAGTGAAACATGGACGATAAATAGTTTGGACAAGAGGAGAATAGAAGCTTTCGAAATGTGGTGCTACAGAAGAATGCTGAAGATTAGATGGGTAGATCACATAACTAATGAGGAAGTATTGAATAGAATTGGGGAGAAGAGGATTTTGTGGCACAACTTGGCCAGAAGAAGGGATCGGTTGGTAGGACATGTTCTGAGGCATCAAGGGATCACCAATTTAGTACTGGAGGGCAGCGTGGATGGTAAAAATCGTAGAGGGAGACCAAGAGATGAATACACTAAGCAGATTCAGAAGGATGTAGGTTGCAGTAGGTACTGGGAGATGAAGCAGCTTGCACAGGATAGAGCAGCATGGAGAGCTCAGGACTGAAGACCACAACAACAACAACAAGTCCAGTTGGTACACTAAGTCAACGCTGAACATGTTTCCTTGCTTTTTAACATTTGTTCATGGAGTGAAAGTGAATACTAATTGACTACAACCTGGGAGAATCAGTTACTGAGTGTGTACTGCCACGTAGAACACATTAGAAACCATGACTAAAAATGCACTGTATGGTCATAAATTAGGTTTTAGGGCTGGATCACTTTCAGATCTCCCACTTCACAGCGGAGGAAATGAGCTCTGACCTCTGTGCTCTATATTAGCCCATGGCATGGGCAATGTTTTGGGTACTCGTGGCCTGGTTCTCTCCTGCGTGACGAAGGACCTACTCTTCAAACCAGAGAGTGTGGCACGTCCGTTTAGTACCACAGTCTGCTCTTCTGCAATTGTTGTGAACGTATCACTTTCTCTCAGCTGTTGATGTTATTGACGAAAATGGTGGGTGACGTCGCAAGCAAACACAACGGGGACTGACGACAGCGCTCTGTTCACCGGGGCCAACGAGATATAAGGTTCCTGCAACAAACTTGTGACGCCACACTGTTAGTCCCAAGTCCTACGAGAAAGGCAGGCAGCGGCGTGTAATCACAAAGGTAGGCCTGAGCTCACTCGCTCGCTCAGCTCAGCGGACAAAATGCATTTCTAAACCTACTAACTCGCAGCTGGGCGTGTATGTATTAACGAGAAATCTATCTTCTACTGGAACCTGCTATTATGAAGTCTTACTGATTAACAGTATTACAACAAAATTTAATTTAAGATCAGTACTCGATATAAATGGTATAACGGCTTGTTTATAGCATTTAGTCCCTTCTGCTTAGCAGTCCTCATTTCGTACATGAAGTGGGGCCTTACGCAACTGATAACCATTTTGGCACGGTTTTAATTTTATTGTACCTCGGTAGAAATTATAACTAGGCCTATGGACTTCCGAACATTGTGAGACTAATAACAGTAAGGCTCCATAATAGCGGATTCCAGTAAAAGTTCCACTTCTCGTTTGTACGTTCACACCTACTTACGAGTTAACAGATGTAGAAATGTAGTTTGTCTGCTGAGTTGAGCAGCATGTCTATCTCGTGGGCCTCAAGTGGGCTTGTCCACCACACTTCAGGAACGTTCGTGCAGGGCCCACGGGAAGTCAGTATTTAATTGGAAGGTACCCACTAAAGATCTAAATTTTGTTGTGTACTTTCGAGTACTCACATGCATGTAAATGTGTCATTAAGAACACTATTAAACTCCTCTGAAATAGTTACTCGCTCCTCACCGGAGATGGCTGCTGGCACTCGTAAGATCTGCAGTCATCTGCTGTGACATGCGCACCAGGCCTGTCTTTCTAGTGGGTCTCATCTGTTCAGTTTGTGAGCATATCTTGAAGTGGGAGATTTGAAAGTAATCCGGTTTTCAAAATTATTTTACATCCAAACGGTGCATTTTCAGACTTAGATTCTTTATCAAAACTTTATTTGTTAAGTCCCTTCTACGGCCTACAGAGACCTGTAATAAGAATTGCGAAATGTCCTGTATGATAGTAGTGGGACAAGGGGGCCACCACCCCAAAGTAGGTCACCCCAAGGGCCGCTGTCACCCCAAGGGCCGGCGTCAATCCAATCCAATCCAATATGGCGGCTGTGCCCTCAGCTGATGATGCGATTGACGTCATTCAAGATGGCGTGAAGATAGATCAATTGGGCTACCTCCACTAACCTAAGTCACCCATGCAGCGAACATGTGACAAGTTTGAAATTTGGCGGGAAGATAGATCAATTGAGCTACCTAAGAAAATGGTGGGAAAGAAAGGGCAGTTGGACTACCTCCACTAACCTCAGTCACATCGTCGTAGGAACTAAGAAAATGGCGCAAAGAAACGGTACTCAGGCTACTTCCACTAACCAAAGTCACCTCTTCCTTGGAACTGGACATAAGTCCTTATTTAAACAATTACAAGCAGTACCACCATCAATTTTGTTAGCCATCCTCTTGGAAAATTTTGTTTAGCAGAACTGGTATGGTGTCACCTCCACTAGAGGCTGCTCATTTAATTCGAATACACTTTCTATAAATTTGTTTAAATTTATTTTAATTTTCTAAAGGTCTATATATTTATTTAGATTTATTATATACCTACAGAATTAGTGTTGTGTTACCACCACAAGAGGTTGAGATATCGATAGCCGTATTACATGCACTGGACATAAGTCTTTATTTAAACAATTACAAACAGTACCGCCATCAAGTGTGTTCGCCATCCTCCTCGAATTTCGAATTTTTTGCTCTAATAGCTTACATTCAATTCGAATATAATTTTACAAATTTCTTTGAATTTGTTTAAATTTCTTTAAATGTCTGTAAATTTGTTTAAATTTATTATCTACCTACAGCATTAGTTTCGTGTTTGGTTAGTGGAGGTAGCCTGAGTACCGTTTCTTTGCCGCCGTTTTCTTAGTTGCTAGGACGATTTGACTTATGTTAGTGGAGGTAGTCCAACTGCCCTTTCTTTCTCACCATTTTCTTAGGTAGCTCAAGTGAACCCCCAGATATAACGCACGCGGGTCCACACTCGAACACTAACTCTGCTCTACTATGGGTCCTGGGGGCCATCTGCGACGCATATATAGACATACAGAAAACAGAGCAAACGTTCTCCAAATGTGTGGGTAACTGGATACAATCGAGTACTGTGCTATACTACGGCTCCAGATCGGTGCATTTAGGCTAGCTGTTGGCAGCTATACTAAATTTAAAACCAATTCTAGAAGACAGAATGAGGGATTATTACACGATCGCATGGACAGAACTCCCATAAAATAGATAGAATTGCGAAAAGTGATAGGGAATAGGTATAAATTGACCGATTATAAATGCCGCGAAACTGAGCGAGTACTTGCATATCTTCTGGTTGGTGCAGAGCAATTTGTACATGGAATCAATTATGTTGCAGCAAGAGAAATCCGACAAAACGTCGACTGCCGCGAGGGATTGGCCGAGCGGTCTAAGGCTGTGCGGCTGATCCCGGCGGAGGTTCGAGTCCTCCCTCGGGCATGGGTGTATGTGTTTGTCCTTAGGATAATTTAGGTTAAGTAGAGTGTAAGCTTAGGGACTGATGACCTTAGCAGTTAAGTCCCATAAGATTTCACACACATTCGAACATTCGAAAACGTCGACATGGAATCGAAGGGAAGCAGTCAATTTTGCCCGTTGAGGCAGCATTATACTGTATGTCTATTGAGGTCTCAGTGATACACGCGAGTTGACTACTGTATTTGACGCTTTTCAGGAAGATAGAAAACCATTCGTCTATAAACTTTAAATGGATCTGCGGTCGCGTGACGCAGCATGTATTCGACTCGCATACAGCCACGTGTTATGTATATGATTTAAAGTACTGTCTACTTGCGATCGTTAACTATAAACCTCTCCTGCATCAGATGACTTCCATCTCGTGTGTGATGAAACGTGACGCATTCCTCTAAACGAACTATGATTTATGTGATGTACTCCCCCCCCCCCTCCCCCCCCCCATCGCTCCCCCCCCCCCCCTCCCCTGTCGCATCTTGGCTGTAAGATCGAGACTTCAGCTTCATAACTAAGTTAGCGATAGGGGCTTGTGAGGTAGTGAAACCCCGCTGTGTATACATTTGCCTGACAGATGTGGTGTTTACAGAATTAGTGGTAGAATAACTTGTAATTTTCGCATGTCGGGCGCTGCTGCTATGTGTTTATCTGTTTCCTTGTAAGAGGCTTTCCCCGTTAGTAACGGTCATTTTATATGTAGGGTTGATGCACTCATAGTATAATTTCTGAACCGTGATCGGATGTGAACAGTGGTCGCTAACATCACTGGAAAGCTATATTGTACTCGTATCACAGAGAGCAAACGTTTTAAGAAAATAGTTTTATCGTTTTACGGTTTGATAACGTAGTTTATCCTAGAGAAACTGGGAAGAAGGATGTATGTCATGCGCTTGAAATATATTTCTTACATTGGAATATTAACAGGGCTACGTTCCATACGAGTGATAAGTTGGAAAGTTAAGCGATCTAACATTACAGCCTGACTACGAAGTCTTTCGCGACGGAGTCCTTGCATAAAAAGTTCTCGGTTTACTTGCCGCGTCAAATTTGGATAAAATCCCAAGCTTTCGATGACTACCTCCGTCATCTTCGTCAGGGGTAAAACTGACTGTCGTGGACCGGTGAGGCTTCATTATATTCATTATATTATATTTATATTATATTATTATATTTATATTATATTATATTTATTATATATATTCATTATATTCATTATAGCCTGTTTTAAGCGAGGAACGTTGTAGCCTTAGGAATGCGTGTGTTTATTTTCTCTCTCTTAACAGTACCTTCCAATTACTGATCCTAGACTCTGGAATAATACACTCTTGGAAATTGAAATAAGAACACCGTGAATTCATTGTCCCAGGAAAGGGAAACTTTATTGACACATTCCTGGGGTCAGATACATCACATGATCACACTGACAGAACCACAGGCACATAGACACAGGCAACAGAGCATGCACAATGTCGGCACTAGTACAGTGTATATCCACCTTTCGCAGCAATGCAGGCTGCTATTCTCCCATGGAGACGATCGTAGAGATGCTGGATGTAGTCCTGTGGAACGGCTTGCCATGCCATTTCCACCTGGCGCCTCAGTTGGACCAGCGTTCGTGCTGGACGTGCAGACCGCGTGAGACGACGCTTCATCCAGTCCCAAACATGCTCAATGGGGGACAGATCCGGAGATCTTGCTGGCCAGGGTAGTTGACTTACACCTTCTAGAGCACGTTGGGTGGCACGGGATACATGCGGACGTGCATTGTCCTGTTGGAACAGCAAGTTCCCTTGCCGGTCTAGGAATGGTAGAACGATGGGTTCGATGACGGTTTGGATGTACCGTGCACTATTCAGTGTCCCCTCGATGATCACCAGTGGTGAACGGCCAGTGTAGGAGATCGCTCCCCACACCATGATGCCGGGTGTTGGCCGTGTGTGCCTCGGTCGTATGCAGTCCTGATTGTGGCGCTCACCTGCACGGCGCCATCACGCATACGACCATCATTGGCACCAAGGCAGAAGCGACTCTCATCGCTGAAGACGACACGTCTCCATTCGTCCGTCCATTCACGCCTGTCGCGACACCACTGGAGGCGGGCTGCACGATGTTGGGGCGTGAGCGGAAGACGGCCTAACGGTGTGCGGGACCGTAGCCCAGCTTCATGGAGACGGTTGCGAATGGTCCTCGCCGATACCCCAGGAGCAACAGTGTCCCTAATTTGCTGGGAAGTGGCGGTGCGGTCCCCTACGGCACTGCGTAGGATCCTACGGTCTTGGCGTGCATCCGTGCGTCGCTGCGGTCCGGTCCCAGGTCGACGGGCACGTGCACCTTCCGCCGACCACTGGCGACAACATCGATGTACTGTGGAGACCCCACGCCCCACGTGTAGAGCAATTCGGCGGTACGTCCACCCGGCCTCCCGCATGCCCACTATACGCCCTCGCTCAAAGTCCGTCAACTGCACATACGGTTCACGTCCACGCTGTCGCGGCATGCTACCAGTGTTAAAGACTGGGATGGAGCTCCGTATGCCACGGCAAACTGGCTGACACTGACGGCGGCGGTGCACAAATGCTGCGCAGCTAGCGCCATTCGACGGCCAACACCGCGGTTCCTGGTGTGTCCGCTGTGCCGTGCGTGTGATCATTGCTTGTACAGCCCTCTCGCAGTGTCCGGAGCAAGTATGGTGGGTCTGACACACCGGTGTCAATGTGTTCTTTTTTCTATTTCCAGGAGTGTAGTTTAAAATTGTCGACTTGGTTGATTTACATAAAAATACCTCGAACTCCATCCGTCTGAAGCTCCATCGCGCATAAAAAAGCACCCTTTTCTAGTTCTTCTTCTTCTTAACGGTCTGCTATTTAGATCACTACACTTTCAAATCTGTTACTATACATCGATAAGGACTGCTAACCTCCTCAACATGGACAAATCTCGAGAAAGCTTGTACACTTGGATGGGCTAGGACTCAGCGAGCTCCGTCCATTCACGAGACGTGAAACGTAGTGGACTACTTCTGGTCTGTTGCAGATTAAATACGTACCAGTGCCGCAGGGCGTGTTGGTCGATGAAGTTTGAGGGAGGTCTTTCAGTCTCTAATTTTAGCATAAGACTGTGCGAATACTCTGTGACTCCCATCAGCATAGACATAGATCGTTAGGTGTTAGAAATATTTAGAGCACTGTCTAATATACTTTGATGATGTATGTGTTCGAGAAGTAACAATGAATGGATGGACTGCACAGTCATCTATCCAGATTAGAAAAGTGGAGAAGGGGTGATACTAAAATTGGGAAACATGCACTCACATCACTGGTTGGAGTTGAAATTAATTTAGAATTGGTAAAATTGTTCATCTAATCAATTGTAATGCTTATTATTTCGGTAGATCGGTGGTGTCTTTTCCGTTCACTTGCACGTTGTTGGTTACCACATAATGACTGACTGACAACACTTGTTCGAGTTGGGGAAACAGTTTTGATGAGGGGCGACACCTGCCAGGGGATTTTAGCACCGAAACAGTGATCGCGTACGAGACTGCAATATGAAGAATCAGTCGAAACGTAACGCATAGCAATCAGATTCGGACTGTAGTTTGGAAACCCATGCGAACATGATAGGGCTATTCTAATTTCGTTATTTTGTAAATGAATTTTATTTAAAAGTCATCGAGTGTGTGTTATAGTTGTTGTTGTTGTGGTCTTCAGTCCTGAGACTGGTTTGATGCAGCTCTCCATGCTACTCTATCCTGTGAAAGCTTCTTCATCTCCCAGTACCTACTGCAACCTACATCCTTCTGAATCTGCTTAGTGTATTCAGCTCTTGGTCTCCCCTTACGATTTTTACCTTCCACGCTGCCCTCCAATACTAAATTGGTAATCCCTTGATGCCTCAGAACATGCCCTACTAACCGATCCCTTCTTCTGGTCAAGTTGTGCCACAAACTTCCCTTGTCCCCAATCCTATTCAATACTTCCTAATTAGTTATGTGATCTACCCATCTAATCTTCAGCATTCTTCTGTAGCACCACATTTCGAAAGCTTCTATTCTCTTCTTGTCCAAACTATTTACCGTCCATGTTTCACTTCCATACATGGCTACACTCCATACAAATACTTTCAGAAACGACTTCCTGACACTTAAATCTATACTCGATGTTAACAAATTTGTCTTCTTCAGAAACGCTTTCCTTGCCATTGCCAGTCTACATTTTATATCCTCTCTACTTCGACCATCATCAGTTATTTTGCTCCCCAAATAGCAAAACTCCTTTATTACTTTAAGTGTCTCATTTCCTAATCTAATTCCCTCAGCATCACCCGACTTAATTCGACCACATTCCATTATCCTCGTTTTGCTTTTGTTGATGTTCATCTTATATCCTCCTTTCAAAACACTGTCCATTCCGTTCAAGTGCACTTCCAGGTCCTTTGCTGTCTCTGACAGAATTACAATGTCATCGGCAAACCTCAAGGTTTTTATTTCTTCTCCATGGATTTTAATACCTACTCCGAATTTTTCTTTTGTTTCCTTTACTGCTTGCTCGATATACAGATTGAATAACATCGGGGAGAGGCTACAACCCTGTCTTACTCCCTTCCCAACCACTGCTTCCCTTTCATGTCCCTCGACTCTTATAACTGCCATCTGGTTTCTGTACAAATTGTAAATAGCCTTTCGCTCCCTGTATTTTACCCCTGCCACCTTTAGAATTTGAAAGAGAGTATTCAAGTCAACATTGTCAAAAGCTTTCTCTAAGTCTACAAATGCTAGAAATGTAGGTTTGCCTTTCCTTAATCTTTCTTCTAAGATAAGTCGTAAGGTCAGTATTGCCTCACGTGTTCCAGTATTTCTACGGAAGTCAGCTTCTACTAGCTTTTCCATTCGTCTGTAAAGAATTCGTGTTAGTATTTTGCAGCTGTGACTTATTAAACTGATTGTTCGGTAATTTTCACATCTGTCAACACCTGCTTTCTTTGGGATTGGAATTATTATATTCTTCTTGAAGTCTGAGGGTATTTCGCCTGTTTCATACATCTTGCTCATCAGATGGTAGAGTTTTGTCAGGACTGGCTCTCCCAAGGCCGTCAGTAGTTCCAATGGAATGTTGTCTACTCCGGGGGCCTTGTTTCGACTCAGGTCTTTCAGTGCTCTGTCAAACTCTTCACGCAGTATCGTATCTCCCATTTCATCTTCATCTACATCCTCTTCCATTTCCATAATATTGTCCTCAAGTACATCGCCCTTGTATAGACCCTCTATATACTCCTTCCACCTTTCTGCTTTCCCTTCTTTGCTTAGAACTGGGTTTCCATCTGAGCTCTTGATGTTCATACAAGTGGTTCTCTTATCTCCAAAGGTCTCTTTAATTTTCCTGTAGGCAGTATCTATCTTACCCCTAGTGAAATAAGCCTCTACATCCTTACATTTGTCCTCTAGCCATCCCTGCTTAGCCATTTTGCACTTCCTGTCGATCTCATTTTTGAGACGTTTGTATTCCTTTTTGCCTGCTTCATTAACTTCATTTTATATTTTCTCCTTTTATCAATTATATTCAATATTTCTTCTGTTACCCAAGGATTTCTAAGAGCCCTGGTCTTTTTACCTACTTGATCCTCTGCTGCCTTCACTACTTCATCCCTCAAAGCTACCCATTCTTCTTCTACTGTATTTCTTTCCCCAATTCCTGTCAATTGTTCCCTTATGCCCTCCCTGAAACTCTGTACAACCTCTGGTTCTTTCAGTTTATCCAGGTCCCATCTCCTTAAATTCCCACCTTTTTGCAGTTTCTTCAGTTTTAATCTACAGCTCATAACCAATAGATTGTGGTCAGAGTCCACATCTGCCCCTGGAAATGTCTTACAATTTAAAACCTGGTTCCTAAATCTCTGTCTTACCATTATATAATCTATCTGATACCTTTTAGTATCTCCAGGGTTCTTCCATGTATACAACCTTCTATCATGATTCTTAAACCAAGTGTTAGCTATAATTATGTTGTGCTCTGTGCAAAATTCTACCAGGCGGCTTCCTCTTTCATTTCTTAGCCCCAATCCATATTCACCTACTACGTTTCCTTCTCTCCCTTTCCCTACACTCGAATTCCAGTCACCCATGACTATTAAATTTTCGTCTCCCTTCACTATCTGAATAATTTCTTTTATATCATCATACATTTCTTCAATTTCTTCTTCATCTGCAGAGCTAGTTGGCATATAAACTTGTACTACTGTAGTAGGCGTGGGCTTCGTGTCTATCTTGGCCACAATAATGCGTTCACTATGCTGTTTGTAGTAGCTAACCCGCTTTCCTATTTTCCTATTCATTATTAAACCTACTCCTGCATTGCCCCTATTTGACTTTGTGTTTATAACCCTGTAGTCACCTGACCAGAAGTCTTGTTCCTCCTGCCACCGAACTTCACTAATTCCCACTATATCTAACTTTAACCTATCCATTTCCCTTTTTAAATTTTCTAACCTACCTGCCCGATTAAGGGATCTGACATTCCACGCTCCAATCCGTAGGACGCCAGTTTTCTTTCTTCTGATAACGACATCCTCTTGAGTAGTCCCCGCCCGGAGATCCGAATGGGGGACTATTTTACCTCCGGAATATTTTACCCAAGAGGACGCCATCATCATTTACTCATACAGTAAAGCTGCATGCCCTCGGGAAAAATTACGGCCGTAGTTTCCCCTTGCTTTCAGCCGTTCGCAGTACCAGCACAGCAATGCCGTTTTGGTTATTGTTACAAGGCCAGTGTTATAGTAACAGCAGTAAAAAATTTATTTACACCATCTGAAGTCTAGAGGTGTCCCAATTGACCTATCTCCCCTCCAAAATTTAAACTTCCCGCAAATGGAGGGTTGGCAGGGAGGCGCAGCGCTCTCCCGTGGTCTTGGATTGTGGTACTCACGTCATCACCTGACGTCAATTGTGTCACTGCACGAGGTCTAGCTATCTGTGAGAGGCTGTGTTAATGTCAATTTAGAACTTGACACAGACCTCGAAGTCATGGTGGGGAAAAATAAAATGTTTGACAGTGTACAAAGCGTGTTAGAGCAGAAAAATTAATCTTTCAAACAACGACACAGAGTCACAGGGTGCGTCTCTTGCTACTTATAGCCTAGTCACCAGGATACGATGATTGTCAAAAAATACGGTACTGAGTTGTGCAGTTGATCAAAACATGTATATTTAATAGGATCGTCGTTTCCATACATGATAGGAGAGGGATGCGGTGAAAATCTTATCGAGTTGTGTACTGGATGAAGTTAGTTGGTGATATTTATAGTTGGTGATATTTCTCTGTTGGATGGTACAGAATAAAGAATATAGATGTGAATGGACGTGGATCTGTAGTACTTGTATGTAGTTTGGGAGGGCACACCGCAGTACAGTAGAAAAAATCATTGTTCTTCTAGCAGTTCCGGTTTCCATCGAATGGTTAAAACACTGTCCTGTCTGAGTAACGCAGCTTAGCCTGTTTCTACATGGGTTGCAGAATGTGGTAGATATATTTTCCCCTGACTCCTACTCAGTTACCATTTAAATTGGAACGATCAGATTCGTAAAGCTGGAGAAATGGCTGCAGTTGCATGGGGGCTAACTAAAATGAGGTTGGGATTTTACTGTAGCAGATCGGCTCGAGAAAGGTGAGTCTTTTCGAGATATGAGAGTGCTAGAAATATGATTCATTAGTGGCTGTAATAAAGGATCCTATTCAGATATGTCCTTGAATGCGAGGACTTAATTCAAAATCGGATACTGCATTTCTAGCAGATAGCGTATCACTAGAGATCTGAAAAGCTAGTGTACATTCCTTACGACATCATCCACTGTTTGCGATCCTTCTCAATCAATCATCGCCTGTAGCCCAATTGATATATCACGGAACCTCTGACATGGAATACAGAGAGAGAATGCTTTACAAATACTGGATAAATATGTAGCCGCAGTGGTTTGAGGGGATTGAAAATACCGGTTTCATAACACGTTCCTTAGTAGAATAATTTTCTAAATTGGGAGCATCTGGTTTGTAAAGTATGTGCTTGTGTTCTGAGATGTGTGTAAAGGATATGACTATGTCCAGTGGTAAGGAAGGCTTGGATTTGGTGTGGAATACTGTGATAGCAAAGGGGAGAGTATGTCAAGTGATAAGAATGGTACAGATATTTCTATTTCCAGAGCCGTAAGCAGGGTGTATTTCGGATACTTAGCTCATTGACGAATGTCATTCAATTGTAAGTATAGCGATCAAATATATATGTGCTCGACTTGGTTGGATGATTCTGTCCATGTGGGGTCTGTGGTGGGGATGATTCAAGTTTCCCGCTGACAGTGGGAGGCCATCCAAACGGAGAGGGCTGTTGTAACGCGCACATGTATTTGACTTAACTGTGTAGTCGTCTAAACGACTGAATAGGAAACTAATACTTAATATGTATTAGACAGCTTTCGTGATGAAGTGGGAATTTGACAAGATTGAATATGGATGCGTGTTTGCGCTGGGTCATTATTCTGTTATCTTGTTAATTGTTTAATCGAGTGCTTCTTCGCATTTGACTTCTCTGTTTAGTTGACAGGGGGTCGATTGTGGAGTGTGCATCAGGCATGTGGGCTTTCGCGGCGAGGCGTTTCCGGGAGGCAGGTGCCTTGAGATTGTTAGCGTAGTAGCTCGATCGCGTAGTTTGTGATTGCATGTGGATGAGAAGGCAGTCTTTTCGGACGAGGATCTCCCACTGGCTGCCATTAGGGTGATTTTTTAGTAGGCGTCAAACAGGGATAGATGGTACATGCTTGGAGCTAATAGACTTTTTTGAACTCATCTCAGTCGAACAGCAGGATCTAATAATGTTTTTCTCCTAGCTTGTAGGTGTAGTGTAGAGTTTGAGAGTTTCTGTCGCTGCTTTCGAGTGGTATAATTTTTTTCTCAAACAGGATAAAACGATTTTTCAGTTTTTTTTCGTAGTATTGCGGTTCTTGTGCGGTGCTACGCATACAGTTGTGTAGTTAAAGCATGATAAGGTGAGTTGCATAGTTAGTTCTTGCGACTTTAAGCCGTCCTTATGCATCCCTATGCATATAGTTGTATAATTAGGACCGATTTTTGTGATTAATTATGTAATTAGGATGGATATTTAGGTCAGTTTCGGCATCTGGAGAGTTTACAGGTGTTAGGCTTTCCACCCAGTAGAATCAGGGCACGAGTGGTTTTACTTGCACTGAATGTTCGTGCATTGAATTATTTTCAGATGTTTAAACGTTGTGAGCATCTTCAGAATGCGAGTCTAGTGTGCTAGCCATTGCGCGACCTCGTAATTTACGAGCTGTTTGCGTCTCTGCACAGCAGCGTAATGCATTATTTAGGAGTACTTACGAGATCTGTAAACTGTATATTGTGACTCCAAACTGTATATTGTGACTCCAAGCATGTTAAGGTGAGTGTTTTGCATCAGAGTAATAAATAAATTAGATGAAACTCGCAGCTAATTAAATTGTACAAAAAATAAAGTAAGTACACTCCATCCTCTCTCCAGCAGCCCAGAACATGCTGATTCGTTTTTCACACCCATTTTCCCTCCCTCCATACCGCCGGCAGGATGAGTACTTTGAATCAGCGTAATAAACTGGGTGACATACGTCTCTCGATGTATGTAGGAAATGTGGTTGGATGACCTTGAAAAGTCGTGAAACTAGGTAGTTGAAAGTGTAGTGAACCCCTTTTCTTCCCTATGTAAAGCTTTGTGAGAACGTTTGTGTGTCCACCATACCTCAGTGGGTGCCGGACGCATGTGGGCGATAGAAAGTGAAAATGTTTGTGCCCGGCTGACATCAACGGGTGTGAGAGTAGGCTAGTAGAGTGTTGTTCGTAGTACCAGCGCGTGACAACATGACATATATCGCGAAGCACAGCTCTTGTGATGGTAATACGAAACTAATGATGCAGATAATAAATTATATTGGAAATGAATGTAAACTCTTAGAGCAAAAAATTCGAAATGCGAGGTGGATGGCGAGCACAGTTGATGGTGGTACTGTTTGTAATTGTTTAAATAAAGACTTATGTATAGTTCCTAGGAAGACGTGACTTACGTTAGTGGAGGTATCCCAACTGCCCTTTCTTTCATGCCATTTTTCCTAGATTGCCCAATTGACCCAAAAAATGATTCAAATAGCTCTGAGCACTATGGGACTTAACATCTGAGGTCATCAGTCCCCTAGAACTTAGAACTATTTAAACCTAACTAACCTAAGGACATCACACACATCCATGACCGAGGCAGGATTCGAACCTGCGACCGTAGCAGTCGCGCGGTTCCGGACTGAAGCGCCTACAACTGATCGGCCACCGCGGCCGGCCCAATTGACCTATCCCCTCCCCCACACCAAAATTCAAATGTCCGGCTAGTTCCTAGGACGATGTGACTTCGGTTAGTGGAGGTAGTCCAACTGCCCTTTCTTTTCAACCATTTTCTTAGGTAGCTCAATCGACCTGTCTTCCCGCCAAAAATTCAAACTTCTCGCCGGTTCGTAGGACGAGGTGACTTGGGTTAGTGGAGGTAGCCCAATTGACCTATCTTCCTGCCAAAAGTCACAATTTTGGACAACGGCCACACTTGATGGTGGTAGTGGTTCTAATTGCTTAAATAAAGACTTGTGTCCAGAGCTGAATGAGTGCACGTAATACAGACATCGATATCTCAGCCTCTTCTGATTGTAACATGAAACTAATATTGCAGGTAGACAATAAATTTAAACAAACTTATAGACATTTAAAGAAATTTAAACAAATTTAAAGAAATTTATAAAAAAATTATATTCGAATTGAATGTAAGCTATTACAACAAAAAATTCGAAATTCGAGGACGATGGCGAACACACTTACGACGTGTACCGGAGGTTACATGGTGACCACTGACACTTCACCCACATTTGTCCTGTAGCCTGCAGCCATTCTCTGCAGACCACTACTTAGTGAACTGCAGTGAGGACAAGCTATTGTGCCCCTTGTTAGGGTTTCTTCCCATTCCATTTGTGTGTGGACCACAGGAAAAAAAGAATTGTTTAAATGCCTCTGTGGGTGCTGTTCAAAAATGGCTCTGAGCACTATTGGACCTAACATCTGTGGTCATCAGTCCCATAGAACTTAGAACTACTTAAACCTAACTAACCTAAGGACATCACACACATCCATGCCCGAGGCAGGATTCGAACCTGCGACCGTAGCGGTCACGCGGTTCCAGACTGAAGCGCCTAGAACCGCACGGCCACACTGGCCGGCTGTGGGTGCTGTAATTAGTGTAAACTTGTCTTCCCGGTTGCTATGGCAGCCATACGTAGCGGGCTGAAGTGCATTCCTATGCTCCGCTCATGATAATGGTTATCGAAACTTATGTTTGTTGTGACATCGATGTCAGGCTAGCTACAAGAGAAAGTCACGTGATATGCAGGTTATTAGTTAGTTCCATACTACACGGATAATTTGCACGATGAAGTGTAATGACGTGGAACGAGTGATTTCGTATACACATCACCAGTTATTTTGCAAATAGGGCTACATGCTGATCATTTACAAATTTCCTTGAAAAAAAAAAAATGGTCTCAATTCTTCGCAGTCTTATGCTCCCTGTTGCAGGAATACAAGTAATGTTGCGATGATTAGATGATCAATATAGCAGAGTAAGACGTAAGGATGTAGACAGTGGGACATACGGCAGTTTAGGTCGGTCTGGGGAGCGTGCACAAATAGCCAAAGTGCCTCAGGTGACCGCTTACGATAAGCGGGAAAAATGAGTTTGGCCAGCCTCTGTGGCTGAGCGGTTCTAGGCACTACAGTCTGGAATCGCGCGACCGCTACGGTCGCAGGATCGCATCCTGACTCGGGCATGGATGTGTGTGATGTTCTTAGGTTAGTTAGGTTTAAGTAGTTCTAAGTTCTATGGGACTGATGACCTTAGAAGTTAAGTCCCATGGTGTTCAGAGCCATTTGAACCAAATGGGTTGAAATTCGCAATCAGCGAATATACTTCGAAGTACTTCGTACAGTTGTGGACCGTCAACAATGTATATTCTTTGAGAAATGCAAGTAAGAAATACAGATGTGAGTTAATAATTTCCATCCAGCTTCTTTTCCGCATTACAATGATGTAAATGCTTTTACGAAACGGAAGGAGTTGACAAGGAAAAACTTTTTCAGTTTGTTTTCGAATTTTATTTTGCTGTCTGTCACTCATTTTGTGTCACAAGGTAAGTGATTAAAAATTATGGTTGCAGCATTGATTACACCTTTTTGCGCTAAAGGCGAACTTAATGTGCCATAGTGAATGCCTTTTTTATTCTCGTAATTATATACATTATTGTTCCTTTTGATCGACAGTGGATTACTTACAACAAACTTCATGAGGGAATCAATATACTTTGAAGCAGCAGTCAGAATGCCTAACTCCTTAAGGGGAGACGGAAGCCAAGTGGGCTTCAAAAATTCGATTTTTGGATTTCAGCATATTTGAAATCCTGGTCTTTCCTGCGTGAAACAGTTTTTGTTTTATATAAATACGACAGATTTTTCGTGAGATATGATGGTTTTCCTGACGCTCTGTGCAATCTGGCATTTAAACGCCACGCTTTCCTTTTTGCGCCATGCAGAGGTAATGCACAGCATTTAATTAAAGGAAATGAAATTGAACCCATATTTAGAGTCCTTTGTAAAGATACCTTGTTGAAGAAATGACTTCAAAGGAAAACCCAAAATTTAAATGAATGTGTCAATTCTGTCATTTGGAACCGGTTACCGAAAACTGTATTTGTTCGGCTCACAACACTCAAATTTGGTGTTTATGATGCTAATTTATGCTTCAATGTTGGTGTAATTAGAAAACTGGATGTTTTGAACTTATTGGGCATAAAATCTAGTGGAAATACTGCAAAATCCTTGCTGCTAATAGGTAAAGAGAGAATCCGAAAAGCAGATATTGCTAATTAAAAATGCATAATAGAAACCAGACAGAAAAGAAGAGGGACCAAGAGAAGAAAAGAATATCAGTATGATTCAGATGATGTTCAGTGTGGTGCAGGAAAATATTAGTGGAAAGTAATTCTCATCAATAACTATACTAGAACTGCAATATTAAACTTTAAATTGATTTTTCTCAAAATAACGTTTTTTTTACTTTCAGGTACCATTATTTCATAAACTAATGATGTTAGAAACATGTAATTTGGTGCAGATGGTAATAAGTTATTACAAGTATATGGAGAAAACTGTTTTATAATAATTAATGTATAGAAAAAGTTAAACTTTACTACTGAAAGAATGAAATTATTTTTTCTTCAAAACCATAAGAGGTGTTACATTCATTTTACTTGTAATGGTTCAAATGGCTCTGAGCACTATGGGACTTAACATCTATGGTCATCAGTCCCCTAGAACTTAGAACTACTTAAACCTAACTAACCTAAGGACATCACACAACACCTAGTCATCACGAGGCAGAGGAAATCCCTGACCCCGCCGGGAATCGAACCCGAAAGCCCGGGCGCGGGAAGCGAGAACGCTACCGCACGACCACGAGCTGCGGACCATTTTACTTGCAAATTGAGGCATATATGTTATTTATATGCAGTAAAAATTTCACTGTTTTATCACTTACAGTTCTTTTGAAAAGTGTGCCTATTCAAAGGGTAAACTAGCATTGGCAGAATAGGGATAAAAATTGCCTTCTGCCTCCCCTTAAGCAGATATCTACATGATGGTAGATGGTGAGCACCGCATATTATTCATACAGTACGATTCCGAGCAATCAATACTTTCATTCTTAAAGATGAGCGCCCCCCCCCCCCCCTCCCAAACATTATTCCAAATTACATTATTGAATGGAAATACGTAAAATATGTCTACTTACTGATTTGTCGTTCCCTAAAACTTGCAATGATTCTAAGTGCTAATGTGGCTGAACTAGGTTGTTTTAGAAATTTCAAAATGTGCTTCTTCCATTTTAAATTCTCATCAATATGGACATATAAAATGTTTGAACTTTCCACCTTATTTATTATTTCTTCACAATGTGTTACACTTGTCATTGGTGTAGTACCTCTGTATGTGCGGAACTAAATATGTTGTGCGTTTTTGAAATTGAGGATGAGACGATTCACATAAACCAGTGAATGAACATTTAATGCAACTGTTTACCATTTCTTCTGTCGCTGTATGTATGACTGGATTGATTACAATACTAGGATCACTTGAAAAAGAATCCATTCTGCTTGTTGTATATTAAGTGTAAGATCGTTTACATATATGACGATAGTGGATCTAATATTGAACCCTGCATAAGCCCATACGAGATTACTCCCCAGTCACAACAATGTCCGCTGACTCCGTTTGTCGAATTATTGACTTCAGCTTTTTACATGCTTTAGGTTAGATATGAAATCCATTGGATGGCTATAGCATCATTCCATAACACCTCACTTTAACTAGGAGAATTTTGTGATTCACACGGTCAAAAGCCTTAGATAGGTCGCAGAAAATATCATCAGCGCTATTTTGTTATTTAATGCTTATAAAATTTGGCGAGTGAACATGTAAAAGGCATTCTCAGTAGAGCAACTCTTTTGAACTCGAATCCGTGATATACTGAGCACAGTGTTGTTGCTCAGGTGAGGTACTTGTAGAATACAACTACTTAAACCTAACTAACCTAAGGACATTACACAGATCCATGCCCGAGGTAGGATTTGAACCTGCGACCGTAGCGGTCGCGCGGTTCCAGACTGAAGCACCTACAACCGCTCGGCCACCGCGGCCGGCAACGCAGACTCGACACGATGGGGAAATCCCCATTATATAAAAACATTTTGAGACCTTAATGCTCTATCTCTCTCCCTCGTCTTGCGGCGGACTGCATAAGTGTGTGGAAATAAGCGAGGGCATTGAGAGCTTTGTTTTCTGCGAAGTGAGGACGATACGCTTCATGTACTGTGGCGACAGATAGCAAAGCAGTAGTTATTCCTGTGGGAATTTTTGTGGGCAAAGAAATTGTGCACATCACTCCAACCCATAGCGAGTTTGCAATAGCCATTATTTTGACTAGGGAAAGATTAATATTCTACGGAATGCAGGAAAGTTGCAACTGAGTGAATTCAGTCAAGGCCAGAGTAGGGAATTCGCATTTCAGATCGAGCGCGGAGACAACGCCATTGCAGGTTCAAAAATTTTCAAATGGCTCTGAGCACTATGGGACACAACTTCTGAGGTCATCAATCCCCTAGAACTTAGAACTACTTAAACCTAACTAACCTAAGGACGTCACACACATCCATAACCGAAGCAGGATTCGAACCTGCGACTGTAGCGGTCGCGCGGTTCCAGACTGTAGCGCCTAGAACCACTCGGCCACCCCGGCTAGCGCCATTGCAGGTGCTGCTTGGTAAAGTACCATTGCACATTAGACCACAGCAAATGCTGAGTCCTGATTTTGATCACTCCAACTTGCGTACGCTTTGGCCATTGAATATCAAAAGCTAGGACACTAATCTACCCTCACATTGAGTACATGAGAGTTTTTTCATTGGGTCAAAAAGTTAATTTATTCTCCACCAACTCAGTGCATTGACCAGCTAGGTCAACATAGATTTAAATTAGCTGATGAGGATTTATAGTAATAATTTTTTCCTATAATAAAAAAATTTTCATGTGTAGAGGTAACGATGTTAATAATCGTCATTTCAATATGTCCAAGACTTAAATATTTTGTTATTGAGTGTTGATAGTAATTGAACATGATTGTTGTTTATCACTTGACCGCTGAAAGCAACAGTTGATAAATTATATGTAGAATAAAAAAGGAATAGGTGTTTTGTCTTTCTAGCATAGACCCCAAACTTTCACTTTTATTAGTTCATGCATTCTAGGTACGTGACAGCAGCTCTTCTTATGATTTTTGTTACAATCCGCACCTGATATTACCTGCCTTACTGTTTGACACCCTGGGCTCGAGAAGACAGTTCAGATGTTTTGTCCATTTTGCGCGGTAAGTGGTAAGCTAAACTTGCACACATTAGGATACTCACTGTGCAGATAGAAAGGTCGGACGTATGACAACACAGTACGGTAATAAACGCTCACATCCCTCTGCAAGATGGACGACATACACTGAGGAGACAAAAGTCATGGGCTAACGATACGCGCGCACACACACGCACGCACACACACACACACACACACACACACACACACACACACACATACAAAGTTAATTAAAGACAACAAAGTTAATTAAAGACAACAAAGTTAATTAAAGAATGTGATTCTGAGCTAAGTAACATATTAAGCTATCTGTGTAACCAGTCGTTTATCAGTGGAATATTTCCTGAATGGCTGAACACACACACACACACACACATACAAAGTTAATTAAAGACAACAAAGTTAATTAAAGACAACAAAGTTAATTAAAGAATGTGATTCTGAGCTAAGTAACATATTAAGCTATCTGTGTAACCAGTCGTTTATCAGTGGAATATTTCCTGAATGGCTGAAATATGCTGAAGTTAAGCCACTGTTTAAGAAGGGAGATAAAGAAATAGCATCAAATTTCCGTCCAATTTCACTGTTGCCAGCATTCTCAAAAATTTTCGAAAAAGTAATGTACAGTCGTCTTTATAATCATCTTATCTCAAATAACATACTGTCAAAGTCACAGTTTGGATTTCTAAAAGGTTCTGATATTGAGAAGGCTATCTTCACTTACAGTGAAAATGTGCTTAATTCATTAGACAAAAACTTGCAGGCAACTGGTATATTTTGTGATCTGTCAAAGGCATTTGACTGTGTAAATCACAATATCCTTTTAAGTAAACTAGAATATTATAGTGTAACAGGAAATTCTGCAAAATGGTTCAAATCTTATATCTCTGGCAGGAAACAAAGGGTGTTATTAGGAAAGAGACATGTATCAAGCTATCAGGCATCATCCAACTGGGAACTAATTACATGTGGGGTCCCACAAGGTTCCATTTTGGGGCCCTTACTTTTCCTTGTGTATATCAATGACCTTTCATCAGTAACATTACCAGATGCCAAGTTTGTTTTGTTTGCCGATGATACAAACATTGCAATAAATAGCAAATCAAGTGTAGTCTTAGAAAGATCAGCCAATAAAATATTTGTGGACATTAATCACTGGTTCCTAGCCAATTCTTTGTCACTAAACTTTGAAAAAACACACTACATGCAGTTCAGAACTTGTAAGGGGTGTCCCAAGAGTATATGTCTAACATACGATGACAAGAAGATAGAAGAAGTGGACAGTGTTAAATTCTTGGGATTACAGCTTGATAATAAATTCAAGTGGGAGGAGCACACCACAGAACTGCTGAAGCGTCTGAACAAATCTCTGTTTGCAATGCGAATTTTGTCAGACATAGGGGATATAAAAATGAAAAAGCTGGCATACTATGCTTACTTTCATTCCATAATGTCATATGGGATTATTTTTTGGGGTAATTCATCAAGCCAAGCTAAAGTTTTCCGGGCACAAAAACGTGCAGTAAGAATTATATGTGGTGTGAACTCAAGAACATCCTGCAGAAGCCTGTTCAGGGAACTAGGGATACTAACTACAGCTTCCCAATATATTTATTCCTTAATGAAATTTGTCATTAAAAATATATCACTTTTTCAAACCAACAGCTCAATTCATGGAATCAATACTAGAAATAAGAATAATCTTCACAAGGATTTAAAGTCACTTAGTCTTGTACAAAAAGGTGTGCATTATTCAGGAACACACATTTTCAATAACTTGCCAGCAGCCATAAAAAGCTTAAGAACCAATGAAATTCAGTTTAAGAGAAGCCTAAAGGATTTATTGGTGGCCAACTCCTTCTACTCCATTGATGAATTTCTTAGTAAAACCAACTTATTTGTATATAAGTACAACATAACTTCTGCACAATTTCAGTGCAGTAATGTGTTCACTGAAAATTTGTGTGTCTGTGTGTGTGTGTGTGTGTGTGTGTGTGTGTGTGTGTGTGTGTAAGTATAATCTAACTTCTGCACCATTTCAGTGCAGTAATGTGTTCATTGTAAATAAGTATTACAGTAATTGTATTACATGTTTATTACCTTATAAATAAATAAAAAGCTTTTTTATTTGAAATTCAGTGCATTAGTATTTGTAAAATGGCTCTTAGTGTTCATTAAAAAATGACGATCATTCCACTTGGGACCTGTGGAATGGTACATTAGCTTATTTGTTTTAGTTGTAAATATTTGTCATGTATTGTTGTTTTTCTGACATGTTCCACATCCTGGAGGACCTCCTCACTACGCATCAATTGGAATGAAAGTAAATCTAATCTAATCCAATCTACATACAGGTGGCGGTAGTATAGCGTTCACAACGTATAAAAATGAAGTGTATTGGCGGAGGAGTCAATTGTACTCAGGTGATTCACGTGAAAAATTTTCGATGTGATTACGACCTCTAGACGCATGGGACGTTTCATTTCAGAATTCGTTAGGGAATTCAATATTCTGAGAACCACAGTGTCAAGAGTGTGCCGAGAATACCAAATTGCAGGCACTGCGTCTCACCAGGGACAACGAAGTGGCCGACGGCCTTCACTTAACGACCGAGAGCAGCTACTTGTAGACCATTTGCAGCCATTCATGAACTTCATGTTCCCAAACAGCGACGGAATTTTTATGGGTGGCAATGCGCACTGTCACCAGGCCACAAATGTTGTGATTGGTTTGAAGAACATTCTGGACAGTACGAGGGAATGATTTGGCCACCCAATCGCCCACCATGCATCCAATCGAAAATTTATGGGACATAATCGATAGGTCAGTTCGTGCACAAAATCTTGCACCGGCAGCACTTAGGGAATTACGGACGGCTGTAGATGCAGCAGGGATCAATATTTCTGCAAGGGACTTCCAACGACTTGAGTCCATGGCATGTCGGTTTGCTGCACCATGCCGGGAAAAAAGAATTCCGACACGTTATTAGGAGGAATGCCATGAGTTTTATCACCTCAGTGTGCTAAGCACATAATAGATCCCTCATAATGTAACACCACCTCGTGCAGACTTCACTGTTAGCACCACACATGACGACAGGTAAACCCCTGCACGCATTCGTCAAACGCAAACCCTTATGTCGAATTACCGAAAGGTACAGCGCGATTCATCACTCCAAACCATTCGTTTTCCAGTCATCCACTGCTCAATGGCCTCGCTCTTTACACCACCTCAAGAATCGCTTAGCATTCACTCAGAAACGTCTGGCTTATGAGGAAACAGCTCGACCGTTGCACTCCGTTCTTTTTAAAACGCTACTCACAATCATCTAGGGAAACACTCGTTTCCAAGACTTTCTGCAAACGTGACGTAATTTTGGCGTCACACGCAATATCGACAACCGCAGGAATTGCTATCGGCTTTGAGACCAGGAAGAATATGAATGTACACTACTCGCCATTAAAATTGCTACACCAAGAAGAAATGCAGACGATAAACGGGTATTCATTGGACAAATGTATTATACTAGAATTGACATGCGATTACATTTTCACGCACTTTGGGTGCATAGATCCTGAAAAACCACTACTCAGAACAACCACCTCTGGCCGTAATAACGGCAGTGATACGCCTGGCCATTGAGTCAAACAGAGCTTGAATGGCGTGTACAGGTACAGCTGCCCATACAGCTTCAACACGATACCACAGTTCGTGAAGAGTAGTGACTGCCGTATTGTGACGAGCGATTTGCTCGGCCACCACTGACCAGACGTTTTCAATTGGTGAGAGATCTGGAGAAAGTGCAGGCCAGGGCAGCAGTCGAACATTTTCTGTATCCAGAAAGGCCCGTACAAGACCTGCAACATGCGGTCGTGCATTATCCTGCTGAAATGTAGGGTTTCGCAGGGTCGTAACACATCTGAAATGTAACGCCCACTGTTCAAAGTGCCGTCAATGCGAACAAGAGGTGACCGAGACGTATAACCAATGGCACCCCACACCATAACGCCAGGTGATAACGCCAGTATGGCGATGACGAATACACGCTTCGAATGTGCGTTCACCGCGATGTCGCCAAACACGGATGCGACCATCATGATTCTGTAAACAGAACCTGGATTCATCCGAAAAAATGACGTTTTGCCATTCGTGCACCAAGGTTCGCCGTTGAGTACACCATTGCAGGCGTTCCTCTCTGTGAAGCAGCGTCAAGGGTAACCGCAGCCATGGTCTCCGAGCTGATAGTCCATGCTGCTGCAAACGTCGTCGAACTGTTTGCAGATGGTTGTTGTCTTGCAAACGTCCCCATCTGTTGACTCAGGGATCGAGACGTCGCTGCACGATCCGTTACAGCCATGCGGATAAGATGCCTGTCAATGTGGGATACGATCAACCGCAATCGCGATAGGCTACAATCGGACCTTTATCAAAGTCGGAAACGTGATGGTACGCATTTCTCCTCCTTACACGAGGCATCACAACAACTTTTCACCAGGCAACGCCGGTCAACTGCTATTTGCGAATGAGAAATCGGTTGGAAACTTTCCTCATGTCAGCACGTTGTAGGTGTCGCCACCGGCGTCAACCTTGTGTGAATGCTCTGAAAAGCTAATCATTTGCATATCACAGCATCTTCTTCCTGTCGGTTAAATTTCGCGTCTGTAGCACATCATCTTCATGGTGGTCCAATTTTAATGGCCAGTAGTGTAATTGCTCCTTGTTTCATTTGCAGTACATTAAGCTGTCCTCTTAGTTTCCTGCCTCACCACACATTTGGAAATCGCCACGTATTCGGAAATAAAGAGCCAATTATTTGTGAAAACAAGGAATAGGAATTCTGTTACTTCTCGTTTGATTCTTAGCAATTTAAGCTGCCCAAACATAGATTGGTAAATCGCCAAATATTTACTTCATCCTTCGTTGTCTAATCAGGTGCAATTGTATCATAATATTCTTCTCGGGTATGCAGCCGGATCATAACGTCTTCATGACACAATACTTCCGCCGTCCAACTGGCCGCCATCTTCAGGTGAGAGTGCTGGTGCACGATCTCGCCGGAACTGACTTCCTAGCGCAAGCGGCGGCCCCTATATAGGCCGCAGAAGACCCACAACGCGTGCGCGAGGTGCCGTAACTGCCCTCTAGCGCAGTAAACATACCGCGCTGCCAGTGGTGGTAATAGGTGAAATCGAGATATCGCTGTAAAAATTAAAAAATTTTTATTCCGACGATCGAAACACAGACCGTTGTTTTTTAATGTCAGATAACACCGGGTCCCAAGTCTTACTTAAAAGATAACCCTTGTCTCTATTAATAAGATTGTCAAATAAACGAATCTCTATGGATTCTTTTAAAACGCAGTCCCTTCGTAGCCACAGGTGCAATTGTAAGTAACATCGAATATTGGAGAACATACTTGTATTATATTCGTAAGAAATTCCCAGAATATGTTGACAAGGCTAAGATGAACAACAAAGTACTTCCATGTGGTAGATGGAAAGCTGCATCTTCTGACTCCATAAATCACGTCTTTATCCACTACACTAGCAATGTAACATGTGATTTTATTCACCTGTCACGTCGCGTCCTTATGCAGGTAGTTTTCGGCCTGGCATTGATAGAGGGAGAGGTTGGATGCCCTCCGGAGGAATATCTTGAAATGTTTTATAGTTATGCGTTATTAACTGGTATTTAATGATAATGATGACTTGTTTCTGATAAATTTTTAATGCGCCGTTGGCTTTTGAAATGGCGTACTGCAAGTTATAATACAAGAGGTTTCAAGTTTACTTTGTAAATTATTGGCGATAACAATTCACTCCGGAGAGAGAGCACTCTTATATGAATGCATTAACCGACTATAAATCATTTTTGACGTTTAGTTATAGCAATAATTGTAATAAACAGTACCAAGAACGACTTATTTGTAACTCCCCGACATGTGTGCAAGAAGTCTTGTGAGAGGTCCGTATTGACCGATAACGTAACTCCATAGCATTTCCTGCTGTCGCTGATATTCTGTGTGGCGTCAAAATGCTGTCACGTTTGCAGAAAGTCTTTAGAAATGAGTGTCACCCGTCATTGTGGTAGCTGGCCATCTGGTAGCTCTTTGGAATTCGCGAGTGGTTCCTTGTGCTGATTTCGAGCGATTTTTTTACAACCACTCTCTGCAGTGCTCGACGGTCCCCGTTCGTCAGTACATGAGCACTGTCTGGTCTTTGTTCATCTGTGGCTGTTCCTTTACGTGTCCGCTTCACGAGCATACCGCTGACAGTCGACTGCAGCAGCTTTAGAAGGGTCGAAATGTCCCTGATGCATTTGTTACTCAGGTCACACCAACTAGTCCACAGTCCAAGATACTGAGCTGTTCTTTGACTGACCCATTGTTCTGATGCCGGTTCTCTACTGATAACGCAATACTCCCCTCATACGATGGCGATTCAGACGAAAATATTAAAAGCTCCATAAAATTTCGAAAAGTTGTGCAATGGAGTTGGTAGGTGGCAGTAGTGTTCCTTGAGGTTCAGAAAGTGGACGGCAGGTGGCAGAGTGATGCTATAACGCACGAGAAAGCTGCAGTATTCAAAACAAGATGGCCGCCTCGCTGTCAACATACACCGCGACTGATCAGCGATCTGTGATACTTTTTTGTGTAGTAAAGGTGTCAGACGAGTCGAAAGATCATCACAGAATGACACCGCAGTACGGTGACCCGTGTCTGTCGTTGCAGCAAGTGTACGAGTGGTGCAATAAGTTTGGAAGCGGTGAAACTTGTGTGGAGGATGCACCAAGACCAGGGCAGGCTGACAGTGCAGTGACAGACGACAACATTGCGCTAGTGGAGGGAGAACAGATCCATAATTCAGGACGTAATAGCCACAAGTTTGAAGATTAGTATTAGTTCAGCGGAGAAAATTGTTCACAATGTACTACACTTCAATTAGAGGTCTGCAAGATGGGTGCCATGTCAGTGGACTGCCGGATTGGAAGACCATCGTGTCGAAGAACTTTTACATCTTCCCCACGTTGAAGATGATGCATTTCTGGGAAAAAATGTTACAGGCGATGAGACTTTGGTCGACTATCACCAACTAGCAATGAAAACGTCAAGCAAGGAATGGCGCCACAACTTATCGCCGAAACCAAAAAAATTCTGCAGTCAGCTGTCTGCTGGAAAAGTCATGCTCATTCTCTTCTGGGATGAAAATGGAGTAATTTTGGAGCATTACATTGATAGGGGAGTGATGGTAATCAGAACTTCTTATTCACAAGTGCTGAAAAATCAACTTTGCCCTGCATTCAGGAGTAGCTGATGAGGACTATTGACTCTAGGAGCTACAGAATGACAACACCTGACTGTATCCAGCCTGTAATACAGTTGAGGCTATTCAGGAAATTAAATTTGTAAATCTGGTACATCTTCCTTATTCACCATACAACGCTCCTAGTGATTTCCATCTGGTCGGTGTA
Organism: Schistocerca cancellata; assembly: GCF_023864275.1. Classification (NCBI taxonomy): domain Eukaryota; kingdom Metazoa; phylum Arthropoda; class Insecta; order Orthoptera; family Acrididae; genus Schistocerca; species Schistocerca cancellata. Next base: position 378,888,475 of record NC_064628.1, read on the forward strand.
CTCAGAGAAGCAGTGGCAGGCAGGCATCTCAGAAGCGATGCAGAGGGTAAAATCGTGATGCACAGTTGGCAAAAGACTCTTGCATCGTGGTGGCTACATACACTGATGAGGCAAAACATTACGACCACCTGCTTAAAAGCATGTTGGTCCACCCCTGGAAGGCAATTCAGCAGCGATTCTGCATGCCATGGATTCGACAAGTACTTGATAGGTTTCCAGAGGTTTGTGTCATCAAATGCCTAAGCACATGTCCCACACTTCCGTATTTTACCGGCGGTCGGTTTGTGGACTCGGAGCTGGTGCCCGATGGCGTCCCAGTTGAGTTTCATCGGATTCAGATAAGTCGAATTTGATGGCCAAGACATCAACGTGAGTTAACTATCATGCCCCTCAAACCAATGCAACACGATTCTGGCCTTGTGACATGGACAGTTATCGTACTGGAAGATGTCATTGCTGTTGAGGAAGACATGAAGCATAAAGGGTTTGTTCACGTAGTCCACATCCGTCAGGATGTCTTCGATCACTACAGCCGGCCACGTGGAAGCCCAGGTGAACGTCCCCCTGACGTAATACTGCTCCCGTCGTCCGGAGTCCGTGGCGTGGCGCGTGTTTCAAGCAGCCATTTGCCTGAATGACAGCGTATCTGAACACGTCCATTTATCTGACTTAGAAGAAAACGGGATTCATCCAACCAGGCGACACGATTCCATTGGTCCAATGTCCAATCTTGATGATCCCGTGCCCCCTGTAAACATAACTGACTATGTTGTTGGGTCAACATGGGAACACGTAGGAGTCGTCTGTAGGGGAACATCGTGTTCAGCACTGTGTGCTCAATGGTGTGCTCCAAAACACTTGTGCCTGCCCCAGCACTGTACTCTGTCATCAGATCGGCCACAGATCGCCGCCTGTTCTGCTTTAGAGAGCGGGCAGGCCTCCTATCACTATTCTCTGTGATGAGGTGCGGACGTCCAACTTCTTGTCGCCTACTCGTCGTTTGAGCATTCTTCAACCACTTTCCACAGATACTCACGACAGTAGCACGTGGACAGCTGAACAGCTTAGCCGCTTCCGGCACGCACAGACACCGGACCCAACAATCTGGCTTTCGTCAGTGTCGCTTCTGTCAGTCGCTTCCCGCATTTTCGCCACTTGCCGTCTCCAGAATCTACATCTACATTTACATCTACATCTACATAGATACTCTGCAAGCCACTGTACAGTACGTGCCGGATGGTACCCTGTACTACTACTAGTCGTTTCCATTCCTGCTACACTCGCAAATAGAGCGAGGAAGAATCGACTGTCAACATGACTTCGTATGAGACCTAATCTCTCGTATCTTACTTATCCTCGTGGTCCTTACTCGCAATGTACACTACTGGCCATTAAAATTGCTACACCAAGAAGAAATACAGATGATAAACGGGTATTCATTGGACAAATATATTATACTAGAACTGACATGTGATTACATTTTCACGCCATTTGGGTGTATAGATCCTGCAAAATCAGTACCCAGAACAACCACCTCTGGCCCTAATAACGGCCTTGATACATCTGGGCATTGAGTCAAACAGAGCTTGGATGGCGTGTACAGGTACAGCTGCCTATGCAGCTTCAACACGATATCACAGTTCATCAAGAGTAGTGACTGGCTTATTGTGACGAGCCAGATACTCGGCCACCATTGACCAGACGTTTTCAATTGGTGAGAGAAATGGAGAATGTGCAGGCCAGGGCAGCAGTCGAACATTTTCTGTATCCAGAAAGGCCCGTACAGGACCTGCAAAATGCGGTCGTGCATTATCCTGCTGAAAAGTAGGGTTTCGCAGGGATCGAATGAAGGGTAGAGCCATGAATCGTAACACATCTGAAATGTAACGTCCAGTGTTCAAAGTGCCGTCAATGCGAACAAGAGGTGACCGAGACGTGTAACCAATAGCACCCCACACCATCACGCCGGGTGATACGCCAGTATGGCGATGACGAATACACGCTTCCAATGTGCGTCCACCGCGATGTTGCCAAACACGGATGCGACCGTCATGATGCTGTCAACAGAACATGGATTCATCCGAAAAAGAGACGTTTTGCCATTCGTACACCCAGTTTCGTCGTTTAGTACACCATCGCAGTCACTCCTGTCTGTGATGCAGCGTCAAGGGTAACCGCAGCCATGGTCTCCGTGCTGATAATCCATGCTGCTGCAAACGTCGTCGAACTGTTCGTACAGATGGTTGTTGTCCTGCAAACGTCCCCATCTGTTGACTCAGGGATCGAGACGTCGCTGCACGATCCGTGCAGCCATGCGGATAAGATGCCTATCATCTCGACTGCTAGTGATACGAGGCCGTTGGGATCCAGCACGGCGTTCCGTATTACCCTCCTGAACCCACCGATTCCATATTGTGCTAACAGTCATTGGATCTCGACCAAAGCGAGCAGCAATTTCGCGATACGATAAACAGCAATCGCGATAGGCTACAATCGGACCTTTCACAAAGTCGGAAACGTGATGGTACGCATTTCTCGTCCTTACACGAGGCATCACAACAACGTTTCACCAAGCAGCGCCGGTCAACTGCTGTTTGTGTATGAGAAATCGGTTGGAAACTTTCCTCATGTCAGCACGTTGTAGGTGTCGCCGCCGGCGCCAGGCTTGTGTGAATGCTCTGAAAAGCTAATCATTTGCATATCACAGCATCTTCTTCCTGTCGGTTAAATTTCGCGTCTGTAGCACGTCATCTTAGTGGTGTAGCAATTTTAATGGCCAGTAGTGTATGATGGCGGCAGAATAATCGGTCGGCAAGCAGCTTCAGATGCCTGTTCTCTGTATTTTCTCAATACTGTTTCTTGAAAAGAACGTCGCCTTCCCTCCAGTGAACCCCATTTGAGTTCTCGAAGCATCTCTGTAAGACGTCTTGTTCGACTCTACCGGTAACAAATCTAGCACCCCACCTCTGAATTGCTTCGATGTCCTCCTTCAATCCAACCTGTTACAGATCCCAAACACTGGGGCAGTACTCAAGAATACATTGCACTAGCGTCCTATATGCGATCTCCTTTGCAGGTGAACCACTTTTCCCTAAATTTCTCCTAGTAAATCAAAAACGACCATTCGCCTTCCCTACATGCTCGTTCCATCTCATATCGTTTTGAAACGTTATGACCAGATATGTAAACGAATTAAAGTGTCCAGCAGGATACTAATATTACTGTATCCGAACATTACAGGTTTGTTCTTACTGCTCATCCGCATTAACTTACATTTTTCCACATTCAGAGCTAGCTGCCATTCATCACATTAACTGGAAAGTTTGTCTAAGTTGTCTAAGTCATCTTGTATCCTGCTATAGTCACTCATCTTCGACACCTTACTGTAAACCAGAGCATCATCGGCAAACAACTGCAGATTGCTGCCCACCCTGGCTAATCGTTTTTGTGTACAGAGAACAAGAGCGGTCCTATCACACTTCCCTGGTGCACTCCTGACGATGCCCTTGTGTGTGATGAACACTTGCCGTCGAGGACAACTCACTGGGTTCTATTATTTAAGAAGCCTTCGAGCCACTGACATATCTGTGAACTTATTCCATATGTTCGTATCTTCGTCAACAGCCTGCAGTGGGGCACCGTGTCAAATACTTTCCGAAAATCTAGAAATACTGAATCTGCCTGTTGCCCTTCATCCATGGTTCTCATATATCGTGTGAGAAAAGAGCAAGCTGAGTTTCGCACGAGCGATGCTTCCTAAAACAGTGCTGATTCGTGGACGTAACCTTCTAAGTGTGAAGAAAATTTATGATATTCGAACTGAGAATATGCTCAAGGATTCTGCAACAAAAACGAGTTCGGTATATTGGTCTGTAATTTTGCAGGTCCGTTCTTTTACACTCTTACTACTGGAGTCATCTGCGCGTTTTTCCAGTTGCTCGGGGATAATTTCACATTCTTCTCTATTCTTCTGATGTATCTCTCTTATCGCGTCACATGTCCTAAGAGCCACCAGGCAGCAGTGAATCTCGCGGTGGACAGTGAACATAATCTTATGGCTCATCAGTGTACTTCTGAAGCGGTGGAAGACGTGCATTCAACATGGAGACTATGTCTCTTCAAAAAATTCCGGAACTTTGTGCAAAAAATTTTTCTACGCTTACCTTTACTTCGAAATACTCTCCTCCATAACTGATACACTGCTCCCAACACTGTTTCCACTTCCGGAAGTCGTCTTGGTACACCACTTGTTAGATCGCGCGAAGCACCGTCTACGAATTTCCTTTATCTCGTCTATCGGTGCAAATCGTCAACCTTTCAACGGGGGTTTAATCTTTGCAAAATAAAAAAAAAAATGTCCGCAGGGGCCAGGTCTGCAGAGTATGGAGGACGATGTAGCACAGTGATTTCGTTTTTTGTGCAATAGTCCCGCACCAACAGGAATGAATGTGCGGGTGCGTTATCGTGATGCAAGACCCATGTATTGCTTCGCTACATTACAGGCCGTTTCCTCCGCACTCTCTCGCAGGCGTCGCAACGCATCCAGACTACTATCGATTAACAGTCTGTCCATGTGGCACGATTTCATGATCTTTCAAAGTCAAAGAAAACTATCAGCATGGCTTTGACATTTGACTCGACCTGACGAGCTATTTATGGTCTCGGAGAATGCGCCCCGACCCAGTATGAAGATTGAACCTTGGTCTCAACATCATAACCATAGACCCACGTCTCGTCACCAGTTACGTTTCATTTGCACCGTCCAAATGTTCTTGACAGATTACGAACCGAAGGTCTTTCTGGTCTTGACTAATGAGCCGTGGGACGAACTTGGCGGCAACACGGTGCATTCCAAGATGCTGTGTCAGGATTTCACGACATGATCCAACTGTAATTATACATTCTACTGCAATCTCTCAGGCGGTCAGTCTTCGTTTGCCAAGCATAATTTCGTTGACGTTCATGACACCATCGTTGTCGGTAGACGTCGAAAGCCGTCCTGAACGAGGTTCATCTTTAATTTCTGTCGGACCATTTCCAGACCGTGTGAACCGTTCGTAACACCGAGTACAGCTTGAACATTCATCACCGTAGGCTCACTGCATCATTTGGAATGTCTCTGTAAAGGTTTCCTTGAGTTTCACGCAAAATTTAGTGCAGATACGTAGCTCCTCTGTCCACTTAGAAATTCGAAAACTGTGCGACACAACTCTCCGCTCGATACAGCACTGGGCAATAACTAACAGACATGCATCAATGAATCTTCCGGCAGTTACACATTAAACACAGGCGTGTGCAGGTATGCATTTCGCTCCAACACACCATTGGCGCGAAATTACGAATGTTCTGGAATTTTTGAACAGACCTCGTACGTTTTTTGTTCATTGTTACGATTAAAAATACAGGGTGTTTGAAAAAGAATCATCCGATTTAAAAAAAATCATAACGAATATGTTATTTGAGATATGTCTGTGAACAACTGACTGTTGAAAAGAGCAAGCTCTAGAATTTTACATGGTTCCCACTAGGTAGCAGCAGTGTGCGCCCACTTCACTTCTATGTATTAAAAGTGGTGTCAGCACAACAGGAAGAGTTTTGCGATCTACGTTTTACGCAGTGCGAGTCAGTAATAGCTGTTCAGCGTTACTTTCGTACTAGTTATGGTCCTTTCTGTAAAGACAAATCGCCGGCGGCTCCGAGTGTCTGACACACACGTCGAACGCATCCGCCGTGGTTTCACAAAGTCTCCGCAGAAATCCGCTAGCCGGCAGCTTTGGCCGAGCGGTTCTAGGCGCTTCAGGCTGGAACCGCGCGACCACTACGGTCGCAGGTTCGAATCCTGCCTCGAGCGTGGATGTGTGTGGTGTCCTTAGGTTAGTTAGGTTTAAGTAGTTCTAAGTTCTAGGGGACTGATGATCTCAGATGTTAAGTCCCATAGTGCTAAGAGCCACTTGAACCATTTTTTGAAGAAATCAGTTCGCCATGCAGCTCGATAGCTCAACATGCCCCCGATGTCCGTCTGGCTTGCGTTGCGTCGACGTTTACACATGAAACCATACAAAATACAGCGACTGCAAGCTCTTCGTGAGGGTGACAAACAGGAACGTGTGGAGTTCTGTAATTTCGTTCTTGCCGAGATGGAGGATGTTTTCTTCCATCCTTAGCGTATAGTGACGAGACAACATTCCATTTAAATGGAAAGATGTCCCGTCGTAAGGTGATAATGTGGGGTAGGGAACAACCACAGGAAGTTATACAACATGAGAGGCACTCTCCAAAATTATATGTGTTATGACCACTTTCACGCTAAAAGGTGTATGATCCATTTTTCTTCGCCGAGAACACTGTTACAGGAAGCACATATCTCGATATGCTTGAGAACTTTCTTTTGCCACAGTTCGAGACTGATCGAGTTACTTTATTTATCAACAGGATGGTTCGCCGCCACATTGGCATCTGGAAGTGCGGGAATTATTAAATCAAAGGATTCCTGAACGATGGATCAGTCGCACTGGGCCAAATTATTCAGCCTTATATTACTGGCCTCCAAGGTCACTGGGCCTGACTGTAAGTGATTATTTCATGTGGTGGTGTTTATACGACTCTTTTTATGTGCCTCCATTACCAAAACAATGAATGAACTGAGACATCGCATAACAGTAGTTGTAGAAGCTGTAACTCATGATGCGTGTGGGAACAATCTGAATACCACATTGACATATGCCGTGCATCCCAAGGGGGACGTACTGAACACCTATGAAAATGTATGAAAAAACCCTTTTTGAGTTTCCCGTTCATCGAAAAACAAAATTCTTTGTATATGTTTATTAGTTTCAGAAATATTGACGTGCCAAATCGGATGATTCTTTTTTGGTGCCCCGTGTATTATACACTGAAGCGCCAAAGAAACCGGTATAGGCATGCGTATTGAATACAGGGATATGTAAACAGGCAGAATACGGCACTGCGGTCGGCAACAGTTATATAAGAGAACAAGGTCCTGGTGCAGTTGTTATATCGGTTACTGCTGGCACAACGGCAGGTTATCAAGATTTAAGTGAGTTTGAACGCGGTGTTATAGACAGCGCACGAACGACGGGACACAGCATATCCGAGGTAGCGATGACGTGGGGATTTTCGCGTACGACCATTTCATGAGTGTACCGTGAATATCAGGAATCGGGTAAAACATTAAATCTCCGGCATCGCCGCGGCCGGAAATTGCTTGGTAGGACAAATTCGTCTGGTCAGGGCAAGGAGAGAAGTAACAGGAGCAATGTTCCTGGACATATTTGAGCGCGTCTCTCACGATAACCTAATCTACAAACTAGATCAGATACGATGCGCAGTTCACATAACCTGGATCGTAGACTCCTTCCCTACAGGAGTCAGTTCTTCGTAAGGAACGGAAGTCCAGCCAGACACGATGGTTTGCGACAGGATTTCCGCAAGGTTCGGTTTCAGGTCATGCGAATGACATCCATAGACAGAATGGCGGAGAGATTGCTTTCTATGCGGATGACACCGCCATATACAGAAGCAGTCGCAGCCTCCTCCTTATACACCGCCACCTCCACCAACATTTCGATAAGATAACGCAGTGGTGCAACAGCTGGAAAATAAAGATCAATCCTATCAACTGCCAGGCGATCTACATTCATGCTTATAAATTAAGGATAATTGCAGAATGTGGTGCCACACAACGTGCTACAAAACGCCACTGTTTCCTGCGCATGTACCCCGACATCAATATGGGATATGATCACCATGCACACGTACACAGGCCGCACCACGGGTTGGCATACTCTGGATCAGAAGGTAGAGCAGCTGCTGGGGTATAGCCTCCCATTCTTGCACCAGTGCCTGTCGGAGCTCCTGAATTCTCCTAGGGCTTTGAAGACGTACAGCGATATGTCGACCAAGAGCTTCCCATACGTGCTCGATGGGGTTTAGGTCTGGAGAACAGGCAGGCCACTCCCTTCGCCTGATATCTTCTGTTTCAAGGTACTCCTCCACGATGGGAGCTCGGTGAGGCCGTGCCTTATCATCCATCAGGAGGAAGGTGTGACCCACAACACCCCTGAAAAGGCGGACATCCTGGTGCAAAATGACGTACCGATACACCTGACCTATTACATTTTCTCTGTCAAAGACATGCAGGGGTGTACGTGCACCAATCATAATCCCGCCCCACATCATCAAACCACGACCTCCATACAGCTCCCTATCAAGGACATTGGGTTGGTATCTGATTCCTGGTTCACCCCAAATGAAAACCCGTCGAGAATCACTGTTCAGACTATACCTGGACTCATCCTCAATATGTGTTCTTTGAGCCATTTTTAACACACAGTCACCATTAGCACTTCTGAAAATGTCTGTACTCGCTGCACCGTACTCTGACATGCTCCAACACACCTCTGCGTATGTGGACTGCACTGCATGGTCATACCCCGAGGTGAATGAAACCCGCAAACCGCCCACCAGAGCGTTGTTCCACCATGTATCAGCGTTATCCTCAATTTATGAGCATGAGTGTATTTCACCCCTAAAATCAAGCTCACTGATCGCCAGCTCACCACTGACGGCAGAGAGATAACTTGGAGAAATTCAGTTATTTACCCGGGCCTCGAAATTGATCGACGCGTATCATGCAACAGGCACCTCACCACAGCAGCAAACAAAGGCTGCGCCATCTTCTGTAAGTTATATCCCCTGCTGGAAGGCGACGGAATAACCATCCAGTGCAAACTCCTCCTCTGGCGCCAGCTCATACTTCAAGTCATCCAGTATGGCTCGGAGGTATGGTCTATGGGGTCAGACATACAACTATCCCGTCTGCAACGTCCCCAGGACAAAGTTTTCCGTGTCATCTCAGTCGCTGGTAGATAAGTCCCCAACACACACGTAAGAGACTACCTAGGCCAAACAACCATGCACACACTTATTCAAGACAAATCCACAAAATCTTACGAAACAATACAAACTTCACCCCACTTTCTCATACAAAATTTAGAAAACGAACCACCAGAAGCTTCTCACAAACGCCCAGAATTAATCCTTGCACGCCTCTTTAGGGACCAATAACACACACATAAAACACCAAACACAAACGTACACACAGAAAACACGCAGAGAACCCCAATTCCTCAACTACACGTAAACCTCTGGCGCATTCTGAAGTCAGACAGGCACAGTGGAGTGGTACTTCATATGCAAACAAAACAACCATAACCTCGCCGAGGCCGGGAAAAGACGCTGCAGGAACGGGACCTACGACGACTGAAGATAATCGTACAACATGACAGAAGTGCAACCCTTCCGCAAACTGCTGCAGATTTCAACGCTGGGCCCAAGTGTCAGCTTGCGAACAATTCAACGAAACATCATCGATATGGGCTTTCGGAGCCGCAGGCCCTCTCACGCACCCTCGATGACTGTACGACACAAAGCTTTACGCCTCGCCTGGGTCCGTCAAACCGACATTGGACTGTTGATTACTGGAAACATGTTGCCTGATCGGACGAGTCTCGTTTCAAATTGTATCGAGCGGATGGACGTGTACTGGTATGGAGACAACCTCATGAACCCATGGACCCTGCACATCAGCAGAGGACTGTTCAAACTGGTGGAGGCTCTGTAATGGTGTGGGGCATGTGGAGTTGAAGTGATGTGGGACCGCTGATACGTCTAGATACGACGACAGGTGACACGTACGATAGCATCCTGTCAGATCACCTGTATCCATTTGTGTCCATTGCGCATTCCGACGGACTTCCGAAATTCCAGCAGGACAATCAGACACCCCACACATCCAAAATTGCTACAGGGTTGCTCTAGGTACACTCTTCTGAGTTTAAACACTTCTGCTGGCCACCGAACTTCCCAGGCATGAACATAATTGAGCCTATCTGGGACGCCTTGCAACGTGCTGTTCAGAAGAGATCTCCACCAAGTACTGTTACCGATTTATGGACAGCTCTGTAGGATTCATGGTGTCAGTTCCCTCCAGCACTACTTCAGACATTAGTGGAGTCCATGCCACTTCTACGTGGTATCGGGGGCCCTACACGATATTAGGCAGGTGTACCAGTTTCTTTGGCTCTTCGGTGTAGCACCACTGAAGGTTTTTGTCCGAATTACCCTCGTAGTGGCAGGTCCGTCTCTCGTGACAGCCGGCGGTCAGTCGGGCGTTACTTAGCGAGATTGCGGATGCTTTTGTTCGCACAGAGTACGCGGTCATCGGCTCGCGTTCACGTCGGAGTGCGTGGGGCGTGACGGGAATGAAGAGGACGCGGCGTGCGTTGCTGTTTGGGCAGAGTGTTTATTTGACGCTGCGCGAGACGGAGGAGGACTCGGAGTGTTCGGGGGCGCGCAGGTTGGGCGCCATGGTGGAGTGCTTGGCGAAGTTGGGCGAGGAGCCGACGGGCGCCTGCAGCATGTGCACCTCGGGCAGCCCCGCCTCCGCGGCGCGCGCCGCCTCCTTGGCCGCCACCGCCGCAGCGATCTCCATCGAACCGCCGGGTTTCCGGCGCCGCGAAGCGCGCGCCTCCAACAGCGCGTTCTTCTCGTCCGGCGTCAGCTGCATCAGGCGCGGCTCCATCGCGAAGAAGTCCGCGTTCAGCACCTGCGCACACCGAAGTACCACACTACTGTACCCGCACCCAACACCGGGACTGTTGACATTTCTAAAAACATCGGGTAACCGATATATCGATATTTAAGCTCCATCGCGAAGAAGTCCGTTTTCAGCACCTGCGCACAGCGAAGTACCACACTACTGTACCCGCACCCAACTCTGGGACAGTAGACATTTCTAAAAACTTCGGGTACCCGATATATCGATATTTAAGAAACATCGTCAGCCCACGACATATCGAGAAAAATTATCGATATATTGACATATCGGTGCAAGAAATACCAGAGTGCCAGCAAAAAAAAAAAAAAAAAAAAAATCAGGTGCACATTGTAAATACAGGGTGTATATGAAAGAATCACGTCTATATTACCATATTTCTATATTTCTGAAACTAATAAACATATACAATGAATTTTGTTTTCTGATGAACGGGAAACTCAAAAATGTTTTTTTTTTCGTACCTTTTCATACATATTGAAGCAATGGTTGGGAAGGGAGTGAGGCAGGGTTGTAAACTCTCCCTGATGTTATTCAATCTGTATATTGAGCAAGCAGTAAAGGAAACGAAAGAAAAGTTCGGAGTAGGTATTAAAATTCATGGAGAAGAAATAAAAACTTTAAGGTTCGCCGAAGACAGTGTAATTTCGTCAGAGAAAGCAAAGGACTTGGAAGAGCAGTTGAACGGAATGGACTGTGTCTTGAAAGGAGGATATAAGATGAACATCATCAGAAGCAAAATGTAGTCGAATTAAGTCGGGTGATGCTGAGGGAATTAGATTAGGAAATTAGACACTTAAAGTAGTAAATAAGTTTTGCTATTTGGGGAGCAAAATAACTGATGATGGTCGAAATAGAGAGGACATAAAATGTGGACTGGCAATGGCAAGGAAAGCGTTTCTGAAGAAGCGAAATTTGTTAATATCGAGTATAGATTTAAGTGTCAGGAAGTCGTTTCTGAAAGTATTTGTAAGGAGTGTGGCCATGTCTGGAAGTGAAACATGGACGATAAATAGTTTGGACAAGAAGAGAATAGAAGCTTTCGAAATATGGTGCTACAGAAGAATGCTGAAGATTAGATGGGTAAATCATTAACTAATGAGAAGGTATTGAATAGGATTGGGGAGAAGAGGAGTTTGTGGCACAACTTGAATAGAAGAAGGGATCGGTTGGTAGGACATGTTCTGCGGCATGAAGGGCTCGCCAATTTAGTATTGGAGGGCAGCGTGGAGGGCAAAAATTGTAGAGGGAGACCAAGCGATGAATACACTAAGCAGATTCGGAAGGATGTAGGCTGCAGTACGTACTGGGAGATGAAGAAGCTTGCACAGGATAGAGTAGCATGGAGAGCTGCATCAAACCAGTCTCAGGACTGAAGACCACAACAACATTATACATATTGAATGTGCCCCCATTGAGATGCACAGCATATGTCTATGCGATATTCAAACTACTCCCACAGCGGCGACCATGTCTTGAGCTACAGCTTCCACAGCTGGTGTTATGCGATGTCTCAGTTTATTCATTGTTGTTGGTAACGTAACACATAAACAGCGTCTTATATAGACCCCCCCCCACATGAAATAATCACATACAATCAGGTCCAGTGACCTTGGAGGCCAGTAAAGTAAGGCTGAATCATTTGGTCCAGTGCGACCGATCCATCATTCAGGAAACCTTTGATTTAAAAATTCCCGCATTTCCAGATGCCAATGTGGCGGCGCACCATCCTGTTGATGAATGAAGTCGTTCGAATCAGTCTCCAACTGTGGCAAAAGAAAGTTCTCAAGCATATCGAGATATGTGCTTCCTGTAACAGTGTACTTAGCAAAGAAAAAGGGACTATACACATTCTCCCGTGAAAAGTGGACAAAACACATTTAATTTTGGAGAGTGCCTGTCATGTTGCACAACTTTTTGTGGTTGTTCCGTACCGCATATTCTCACATTATAACTTTTCACCCCTCCATTTAAATGCAATATTGCGGTTTCGTCGCATATCGGATTTGTCCGCAGCATTTCATGTCGACTTCCTCGTCTTTTTTCATTTCTACAAACGCTAGTGGCCTAGCCGTGCCGGCCTGTGTGGCCGAGCGGTTCTAGGCGCTTCAGTCTGGAACCGCGCGAACGCTACGATCGCAGGTTCGACTGGTGCCTCGGGCATGGATGTGCGTGATGTCCTTAGGATAGTTAGGTTTAAGTAGTTCTAAGTTCTAGGGGACTGATGATCTTAGATGTTAAGTCTCATAGTGCTCAGAGCCATTTTTGACCTAGCCGTCTTAGTGTCAAATTTGCGTAGTGAAGCTAAACGTTGCAGTTTGTGTTGGTAGCGCCGAGCGCCGATTATGTCAGTATTTCCCCTCCCACGTCTCCGCCAACCGCAAAGACCAGTCTTGTCATTTAGATTTTTATTCATAATTTCAGTTACTGCGATTGAAGAATGCCGATGTGAAGTAATAGCACACCATTCGCGTTAAGAACCATTTTTAACGCAACTGATGTTATATTTCCTCAGTGGGATTCTTATTATCCCATTCACACCGCCACCCCGTAGCGCAATCAGACTTCTTCTTTTTTGCCATCTATACTTGCTGCACACAGGGAAAGAGAAAGACTGGACGTGATAAAATCTCAAAAAATAGTAAGACTCCTTCACACAGTGAAAGTAAAACTATGTTCTACTACAATTAAAAAAAACAGCTTCAAATATTTATCGAAAATTGCAAAATAAAGAAAAAGAAAAAATGAAATAAAAATATCGGCACCAGATATTGCTCTTTCCCTATCGATATATCTGTAAAGAAGCTATCGTCGATACATATCGACATCTGTTGGAAGAAAATATTGTTACATCGAGGTATCAAAATATGAAGATAGTAACTGTTCTCGAAAGAACAGATACCATTGATGACCGTGCAGCTCCTCTAGAATAAATAACTAACCCTCAGCTGCAGACAGGTGTTGTTGATATACGTCAATGGGGACAGCTGAGAATGTGTGCCCCGACCGGGACCCGCACGCGGGATCTCCTGCTTACATGGCAGACGCTCTATCCATCTGAACCACCGAGAACACAGATGAATAGCTCGACTTCAGGGTCTAATCCCTTGCACGCTTCCCGTGAGACCCACATTCCCAGCTGTCCACAATCTACATTCGTAATGTACCTAATAGATATTTGCCCATTCACCCATTACTCGCGCACACTAAGGTGACTATTCCCGTAAGAGTTCGGGCAACCTGTGAGCATTTCGATTAATTATCATTCATTCTAGAGAAGCTGCACGGTCATCAATGGTATCTGTTCTTTCGAGAACAGTTACTTTCTCCATATACTTAAAGGCTACCCGGCCATTGATCTTCGTTCGTGCGAATGCGCACAGGTTGCCCGAACTCTTACGGGAATCGTCACCTTAGTTGGCGCGAGTAATGAGTGGATGGGCAAATATCTACTAGGAACATTACGAATGTAGATTGTGGACAGTTGGGAATGTGGGTCTCACGGGAAGCGTGCAAGGGATAAATCCCTGCAGTCGCGGTATTCATCTGTGTCCTCGGTTGCTCAGCTGGATTGCCAGGACGGTAGCTCAGCGTGTTCGGTCAGAGGGTTAGTTACTCTCTGTAGTAAAAAAAACTGAGTGAACGGATCAACTAACAAACTGAACGGGTGTCATGAGACGTCCGCCCCGAACATATACAACGAACAAAATAGAACATGTGATTCTTGAGTTTCTCCCGGCGTATTTGATAGTCAAAATATCCACGGGTGTACTGCCGGTCTACAGTGTCCAACGGGCACAATATTTCGGCCATCATACATGTCGCCATCATCAGGTAAACTGACGGACTGAGCTCCTGTGAACGTGCCGGCACGGAGATCCGTACGCTATGGCTGCTCAGAGGGAACTGGGTTCGGTCGCGGCGGCGGCCGATTTAAATACCCTCCGCCCGCGGCGCGCTCCCTCCGCTGTTCGCGCCCCGCGCCACGGTCTCGCGGTGGAACAGATTGCGACGGCGTCTGAGATGACGTCGGAGTGATGGCTCTGTCCGCCGTGGTCGTCACAACTATACGTTTGCTCGATTTACTCTTGATTAACCCAATCGCTGGTTCCCAAGCCTTGCTAAGATTATAGCCACAGTCACGGTTTATGAGGTCGTCATTGGTGCGAATTTCGATGGCCTCTGTAACAACGCTGTCCCAGTATCTCGACGTATGTACCAGAATCCTCGTGCGTTCATACTCCATAGCGTGATTTTCCGACAAACAATGTTCAGCGACCGCCGACTTGCTCGGATACATCAGTCGAGTGTGCCTCTGGTGTTCATCCGAATGGAAACATACTTGCTTTTTTCCGTAACGTGGACGACACGTTCGTCATCTGGCCACATGGTATGGATAAACTCCTTGATTTCCTTACACATCTAAGCTCCATACACCCTAACATCAAATTCACTATGGAGACTGAAACGGAGGGTAAATTACCTTTCCTTGACGTCTTAGTCAAGAGAAGGGCTGAGCGGCACCCTAGGTCATGGGGTGTATCGGAAGACAACGCACACTGATCTGTATTTGGACGCAGACAGCTGCCACCACCCTTCACAGAGGAATGGGGTACTTAAAACTCTAGTACATAGGGCGCGCACTATCTCTGACGCAGGAATTGGAACATCTGAGAACTGTATTTCGAAAAAATGGGTGCTCAGAGCGGCAGATTCAACGTGCTCTCCACCCAACCACTACAGCACAACCTGTAGAGATGGATGAAATCACGAGGGAGGAGGTAGGCACTTCGTTTATTCCATATACAGGCGCACTCTGGGGGAAAATCGCCCGCATTTTGAAGAAACACCGGGTCGGAACTGTGTTTTGTCCTCCGAATAAAACTCGTGCACTGGAGGGGAGCGCCAAAGATGACCTCGGTTTGAGGAAGGCCAGCGTGTACCAGATTCCGTGTCAATGTGGCAAGTCGTATATTGGTCAGACGATGCGTGCCGTCGAGGATCGATGCCGTGAACAGAGGCACACTCGACTGATGTATCCGAGCAAGTCGGCGGTCGCTGAACATTGTTTGTCGGAAAATCACGCTATGGAGTATGAACACACGAGGATTCTGGTACATACGTCGAGATACTGGGACAGCGTTGTTACAGAGGCCATCGAAATTCGCACCAATGACGACCTCATAAACCGTGACTGTGGCTATAATCTTAGCAAGGCTTGGGAACCAGCGATTGGGTTAATCAAGAGTAAATCGAGCAAACGTATAGTTGTGACGACCACGGCGGACAGAGCCATCACTCCGACGTCATCTCAGACGCCGTCGCAATCTGTTCCACCGCGAGACCGTGGCGCGGGGCGCGAACGGCGGAGGGAGCGCGCCGCGGGCCGAGGGTATTTAAATCGGCCGCCGCCGCGACCGAACCCAGTTCCCTCTGAGCAGCCATAGCGTACGGGTCTCCGTGCCGGCACGTTCACAGGAGCTCAGTCCGTCAGTTTACCTGATGATGGCGACATGTATGATGGCCGAAATATTGTGCCCGTTGGACACTGTAGACCGGCAGTACACCCGTGGATATTTTGATTAAAATAGAACATAATGAGATCAACAAAGAAATAAATAAAAAAGATGGATAGAGCGTCTGCTATGTAAGCAGGAGATCCCGGGTTAGTCCCGGCCGGGGCACGTATTTTCAGCTATCCCCATTGAGGTATATCAACAACACCTGTCTGCAGCTGAGGGTTTCGATTGTCATGATGTATCAACATTTTATCAACAGTCCTACCTAACACCATCGGCCATTTGCAGAAATTTTTCCTGAGGGGTGGGGGCAGGGCTGTAAAATTTCCATTTCTTATTACATCCCACACAACGGAGTTATCCATCAAATCTTTAACTTTTGTAGTTCTTTCGTCCTCAGTTCCGTGTAATACACTCTAAGAGAGACGAAAGGGCGCACCAAGAAAAATTTATCCACATGTGACGGAAACTGTTAGATGTAATGTACGTCTGCAGACTAACAGATGATTACAATTTCAGGAAATTGGATGATTTATTCAACAGAAAGAGCTTCATAGAGTGAGGAAATCAGTGATATGTAGCACCTTATCCAGTCCATGGCGGTGTGATAGAGCAACTGAAACTGGTCAGTCGACAGTTTGTTCTTTGCATTTCTGGAATTTGTGCATACTTGGGATGTCTCAAGTGCTAAGCGACAATTTTGAATCACCTATTGTTCGCGGGCAGTCTTTGGTGAGAGTAGTTGTGTCGCTGGAAGATGTGTTTTGTTTTGTCATCGCTGTTTGGCAGCAAGGAGCGCGGGAGTTCAATCGTTAGACGCGTAGTGAGACAGACGCCGAGCAGAGGAATTTTGGCAATGTAGACGTAAAGTTAATTGCATCTGTGTTTAAATAAAAATATTTGTGTCTGAGTCTTGTGAAACGTGAGGCAATACTGACCTTACGACTTATCTTAGAAAGAAGATTAAGGAAAGGCAAACCTACGTTTCTAGCATTTGTAGACTTAGAGAAAGCTTTTGACAATGTTGACTGGAATACTCTCTTTCAAATTCTAAAGGTGGCAGGGGTAAAATACAGGGAGCGAAAGGCTATTTACAATTTGTACAGAAAACAGATGGCAGTTATAAGAGTCGAGGGGCACGAAAGGGAAACAGTGGTAGCCTATCTCCGATGTTATTCAATCTTTATAGCAGTAAAGGAAACAAAATAAAAATTTGAACTAGGTATTAAAATCAATGGAGAAGAAATAAAAACTTTGAAGTTAGCCGATGACATTGTAATTCTGTCAGATACAGCAAAGGACTTGGAAGAGCAGTTGAACGGAATGGACAGTGTCTTGAAAGGAGGATATAAGATGAATATCAATAAAAGCAAAACGAGGATAATGGAATGTAGTCGATTTAAGTCGGGTGATGCTGAGGGAATTAGATTAGGAAATGAGACACTTAAAGTAGTAAAGGAGTTTTGCTATTTGGGGAGCAAAATAACTGATGATGGTCGAATTAGAGAGGATATAAAATGTAGACTGGCAATGGCAAGGAAAGCGTTTCTGAAGAAGAGAAATTTGTTAACCTCGAGTATAGATTTAAGTGTCAGGAAGTCGTTTCTGAAAGTATTTGTATGGAGTGTAGCCATGTATGGAAGTGAAACATGGACGATAAACAGTTTGGACAAGAAGAGAATAGATGCCTTCGAAATGTGGTGCTACAGAAGAATGCTGAAGATTAGATCGGTAGATCACATGACTAATGAGGAGGTATTGAATAGAATTGGAGAGAAGAGGAGTTCCTGACACAACTTGAGTAGAAGAAGGGATCGGTTGGTAGGGCATATTCTGAGGCATCAAGGGATCACCAATTTAGTACTGGAGGAAGCGTGGAGGGTAAAAATCGTAGAGGGAAACCAAGAGATGAATACACTAAGCAGATTCAGAAGGATGTATGTTGCAGTAAGTACTGGGAGATGAAGAAGCTTGCACAGGATAGGGTAGCATGGAGAGCTGCATCAAACCAGTCTCAGGACTGAAGACCACAACAACAACAACATTGTGAAACTGTCGAAAAGGATTTGATTAGTGTTTCAGAATGAAAAGAATATGAAGAGGAATGAACGTAATATTTTATTTATCGGCACCGAGTAGTTAGAATCATTGTTGAATGAGACATCCACATCGGCGAACTTTAAATATTTCACTAAGGTCTGTGTAATTTTCACTGTAAGATATTTTTAATGTTTATTAATGATACTTCTAAGATTTGTGAGAGTAAGAGTTTGGTATGAATGTTGCCCTTTGTCAGTGTTAATGAGTGTTGTAACACGATTTGCATAGAGATAATAACGTATCAGATAGTTTAAAAACAGTTTCTTAAAAGAATACTTCACCCAAGAGCATTGTCCATATCCTGGATCAGTCATTTTCTCTCTCACTGATGTGTATAAAATAGCTCTCAGCAACTGCAGTTAGAAATCTGCAGCCTGGCGCACAGAGATCAGTAAGCACCTCCTTTCCAAGCAATTACAGTACGAGGTAAGATATTTTCATTTCAGGGTCAGTTTGCTACGAAAATCATCAATGCACAGGGACCATTTCGTGAACAGCATTATTAGGCACATCGTTAAAGCAGAGGGACCATTTTATTTAATTAAAGGAATTAATAGTTAAGGATTTATTTTGTAATCTCGCAGGCAGATATATTTGGTTTCTCTCGCAGTTAAAAATGCACAAAGTCATCCAAAGCTAAACAACAGCAAAGTTACAACTAACGAACCAAGCCAGTGTGAGTTCAAAATCAAACTAAAAGGAATAATAAAGAAACATTTCACAACCATTGGCAACAATATGAAAGAACAAACAGTCTCGGTTGAAAAACTGGATTATTTATCTTCCAACGACGCGCTTCACCTTTTACGAGGCATCTTTAGATTGATTGATAAAATACAGTGCAGGGCACATAGGATGCCGTGCATACAAATATCCCAGTAGGAAATCTCCGTGATACAATTTGAAAAACCTTGTGCAGTGTCTAATACAGAAGATGGTACATGCATAAATTACACAAGGGCAACAATCTACTGGGGCTTGCATGTGTTTCAGGCTCGCTTTCCGAACTATTTAACATCTACACTACTGGCCATTAAAATTGCTACGCCACGAAGATGACGCGCTACAGACGCGAAATTTAACCGACAGGAAGAAGATGCTGTGATTTAGCTTTTCAGAGCATTCACATAAGGTTGGCGCCGCTGGCGACACCTACAACGTACTTACACGACGAAAGTTTCCAACCGATTTCTCATACACAAACAGCAGTTGACCAGCGTTGCCTGGTGAAACGTTGTTGTGATGCCTCGTGTAAGGAGGAGAAATGCGTATCATCACGTTTCCGACTTTGATAAAGGTCGGATTGTAGCCTAACGCGATTTTCATTTATCGTATCGCGACATTGCTGCTCGCGTTGGTCGAGATCCAATGACTGTTAGCAGAATATGGAATCGATGGGTTCAGGAGGGTAATACGGAACGCCTTGCTGGATCCCAACGGCCTCTATCACTAGCAGTCGAGATGACAGGCATCTTATCCGCATGGCTGTAACGGATCGTGCAGCCACGTCTCGATCCCTGAGTCAACAGAAGGGGACGTTTGCAAGACAACAACCATCTGCACGAACAGTTCAACGATGTTTGCAGCAGCATGCACTACGAGGACTTTTTCGGATGAATTCAGGTTCTTTTTACAGCATCATGATGGTCGCTTCCGTGTTTGGCGACATCGCGGTGAACGCACATTGGAAGCGTGTATTCGTCATCGCCATACTAGCGTATCACCCGGCGTGATGGTATGGGGTGCCATTGGTTACATGTCTCGGTCACCTGTTGTTCGCATTGACGGCACTTTGAACAGTGGACGTTACTTTTCAGAGGTGTTACAACCCCTGGCTTTACCCTTCATTTGATCTCTGCGAAACCATACATTTCAGCAGGATAATTCACGACCGCATGTTGCAGGTCCTGTACGGCTCTTTCTGGATACAGAAAATGTTCGACTACTACCCTGTCCAGCACATTCTTCAGATCTCTCACCAATTGAAAACATCTGGTCAATGGTGGCCGAGTAACTGGCTCGTCACAATACGCCAGTCAATACTCTTGATGAACTGTGGTATCGTGTGGAAGCTGCGTGGGCAGCTGTACCTGTACACGCTATCCAAGCACTGTTTGACTCAATGCCCAGGCGTACCAAGGCCAATATTATGGCCAAAGGTGGTTGTTATGGGTACTGATTTCTCAGGATCTATGCACCCAAATTGCGTGAAAATGAAATCACATGTCAGTCCTAGTATAATATATTTGTCCAATGAATACCCGTTTATCATCTGCATTTGTTCTTGGTGTAGCAATTTTAATGGCCAGTAGTGTATATCATACACCGCACAAGCTTTCTCAAATTCTGACCACAGCGGTTATCTGCTTGAATATCTGTATGCACGACATCCTACTTGCTTAACACCATATTTTGCCAGCCAGTTTGCAAATGCCTTGGGTAAGGCGAGACGTGTCACTGGAGGGTAAATAAAATAAAAAAAATCCGGTTTTGCAACTAAGACGGTTTGCTCTTTCATATTCAGTAACGCGTCTGTCCACCTGTGGCTCTCGTGCAAGCAGTTACTCAGCTAGGCATTGATTCAGAGTTGTCTGGTGTCCTCCTGAGCGATATCGTGCCACATCCTGTCGAATCGTCGAAAACCCGAACTGGATGCAGAGCCTTGCTCTGAACGTTCTCAGTTGGGGAGATGTCTGGCGACCTTGCTGGCCGAGTTAGGGTTTCGCAAGCAGAAAGGCAAGCAGTAGAAACTTAGGCCGCATGCAGGCGGGCTTTATCTCGCTGAAATTTAAGACTAGGATGGTTTGTCATGAAAGCCAATAAATTGGGTCGTAGAATCTCGTCGACCTACCACTATGCTGTAAGGATACGGCGGACGTCAACAAAAGAGGTCCTGCTATGAAAATAAATGGCACCACAGACAATCACTCCTAGTTGTCAGGCTATACGGGGGCGACAATCAGGTTGGAATCCCACCACAAACCAGAGCGTCTCCAAACACATCCTTGCTGGCCATTGGGGCTCGTTTCGAAACGGGACTGATCACTGACGACAACTCTACTCTAGTCAATGAGATCCCAGGCCAGATACGTGTCTGGAGACGCCCTGGACGGTGGTGGATACCAATCTGACTGTCGCCCGCCACACGGTCCGTCAACCAGAAGTGGTGGTAAAGTGTGCCATTTCGTTTCATAGCAGGATCCATTTGGTTGTCGCATGCTGGCGATACGGCGACGATATTCTACCCATTTATTTGCCCTTCATGGAAAGCCACCCTATTCTTTCATTTCAGCAAGATAATGGCCGCATTCACACGGCGAGAGTTTCTGCTACTTTTCTTCGTTTTTTCCAAACCCTCCTTTGGCCAGCAAGGTCACCGGGTATCCCCACAACTGAGAACTTTTGGAGCATTATGGGCACAACACTCCAACAAGCCCGAGATTTTGACGGTCTAACGAGCTAATTGGACAGGATTTGGCACAATATCCCTCAGGAAGACACCCAACAACTCTGTCAATCAATGCCAAGACGAATGACTGCTCGCATAAGACCCAGCACTGGGCCAACACGTGGTTGACTTGCTCAATTTGTGAAGCTCATTCTCTTGAATAAATCATCCAATTTTTCTGAAATATCATGTGTTTGGCTGTACATGTACTGCCGATTTTCGTTCTATTCTCATAATTCATTCGTGGTGTGTCTCTCTCTTTTTGTCTTAGAGTGTACAAGAACTATTCTTTTATTAAGAACTGACCGCTCATGAAATTGAAATCACAGTGGAAACAATAATGTTTCATTTGCAACAGTTAGCTACCTCTTCCATCTACTTCTCTACATAGTCCCCGCTCTGACTTAAACATATGGCACAGCGATGTACCAACTTTCTAATATCCTTCTCATGGAAGGCAGCTACATGTGAATTCCGCCAATTCTCTATGCTGATATGCAGCTCGTTGTCTGTGTCAAAATGTTGTCTTCGTAGCCAGCGGTTCTTGTGAGCAGGAAGGAAACTCAGAGGGAGCCAAGTGCGGGCTGTATGGTGGATGACCAAGCACTTGCCATAGAAGATGCTGCAGGAGCGTCTTCAGTGCCCCTGCAGTGTATGGCCGAGAACTCTCATGAAAAAGGAGATGCATGGCAGATATGTTATGTGGGTTGCATGAAATCAGGCGAACTCTCTCAGCCACACTCATGGTTGGAGGAAGACCCTGTTGTCTAAGCCTGTCTATGTGCTCACTGTGCACTCAGTACTGAAACGAGGGACATGACGTGATCGATGGGCATACTAGGAGAGGCTACCACACACACATCTGTAGACTCGTCCTCCTACTACAGTCCGTTGATAATTGTTAATTTGTAACTGTCTAATCACAACTGAATAAAATATAAGTTTTGTGCCATGCATGTTTCGCGTTTGTTCTTTGCAAAGCATTGTCAGTGGCCTGGAATATGTATATATTTTTGTTTGCACTACTTATTTTACATTTATGACATCGTATAGGTTATAAACAATTCTGACACTTTTTGCTTTTCTGCGGTGTAACAATAACTTAAAATACTATTTACAGACTTCATGTGTGGTGATCTACACGACTGTGCTTTTTTCCCTTGTTACAGCTGTTCTTGGTCTGATAATTGTCATTTGAAATTCTATTGTCACTCTTCACAGCGGTAGGAACTGAACACTCGTTTTGATATTTTTGGATGGTCTTGCCAACAGTTTAATGGTATCGCCTACTGTTGAATGTGTTCTCATGATATCAGTGATCTGTTTGCTTGCTTGTGTGTGTGTGTGTGTGCGTGTAAACTGGTATTCGTTTCATATTTCATTCAGCTGTGGTTAGACAATCGTAAATTAACAATTATTAACATACCGTAGCATCCACTCAATATTTGTTATAGGTAGTTTACCTTGATACTTCAAAGGTAAGCATGCTTTCATGTTTATCTTCAAAGTAAACTTCTTTGTGTTATTAAAATGGTTACCCATGTGTCACATTTTTTAGGTTGATGATCTAAAATTTATCCTTTTACGGTGAAATTTGATATAACTTCAATAAAATAATAAATAAATTGGAAAATATAGCAGTAAAATATTTAGAAAGATATTTTTATTTGCATACTAATAATGTTGAATTGATGCTGAATAGGAAAATTCTGAAGCAGAAATGAGAGTACTGAGGGGTATAAACAAAACAGTGATGAGTAGCCTTTGACTAAACTTCCTGGAAAGTGAAAATGCAGAGAACAAATTTTTATAAATGCTTATACGCTGTTACCTAAAACTTGGCTTTCAAAAAATACATGTCTTCACATTCACAAAAATGCAGTTTGAATCATATCAAATAAACGCTTACAAATTACAGTTAGAAATAATCAAATAACTGATTGTTTTCCTAACAAGAGCTGACGAAGAAAAGAATAACCATGAAGTACTGTATGTGATACGAAACTACAGAAAATGTTGTATTTCACTTGACCATGCTTGAAGATGAATAACAATCGCCAAGACTGTTGCCTAAATTTGTCAATGACTAAGTCAATAAAATCAAGTCTTTCAATTACTTTTCTTCTGTGAACACTTAGCTTGTACAACTCACACAGCTTGTTTTCACTCAGTGTAGATCATAGTCTTACTTTTACTCTCAGTGGAGTAGTGAAAGATCGTTCAATTGCGTGTGTAGTTGCAGCAAAGCAAGAGCAATTAATAGAACCTTTTTCATAGCAGGAAAAAAAGATGTGTGTTCATCAATAATATCAATGATGGATACATTTATAGGTATTTGTGTTCTGATTGACAGAAAATCATACCACAGTGTTGTTTTAGTTTATGAGTTCCAATTTTATAATGTAGGATGATTTTAAAAGGTCTTTAATTTGATACAGAATTTTGTTGAGAAGATAGTCGAGGTATAGCACCTTGTTCTTTGCAAATCATTGTCAGTGGCCTGGAATATGTATATATTTTTGTTTGCACTACTTATTTTACATTTATGATATTGTATCGGTTATAGACAATTCTGACACTTTTTGCTTTTGTGCGGTGTAACAATAACTTAAAATACTATTTACAGACTTCATGTGTGGTGATCTACACGACTGTGCTTTTTCCCCTGATACAGCTGTTTCATCCCATACATTCGCTTTAACTTCTAGTTTTAACTTTCATTTTGGCTGAATCTGACTGTCATTTGTCGTACAGAAAATGTCGCATCAGAAGTCAATTTCTTGCCACACTTTATTCAGCAAGTCCTGTGAAATCCACCGTTTTGATTTTCAGTCTTCTGAAGTTCCTAGTGGTGGAATTCGGTACTACAACGATACGTGTATGAAACTTTTACTATAAGATGGCACCTTGCCGTTTTGGCTCAGAGAACACTTAGCTTTGTCTGACTGTAAATTATAAAGTACATACGTCACAGCATACTAAATTTTTTGAGAGTTATTTCGATTTAAAAAAAAGACACTGGAAACCATTCAGAGCACATCCAGATGACAGGTACGTATTAAAAATTGCTGAGTGTATCCAGTCAGTGTCGTGATTCGAGAAAATCCGTAAAACACAACTTATAATATTGGTAGCTACCTATATAGTCTTCATCGCACGAAACCAAACCCAGAAAATAGGAAGATGTGTGTCGGAAGTGAATGTTTTTACAAAAGAGAAAGAACTACTGGAGAACTCTCCATGTAGTGTAAAGATGATAACGCTGCCTTCTTCCCGTGTTGGAGGTAGACACTGATGTGACAGTCATGGGAGAGCATTACACACGTATAGAGCTAGCGGTAGTATCGCGTGTACAAGGTATAGAAGGGCAGGGCGATGGTGAAACTGATATTTACACTCAGATGATTCATGTGAAAAGGTTTCCGACGTGATTACGGCCGCACGGCGGGAATTAACAGACTTTGAACGCATGGGACATCCATTTCGGTTATCGTTAGGAAATTCAATATTCCGAAATCCACCGTGTCAAGAGCGTGCCGAGAATAACACATTTCAGGTATCAGCTCTCACCACGGACAACGCAGTGGCCGACCGCCTTCACTTAACGACCGAGGGCATCTGAGTTGTCAGTGCTAACAGACAAGCAATGATAATGGCAAAAATCGACATGTGACATACCGCGAACGTATCCATTAGGACAGCGCGGCGAAACGTGGTGTTAATGGGCTGTGACAGCAGACGACGACCGAAGCGAGTGCCTTTACGAACAGCACGACATCGCCTGCAACGCCTCTGCTGTTCTCGTGACCATTTCAGTTGGACCCTAGACGATTGGAAGTCTGTGGCTTGGTCAGATGAGTCTTGACTTCAGTTGGTATGAGCTGACGGTGCAGTTCGAGTGCGGCGCAAAGCCCACGAAACCAAGTTGTCAAGAAGGCATTGTGTAAGCTGGTGGTGGCTCCATAATGGTGTGGGCTGTGTTTGCGTGGAATGGGCTGTGATCTGTGGTCCACTGAACCGATCACTGCCTGGAAATGGCTACATTCGCCTACCTGAAAACCATTTACAGCCATCAGCGATGGAATTGTTATAGATGACAGTGTGCCATGTCACCGGGCCACAAGTGTTCGCGGTTGGTTTGGAAAGCATTCTGCACAGTTCGAGCGAATAATTTGCCTACCTATGTAACATTCACGGGACGTAATCGAGTACGTGCACAAAGTCCTGCACCGGCAGCACTTTCGCAATTATGGACGGCTACAGAAGCAACACGGCTCAATATTTCTGCAGGTGACTTTCAGCGACTTACTGAATCCGTGCCACGTCGAGTTACTGCACTATGCCGGGCAAAAGAACGCCCAACAAAATATTAGGTTCAAAAATGGTTCAAATGGCTCTGAGCACTATGGGACTTAACTGCTGAGGTCATCAGTCCCCTAGACTTAGAACTACTTAAACCTAACTAAGTTAAGGTCATCACACATATCCATGCCCGAGGCAGGATTCAAACCAGCAACCGTAGCGGTCTCGTGATTCCAGACTGTAGCGGCTAGAACCGCTTGGCCACATCCGGCCGACTGCTAACAGTCATTGGATCTCGACCAACGCGAGCAGCAATGTCGCGATACGATAAACCGCAATCACGATAGGCTACAATCCGACCTTTATCAAAGTCGGAAACGTGGTGGTACGCATTTCTGCTCCTTACACGAGGCATCACAACAACGTTTCACCAGGCAACGCCGGTCAACTGCCGTTTGTGTATGAGAAATCGGTTGGAAACGTTCCTCATGTCAGCACGTTGTAGGTGTCACCACCGACGCCAACCTTGTGTGAATGCTCTGAAAAGCTAATCATTTGCATATCACAGCATCTTCTTCCTGTCGGTTAAATTTTGCGTCTGTAGCATGTCGTCTTCGTGGTGTAGCAATTGTAATGGCCAGTAGTGTACTTTCCAGGCGAGTTTTATTTTGCCCACTGTCTATATATAGTTTGCGATGAGTTTCTCTGTCCCTTACATGAAAGTAAAGTGGTAGAGATGGAACAGAAGGGATCGCTGGGATTTGTGGACGGTGGTGTCATACAGTTTTAGTCCTGAACGTCAAAATATTAGGTTCAAAAATGGTTCAAATGGCTCTGAGCACTATGGGACTAACTGCTGAGGTCATTAGTCTCCTAGACTTAGAACTACTTAAACCTAACTAACCTAAGGACACCACACACATCCACGCCCGAGGCAGGATTCGAACCTGCGACCGTAGCGGGGGACTGATGACCTCAGAAGTTAAGTTCCATAGTGCTCAGAGCACCTTAGCGGTCGCGCGGTTCCAGACTGTAGCGCCAAGAACCGCTCGGCCACTCCGGCCGGCAAAATATTACGAGGTGTCGTATGAATGTTGTCACCCTAGCGTACATCCTTCTCCCACAAACCCTGAATCACTCTGAAATAGGCTCAGCTGACGGCCTGAAAAGTGTGAATGATCATTGTTCCCAGCTTGAGCATACTAAATAAAGTTCATGGGATTAGCCCCATTTGGAGTCTAAATATTTGGTCCTTGCGGAAGCGTTCACTTGCTGTTAAATGGACGCAGTACTCTAAAATAATATATAAGAAACTATCGGCCTCGATTGCGGTAATGAAAGCAACCTTTACCTAGGTTTCAGCCCAAATAACCGAGCCTTCTCCAGAAGGCCTGAATCCATAATTGGCCTGAACCCATAATTTGTCTAAGAGAGCGTGGTCTATAAATAAAACTAAAACAGCCTGAGTAGGCGTAGTCACATTTTAAAAATACGATACATGAGCACTGATTCGACATGAAGACTCTGGCGTGCGCCTCGTCTCCATGGACGCCGTGCGGTGGGCCTCGGGAGCTCACGTGATACTAAGTAGCACTAGATAACGCACTGCTCGATAGCTTGTTTGTCCGTCTTTGGAATGAAATACATCACTGATTCTGCGTATCAGGGACCCGACAGTTTGTTGGTAGGTTTGTGGAGGTATGTGGCGTTAGATGTCTACCCACAGGGCGCGTAATTCGCATAAATAACTGGCCCCCGATTTGCGTACTAGGTGATGGCGGCCGATAGCGAAACAGGTGAGTTCCATAGGATTCACATGAGGCGAACCTGTTGAGCGACTTCACTATAATGCTCCTCAAACCACTGTAACACGGTTCTGGCTCCGAGACACGGACAATTATCAAGTGTAGAAGTATGAAACCGGAATTTCCCTATACATGGTTCTAGCTGTCAGTGTAGGGCCCGTGAGACCGCATCTGCAGTGCCATCTGCTTCTTGTAACAGCTGATGACGAATGTCAACACACAGTAACCCAGGTTCCATACACCGGTATCTGTTTAAAACCCGTAAACATGTCGAGTTTTGTGCCTACCAACTACGATTTGCAGACAGTAGTGGTTTTCTGTTATTATTATATTGAATAAAACTGCTGCAGATTCGCATCGAATGCTTGTCTA
This sequence comes from Schistocerca cancellata, assembly GCF_023864275.1. Classification (NCBI taxonomy): domain Eukaryota; kingdom Metazoa; phylum Arthropoda; class Insecta; order Orthoptera; family Acrididae; genus Schistocerca; species Schistocerca cancellata. The sequence goes on from NC_064628.1 coordinate 378,916,657, forward strand.
AGCCTTCGGCGAATATGCTCTTTGGGAAAACACAGTGTTTCGAGTGGGTCAAAATATTCAAAAGTGGTGATTTTGATGTGAGAAACGACGAGCTTGGGAAACCAGCGAAAAACTTCGAAGACAACGAATTGCAGGCCTTATTGGATGAAGACGATACTCAAACTCAACAGAAACTCGCGGAACAACTGAATGTGATACGAAAAGCCGTTTCTCTTCGGTTGAAAGCTATGGGGGAGGTGCAGAGAGTGGGAAAATAGGTTCCGCATGAACTGAATGGAAGACAGCAAGCAAATCGAAAGACCACTTGTGAAATGCTGCTCGCCTGGTACAAAAGAAAGTGGTTTCTCCATCGAATAGTGACAGGTGGTGAAAAATGGATATATTTTGAGAATGCTAAGCATCGTAAATCATGGAAGACTCCAGGCAAACCATCGACATCCATTGCAAGACCAAATCGCTTTGGAAAGAAGACAACGCTCTGTGTTTGTTGAGATCAGAAGGGTGTCATCTATTATGAGCTACTAAAACCTGGTGAAACCGTTAACACTGATCGCTACCAATAGCAAATGATCGATTTAAATCGAGCATTAAGTGTAAAATGACGGGAATATGGAAAAAGGCAACAAAAATCATATTGCTCTATGACAACGTCCCATCACACAAAGCAAAACGGGTCAGGCAAACCATGGAGGCGTTCAGTTGGGAAATGCTAGGGCATGCGGCTTATTCTACAGACTTGGCTCCGTCCGATTATCATCTGTTTGCATCACTGGGACACGCTCTTGGTGAACAACGCTTCAGATCGTATGAACATGAGCGAAAATGGCTCGTTGACTGGTTCGCTTCAAAAGGACTGCTTTTTTGGCGTGGCATTCATAGCCTGTCGGAGATGTGGGAGAAATGTATAAATAGCAATGTAAATTATTTTGAATGAAATATTGTTTATCAGTTTCAGATAATTATTGCAACCAAATTCCGGTTTCATACTTCTACACCTGAACGATGATACGCTGTCGGGGAAGACATCAAGCATGAAGGGTTGTAGGTGGTTCGCAGTTGTCAGCGTGTCTTCTATTACTCCCACAAGTACCACACGAGCACAGAAGAATGTCTCCCGTAGCATAATTCTGGTCCGAACAGCCTGCGTCCCTGGCGCGCAGCGCGTTTCGAGCGGCCGTTCACCTCGATGACGCCGTTAGTAGAGACGACCGTCTTCCTACTGCAGCAAAAACTTGATTCACCCGAAGATCCGATACGTTTTCGTTGGTCGATGCTCGAATCCCGATGGTCTCGTGCCCACTGCAGCCGTAACTGTCGATGTCTTTGGGTTAACATGTGAACACGTAGGGGAGATCTGCTGCGGAGCTCCATGTTCAATAACGTACGATGCACGGTATGCTCGGAAATACTTGTGCGTGGACTAGCACAGTGATCTTTCGACAGAGGTGCCATAGATCACCATCTATCATACTCTACGGAACAGACAAGCCTCTGAACCCCATGTTCTGTGAAGGCTCATGGAACCCACGTTCTGTGAGGAGTCGTGGACGTCCAACCATTCAGCGCGTAGTGGCAGTTTCACTGTCCTTCTACCTCTTTCCTCTTTCCGTAGATGCTCACGACAGCTGCACTTTAACATTCGACCAACTTGCTTTTTTTCGAGATATTCGCTCACAAACTCTGTGTAATGATAATCTGCCCTTTGTCAAAGTAGCTTATCGCAATGGCTTTCCCCACTTACAGCCCACATCTTCTCTCGGGTGCTCCTCGTCCGTGTCTGCTCCGTTTACACACACGGAAGAGCCAAATAAACTGGTACACCTGCCTAATATCGCGCAGGGCCCCCGCGAGCACGCGGAAGTGCCGCAACATGACGTGGCATGGAGTCTGAACTAGTGCTGGAAGAAACTGACACTATGAATCCTACAGGGCTGTCCATAAATCCGTAAGAGTACTAAGGAGTGGAGATCTCTTCTGAACAGCACGTTGCAAGGCATCCCAGATATGCTCAATAATGTTCATGCCTGGGAAATTTGGTGGCCAGCGGAAGTGTTTAAACTCAGAAGAGTGCTCCTGGAGCCACTCTGTAGCAATTCTGGACGTGTGGGGTGTCCCATTGTCCTGCTGGAATTGCCCAAATCCGTGAGATTGCACAATGGACATGAGTGGATACAGGTGATCAGATAGTATTCTTACGTGCGTCTCATCTGCCAGAGTCGCATATAGACGTATCTGGAGTCCCATATCACTCCAGCTGCACACACAACACTCCATTACATAGTCTCCATCTGCTTGAACAGTTCTCCGCTGATATGCACGGTCTTCAGACTCATGAGGTTGCCACCACACCCGAACACGTCCATCCGCTCGATACAATATGAAACGAGACTCGTCCAACAAGGCAACATGTAACAAGTCATCAGCAGTACAATGTCGGTGTTTACCGGCCCAGGCGAGGCCTAAAATTTTGTATCGTGCAGTCATCAAGGGGACACGAGTGGGCCTTCGGCACCGAAAGCCCATATTGATGATTTTTCTTTGAATGGTTCGCACGCTGACACTTGTGCATTGAAATCTTCAGCGATTTGCAGAAGTGTTGCACTTCTGTCACGTTGAACGATTCTCTTCAGTCGTCGTTGGTCCCGATCTTGCAGGCTCTTTTCCCGGCCGCAGCGATGTCGGAAATTTAATGTTTTATCAAGTTCCTGATATTCACGGTACACTCGTGAAATGGTCGTACAGGAAAATCCCCACATCATCGCTGCCTCGAAGATGCTGTGTCCCATCGTTCGTGCGCCGACTAGAAAGCCACGTTCCGATTCACTTAAATCTTCATAGCCTGCAATTGTAGCAGAAGTAACCAGTCTAACAACTGCGCCAGACACTTGTTGTCTTATATAGGCATTGCCGACCGCAGCGCCGTATTGTGCCTGTTTACATATTTTTGTACATATTTGAACGTGCATGCCTGTACCAGTTTCATTGGCGCTTCAGTGCACTTTTGTCACGTGTCCAAAACGCCATCCAACGTCGCTCTGGGCAGTGGCCACAACGTTTTGGTTTATCAGTGTATATTGTTCCAGCTTGCACATTTGCAGCGCAAACTATTACAGACACAGATAAGCACGATATGTTACGTTAAAGAGAAAGTAAAGATGATTCTGTTGGTATGTAGATATTCTCTGCGGGTAGTGTGAGTGGGAAGGTACAGCGTCAAGGACGTTTGTTTCTCTGAAATCCAGTAAATAATTAATAACTTTTCCAACTTTTATCACACGAAAGAAATTAAGCTTAGAATTTGTACTGATCATCGATGCCAAACGACTGAGCTATTCATATGTTTCATAACGTCATTGATCAACCTATAAGAGACTTTTTAATTGAATTTCTTATTAAATCGGCTTATCATTTTATAGCTTGGCAGTACGTGGTGCACGACTTGATTACACACCACCTAAAACATTTAGTTTCTACGATTTATATTTATATTCATCGTTTTTAATTAATTGTGTATACATTTTCATATATTTTCCCTTACTTCGAAACAAATACGAGCTATGTAAATTCTGATTGCATCTGTGGAAAGAGTAGGAATATTTCTGTAAGACAGTGGTGCCACTCCTGTCTGTATTGTAGCTAGAGAAAGCACAGAGATCAAGAACTACTTTTATTACTGCTCCTAAAATTTGTAATCGTTTGAAATTAGTCTGTGGGAAAACTACTGCATGTAGAATTAAATGTAACGTATCAGTTTTGTTTAGATGTTTAATGCACATCTGATGGCACATTCAGGTTCTTAATTGCATTTGTATGTAAAAAGCCGTAAGAGAGGATGGTGATAGCGTAAAGTCATCAAGTGATTTAGAGACTTGGAGGTTCTGGGGAGGGGTACGCTGGGGGCTTAAAAGATATTTTGCAACGGTGAGGACTCTGTGTTATTTCTGCTACCTGCTCAGCAGAACTTTTAATTTACCAGGTGATACCGATCTGGACTTTGAGTTAATTGCCATTAGTCTAATTTTCAACTCAGTTTGCCAGTGGGAACATTATTTCCGTCACTTATCGATATCATGGTGATTAGACTACCATTTATTTGTGATAGTGTGAAGTTTGTGATAGTGTGAAGTTTGATTAAATCTGACTGTGACCACCAATTGTTATTTCCGTACATTTCATGTATTTTATTTATATAGTGAGCTTACAGACCACTAAACTGAGAGCTGGAGATGAATTCCAGTCCATTTAATTACGTAGAATCTATCACCAACCTATGACATTCTGTGTGAAACTGGCAACAATTAACTTGGTTGTTAAACTTGACTGCCTGAAGTTGGTGCGCATTATTTAGGTTTGCTGCACCTACGATCAACATAATGTTATTTTGTATCTGATTAGTACATCAGAGACAATTTTATAATTTTTATTTAAAGCAACAATACCTAGAGTCAAATATTCATTCCCTAAGAGGAAGCGTTATTGAGCATTGTAATGGTATTACCATTGTCGTAGACAGATTGGCCCCATATCTCAATAGGTGTTGGTTTCTGGGTATGTAATTATACGAACTTTTCTTCTAGTTTTGACCCACAGAGCTTCCTGCAGGAGCGAACATTCTTAAACAATGTGAAAAAGAACAACAATATGTATTGTGTGAAAAGTCATAAAAATACATACTATTCTGGTACGGACTCTGGGAGAGTGGTGTGGGCTATAATCTCTAATCCAGGTGTTTATATTATGTAGGTGCTAGTACAAGGTAACGGTACTGATGCATTGCTTTATGGGGAACAAATATAAGTGGGTTGATCACCAACCAGCTGTTGACTCCTTTGTGAGTCGAATTGTGCTAGATTGTGATCTAAATGTAATAAACGTGACACTGTGACATTACTGTCACCACGTTGTTAATTTTATTTAGGGTGCACTGGTCACATTTGCTGGGAGGAAAGCTTTGTGTTTTTCTCACTAGGAAGGTGTTCTCCTGGAGTGATCTCTGTGTCGTCTTCGTCGGCAGGAGGCAGTCGGCGAATCTCATTAGGAAGGGTGAAGGTCACCTGGGAGCAGGGCGTTTTTCGCAGAAATTAGGCTGCAGCCTGCTTCGAGATTTTCCAGCAGAGCCGGCTCCTCTCCTGGCCCTGAGCAGAAGGCACCGTGCCGCAACTGCCATCCCCAGAGAATAACTGAGCACAGCATTTTTGCCTATTCTGTATAGACATCAAAAGGAGGACACACCAAGACGCTGCAAAACCAGCGTAAAATTTGGTGTACCCAATATAACAGAGTCGCCTCACCATTGTGCTCGGCATGAAGAATTCAACCAACCTCTGGGAGGCTGCCCCATCCTAGTACCAGACTCATTTTTGTCAAGGTGGGTTCTGTGCACCAAGAGTTGATACTTTCTGTAGGGTTCTCCCGTTTTTTCGTGAAATAAGCGATATTCTCATCTGCCATATTGGCGAAATCATTTAGACATGCCCACCGTATAGAGTTTTTTCGAAAGTAGAGTGTTGTGCAGTGTTGCTGCCCACCGTAAGGGTCACTTATCTACTGGCTGCCATTTGATGCTGATGGGCGCGCACGGTTTGCTGAATTTAGGGAAATATTAAGTGTTGCAATTGCGGCAGCGCGATCCTTATTCTTAGCAGAGCTTTACTTGCTTACTTTCGTACACAATTTGTGTCCGTTAACTTGGTTATAATTTGTGACATCTTATCAACTTTGATTCTACAGACGAGCAGATCGTATTGCGCTTTCTGCATACAATCTTCCACACTTTCTGGTATCTCTCCACAGTGTTAGCATCATTTTTTTAATCTGATTTCAGATTTAGAGAACTTTGTTCTCTGTTAGTTTTTGTTAGAGAAAATAAGTATCTGTTAGTATTAGTCTTGACTTAGGTTCTAAGATCCTTTATATTGTCCTACAACCTTTCCATGGTGAGGTGACGCACTAATAGCCTGATGCACACCTCAACTTCTTGTTCTCGCTGCGACGGCCTTATCAATGTGCAGAGTGGCCAAACACGACGCTTAGTTACGTTAAGAATTCAGAAAAAGGAGCGAGGAATGCACTCGCTGATCTTGTACGATTGAAGATTTGTTTTATAACGAACATTGAACTCACGTTCCTCGACTCTGATCCTGAACGGGGACCCAACAGTCAATAGAAAGACTGACTGCTAAATCGAAACGTTACTGGAGATCTGAGGCCCCTGCTGGCGCCTGACAAGCACACCAGCTGGTCATGTTCACCAGACCCCGACGCTTGGAAGCACTCAGACCTAAACTGAGATTGCTATGAGCACACTGGCAAACTCTTCGAACGCTGGCAGGAAAGGTAGCATTGTTACGTTCTCGGAGGCCCCGCTGCCATGCTTAAGTTCCTGTGACGTCATTATTCTGGCCAATGTGAAAAAAGAATATGGAATTAACGTAGGTTGATTCTTATAAAGAAGAAGACAACAACCAACCACTATTAATACTGCTATTTATTTAAATAAATAGCGCCGTAACCGGTTTCGAACTGAGAAGTTCATCATCAGAAGGCTGTTCACGTGATTTTTTTTTTTAAGATACACTTTACATAATCGTCAGTTTTCGATTTTTATTCTTTAACTGTGGCGAAATGTTCTTGGTGTGTTGGTGCACTATGGTAGAAAACAGTGTTAGAAGCGCCCTATGTGAACGTAACTAACCTCCAAACGGTGAAATACAGAGTAAATAAATATGCGAGGTTAAGTGGTTATGGTACTTACATGGAAACTTCCGCGCGATTTTGTTGCGAAGTTGCAGGATTGTATTTTCCAAATATTCCAAAATGGTGGTTGGTTGCTGTCTTCTTCTTTTGAGAATCAACCTACATTAATTGTACACAGCCACTGTCTCACTATGTCAAATTTAGACAAAACAGCATTAAGAATATGGAAATTAGTGAATTGCGGAAAGTCCGGCAATGGCTTCATATCACAGAGCACGCCCAGTCACATGAAGTTTAGCTGAACAGACAATAACATGGACTGCTTAAACCTAAATGCTTGCATTAATTCTTATGTAGAGACAATAAATTGAAGAAAGTTAGGAATAGAAGAGAGTTTAGTTGAGTTGGAAGAGGATTGAAATAAGATGAACTGAGATACAAGAGGGTTATCAGAAGTGCAAAACCGAAGTCCAAATGCTATTAGCCTCAGGACATGTGCTTCACTACAGAGGAATACAGCAGGGAGGAAATTCAATAGTGGGCTTTATGGTATACAGGAAGACTGAAACCAATCTAAAAATAAGAATTATAATAAATTCAGACAGATTAGCAAGACTTGTTTCAAAAATACATAAAATATGTTTCATGAATATCAGTTTAGTTGATGCACCAGCGCACTGATATCCTGATGAACAAACCGAAGAGCTTTATGAATATTTGTAGGTGATAATAAAATCGTACTACGAGTTGATAATGGTGAACTTTAACACTAATAATCGGAAAAGCTAATGAACGATTCTCCATTGCAAGACTGTGGATTTAACAACAGAAATGTCGGGGTACAAGAATTCGCAGAAAGCAACAATTTCGTTTTTAACACCTACTTCCAAAAGAAAATAAATACGGTGTGGGGTTGGCTAAAATCGAATGGAACCAAAACTGAAAGGATCTATTCTTTTTTATCATGCAATAAAGGAATTGTACAGGATGTGTCGGCCGGTCCTAAACCACTTTAGAATTGTGAACAATCATTAACTGCTATTTCAAAAGGAAAGTAATGAATTCAGGATTGGCTCTAATGTCCTGACACTGGTGGGATCGATAGAGAATGAACACTGGTTCAGCTAGAGAAGGATGATCAAAGGAACAGACCACAGAAAATCAAAAGAGATTCTGATCGTATGAGAAGTATGCTAGAGGCAAAATACAATCAATGCCGTCTCCGCGCGATAGCAGAGTTACTAAACACAGCCTTCCAAAATGCCTTCACAAAAGAAGGGGACGTAGATATTCCACAATTCGAATCAAGAACAGCTGTCAACATAAGTAACGTAGATGTAGATATCTTCGGACTAGTGAAGCAACTTAAATCACATAGCAAAAGCAAGTCTTCTGGTCCAGACGGTATACCAGTTAGGTTCCTTTCAGAGTATGCCGATGAAATAGCTTCATACTTAACAACCTTGTACATCCGTTTGCTCGACGAAAGATCCGTACCAAAAGACTAGAAAGTTGCACAGGTCTCACCAATATTCGAAAAAGATAGTAATAGTAATCCGCTAAATTATGGGCGCATATCATTAACGTCGATATGCAGCAAGATTTTGGAGCATATATTGTGTTCGAACATAAGGAATTATCTGGAAGAAAACGGCCTATTGACACACAGTCGACACGGAATTAGGAAACATCGTTCTTGAGAAACACAACTAGCTTTTTACTCGCACGAAGTATTAAATGCTATTGACAAGGGATTTCAAATGGATTCCGTATTTCTGGATTTCAGGAGGGCTATTGACATTGTACCACACAAGCGGCTCGTAATGAAATTGCGTGCTTATGGAATATCGTCTTAGTGATGTGACTGAATTCGTGATTTTCTGTCAGAGAGCTCACAGTTCGTAGTAACTGACGGAAAGTCATCGAGTAAAACAGAAGTGATTTCTGGCGTCCCCCATGGTAGTGTTATAGACCCTTTGCTGTTTCTTATCTATATAAATGATTGAGGAGACAATCTGAGCAGTCGTCTTTAGTTGTTTGCAGCTAACGCTGTCGTTTACCAACTAGTAGTCATCAGAAGATCAAAACAAATTGCAAAACGATTTGGAAAAGATATATGAATGGCGCGAAAATAAACATTGACCCTAAAGAACAAAAAGTGTGAGGTCATCCACGTGAGTGCTAAAACGAATCCGTTAATCTTCGGTTACACGATAAATCTAAAGGCCGTAAATTCAACTAAATACCTAGCAATTACAATTACGTACAACTTAAATTGGAAGGAACACACAGAAAATGTGGGGAAGGCTAACCAAAGACTGCGTTTTATTGGCAGGACACAGAAAATGTAACAGATCTATTAAGGAGACTGCCTACATTACACTTGTCCGTCCTCTTTTAGAATACTGCAGGGCGGTGTGGGATCCTTACTAGATAGGACTGACGGAGTACTTCGAAAAAGTTCAAAGAAGGGCAGCACATTTTGCGTTATCGCGAAATAGGGGAGAAAGTGTCACTGAAATGATACAGGATTTGGAATTGTCATCATTAAAACAAAGGCGTTTTTCGTTGCGGCGGAATCTTCTCACGAAATTCCAATCGCAAACTTTCTCCTCCGAATGCGAAAATATTTTGTTGACTCCGACCTACGTAGAGAGAAATGACCACCGCGATAAAATGAGGGAAATCAGAACTCGCACGGAAGGAGATAGGCGTTCGTTCTTTCTGCGCGGTATACGAGATTGGAATAATAGAGATTTATGAATGTGGTTCGATGAATCCTCTGGCAGACAGTTAAATGTGATTTGCAGAGTATCCTTGTAGATGTAGATGTAGGTCTAATGCGCCAATTGGGCGCAATTTGGTACGGCATCCCTCAGCAGGGCATTCGTCAATTCCATCAGTCAGTGAGAAGCCGAGTAACTGCTTGAGCAAGGGCTAGAGTTGGATCAACGTGTCAGTGACTTGCCCAATTTTTGAACGTCTTTCTCTTGAACAAATCATTCAATTTTTCTGAAACTATGGTGACTCGTTTGCCTATACACGTGCATCACATCTACTGTTTTCCATCACATTCACATAATTTCTTCGTGTTGCGTCGTTCTTTCATTTATTTATTACTTTCATTTTTTATTTTATTTTATTTTATTTATTTTCTTCTTGTTAGAGTATACCTGATGCCGAGAGAATTTCGTCAGTGCATACTGCAGCGTAAATGTGCATTCGTATACTGCGCTAGATGTCCGTGAGACAATCAAGCGCAAATTTGGCAAAGTACTCAGGGCAAAAGTGGAAGGAAGATTTGGCCTCAACGACACATTGACGAAAAAGCCATTAGAGAGAGAGAGAGAGAGAGAGAGAGAGAGAGAGAGGACAAGTTGGCGAAGGAGTGGAAGTAAATTGGCTTTGTCTTTTCTCTAAGAACCATCCCGGTGTTTGCCTTCAGTCACCTAGTAGAATCAGACAGAACTTAAATATTGTTGTACGTCCATCCTTGTGACTGGAGGTCTGGGGGACTACGGCCTCTCGCCGTTGTATGAAAATGAAACACCAACAGCAGTCCTTATGAAGTCATTTATTGTATGGCTACCAGTTTCGGTGCTTCGGTACACTACCTTCAGGCCTTAGCTGATGTTGAAGGGGTTAAGATCATCTGCATACACGATGCATCAGTGGCCAACGTAACTGGTTTACGCAGACTACATGTAACTGTGATGTTGTCTCTCCAACCATCAACTGTCAGCTTAGTTGACGTGAAATCCAGTCTCCTTAAAAGCTAGTCTAGAGTCTTAACGAGGTCTCCCCATCGCTCGGCGAAGCGCGATATCAGAGCATTCGACACAGCCAGATCGTTGCTGTCGAATGCGTCGAACACTCTATTTCTGAGATCGAGCATATACTGGGCTTTTCATGTGCAGTATTGTAAAGGGTTATCCGTGAATGTCTAGATTGTGGGGAAATGCTACCGCGCTACGGTCGCAGGTTCGAATCCTGCCTCGGGCATGGATGTGTATGATGTCCTTAGGTTAGTTAGGTTTAAGTAGTTCTAAGTTCTAGGGGATTGATGACCTCAGAAGTTAAGTCCCATAGTGCTCAAGGCCATTTGAACCATTTGAACCAATGCTACCGACTGTTTCAGCTGACTTGATCAATCACGTGTAGATGACAAAGGTCATGATCGACGATTAAGAATTTTATCAGCGCCACACACTGCGGCAAATCGCTCGCCAACTAACTGTTGGTGATCTCAAGCTCCGTCCACTTACTATTGCGTACAGCAAAGAACCGGCCCACGCAAGTTTTACAATAGTGATGTCAGACATCGATAGTCTGTAATAAATAGAAGCACCTATCCCCATGCAAAACCAGTCGTGCCCCGAGGAAGGCCGTTGCAATTCGGCCGAAACGTCGGTTTCAGTTTATTATTGTTGTTAGTTTTTAGCAATGACGCGGCATAATACCCAGAGGAATTTTAATCACTATGACACCGGCCGCGGAAGCCTTCGTTCCTATATCAAAATCATTGTTAGGCCATCCTCAGTATCCATTGTGAGCACTAATCTGCAGTCCAAAACTCACTGAAATTGATCACAGCCGGATTGAAGTCGTGAGTATTATTCTGGAAGTGTGTCAGTAGCGCCGGGTACCCTCATGCAAACTCCCTCATATCAGTAGAGATTTGCTCCAACAATTCTGACACAATCAGGGAGTGATGCCGTGGTACAGTGTCTTACTGAATGTACTGAACGGCTCTGGGCTGCTGCAAACAAACGAAAGGATTCCTGTGATCGGACAGTAGGTTCCTGTACTGTTCGCCTGTGATAGATGATGGCAGGTGTTCCAGAGGCCCCTTTCCACCCCACGTGGACATGTATTACACAAGAATATCGCCACCACCAGTCTGTAAGGTCTCTTATTGGCAAGAAGGATGCATCAGCTGATTGGTCCTCGATGCAGTTGAACAGTGCCGTGGGTGTCTACCAACAGGTACTACTGCCTATCACTCCGTGTGACCTTTTTCCATGCTTTGGACGACCAGTGGCGGTGTTCCTGGAATTATGTTAAGAACTTCGCCTTGTGAAGACTGGTAAGTGTATCAGTGGAAGCTCCTCTCGTGTGTAAAATGCGTCAGTGAACGGCTAGGCAACGTCCTCCACCGACGAGGTTTCAAACCAATTTTTCGAAGCAGTCACAGGATCCACGAAATGATAAGTTCCACCAAGGATGTAGTCAACAATCTTAACACTGCAGTTGTTTACGAACTACGGTGAGAGTGCGGAGCTACCTACATAGGAGAAACAGGGAGACCTGTCAGCTTACGAGTAGCAGAACACGAACGCTATGTACGATTACAACAACATAATAAATCGGCGATCGCGGAACATCACCTTGACTGTGGACAACCTATCAGGTTCCAATAAGCCCGAGTACTGGCGAAAGAATCGTGGATGCGAGAACCCAAAATACTGGAGGCGATCGAAATTATTAAGCAGCCTGATAACATCATCAGAGAAGATGGCTACAAACTCCCGGCGTCCTGGCTGCCGGCCATCCCAGTCCAACGGGCCGCGAGCGGTCGCGGGGCAGAAGCTACACGGGACACGGACGTATCTGCACAAACAGCTTTGAGCAACTGTCAGTCCACTTCTGCGCACACCAGGAGGAAAACTTGCCGACTAGGAGCCGAACGCTGATTGGCGGACAGCTACCAATCGTTGACGACATGGACATCCACGAATAGCCTCTTTCCTTCCATCTTCCGTTACGTCATGACCAGCCAATCATATTACAGGACCAATTAAAAGTTTTACAACAGTGACGTCAGACATCGATAGTCTGTAATAAATAGAAGCACCTATCCCCTTGGAAAACCAGTCGTGCCCTGAGGAAGGCCGTTGAAATTCGGCCAAAACGTCCGTTTCATTTTAATATTGTTGTTAGTTTTTAGCAATAACGTGGCATAAAACCCAGAAGAATTTTAATCACAATGATTTTGGTGTCTCGTGGAGTCGGTGCCATGCTAGCTGTCACAGTCATCAGGGCAAAGGTGTGTACAACAGGCTGATAACAAGGTGCCCAATTCAGCTGTTAATGACTGTGTAGGGAAGCCGCAGTAAATGTGAATCAGAACGCGTGTATGGGGATATGAACCCCATTCCTTCAAATATAAACCTTTATTCTCAGGTGCAACTGCTAGGCAGCCGGTCCAGGAAATAATTTTGTAGTTCCATCAAAATGTGGCTCGAGGATTCCGTACGGATTGCCAGTATGCTGATGTCATTTTTGGCGCTGGCAACTCACCTGCTGGATGTTGACCCTCCTGCTGGTCTCGGGCTCCAGCATGGAGGTCGTGAGCCGCTTGACCTGGTCGCTGAGGATGTTGACCACCTTGGAGCGGAACTTCCACCGGCGCGCCATCTGCTGCTCCTGCAGCCGCTTCACGTTCGTGTCGTCGAAGGGCATCGCCTTGTTGAGCATGACGAACAGGATGACTCCAAGTGACCAAATGTCGGCTACCTTGGGGTGGTACGGAGTCCCCTTGAGGATCTCTGGCGGCGCGTACGCCAGTGAGCCACAGTACGTGGTGCTTAGAATCGGCTTACCCTGCAAATTGACAGAAACGCCAATGGTCGCCACCACGTATAACACGTGGGAACAACTGCTCAAAAGAGGGCAATCCCCTGCACAATTAGGCAAATGACAATGAAGACAGAATGAAATCTACTGGCCATTAAAATTGCTACAGCAAGAAGAAATGCAGATGATAAACGGGTATTAATTGGACAAATATATTATACTAGAACTAACATGCGATTAAATTTTCACGCAGTTTGGGTGCATAGCTCCTGAGAAATCAGTACCCAGAACAACCACCTCTGCCCGTAATAACGGCATTGATACGCCTGGCCATTGAGTCAAACAGAGCTTGGATGGCGTGTACATGTACAGCTACCCATGTAGATTCAACACGATACCACAGTTGATCAAGAGTAGTGACTGGCGTATTGTGACGAGCCAGTTGCTCGGCCACCATTGACCAGACGTTTCAATTGGTGAGAGATCTGGAAAATGTGCTGGCCAGGGCAGCAGTCGAACATTTTCTGGATCCAGAAAGGCCCGTACAGGACCTGCAACATGCGGTCGTGCATTATCCTGCTGAAATGTAGGGTTTCGCAGGGATCGAATGAAGGGTAGAGCCACGGGTCGTAACACATGTGAAATGTAACGTCCACTGATCAAAGTGTCGTCAATGCGAACAAGAGGTGACCGAGACGTGTAACCAATGGCACCCATACCACCAAGCCGGGTGATACGCCAGTATGGCGATGACGAATACACGCTTCCAATGTGCGTTCACCGCAATGTCGCCAAACACGGATGCGACCATCATGATGCTGTAAACAGAACCTGGATTCATCCGAAAAAATGACGTTTTGTCATTCGTGCACCCAGGTTCGTCGTCGAGTACACCATCGCAGGCGCTCCTGTCTGTGATGCAGCGTCACGGGTAACCGCAACCATGGTCTCCGAACTGATAGTCCATGCTGCTGCAAACGTCGTCGAACTGTTCGTGCAGATGGTTGTTGTCTTGGGGATCGAGACGTGGCTGCACGATCCGTTACAGCCATGCGAATAAGATGCCCGCCATCTCGACTGCTAGTGATAGAGGCCGTTGGGATCCAGCACGGCGTTCCGTATTACCCTCCTGAACGCACCGATTCCATATTCTGCTGTCACTGGATCTCGAGCAACGCGAGCAGCAATGTCGCGATACCATAAACCGCAATCGCGATAGGCTACAATCCGATCTTTATCAAAGTCGGAAACGTGATTTCTCGTCCTTACACGAGGCATCACAATAACGTTTCACCAGGCAGCGCTGGTCAACTGCTGTTTGTGTACGAGAAATTGGTTGGAAACTTTCCTTGTGTCAGCACGTTGTAGGTGTCGCCACTGGCGCCAAGCTTATGTGAATGCTCTGAAAAGGTAATCATTTGCATATCACAGCATCTTCTTCTTGTCGGTTAAATTTCGCGTCTGTAGCACGTCATATTCGCAGTGTAGCAATTTTAGTGGCCAGTAATGTAAGTCGCGTAATTTCGAATAAAACAGTAGAGCTTTCGACAGCGTCTCCGCCATCTTCATCTGGACATCAAGTGGCGCGAGGGACTGACATCACGACTGAAACTATCGCTTCCGTTTCCCTACAAGCACCAAGCGTCCGTCTTCACTTTCGCTGAGTATCCATTGCCCACCCCTTGCTCTACTAAGTGTTTACCACTGATATCCGTTAAAACTGTCTCGGTTTGGTCCAGTCTCAGCTGCCTTCTTTAGAATGCACTCCCAGTGTAATGATGCATGACTCTCATGTTTTCAAATTGTATTTTATGTCCTTTTTCCTGGCGACATATTTACACCTCGAATCTGATGATATAGTTACTGAAGGTGTAGGGAAGCAGCCTACTCACGCCGTATAAAATTCACATCAGTCTTTCCACTGTGTGCCAGCCTAGTCCGCTGTAACTAGCTCTGACGTCATAAATGTTGCGCAATACTTTAAAAATCAAGTAAATAACCTGAAACGTTTCTAGCATGTCAGGAGTAATACTAAATCAATATGTGTTGAATATCAGTTCAATAACTTTAATCATTTTCGAAATTTGGATGTGTTTCTGTAAAAATCATTGGCGCAACAGAAAAGAGCTAGAAAATTAAAAATTTATATTTAGATTCCTTTTTCATAATAATTTAGTAGAAACAGTCTTCTGGATCTCACAAATTAAAATTTTAGTTGAAATTAATGATTTTCTGGTTTTTGTCTTAGAAATTAAGGAAGCAAGATAGATTAAGTAGGCTAATAAATAAGGCTAGGATGTTTAAATTTAAGTAGAAGGGAGATCCGCTATAATCATAAAGATGTGAGAAGTTTCAGTTGAATAACTATAAAATTATAGCGATAGCGTATCTCCAAAGCGCAAGTTCGGAGCTCGTCTACTGCGTGTAGTGTAATTAAATTAATTCTCTCGCCCAAAATATTTGACTTAGCCACGTCAGACATTTATTATGATTACTTACCTGTGTGCTGAATGCACATTTAAATTGAGAGCTTCATCGGCCATCAGCAAAGGAAGCGATGATTTATTCAATAACTTAAAGTGGTGCATTACTAGCCCAGCGGCTAGTCGGGAGAGCGGAATTGACCAGGCGTTCCCTTAGCCGTCCGCAGCGCGGCTTTATATATAAGAACGCTGCGCAAGAAAAAAAGGCCCCAGTTCTCTCCAGACGCTGAATAGCACACCACCTGTGCCGGGAGTCGCGTCGCGTCGGTATCATTGGTATAAACAGCCTCAGATTCCGTAATAAGTTACTCGTGATACACGTAACCATGAAATCGTTTTCGAATGAAGTGTTAATTCTGAGATGACTTTAATGATCTATCTTCAGTTTGTGTATGTCGTATTTTCACGTGCCGTCGCAGGACAGACATTCTACCATTATTTAGCGTGGCGTTTGATGAGCATTATCATCAAATTATGGCGAGCATTCACTTAAACATTTAATTTGAACAGTTATAGTTGTATCAGCGCAATAGACTCTGAACTGCTCTGGTGGTTGGATTGTGTGGATTCTTTTTTTGGTCTGTGACTTTCAGAGTATAGTGAACATTTTAGACAGAATCGTTTTTGATTATGAATCCCAGACAATCTCCTAATTCCTCAGAGCTATAAGCTGTAACTATAAGTGTATTTCTCATATGAAGTGGGCACTAGGAATTCTAATTACAGGCTTCACGTTTTGCTAATCACTTTCTGGTTGCCAATATTGTAGTTAGAGAGCCAGTGTTGAGAACGGCAAACAACAGCATTAAATAAATAATAGGAACATTTATAATAACAATTATTCCACCCGCCGCCCCACATATGTTGCTAATCGGCCGGGAAATGTATCTTTTCTACATTACATTCTACTTTTTTATATAAACAATTAATTCCACCCGCCGCTCCACAAAGGGTTCAAGGAATAGTTGAGTCCCGTTTCGAATAGATACTCGACTCATACAGTTATAGCTGCAGGCGATTTCAATTTACGCTTAACATTTGGGTAAAATACACGTTAAAAGTTGGTGGTAGGCATAAAAACATCGTCGGAAATATTATTGGATGTTTTCTCCGAAAATTATTATGAGCAATAAATTCATGCGCCTACTCGAACTGCGAATGATTATGAAAACATAGGCGACCTCTTGGAAACAAATAATCTCGAGCAAAAGGGCAGCATCATGTAAGACACAAGGATTTGTTACCACAAGGTCGTTGTAGCGAGTCTGAATACTGTAACATCCAAATCCACAAAAGATAAAAGCAAAATACAGGATGATTATAATTCAAGTTAAACTTTCAAAACGCTATAGAAATAACGCCACTGGTCAGAATGACTATAAAAAGCAACGCAATAATTTCGGAGAAGGAGGAAAACGTATGGTAGAAGAAAAAAACTGTGTGAAAATTGATTAATAGTGGCGCTGTATGTGTGAGAATATGTAAATGAAAACACCTGTCAAGCGCACGACCCACTGAAGTTGGTATAAAAACGCCGGGTCACGGCTATTCCTCCTCTCGCGTCTGCGACGTTCGCCATGACTGTCTCAATACCGGATCGTGCTCTGCTTTAAAATTGTAATACAAGAATGATGACTGTGCACACATCGCTCTGCAGAAGTTCCGGACACTGAAGGGTTTGAAAAAAGGCGTTGGTCCGATGGCTTCCGTGGCTCTGCAGAAAATGATTCGAAAATACGGGTTCGTTTGGTGTGCAACCTGGCAGAGAGAGGAAACGAACTGACTCGACGTCAGTGCAAGAAGTGGCCACAGCAATACAGGAGGAGACGAGTGGTGGTGTGCAAACGTGTAGTGCACGGAGAATTGCCCGAACATTGGACATACCCGTGAACACGGTGCGTAAAACCCTATGAAACATCTTTCTTTGCTATCCATTCTAAATTACCCATGTGCACGAGTTGCTTCCTGTTGACTTGCCAGCAAGGTACACCTTTGCTTTAGAATTTCTTGATTGCATGGAAGTGGACAATGATTGGCCGTGGAAGATTTTGTGGACAGACGAAGCCCAATTTCATCTGAAAGGATATGTCAATACGCGGAATTGTCGAATATGGGCAACGGAAAATCCACACGCAAATCAACCAGTACCACTTCATCCTGAAAAGGTCTGTGTGTGGTGCAGATTTACGGCATCATTTATCATAGCGCCATATTTTTTCGAAGAGACAGGTGCCTCCGGTCCTGTTACCTGTACCGTCACTGGAAAGCGCTCTGAGTGTCTTTTGCGCAACAACGTCATTCCAGCTCTCTAACATCGTGGATGTGTGGATGGGATCATTTTTATGTAAGATGCGCACCTCTGCACATTGCACATCCAGTTAAGGAGCTGCTGAAGCGTCGCTTCGTAAATACTAGAATTATCAGCTGCCATTTCCCTACAGCCTGGCCGTCCCGATCACCTGATCCTAATCCGTGTGACTTCTGGCTGTGGGGCTATCTGAAAGATGCTCTGTGCAGTGTTCCGATTGCAAAATTAGCTATACTGAAGGCACGCATTGAGAAACACATTCTGAACGTGACCCCGGGAACACTTCGATCAGTTGTGAACATGCTCTTCCTCGATTTCAATTTGTTGCAGAAAACGGTGGACAGCATATTGAAAACGTTTTCCGCCAGTCACACGGAAATTAATAATCCGATTTGATTTTGATTGATGCTTTTTATGCGATTTTTGGCCTCAGGACAGTTAAAAACCGATGTGACTGATGCTTTTCATGTGGTTTTTCGCCTCAGGATAGTTAAAAACCGATTTAGTGACGCTTTTTACGCGGTATTTGGCCTCATGACAATAGAAAACTGATTTTCACCATCCGATGCGATATGACCTTCCAATGGTGGATGGACTTACGTAACTAACAGCATCACACATGTACAGCCATGCCCACTGAGTAATACAGTTTATTTAACATCAGACTTACACCTTAGGCATTGTTGTATGATTCATTTGTCATTTGTAGACGACCACTATTATATTATGATGCTTAAAGTGCCATCTATTGCTACATTTTGAAACTTTTTGTCTTCTGCCATACGTTTTACCCCTTCTCCGATAACATTCCGTTGCAACTTGACGTCATTCTGACCAGTGGTGTTATTTCTGCAGCGGTTTCAAAGTTTAACTTTATTTATAATCAACAAGTGTATCCATTTTCAAAAAACAGATAAAAATTCTCATGACACCCTCCTAAGAGAAGGTCTCCATTTCTTCCACACTAACTATGTAAGTGTAGGTCAGATGTGGCTTAAATTCAAAGACATGAGGGAGGACGTCTTTATCAGTAGAAACAAAACTGGTGTTATACGGATCGGAGCGTGGAATGTCAAATCCCTTAATCGGGCAGACAGGTTAGAAAATTTGCAAAGGGAAATGGACAGGTTTAAGTTAGATACAGTGGGAATTAGTTAAGTTCGGCGGCAGGACGAACAAGACTTCTGATCAGGTAAATCCAGGCCTACAAATACAACATACAAAGGGGTAATGCCGAAGTAGATTTAATAACAAAAAAAAAAAATAGGAGCGCTGATAAGCCATTACGAACAGCAATGTGAACGCATTATTGTAGCCAGGATAGACACGAAGCCCACGCTTACCACAGTGGTACAAGTTTATATGACAACTAGCTCCGCAAATGAAGAAGAGATTAAAGAAATGTATGATGCGATAAAAGAAATTATTCAGATACTTACGGGAGACGAAAATTTAATGGTCAGGGTGGACTGGGATTGGATTATAGGAAAAGGAAGAGAAGTAGTAGGTGAATATGGACTAGGAGACAGGAATGAAAGAGGAAGCCGCATGGTAGAATTTTGTGCAGAGCGTAACTTAATCATAGCTAATACTTGGTTTAAGAATCATGAAGGAAGGTTATATACATGGAAGAGGCCAGGAGACACTGGAAGATTTCAGATAGATTATATAATGGTAAGACAGAGATTTGGGAACCAGGTGTTAAATTGTAAGACATTTCCAGGAACAGATGTGGACTCTGACCACAATTTATTGGTTATGATCTGTAGATTAAAACTGAAGAAACTGCAAACTGCAGGAATATAAGGAAATGGGACCTGGATGAACTGAAAGAACCATGGGTTATAGAAAGTTTCAGAGAGGCCATTAGGGAACGATTGACAAATACAGGAGAAGGAAATACAGTAGAAGAAGAATGTGTAGCTTCGAGAGATGAGATATTGAAGGCAGCAGAGGATCAAGTACGTAAAAAGACAAGGGCTAGTAGAAATCCTTCGGTAACAGAAGAGATAGTGAATTTAGCTGATGAAAGGAGAAAATATAAAAATACAGTAAATGAAGCATGCGAAAAGGAATACAAACGTCTCACAAATGAGATCGGGATGTGGAAAATGGCTAAGCAAGAATGCCTAGAGGACAAATGTAAGGAGGTAGTGGCATATATCGCGAGGGGTAAGATAGATACTGTCTACAGGAAAATTAAAGAGACCTTTGGAGAAAAGATAAACAACCGTATGAATATCAAGAGCTCAGGTGGAAAACCAGCCCTGAGCAAAGACGGGAAAGCAGAAATTTGGAAGAAGTATATAGAGGGTCTATACAGGGACAATGTACTTGAGGGCAATATTATGGAAATGGAAGAGGACGTAGATGAAGGTGAGACGGGAGATATGATACTGCATGAAGAATTTGACAGAGATGAAAGACCTAAGTCAAAAAAAGCCCCGGGAGAAGACAACATTCCGTTACAACTACTGATAGTCTTGGGAGAGCCAGCCGTGACAAAACTCTACCATCTGGTGAGCAAGATGTATGAGACAAAATACCGCCACACTTCAAGAAGAATATAATAATTCCAATCCCAAAGAAAGCAGGTGTTGGCATGGGTGAAATTAACCGAACTATCAGTTTAATAAGTCATGACTGCAAAATACTAACACGAATTCTTTATAGAAGAATGGAAAAACTGGTAGAAGCCAACCTGGGGAAGATCAGTTTGGATTCCGTGGAAATGTTGGAACACGTGAGGCAATACTGAGCCAACGGCTTACCTTCGATGATAGATTAAGGAAAGGCAAACCTACGTTTCTAGCATTTGTAGACTTACAGAAAGCTTTTGACAATGTTGACTGGAATACTCTCCTTCAAATTATGAAGGTGGCAGGGGTCAAATACAGGGAGCGAAAGGCTATTTACAATTTGTACGGAAACCAGATGGCAGTTATAAGAGTCGAGGGGCATGAAAGGGAAGAAGTGGTTGGGAAGGGAGTGAGACGGGGTTGTAGCCTATCCCCGATATTATTCAATCTGTATATTGAGCAAGCAGTAAAGGAAACAAATGAAAAATTTGGAGTAGGTATTAAAATCCATGGAGAAGAAGTAAAATATTTGAGGTTCGCCAATGACATTGTGATTCTGTCAGAGACAGCCAAGGACCTGGATGAGCAGCTGAACGGAATGGACAGTGTCTTGAAAGAAGGATATAAGATGAACATCAACAAAAGCAAAACGAGGGTATTGGAATGTAGTGGAATTAAATCGGGTGATGCTGGGGGTATTAGATTTGGAAATGAGACGCTTAATGTATTAATTGAGTTTTGCTATTTGTGGAGCAAAATAACTGATGATGGTCGAAGTAGAGAGGATATAAAATGTAGACTGGCAATGCCAAGGAAAGCGTTTTTGAAGAAAAGAAATTTGTTAACATCGAGTATAGATTTAAATGTCAGGAAGTCGTTTCTGGAAGTACTTGTGTGGAGTGTAGCTATGTATGGAAGTGAAACGTGGACGATAAATAGTTTAGACAAGAAGAGAATAGAAGCTTTCGAAATGTGGTGCTACAGAAGAATGGTGAAGTTTAGTTGAGTAGATCACGTAACTAACGAAGAGGTACAGAATAGAATTTAGGAGAAGAGGAAATTGCGGCACAACCTGACAAAAAGAAAGGATCGGTTGGTAGAACATGTTCTGAGGCATCAGGTGATCATCAATTTAGTATTGGAGGGCAGAGCAGAGAGTAAAAATCGTATAGGGAGACCACGAGATGAATACACTAAACAGATTCAGAAGCATGTAGGTCAAGTAGCTACTCTGAGATGAAGAAACTTGCACAGGATAGAGTAGCATGGAGAGCTGCATCAAACCAGTGTCTGGACTGAAGACTACAACAACAACAAGAGGGGGTTACACAAAACAAACCGGAATGACTGTGCAGTGGGGAGAGCTTGTGTAGTATGCATTTTTGTCGGTATGCGTGTATAGCGTAACTCATTGCCAGTTCAGTGCCGCCTGTGTTGTCGTCCTGGCTAGTCAAAAATGGTTCAAATGGCTCTGAGTACAATAGGACTCAACATCTTAGGTCATAAGTCCCCTAGAACTTAGAACTACTTAAACCTAACGAACCTAAGGACATCACACACACCCATGCCCGAGGCAGGATTCGAACCTGCGACCGTAGCAGTCCCGCGGTTCCGGACTGCAGCGCCAGAACCGCACGGCCACCGAGGCCGGCCCTGGCTAGTCCTGTTCATCTGAAATGACTCTATTTGCTAGCGCTGTTTTGTTCTTCTTCCGGTTTTTGTGGTGGCAAGTTTGAGTGAACAACTTACAACTGTGAATTTTTTTTTACAGGGTAAAAATGCTGCTGAAACTGTTTTGTTGTTGTAAACAGCTTACCAAGAAGACGCTATTGGAAAAAGTCAAGTGTACGACTGGTTTGCTCTACTTAAAAATGGCGACATGCCGACTGGTGACAGACTTCGTTCTGGACTTTCACCAACAACCCGAATCGGCGAAAATATTGATAAAATTCGAGAGCTTCTGCTCCCATTCGTCGATGGACAATTGATCAACTACCACAGATCAGTGGGTTACCTTGGAGCACGGTTCAGTGAATTTTGACGGAAGATATGGGAATGAAAAGGGTTGGTGTCAAGTTTGTTTCTCGGGTTCTGATTAACAATCAAGAGGAACGTCAAGTTGAAGCATGTCGTGCTTTCAAACAGCAGCTTGAAACGGATCCAGATTTTCTGTCAAAGGTCATTACTGGTGATGAGTCACGGTGCTATGGTTACGACCCAGGAACAAACCAACAGTCAATACAATGGAAGACGTCATCGTCACCCCGCCCAAAAAACTGTCGTCAGACCAAATCAAACATCGACCCAATGTTGATTTGCTTTTTTGGTGCCAAGATCGTAGTTCATTCAGAGTTTTTTCCCCAGGTGAGACCGTCAATCAAACCTTTTATCTGGAAATTTTAAGAAGATTGCGCAACGGCATTCGTAAGAAAAGACCCGATTTACGGCAGGTTCAAATGGTTCAAATGGCTCTGAGCACTATGGGACTTAACGTCTATGGTCATCAGTCCCCTAGAACTTAGAACTACTTAAACCTAACTAACCTAAGGACAGCACACAACACCCAGCCATCACGAGGCAGAGAAAATCCCCGACCCCGCCGGGAATCGAACCCGGGAAGCCGGGCGTGGGAAGCGCGAACGCTACCGCACGACCACGAGATGCGGGCATTTACGGCAGGCAGGAGGTTGGTTCTACCACCACGACAACGCACCAGAACACAAAGCCGTATCTGTTAGACAGTTTTTGGACAAAGATGTTATGGTTTCGCTGCCCCACGCACCTTATTTGTCTGATATGCTGACATGGTTCCGTGTAACTTTTTCTTATTTACACGCATGAAAAGGGCCATGAAAGAACACCGATTTGACGACATTGAAGAAGTCAAGACAAAAACGAGGGAGGAGCTGTCAGCCATTTCTAATGATGACTGATGACTACAAAAAATATTTCGAACAGTGGAAGCCCCGTTGGGACAAATGTATTAGTTGTAATGGAGAGTATTTTGAAAGGGATAAGGTTGTTTTGTAAACAATTTGAAAGTATAAATCTTTTACAAAATAATTATGTCTTTTTTGGGGACTCGTAATGTTGACGGCAAATGAGAGATTCGTACCAAGCAAATTAATGAGTGACGGAACGGATCCTCCATGGTACACAAAATAGATCAGGACACTGTGATAGAAGCATTGGAAAGCATGTCAGATTATGAAAAAAACATAAAAGCTCCAAGGCTGGTGATGTTTCATAGAAAGTTGAAAGGGCGATCTTAAACAATGCTAGCTGCTTTTAACAGCTTGCTCAATGAAACGCTATCTCGAAATCTGGCAGAAGCTCCAAAGAGCACGTGAAGTACATAAACGGCAACACACAGTCAATAGCTTCACTGTATGATAGCAGTGGTAAAGTTAACGATGACAGCACTACTAAAATGGGTTACTAAACACGGTTTCCGAAATTCCTTCACCAAAGGAGATGCAGTAAGTATTTCAGAAGTCAAATCAATAACGGACGCTAGCACAAGTACAAGTAACACACACTATGTGAACAAAAGTATCCGGACACCCCAAAAAACATACGTTTTTCATATTAGGTGCATTGTGCTGCCACTTACTGCCAGTTACTCCATAACAGCGACCTCAGTAGTCATTAGTCATCGTGAGAGAGCAGAATGGGGCGCTCCGCGGAACTCACGCACTTCGAACGTGGTCAGGTGATTGGATATCACTTGTGTCATACGTCTGTACGCGAGATCTCCACACTCCTAAACATTCCTAGGTCCACTGTTTTCGATGTGATAGTGAAATGGAAACGTGAAGGGCTACGTATAGCACAAAAGCGTACAGAACGACCTCGTCTATTGACTGGCAGAGACCGCCGACAGTTGGAGAGGGTCGTAATGTGTAATGGGCAGACATCTATCCAGACCACCACACAGGAATTCCAGACTGCATCAGGATCCACTGCAAGTACTATGACAGTTAGGCGGGAGGTGAGAAAACTTGGATTTTATGGTTGAGCGGCTGCTCATAAGCCACACATCATGCCGGTAAATGCCAAACGACGCCTCGCTTGGTGTAAGGAGCGTAAACATTGGACGATTAAACAGTGGAAAAACATTGTGTGGAGTGACGAACCACGGTACATAGTGTGGAGATCCGATTGCAGTGTGTGGGTATGGCGAATGCCCGGTGAACGTCATCTGCCAGTGTGTGTAGTGTCAACAGTAAAATTCGGAGACAGTGGTGTTATGTGTGGTCGAGTTTTTCATGGAGGAAGCTTGCACCTCTTGTTGCTTTGCGTGATGCTATCACAGCGCAGACCTACATTGATGTTTTGGTTCAAATGGCTCTGAGCACTATGGGACTCAACTGCTGAGGTCATTAGTCCCCTAGAACTTAGAACTAGTTAAACCTAACTAACCTAAGGACATCAAAAACATCCATGCCCGAGGCAGGATTCGAACCTGCGACCGTAGCGGTCTCGCGGTTCCAGACTGCAGCGCCTTTAACCGCACGGCCACTTCGGCCGGCATTGATGTTTTAACCATCTTCTTGCTTCCCACTGTTGATGAGCAATTCGGGGATGGTGACTGCACCTTTCAACACGATCAAGCATCTGTTCATAATGCACGGCCTGTGGCGGAGTGGTTACACGACAATAACATCCCTGTTACGGACTGGCCTGCACCGAGTCCTGACGTGAATCCTATAGAACACCTTTTTGATGTTTTGTAACGCCGACTTCGTGCCAGACTTCACCCACTGACGTCGATACCTCTCCTCAGTGCAGCACTCCGTGAAAAATGGGCTGCCATTCCCCAAGAAACCTTCCAGCACCTGATTGAACGTATGCCTGCGAGAGTGGAAGCTGTCATCAAAGCTAAGGGTGGGCCAACACCATATTGAATTCCAGTATTACCGGTGGAGGGTGCCACGCACTTGTAAGTCATTTTCAGCGAGGTGTCCGGACACTTTTGATCACCTAGTGTTGAAGTAGATACCCTAGGTCTAGCGAAGCAACTTACGTTACCTAATAAAGGCTAGTCTTCCTGTCCAGAACGTATACCAAATGCGTGCCTTTCGGAGTATTCTGCTGTATTACCTTCATATTTAACAATGATCTGCAACAGCTCGCTCGGCGAAAGATCTGTATCTAAGAACGGGAAAGTTGCACAGGCACACCAGTACACAAGAGACGAAGCAGAAGCTCCCTTGGGAGCAAACACGATTTTCTTGTTAAATCAGCCACAGTGACCTCAGAGAATCTTTGTCCTCACAGATCAGAGATAGAAAAGATTAATATGATATTAGTAAACTGCAGGAGCATCCAAGGTAAGGTCTCAGAATGAGTATCGCTTATTGAAGTTATAATGCACAGATACTATTGGGAAAAGAAAGCTGGTTGAAGCCAGACGTCAATGACAACTAAATCCTAAGTTCAAACTGGAATGTTTATAGTAAGGATAGGTTAGTCGCCAGTGATTGCGACATGTTTATTGCAGTAAAATATTCGATAAAACCTAGCGAGGTTATCACGGATACTGAATGTGAATTAATCTGGGGGGAACTGAGTATCAAAGATCGGTCGAAAATGGTGATCGGATGCTTTTATAGACCACCTGGGGCAGGATCTGTAGTTGTAGAGCACTTCAAGCAGAGCTTCCAGAATATCATCAGTATTTTTCCTGATCAAGCCGTTGTAATGGGGGGTGACTTCAACTTGCCAGGTATAGATTGGGAGTGTTATGCCATCAAAAGTGGTGCCACAGACAGGGAATTATGTGGCATTCTGGATGTCTAGTCCGGAAATTACCTAGAGCAGATAGAGAAAAAACTCGTGAGGGTAACGTCCTAGACCTCATGGCAACAAACGGACCTGAACTTATCGAATCAGTTACCGTAGAGGAAGGTATCAGTGATCATAAGGCTGTGACAGCATCTATGACGACAGGTCCTCCAAGGATTGTTAAGAAAGATGGGAAAATATATTTGCTCAGCAAGCGTGACAGGATACAAATTTCAGAATATCTCAGCAGTCAGCATAAAATATGAAATGGCTCTGAGCACTATGGGACTTAACATCTGAGGTCATCAGTCCCCTAGAACTTAGAACTACTTAAACCTAACTAACCTAAGTGTGGTGTCACCGCCAGACACCACACTTGCTAGATGGTAGCCTTTAAATCGGCCGCGGTCCGTTAGTATACGTCGGACCCGCGTGTCGCCACTATCAGTGATTGCAGACCGAGCGCCGCCACACGGCAGGTCTAGAGAGACTTCCTAACACTCGCCCCAGTTGTACAACCGACTTTGCTAGCGATGGTTCACTGACAAAATACGCTCTCATTTGCCGAGACGATAGTTAGCATAGCCTTCAGCTACGTCATTTGCTACGACCTAGCAAGGCGCCATTACCAGTTACTATTGATGCTGTAATATACGTACCGTCAAGAGCGATGTTCACCATTTATGGATTAAAGTTAAATATTCCACCAGCTACGTCCGTTTTTTCTAAAGTCTAATTTCCTTGACCTGTTGCAGACCTCACTCCAGCCTGCGTGAGCTATAACGCGTGCCTTTCGGCTTCCTCTAGTAAACCGGTGTTGGCTCTCCTGCCAACCCACAACACTAAGGACATCACACACATCCATGCCCGAGGCAGGATTCGAACCTGCGACCGTAGCAGTCGCGCGGTTCCGGACTGCAGCGCCTAGAACCGCGTGGCCACCGCGGTCGGCCAGCATAAAATATTCGGTGCTGAGGACGAAGATGTGGAGAACAAATGGAAAAAATTCAAATGTATCGTTCAATATGCCCTAGACAAGTATGTTCCGAGTAAGGTTTTAAGGGATGGGTAAGA
This sequence comes from Schistocerca cancellata, assembly GCF_023864275.1. NCBI lineage: Eukaryota > Metazoa > Arthropoda > Insecta > Orthoptera > Acrididae > Schistocerca > Schistocerca cancellata. The sequence goes on from NC_064628.1 coordinate 378,944,160, forward strand.
TCCACCATTATTTAATAGGCGTGTTAGAAAAGCGCTACGTAAACAAAGAGCACTTCATCTCAGATTCAAGAGAAGTAAAAACCTAGCTGGCAAACAAAAGCTAGACGAAGCGAAAATGAGCGTAAGGAGAGCAATGACAGACGGGTTCAATGTTTTCGAAAGTAAGACGTTCTCAACCGACCTGAGTAAAAATCCTAAGAGATTTTGGTCGTATGTAAAATTAGTACGTGGGTCAAAATCATCTATTCATTCTCTCAGCGACCACACCGGCACGGAAACGGGAGATAACAGAGAGAAGGTCGAAATACTGAATTCGTTCTTCCGAAGTTGTTTCACCGCGTAAGATCGTAACACTGTCCCTCCTTTCAATCGTCGTGCGAACGTCGAAATGGCAGATATTGATATAACCGATCGCGGAATTGAAAAGCAGCTACAATCGCTTAGTAGTGGGAAGGCTTCAGGATTGGATGAGATACATATAAGATTCTATAAATATTAAGCGAAAGAACTTGCTCCACTTCTAGCAGTAATTTATCATAGATCGCTTGAGCAACGAAAGGAATCTAACGACTGGAAAAAAGCGCAGGTCATTCCCGTTTTTAAGAATGGCCGTAAGACAGATCCACACAATTGTAGACTTATGTCGTTGACGTCAATCTGTTCTAGAATTATGGAACATGTTTTATGCTCAAGAATTATGACGTTCTTGGAAAATGAACAGCTCCTCTATAAAAAGTAAAACGGATTCCACAAACATAGATCCTGCGAAACCCAGCTCGCTCTGTTCCTCCATGACATCCACAGCGCAGTGGACAAGGGTGCTCAGGTTGATGCTGTCTTCCTTGATTTCAGTAAGGCATTTGACACCGTCCCGCATTGCCGTTTAATAAAAAAAAAATACGAGCTTACGAAGTATCGGAGCAGACCTGCGATTCGATTCAAGACTTACTTGCACATAGAATTCAACACGTCGCTCTTAACGGAACTAAATCGACAGATTTATACAAAATATCCGGAGTACCACAGGGAAGTGTGATATGACCGTTGCTGTTGAAGATGTAGATAAATGATCTAGTAGAATGCGTCGGATGTTCTCTAAGGCTATTCGCAGATGATGCAGTTGTATATAACAAAGTAGCAACGCCAGAAGATAGTAAGAATTTGCAGAACGACCTGCAGAGAAATGATGAATGGTGAAGACTATGGCAGTTGACACTGAACGTAAATAAATGTAACATTTGGCGATATAGGAAAAGAAATCCACTACTGTACAGCTACACTACTGATGACAAACAGGTGGAGACAGCGTCTGCCATAAAATATCTAGGCGTGACTATCCAGAGCGACTTAAGTGGAATGACCATATAAAACAGATAGTGGGAAAAGCAGACACAAAACTCAGATTCATCGAAAGAATCTTAAGAAAATGTAACTCAGCCACGAAGGAAGTGGCTTATAAGGTGTTTTTTCGCCCGATTCTTGAGTATTGTTCATCTATCTAGGATACCTATCAGGTAGGACTGATAGAGGAGATAGAGAAGATCCAATGAAGAACGGCGCATTTCGTCACGGGATCGTTTAGCTGGCGAGAGAGCGTTACGGAGCTGCTAAACAAACTCCACTGGCAGACGTTACAAGAGAGACGTTGTGCATCACGGAGAGATTTACTACTGATATTTCGGGACAGCTCATTTCAGGAGGAGTCAGACAACATATTAATTTCTCCCACATACATCTCGCCTATTGACCACGAGGTGAAAATTCGAGAAATTAGAGGCAATACAGAGGGTTACCGACAATCATTCTTCCCACGTAATATTCTCGAGTGGAACAGGGTTGGAGGGATCAGATAGTGGTACCGAAAGTACCCTCCGCCACACACCATTAGGTGGCTTGCGGGATATGATGAAGATGTAGATGTAGAAGCTGATTAAGGGGGTTCGACGGGGTGATGGACGAAAATATTGCTCAAATTCAGGTATTTTTTTCTCTCCATACTGGAATGTAGTAGACAAATGGGGTTGGCTGAAATGAATAAAGCATACATTGAAGTGTTTATTGGTATTTTTTATTGAAAAATATTAATATCTTAACTGTGTGATTGTGATTTTCCCGAGGCAGCTCTGAAAGGAGGTTGTTGGACTTTTGTCGCTGTAACTCCTGTTATGGTTGTGTGAAACATGTAATTAACGTATCACCCTGGTCCTTACAGATGTAATTTTAGTTCATCATAGAGATCTGCCAAAAAATGCGAAATTATAGTTATTTGGAAAAAAATGGCCATTTTTTGACCCCTCTTCTTCGGCCGAAAAAAATAGTAAATATCAACATTAAAATAATCGGCTACCAAGAACTGAAGAGAGTTCAATTTGCTTCAAGGGAGCCCAAAAGTCATTAAAATCGGATGAGAATTGTATCGTGAGGACGACAACCATGCCGAAAAACATGCTTCTGAGAAATACCGTTTAAAGTTTGACAGGTATTTATCACACAAAAAAGGAGCAAAGCTTGAAATTTACGGGATATCGTCGATGCCTCGTCCATAATAAGTATCGCAGCGGATAGCGGATCGCCGCTTTCTGCTATTTTGACCCGATAAGCCCTCATTTTCGTCCTCGAAGCCCTTTTCGTTGCTGAACGCAGCGCCGCTGGCGTCTCTACCTTCACGGAATCGGAGCATTTCATCGCCGGTTTTGATTTGAAGGGCATTTGCCACGTGCACTATTGCAGTATGCCTTACATTGAATAGACATACGGCCAAATTTGAAGCAACGTTGAGAATTTCACCTCGGGTGGATGTTATTATTGGAGCGTATCTCCTAATGAGACTATTGAAACTTTCGTTCACGTTTTAATTAATGCCTGCCAAACAACGCAAATCAGGTTTACTCAAATCGACATAAACATTGGTGATTGCATAGATAACGACTTGTGGCAATGGCGTTGCGTGTTGTGCACGCATCAAACGCTCACAGAATCGTTACTTTTTGGAGTTCGCGCATAATATTTTTGGAATAATTCTTCAATGTATATACATTCGAATTCTGTAATACAAAAATTAGAATTTTTTGACCGTCACAATGTCATTTCCCTTAAGGACACTTTTCACTGACATTACTTTGCAGTAAGATTCTCGAACATATGCTGTGTTTGAACGCTATGAAATACCTCGAACGAAACGATATATCAGCACAGATTCAGAAAACATCGTTCTTGTGAAACAGAAAGAGGCATTTACACGCACGAAATAATGGGCGCTTAAGATAGTGGTCTGATGATGATTCCGTATTTCTAGATTTCCGTAAGGTTTTTGGAACCGTTATTGACAAGCAGCTTGTATCCAAATTGCGTGCCTACCGAAAATCGTCTCAGTTGTACGACAGCATTCGTGATTTCCTGTCAAAAAGGTCACTTTTAGCAGTAATGGATGAGAAGTCATCGATTGAAACTGAAGAGGACAAAGTTCAAAACCATCGTACAATATGCATTAGATGAGTATGTGCCAAGCTAGATCGTAAGAGATGGAAAAGAGCCACCGTGGTACAACAACCGAGTTAGAAAACTGCTGCGGAAGCAAAGGGAACTTCACAGCAAACATAAACCTTGCCAAAGCTTTGCAGACAAACAAAAATTACGCGAGGAGAAATGTAGCGTGAGGAGGGCTATGGGAGAGGCATTCAATGAATTCGAAAGTAAAGTTCTATGTACTGACTTGACAGAAAATCCTAAGAAATTTTGGTCTTATGTCAAAGCGGTAGGTGGATCAAAGCAAAATGTCCAGACACTCTGTGACCAAAATGGTACTGAAACAGAGGATGACAGAGTAAAGGCCGAAATACTAAGTGTCTTTTTCCAAAGCTGTTTCACAGAGGAAGACTGCGCTGTAGTTCCCTCTCTAGACTGTCGCACAGATGACAAAATGGTAGATATCGAAATAGACGACAGAGGGATAGAGAAACAATTAAAATCGCTCAAAAGAGGAAAGGCCTCTGGACCTGATGGGATACCAGTTCGATTTTACACAGAGTACGCGAAGGAACTTGCCCCCCTTCTTGCAGTGGTGTATCGTAGGTCTCTAGAAGAGCGTAGCATTCCAAAGGATTGGAAAAGGGCACAGGCCACCCCCGTTTTCAAGAAGGGACGTCGAACAGATGTGCAGAACTATAGACCCATATCTCTAACGTTGATCAGTTGTAGAATTTTGGAAAACGTATTATGTTCGAGTATAACGGCTTTACTGGAGACTAGAAATCTACTCTGCAGGAATCAGCATGGGTTTCGGAAAAGACGATCGTGTGAAACCCAGCTCGTGCTATTCGTCCATGAGACTCAGAGGGCCATAGACACGGGTTCCCAGGTAGATGGTGTGTTTCTTGATTTCCGCAAGGCGTTCGATACAGTTGCCCACAGTCGTTTAATGAACAATGTAAGAGCATATGGACTATCAGACCAATTGTGTGATTGTATTGAATAGTTCCTAGATAACAGAACGCAGCATGTCATTCTGAATGGAGAGAAGTCTTCCGAAGTAAGAGTGATTTCAGGTGTGCCGCAGGGGATTGTCGTAGGACCGTTGCTATTCACAATATACATAAATGACCTTGTGGATAACATCGGAAGTTCACTGAGGCTTTTTGCGGATGATGATGTAGTATATCTAGAGGTTGTAACAATGGAAAATTGTACTGAAATGCAGGAGGATCTGCAACGAATTGACGCATGGTGGAATGGCATTGAATCTCAATGTAGACAAGCGTAATGTGCTGCGAACACATAGAAAGAAAGATCCTTTATCATTTAGCTACAGTATAGCAGGGCAGCAACTGGAAGCAGTTAATTCCATAAATTACCTGGGAGTAGGCATTAGGAGTGATTTAAAACGGAATGACCATATAAAATTAATCGTCGGTAAAGCAGATGCCAGACTGAGATTGATTGGAAGAATCCTAAGGAAATGAAGTCCGAAAACAAAGGATGAAGGTTACAGTACACTTGTTCGCCCACTGCTTGAATACTGCTCACCGGTGTGGGATCCGTACCAGATAGGGTTGATAGAAGAGATGGAGAAGATCCAACGGAGAGCAGCGCGCTTCGTTACAGGATCATTTAGTAATCGCGAAAGCGTTACGCAGATGATAGATAAACTCCAGTGGAAGACTCTGCAAGAGAGTCGCTCAGTAGATCGGTTTCGGGCTTTTGTTGAAGTTTCGAGAACATACCTTCACCGAGGAATCAAGCAGTATATTGCTCCCTCCTACGTGTATCTCGCGAAGAGACCATGAGGATAAAGTCACAGAGATTAGAGCCCACACAGAAGCATACCGACAATCTTTCTTTCCACGAACAACACGAGACTGGAATAGAAGGGAGAACCGATAGAGGTACTCATAGTACCCTCCGTCACATACCGTGAGATGGCTGCAGAGTATGGATGTAGATGTAGATGTAGAAGTGATATTTGACGTCTCCAAGGAATTGTTATATGTCTTCTGTTGTTCTTAAAAGATTTAGAAGACACAGTGGTAGAGTATTGCTGCGCGGAGTGGGATCCTTACAAGGACAGGATTGACGGAGAACATCCAAAAAGTTCAAAGAAGGGCAAGACATTTTCTTTTTTTTTTTTTTTTTTTAGAAATGAGGACAAGTGTGTCACGAATATGGTATGTGAACCAGCGCGGCATCACTGAAACAAAGCCGTATTTCGTTGCGGCGAGATCTTTCCACGAAATTTCATCTTCCAACTCTCTCCTCCGAATCTGGAAATATTTTTTTGACGCCCACTTACATAGGGAGAAGAGATCATCATAATAAAATACGAGAAATTAGGGTTCGCATCGACAGATTTAAGTGTTAATTTGTCCCACGCATTGTTAGAGAAACGGACAGTCGAGAAATAATGTGAAAGTGATTCTGTGAAGACTCTGATAATCACTTTGGAGTGAATTGCAGAGCAGTGATGATTTATACCCACCAGTCGTACAAGCTAGTGCGCTGTGTGTCATACGTAATGTCATCATAGACGTTAAATTCTCGAGCCAATGGAATCTGCACCCTAGAGAAAACGGAGCAACCGAACATGGAATCTAACGTTGATGCGTCTTCAAGAGGGATGTCTAAAACGCTTGAGCCGTGGCGGCTTTAATTTTGTCGGGCATGGCATTCCGCTGGCACCACTAACTACTTGGGATGCCAATATCGACCCTGACCATATGTCGAGAACTAGGGTCTTCGGTCGAGACGTGTGTTGTTGGTATTTGGCGGGCTCTACTGTAGTTAGCTGTAGGGCACGTGTCTCGCAAGTTGTTGGTTTTGAAGGGACTCCTGCTGTCCGGTACGGGCCTCGAGAAGCCGCGACTCGGTCGGAGGCAAGCCTTGTCAGCTGGATTAAGGACTGGTAGCGGCAAATCGCGGGAAGAGCAGTGAACGCCGCGAGCAACCTGGTCGCTACGTTCCCGGCCTACTCGGCGAGCTTAAATTTTACGGCACTTCGAAGGCCGCCTGTATGGATTGGAGGTAATAACAGCCCGGTTTGGAATCCTGGAAGTCGCGGCTCCTTCACACCTCAGTGGAGTTAAGTGTTCCTTTTTTTAAATTTGGTACTTGCTATCGTAAAGCCACGTCTGTGTTATATGGCACTGGACGTGTCATATTAACGCACCTCCGAGTGACGGAGTGTGTGGACATTTTACCAAAATGGCAGCTCAATTGATTTAACACCCACGGATTTTTTTCTTTGGCTTTAAATCAAAGTCCAGGTCTATGTTGACAAGACACAAACTGCGGAACATTTGGAGAAAAACATTCGTCAGGCAATCGCAGACATAAGGCCATTAATGTCGGACAGAGTTATTGACAATTGGAGCCATCATGTGCGTCAGTGTGTTCAAAGCCGTGATGGACTTTCAACAGTGTTGTGTTCATAACGTAACTGCAATGTCTGAGCTTCAAAATAAAGCACAATTTACTGTGATATGTTGAATGGTACATACATACATTAATCCTTGTTCCATAGATCATGAATGCAACATTTCGTAATGATGTGGAACGTGTCACTTTACCATAAGTTTTCTTTACACAAAGTAATTAATTAATTTTTTAATTACTACTTCATATCTAAAAATTCATCTATTGAGTAGAAGGAGTTGTCATTCAGAAATTCTTTTAATTTGTTTTTAAATGTTGGTTGGCTGTCATTCAGACTTTTAACGCTATTTGTCAAATAACCAAAGATTTTTGTGGCAGCGTAATTCACCCCTTTCTTTGCCAAAGTGAGATTTAATCCAGAATAGTGAAGTTCACCTTTTCTCCTAGTGTTGTAGGTATGCACTTCACTGGGTTATTAATGAAAAATTTCATAAGTGAATATATGTATTGCGAAGGTACTGTGAATATCCCGAGTTCCTTAAATAAATTTCTGCAAGGTGATCTTGGGTGGGCTCCAGCTATTATTCTGATTAGACGACTTGTGCAATGAATAAATTCTTTCTTAATGACGAATTACCACAAAACATGATGCCATATGAAAGCAATGAATGAAAATATGCATAGTAGGCTAATTTACTGATATGTTTATCACCAAAATTTGCATTGACCCTAACTGCATAAGTAGCTGAACCTAACCGTTTCAGCAGATCATCGATGTGTTTCTTCATAGTAAATTTCTCATCAATGCATATACCCAAAAATTTTGAATACTCTGTCTTAGCAACAGACTTCTGTTCATAGTATATATTTATCAATGGTGTTATGCCATTTACTGCACAAATTGTATAAACAGTGTTTTCTCAAAATTTAGTGAGAGTCCATTTGCAGAAAATAATTTAATAATTTTCTGAAAGACATTATTTACAATTTCCTCAGCTGATTCTTGCTTGTTGGGTGTGATTACTACACTTGTGTCATCAGAAAAAAGAACTAGCTTTGCACCTTCATGAATATAGAGTGGCAAGTCATTAACATATATTAAGAACAATGAGGGACACAAGACTGAACCCTGTGGGACACCATTCTTGGTACCTTCCCAATTAGAAGACTCTACTGATTTTTGCAGACTATCTGTACTGTTAATTTCAACCTTCCTCATTCTTCTAGTTAAATATGAAATAAACCATTTGTGCACTGTCCCACTCATACCACAATACTGAAGAATTTCGTGATTTACACAATCAAAAGCCTTTGAGAGATCACAAAATATCCCACTGAGTGATGTTCGTTCAGTTATTCAATGCTTTTAATATTTGACCAGTGAAATCATATAGCATTTTCTGTTGAAAAGCCTTTCTGAAAACCAAACTCACATTTTGTTAGTACTTCATTTTTGTAAATATGTGATGGTACTCTTGAATTCATTACTTTTTTCAAGAATTTTGGTTAAAGCTGTTAGAAGTGAGATTGGGTGGTAGTTGTTAGCATCTGATCTATCCCCTTTTTTGGCAATGGTTTAACAATAGCATGTTTCAATCTATCTGGAAAAATGCCCTGTTTCATTGAGCTACTACATATGTGGCTGAGAATCCTACTTATGTTTTGGGATCAGGCTTTTAGTACTCTGTTGAAAATGGCATCAATTCTGTGTGAGCTTTTACTTTTGAGTGAATTTATTGTTTTCCTGATTTCAGTAGGACAGGTGGGTTGAATTTCAGTTTTATCAAATTGCGTAGGTATTGCCTCTTCCATATCCTGCTTACATTTTCTAATAAATAGCTGGATCCTATTTTCTGTACAACACTTAAAAATTGTTGTTAAAAATGTTTTCTATTTCTGGCTCCTTAACAAATATTTCATTGAGTTTTTATAGAAATACAGTCTTTCTGTGCTCTCAGTTGCCCTGTTTCCTTTCAACAATATTCCAAATTGTTTTAATTTTATTATCAGATGTGCTAATCTCAGACCTACTGAACATACTTCTGTACTTTTTAATAACTTTTCTTAATACAATGCAGTAGTTTTTATAATGTTTCACTGTTTTAGGATCATTACTCCTCCTAATTATAAGATACATTTCCCTTTTCTGTTTACAAGATATTTTTATCCCTTTAGTAAGCCATGGCTTTATACATGGTTTCTTCCAATTATGTTTCACTGTTTTCTTAGGGAAACTGTTTTCAAATATACTCACAAAGGTATCATTAAATAGGTTAAATTTTAAATTGGCATCAGGTTCCCTGTACACCTCATCCCGGTCTAACTGTTGCAAGTTTTCCCTACAATTTTCAATAGTTAAATTGTTAATTGAATGCACTATTTTGGAGGGCTGTTCTGCATTACTGTATTGAGCTGTATCATATACTGTAACAAGCTGTGCATCATGATGAGACAGACCATTCTTAACAGGAAAAGCTTTTATTTGATAAAATTTATGTTGGTGTATGAAAACATTATCTATCAGTGTGCAGCTCTCCTGTAACACCCGAGTAGGAAAATTAATAACTGACATCAAATTGAAAAAACCAAGTAATACTTCAAGGTCAAGTTTTCTATCGGATTCTTTCAGAAAATCTACATTGAAATCCCCACAAACACTAATTTGCATTCCTTTGTCTGACAGATAGCACAACAAAGAATCCAAATTTTTCAAAAATAGTGGAAAATTTCCCAATGGGGACCTATACACAGCTACAATTATAAAAGTGCCATTATTTAGTTTAAGCTCACATGCACATGCTTCTGTATGTGGCTCTATGCAAAAAAATTTTAGTTTCCAAATTTTTCACACTATGACAGATATTAACATATGTGGCAGTTTCCAAATTTTTCACACTATGACAGATTTTAACATATGTGGCAACTCTTCTCTACTTACATGTGCTGAAAGCTTATATTCACCTACTTTTACCATTTTCATACTTGTGACTACATGGTGTTCAGACAGGCATAGTACATCTATTCCACTCTCAGTTTCTAAGTATTCTAAACAAACAAGAAGCTCATCTACTTTGTTTTTTAATCCCCTGATATTTTGATGCAATATACTAACATTATTTTTTACTGTACTGTTATGAGAATCTTGCAATATTTTAACATCTCTAGTTCCTGCCCATCTTAACTTCTCATTAAGCTCAATTTCAATCAATGTTGGATGGTTGGGCACTGATCTTAGCCTAAAAAAGAAGTATTCCCATGAGTTTCAATACCTCCCACCACTTTAAAGATTTTTTTATCATCCCAGCCAGTTTACCCTCCCCATTCCTATTTTTATTCATATTTGTTTATGCATCAAATTTTAAAAAACGTGTCACTCCTAATGAAAGACCCTTTACTCCACAAGGGAAGGCCAGAATGCTGGAATGATGGATTTACTTCAAAAGTTGTGCAAATTTAGTAGGCCATCAAAACAACATAATGTGCAAGTAGTAAGGAACACTACTCTGGCAGTTCGAGAAAATCGCAAGAGAAGTTTTACATGTCTCTTATGTAACTGATGTATCAAAAGTATGGGCTGTAAGAAGGCATTGTGGTTAAGTAAGCACTTAGCAGGAGGGTCGTGGACAAAGCAACGGTTGGAATCTAGCTACCAATTATTTTTTTAATCCATATTTTTCCATGCCTGGTCACTTTATTTGATTTATATGACATTTGAAAACCACACGGAAAGAAGGGGTTAAGTCCATTCTATAGATTTTTCAGGAGAGCAATTTTAAAATTTAAAATGTTACAGTTTCATTGATAATTGAAATATTCTTTTCTAATTTATACAGTACATTCAACGACCTTTTCTTTAGAATTCCTTCAAAGTGGAAAAAGATATTATTAAAAATTGGATCCTGTATGTCTTTTTATCTAAGTGACTATTTTTAATTTCTTTGTATAATGCACTAATTAGATTGTATAAGTCAAAATGTAATGTGATATTGGGATGACACTTCACTATAAAACTTCCTTGCAGGTCCCTTGACAGAGACTGATTCATCTTTGAAGTCTAGTCATTATTGGACAGGATGTTCATGTCTAATCAGCTTTTAGGAACAATATTGTTTATCAATATTCCATTTTTCGTTTCACTGAACTCATGTAAATTATAATGATTAATAAGCCCAAGTCTCAACTTTTGTATCTTTAAATCACCTGGTATACAACTAAAACAATCAATCAATGAATGGTTATAACACATATATTAAAAATATAATTAAAAGGACGTAATTTCAGTTATCAGCAGAAATCACAGTTTTTATAACCCCAGTCTTCATTTCTCACGTTTTTCTTGCTACAAACTAATAACACAAAACGTGTTTGCAAATTCAGTGCCGGATATGAATATTTGTATAATACTCTTGGGCCCCTCTGCCACAGAACACCTTCAGTTCTTGCAGATCACGATACTTTCCCTTAGTGATAGGTAGCAGTTCTGAAACATTGGACATGCGACCTCTTATTAGCATGGTATCTCAATAGGTTTGTTATAATAAAGCAGGACCTGCAATTTCACACGCTGATATGATCTAGTTTCATTTACTTAGTGTGACTAAAGTCCTTACCAGCCTACCTTCGTAACAGAGTGAAGGGAACGAAAACTCTCCTTCTGTAATTTCTGGTTCCTCTTCCATTTGTCCAGCAGGAGCAGTAACAACTGATGTGATCCAAGATCCGTTCTAAGTGTCACTATGTATGATAAGTCTTGGATGGTGACGTTCTATCTTCATCTCCTTAATAATTCGCGATGAGAATGAACAGTTTGGTCGGTATCTTGGTTGCAAGAAATCAGTCCAGTCACGTATCATGGAGCCATCAACTTCAACAACATGAAAAGGAGTGGGTTTCGCACGTGCATCTTTAATAATGTCTCTCCTGTCCTTTGGGAGCTCAGCTTTTGTTTTACGTCCTCTTACTGGGAAGGTTACACAAATTGATTCAAATCGCTTTCCATGATGGACAAGATAATGGATGAACCCGAAAAGGGTGTAGTTTTTGTTTTTACTACCACATGTATCACAGAAGATTTCCAAATTTTTAACCTCAGGATCCAGAAGCGAAGTAACATAATGATGCAGGTAAGAAACTACTTCATTTGAAGCTTTCTTCCCTATGGTTTCAGGATAAACATAAAACACTGCACTACTGTCTGAGAGCAGATGTATGTTAAATACAGATATAGAGAAAGCTGTCACTTGTAATAGACAATGTTGATACTGATGTTTGGACATGGAAGATTTCGTTGGAAATCCATACATATCGATTCTGTGTTTGTAAACTTTCTGCTTCTCTGTCGAGATTGTCTTGTACGTTGATAGAATGCATCAGCTTTACGGCGGTGCAGTTCATATTCAGTCTTCTCTCTCTTAATGGTACTTTGAATGTCTGATCTTTCCTTTTCGTCTGTTGCATGTGTGAGTTGTGCCTTTAGAGCTTTGAAAGTTACAGAAAACTTATCACAAGTATCACATGTATCACTTTGAGGGAAAACGAATGAGATATTAAATTTCATATTACATAGTTTACGATAAGTTTCATATGATACGGAACAAGTGGAATATGTCTCTTGAAACATCTTGAACATCTTCTTGATCGTGAGTTCTTCAGGCAAATACAGTTTGTGTGTTTTATTTATGCTGCAATGACTGGACTGTCCTTTAAATGACTTGATGTGAACGTAGATGTTTTGCTCTGTTTCTGTTGAAAGTTTATGAAATTGGCTTCCGTGTTTCCCTTGTTCATCAACTGGCGCCATGCTTTCATTTTTTAAGGAATTCCTGATAGTTTCTAATCTTTTCCTTGAAATCCCATGCAGCGATATAAAGGCCTTTTGACAAACAGACAATCGTCCCAGTATTCTCTCTCATTATTCTGACATTATAATGAAATGTATAATCACACAAAGTAGCTTCTGTTCCAGTCCTTCAGCAAATTGAAAATAAATGTTAATGTAGACTTCTCTGTATCAGTTAGCAAATCAGTACAATTCTTCTTACAGTTACAATGATCTCCTATTTCATGTGACATTGTTCTTAGCTTTTAAGATACTTAAGATTGTCTACCATATGTCTGTCTTTTTCTAGACTTACCACTGCAGCTTAACTATGGATATTCCATCACCAATTGAAACACCGACCTCAGTTGGATTTTACACGAAATTCAATTCTATATACCACACCACAATGCGCTGAAGGGATTGTCAAGGCCGCTGTGTGTTAGCACAAATCACGGCACGAAATTCAGTTCCACCACACCACAAAGAATAGGAGTTAATGTCAAATCTGCTCTGTGTTAGATTAGACAATACATAAGAAAGATCAACAATGATTTAACAATGTCAAAAATGAGACTTCCATAAAAGCAGAGAAAAAATCAATACAGCTCATAAATCCGCACTTGCTGGACTTCACCCTTTCTGTCGGTGTATTGGACGAAGTTGACCCGTTTTCTCCGTGTGTACCATATTTTAATCTGGCTACAACTCCGTGACTATAACCATCGCATTCATTTACGTTCACCCATCTGAAAGGACATCTGATGAACTTCATAATGATACCACTGACTCATTTTCGTGAGATTTGGACTTAACGCCTTCTTTCCGTGTAGTCTTCATTTGAGAGGTAATATATGGAAAAAACCATGTGCATTTTCATGAAGTTGTGGTGAATTTCATATGTTATTTGGCTAGTTACTATTTGTAATTACATTTTCAACGACCAGAGACAGGCTTGGAAAGCCAAAGTCAAACTTCGATAAATAATGATGGGAATGACGTTATTCAGAATCAATAATACAGAAAGTAACAATGAGGCAGACCACAAGAGAAATGTACAGTTACTCGTTGGATGTTCCCTCGACATCACATGTTACAGGATAGTATTTGTCATTACAGACATGGAAAACATAGATTGAAACTTCACTCAAATACTTAATTGCAAATACACGTGGTTTTCTTTTTTACTATATTACTTCTCAAATGTCATATAGATTAAATAATATGACCAGTGACGAAACAAATACAGTAGCAAATAAGTGTGAGCCGGAGTCGAACCGTCGCCTCATACACGTTCGTCTTGCTAAGCTCGAAAGCAGATCACTCGACCACCATGAACTATAACATGCAATACCTACGTACAGATACATCAGTTACATAATAGCCGCGTAAAAATTTCTCTTGCCATTTTCTCGGAATTGTCACAGTAGCGCACCTTACTACTTGCACATAGTATTGTTTTAATGGCCCACTAAAAGGTGTACAAAGTTCGAAATAAATCCCTGCTCCCAGCGTCATGCCCTCCACTTGCCAGTTACCCTGAGACAGGCAACCCATCATACTCCATCCATCTCCAAGTGCAGATGATGTATGTTGGGCTGCCTATCTTAAGGCAACTGAAGTACACTACTGGCCAATAAAATTGCTAAACCAAGAAGAAATGCAGGTGATAAAGGGGTATTCATTGGACAAATACATTATACTAGAACTGACATGTGATTTCATTTTCACGCAATTTGGGTGCATCGATCCTGAGAAATCAGTACACAGAACAACCACATCTGGCCGTAATAACGGCCTTAATACGCCTGGGCATTGAGTCAAACAGAGCTTGGATGGCGTGTACAGGTACAACTGCCCATGCAGCTTCAACACGTTACCACAGTTCATAAAGAGTAGTGACTGGCGTATTGTGACGAGCCAGTTGCTCGGCCACCATTGATCAGACGTTTTCAATTGGTGAGAGATCTGGAAAATGTGCTGGCCAGGGCAGCAGTCGAACATTTTCTGTATCCAGAAAGGCCCGTACAGGACATGCGGTCGTGCATTATCCTGCTGAAATATAGGGTTTCACAGAGATCGAATGAAGGGTAGAGCCACGGATCGTAACACATGTGAAATGTAACGTCCACTGTTCAAAGTGCCGTCAATGCGAACAAGAGGTGACCGAGACGTGTAACCAATGACGCTCCATACCATCACGCCGGATGATACGCCAGTATGGCGATGACGAATACACGCTTCCAAAGTGCGTTCTCCACGATGTCGCCAAACACGGATGCGACCATCATGATGCTGTAAACAGAACCTGGATTCATCCGAAAAAATTACGTTTTGCCATTTGTGCACCCAGGTTCGTCGTCGAGTACACTATCGCAGGCGCTCCTGTCTGTGATGCAGCGTCAAAGGCAACCGCAAACTTGGTCTCCGAGCTGATAGTCCATGCTGCTGCAAACATCGTCGAACTGTTCGTGCAGATGGTTGTTGTTTTGGAAACGTCCCCATCTGTTGACTCAGGGATCGAGACGTGGCTGCACGATGAGTTACAGCCATGCGGATAAGATGCCTGTCATCTCGACTGCTAGTGATACGAGGCCGTTGGGATCCAGCACGGCGTTCCGTATTACTCTCCTGAACCCACCGATTCTATATTCTGCTAACAGTCAAAAATGGTTCAAATGGCTCTGAGCACTATGGGACTTAACTGCTGTGGTCATCAGTCCCCTAGAACTTAGAACTACTTAAACCTAACTAACTTAAGGTAATCACATATATCCATGCCCGAGGCAGGATTCAAACCTGCAACCGTAGCGGTCTCGTTATTCCAGACTATAGCGGCTAGAACCGCTCGGCCACTCCGGCCGACTGCTAACAGTCATTGGATCTCGACCAACGCGAGCAGCAATGTCGCGATACGATAAACCGCAATCGCGATAGGCTGCAATTCGACCTTTATCAATGTCGGAAACGTGGTGGTACGCATTTGTCCTCCTTACACGAGGCATCACAACAACTTTTCATCAGGCAACGCCGGTCAACTGCTGTTTGTGTATGAGAAATCGGTTGGAAACGTTCCTCATGTTAGCACGTTGAAGGTGTCACCACCGATGCGAACCTTGTGTGAATGCTCTGAAAAGCTAATCATTTGCATATCACAGTATCTTCTTCCTGTCGGTTAAATTTTGCGTCTGTAGCATGTCGTCTTCGTGGTGTAGCAATTGTAATGGCCAGTAGTGTACTTTCCGGGTGAGTTTTATTTTGCCCACTGTCTATATATAGTTTGCGATGAGTTTCTCTGTCCCTTACATGAAAGTAAAGTGGTAGAGATGGAACAGAAGGGATCGTTGGGATTTGTGGACGGTGGTGTCATACAGTTTTAGTCCTGAACGTCTGGACAAGCAGTAGACTCAGGTGCTCAGAAGGTCCCACGGCAGTTGCTGACCCTCCGTCGGCCTACCTCCGTGTCGACGATGCGGCGGGCGAAGCCGAAGTCGGCGAGCTTGCAGTTGTAGTTGGAGCTGATGAGGACGTTCTCGCACTTGAGGTCGCGGTGAGCCACGTCCATCTCGTGCAGGTACTGCAGGGCGAGCGCCATCTGCCGCAGCCAGATGCGCGACTGCTCCTCCGACACGGCGCCGTTCTTCAGCACGAAGTCCAGCAGGTCGCCGCGCTCCGCGAACCGCATGAAGATGAAGTACTTGGCGCGCCGCTGAAACGCACCCAGGCCCGTAGTCATCTCCCAGAACTAGACTACTCGGCAGCTAAAGGGTAGAGCTACAGAGGTAAATCAATTATTGGCTATGGTTACCGCTTCTTCTAAAAACCTCTTCTTTAAAATTATACGTAGAAAAACAGTCTGGATCGCACAAATCATATTTATTGGTGACCGCTTTCAGTCCAAACACACATCTTAAAACCATACTCCAAAGCTGAAATGTGGAGACGGATCCACAGAGCGAGAACTGCAGAAATCTCCAGAGCTAAACTGAACCGCCAAAGAAACTGGTATATGCATGCGTATTCAAATACAGGGACATGTAAACAGGCAGAATACGACGCTGCGGTCGGCAACGCCTATATAACACAACAAGTGTCTGACACAGTTGTTAGATATGTTACTGCTGCTGCAATGGCAGGTTATCAAGATTTAAGCGAGTTTGAACGTGGCGTTATAGCCGGCACGCGAGCGATGGAACACAGCATGTCCGAGGTAGCAATGAAGTGGGGATTTTCCTGTACGACCATTTCACGAGTGTAGCGTAAATATCACGAATCCAGTAAAACATCAAATCTCCGACATCACTGCAGCCGGAATAAGATCCTGCAAAAATGGGACCAACGACGACTGAAGAGAATCATTCAACGTGACAGAAGTGCAGATTTCAATGCTGGGCCATCAACAAGTGTCAGTCTGCGAACCATTCAACGAGACGTCTTCGATATAGGCTTTCGGAGCCGAAGGCCCACTCGTGTACCTTTGATGACTTCACGACACGGAGCTTTACACCTCGCCTGGGCCCGTCGACACCGACACATAACTGTTGACGACTGGAAACGTGTTGCGTGGTCGGACGAGTCTCGTTTCAAATTGTATCGAGCAGATGGACGTGTACGGGTGTGGAGACAACATCATGAATCCATGGACCCTGCAAGTCAGCAGGAGACAGTTCAAGCTGGTGGAAGCTCTTTAATGGTGTGGGGCGTGTGCTGTTGGAGTGATATGAGACCCCTGCTACGCCTAGATACGAGTAACAGGTGACACGTACGTAAGCATCGTGTCCGATCATCTGCATCCATTCATGTCCATTGTGTTTAGTGGCAGTGACAGATGGTCATTGAAGAGGTTTGTGAGAAAAAATAAGAGGACGACAACTGCAAAAGTCACTGCAGAACTGAATATCACACTCGCCAACCATGTCAGCACCAAAACAACACGAATGGAGCTCCAAAACCAGGGAACTGCAGGGCGAACTGCAATTCCAGCACCACTCATCATTGATGCAAATACCCTCAGCGGAAAAACGTGGTCCCGAAGTCATAAAATCTGGACTATGCAGTAATGGAAGAAAGTAATTATGCGGATCAGTCTTGTTACACACTGTTGCCAAGCTCTGGTCGACTTACGTCACGGGAGTGTAACATGGCGTGGGTTAAATGACGGTTTTTGGCAGCCATATAATGCTATTCCATGGTCCACATGTGGGTCGCATTATTGCGGAGGACTGTGTGACCATTTTGATTGATCAGGTCCATGTGATGGTACAATGTTTGTTCCCCTGTGGTGATATTGTGTTCCAAGAAGACGGGGCCCTTGTTCACACATCTCGTATCGTCCACGACCGGTTTTATGAACACGGGTGTGAATTGTCGCATCTCCCTGACCGTCACAGTCACCAGTTATCAATATTATTGAGCCTTTGTGGTCTGCTATGGAGAGAAGGATGCCTGATTGCTATCTCCCTCCACCATCGTTAACACAACTTGCTACTATTTTGCAGGAAGAATGGCATAAGATTCCCTTGAAAACCATACAGGACCTGTATTTATCCATTCTGAGACGATTCGAAACTGTTCTGAATTCCAACAGTTTTACTACACCATATTAGGCATCGTAATGTGTTGTATTTTTGGAGTTTCCATATTTTTGTCTACTTCCTGTACAAGGAAACACCAGCGCAAATGATCTCAGAAGTGATTACCTGACAACTGAAAATTCACACAAAAAGGGAAAATAATCTTGCACTAATATTGAAATAGGCACACGTAAAATAGTAAAAGAAAGAAATAAAATTTCCTCCACCACCATTTAATCACACCGCAGTGAATGGTTTTGCTACAAAAGGGCTTAAGTCGAAGTCAAAACTTCTCCACTAAATTACAAAATTCCGTAATTCAATAATGTCTGAAAATCATTACACATACTGGGGTTCATGTTGCGTGAAATTATTAATCCAATTCGTTAAAAGGCATTCTAAACGTGGTACCTTCACTTTTCGCACATCTGGTGGTTGAACCGCGTAAAAATCCCTACTCAAGTCCACGATGAACAAAATTCAGATCTCGTGATCGAAAAACGAAATTCACTTCCGGATTACAAGCTAGTCGTTGGTGACTAATTCCGACTTAGATCATGTAGACTTTAACTAGGTTCTGAGCGAGGCATGTTACTCGAAATCACCAACTTGTTTGTACCAGGTATTTCATTTACATCAGTACTGTCACGTTCTCAAATTGAATAAAGCACTACTTCTAAATAAAGGCGCGGTGAGTCTAAAGAAACACCAGTGCTGATGGTACATGACCCATACTGATACAAACAAAGGGTAGACTCAAATACAGACATTAATCGTAAGAATTACTAAAAAAAAAATTCACGATTCGAAACGAAAAACACTCCCGCACAAATAGCGAATTTAAGGAGGCAGTTTCGTAACTGAAGACAAGTGTCTGCCCTCACTAACCGGAGCACAAAACGTACCGAACTGTTTTCGAAAGAACACCCATTGTTATCACATCGGCGTTCCGGCCAAGACTGAGCTTCCCAAGACGCCAGCCACTGGTAATTTCCCTGAGGACCCGTTTTTTTAAACGAGTAGGTGTGGATACCCAATGGTTCGGGGAGGCACAAGAACGACAAACGCTTTCGGACGCAGAGAAGAACCTGTGAATCGTTCAGATATGCCAGCCAACTGCGGCCGATGTCAAAACTTTACTTAAGGGAATTGGGTGGATCTCACTACCAACATTTCGCTTAGAAACAAACGAGAGCGCTTTCACTCGAAACTATGCTCCTCGCCAAGCCTCACCGGAGAAGTTTAGCAAGGTTGGCATTACGTTACCAGACAGCACAAGGAAGTCTACTTCCCTCACCGGCTGAACTGACATACACCCACACGTTAACACAGGGGGACAATTACTGAGCTATATGAAATAAAATCTTCATAACTTCTGAACGGTTTGCATTAGGACGTTCAAATTGCACGTTTGGAGACGGGGCATGATGAGAATTAGTATGCATATGTTTGGTTTGGTTTAGTGATGGGGCCATTTGAATGGGATCGTGAATAAGCAAAATTGGCTCATTTGGGGTATGAGAACCCGCATTTCGCGACTCTTCACCCTCAACGGATGACTGTGTGGTGCGCAATGTCCATTTACGGAATAATCGATGTGGTATTCCTTGATCTCATGGCATGGCATGGCATGACATCTTTGAACGATTCTTTTTTATCATAATGATATGTAACGAGACAGTTTACAAGATATGTATACATGATAGTGTTAACGTAAATGAACATATTTTTAATTTTAATCCTATTGATGCAACTACGATTTTTTATTCTTTTTTACTAGCTACCAGTTTTTTTTATAGAAATTCGTCAATGGAATAGAAGTAGTCGTCCATGAGAAATGATTTTAAATCAGATTTATAACTTGCTTCGCTGTATCTAAAACATTTTATGTTATTGAGAAAATGATCGAAGATTTTTGTTGCTGCATATTGAAATCCTTTCTGAGCCACTGGCAGCTTTAACAGTATGTAATAGAGGTTGATTTTCCCTCTGGTGTTGTAGGTATTGAAATTACTGTTCTTCTCAAATTGTGATACATTATTTATGGTCCATTTCATTATCGAATATATGTACTGTGACGGAGCAGTTAAAATGATTAGCCCCTTGAAGAGGTGGCTATATGACGTCTGTGAACACCACATATTATTCTTACTGCTTGCTTGTCTGCAATCAATAGTTTCTTTCTAAATGATGAGTTACCCCAGAAAATTATTCTGTAAGACATTATTGAGTGGAAATAGGCAAAATATGTCAGGATACCGATACGATTATTTTGAAGATTAGTAATTATATGAAGAGCAAGAGTAGCTCAACTTAACTGTTTGAGAAGCTCAGTGATATGCTTCTTCCAGTTGAAGCTTTCATCAATATGCGCACCCAAATATTTGGAGCATTCCGCCCTCTTTACTGAATCCTGCTCATGTGTTACATCATTTATTTGTATTTGTTGCACAGAACAGATTTGGTGTCTTTTCCAGAATTTAGGGAGAGTCCATTTTCAGAGAAACACTTAATAATAGTTTTGAAAATATCATTTACCAACTGTTCTGTTGCTTTCTCTCTAATATGAATTATTGTAGCACTGGTATTGTCTGCAAAGAGCATCAATTTTGTTTGTTGAATGTTAATTCGAAGGTCATTCACATATATAAGGAATAGGGGTGGACCCAAAATTGAACCCTGTGGGCTTCCCTTTATCTGAATTATTCAGTACGACTTTTTGGATTATGTTTGTTAAGAATGATTCAAACCAGCTGTGAAAAAGTCATCAGTTCTCTAAAACTTGAGTTTTTCTAAGACATTAACATGATATACATAATAAAATGCCTTGGAAAGATCACAAAAATACCGACTCGTGATATATTATTACTTGAGGCTTGTACTATTTTATGAGTGAATGTATAGATAGCATTGTCAGTCGAGTAACCTTTCTGGACTCCACTCTGTGATATGCTAAGTAACTGTTTTCACTTAATCTGTTAGTATTGGTTTTTCCATCTTCAGTTCACTGCAACTTAATGAAAGAGAATTTTACATCAGACATGTTTTGCTTTCATTTATAAAGTATCTTCCTTGGTTATTCTGCGAACTGGATTCACATGTTTGTACATTTTTTGGTTGTTTTAGATTAAAAACAGCGTTTTGTTTATAAAGTTGAAGTTCAAGTAAC
This sequence comes from Schistocerca cancellata, assembly GCF_023864275.1. Taxonomy (NCBI): domain Eukaryota; kingdom Metazoa; phylum Arthropoda; class Insecta; order Orthoptera; family Acrididae; genus Schistocerca; species Schistocerca cancellata. The sequence goes on from NC_064628.1 coordinate 378,965,584, forward strand.
TTACAATGTTTCCTTACATATTCTCCATACTACTGCTCCTTCCCTCCTAGCTAGCAGTGGTTGATGTCGAAAGACTTCGTTTCACGTATACACTTCGCAGTTTTTGAAATTCTGCAGTATTTCTTGAGCTGTGTTAGGGTTATTTACACTCCACTTTTGTAATTAATTTTGACAATTGTTGTGGAAGATGGCCATCAAACAAACGTATTATGTTTCCAAAGTGTGCTATTATTCTCAAGCACATTTCTTTTTCGAATATTTTGGAAGAAGATCTTAGTAAGGAAATTGGATGATAACTGTGTAAGGCTGTGTTGTCAAATTCTTCATGAAGTGGTTTAACAGTTGAGAAACTGTTGGGAAAATTACATCCGGCAGCAGCTGCTGCCAAAACTTCTGCTGTGTCACGCTACAGCACCTAGAATGTAGAGGGGTTCTGGTGGTACTCCAATGAGGGTAAAGATGGTCAAAGATGGTTAGACCCTCACGTCGTACTCCGGACGGCTAGGTATGGGTCGGTCCTACTGCCCAGATGCTTCGGTGGCAGGCAACGGCTCATGTGGATGACGTCACATTACTGTCCAGCTGTTCGAGTGCTGACAGCTGGTTCAAGTGGATGTACATGCTCTGCTACCTGCTGAATTTGCAGTGGTTGCGGCATTTGCATGTCGTGTCAAATCATCTGGAATAGAGCCAATGGTCGGCTGCCATAACCACCAGTGGGTCAGTGTTTCCCAGTGGCCGGTCTGATTTCGTCACGCGGTAGACTGCAATGCGGAACAGGTATCAGTCCACTCAGCACGTGGGTCGCTGACCGGCAACTTGGCTGACTCCAGTGCGGCCTGATACTGTCGTGGCGCTCCACGTCTGGCTTTGTGTCCTGTCATGACTTTTGCCCTTTACAGAACGCACTGCCACATGGCTATGCAAATGGTAGCATTTATGGATACACTTCTACATGTCATCTGAGGGCGTCTGATTTGTTTTCTTTCTCTCTCTTGTTGCAGGCAGCGTAATTCAGGAGTGCTGCTGTCACTATGCAGGAGAAAGCGCATTGTGTTCTGATGTTTCGTGAAATACTCTCGCATATTATAGTTCAACAACAGTTTTGAAGTGCCAATATCTTAGAGGAAAGATTAAGGAAAGGCAAACCTACGTTTCTAGCATTTGTAGACTTAGAGAAAGCTTTTGACGATGTTGATTGGAATACTCTCTTTCAAATTCTGAAGGTGGCAGGGGTAAAATACAGGGATCGACAGTCTATTTACAATTTGTACAGAAACCAGATGGCAGTTATAAGAGTCGAGAGGTATGAAAGGGAAGCAGTGGTTGGGAAGGGAGTGAGACAGGGTTGTAGCCTATCCCCGATGTTATTCAATCTGTATATTGAGCAAGCAATAAAGGAAACAAAAGAAAAATTCGGAGTAGGTATTTAAATCCATGGAGAAGAAATGAAAACTTTGAGATTCGCCGATGACATTGTAATTCTGTCAGAGACAGTAAAGGACCTCGAAGAGCACTTGAACGGAATGGACAGTGTCTTGAAAGGAGGGTATAAGATGAACATCAACAAAAGCAAAACGAGGATAATGGAATATAGTCGAATTAAGTCGGGTGATGCTGAGGGAATTAGATTAGGAAATTAGACACTTAAAGTAGTAAAGGAGTTTTCCTATTTGGTGAGCAAAATAACTGATAATGGTCGAAGTAGAGAGGATATAAAATGTAGACTGGCAATGGCAAGGAAAGCGTTCCTGAAGAAGAAAAATTTGTTAACATCGAGTATAGATTTAAATGTCAGGAAGTCGTTTCTGCAAGTATTTGCATGGAGTGCAGCCATGTATGGAAGTGAAACGTGGACGATAAATAGTTTAGACAAGAAGCGAACAGAAGCTTTCGAAATGTGGTGCTACAGAAGAATGCTGAAGATTAGATGGGTAGATTACATAACTAATGAGGAGGTATTGAGTGGAATTGCGGAGAAGAGGAGCTTGTGGCACAACTTGACTAGAAGGTGGGATCGGTTGGTAGGACATGTTCTGAGACATCGAGGGATCACCAATTTAGTATTGGAGGGCAGCGTGGAGGGTAAAAATCGTTAAGAGACACCAAGAGATGAATACACTATGCAGATTCAGAAGGATGTAGGCTGCATTAGGTACTGGGATATGAAGAGGCTTGCACAGGATAGAGTAGCATGGAGAGCTGCATCAAACCAATCTCAGGACTGAAGACCACAACAACAACAACATCATAGTCGAGATCGGCCAGACGTGAAGAGCACCATACTGTGGTAGGAAAAGTTTAAGGAGACTGGCAGTGCTGGTGACAAAGGACGAAGCGGTAGATTTTGAGTGAGCGACGGCATTGTTGATATCTCGCTTACAGCATTCTAATGCAGTCCGCAGAAATGGACGATTTGTGTTTCCAGAGGAACAGGTATACCTCAGAGCACTATGGTGAAGAATTCACACAAACAGTTGCATTTCCAGGCACAAAAAGTGCACCTCGTGCGTAGGTCCAGACATGAGTTTGCTAGGTACAAGCTGAAACCAATCAATGCAGACAATGACTACCTTAATAAAGTTTATTTTTCGGATGAAGTGATTTTTCACATTTCGCGGAAAGTAAACAGACGTAATATCAATGTCTCTGGGGATCGGAGAACCTACATATTGTAATACAGCAGATAAGTAACCAAAAGTGAATGTGTGGTGTGCATTAATGCACAAAACTATTATTGGACCATATCCATGGTAGGTATTGAAAACCTCGTAACTCCATTTTGTTAAATTTTGCAGCTTAAGCGAAAACGGTTTCTTACAAAATAGTATAAAGTGATAAAGAAAGTTCCTACATGTGTAACTGTATAGTAGAGGCCTATTTATTGATAAGTTAGAGAAATTCATGCACTCATAAGTCTCTCCTTGATTCTGGAAGTACAGGTTACTGGAATTACGAGGTTTCAGAGACAGATGGAGTCACGAGGTTTTCATTGCCTACAATCGATATGCGTACGCGTAATTTCGCGGCGATGTGCATTGAACAAATTTCTCTCGAGCTTCTGGCCATGTCAAGCCGGTTAAAATCTACGAGTTTTCGGACTAGTGTTGCTCGCCCATTGTTAAGTGATCACTGTCTGACAGTCACCACTAGACAATGGCCAAGGAGTACTCGGTCTAAAGATCTAGGACTTTAAACCACTTGAAGTGGCTGGAAGCTCGAGAGAATTTTATCAGTATTATTCGATCGCTCTTTTTCACTGAATCTACCATTATGGCAGCAGTTTACCTGGACATCTTGTAGCTTTACGTTACACCTCAATTACATGAATTTCAACCGAGGGTAGTGTCTAAACAAGATAGTTCACCAGCGAACTGGGAATTATTTGTTCACCCATTATTGGATGAAATGTATCTGGAAAAATGGATCAGTAGAGACTGTTCAACATCATGGGCACCATGTTCAAAAAACATAACCCCTCCTGATTGTTTTGTGGGATTACTTTAAGGATAAGGTAATATAGCATTTGTAGACTTAGAGAAAGCTTTTGGCAATGTTGATTGGAATACTCTCTCTCATATTCTGAAGGTGGCAGGGGTAAAATACAGGGACCGACAGGCTATTTACAATTCGTACAGAAACCAGATGGCAGTTATAAGAGTCGAGAGGCATGAAAGGGAAGCAGTGGTTGGGAAGGGAGTGAGACAGGGTTGTAGCCTATCCCCGATGTTATTCAATCTGTATATTGAGCAAGCAATAAAGGAAACAAAAGAAAAGTTCGGAGTAGGTATTAAAATCCATGGAGAAGAAATGAAAACTTTGAGATTCGCCGATGACATTGTAATTCTGCCAGAGACAGTAAAGGACCTCGAAGAGCACTTGAAGGGAATGGACGGTGTCTTGAAAGAAGGGTATAAGATGAACATCAACAAAAGCAAAACGAGGATAATGGAATTGTTTCTTATGAGTAAACTCTTATGGCACGAAAGAGATGCTGTAGAGGCAGTGAAGGAGGAGATGTTGACAAAGACATGAAGTGATACTGACTATCGGCTAGACGATCTAAGGGCAGCGGACGGAGCACATGTGGAAGTACACCCATAGAACCCTTACGAATTAAACTACCATTTGCAACAAACGGCACAGCTGTATATAGCGCAGTTATTTAGAAGTAAATTTTTGTAATCAAGAAAAGGTTTTACATACACTTTGTATACTGAACCCACTAAATGGCCGAACATGGACATCGCACTGCTACACCATACATCACACCTAGAAAGCCTATGTCAGCGTCGCCTAAAGTTTTGCTTCACCAAAATTCTACTAGTCAAAATTCTCGAAAACCGTGCACCCTGCCTCGTCTCCAGTATCCGTCTACCACACTCCACCACAGTCCTGTATGTTATTTTAATTTCCCCTTTTCTTCTCCCACACTGAACATCTTCAGGTACTAGACACGCTCCATAATCTTGACACCGACCACCCTATCGCCCCATTCCAAATTCTTCACCCGCGTCTTCAGCCATACCTGCACTTCCCACTAAATTTACAGCTAATCACTTCCTACATCCGGTCCCACCTGAACTTTAATCGCCTCCGACTACCTGTCGATGAAATTCATTCTTGAATCTACCCATCCTTCCAGCTTTAACAGAACACTGCTCTCCTTCTCCATATAAGAGACCCTCTGAATTCCCTCTTCCCTGCTCTGCCTAGCCTTCTTTTCCCTTTGCAAGCACTTAGTTTGGAGTCTTCCTCCCTCCAAATCTTTTTCAAGACTTTTTCTCCATGTTCTTTTCAAGACACCTGTCCTCCAACAACCCTCTTCACTCTCTTTACCTTCAGTAAAGTGAAGTGCTACGCCTTTGTTTCTATGCAGAAAAGTAAAGCACCTAGACAACATGATTGTATGTCAATGTAACTTCGTACACATATACATCATCGGCGCGTAAATGAATGACAAGAGTTCCTATTAGGACATATAATGGACGTGAATAACGTCTGACTTTGAGTGATTTCATTGAAGGACTCGTACATTCCACGTATACGTGTTAGTCAGCGTTATCAGCACACGGCGTTTGATAGGGGCTTAATTGTGGATCTCCAGTTAGCCAGCTAATAGAATACTGCAATATCCAGATTTGTACGGCATTCGGATGTGACAGTGGTCCGATGTTGGACCGCATCTAAACATGAGGGCAGACATACTCGCATCAAATTTACGATCGACCACATGTGACGAATACAAGGAAGGACTGACATCCTGTGACCAGCTGCATCGCAACCTTTTCACATACGTGCCTGCTATCCAAGAACAAGTAATGGACCCCCAGAAACATTCTGTACCAGCATGTACGATTGTCAGAGACTAGCAGTAACTGGACTAGGGAATTAATGCCCCTTGTGTAGACTGCCATTAACACCACAACGTAAATGTCTGCGTTTTCAGTGGTGTCGTAACTGGGAAGCAAGGAAATCCTGCGTTTTCATGTGTTACCTCTGATGCGACAGTATTGTGGTGAAATTCTTCAACAGGACAATGCTCGTCCACACACGGCATATCTCTCAGTGAACTGTCTGCGTGGTGCTAACGTACTCCGTGGCCACAAGGCTGCCCAAATATTTCTCCAATAGGAAGCTTTTGGGAGCTGCTCGGACGTCAATTTCGAACCAGAGCCAGTATTCAGGATTTCAAGAACCAGTCACAACATGCTGGGTCAGCTGACTTCAGGAGAGGAAACAGCACCATTATGACAACCTCCCAAGCAAATCAGTGCATACACACATGCCAGAGAGGGGCAACGTCTTACTGATGAAATAGCTCATACTGCCAAATTCTTTGTAAATTTGACTCGATTTTTTAATTGCTGAATTACATTCCGACTCAACCCGTGAAATATCATTTCATTTCCTCCTTCCCCTCCGAGTGCTTCACTTCTTTCGCCTTTCAGTCTACGTTAAACAAAACTAACTTGAAATATTTAACCAAAAATAACATGGAAACTGTACGCGATGAAACGATGAAAATTCGCGTAGATGCAAACGTTCCCAAAACAACTCACCACACAACGAAGCATGTAGGCGAAAGAAACAACTGATTAGAACTTGTAACTCTGGCCATGAATAAACTTTAAATGTAAAGAAGAATCACACAAGGAGCATTAAAAAAAGGTTGCGTTCGTAGTAGCCATTTATCCTCAGCGTAACCGCCGAAATTACTTTCCTTAGACAGGAAACGAATAGCTGCTCGCCTGAGAGTTAGTCAACCCGCAATGCTGCTATGCGTCCGTAATAAACTAAATTCCAGGCTGTAACGTCGCGAGTTAATGCGCGGTAACATTCTTTGCTATAGAGCCTGCAGTTTTGGAGCCGGAGGCTGTGAAGGAAACCGCAAGTTATGTCCTTTCAATGAGTCATGTACACCTGCTGCTACTGCAGCGTGAGAACGGCTCCGGTGTCACTTCGAGCGACTGTATATTCATGCCACCTATGAACCTAAATAAATGATATTAAACATTATTGAATCATTTTCAAAATCGGTACACTATCTTTTATTATTCAGGAGAAGATTGAGTAAAAATTTCACCATTATAACTATCATAGTTTCAGAGCTAGAAAAAATTACTAAAAAGTCAAAAACCGACACTTAGGGAACTAAATTCAGTTAGGAAAATATCATAGTTTATCTTTTGGTATCATTAAAAAAAACATAATAAGAACTCTCAGTGTGCAGAATTAATTAACTGAGATTCTCATATTAAAACTTCAATTATTTTTCCTTTTCGAAGTATAAAAATCAGACAAAATTATTATTTGTGTCTAATATTGTTGTGGGAATAAATGTGAGTAAATGAGAATGTGTACGTGGGAACTCGTCAGATTTAAATGTTGCATTATATACTGTTTTAAGTAACTGGCAAGAGTTACACAAGCCTGTTGTAGTAAAATGATCCAAGGGAATTTACCCCACTTTGCTGCTGACATATTCTAGGTGTGATTGCTATTGTATCAGAGCAGCCAGAAAGTCAGCTGGAATGAAGTCTCTATGTAAAGAATATTTTCAGAATTGTTGCCTTTCCGTTTCCGTCCATTAAACATTACTTTAATATTTGCATGTCAGATTGACACAAATGTGTCTGTGTATAAAGATTGGTGCAGCCTATTTTTGGCGCGAGGATTATCATGAGCGAGCATTCTGATTGGCAGCGAGTATGATCAGCCAATCAGAATTGAGACGGTTCCCGTTCGTTACCTGATAGTTATACTGGGAGTGAGGCTGCAAGAAGGGAATCACTCACCAGCTTGGGTCGCGGAAGGACATGTTAAATGTGATGTTTCTCATTATGTGTAAAATGAAGGAATATTGACTTTCTCGCGTTTGATACGTGTCGTGACAAACGCTGATGTAGTTACGGACAATTCAGCGAAGTTTGGAAGTTTTGGAATTGTTTAGTTGGAAAGATATTCAGGTGTGAAAATTTGGCCTTCATAGTATCTGCGTGGCATGTTTCAGTACTCAGCCACTGAGTATTTGTGGCGAGCAGTTTCTTTTTTAGAAATCCACAAGAAGGACCGAATGTAATAACTCAAATCTGTGGTGAAATTAAAGACTGTGATAACGTTGTTTAGTTCGGTTCGGGTTTGGACAAAATGGTTCAAATGGCTCTGAGCACTATGGGACTTAACATCTGTGGTCATCAGTCCCCTAGAACTTATAACTACTTAAACCTAACTAATCTAAGGACATCACACACATCCATGCCCGAGGCAGGATTCGAAACTGCGACCGTAGCGGTCACGCGGTTCCAGACTGAGGCGCCTAGAACCGCACGACCACACCGGCCGGCGGGTTTGGACAGATTTCTGGCTGCTGTGCGAGTGAAATGTGTGTATGAATTGTGAACTAAACTCCTCCCGAACAGGCCATGAAGGCCCAACGGTACCGACCGGCCGCCGTGTCATCCTCAGCCCACAGGCGTCATTGGATGCGGATATGGAGGTGCATGTGGTCAGCACACTGCTCTCCCGGCCGTATGTCAGTTTCCGAGACCGGAGCCGCTACTTCTCAATCAAGTAGCTCCTCAGTTTGCCTCACGAGGGCTGAGTGCACCCCACTTGCCAGCAGAGCTAGGCAGACCGGATGGTCACCCATCCATGTGCTAACCCAGCCCGACAGCGCTTAACTTCAGTGATCCGACGGGAACCGGTGTTACCACTGCGGCAAGGCCGTTGGAGTATGAATTGTGAACTGTAAGAAAATAGCCAATAGTTTAAATGTGTACTGAATAGTACCATTTCTGTGGCTATCAAGGACAAAATAAACATTATTGTGTGGAAATTTCGGACATTACTTTCTAACTTTCCAGAAGCAAATCCGTCTTCTTACTGCCCGATAAAATTGAATAACAGATTTTCTACAGAGCTTTATTTCATAACTAGAGTTGCGTGGACTCAGTAACTGTAGATATTAGGTGGTGTTTTTTTTTATCAACGCTGCTTTTACACCATCTTGTAAGTATCTACGTTTCCGAGTAAAGGGACATCGAGCAGACGCCGTTCTGAGGCAGGTGAATTTTAATTTGCAGACTGCACAAACAAATCCCGCCCCGCCGCACAGGCGGCGTGAGCCGGTCAGTGACCTGGAGGCAGCCTAACTGAAGTTTAAGGACGCCAGTAGTTAATCTGTTGTTAGATCATTGTAGCGTGGAGTGGGTGGAAAATAAAGCTAATTGGGTAAGCAATATTTGAGTTTTAATTGCATTACTTTGAACACGAACCGATTACAGAATTACAAGATGTGTTTCAAGTGTGACATACACATCAGTGATATGCAGATAATTCATTACACACCAGTTCACATTACACCACATGTACCACATGTCAACATACTACAAATCCTTGGTTACTAAGTTCTAACAATTTTAGGGTGAAAATTTCTTTTTAAAAAACAAGCTATATAGCCTGTAATGTCATCTTTCGTGGTAACGTGTCTCGTGAACATTTGTCTATACGGCAATGATCGTTGTTTTATGACACGAGGTTTCTAATTTATCGTCGCAAATCATATTAAGAGTCAGCACCCTTCAAGGCACCTAGATACCTCAGAAATCACTTTAGACCTTGTAGTGTATATGTACGTTTCCCTATATATTTGTGGCAAGGAATTCAATCACACCGGTTGTCATATGACATCGTTTGTAAGACACCAATCCAACCGCATTTATCCATGAAAATGCTGGTTGTGCTCCGCGGCTGTGAATCAGACTGCTTGAAGAAATACAGAAATCAGGCATTTTACATATAGCTTGATTTACACCAATACACGTTTCGGGCTACCATCCATCTGCAGTTGGCTTAACACTACCTTTTTGTTCACTTCTTTTCGACCGCTGCTGCTGCCTTTTGCAAAACAACGATTCCTTTATCTAGCAAGATCTCCGACTCGTATATTTACGGTCAATTAATAGTTAAGTGAACTTAGTTTTGTTCTGTAATTTGTACTTGCTTGTTTCGTATTTGTATACGTAGCACTCACACTTCTAGTTCAATTATACACTGATGCAGCAGAGTTTTCTCCATGTGAACGACTTATGTGTCTGTTTAAAATGGAAAATACACTTCAATTCAAAATACAAGTTTATTATACATTAAGAAGCCACATGTAGAGTCAGTTACGTGCATAGGGCCAATGTTGCCGACCTTAAAACGTGCTACACGCCTCTGTATAATTGAAAAAATGAATAAGATAACGCTTGAAAAAAAAATTACGCATGCAGGAGGGAATCAGGAACCGAAATCAAAGTTCGTGCATTTAGACGGCATGTGACATTATTGTACTGACCACAAAATAAAGTCAAATTTACAAATAACTTGACAGTACACTGATCAGATAGAAGATTATGACCACGTATCTAATAGCCGGTATGTCCGTCTTTGACACGGACAATAGCGAAGACGCATCGTGGCATGGAAGCAGTGAGGCTTTGGTAGGTCGCTGGAGGGAGTTGGCTCCACATCTGCACACACGAGTCTCCTAATTCCCGTAAATTCTGTGGAGGGAGGCGATGAGCTCTTATGCCACGCCCAATCACATCCCAGATGTGTTCGATGGGGCTCACATCTGGCGAGTTGAGGGGCCAACACATCAAGTGCAACTCATCAGTGTGTTCCTCGAAACACTTCATCACACTCCTGCCCTTGTGACATGGCGTATTATCTTGTCATAAGGAAACATGATCGTCATGAATGGGTGTACGTGTCTGCAACCAGTGTACGATACTCTTAAGCCGTCATAGAGGCTTTGACAAGGTTCACTGGTGCCATCGATGCCCACGTGGATGTTCCCCAGACCATAATAGAGCCGCCACCAGTTTGTCTTCGTCCCGCAGTGCAGGTGTCAAGGAGTTGTCCCACTTGAAGACGACGGATTCGCACCCTCCCATCGGCATGATCAAGAAGATATCGGGATTCATTATACCATGCAACGCTCTGTCACTGCGCCAACGTCCAGTGCCGATGGTTACGTGCCCATTTCAGTTGTAGTTGCCAATTCGTGATGTTAACCTTGACACACGCATGGGTCGTTGGCTGCGGAGGCTCATCGTTATGGATGTTCGGTGCACTGTGTGTTCAGATAAACTTGTACTCTGCGCAGCATTAAAGTCTGATGTTAGTTCCACCACAGTTCGCCGCTTGCCCTGTTTTACCAGTCTGTCCAGCCTATGAGTCCAAGATCTGTAATGAGGGGTGGCCGCCCAACACCACGACTTCTGGACGTCGTTTCACCTTGGTTTCGCCACGTTTGGAAGACACTCACCACAGCACTCGTCGAACACCCGACGCGTCACGCAGTTTTAGAAATGCTCGTGTCGAGCCTCCAGGTCATCAGAATCTGCCTACGGTGAAACTCAGACAGATCACGCGCCTTCTCTATTCCATACACAGACAACAGGCTCGCCGATACTAAATATACCGTGCGTGTGTCTGACTAGCAGTCATTCCTCGCCAGGTGATGCTGCTATCGCCTGGACAGGTTTGCATCGATAGTAGGTCGGTGGTCATAATGTTCTGTCTGACCAGTGTATGAGCCCATTTATCAGTATGATTTTTGACCCTCTCTGGCCTGGATGCAGGCACTGGTTCCGTTGGGAAGGGTTTCGTAAGGCCGTTGTATCCTTTCTCGAGGCAAGTTTGCCCACCGCTGTTGTAACTGACCCTTGATAACCCGGATACTTGTGTTGGTACTGGAGCCAGGTGGTGGGGGTCTCGCGACAACGGAAAATCCGAACCACGATTCTATAAAACCACCAACATCCCGTCATTTTCTCGCAATATTCGTATATTCGTACAGTTTACGGCAGTCCTCAGCTGACTTATGTTTGCATCCGCGATCGTCCATGGTCCGTCTTCGCCGCCGGTGAGACGACATGTGAACAGCTTCCTTGTGGTGAGCCGCCCCGTCATTGCACTCCCTTGCGGTATGGAACACTGCCGGGCAGTTGCTAACAAACAATTGACATTTGCCGACGAACGACTGCCAATTCCTACGGAACAATGGACCAATGACAGTAAAAGGAAATGTAGAGGTTGGGACGTGTTAACTTGTGCCAAGTGTGTGCACGAACGCTCTCTGTGTATTCGACAGGTCATGCAGTACGGTGTTTGACGACGGTTGGTGTGGAACCAATTAGTGCGGCATTCTGTGAGCTACGGCAACATGTCTGCAAGACATAATCTGAGTGCTTAGGATTGTGGACGAGCTTTCAGACGGCTTAAAGTCGATCAAAATATTACCGTTGTTCATAATTCTTCCGGGTTATATGGCCGTGGTCCATGGAATTCTTCTATTCCTAACGTTTCGTCCAATACTACGTTGGACATCCTCAGAGGTATGGCTGGTCCTGCTGAGACCACGGTCATATAACCCGGAAGAATTGTCAACAACAGTACCATCCGGTCGTGAAAGCCTTCATTGTATGATTCAAAGTGTTACTGCTGTGGCCACAGTAATGGACATGTTCAAAAGTGTCATATCGCCTTTAAAAAAAGCCGCTGATGGTGGAAATGCTACATAAAAACACGCTGGTGGTCGTTGACGAACCACCACACCGCAAGAGGGCGATACGTGGCCCTAGTGGCGAAAAGAAACGGACATCTCACTCCTACCGGTACATGTGCCTCTGGGAGAACCATTTTGCGGCGGCTATAATAGACTGGTTTATACTCTCGCAAGCCTGTTAAATTATCCCACTCGCATCATGTCATTGTCGAGAAAGAGTTGGTTAGTCCATGGAGCATGTTAGTTGGAGTCACCAACAGTACTCCGAAGTGATGTTCTCCGACGAATACCGCTTCACTGCCGCAAGTGATTCTGGTCACGAGTTAGAGTGGAGCGAGAGAGGGGAACACGTTACACACCACAGAATGTTCATCAACGTCATAGGTATGGCCCAGGCATTATGATGTAGGAAGGCATTTATGCATAACTGCCGAACACCGTTGCATATCTTTAACCGAGGTACCGTTGCAGCACAGTGGTACTGCAGGGAGACTATTCTGGTTGGTGTTTATCTGTTTAGGGGTGCGATAGGACCCAACTTTCTGTTTATGGACGACAATGCCTTCCCAGACAATACCTATGAGTTGTTGGGTACACTGGGGAGTGAAGATACTGAACGCATGGAACGGTCAGAGTACCCTAGACCTGAACCCTATAGAGCAAGCGTGGGATGCTGTTGGCAGATGTGTGTCTCAATGAACACCCCCTCCCCCAACCGTGCAAGAACTGAAAACCACCTTGAGAGAGCAGGGATACAATATCCCCCAAGAAATTCTCAATTGTTTGGTAACAGTTGGAAAATGTGCAGTAGTGTCCGACTGGGGCCTGTTCCTCACTGAGAGCTGGATATCGACCTTTATGATGGGAATCTGACCTGTGTCAAACGTGAACGTTATTTACGTCTGTTATTCTGTTTTCCCGTGTGGTGAAATCTGTATCAATTTTCGTTAAAAGTATGCCACTTCACCTCTATTACGTATGTACTGTGTTTCATGTCGACCATCATTGCCTGTGATTATTCCTGTCGAAAATTTTCTTTAGTAATTTTCAAGTAATGTCCATTGCTTTCACACGGGTTAGGGCTTTCTTAAAGTGATACAATGACAATGGCTACTAACTGTAGTAGAGCAACGTGATGTAATTACGTTTCCTCAAGAACGAATATGTGTGTGTGTGTTGTGTGTGTGTGTGTGTGTGTGTGTGTGTGTGTGCCTTTCTTTCTTGTGTACTGCTTCAGTCAAATTCAGAGCACCCTTTACCCACACTATTGAATATGCTAAACTCTGTAATAAACTTCGGGTACTTGTTCTCCAATGACAAATTTGTGTTGAGCAACGGCATTAGGGAGGCATTACCTTATTCCATGAGGGATACAGTCCCTAACAGTAAAATTACAGCATACGAACCTCTTCTGCAAGCAGGAAAAGAAATACGCGTTGTCTGTGCAATGGGTAAATTACTGTTACCTGTGAATTAAGTTCACTTGCACGACATCATCTTCACCTGTTAACACCCAGCTAAATCTATTCTACCCTCCTCCACCCCAGACATACTACAAAGGACAGAGTATAGACTGTGGACTCTATTTTGGCAATGTTATGTAAATCTTCACATCCATCTTCACTGCAGGATAGAGACGAAACCATCGGTGCGCCAAGGAAAAGGCAAGATTTCCCAAGATCAAAGTGGCAACCAAACAAATACAAATTTGGTAGTGATAACTGAAGCCACAATACTTCCCTTCACCCTCGACAGATCCACAGATTAGCACAATCGCAGATAATCGTATCTAGAAATGTGGGCGAATTCCATAATGAAAAAAAAACTCTCTACCCCACATTCCAGGACGGGACAAGTAGACACTCCCCATGCCCTCCTGCCCCCTCTTCCCCTCATCTCTGACTCCCAACACCCCTCCCCCCACCTATGGTCGGAACTATAAATCTGCAGGTACATTTACAAGGGTTATGAAAATTGCATATTGTCGACAACGAACCACGGCAATGTTGCCAGCTAACATTTCCGGCCGCATGAACTGCAGCGATATTTCTGGCATTATTACACCAGTTGTCGGGCGATTTTTCCGGCAAAACATTCAAGGCCAGGATATGTTTACAAGGGCAGCTAAATAGACGAAAGTGAGCTACTGGAAGTGAATCAAGCTCGCCTGCATTTGCATTCCAAAAGGAAAAAGTTAGCGTGGAAAGCAGAAATTGAGCGTAGTGAATGCGTTCTTATTTAAGACAATTGTTTCCGGAACTTTAATTCGTGAACTGATACTGGATAGATATCACTCCCAGAATATTGAAACACGAGTTTGAATGTATCGTCCGAAATCAGTGCATAAGACCGATACCAGACTCTACACCATTTACAACCAAATTGGCAATCGCCTTTAGTTTTGGCCACTGGTGATTGACAAATAAGTTTGATGTATCTCTTTAAACTGTAGGCCTGCTTCTCATCGATATGTCTTCATATTAGGTGTTCGCGACACTCTTCTGGAAGGAATCGACGAAGTCATAAAAGATGCCCGTTTTTCTTTTAATTAGACACACTGAAAGGCCAAAGAAACTGCTGTAGGCATGCTTATTCAAATACAAACACATGTAAACAGGCAGAATACGACGCTGCGGTCGGCAACGCCTATATAAGACAACAAGTGTCTGACGCAGTTGTTAAATCGGTTGCTGCTGCTACAATGGCAGGTTATCAAGATTTAAGTGAGTTTGAACGTGATGTTATAATTGGCGCACGAGTTATGGGGGACAGCATCTCCGAGGTAGCGATGAAGTGAGGATTTTCGCGTACGACCATTTCACAAGAGAACGGTGAATATCAGGAATCGGGTAAAACATGAAATCTACGACATCACTGCGACCGGAAAGAGATCCTGCGAGAACGGGACCATCTACGACTGAAGAGAATCGTTCAATGTGACACAAATAGAACCCTCCCGCAAACTGCTGCAGATTTCAATGCTCGGCGATCAACAAGTGTTAGCGTGCGAACCATTCAACGAAACATCATCGATATGGCCACTCGGAATCAAAGGCTCACTCGTGTACCCTTGATCACTGCACGACACAAAGTTTTACGTCTCGCCTGGGACCGTAAGGACCGACACTGGACTGTTGATGACTGGAAACATGTTGCCCGGTCGGAAGAGTGTCGTTTCAAATTGAATCGATCGGATGGATATGTACGGGTATGGAGACAACCTCATGAATCCATGGACCTTGCATGTGAGCAGAGACTCTTCAAGCTGAAGACTATGTAATGGTGTGAGGCGTGTGCAGTTGTAGTGATATGGAAACCCCTCATACTTCTACATACGACTCTGACAGGTGCCACGTACGTTAGCATCCTGTCTGATCACCTGCATCCATTCATGTCCACTGTGCATTCCGAATGATTTGGGCAATTCCAGCAGGACAATGTGACACCAACACGGCCAGAATTTCTACAGTGTGGCTCCAGAAACACTCTTCTGAGTTTAAACACTTCCGCTGCCCACCAAACTCCCCAGACATGAGTAACTTTGAATATATCTGGGATGCCTTGCAACGTGCTGTTTAGAAAAGATCTCCACCTCCTCGTACTCTTATGCATTTATGGACAGCACTGTAGGATTCTCGCTGTCATTTCCCTCCAGCACTACTTTACACATTAATCGAGTCCATGCCACGTCGGTTGCGGTGCTTCTGCGTGCTCGCGGGGGCCCTACATGATATTAGGCAGGTGTACCAATTTCTTTGGCTCTTCGGTGTATAACACTTTTTCTGGACCATAGTGTTTTTCCTAATACTGGACACATATTTCGTCATATCTAATGAGTTTCTTGGGGCTATTGTGTTTCAAATCAAGAGCAGGCAGTGCCTCTCTTTTCGTAAATTCTACCGAGTGCAATGTCGTGTTAAGCCCCTAAGAGAATGCAATGAGATTTGACATCAGGATTTATGTAAAAGGCGCAACAGGATCTGACTAAACGACTTCAGTATGACTATCAGGGAAGGAATTACACTGATAATTTTAAAAGACGTTTTTCAAGCAGGAGAGCTATTCTCACTAATCACACTGATCACAGGAGTTAGGAGGGAGCGGTGGGATGCACGTAGGCGAAAATGCTAGAGAACAAAACTCAATGAAAAAAGAAGATTTATTCATGCGAGGTACACTCTCCTTGAGTTTTAGCAATCAGTTAATATTATGGTTCCTTTTGAAGGTTGATTTCTTAGCAAATTCTATAGGCATTATTATGTCACCAAATCATCGTGCCATTAGAAAGGTAGGCCACAGTTGCTCTTGTCAACGCACCAAAACGCTAGCTCTCGCTATAGCAGTGGAAGAAAGACACTAGAAGACAAATTCACCCGTAATTCCTACGAACTGCGTGCGGTTGTCGTCAAACCTGGCATGTGACATTTCATTCTGCTCAAGAAAGCACACTGGAGAAATCCTACCGAAAGTGGGGAATGTGAAACAAATCACTCTTCTAAAAACGAAGTTGAAAACCGACGAAATTTACGCACGCGAAATTTAGCTATATAACTCACTTGATAACAGTATTCGAGAACATCAAGGATTATCTACATATCGAATCTAAACGATTAACTGGATTCCCAACCTAAACGTTTTTTTGTAAATGCACTCAAGAGCAGCACGTGTTACCTTCCACACCGTCAAACAATACCTACCTGAGTATTGGAGGCCGCCAGCCGGTCGTCACGAATAAATACCCCACAGCGGCAAACGCTTTCCCTAATTAGGTGATTGCCGAAAATTCCAGCGCCCATTAATCAACCTCCCACCAATTTGCCGAACAAAAATTCGAACAAAAGGCCGTGGAAAATGCTACAGTTCGCATGTAGGTCTGACTGACCAATCAAAGGACGATTTTTTAAAAAACAGCTGGACGAACAGTAATCTCCATTCCGGGCACGCCACATGCCAAATTTCAATGCTAAAAATTTTACAGAGGTTCTCGGACGCTTTTGCAACGAGAACCAAGAAAGATATACTCATTCTACGATCGCACATACACTCTCAAATAACCACCATTCATAAATGTCAGAGCAAACCGTGGTTAGTTATGGCTAAAAGTAACATAGGATGCTGATACGATATAAAAATCGTTCTCTCCGGAATGATTAGATTATAAGCAAATAGCAGAAAATCAATCTGCTGGACCAAGTGAAGCAAAATTAATCATTACAAATAATGTTTTCTTGAAAGGTAGCTGATACGGACACCTTTCATTCATTTAGTTTGCCTGAAATAAAAATCAAATTTTTGTCCTCACCAGTTCCATGATAGAATTATGAATTTCATGGATTAAACCTACGAAGAGACATATGGGAAATGAAAAATAGTGACAAACAGACAATAAAAAATATGAAACACTTAAGACGTTGCTGCTCCGAACACGGGAATACATGTAATGCAGCGTCAGAAACGTTTAGAAGTCTTAGGAATCTATGTGCAACGAAGTTTTACTGCACTACTGCTGATCTTCTACTACGACAGTAGCAGAATGTTCTGTTTCAGATTTCAATCTTTGTACACATACTGAGGTCACAGAAGTTATGTGATACTTCCTCATATCGTGTCGCAGCTCCTTTTGCCTGGAGTAGTGCAGCAACCCAATGTACTTGGACTCAACACGTCGTTGGATGTCCCCAGCAGAAATAGTGACCCATGCCGCCTTTATGGCCGTCCACAATTGCAGAAGTGTTGCCGGTGCAGGATTTTTGTGCACGAAGTGACCTCTCGATTGTGTCCACTATCGTGTCATATGGGTGGCCAAACCATTCGCTCAAATTGTCCGCAATGTTCTTCAAAACAATCGCGAACAATTGTCTCCCGGTAACATGGCGCATTGGCATCCATAAAAATTCCACCGTTTTTTGGGAACATAAAATCCATGAATGGCTGTAAATGGTCTCCTAATGACCAAATATAACCATTTACAGTCAATGATCAGCTCAGTTGGACAAGACGACGCAACTCATTCCATGTAAACAGAGCCCACACCATTATGGAACTACTGCCAGCTAGCTCAGTGCTTTGTTGATAACTTGGTTCCGGGGATTTGTGGGGTCTGCGCCTCAATATAACCCTACCACCAGCTCTTACCGTCTGAAAACGGGAGCCATCTGACCAGGCCACGGTTTTCCAGTTGTGTAGGGTCCAACCGAAATGGTCACGAGCCCAGGAGAGGCACTGCAGGCGATGTCATGCCGTTTGTAGAAGGCACTCTCGTCGGTCGTCTGCTGCCACAGCCCATTAACGCCAAATTTCACCGCACTGCCCTAACGGATGCGTTTGCAGTACGTCCCACATTGATTTCTGCGGTTATTTCCTGCCTTGTTGCTTGTGTGTTAGCACTGAAAACTCTACGCAAACGCCGATCCTCTCGGTCGTTAAGTGAAGGCCGTCGACTAGTGCGTTGTCCATGGTGAGATGTAATGCCTGGAATGTGGTATTCTCGGCCCTCTGTTGACACTCCCATTCCTCATTCAAAGTCTTTTAATTCCGGTCGTGCGGCCATAATCACGTCGGAAACCTTTTCACATGAGACCTGAGTGCTAATGACGGCTCTTGTGTCACTTCCGTGTATTACTTTCTGCGTTCCACAGTTCTGGTCGTAGACGTACGCATCCCATTTACGGAATTAATTATTGCCTCTTACGCCCACTTCTACAGTTTTGGAAACACAAACAAACTGAGTGTCTCTAGATATGCGGCGCATCTTTAGAATGAAGCGAAGTACACATTTCTCGACTTAGTACAGCAGCGCTGTGGACGTGACGACGAAGAAGGAGGGCTGAGAGTGAGAGCGAGACTCTCACATATAAGATCAGAAGTGTCCGCCCGTGGTAGCTGAGTGGTCAGCGCGACAGACTGTCAATCCAAAGGGCCCGGGTTCGATTCCCGGCTGGGTCGGAGATTTTCTCCGCTCAGGGACTGGGTGTTGTGTTGTCCTAATCATCATCATTTCATCCCCATCGACGCGCAAGTCGCCGAAGTGGCGTCAAATCGAAAGACTTGCACCAGGCAAACGGTCTACCCGACGGGAGGCCCTCGTCACACGACATTTCATTTCAGATCAGAAGTAGATATTACCCGGCAATGCGAAACATTCTCCACACTTGGTGGATAGACGCCGACAAGACCTCGGGCAGGTACCTGCAACAGGCTGATTCGTGAGCAATATTGCCTGTCGATACCGCAATATTGCTGTGTATCGCAACCACATTGCGCTAATATTGTGGCCACACATTGCCGTTAAATGTAGCTCGCGTGAGCACACCACGATACATCAGTCACGAGTTAGCGCATGTACTTCACAAAAAAAAAGCAACAGTTCACCGGGTTGCGACCTATCGAAAAACTCAAAGGATGCGACCTCTTCTTTCTAGTCACCCGCGCAACATTTATAATACTCTCCTCTCCACAGGTTACTATCTCGAAAAGTGGAAAACCACCAAAATCCTACGTTTTCTCAAGCCACACAAACCCCCTACAGTTATCTCCTCTTACCCTTCCATTAGCCTCAGCTCATTGTTTAGCAATCCTTTTCCGATGCATCCATCAGCACCTGGACCAACATCACCTCCTTCCTGTCAGCCAGTGTGGTTTCCGTTCCAACTTATTTCCTGATGTCTAGCTCGTGTAC
This sequence comes from Schistocerca cancellata, assembly GCF_023864275.1. NCBI lineage: Eukaryota > Metazoa > Arthropoda > Insecta > Orthoptera > Acrididae > Schistocerca > Schistocerca cancellata. The sequence goes on from NC_064628.1 coordinate 378,985,320, forward strand.
CTAGCTCATCTCCTATCTTACCAGCTGAACAATCACAAACGTGCTAATTTTATACTCCCAGACCTAGGGAAAGCGTATGACCATGTAGAGCAAGTAGTCTGATCTCCTATTCAAACTCTAGATATATGGACTTTCAGTTAAACATGTCCACCTTATTTCATACCTCCTATCTACTATGGAAAATGGAAATGAGCGTTTGGCGTCATTGGCCGGGAGGCTCCTTACGGGGCAGGTCCGGCCGCGTTGGTGCAGGTCTTATTACATACGACGCCACACTGGGCGACCTGCGCGCCGGATGGGAATGAAATGATGATGAAGACAACACAACACCCAGTTCCTGAAGGGAGAAAATCCCCGACCTAGCCGGGAATCGAACCCGGGCCCGTAGGACGGCAATCTGTCACGCTGACCACGCAGCTATCGGGGCGGACACCTATCTCCTACTAAAAAAAAAAAAAAAGTTCAAATGTGTGTGAAATCTTATGGGACTTAGCTGCTAAGGTCATCAGTCCCTAAGCTTACACACTACTTAACCTAAATGATCCTAAGGACAAACACACACACCCATGCCCGAGGGAGGACTCGAACCTCCGCCGGGATATCTACTATTAACATTGTCCAGTATCGTATCATCTATCCCACCACCTGTATACCCGAAAGCTATGCCCCTCTCATCTCCTTTATCTCCTCTACACTGCCGATATTCATTATCCTCAACATGTACAAAGTCTTGATCCGACCAGTCCTCTGCTAAGCAAATGTTTGCACGAAAATTCTGTAAGGCCCTCCGAATCCCTGAACGTCATACAGTCCGCCTCACTTTCTGCAGCCATATTGTACCGCTAAACAGTCCCCTCCCCTCCCACATAGCAATAAAGGAGAAAACGCACCTTTAGGTGTATTATATAAATATTTGGATCGAGCAAATGTTCGTAGCGTTTTTCCATAAGGTTATTAAACACAGCAGATGCACAAAACAGATGCTTCAAAGACTCTGAGCACCATGGGACTTAACATCTGAGGTCATCAGTCCCCTAGAACTTAGAGCTACTTAAAACTAACTAACCTAAGGACATCACACACATACATGCCCGAGGCAGGATTCGAACCTGCGACCGTAGCAGTCGCGTGGTTCTGGACTGAAGCGCCTAGAACCATCGGCACCACGGCCGGCTCAGAAAACAAAGACTTTAGTCATCAGTAATATATCATCCTTCACTATTTACGACAGTCTGCCAACGCTGTGGTAACTTTTAGATTTCGCAACTGCAGAAATCACTTGATTTTGAGGCCAAGAAGTCGTCGAGCAATTTTCGGAGCGCGTTTTCATCAGGAAAGGTAGTTCCTCGAAGGTTGTTCGATAGAGAGCGGAAAAGGTGAAAATCTGAGGGCGCAAGATCGGGTGAATAAGGTGTGTGCGGAATGACTTCACAGCACAAACTCCTTTATAGTGCCTTGTGTCAGTCTAGCAGAATGCGGGCGGGTGATGTCGTGAAGTAGCATCACTTCACTCAGTCTTCCTGGTCGTTGTCCTCGGACTGCCTCTGCAAGACGCCTCAGGTATTGACAGTAAATGTCACCAGTAATGGCTACACCTCGGGGAAGCAATTCGTAGTACAACACACCGTCACTGTTCCACCAGATGCATAACATTACCTTTTGTGGATGCACGCAGCTCTTTGTACGGGCAGTTGCTGCTTTGTTTGGGCTCAATCATTCCTTTAGTTTCCTTACGTTAGCATAAAGACACCATTTATTGTTACCAGAATAGGAATGGTTGGTGTTGTTCACGAACCATCTGATGAGGGGCAAGCAAGGATGCACATATGGCCACGTGCCGGTTTTGGCTTAGAGCATGCGGTACCCATATACCCGATTTTTGCACCTTCCTCATGGCATGCAGATGTCACACGATCGTGGAACAATCACAATTCATAACATTTGCCGTTATCGAGTACACTGACATGGATCACTGTAGATTAAAGCGTTTAAACGATCTTCATCCAAACCGTGAAGGTCCTCCTGAACGTAGAATGTGACCAATGTCAAAACGATCCTCCTTAAAACGAGGAAACGATTTTCTTGCCGTGCTCTGGTCAGTGGCGTTATCTCCATTCGTGGAGCAAATGTCTCTGGCTGCCTCTGCTGCTGTCGCCCTTCGGCTGAACTCAAACAGAGGAGTATGTCGGAAATACACTCTGTGGCCAAAATGGTACTGAAACAGAGGATGACAGACTAAAGGCTGAAATACTAAATGTCTTTTTCCAAAGCTGTTTCACAGAGGAAGACTGAACTGTAGTTCCTTCTCTAGATTGTCGCACAGATGGCAAAATGGTAGATATCGAAATAGATGACAGAGGGACAGAAAAACAATTAAAATCGCTCAAAAGAGGAAAGGCCGCTGGACCTCATGGGATACCAGTTTGATTTTACACAGAGTACGCGAAGGAACTTGTCCCCCTTCTTGCAGCGCTGTACCGTATGTCTCTAGAAGAGCGTAGCGCTCCAAAGGATTAGAAAAGCGCACAGGTCATCCCCGTTTTCAAGAAGGGACGTCGAACAGATGTGCAGAACTATAGACCTATATCTCTAACGTCCATCAGTTGTAGAATTTTGGAACACGTATTATGTTAGAGTATAATGACTTTTCTGGAGACTAGAAATCTACTCTGTAGGAAGCAGCATGGGTTTCGAAAAAGACGATCGTGTGAAAACCAGCTCGCGCTATTCGTCCACGAGACTCAGAGGGCCATAGACACGGGTTCCCAGGTAGATGCCGTGTTTCTTGACTTCCGCAAGGCTTTCGATACAGTCTCCCATAGTCGTCTGATGAACAAAATAGGAACATATGGACTATCAGAACAATTGTGTGATTGGATTGACGAGTTCCTAGATAACAGAACGCAGCATGTCATTCTCAATGGAGAGAAGTCTTCCGAAGTAAGAGTGATTTCAGGTGTGCCGCAGGGGAGTGTTGGAGGACCGTTGATATTCAGAATATACATAAATGACCTTGTGGATAACATCGGAAGTTCACTGAGGCTTTATGCGGATGATGCTGTGGTATATCGAGAGGTTGTAACAGTGGAAAATTGTACTGAAATGCAGGAGTATTTGCAACGAATTGACGCATGGTGGAATGGCAATTGAATCTCAATGTAGACAAGTGTAATGTGCTGCGAATACACAAAAACAAAGATCCTTTATCATTTAGTTACAATATAGCATGTCAGCAACTGGAAGCAGTTAATTCCATAAATTACCTGGGAGTAGACATTAGGAATGATTTAAAACGAAATGACCATATAAAATTAATCGTTGGAAAAGCAGATGCCAGACTGACGATGATTGGAAGAGTCCTAAGGAAATGAAATCCGAAAACAAAGGAAGTAGGTTACAGTACACTTGTTCGCCCACTGCTTGAATACTGCTCAGCAGTGTGGGATCCGTACCAGATAGGCTTGATAGAAGAGATGGAGAAGATCCAACAGAGAGCAGCGCGCTTCGTTACAGGATCATTTAGTAATCGCGAAAGCGTTACGGAGATGATAGACAAACTCCAGTGGAAGACTCTGCAAGAGAGACGCTCAGTAGCTCGGTACGGGCTTTTGTTGAAGTTTCGAGAACATACCTTCACCGAGGAATCAAGCAGTATATTGCTCCCTCCTACGTATATCTCGCGAAGAGTCCATGAGGATAAAATCAGAGAGATTAGAGCCCACACAGAGGCATACCGACAATCTTTCTTTCTACGAACAATACGACACTGGAATAGAAGGGAGAACCGATAGAGGTACTCAAAGTACCCTCCGCCACACACCGTCAGGTAGCTTGCGGAGTATTGATGTAGATGTAGATGTAAATATTTAAATTTGTCCACTTGATACTCCATTTTCTAGTGTGCACAGCTCCACTCACTATCTCCAAATGGCAAAGTAACAATCTGTAAACTCAAATAACAACAGTGAACTAAAAAATGACACTCGATAAATAGACCTATAGCAACCAGAATACCAGCATAAAAAACGCTAATAACTTATCCATCAATGTAATAATTCATAATGTTCAAAGCCAATTTGTTCCATTACTGTGGCGCAAATCGGATTCAATGACGTGTGTCTAAAGTTGAGCAGTTTTTCTGTGTTGTTGTTTGGTGTGAACTGTACCGCTTTCCAGTCTTTAGGTAGGTGTCTTTCGTGAAGTGAGCGGTTGTTGTATTTGCAACAATACTAATCAATACTTCTGTTCTGATATTACGGAAGTATCGATATTTTTTTAGGTCTAGGTATACTACTGCGTTATGCTGCTGTTCGCACACCTGGGTGGAGAGAGTTAGCAGTCCCCTGCTCGCTTTTTAGTTGGCAGACAGATGATACCGATACTTCTGTTCCGATATTATCGATGTCTGTATACGGTCTTAGGTACAGCACAGCCTAATGCATACAATCACCGACAGTCTCTGTTGTTAGCGTTTGACAGCTGGAGCTACACTAGCACCCCTAGCGGTGAGGAAGCAGACAGTCACATGCGTCGTAAGGGTAATGTTCGTTTTTAATTATTTTCTACTTACTTAACGAAACAGTTGTTCTATTTTTGCGTTCCACGCGTCGGTAAATTACTGAGAGACATGAATTATCGTGATATACAGTTAAAAACAGCTGAATCTAGCGGAACAAGCTACAACATATTCGTGAAGAAATACTTTCGTACATGTGTGTATTTGTAGCTTGTTCCCATGAAAACAAGAGAATATAAACTCGTATTTCATGCATGAGAAGCGTGTACTTCTGCTGTCGTCTGCTGTTATTATCATAGAGACTTTCCCTGACACTTAAAATTTTTTATAGAGTCTAATGATTTGCCTACCCTTACAGTCCCCTCCCCTTTCTAATATACTAACATTTTTGTAAATGTAATTAAAAATGGTTCAAATGGCTCTGAGCACTATGGGACCAAACTTCTGAGGTCATTAGTCCCCTAGAACTTAGAACTAGTTAAACCTAACTAACCTAAAGACATCACACACATCCATGCCCGAGGCAGGATTCGAACCTGCGACCGTAGCGGTCACAGACTGCAGCGCCTAGAACCGCACGGCCACTTCGGCCGGCTAAATGTAATTACTTTTGCTTCAAAAGTTAATGTGTTGAAGATTCTTGCCGTTTGTGTCTCAGATTTAGCAACAATTGTGGAACTGGTCTATCCTGTGCTAGGAAACAGTTTTATTGATTTTGACGATTTATTATCATGTCTGTGTGATTCTTCTTTCGCCTACAGTTGTGGTGGATTATTTAGTACGTTAAATAATGTAGTTCTTACATTCCATATAGGTTTCCTAAACTCCTCGTGAACTAATTTGACTGAAATGAAGCGAACAAAATTCTGCTTTGTTGGGTACATATACGACGTCTTTCTGCAAAAAGGTCGTGTCTTCTGCTATTTAAGGAAAATCTTTTGTTATTAAAGGAAAACGCCATTACTCAGCAAATGCCTGTACATTACAAGAGAATCATAAATTAACTTTCCTTTAATGTACCGTTCCGTACTTCCCAGACTCGCTAGGAAACTAAACAATGACAAAATGGTTCAAATGGCTCTGAGCACTATGGGACTTAACATCTGAGGTCATCAGTCGCCTAGAACTTAGAACTACTTAAACCGAACTAACCTAAGGACATCACACACATCCATGCCCGAGGCAGGATATGAACCAGCGAACGTAGCGGTCGCGCGGTTCCAGAATGAAGCGTCTAGAACCGCTCGGCCACAATGGCCGGCCTAAACAATGACAAATGTGGTGTAATCTTTTAGTTAATGTCGATTGGTTACATCTCGAGAAATGTGGTGCACTTGGAGGGGTTAGGACTAGGAAAGCTCTATTCAGTCAAGAGAGGTGAAGTGTAGCTATATTCGTCTGCTCGGTTGAGGATTAATTGGGTAGGATGGTCAATGCCGAGGTGAGGATGATCTTTTAACGTAAGAGGGCGAGATTGCTCTGTGACCGCCATACGCAGAGAGACTGATCGTGTACTATGCACGAGGCCTTAGAAATATGTATATCGTTGTCTGGTATACTTTGATCGTTTTTATGTGTTCGAGAATTAAGTGGGAATGGGCGTATTGAGCAGTGATCTATCAATGCTCGCAATGATACTTGCAAAGCAGAGGAGGTATCGTTTAGCTATGATACTGAAATTAGGAGAACATGCTGTCACATGATTGGCCGGTGTTGGACTTACTGTAAAATTTTTCGCGATTTCAGCTGTGATGGATAATATTACAGTAGATCGGTGGTGTCTTATGCAGCCCATCCGTGCATTGGGTACCACATAATGATAGATTGACAATGCTTCTTTGAGTTGGGGTACAAATTTTTGTTGATGGACCGCAACTTCTGGGGTTGCTAGCACTGAAAACGATGATCCCGTACTTGTATGCAAAATGAACAATCACTATAAATGGAACGCAGAGTTATCAACTATTGGGTCATTGCGACATATGAGTTTAAATGTAGAGGCCGTCAATCACTTTCGGGGCGTAGTTTGGAAAGTCGCCACAACGCCACCAGGCTCTTCTAGTTTCCTTGTGTTGTGGTTGTCCTTTATTTAAAATGGTTTAATGTTATCGTATCGACTGTAAGAATATGATTTACAAGGTGCAAGGCGTAGTTTCCTGTGAGAGGCCGTGCATCAGCCCGTGTTAATGTCTGTGCAGGGCAGGAATTCTAGTTAGTCAGAGGTCTATGGCACACTAAAGTACTAGAACTGTGCTTAATATCGACGAGTACGTGGTGAATTTTATAATATTATATTTAAAATATTTTTTGGTCTTCTAATACGTGAGTCAGGAGATGTCTGTAGAAATGGGAGCAGGCTCTGATCAGAAAGACTGACGCGTTTCTGCCAACGGGAAAAGTCTCTCGAATTAGCTGAACTGTTCTGAGACCGACTTGGGTCGACTGAGGGTGCTCTGATGTAAAATGGGGATTGTGTACCGTATAGGAAAATGAATTGTATCTTTATTACAAGGCCAAGGTGCGTGTCGGAATGTTGTTATCATTGGTCTGTGTTTAAGTATATAATATTAAATGCCTTATCCTCAGTGAGAGGGGTCTGTATGTCGGTAAAAGTATTTGCTTATTTGACTACATGTATGCATAATTTAGTATATTTAATTGTTCACCAAATATGACTATCTGTGGAAAAAGGAATTATTATGTTCTATTGAGCTGGGTTGTATGTGGGGGAGTAAATGGTTGTACAAAATTATTATAAGAGAGTGGGTGGTATATAAGTAGAAAAAGTTCTGTGAAAGTGTGTGTTGAAGGAATGAGCGAGTGGATGACACGACTCATCTACTACTGTATCATTAGCACATCTAAATAAATGCTGGATAAACTAAATTGAGGTCATTTTTTTTTAATCATATGTATGACTTCTGCTTGGAATTATGTTTGTCTATTTGTTCTAAATGCATACTAATCTATGCTTAGAAATGGAAAAATGCTTTTTTATTATTAAGTGAGTTTTGGCAGGAGTGAATAGGCATTTATATATGCGAGTGTTTAAGATTTGTGAGTGGAAATTGTCAGCGCAGCGTGAATGACGTCGGGTTCGCTGGCTGGAGGAGAGACATTCTTTACATGTCGAGATGGAGATGCAGGGGGGGGGGGGATAGAGATCTGCGCTATTCAGGAATCCATTTATGCAGTTAATGTCGTTAGACAATAGCTGGAGAGCAGTTATAGAGAGATCCCACTTCGGCGTGCTGGTTCTGGGGCTGAGTGGATGGCTGTTTAGATGGATAGATATGTGGTTCTGACATGCTGCTGGCAGCACTCGCATTTCTGGCGAATGGTCAAGACAAGGTCCTGTTGCAGTAACTGAGGTCGTTCTGTTTCTAGACAGGCTGCAGAAGGTAATGGATATGTCTTTCTCCGACTTAAATTGCAGACATCAGATGCGCAAAGATCTGGAAATGGGATCAGCTGAACGATGTGTAGGGTGTGACTCAAGCCAAGTTGCATGCAGGTTCGGGAAAGGTGACACGTTTCGCACTGGTTGCAGCCATCTTGAATAATGGTAATTGCGAGATCAACTTACGTGATGACAGAGCGCTCTGGTGGTTGTGATAGGAGCTAAACACAGTTGAACTTGGAGCCATTTTTGTTAGGTAGACTAATTGTATGATCTTCCACCAAAATTCAAACTCTCTACCAAAATCGGACATCTCGAATAAGGCCCTTTGCTGGTGGAAATGTGTAGTAACCCAGTTGGACTCCGGACCTCGTGGCGAACACACGCGCATGATATAAATAATAATAAATAATAAATGATAATAAGTAATAGTAAATGGTCATAAATGATAATAAATAATAATAAATAACTGGAGCAGCTGTCCAAATGCAGAGACCTGTTGGAATGCGTCAATCTGTAAGAGTTAACTCAGATGTCCTCTAGACGACCGAATAGTGAAGTAATAGTATGTGTTGGGCGGCTTTGGTGATCAAGTGATAATTTGAGAGGATGATTGATTTGCGTTGGAGTATTATTCGATGGGATGTAGATTGTTCAGTTGACTACTTCTGCACATTTGCTTCCTTTATTTAGTTGAATGAAGATCGATTGTGGTGTGTTGGATACATGCTTGTCTGTTCTCTAGACCTGGGACAGACCTTAGTTGATGTGTAAATTATAGCCAAGATCTCGAATATGTTACATGACTGAGACCGGTATTCGTGAGTGGAAATATCATTTTGCGTATATTTGTTTCTAGTAAGTCAGTGGTTTACAGCATGCTGCACATAGATAAAGTTCGGCTTTTGTAGACAATTAATTTGAAGTCTATATCTTGGGAATTATTATGAACTAGTGATTGGTAAGGTGTAGTCTAGTGCATGATATTGAGAAGCACAGCTAAAATGGCGTAATATTATCGAGAAAGTACATATGTTCTTGCAGTCTATGAGACTGAGGATGTTTGTAGAAAAGCGAACAGACAAGGAAGGAGAGACAGTAAGGCGTTTGTGCTGAGGGGCAACGATACCGAATTTGTAAAAGAGTTCTGAGGGTGACTTAGGTCTGCTGATGTATGAGGGAAGATTAGCTCTGAGTGTCGGGTCTGTAGAGAGAAAGAGTAGGTTGACAGTGCTTTCCTAGAATTGGAGAGCATTGCGTTATATAGACGCTGTAGGAATAGGATGTTTTTCTTCGCATGTTGTAGAGATATACTGGATAAGTGCACTGTTTTGTGTCAAATGTGTATATACTGTACTGCAAAGTTAATGTGGTGTACATTGTGTAGCGTTTGTATATATTGCATTGTAAAGTTAATATTGTTTATGTTATGTGATGAGTAGAGAGGAAGTCGTGAGGACGGTAGAGATATTTCCAGAGTAACAGGGGTCAAGAGAGTGTAATTCCGACACTTAGCGCATTGTCAAATGCCAATCAATTGAGACTGCGATCGCAACATGTAACTGTAAGTATAATGACATCAACGACTTCGGTATTCGTGAGTGCGAATATCATTTTTTTGGTCTGTTTGTTTCTAGTTACTCAGTGGTTTACAGGATGCTGTACTTCGAAAAATTTTGGTGTGTTCTTGTAGTCTATGAGTCTGTAGATGTTTGTTGAAAAAAAGCGAGCAGGCAAAGAAGAAGAGAGAGTAACGCATTTTTGTTGAGGGGAAGCGATCGCCGAATTTGTGGAACAGTTCTGAGAGGGACTTCCGTCGTTGATGTAGAAGGGCTGATTACCGCTGAGTGTCACGTGTGTAGTAAGAAAGAGTAGGTTCACAGTGCTTCCTTACGGATGGAGAGCATTGGGGCATGTAGTTGATATTGTCAAAGTTCCTGTGGCTTACACTGTGTAGGCTTTGTATATATTGGATTGTAAAGTAACTATTGCTTATGTTATGGGATGAGTAGAGAGGATGGCCACGTGTGTGTGTGTGTGTGTGTGTGTGTGTGTGTGTGTGTGTGTGTGTGTGTCAACAGGCCTTGCATTCAACAGCAGAGACGAGAGGCACCTGGAGATGCCTCGAATATGAGTCTGGTGTGAGCGCTGCTTGAAATGCAACTTTCACCGGTGTTCGGTGGCGGCGGCTGGCTGGTGCAAGCTGTGGCTGCCTCACTTTGCAGGGGTCGTGGCGCGTTTGGTGAAGCATCAGTCTGTCGTCACTTATGGGCCGTTAGAATTGCAAAGGGGGGAAAGCAGGTTCTGCTATTGTGGAATGGAATTCTGAAGCGTTTTCGCTGGACAGCAGTTAGAGTGAGGAAGGCCGAACGCGCGTGGCTCTGCTTGGAGTGCGCGTTGTGTGTGTAAGTAAAAGCTCGGTCATTAACGGCGCCCATATACAACTTTGGCCTGCGTTCGGCTGAAGCTCGGGGTTGCAGTCCCACCCGATCACATCAGCACGTGTGTGTAGGTGAGCACGTGTTTGGATAGGAATTTCACAGGTGCTACGTATGAGGGAGGTGCCGCCACTTCATGTTTGCGGAATCCGAGCAGGGGGTGTGCGCGTGTATGGAGGTATACGTTACTTGTTGCTCCCTCCTGTGTACTCACTGTACTATGCTTGTGCACGTTGATTGCATTATTTCGGAATTGGGTCGGTAGGCCTTCATATGCGCTATTTGAATAGTTTACGAGTACTTAGCGTGTCTACACATCATACTGCTGTATTATTTAGGAGCAGTTTGCATGTCTGCACTGAAATTATTTGCGAAAAGTAGGAGTTGTTTGGGTGTTTGGACGTAAATGTTTTGCATTATTTACGAGCAGTTCGCATGTCTATAAGCTGTGCTATGCCTTATTTTTAACTGTTTAGAATTAGCAAGCTTGTGTCTAGAGCCTTATAAATGAGTTATGGTTCAAATGGTTCAAATGGCTCTGAGCACTATGGGACTTAACAGCTTTGGTCATCAGTCCCCTAGAACTTAGAACTACTTAAACCTAACTAACCTAAGGACATCACACAACACCCAGTCATCACGAGGCAGAGAAAATCCCTGACCCCGCCGGGAATCGAACCCGGGCGGGGGAAACGAGAACGCTACCGCACGACCACGAGCTGCGGACAAATGAGTTATGTGCTAGTGGTTTGCAGGTCTGTATGGTGTGCGGCATGTCAGAGCGTGTGTTTTGTAATGCATATACTCCATTGCTAAATAAATTGCCCCCAAATAAATAAAGTACACTCCTTCGTCCTTCCATCAGCCTAGTGCGGGTTTAGTCCTTTTACCAGCTGCCCCCTAGGAAGTGGTGGGGGAGGTACACTTCGTTTTCAGCAATTTTCTTACGTTGGTAGCGAAGACGCAAGTGAGCTATGTTTACTGGCAGATTTCACACTTGGGGCCTGATTCTAGGAGGAAGTGCTGGTCGGGTGGATGAGATTAGTACAAGTGCCTTTTCTTTAAGCACAATTTTCTTAGGTTGGTAGCGAAAGTGCAAGTGACGTTTCTTTACTGACAGAATTCAAACTCGGTGAGGGTTGCTAGGAAGAGGTTGCGGTCTGGTCCTCTAAAAGTATTTGAAAGTAGGTAGCTGAACACCTTTGCATATGTATATGATATTGTAAATTGAATTATTTAATATGATTAAAATTGAAGTGGAATTAAGTACTTAGATAATTGATAGGTTAGGTAGGCGATGTGGGTGTTAGCATATTTACAGAAAACTATGTCCGTCACGTGTACGGAGGGGGCGATCGAGGGTGTGTGACGTAAGCGGTCGGACGTCCGCGGGGCGCGTGTCCGACTATAACGCATGCGCGAGAGAGAGTCAACTAACTTAGCGAGGGGTATCGTGGCGCAAACGTGCTCTTGTACACTCATGGCGGATTTAGCTATTGAGCAAACTTTGGCGCCAAAAGTATAGCACGGCGTTCTCGGTCACATAATAATAATAATAATAATAAACCCCATGGAGGCCTGGGAAAAGAATAGGCCCCCATTATGTTCTGCCAGTCGTAAAAGGCGACGAAAAGAACAAACCACTAATAGGACTAACTCCCCTTTTAGTGTGATTAGTTGGTTCAAGACAGAACTAATCAAGCCTCGGACAAGTGCTGTCATGGTCGGGGACGACGCTTGAACCCTATGCCCGTCCACAATGGTAACGACACTGCTAGCCACATGGAAAATGATTTAAATCCAAATAGAGGTATTTTACAGGATATGCTTCCTGCAACTACTCTAGAAGGAAAACAAAGACAGAGGATGAGATGATCAGAGGAAGTTAACCGACACCTCATGTTCTGTTATTACCAAGCAACAAACTTAGGAACCAACACAACCCAGAATTAAGTTTTTTAATCTGATCAGATCCGTGTAATAATAAAAAATAACAGGATACCCCAGTCAGAATTAGAAAACATCAAACAACAAGTACAACAAATACGGGAACAAAATAATGTGCAATCAAAAGAAGAAGAAAATACAGTAATGGACTCAAACATCCCAGAGCAAACAAACAAAGAACATCACGCATCAATTAAACAATCAGAGGAAAACGAAATCTTAAGACAGCCACCAGAACAAGCACAAATAGAACACGAAGTGACACACATGTTAGATATAGAAGAAAAATTTCAGCTGACATATATAGAATCCAAAGACACAAATACACACATTAGACCTTTCTTGCGTAGACCACCAAATAACCCACAAGTCGAAACAACAATAACAACTATCAACACAATCATACACAACAAAATAAATGAAAATACAACTATGGAAGAGTTACAACTACTGGTTTATGTAGGAACACTCACTACACTAAATATACACACTAGGCAGAGATCAGAACCAACCAAAACACAGAATAAACCCACAAAACCAGCATGGCAACACAGGCTACAGATCTGAATAGAAAAATTGAGAAAAGACATCGGACAGTTAACACAATTTATAAGAAATGAAATATCAGACAAAAAACGAAAAAGGTTAGGTAAAATCTCACAACAAGAAGCGATAGAGCAATTAGATGAAAAGAAGCAGAAGATACAAAAAAAGTGAAAATAGAAGGAAACAAAACCAAACATTCAACACAAACCAAAAGAAATTTTACCAGACAATAGATAACACACACATTAAAATAGACAATCCACCAAACATAACAGACATGGAACACTTCTGGATCAACATGTGGTCAAACCCGATACAACATAACAGATATGCACGGTGGATACAAGCAGAAACAGACACATACAAGATGATACCACAAATGCCTGAAGTGATAATTTTGCGACATGAAGTCACCTGAGCAAATAATTCTACACACAATTGAAAAGCTCCTGGAAAAGATAAAATAGCAAATTTCTGGCTAAAGAAGTTCACCTCAACACATTCACATCTATCTAAATTATTTAACAGTTACATTGCAGACCCATACAGAGTCCCTGATACACTTACACAAGGAATAACTTATCTGAAACCTAAACATCAAGCAGACACAGCAAACCCAGCAAAATATCGCCCCATAACATGCCTACCAACAATGTACAAAATATTAACTTCAGTCATTACACAGAAATTAATGACACATACAACACAGAACAAAATTATAAATGAAGAACGAAAGGGCTGCTGCAAAGGAGCACAAGGATGTAAAGAACAACAGATAATAGATGCAGAGGTGACATATCAAGCTAAAACTAAACAAAGGTCGCTACACTACGCATACATTGATTACCAAAAAGCTTTTGAGAGTTACTACAGATATTGGAAATATACAAAGTAGATCCTAAATTGATACAGTTCCTAAACATGAAAAACTGGAAAACCACACTTAATATCCAAACAAATTCAAATAATATCACATCACAGCCAATACAGATTAATTGTGGAATATACCAAGGAGACTCATTAAGTCCTTTCTGGTTCTGCCTTACTCTGAACCCACTTTCCAACATACTAAACAATACAAATTATGGATACAATATTACTGGAACATACCAACACAAAATCACACATTTGCTATACAGGGATGATCTAAAACTACTGGCAGCAACAAATCAGCAACTCAACCAATTACTAAATATAACAGAAGTATTCAACAATGATATAAATATGGCTTTTGGAACAGACAAATATAAGAAAAATAGCATAGTCAAGGGAAAACACACTAAACAAGAAGATTACATAGTGGATAACCACAGCGACTCCATAGAAGCGATGGAAAAAACAGAGGCCTATAAATATCTTGGATACAGACAAAAAATAGGAATAGATAATACAAATATTAAAGAAGAACGAAAAGAAAATATAGACAAAGACGAACAAAAATACTGAAAACAGAATTGACAGCAAGAAACAAGACAAAAGCTATAAATACTTATGCTATACCAATATTGACCTACTCATTTGGAGTAGTGAAATGGAGTAACACAGACCTAGAAGCACTCAATACACTTACACGATCACATTGCCACAAATATAGAATACATCACATACATTCAGCAACAGAAAGATTCACATTAAGCAGAAAGGAAGAAGGAAGGGGATTTATCGACATAAAAAACCTACATTATGGACAGGTAGACAATTTAAGTAAATTCTTTATAGAACGAGTAAAAACTAGCCAAATACACAAAGCAATCACTCATATAAATACATCGGCTACACCATTGCAATTTCATAACCACTTCTACAACCCTTTAGATCACATAACATCAACAGATAGGAAGAAAGGAAATTGGAAAAAGAAAACACTACATGGCAAGCACCCGTATCATCTAACACAGCCACACATCGATCAACACGCATCCAACACATGGCTAAGAAAAGGCAATATACTTCTATACAGTGAGATAGAAGGATTCATGATTGCAGTACAGGATCAAACAATTAACACCAGATATTACAGCAAGCATATTATTAAAGATCCCAATACCACAACAGATAAATGCAGACTTTGCAAACAACAAATAGAAACAGTAGATCACATCACAGGCGGATGTACAATACTAGCAAATACAAATACGCCAGAAGACATGACAATGTAGATAAAATAATACATCAACAACTTGCCATACAACATAAACTAATAAAACAACACATTCCCACATACAAGTATGCAGCACAAAATGTACTGGAGAGTGATGAGTACAAATTATACTGGAACAGAACCATTATAACAGATAAAACAACACCACATAACAAACCTGACATCATACTCACCAATAAAAAGAAGAAATTAACACAACTAATCGAAATATCCGTACCCAATACAACAAATATACAGAAGAAAACAGGGGAAAAAACTGAAAAATACATCAAACTGGCTGAGGAAGTCAAGGAGATGTGGCATCAGGATAAAGTTGACATTATACCAATTATACTATCAACTACAGGAGTCATACCACACAATATCCACCAGTACGTCAACACAATACACCTACATCCAAATGTATATATACAACTACAGAAATCTGTAATTATTGATACATGTTCAATTATCCGAAAGTTCCTAAATGCAATGTAACATATACCGTACAGTTAAAAGGAAGTCACGCTTGATCAAGGTCTGCGTCACTTTTCATTTTTAACCAGACATAACGTCTGAGAAAGGAAAGAAATAATAATAATAATAAATAATAGTAAATGATAATAAATAATAATAAATGGTAATGAATGTTAATAATGAATAATAATGAAGAGAAGTACGGTTTTGCACGCATTATCTTGTTGGAATTTGAATTTGGTGTCAAATTTTTCTGGAGGGTTAGTGGACGTAGCCCAATTGATCTATTTTCCCGCCAAAATTCGAAATTCCCGTAATTTTTTCTTGGGGTTAGGTTAGTGGACATAGCCCAATTGGCCTATTTTCCTGCCAAAAGCCGCCATCTTGGATGACGCCATGCACTGTTGCCAAGTCGACATGCCGCCGTCTTGGATGACGTCATCGCCGCCATCTTGAATAAATTTGGCAACAATGGAGAGTGGGGCCGTACGAAGGTTGCCCCACTACTCCTGACCATGTTCGAAGTCTGTGAGTTCGACGGAGTGCCCCATTCTGCTCTGTCACGATGTCTAATGACTACTGCAGTCGCTGATATGGCGTACCTGGCAGTAGGTGGGAGCACAATGCACCTAATGTGAAAAACGTATGTTTCTGGGAGTGTCCAGATACTTTTGATCACATAGTGTAGCTGCAGGGATTACCCTGGAAGGCCTCGCTCCTTGATCCAAATTCTCAGTGCCATGCCAGTCCACTTGAAATTCCCCCTTTACACATGAACAGAATTCCCGAGCCTCTCCAAGTTCTGGAATAGCACCTCAGCATCAAATGTAAATGGGGAACCCAGCTTAAAATGCAGGTGCAGGTACCTATGGAAATGAAATGACACAATTTCAGAGACTTTACTAGTCTCATAAAAATATGATCTAATGTGTATAGAATGAAGCAGGTGGCACAGTGGTTAGCACACTTCCCCCCTTTCAGGAGGACGACTATTCAAACCTTTGTGTGGCCATCCTGATTTAGGTTTCCTGTGATGTCTCTAAATCACCTCAGGCAAATGCTAGAATGGTTCCTTTAGAAGGGCGGAGCTGACTTCCTACCGCATCCTTCCATAATCCGCTCGGACAAATGACCTCCGTGCCTCACTGTTTGGTCCACTGTCCCACCCCCCACAAAAAAAAAAAAAAAAAAAAAACAACAACCTGCCAACCAACCAACTGAAGTAGCGAGTGCCAGCAGTTGTGTGAATCACTGTGCGAGGGTTGCTTAGTGGCTAACGCACCTGCCCTGTAAGCAGAAGATCCGGGTTCGATTCCCGAAAAAGGTACAAATTTTCGCTTGCCACTTCAGTTTATACACATGCAATCATGTCTGTATGAGACCAGTAATGTCTTCAAAATTGCATAATTTCATTTGTATAAACGTTAATATTCGCTCTCAGCCAATATCGTACTCATAAATGTCGCTTGATGGCCACTTGGGGCGCTGCTATCGCCGTGGGTGACAGAAATGAGACCAAGTGTTGCAACAGATATGTTAGACTGTGCGTTTAGGTACCGTATTAAAGTGCGTGTGCAAGTGCTCCTAGCCTCCACCCCGTCGCCTTACCTATGTTCAGGACTAGAAATCGTAGGTGCAGTGCAGAAACAGCTCAGCGAGAAGCGTGTGGGGATAGTTACTGCTGTAGGCAATGCCAGTGAGTGCGGCGACCGACAAGTGGAGTGCTGGCTGACCTGCCAGATGCTATGCATGTGCACGATGTGCGGGTGGTGGAGGCGCGCGATGATGTCGAGCTCGCGCGGCAGGAACTTGCGGACGAAGTCCTTGGGCGCGTCGGCTGTGTTGATGATCTTGCAGGCGAGTTTCTCCACCACCTGCGGGGTGTCGGCACTGCCGGTGCGCCGGTACTCGGCCACGTAGACCTTGGCGTAGGAGCCCTCGCCCAGCTTCTTGCCCAGCTGGTAGCCGCGCTCCGCCAGCACCGCCATCTCGCTGGGCGACTGCCCCAGACCCGCCGACTGCGCCATTTTGTCCATGGCCCCTCCAGTCCCTGCCGGACAAGCGCGCGTGCTTCGTCACTGTCCCGGGCTGACTCACTGCCAACAGCAAGCACACCGAACAAGACACCTGTAGCTCCCAGGAGACCGAAGCGGTGCACGACAGACTGTAGCCCCAATTGGACACCGGTTAGGATCATTCAAAAGGAAACGAGCGAAAAGATGTAAAATGAAAACGTCTCAAGGGATCATGATACTTCTGCACGAAGTAATGGCCGCTATCGACAGGGGATCTCAAGTTCATTCAGTATTTCTAGATTTCCGGAAAGCTTTTGACACCGTTCCTCACAAGCGACTTCTAGTCAAGCTGCGGGCCTATGGCGTATCGTCTCAGTTGTGCGACTGGATTCGTGATTTCCTGTCAGGAAGGTCGCAGTTCGTAGTAATAGACGGAAAATCATCGAGTAAAACTGAAGTGATATCGGGTGTTCCCCAGGGAAGCGTCCTGGGACCTCTGCTGTTCCTGATCTATACAAATGACCTGGGTGACAATCTGAGCAGTTCTCTTGGGTTGTTCGCAGATGATGCTGTAATTTACCGTCTAGTAAGGTCATCCGCAGACCAGTATCAGTTGCAAAGCGATTTAGAAAAGATTGCTGTATGGTGTGGCAGGTGGCAGTTGACGCTAAATAACGAAACGTGTGAGGTGATCCACATGAGTTCCAAAAGAAATCCGTTTGATTCTCGCTTCCCACGCCCGGGTTCCCGGGTTCGATTCCAGGCGGGGTCAGGGATTTTCTCTGCCTCGTGATGGCTGGGTGTTATGTGCTGTCCTTAGGTTAGTTAGGTTTAAGTAGTTCTAAGTTCTAGGGGACTGATGACCATAGATGTTAAGTCCAATAGTGCTCAGAGCCATTTTTGATTACTCGATAAATAGTACAATTCTCAAGGCTGTCAATTCAACTAAGTACCTGGGTGTTAAAATTACGAACAACTTCAGTTGGAAAGACCGCATAGATAATGTTGTAGGGAAGGCGAGCCGCAGGTTGCGTTTCATTGTCAGGACACTTAGAAGATGCAACAAATCAACTAAAGAGACAGCTTACACTACACTCATTCGTTCTCTGTTAGAATATTGCTGCGCGGTGTGGGATCCTTACCAGGTGGGATTGACGGAGGACATCGAAAGGGTGCATAAAAGGGCAGCTCGTTTTGTATTATCACGTAATAGGGGAGAGAATGTGGCAGATATGATACGCGAGTTGGGATGGAAGTCATTAAAGCAAAGACGTTTTTCTATTTACGAAATTTCAGTCACCAACTTTCTCTTCCGAATGCGAAAATATTTTGGTGAGCCCAACCTACATAGGGAGGAATGATCATCAAAATAAAATAAGAGAAATCAGAGCTCGAACAGAAAGGTTTAGGTGTTCGTTTTTCCCGAGCGCTGTTCGGGAGTGGAATGGTGGAGAGAGTATGATTGTGGTTCGATGAACCCTCTGCAAAGCACTTAAATGTGAATTGCAGAGTAATCATGTAGATGAAGATGTAGATGCCTACGGAGCAAGTAGCTGTACATGTAACAGGACTGAGGCTGAAACTCGCCGCTACATGAACACAGTCGCACACCTATCTAATGACAGATCGAGCATGTCCACAGGTTGTAATAAGGCAGGATCTTACGGAATTTCACTTAGTTACGGAAATCTATGATACCACTTAGCTTTTAACCGTGTTTACACCTACACTATTGGCCATTAAAATTGCTACACCACGAAGATGACGTGCTACAGACGCGAAATTTAACCGACAGAAAGAAGATGATGTGATATGCAAATGATTAGCTTTTCAGAGCATTCACACAAGGTTGGCGCCGGTGGCGACACCTACAACGTACTGACACGAGGAAAGTTTCCAACCGATTTCTCATACACCAACAGCAGTTGACCGGCGTTGCTTGGTGAAACGTTGTTGTGATGACTCGTGTAAGGAGGTGAAATGGATACCATCACGCTTCCGGCTTTGATAAAGGTCGGATTGTAGCCTAACGTGATTGCGGTTTATCGTATCGCGACATTGCTGCTCGCGTTGGTCAAGATCCAATGACTGTTAGCAGAATATGGAATCGGTGGCTTCAGGAGGATAATACGGAACGCCGTGCTGGATCCCAACAGCCTCGTATCACTAGCAGTCGAGATGACAGGCATCTTATCCGCATGTTTGTAACGGATCGTGCAGCCACGTCTCGATCCCTGAGTCAACAGATGGGGCGTTTGCAAGACAACAACCATCTGCACGAACAGTTCGACGACGTTTACAGCAGCATGGACTGTCAGCTCGGAGACCATGGCTGCAGTTACCCTTGACGCTGCATCACAGACAGGAGCGCCTGCATTGGTGTACTCAACGACGAAACTGGGTGTACGAATGGCAAAACGTCATTTTTTCGGATTAATCCAGGTTCTGTTTACAGCATCATGATGGTCGCATCCGTGTTTGGGGACATCGCGGTGAACGCACATTGGAAGCGTGTATTCGTCATCGCCTTACTGGCGTATCACCAGGCGTGATGGTAAGGGGTGCCATTGGTTACACGTCCTGGTCACCTCTTGTTCGCATTGACGGCACATTGAACGGTGTATGTAACATATCAGATGTGTTACGACCCGTGGCTCTACCCTTCATTCGATCCCTGCTAAACCCTACATTTCGGCAGGATAATGCACGACCGCATTTTGCAGGTCCTGTACGGGCCTTTCTGGATACAGAAAATGTTCGACTGCTGACCTGGCCAGCACATTCTCCAGATCTCTCACCATTTGAAAACGTCTGGTCAATGGTGGCTGAGCAACTGGCTCGTCACAATACGCCAGTCACTACTCTTGATGACCTGTGGTATCGTGTTGAAGCTGCACGGGCAGCTGTACCTGTACACGCCATCCAAGCTCAGTTTGACTCAATGCCCAGGCGTATCAAGGCCGTTATTACGGCCCGAGGTGGTTGTTCTGGGTACTGATTTCTTAGAATCAATGCACCCAAACTGCGTGAAAATGCAGTCAATCACATGTCAGTTCTAGTATAGTATATTTGTCTAATGAATACCCGTTTATCGCCTGCATTTCGTCTTGGTGTAGCAATTTTAACGGCCAGTAGTGTAGGTGGAGAAGTGGACGACGCGCACGTAACCCATGCCGTAATAAACGGTGATGGACTGTGGACTGTCAACCCTGACGGTGTACTGTTCCGTGTTGCACCAGGGCCGAGGAGGACGCAGATTTGTCCTGCAATGCTATTCGGCAGTAATTTCCGTGATGGATGCATCACATTTTCTCATGCCAGTAATGCGCCCTCTTTCAGATTCGCAGATTTGGCGGTACGATTCTCGCATACGTCTGCGAGACATCTTGCACGTCTGCTCAAGCACACTGATCCGTTACATTCGCTTCATAGCGACGGCGAGAGCCCCAGACACATTTTACCGGTAGGTCGTGTTGCGTCACGATATGGATGTTGACATCGAACCCGCGGGCCGATATGTTTCAAATGCTAATCGATTCTGCAGCACATAGTAATGTAAATGTTCTGTGAATATGAACATGACTGTAAATAAATGTAACGTATTGCATACAAACACATAGGGCTACAGACAGAAAGATGCTGAATGAAACGCGTTTGGCAGTCATGAGATTAATGGGTGAAACCTTGAGTGACTACCGTACCAGAATAGTGACGAAAAATCTTTCACGAAATCCGAAGCAATTCTCGTCGTACATAAAGGTTGTTAGTGGTACCAAAGGTAGTGTCGAGTCACTCATACACAAAACAGCAACTGAAATTGGAAGTAGCATAGTAAAATCAGAAATCTTTAACTCTGTTTTCAAATGTTCCTTTACAAACGAACACTCAGGAGTGCACCAATTTATTCATATTAGTGTCAGTGTCGTTGAGAAAGAGATTAAATAATTAAAACCGAACGAAATCTCAACCCGATGGAAACCCTGTAAGATTCAATAACCAAAATATGATTAGTTAGCCCCACTGTTAACTATTGTCCACCGTATGTCTCTCAATGAAAAAAAGGTGCCCAGTGGCTGGAAGAAAGCACATGTCACACTTTTCTTCAATAAGGGAGACAGAAGTGATCCACAAAACAACTCTCCAACGTCGTTGAGATTCTCTTGTGGAATCTTATAACATATTCCGAGCTCAAATATAATGAAGTATCTCGAACAGAACATCCTCCTCTACGCCAACTTGCGTGGACTTCGTAAAAGCAGCAGGTACTTTCCTCACATGACGGCCTAAAAACGTTGGATCAAGGCAGTCAGGTATATAAAGGACATCTCGATTTCCGAAAAGCATTCGGCTCAATACCATACCTACGCTTATTATCAAAAGTATGAACGTGTGCGGTGTCAAGTGAAATTTGTGACTGGATTGAGTATTTCTTGATAGGGAGGACGCAGCAATTTACCTTGCATGGATAGTCATCGACAGATGTAGAAGTTACTTCAGATGTGTCCCAGAGAAGTGTGTTGGGTCGCTTTCTGACCATACTGTACATTAGTGATCTTGCCGACAATGTAATAGTAACCTCAGACTTTTCGCAGATGATAAAAGTTGTGTTCTTTTCATTCAGCAATAACTCTTGCTTTAACAACCCCACGATCCCCATATGATTTTCAGAAAGAAGTTAATTTGATTAAGACTATTGCTTGCAATAATGCTTCTAGAGAAGACGTAGTCGACCAGATACTTAGTGTTGAAAAATTTTTGTTTGTCCTTTTGTTACTAAGTGACAAGAAACGGAATAGGAATGAAGAGGTAAATGGCGAATTCATTTCGATACCATTTTTAGGTAATATGTCCTACAGGATTGGCCGTCTTCTGACTAGAAAATACGGTTGTAAAGTTACCTTCTCTACTAACAAACCTTCTCTACTAACAAACCTTCTCTACTAACAACAGTTAAAGAAAAATTTAGTACATACATTAAAAACTGAACCTTTTACAGATTCAGGCGTGTATAAAATCGTCTGTTAAGATTACTCTAGCTATTATGTAGTGCATACTGGTAGAGCTATTAAAGCCAGATATAAGGAGCACCTGTTGGCTAAGAAAGTGGGAAAAGTTCATAATTCCTCTCTCGCTGAACATTTACTTATTTATGACCATTCTCAGAAGAAAAATAGAAGAAACCGTAATTTTACGAAAAGAAATAAAAGGCTGGAAATTGTATTTATTAGAAGAACTTGAAATTTATGGACATCTTGCTAAGAGAGACGGTAATATTTTGAACGATCAGTTGCAACTCGCGAGTAAGCACTTCCTTGACGGCTTTTAACTGCTGCGCACGGTCACATGATCCATGTTTACCAATCTCTTCTAACATCGACGAATGTGCCGTTTTCCTCGAAGTACTTCCTCTCTACTGCTGAGCTACTGACATTTCACATCACTGGGTTTCATTTTTCGTGGCCTGTTTAGCACATTTTCCTACAATTGTATTCCAAAAACTTGTATTTCGTAATATGGTTTATATTTTCTCTGCGTAAGCCACCGTACAGTTAAGCAGAAGCTTCTCATTTTTATGTTGTGATGCAACTTTAAAAAATGGTTCAAATGGCTCTGAGCACTATGGGACTTAACATCTATGATCATCAGTCCTCTAGAACTTAGAACTACTTAAACCTAACGACATCACACAACACCGAGTCATGGCGAGGCAGAGAAAATCCCTGACCACGGCGGGAGTCGAACCCGGGAACCCGGGCGCGGGAAGCGAGAACGCTACCGCACGACCACGAGCTGCGGACGATGCAACTTTATCCATTTCACTCTTTCCTTCACGTTATTGTAACAAAAGGAATTTTTTGTAATAGAATTCTCATCTTCTACTCGCTAAATTTACGTACAGTAGCACTCTGTCGCATAAATGCTTCACAGATAATGTTATATTTGATGTATACCTCCATAATTATTGCATTTATTACTGGCTTTCTATGAGACATTTTCATTTTGCTTTAATGTAAAATTACGTTACTTGACGTAGAGCTTATGCGCATGTAGACTGAAGAGTCAAGAAAACTGGTACACCTGCATAATATTGTCTGGAGCCCTCACCAGCACGCAGAAGTGCCGCAAAACGACGTGGCGTGGACTCGACTAATGTCTAAAAATGTGTTAGAGGGAACTGACAACATGAATCGTGCAGGGCTGTCCATAAATCTGTAAGATTACGAGGGGGCGGAGATCTCTTCTGAAGAGCACGTTGCAAGGCACCCTAGATGTGCTTCACTTCCGTGACATTGAACGATTCTCTTCAGTCGTCGTTGGTCCCGTTCTTGCAGAATCTTATTCCGGTTGCAGTGATGTCGGAGATGTGACGTTCTACCAGATTCCTTACATCCACGGTATACTCGTGAAATGGTCGTACGGGAAAATCCCCACTTCATCGCTACCCCGCGATTCTGTGTCTGGTCGCTCGTTCGCCGACTATAACACCATATTCAAACTCATATAAATCTTGATAACCTGCCATTTTAGCAGCAGTATCCGATCTAACAACTGCGACAGATACTTGTAATCTTATATAGACTTTGCCGACCGCAGCGCCATATTCTGCCTGTTTAAGTATCTCTCTCTGTATTTGAACATGCATACCTATACCAGTTTGCGGAGCGAGGTGGCGCAGTGGTTAAACACTGGACTCGCATTCGGGAGGACGACGGTTCAATCCCGCGTCCGGCCATCCCGATTTAGGTTTTCCGTGATTTTCCTAAATCGCTTCAGGCAAATGCCGGGATGGTTCCTTTCAAAGGGCACGGCCGACTTCCTTCCCCGTCCTTCCCTAATCCGATGAGACCAATGACCTCGCTGTCTGGTCTCCTTCCCCAAAACAACCCAACCTATACCAGTTTCTTTGGTGCTTGAATGTATATAGGGCCCAATGGATTCCAATTTTTCCTTAGCGCTTAAGCTTCCGCAGTATTAAGCAGAATTTTCTTTTGTAGTGACGTTGTTTTAGCTCATATTTGCTCTTCCTCTCCAACGTATTTACAACAGTGGTCCTTTGTAATTCTAGCTTCTGCATGCTGAATTATACGTACATTATTGGTTCAAATGGCTCTGAGCACTATTGAAAGGTCTCTGTTGGATTCCTTTCATGTTAATTTCTTAAATCTGTTGTCATTTACGGCATAAATTCCTCTTCTAAATTTACTGTGGTTTTTCTATCTGGGAGGAGACTGAGCAGTGAAACGTGTTACTTTTACACATAAACAAGAACGAGCTGTCACACTACTACACTATAAACACAGTTTATATGTAATTCATGTCACACAGTCTCATACGGAACCTACATCCGCTTTCTTTTATATACTGTATATGATAAGATACTGTCATCCCCCTTCCCTTCTGTGTGAGAGGATGAATTTCTAGTTGCATGCTTGATGGTAGCAGACAAGCCTGTCTGCTAGAGAACAGTAGGACCAACGTCGGAACAGGTAGCTACGCTTTCTAAAAGCAGAGAGGTTTCCATTCTTAGTATGTTCCTGTCCATCCCTTGTCATGTTGGCATAGGAAGCTGTCTCTCTGGTCACTTCCGTTTGTATCTGGGAAGCACGCTCGGTAGGAGCGCAGGTCAGTCTGTCCGCGGCGAGCGTCTGAAGTGGTAAGCTCTCCGGCTAAGCGCGTGTCGGCTAAGTCCGTAGGACAATGGATTTCTTAAGTTCAGCCTAACTGAATATTTAATCACCTTTATTTCAGGTTTAGCTCTAAAATATCTAATGTTATCTTAAATTGCAACGCAGTGTAATTCGAGTGTGAAGTTCAGAATATCTTCCGGTAGTTGCTTTGTAACTACTTTGTGAGTAAAGTGGAACCACGTGTCGATCAGTAACTCTAACTAAGATCATCAATCTTAAATGCGAATGTGATTGAGATTATAACGTCTCGTCTTGACAATATTTTTCAATATAGCAACTTTTCTTTATGTTCAATCCACGTGGGGTGTACTTTGTGAGACCAGTACCACGTGCTTATACAATTGTTTGACCCATCAGGTTAATAGTAAGACGATAGTAACCAGTTCGAGGTTTTTCTTTTGTAAATTGCGTTTCGATGTAATTTATTTTAATTATCAAAATTATTGTGGAGTTACACTCTTTGTGTAAGCCAAGTTGACCACGTGAAGCATGTGGTGTAAGCATCAAAGTAGCCCTCAGCTATTCTTTTCGGGAAGATTTCCCAGAGAGTTAGTATGAATTTAGTATACCAGTGTGTGGTAATTTCATGACGGACAGGATTGCGCTACGAACGTAAGTTCTTTGGGTGAAAATTGAATCGGTTGGTTGTGGTTGATTTCCTCTTGGATATGTTTCAACGTTCTTCGTGTGCTATTTTATGAATGCAGTGTTGTATGTAGTCTCCCAATCTTGGCTCCCTATTTGATGTGTTCCGTAAAATTACAAACTCACATTTTCACAATCCTAAATAAGGCACCAGTTTAGTTATGAATCAAGTTTGATATGCTGAAATTTTAACGGAACAATGATCAATGTTAAAATAAATGTCCAAATATAAGCTGATTTATTTCTTTTTATTTAAACTGTCTTTATATATATATATATATATATATATATATATATATATATATATATATATATATATATATATATATATATATATTACCAGTTATGGTAAGATGAGTACTAAAAGATTATAATTAATGTCAGTCTCGTTGGGAATTTGGTAAGCTAGACTGGATACCTGGTGAAACAGTTGCGCAGTAATGCAAGGTTAACTTCCTCACATAGCTCACAGCTTTTAACCCACTTTTATGGTATTGAATATCAGCACCGCTTACACCACAAATTAATGCAACAACATTACACTATGGGACTTAACCTCTATGGTCATCAGTCCCCTAGAACTTAGAACTACTTAAACCTAACTAACCTAAGGACAGCACACAACACCCAGTCATGATGAGGCAGAGAAAATCCCTGAACCAGCCGGGAATCGAACCCGGGAACCCGGGTACATTATTACTTTGTCAGAAAATGTATTAGAGATTTTATACGAACTGTATATCTGTAAACGTATTGCATTATTATTAACCTTGAAGAAGAAATTTTCTTTCTTACTATGATGTAAAAAGCTGTTACTTAAAACAAGCTAGGCGTAATTCGTACGCGCTTGTATTTATCGCCCTCTACACCCCAATTTTTTCAAAAAAAAAATGGTTCAAATCGCTGTGAGCACTATGGGACTCAACATCTTAGGCCATAAGGCCCCTAGAACTTAGAACTACTTAAACCTAACTAACCTAAGGACATCACACGCACCCATGCCCGAGACAGGATTCGAACCTGCGACCGTAGGAGTCCCGCGGTTCCGGACTGCAGCGCCAGAACCGCTAGACCACCGCGGCCGGCCCCCAATTTTATCCTACCACTTGAGCCTCTACCTTTGAACACTTGGTCTTTGTCTCCGGTATGGTGAATACTTACGT
Organism: Schistocerca cancellata; assembly: GCF_023864275.1. Classification (NCBI taxonomy): domain Eukaryota; kingdom Metazoa; phylum Arthropoda; class Insecta; order Orthoptera; family Acrididae; genus Schistocerca; species Schistocerca cancellata. The sequence goes on from NC_064628.1 coordinate 379,012,295, forward strand.
TATTCAGATATTTTATTCTTTGGACTCCTGTTATAGTTTTATGTAGACAAGATCCTTTACTAATGGGCTAATACATTTCTGTATCTATTCTGAATTACGTTGAGTATAATCTGGGAACTGTCTTAAACCGTGGCATGTGATGTTTCTGGTTTTAGTATCAGTTTTATACATGACAAAAGTCGCTCGGCTTCAGTTAGTGTAATGTATTACCATGTAATGTAACAAGTGAGTTTTATTTATTTATTTATTCTTATGGCTAGGGCCCTCATCGGGCAGACCGTTTGCCGGGTGCCGGTCTTTGAATCTGACGCCACTTCGGCGACCTGCAGTCTATGAGGATGATAGGATGATGATGAGGACAGCACAACACCCAGTCCCTGGGCGAAGAAAATTCCCCGAACCAGAAGGGAATCAAACCCGGGCCCAGAGGATTGACAATCCGTCACGCTGACCATTCAGCTACTGGGGATGGACAACAAGTGAGTTTTATTTATTTATTTATTCGTATGGGTAGCGCCCCCCTTCGGTAGACCGTTCGCCGGGTGCCGGTCTTTCAATTTGACGCCACTTCGGCGACCTGCAGTCGATGAGGATGATAGGATGATGATGAGGACAGCACAACACCCAGTCCCTGGGTGGAGAAAATTCCCCGACCCAGCCAGGAATCGAACCCGGGCCCAGAGGATTGACAATCCATCACGCTGACCAATAAGCTACCGTCGGCAGACAAGAAATTAGTATGCTTACCTCACAAATATTTTTTGTTATTAATATTTTGTTTATGTGTAAAAATAGTTTGTAACCGTATATACAGGGCCCACTCATTTTGGCTTGGCTTGGTTCAAATGGCTCTGAGCACTATGCGACTTAACTTCTGAGGTCATCAGTCCCCTAGAACTGAGGTCATCAGTCGCCTGACTAACTTAAGGACATCACACACATTCATGCCCGATGCAGGATTCGAACCTGCGACCGTAGCGGCCGCTCGGCTCCAGACTGTAGCGCCTAGAACCGCACTGCCACTCTGGCCGGCCCACTCATTTTGAAGAAAATGTTTTTATTAATATCGAAACCTAGGTGAAGGGCTAAAAAAACCTTTGGTTTGCAACTTGTTGGCTTATTTTTTAAACCTCTTCACATTTATACAGTTGCTGATTCGCAGCCATGTTTAAAATTTTCCATCCTATAATATTGCTCAAGTGTGCGGGATTCGTACCCGTACGATTAGCAATGTATACAGAGGAGGGCACCACGAATGGTCACAGGTTTGTTTGACCCGTGGGAGAGTGTCACTGAGGTGTTGAAAGAATTGAACAGACAGACTCTTGTTTCTCTGCCTCGTGATGACTGGGTGTTGTGTGATATCTTTAGGTTAGTTGGGTTTAAGTCGTTCTAAGTTCTAGGGGACTGATGACCATAGATGTTAAGTCCCATAGTGCTCAGAGCCATTTGAACCATTTTTGAGACAGACTCTTGAAGATAGATGGAAACTGTCTCGGATGAAGTCTACTAACAGGATTTTAAGAACCGGCTTTACAGGATGACTCTAGGAATATACTAAAACCCCATACATATCGCTCCCACAGGTATCTTGGGGACGACATTAGATTAGTTACAGCATGCATAGTGATTATTCACTAATCAGCCAGAACATTATGAACACAGACCTACTATCGATATAATCCCGTCGAGTCGATAGCAGCGTCACTTGGCGGGGAACGAATGTAGTAGCAGTGAGTGTGCTGTCCGTGCGTACAATGGGGAAGGCGCGTGATCTATCTGAGTTTGGCTGAGGGCAGATTGTGATGGCCTGAAGGCTCCGCATTTCGGAAAGTGCACGAGTTGCCGGGTGTTCGAGGAGTGCAGTGATGAGTGTCTTCAACACGTGGAGAAACCAGGGTGAAAGCACGTCCAGACGTCGTTGGGGTTGGGCGGCCATCCATCATTACAGATGGACGTCGTAGGCTGGGCGGACTGATGAAACAGGACAGGCTGTGAACCGTGGCGGAACTAACATCGGACTTCAATGCTGGTCAGAGTACAAGTGTGTCTGAACACACAGTGCACCGAACATCCCTGACGATGAGCGTCCGCAGCCGACGACACATGCATGTGGCAGTGTTAGCACCGCGACATCAGCAACTGCGACTCAAATGGGCACCTGACTGGACGTTGGCGCAGTGGCACAGTGTTGCATGGTCTGATGAATGCCGATAGCTTCTTCACCATGCCAATGAGAGGGCGCGTATCCGTCTTCTTCCAGGGAACAGCTCCTTGACACCTGTATTGTGGGACGGAGACAAGCTGTCAGCGGCTCCGTTATATTCAGTAGGAAAATTCACATGGGTATCCATTGGCCCAGTGGAGCTCGTCCAAGGCACAATGGCGGCGCTGGTTGCAGGCCTCGTACACCCCTTTCGTGACGACCCTATTCCTCGACGGCAGTTGCATTTTTCAGTAGGATAATGCGCCATGTCAAGGTCAGGAGTGTGATGGAGTGGTTCGACGAACACAGTGGCGAGTTACAGTTGTTGTGCTGGTCCTCCATCTCGCCACATTTAAATCCGATCGGACACATCTTGGATGTGATTGAACGTGGCGTCGGAGCTCATCGCCTTCTTCCCCGGAATTTAAGCGAGTCAGGTGACTTATGTGTCAACAGAAGTGGTGCCAACTCCCTCCAGCGGTCTACCAAGGCGCCATGGATTCTGTGCCACAACTCATTGGCTCTGCTATCCGGTGGACACACCGACTATCCGCCAGGTTCAAATGGTTCAAATGGTTCTGAGCACTATGGGAATTGACTTCTGAGGTCATCAGTCCACTAGAACTTAGAACTACTTAAATCTAACTAACCTAAGGACATCACACATATCCATGCCCAAGGCAGGATTCGAACCTGCGACGTAGCGGTCGCGCGGTTCCAGGCTGTAGCGCCTAGATCCGCTCGGCCACACCGGCCGGACTATCAGGAAAGTTGTCATAATATTCTGACTGATCAGTATGCCTTACTTTCATAAATAATATCGTGTCATTTCGTAAACATTTCTTCATGAAGTTAGTGAGTAAATTATTTCATGCAGAAGGCATGTTACAAGGTAATCAGCTTTACCACTAAGTGGCGTTAAGGACGTTTTTATTTTCAATGACAAAAGAAGATATATACGTTTTATGTTACTCGCTCAGTTCAGTCATATGTAGTTTGAACACTATCTATGCAACGTACGTCAATGCAATAAAAAAATTTCGTAGTATGTGATATATCATTGCATTTACATTAAAATTTTACAATCTACAACCAGCCTCATATCAGGTAATACGTATACGATTCTGTACGGATTTATGCAAACAAATATGAAAGCTAAAGTTGAAAATGATACAAACAGTATTTTAAATGTGTGTGAATTCATAAGGAACCAAACTGGTGAGGTCATCGGTCCCAAACAGTATTTTAACAAGTCATGTAAGTACATCATGAGTGATAGCGAATAACAAAACTTATCTTTAAAGTACGTATACAGCTCTGTAGAGGTACGTGTAAACAAGATAAAACCTAATGTTCAAAACAATACAAGGAATGATTTAACAAGCGATCGAAGTACAGCGTGCGTGGCAGTGAAAGACAAAACGTAGCAGTACGAAATATGGGAAGAAAGGACCAAAAGCATTAATTTTATCACGATAACTCAGTGACATACCGCAACTCAATGATGGAGTGCGGCATGAGTATGAAAACGCAAGCAGCCACAGGACACACGACAAGCTATAGTCATCATGATGCAGATCTTATCTACATGTCTAAATATTCAAAAGAATTAATTTAGGCTCATTGAAATATAAAAATGGTACGCACAGTGCTATCGCAAGACATCAAGTTAAGTGAATAACAAGAAATAATTTTTAAAAAAGTAGGAAGGAGGAACCAGGAGTGTTTAATACTACAACATACTTGATTGCCCTGTTCCACTTGAAAAAGGGCGTGGCGGATGTAAAAAACTACCAGGATTGAAACAAACTCTATCACGGAGCATAAAATTAAAAGTAATGTAAAGCAGTATGCACCTTGTTGTCATAAGACATCAAATTACAGTGAGAAACAAGAAATTAACTTTAAAAAGAAACAAAGGATTAGGAACTTTTTTACGACAACATAACGGGACGCCGGTATATGATTGGAGAAAAAGGCCTAATGAGTATAAAACACTGCTAGGGTTAGAAATACTTCATCACGTAGTGTAAAATTAATAATGCAACTGCTGTTATCTCCACCAACAAGCAAAATGTATTCCTGATAGATGTCATGATGACCATCGATGTGCGCCGCCAAATTATTGAGAAATAGACGCACCTTACTACGTTTTCATTTTTGGTAAAATTGTAGTGTCAACGCAATGACGCTTAACATACTGCAAAACTTTTTCGGTCGCAATACGCTATTCTAATCGACATAACATGTATAAATTATTTTAAGTTTACGTATAGTTGAATCAAGCGAGTAACGTATTGTAGCTACCTTCTTCTGTAGTCAGGACTGAAGAAGTCGCTAACGCCACGTAGTGGCAAAGATGTTTACCTTGTAACGTGCCATACGGCTTGAGTTAGTATGCGAACTGACTTCATGAAGGAATGTTTATAAAATGACGAGGTACTATCTATGGAGGTGAGGTATGTAACTCAGCTTCACTACGTCGCTGTAAAAATATTTTCTCAACTTTATCATATGCTACAGTTTGATACCACAGATCTGATGATGGTGATACCGAGACGCGTTATAAGGAATGAAAAATAAAGAAAATATATTTTTTTGGCGTCCAACCCAAGTGTAATCATTAGTGTCAAACATGGTTCGAGACATAGTGGAAGACTTATTGTCAAGACTAATGAGATAGTAATAAACGTAAGGTACATAGACGTACATAGGCGCAATCTCAAGCAGAGTGGTTAAATGCAACAAGGAGTGAGAAAAGGAGAGGTCAGGCTGAGATCTTTTAGATGAACATTAAGGAAATATAGTTTATCTAGAAATGGCGTCTTACCAGGTCTGATTAAAAGTAGAGACCGAGGGCGCGCGGTGGGGGTGGGGAGGAGGGGGGGAAGAAGGGGGGGGAGATACAACGACGAAACGAAAGGCACGTGTCGTTGCGGTATCGTTTAATAAATGCAAGAGAGTTTCAGAGATACTCAACAAACTCCAGTGGCAAATGCTGCAAGAGAGGCGTTGTGCATCACGGTGATATTTACTGTAGGACGTGTTGGAGCGTACTTTCCAAGATGAATTGGCCACCATATTACTTCCTTTTTATATATGCCTCGCGAACTGACCGCGACGAGAAATTCGGAGAAATTTAATTCCATACTGAGGTTTATCGCCAATAGTCCCTCACACGCCCCACACGCGAATGAAACAGGATAGGTGGTTTGCGGGGTATAGATGCAGAATTCTTATTTGTTACTGGGGGCTTTGCGAGTGCAACACTGCAAAACGTATTAATACCTGCGGAATAGGTCTTCGAATGTGACGGAAATGTGGAAGTTCTACTGGTGAGGAAGTTGAAGATCCGCTCAAAGAGTACATATACAATGTGAGAATAATGGAATGAGAATTTTATGGTGTGTTGAAATGCACTGTGTCTGCAACGAATACCAAACGTCTATTTGTTATCAGTAGCATCTTTTGTCATCGATATGCAGTCGGCTTTTATACTTAAGAAACCTACGGATATAGGGAGGCTCCGAACGTCCTATGTATCGGCAGTGAACTAGTGAGAATTTGTGTTATTTGTATGTATCATGCTACTTGTATTTCTCTAGTAATACTGAACCGCTGACTGATTCGAAAGAATTATGTATTTAACGGTGTCGTGAAATATCTACCTTGGCGATAATAAATGAAATATCATCTCACTTATATGGAAGACACAGTGAACGGCAATTTACGGCACCTAAACTTCTGATACAAAATTGTCTTAATGATACAAAGCAGAATATGAGAAACAGTAGACAATGATGCAGTAATTAAATATCAAATCGTGAACATATTTTTTAGTGCAGAGATAGATATAACTCCTAAACATGTTTTAAAAGTTTTTGCCAAGATTCTCGTAATGGAAAACTTTTCATACTTTAATGCTGGAGTGAGCTATGGTATAGAAATTCGAGGACATTGAAATGTTTGCAAATAAAGTATTCATACTGCAAAAGAAGCAAAATTAATAAAAGTTTGGATACACACCATTCGACAAGAAACTGCGTGAAGCTAGGAGTATCTCAGAATAAAGTAATTCGGCCCAAAAGTAGCGTCAGTTGTATGACAATAAAAGTATACAAGTGTTTACTTTCAAATATATGAAGTTTGGGATACATTCTCAAACAGAAGTTAATATGATTCCTCTTAGAAAGTCCTTTTTCTTCAGTCAATGACTTTTTCTCAGATGAAACAAAAATATTGAACGAGACGTAATAGTTTCATGGTATGTGTATTGCAGCAGACTCAAAAATGTGTACCAGTTTACTTTCAAATATATGAAGTTTGGGATACATTCTCAAACAGAAGTTAATATGATTCCTCTTAGAAAGTCCTTTTTCTTCATTCAATGACTTTTTCTCAGATGAAACAAAAATATTGAACGAGACGTAATAGTTTCATGGTACGCGTATTGCAGCAGACTCAAAAATGTGTACCAGTTTATGTTATTTTGTTTTTAAAACGTATATTTATGTACTAACACATAACTATAACCAAAAACAGATCTATAAGCATGTGAAATATATGCAAGAAAAACTGGCGAAAAAAATGTTTACTAGTACCTTATTCATAGAAATTTATCTTAAGATGCTAAATAAATAGTCAAATGGTTCAAATGGCTCTGAGCACTATGGGACGTAACATCTGTGGTCATCAGTCCCCTAGAACTTAGAACTACTTAAACCTAACTAACCTAAGGACATCACACACATCCATGCCCGAGGCAGGATTCGAACCTGCGACCGTAGCGGTCACGCGGTTCCAGACCGAAGCGCCTAGAACCACACGGCCACAAATAAATAGTCAGTAATGTGAAACAAGAGCTTGTCAGCGAATGACATATGCATCCTGAGGGTGACAGAAGCGAGTAGCTGCCATTTGTTTTAACTATTTTGGCGTATTTTGTGTCTTAAAAGGAGCAGCAAGAGACCAAGGCGTTTACGTAACCGTTTTGGGACACAAGAATTACTTCTTATGAAAATGAACGTAACTACGGACATAGAGAAGATCATTTCGTAAGAACTCACCCACTGAGAATTCCGATACTGGCAGACATCAGCTCCAGTCACTTAAGAATTTATAAATGGCGACATTCTCGTCGATTTTTAATTTTCGTTCAGCAAAAAATAATGTTGCTAGGCAACTGCGTCGCTTCTCAAGAAATGTCTCGGGTGTACAAAAAAAGTGACTGTCGTCAAATACACTGTAATATACATCGCGTATTTGGATTTCCAGGTAGACTGTAGAGGAAGTCGGCTTCAGGAGCGTAATAGAAACGTTACGTTTTACCCACAGTAATGGAGGGACAGCATCTAGTTAACATCCTAATCTTAGAGCTGAAGTATACATCGACGAAAATCATACTCCAAAAAGTACCTAAACAACGGCTGCTGAGAGAATGTTTCATACCGACGTTTTCGATGCTACGGTGTTCCCGTAGAGCGAGATCTTGAGGAATGAAGATGCTTTCCCTGATGCTAAACGGAAACTCCGTGTAGAAGTGTTAGTTTACAAAAGGATGATCTAGGAATACTGACCTGATGATCATCACAATAAAATATGAGAAATTTGCGCTCGCACAGAAAAATTTATGTCCTCGTTTTGCCCGCGCGCCCTTCGAGAGTGAGTGTTAGAGAGACAGCTTGAAGGTGGTTCATTGAACCCTCTGCCAGCCACTTTATTGTGAATAGCAGTGTAATCATGTAGGTGTACACTCTGCAAAGGTGAGTTATTGGGATCTTAAGGTCATCGGCAATGAGAAATAGATGAAATTACTAAAATAGATAAAAAGCTGTGAGGCGCGATGGAATTCTTGTCAGATTCGATACAGAATCGACGACTAAGCTTCCTCCTGCTTTAATTCTCGAATAAAAAAACTGTGAACGATATTAGAAGGAAAGAATAAGTCACACTCGTTTACAAGAAGGGTTGCAGAATAGATCCACATAATTAGCGTGCAAGAGGTTTGACATTAATCTATTGTAGACGCTTCGAACATATTCTGAGGTTAAACATAATGAGGTACCTCGGAAAGAATGATCTCCTCGATGTCAGCCAGCATGAATTCGTCGTGCGGAAACCAATTCGCGCTTTGATGCTGAAACTCATGGATGAAGCCAGTCAGGTAGTTGCAGTATTTCTCGATTCCCGAAAAGCATGTGACTCTGTATCACACCAACGCTTATTAACAAAAGTACGATCATATGGGGTACCAAGCGAAATTTATGACTGGACTGAGGATTTGTTGATAGGGCGGACACAGTACGTTCTCTTGCGTGGAAAGTCATCGAGAGGTATTGAAGTAACGCGTCTTTTTGCAGGCGATGTACACTGATGTCCAAAATTAAAGCAACAAACTACTATTTACTCGTCCCGTATCTAATTCACGGTATAATCATACAAATTGTCTACTGATACCGTTACGATCGTGCTCTGCACGGAATATGGCATTCTGATGAACGGACAACCACGCCAGCAATGAAGTCAGGGCACATATCAAGCGGAATAGTGTTTGCATGACAGTACCGCATCCTGAATCGCTGTGCACTCAGTCACAGACGGCGCAGTATGGCACAGAAAAGACGTCTACAGGCTCTCTGCCGTGGAGGGCCATAGGAAAAATGGAAGCAGGAGTGTCGGAAGCTGATGTGCCCGACCGCTTAATGTGAATCGTTCTGCTGTTTCTCGGATGACGCGACAGTTTATACAGCCCAAAACAGTATCGCGGAGACTAGGAGAGCGCCGACCGCGTGTGACATCAGAAAGAGTGGACCGTTATTTGGATGTAAGGGTGTCTGACCTCGCAGCATCCCCTGGACGAGTTGTATCGAGGCAAATGGTGTACACAAGGCTTCAGCAGAATGGCTGTTATTGTTGGAGACCTGTTGTCTGTTGATCTCTGACTTGTCTTTCCAGAAGCGAACGTCTAGAGTGGAACCGTCAATATTCCACCTGGATGGTCGAACGGTGGACCAATGTTGTTTTCACAGATGAGTCCCGATATGGTCTAGAGAGCGATTCTCGACGGATTCACATCTGGAGGGCACGTGGAACACGATTTCGGGACCAAAAATCGTGGAAAGAGGCCGATATCGAGGGGGACGCGTAATGGTGTGGGCAGGGATAATGTTGACCACGCGAATACCTCTTCACGAAATTGTAAGGGTGAATCAGCAAGATTTAACTGCTGTCAGGTAGCGTAAGGAGATCTTGGGATCTCATGCGCGGTTGTTGCGAGGTGCTGTAAGGCCAGACTTCGTATTATTGAAGGACGATAATGCTCGATCTCGTAGAGCATGAGGGGTTATGTTTTTTTGGAAACGTAAGGATACTGCACGCATGGCGTGGCCTGCTAGCTCTCACGATTCGAATCCCATAGAACATATCTGGGATGCGCTAGGGAGACGCGTTGCATCACGTCAGCATACAACAACCACTCTCCAAGACTTGTGAGCATCTCTGCAGGAAGAATTGCCGTTATTGCCTCAACATGAGACTGATGGCATCATTTACAGCATGTCCCGTCGTTGTCAGGCCTTTATTGTTGCCAGAGATGGTCACACCCCATAATGAGTACATTAACAAGATGTCAGAAAGTGTGTGCAAATCCGTTAAGCTGGGAAAAAAAACGAAGAACATTTTTGTCTACCGTTATGCAGGTTGAGGCTGATTACAGTCCGTATTCTTTACAATGTTTCTACTTTACTATCATATTTTTATACTGTTTTGTGGCAAAATAAACGCAACCTTGCAAAATTTCCCTTTGTTGCTTTAATTTTGGCCACCGGTGTAGTTACCTACAATGATGTACTGTCTAAAGGTAGCTGCACGAATATTCAGTCAGATCCCGATAAGACGTCAAAGTCCCGGAAACTTTGGCACCTTGTTTTAAATGTTCAGAAATGTAAAATTAAGCACTTTAACAAATGAGAAACATGTAGCATCTTATGACTACAATTCCAATGATCGTACCTGAAATCAGTCAACTCATAAAAATATCTGGTTGCAAATATTTGTATTAATATAAGATGGGATTATAGCATAGTCTCAGTCTTGAGTAGGCGACATGGCAGACATCGGTTTCTTGGTAGAATACTGGTGAAATACAGTCGTTCTACAACGGAGGTTCCTTACACAACATTCGTGATACTCATCCTAGAATACTGCCCAAGTTGTTGATAGTGTACAGCAACCAGCCACAAGTTGGTATTGGGTTACTTTATTTAAAAAGTACCGTTACCAGTTTCGAATTTTTCACAATCCATCATCAGACGGTTTTTTTCATGTTTCCATCAAAACAAATTATACATTGGTTTCCTGTGAGTTGCCATGCCAAACTGCAAAAACAAAGGCGCCAGATGGACATTTCATGGCAACTCACAGGAAAATCATTGTATAATTTGTTTTAATGGAAGCATGAAAAAACCGTCTGATGATGGATTGTGAAAAATTCGAAACCGGTAACGGTACTTTTGAAATGAAGTAACCAAAAACCAATTCGTGGCTGTTTGCTGTACTCTATCAACAATTTATTTCATTTAACATGTCTTTATTTGACAAAATGGCATTCCCGAAGTTTGTGGGATACGTACCAACAGGACTGACGGGGCGTACTGAAGGCATACAAAGAAGCGTAGGAAGTACGGTGTGCCGCGCGGTCTCTGGCGCTACAGTCATGGACTGTGCGCTGGTCTCGGCGGAGGTTCGAGTCCTCCCTCGGGCATGGGTGTGTGTGTGTTTGTCCTTAGGATAATTTAGGTTAAGTAGTGTGTAAGCTTAGGGACTGATGACCTTAGCAGTTAAGTCCCATAAGATTTCACACACATTTGAACATTTTTGAAGTACGGTGACAATTTTTTTATATTTTTTAATTTTTTTTTTTTTGGACCGATGGGAGTGTATTACAGAGATGCTGACAAAACTGAACTTGCAGACGCTGGAGACAGATGGGAATTATCCCACGAAAGCCCACTCATAATGTTTCAAAAAAGCGCTTTTGTACGTTCTTTACTGGTATCTGGTGTTCGTGCTCCGTAAATGGGCATTGGATAAAAGTAAGAGCAAGAGGGAAGTCTTCCAGTAGTGCATAACGAGTTCCTTCTACGTGTACATCTGCTCTATCTGTTCCACGTAGTGATATGGAATTGTCCCGCAGGTATAAAAGGAAACGGAGGGTACTGTGTTGTCAGCAGATATGTTACACATAGCCTTCCGAAATTCCTTCACCATAGAAGATGAGGTAAATATTACAGAAATCGGATGAAGAACAGCTGCTATCATGAGTAACTTACTGTTACAAGTACATAATCTCAGAGTAGGGCAGCAACTTAAACCACTCAACATAAGCAAGTCTTCCGGTCAAGATTGTATACCAGTTAGATTCCTTTCACAGTACGCTGATACAGTAGCTCCATACTAAACAATCATATATAACCGCTCGCTCGACGAAGGAGCCATACCCAAAGACTGGAAAGTTGCACAGGTCACACCAGTACTCAAGAAAGGTAGAAGGATTAATCCGCTAAATTATGGGCCCATGTAATTAAAGTCGATGTGCAGCAGGATTTTGGAACATATATTGTGTTCGAACATTATGAATTATCTCGAAGAAAACGGTCTATTGACACACAGTCAACATGGAATTAGGAAACATCGTTCTTGAGAAACACAACTAGCTTTTTAGTCGCACGAAGTGTTGAGGGCTATCGGCAAGGGATTTCAAATTGATTCTGTATTTCCGGAAGGCTTTTGACACTCTACCACAAAAGGGACTTGTAGTGAAATTGCGTGCTTATGGAATATCGTCTCAGTTATGTGACTGGATTCGTCATTTCCTGTCAGAGAGATCACAGTTCGTAGTAACTGACGGAAAGTCATCGAGTAAACCAGAAGTGACTTCTGCCGTTCCCCAAGGTAATGTTATCGGCCCTTTGCTCTTCCTTATCTATATAAACGATTGGGGAGACAATCTGAGCAGTCGTCTTAAGTTGTTTGCAGATGACGCCATCGTTTACCGACTAATAAAGTCATCAGGAGATCAAAACAAATTACAAAAAGATTTAGAAAAGATATCTGAATGGCGTGAAAATTGACAATTGATCCTAAATAACGAAAATTGTGAGGTCGTCCACATGAGTGCTAAAAGGATTCCGTTAACCTCGGTTACACGAGAAATCAGTGTAATTTATAGGCCGTAAATTCAACTAAATACCTAGGAATCACAATTACGAACAATTTAAATTGGAAAGAACAAATAAAAAATGTTGTGGAGAAGTCAAACCAAAGGCTGCGTTTTATTGGGAGAACAGAAAATGTAACAAATCTACTAAAGAGACTGGCTTCACTATGTTTGTCCGTTCTCTTTTGGGGTAACAGTGCGCGGTCGAGGGTCTTTATCAGATAGGACTCAAAGAAGAGCAGCACGTTTTGTATTATCGCGAAATAGGGGAGAGAGTGTCACTGACATGATATAGGATTTGGAGTGGACACCACTAAAGCATAGGCGTCTTTCGTTGCTGTGGAATCTTCTTACGAAATTTCTATCACCAACTTTCTCCTCCGAAAGCCAAGTCATTTTGTTGACTCCCACCTACATAGGGGGAAAGGACTATCGTAATAAAATAACGGAAAGAGATCGCACGGAAAGATCTAGGTGTTCGTTTCTTCCGCGCTCTGTTTGAGAGTGGAATAATAGAGAATTATTGTGGAGGTGGTTCGATGAACCCTCTGCCAGGCACTTAAATGTGATTTGCAGGGTATCCAGGCAGATGTAGATAGACGAAGCAGTGACGACAGGATGAGTCGATCAGGAGAGTTTTGCAACTTCTAACGTTGACTGCTCTGTAGTTCCTTCTCTAGATTATCGCACAGATGACAAAATGGTAGATAACAAAATAGATGACAGAGGGATAGAAAAACAATTAAAATCGCTCAAAAGGGGAAAGGCCGCTGGACCTGATGGGATACCACTTCGATTTTACACAGAGTACACGAAGGAACTTGCTCCCCTTTTTGCAGCGGTGTACCGTATGTCTCTAGAAGAGCGTAGCGTTCCAAAGGATTGGAAAAGGGCACAGGTTGTCCCCGTTTTCAAGAAGGGACGTCGAGTAGGTGCTCAGAACTATAGACCTATATCTCTAACGTCGATCAGTTGTGGAATTTTGGAACACGTATTTTGTTCGAGTATAATGACTTTTCTGAAGACTAGAAATCTACTCTGTAGGAATCGGCATGGGTTTCGAAAAAGACGATCGTGTGAAACCCAGCTCGCGCTATTCGTCCACGTGACTCAGAGGGCAATAGACACAGGTTCCCAGGTAGATGCCGTGTTTCTTGATTTCCGCCAGGCGTTCGATACAGTTCCCCACAGTCGTTTAATGAACAAAGTAAGAGCATATGGACTATCAAACCAACTGTGTGATTGGATTGAAGGCTTCCTAGATAACAGAACGCAGCATGTCATTCTTAATGGAGAGAAGTCTTCCGAAGTAAGAGTGATTCAGGTGTGCCGCAGCGGAGTATATATTCACAATATATATAAATGACCTTGTGGATAACATCGGAAGTTCACTGAGGCTTTTTTCGGATGATGCTGTAGTTTATCGAGAGGTTGTAACAGTGGAAAATTGTACTGAAATGCAGGAGGATCTGCAACGAATTGACGCATGGTGCAGGGAATGGCAATTGAATCTCATTGTCGACAAGTGTAATAAGCTGCGAATACGTAGAAAGAAATATCCTTTAGCATTTAGCTACAATATAGCAGGCCATCAACTGAAAGCAGTTAATTCCATAAATTATTTGGGAGTAGGCATTAGGAGTGATTTAAAATGGAATGACCATATAAAATTAATCGTCGGTAAAGCAGATGCCAGGCTGAGATTCATTGGAAGAATTCTAAGGAAATGCAATCCGAAAACAAAGGAAGTAGGTTACGGTACACTTGTTCGCCCACTGCTTGAATACTGCGCACCGGTGTGGGATCCGTACCAGATAGGGTTGATAGAACAGAGAGAGAGAGAAGATCCAATAGAGAGCAGCGCGCTTCGTTACAGGATCATTTAGTAATCGCGATAGCGTTACGGAGATGATAGATAAACTCCATTGGAACACTCTGCAAGAGAGACGCTCAGTAGCTCGGTACGGGCTTTTGCTGAAGTTTCGAGAACATACCTTCACCGTGGAGCCAAGCAGTATATTGCTCCCTCCTACGTATATCTCGCGAAGACACAATGAAGATAAAATCAGAGATATTAGAGAACACACAGAGGCATACCGACAATTTTTCTTTCCACGAACTATACGAGACTGGAGTAGAAGGGAGAACCGATAGAGGTACTCAAAGTACCCTCCGTCACACACCGTCAGGTGGCTTGCGGAATATGGATGTAGATGTAGATGTAGACTAACCATTGGATGTAGGCTGAATATCCAGTCAGTCGGGGACATTTCAACTCTTCTAAAGTTGCCCTTGTAGACTGTTGGTGGTGAGACTAAGAAGTGGAAATGCGAAGGAAGAACCGCAGTTAAACCAAGAGCAGGCAGGCCACATGCACAGACGGACGAGTACCGCGCAAGATTGCGGAAGGTGGTTCTAAGAAACGCACGAAATTGGCGGTAGGAATTACTCTTCAGTTCCAAAATATTACCAGCAGTCCAGGTAGCACAATGGTTGTGCACAGGGAGTTAAAAGAAACGAGTAGAACGGCAGAGTAACTCCGCGTAAGCCACAACGTTATTGTAGTCAATGCTAAGAGGCGATTGAGGTGGTGTAAAGAACCACTGGACAATATACAAGGTGGTCCATTGATAGTGACAGGGCCAAATATCTCACGAAACAAGCATCAAACGAAAAAGCTACAAAGAACGAAAGTCGTCTAGCTTGAAGGGGGAAACCAGATGGCGCTATGGTTGGCCCGCTAGATGGCGCTGCCGTATGTCAAACGGATATCAGCTGCGTCTTTTTAAATAGGAACCCCCATTTTTATTACATAATCGTGTAGTACGTAAAGAAATATGAATGTTTTAGTTGGACCACTTTTTTCGCTTTGTGATAGATGGCGCTGTTATAGTCACAAACGTATAAGTACGTGGTATCACGTAACATTCCGCTAGTGCGGATGGTATTTGCTTCGTGATACATTACCCGTGTTAAAATGGACCGTTTACCAAATGCGGAAAAGGTCGATATCATGTTGATGTATGGCTATTGTGATCAAAATGCGCAACGGGCGTGTGCTATGTATGCTGTTCGGTATCCTGGACGACATCATCCAAGTGTCCGGACCGTTCGCCGGATATATACGTTATTTAAGAAAACAGGAAGTGTTCAGCCAAATGTAAAACGTCAACCACGACCCGCAACAAATGATGCCCATGTAGGTGTTTTAGCTGCTGTCGCGGCTAATCCGCACATCAGTAGCAGACTAATTGCGCGAGAATCGGGTATGTCAAAAATGTCGGTGTTGAGAATGCTACATCAACATCGATGGCACTCGTACCATATTTCTACGCACCAGGAATTGCATGGCGACGACTCTGAACGTCGTGTACAGTTCTGCCACTGGGCACAAGAGAAATTACGGGACGATGACAGATTTTCTGCATGCGTTCTATTTAGCGACGAAGCGTCATTCACCAACAGCGGTAACGTAAACCGGCATAATATGCACTATTGGGTAACGTGAAATCCACGATGGCTGCGACAAGTGGAACATCAGCGACCTTGGCGGGTTAATGTATGGTGCGGCATTATGGGAGGAAGGATATTTGGCCCCCATTTTATCGATGGCAATCTAAATGGTGCAATTTATGCTGATTTCCTATGTAATGTTCTACCGATGTTGCTACAAGATGTTTCACTGCATGACAGAATGGCGATGTACTCCCAACATGATGGATGTCCGACACATAGATCGCGTGCGGATGAAGCGGTAATGAATAGCATATTTCATGACAGGTGGATTGGTCGTCGAGGCACCATACCATGGCCCGCACGTACACCGGATCTGACGTCCCCGGATTTCTTTCTGTGGGGAAAGTTGAAGGATATTTGCTATCGTCATCCAGCGACAACGCCTGACAACATGCGTCAGTATATTGTCAGTGCATGTGCGAACATTACGGAAGGCGAACTGCTCGCTGTTGAGAGGAATGTCGTTACACGTATTGCCAAATGCATTGAGGTTGACGGACATCATTTTGAGCATTTATTGCATTAATGTGGTATTTACAGGTAATCACGCTGTAACAGCATGCGTTCTCAGAAATGGTAAGTTCACAAAGGTACATGTATCACGTTCGAACAACCGAAATAAAATGTTCAAAGTACCTAAGTTCTGTACTTCAATTAAAAAAACCTACCTGTTACCAACTGTTCGTCTAAATGTGAGTCGCCGGCCGGAGTGGCCTTGCGGTTCTAGGCGCTACAGTCTGGAACCGAGCGACCGCTACGGTCGCAGATTCGAATCCTTCCTTGGTCATGGATGTGTGTGATGTCCTTAGGTTAGTTAGGTTTAATTAGTTCTACGTTCTAGGCGACTGATGACCTCAGAAGTTACGTCGCATAGTGCTCAGCGCCATTTGAACCAATTGTGAGTCATATGTTTGTGACTATTACAGCGCCATCTATCACAAAGCGAAAAAAGTGGTCCAACTAAAACAGTCATATTTCTTTACGTACTACGCGAATATGTAATAAAAATGGGGGTCCCTATTTAAAAGAACGCAGTTGATATCCGTTTGACCTATGGCAGCGCCATCTAGCGGGCCAACCATAGCGCTATCTGGTTTCCCCTTTCAAGCTAGGCAAGTTTCGTTCTTTGTAGTTTTTTGGTTTGACGCATATTTCGTGAGATATTTGGCCCGGTCACGATCAATGGACCACCCTGTATATTGTCCAGTGGCTCTTTACACCACTACAAAAACGTGGCTTATGCGGAGCTACTCTGCCATTCTACCCCTTTCTTTTAACTGCCTGTTGGTGAGCACATTTACAGCGTCGTGTTTTCGTGAAATTGTAATTTTCCGACGGCTGAGCTGGAAGAAGCTTGATCAAAGTTTTGTTTTAGACTTGGGAAAACCGTTGCTGAATCGCGACAAACGATGACTCAAGCTTTTGGAGACGAGCGCTATAAGCGTTTCAAAAAGTGCAGACATCGACTGAGGATGGTAACGATTCCGGTTGGCCGTCAACTGGGCTCACACCAGAAAATGTTCAGAAAGTGACGGATCTGATTCCGTAAGATTGTAGACAGGCCATCCGAGACCTGAGAAAAAAATGTGCTATGTCTACGTCATAGTCCGCAAGCCGCCTAATAGTGTGTGGTGGAGGGTACTTTTTTTACCACTAACTGAGCCCTCCAACCTTGTCTATTCGCGAATGACGGTTTGGAAGAATAATTGTCGGTAAGCCTCTATATTGGCTCTAATTTCTCGAATTTTCTCCTCGTGGTCATTATGCGAGACGTATGTGGGCCGGGGGGGGGGGGGGGGGGAGGTAATATGTTGTCCGACTCTTCCCTCGAAATTTCAGTTGTAAATCTCTTCCTGATGCACAGCGCTTCTCTTGTAACGTCTGCCAATGGGGTTTGTTGAGCGTCTTCGTAACGCTCTCGTACCGACTAAACGATCCCGTCACGAAACGTTCCGCTCTTCGTTGGATCTTCTGTATCTCCTCTGTGAGTCTATCTGGTAGGAATCGCAGATAGATGAATAATATTCAAGAATCAGTCGAACACGCGCCTTATAAGACATTTCCTTCGTGGATGAACTACATTTCCTTAAGAATGGACTTCTGTCACAAGGACTGAACATGAGAAGACTGCATCAAGACGATCAGAACCTAATCGCGCATGAGTCCTAGGCAGCTTGAACCACTACAAGACGATCACTGGTGACGGAAGTTGGGTTTTTGGCTGTGAGTACGCAAGCAAGTAGCAATAATTGTAACTTGAAGACTCCTTCTTATCCCCACCAAAGAATGCTCGGTAGGTCATGTAAGTTACTGCCTGATAAATGAAGCAGTCAGAGGGGAAGATAAAATGAAATGAAAGTTAACGGATTGAAAGAGTATGTGAAGTTGCCTCTGTGATTACAAAATTGGGTCAAATTTACAAAGAACATGACAGTATGAGCCTACCCGTCAGTAAGGCCTTAAACCCCTTGTATCGTCAGTAAGACCACACACCCCTTGTGCCCTGTAAGCATTTACTGATTCGGTTGGGAAGGGTGTTGTAAGGCCGTTGCATCCGCTGCATAGCCAAGCTGGCTCATCAGCTGTCTTCATTGGCTCTAGAAACCCTAAGTACTGACACTGGGACACAATTGATGTCGAAGCTGGTCACACGCATGCTATGTCGGTGACAGATTCGAGGGTCTTGCTGGCCACAGGATTACTGGCACCGCGTTACTGTCTTATAAAAGATCTCGTATGTTACGGACTATAAGACGCTACGGAGTATAAGCCGCACCTTAATTTTTAAGCAATTTTTTTTAAAATAACATTTCTACCATTTTTATTATTTGATTCCAAAGTGAGACTAAAAAAACAGTTTTTAGTTTAGTTTTTAGTTTATGAAACTGAACTGAACTTTAAAATCCCTGAAAAACTTCATCTGGACTTTCTTCTTCTTTTTCTCCTTCTTCTTCTCCTTCTCCTTCTTCTTCGTCGTCGTCGCCCTTGTCCTTTTCATATATAAGATGGTCTTCACTGAAATCGAGAGCGTTACTTATGCCGCACTCTTTGAAAGATTCAACAATAATGTCTTCTCTCACTCTAGACCAATACCTTTTTATTCACTGACACACTCGTTTGATTGCAGGTCGTTTTAAAGCTCCCTTCAGAGTGAATTCAGGTTGTGTTTCAGCCATCATCCACTTGTTCCTTTCCTCTCTCATATACACTTTAAATAGTTGATTAATTGAGACATCATGAGGTTGCAATTGTGAAGTAAGTCCTCCCGGAATACCAGCAAGCTCTGTATTTCCGTGCCTCAATTTCTCTTTCACAGAATTTTTCAAATGACTACTAAACTGATCTAGCACAAGAAGAGAACTCTTCTTCAATAAAGAACCTCTCCTTCTCTTCCACACTCTGTTACTTCATAATTTCATACCAGCCTCGTCCATCCAACCCCTCGTTATGCACGTGAAAAAACAACAGCTCGTGGTATTTCATAAGGTTTTAACATTGTTTTGAGCCTGAAAATGATCTGTGGATTAAGTTTAGTACCATCACACGAAACGACAACAATGTAGCGCATTTTTTCAAGTCCACTTGCTTTTATAGCAACAGTTTTAGCACCTTTCATGGCAACAGTTCTGTTACTGGGCACATCAAATGTTAGAGGAGTTTCGTTCATATTCGCTATTTCGCTTAGTTCCACACTGACGTTCTTCCAATGCTGAATAATGAAGCGATGGAGAGAGAATATTTTATCTACACACTCTTGTGGCATTTTCTGAGATATTTTGGTTTTGGTTCGATTGCTAATTCCATGACGCTTCATAAACCTGAGGTGACAAACAACTCCACCGTTAAACTCTGTTAAAATCCATTGTAGCGCTAGCCTACGAGCGTATATTTCAATCATTTCTGTATTAATTCCAATGCCATTTTTATGGTGTCCTTGAATGCATTTCAGTACGTCAGCTTCTGGTTTTGGCCATTTTGCATTCAGTTTTTCTTTACAAGCCCGCCAATCGCGAATGTTATTTTTTTCTGTTCGTGGAGGGCCGAAATGCCGTTCAGCCGCTCTGTTTTCATGTCCTCCTGCATATACTATTAATTTCAATTCATAGCCCGCATCATATGAATACCATTTATTATTTTTCCAATGCGAAACTACATTTAGATCTATAGGGATACTCTGCAAATCACACTTAAGTGCCTGGCAGAGGGATCATCGAGTCACCCTACCATAATTCTCTATTATTCCACTTTCTAACAGCGCGTGGAAAAAACTGAAATCTACACTCCTGGAAATTGAAATAAGAACACCGTGAATTCATTGTCCCAGGAAGGGGAAACTTTATTGACACATTCCTGGGGTCAGATACATCACATGATCACACTGACAGAACCACAGGCACATAGACACAGGCAACAGAGCATGCACAATGTCGGCACTAGTACAGTGTATATCCACCTTTCGCAGCAATGCAGGCTGCTATTCTCCCATGGAGACGATCGTAGAGATGCTGGATGTAGTCCTGTGGAACGGCTTGCCATGCCATATCCACCTGGCGCCTCAGTTGGACCAGCGTTCGTGCTGGACGTGCAGACCGCGTGAGACGACGCTTCATCCAGTCCCAAACATGCTCAATGGGGGACAGATCCGGAGATCTTGCTGGCCAGGGTAGTTGACTTACACCTTCTAGAGCACGTTGGGTGGCACGGGATACATGCGGACGTGCATTGTCCTGTTGGAACAGCAAGTTCCCTTGCCGGTCTAGGAATGGTAGAACGATGGGTTCGATGACGGTTTGGATGTACTGTGCACTATTCAGTGTCCCCTCGACGATCACCAGTGGTGTACGGCCAGTGTAGGAGATCGCTCCCCACACCATGATGCCGGGTGTTGGCCCTGTGTGCCTCGGTCGTATGCAGTCCTGATTGTGGCGCTCACCTGCACGGCGCCAAACACGCATACGACCATCATTGGCACCAAGGCAGAAGCGACTCTCATCGCTGAAGACGACACGTCTCCATTCGTCCCTCCATTCACGCCTGTCGCGACACCACTGGAGGCGGGCTGCACGATGTTGGGGCGTGAGCGGAAGACGGCCTAACAGTGTGCGGGACCGTAGCCCAGCTTCATGGAGACGGTTGCGAATGGTCCTCGCCGATACCCCAGGAGCAACAGTGTCCCTAATTTGCTGGGAAGTGGCGGTGCGGTCCCCTACGGCACTGCGTAGGGTCCTACGGTCTTGGCGTGCATCCGTGCGTCGCTGCGGTCCGGTCCCAGGTTGACGGGCACGTGCACCTTCCGCCGACCACTGGCGACAACATCGATGCACTGTGGAGACCTCACGCCCCACGTGTTGAGCAATTCGGCGGTACGTCCACCCGGATGCCCACTATACGCCCTCGCTCAAAGTCCGTCAACTGCACATACGGTTCACGTCCACGCTGTCGCGGCATGCTACCAGTGTTAAAGACTGCGATGGAGCTCCGTATGCCACGGCAAACTGGCTGACACTGACGGCGGCGGTGCACAAATGCTGCGCAGCTAGCGCCATTCGACGGCCAACACCGCGGTACCTGGTGTGTCCGCTGTGCCGTGCGTGTGATCATTGCTTGTACAGCCCTCTCGCAGTGTCCGGAGCAAGTATGGTGGGTCTGACACACCGGTGTCAATGTGTTCTTTTTTCCATTTCCAGGAGTGTATATTTATCCGTGCAAGCTCTGATTTCCCTTATTTTATTATGATGATTGTTTCTCCCTATATAGGTCGGGGTCAACAAAATATTTTCGCATTCTGAGGAGAAAGTTGGTGATTGAAATTTAATGAGAAGATTCATCCACAATGAGAAACGCGTTTGTTTTAATGATGTCCACCCCAAATCCTGTATCATGTCCGTGACACTCTCTGCCCTGTTTCTCGATAGTATAAAAAGTTCTGCTCTTCGAGTACATAGGGCATAAAAGGGTAGTGCGTTGGCGGAGCTGTAATTTGTACTACTCCGGTGGTTAATGTGGAAAGGTTTCCGACGTGACTATGGCCGCACGACGGGCATTAATAAACTTCGAAGACGCAGTGGTACTTGGAGCTAAACGCATGGGACAGTCCATTTCGGAAATCGTTAGGGAATTCAATATTCCGAGATCCACAGTGACAAGAGTGTGCCGAGAATACAAGATTTCAGGCATTACCTTTCACCAAGGACGACACAGTGGCCGACGGCCTTCACTTAACGACTGAGAGCAGCGTAGGGCTGTCGTTGCTAACAGATACGCTACACTGCGTGAAATAACCGCAGAAATCATTATGGGTCGTACGACGAACGTATCCGTTAGGACAGTGAGAGGAAATTCGGTGCTAAAGGGCTGTGGCAGCAGACAACTGACGCGAGTACCTTTGTTAACACCACGACATCGCCTGCAGCGCCTCTCCTGGGCTCGTGACCATATCGGCTGCACCTCACACGACTGGAAAACCGTGGCCTGGTCAGATGAGTCCCGATTTCAGTTGGTAAGAGTTGATAGTACGATTCGAGTGTGGCGCAGACCCCACGAAGCCATGGACCCAAGTTGTCAACAAGGCACTGTGCAAGCTGGTGATGGTCCAGTAATGATGTGGGCTGTGTTTACATGGACCGTTCACTCTAAGTGGTTATGTTCAGGTACTTTGAGACCATTTGCAGCCGTTATGGGCCTCATATCCCCAAACAACGATAGAATTTTTATGGATGACAATGTGCCACGTCACCTGACCACAACTGGTCGTGACTGATTTGAGGAGCATTCTGGACTATTGGACGGGATGATCTGACCATTCATATTGCCCAACATGAAGCCCATCGAACATTTACAGATCATAAAAAGCAGTTTTGGTAGCACAAGCTAGGATTATTTGATTTTCACATGTGACGAGCTTCGCGTATTCTAAGCATATCAGACAATCTGGGGAAATTACAAAATGGTGTAAGTATAAATTGCTATTAAAGGCAATAATAAATGAATAAATTAAAAATAAATGGAGGAAGACATTCACCGATTGGACTGTGGAACACAGAGCCTCATTTGTGTTTCAGGGGGTGCTGAGTGGTATAAACAGCAACTCATAAAATATTACACCATACGTCAGGTTACCGATAAACATTCTTCCTAATCGTAACTGAAACGTCGGACGTAATTAAGAGTCCCATAGAACTGTAAAGTAACAGCCAGATAGACAGTGTCTATGATTCATTACGTCACCTAGAAACAACACGAAAAAAGGTAATGACAGCAGAGAAACGAAAGATACTAAAGCATGCAAGGTGTACCTACTTTGGCGAATAGGCGTATTCAGTGAGGAAAAGAAAGACTCACAAGTGCAAAATATACCCATATAATGGCTAGGCTGATACACATTTGATAAATGATTGCGCACTCTCAAGAGTAAAGAAATAGCTAAAAATATTTAGTAAAAAAATGACGCAACGAATCCAAAAGCAATGATAAACAGGAAAACTAACTGTAACGATGACAACTTATCCATGAAGAAACTGCTTCATGAACACAAATGTGGCCTGTTTACAGTACTGTGAGCACGTTCTGTCATGCCGGCAACTAGACTGGCAACCAAGTATCAAGGCCCCGTGGAGCATATCTTCTTCAAATTTCTTAATCTAATAAATGAACAAGTCTTTTCGCAACATCAAACAGTTCTTGATATTATGGTGCGTATCTTTAAACGATTGATTGATTGAGGGAGGTTATCAGTTTAGAATTTTTAAGTGATGGTTGCCACTGATATTAATTACTGATTATTTTTTTAAAGCCTTAACCATCAGGTAATTAAGTCTTAGCGCGCCCACCTTTTGAGCCTGCCCTCACGTTTTTTTCACGGGGCCTTGACACTTGTTTGTCAGTCTAGTTTTCCTATTTATCGTTGCTGCTGGCTTCGTTGCTTCATATTTTTACTAAAAAATTTTAGTCGTTTCTTTATTCTTATTAGAGCCCAGTAATTTGCCGAAGGTGTATTAGCCTAGCCGTTATATGGATGTATTTTGCACTCGTGAGTTTTTTTCTGCTCACTATTCGTCTAAGTTGGGTACGCCTTGCATGTTTTAGTAGTTTCCGTTTCTCTACTGTCATAACCTTTCCTCGTGTTGCTTGTAGCTGATGTAATGAAGCACTGACACTGTTTATCTGGCTGTTACCTTCCAGTTCTATGGGACTCTTAATTACGTTCGACGTTTCAGTTACGATTAGCAAGAATGTTTATCGGTAACCTGAGTTATGGTGCAATATTTTATGAGTTGATATTTATACCGCTCACCACCCCCTGAAACACAAATGTGGCTCTGTGTTCGTTCCATACTCCAATCGGTGAATGTCTTCTTCCACTTATTTGTAATTTATCCATTTATTATTGCCTTTAATAGCAATTTATACTTACACCAGTTTGTAATTTCCCAGATTGTCTGATGATGCCTAGAACAGGTGTAACACGTCACATATGAAGATTAAATGAACCTATCTTGTGGAACCAAGACCGTTTTTTCTGTTCTACAGATTTATGACGGTTGCTGCACCAGTGCCTCTGCGGCAGTTAATGAGTGGGGTGACTATAATCGAACATTTATGGGAGATAATCGAGAGGTCAATTCGTGCACTAAATTCTTCTCTGGCAACACTTTCGCAGTTATGGACGTCCATAATGACAGCACAGCTCAATATTTCTGTAGGGGACTTCCAGCAACTTGTTGAGTCCACGCCACGTCGAGTTGGCGCAATACACTGGGCAGAAGGAGGTCCGACGCGATGTCAGGAGGTAGCCCATGACTGTTGTCACCTCAGTGTTATGACACCTTGCATGCCAGCCAGTATGGATTCCGAAAACATTGATCATGCGAAACCCAAATCTCACTTTCCTCACGTGAGATCGTTCAGTTGTAAATAATGCAGGTGGCAGACATCAGTTAATTTGTAGAATACTAAGAAAATACGATCAGTCTGCAAAGCAGATAGCTTACAAAACACTTGAGCGACCCCTCCGAGAACATCGTACAAGTGCGTGGGACGTTTAAAAGATACGATTAACAGAATAATTAGAGTGTATACAACGTGAGGTGGTGCCACGAATGGTCACAGGTTTGTCTGACGCATAACAGACGGAGATATATCGGAATGGTGCGAGAAGTGGCAGTTGACTCTAAATAACGAAAAGTGTGAGGTCATCCACATGAGTGTGGAAAGGAACTCGTTAAACTTCGGTTACACGATAAATCAGTCTAATCTAAAAGCCGTAAATTCCACTAAATACCTAGGTATTATAATTAATTGGAAGGAACACATAGAAAATATTGTGGCGAAGGCTAACCAAAGACTGCGTTTTATTGGCAGGACACTTAGAAAATTTAACAGACCTACTAAGGAGACTGCTTACACTACGTTTGGCCGTCTTCTTTTAGAATACTGCTGCGCGGTGTTGGATCCTTACTAGATAGGACTGACGGAGTACTTCGAAAAAGTTCAAAGAAAGGCAGCATGTTTTGTATTATCGCTAAATATGGGAGAGAGTGTCACAGAAATGATACAGGATTTGGGCTGGAAATCATTCAATGAAAGGCGTTTTTCGTTGCGACGGAATCTTCTCATGAAATTCCAATCACCAGCTTTCTCCTCCGAATGCGAAAATATTTTGTTGACACCGACCTACATAAGGAGGAACGATCACCACCATAAAATAAGTGAAATCAGAGCTCGTACGGAAAGACTTCCTCTGATCTTGACTGTAGAAGTCTGCATTTTGGCTCTTTAGGGAACATTCTACTTCGAAACTCACCTAATTGTTAATGTGGAAATGCCAGATACGAATACGAAGGATGAGGCAAAATTTGATAGCACAAAGAAGCAGCTTGTGTGTCTGTGTCATATTCGGAATGAACTGCGACTTTATCGTTGTACCAACGACATCTGATTTGACAGCTTCTTGCCGTAGTTCGAGTTGACAGCCCCCGTAACCTCGTCAGCAGATTTCGGTGGTATGGTCCAGTGACGGTTTGCCTCCCGCGAACAAAGTCCGTTAGCACCATTCCATGACAGTCCCGAACGACACTCAACAGCACCTTGTCAGTGAATCCACAGGTTATGATTGCTTTCCCCGCTCCTTTGTTTAGGAATCATAGTGGTATACACAGCACTCGTGCGTGGTTATCAGGCGGCTAATGAACTCATTTGGACTGGCCCAATACAGTCGCAACATTTCCTCTGCTGGCACGACACCGTGTACTTTTTGAAAGGTTGTGAGTAGTTGCGGAACGGAGCGAGTGGTGGCCATTGCCATATTCAACATGTCGTAAAAATGTTCGCAATTGATCAATGATTGATTTTCATTTTTCCATCGTCGCATCGATAGTGACACACCGGCCTTCCAACACGAGGCTCGCCACTTCTCTTGCGGTTCCCTATTCTTCACAGAGAGAGATGGTCTGCCGCTTCGTTCTTCACCATTCAAACTTACTTTGACCACACTGGAAGAGTCTGCGGCCCCCTAAGCACTGTGCCATATTATGCCACACTGTTGTCGTTCCGTTCCACCAACCCGGCATGGATCGTAGCAGTGTTGTTTCCCTTTGAATGCAGAAAATGAATTAATACAAGATACACTACTGGCCATTAAAATTGCTACACCAAGAAGAAATTCATATTATAAACGGGTATTCATTGGACAAATATATTATACTAGAACTGACATGTTACATTTTCACGCAATTTGGTTGCGTAGATCCTGAGAAATCAGTACCCAGAACAACCTCCTCTGGCCGTAATAACGGGCTTGATACGCCTGGGCATTGAGTCAAACAGAGCTTGGATGGCGTGTACAGGTACAGCTGCCCATGCAGCTTCAACACGATACCACAGTTCATCAAGAGTAGTGACTGGCGTGTTATGATGAGCCAGTTGCTCGGCCACCATTGACCAGACGTTTTCAATTGGTGAGAGATCTGGAGAATGTGCTGGCCAGAGCAGCAGTCGAACATTTCCTGTATCCAGAAAGGTCCGTACAGGACCTGCAACATGCGGTCGTGCATTATCCTGCTGAAATGTAGGGTTTCGCAGGGATCGAATGAAGCGTAGAACCACGGGTCGTAACACATCTGAAATGTAACGTCCACTGTTCAAAGTGCCGTCAATGCAAACAAGAGGTGACCGAGACGAGTAACCAATGGCACCCCATACCATCAGGCCAGGTGATACGCCAGCATGGCGATGACGAATAGCCGCTTCCAATGTGTGTTCACCGTGATGTCGCCAAACACGAATGCGACCATTATGACGCTGTAAACAGAACCTGGATTCATCCGAAAAAATGACGTTTTGCCATTCGTGCACCCAGGTTCGTCGTTGAGTACACCATCGCAGGCGCTCCTGTCTGTGATGCAGCGTCAAGGCTAACCGCAGCCATGGTCTCCGAGCTGATAGTCCATGCTGCTGTAAACGTCGTCGAACTGTTGGTGCAGATGGTTGTTGTCTTTCAAACGACCCCATCTGTTGACTCAGGGATCGAGACGTCGCTGCACAATCCGTTACAGCCATGCGGATAAGATGCCTGTCATCTCGACTGCTAGTGATACGAGGCCGTTGGGAACCAGCACGGCGTTCCGTATTACCCTCCTGAACACACCCATTCCATATTTTGCTAACAGTCATTGGACCTCGACCAACGCGAACAGCAATGTCGCGATACGATAAGCCGCAATCCCGACAGGCTACAATCCGACCTTTATCAAAGTCGGAAACGTGATGGTACGCATTTCTCCTCCTTACACGAGGCATCACAACAACGTTTCACCAGGCAACGCCGGTCAGCTGCTGTTTGTGTATGAGAAATCGGTTGGAAACTTTCCTCATGTCAGCACGCTGTAGTTGCCGCCACCGGTGCCAACCTTGAGTGAATGCTCTGAAAAGCTAATCATTTGCATATCACAGCATCTTCTTGCTTTCGGTTAAATTTCGCGTCTATAGCACGTCATCTTCGTGGTGTAGCAATTTTAATGGCCAGTAGTGTACTTCGTTTTATCAGTGAGCTGCACCATTTTGATTTTGCTCCTCTAGCAGCGTGCTACGGAACAATGGCAATGTAATTTCGATGTGTACCAGTGTTTGGAGGCATGTACCTGCAAGTAAAGAAGTAGTAAAAAATAGCCAGGCGCTCAATGGACTCGTGGGCTGAGGGTTCCGACAAACTTTGTTATGTACACTACTGTTTGGAAAAAATGAAACACCATGACCGAGAGTGTGATAGCAATTAACTTTATTATACCGATTATGGACATGACACTATTCAAATGATTAGCATTACAGATTAGTACATGCACAGTGACTGTGGAAATTCAGTTCAGAGTAGCGCCATCCTTTGTTGCAATCAGAGTGGCTAGACGTCGTGGCATAGAATCAAAGAGCGCCTGGATCTGCTGCTGGGGAATACTCTGCCACGCGGTTTGTAGGCGCGTCTACAAAGCATCAACTGTGGCTGCAGGAGGGACTGAACGAACAAGCTGCCGACTGATCGTATCCCAGACATGTTCGATAGGCGATGTGTCAGGCGAACGTGCAGGCCATAGAAGCTGTGGTACATGTCGTTTTTCGAAAAAGGCTTCCGCATTCCTTGTCATTCACGGCCGGGCGTTGTCCTGCTGAAACATGGAATGTGGAAGGCCTGCAGCAGAAGCGTGCCTCGCACTGTGAAACTTCCATGATGACGCTCATCTCAAGCTGTGGTCACACTGTCTGTTCCAGCACCCTTTTATCGCCGTGTGTGGTTCTGTTCTCTCCTTTCGTTACACATACGCGTAACTGTTCAAGCAGCGTGCCCTGTACGGAAGGATAGACCCGCCTGTCGGAGACCAATCGTTCGCATGCCGATGTTCCACCATGTGTTGGAGGCCAAGCCTCTTGCCACTTGGCTACACGTTTCCTCTGCGTATGAAGGCTCCACACCCTCTAATCGTTGAGTACCACTGACCTGTCCGGCCATACAAAAGAGCGTGCTGTTGGGACTAAATGCACGCCTACCTCTCTGCCTTTTAAGTTACTTATTATGGTTTCTCTGTCCTACACGTTCTCTCATCATGGCGTGTTGCAAACTACACTCCTGGAAATTGAAATAAGAACACCGTGAATTCATTGTCCCAGGAAGGGGAAACTTTATTGACACATTCCTGGGGTCAGATACATCACATGATCACACTGACAGAACCACAGGCACATAGACACAGGCAACAGAGCATGCACAATGTCGGCACTAGTACAGTGTATATCCACCTTTCGCAGCAATGCAGGCTGCTATTCTCCCATGGAGACGATCGTAGAGATGCTGGATGTAGTCCTGTGGAACGGCTTGCCATGCCATTTCCACTTGGCGCCTCAGTTGGACCAGCGTTCGTGCTGGACGTGCAGACCGCGTGAGACGACGCTTCATCCAGTCCCAAACATGCTCAATGGGGGACAGATCCGGAGATCTTGCTGGCCAGGGTAGTTGACTTACACCTTCTAGAGCACGTTGGGTGGCACGGGATACATGCGGACGTGCATTGTCCTGTTGGAACAGCAAGTTCCCTTGCCGGTCTAGGAATGGTAGAACGATGGGTTCGATGACGGTTTGGATGTACCGTGCACTATTCAGTGTCCCCTCGACGATCACCAGTGGTGTACGGCCAGTGTAGGAGATCGCTCCCCACACCATGATGCCGGGTGTTGGCCCTGTGTGCCTCGGTCGTATGCAGTCCTGATTGTGGCGCTCACCTTCACGGCGCCAAACACGCATACGACCATCATTGGCACCAAGGCAGAAGCGACTCTCATCGCTGAAGACGACACGTCTCCATTCGTCCCTCCATTCACGCCTGTCGCGACACCACTGGAGGCGGGCTGCACGATGTTGGGGCGTGAGCGGAAGACGGCCTAACGGTGTGCGGGACCGTAGCCCAGCTTCATGGAGACGGTTGCGAATGGTCCTCGCCGATACCCCAGGAGCAACAGTGTCCCTAATTTGCTGGGAAGTGGCGGTGCGGTCCCCTACGGCACTGCGTAGGATCCTACGGTCTTGGCGTGTTCCGTGCGTCGCTGCGGTCCGGTCCCAGGTCGACGGGCACGTGTACCGTCCGCCGACCACTGGCGACAACATCGATGTACTGTGGAGACCTCACGCCCCACGTGTTGAGCAATTCGGCGGTACGTCCACCCGGCCTCCCGCATGCCCACTATACGCCCTCGCTCAAAGTCCGTCAACTGCACATACGGTTCACGTCCACGCTGTCGCGGCATGCTACCAGTGTTAAAGGCTGCGATGGAGCTCCGTATGCCACGGCAAACTGGCTGACACTGACGGCGGCGGTGCACAAATGCTGCGCAGCTAGCGCCATTCGACGGCCAACACCGCGGTTCCTGGTGTGTCCGCTGTGCCGTGCGTGTGATCATTGCTTGTACAGCCCTCTCGCAGTGTCCGGAGCAAGTATGGTGGGTCTGACACACCGGTGTCAATGTGTTCTTTTTTCCATTTCCAGGAGTGTATTTTGAGTGTTCCACTTTTTACAAACAGAAGTGCATACCAACAGTTCATCCGTTCTGAGAATCGAGAGTCTCGACAACTTTTGACTATTATCGACAATGACGCAGGTGAGATATCGGTCCCACGGATTCCAAGACTGTCACGAATGTTGTCAGTTTGAAGTCGTCTGCCTGTTCCAGAGAAAAATGACTCTTAACAGGCGGACCGACAGACAGACAGACAGCCAGTCAGATAGCAAATGAGAAATTGTTTTTTCCTGTGGCTGCCAAATTTCATGATTCTAGGCCAGCGGGAAGTACTCTACAGGTTTTGATGAGTGCGTTTGTATCAAAATATCTGACATAAATAGCCGTATCTTTTGATTGCGTTGACTTAGATACTTCACTTTTTTTTATATCGCCAAGGAGCAGTAGACCTTAATATGTGACATAATTTTCAACTTTATATGTCTACCCATTCCCGAGCAAAAGGATTTTCAACACTCGGACAGACAGGCACACAACCAAGTAGTCTTATAAGGGTTCCTTTTTGTCACGTAAGGATACGGAACTTTAAAAATTAATTACGAAACATTAGGTTTTCGAGATTATAATTAAAGCTATATAACTGCCCCTTGTATTACTTGACAATCGAATATGCTGTTTATAGACTGAAATTACTGTCCTCCAAACGAATTTTGCGGCAAATCTCCTGAACATAAAGCAACTGGGTTACAAATCTTAGAAATTAGTACAGCTAAAACCCCCATTTCAGCAGTTTTTTTCCGTCTGTATTCCTATCATATCAAGTGGCAGTGAGAGTCACTGTCTGTCAATGCTGCGGTAGTAGTGTACACAGCTGACTGTCTTCACCACTTGTGTCATCGGATAGGGCGATGAGGATGTGACTCACACAGATCCTAAGTGCGGTATGTGATGTGAGGTCTAATGCATCAGGTGCGCGCCTCATTCATTCATTAGTGTCACATATTTCGAGCACATGCTGTAACAATGTAACTTTGTCACATAAAAGACAATATAAATAAAACACAATAAAAAACTTGATTAGTTTATTTTATGACAAGACACGTTCTATACATGCTTTACCTACACTACTGGCCATTAAAATTGCTACACCACGAAGATGACGTTCTACAGAAACAAACTTTAACCGACAGGAAGAAGATGCTGTGATATGCAGAAGATTAGCTTTTCAGAGCATTCACTCAAGGTTGGCACCGGTGGCGACAACTACAACGTGCTGACATGAGGAAAGTTTCCAACCGATTTCTCATACACAAACAGCAGTTGACCGGCGTTGCCTGGTGAAACGTTGTTGTGATGCTTCGTGTAAGGAGGATAAATGCGTACCATCACGTTTCCGACTTTGATAAAGGTCGGATTGTAGCCTGTCGCGATTGCGGCTTATCGTATCGCGACATTGCTGTTCGCGTTGGTCGAGGTCCAATGACTGTTAGCAAAATATGGAATGGGTGTGTTCAGGAGGGTAACACGGAACGCCGTGCTGGTTCCCAACGGCCTCGTATCACTAGCAGTCGAGATGACAGGCATCTTATCCGCATGGCTGTAACGGATCGTGCAGCGACGTCTCGATCCCTCAGTCAGCAGATGGGGTCGTTTGCAAGACAACAACCATCTGCACCAACAGTTCGACGACGTTTGCAGCAGCATGGACTATCAGCTCGGAGACCATGGCTGCGGTTACCCTTGACGCTGCATCACAGACAGGAGCGCCTGCAATGGTGTACTCAACGACGAACCTGGGTGCACGAATGGCAAAACGTCATTTTTTCGGATGAATCCAGGTTCTGTTTACAGCATTATGATGGTCGCATCCGTGTTTGGCGACATCGCTGTGAACGCACATGGGAAGCGTGTATTCGTCATCGCCATACTGGCGTATCACCCGGCGTGATGGTATGGGGTGTCATTGGTTACACGCCTCGGTCGCCTCTTGTTCACATTGGTGGCACTTTGAACAATGGGCGTTACATTTCAGTTGTGTTACGACCCGTGGCTCTACGCTTCATTCGATCCCTGCGAAACCCTACATTCCAGGAGGATTATGCACGACCGCATGTTGCAGGTCGTGTACGTGCCTTTCTGGATACAGAAAATGTTCGACTGCTGCTCTGGCCAGCACATTCTCCAGATCTCTCACCAATTGAAAACGTCTGGTCAATGGTGGCCGAGCGATTGGCTCGTCACAATACGCCAGTCACTACTCTTGATGAACTGTGGTATCGTGTTGAAGCTGCATGGGCAGCTGTACCTGTACACGCCATTGTGTTTGACTCAATGCCCAGGCGTATCAAGGTCGTTATTAAGGCCAGAGGTGGTTGTTTTGGGTACTGATTTCTCAGGATCTATGCACCCAAACTGCGTGAAAATATTATCACATGTCACTTCTAGTATAATATATTTATCCAATGAATACCCGTTTATCATCTGCATTTCTTCTTGGTGTAGCAGTTTTAATGGCCAGTTGTGTAGATGGAATCGGAAAGAGACTATCAACAATGTCTGATTGTGGTGGTTTAGAATTCCCTGAAAACGTGGTTTCCACATGCGTCCAGACGGAATATTTATTTACATGTTTATTTTATCTGTGAGTAATATTATTTACGTGATTCTTCAGTTTCTGCCGACATATTTGTTGGTCGAACAGTCCATAGGTGTACTGCCGGTTCATGCTATCCAACGGGCACAATATTTCGGAGATCGCACATGTCGACATCATCAGGTGCGCTAACGAACTGAGCTCCTGAGGGCACGCGGCCGACTAATACCCCCTGTCCCCCCTAGCCGCTCCCTTGCGTTCCGCGCCCGCAGCTGCGCGTCGGCGGTCGCGGAGACAATAGCGTCGGCGTCTATGATAGTGTCGCTATAAGTGCTCCGTCCGCGCCGGTCGCCAGATCGTTTTGTTTACTAACTCTCCTCTTAATTAAACTCAGCGCTGGTTCCCAAGCCTTGCCAAGACTATAGTCGCAGTCTCGGGTGATGAGAATTTCTGTCGCATCTCTGACGCTCAGTATATGGACGTCTGTGCCAAGATACCAGTGCGTTCGTATTGCATCGCCTGATTCTCGGACAAATAGTGCTTTGGGACCGTTCACGTGCTGGGATACGTCAGTCGAATGTGCCTCCGGTGTTCTCGGCAGCGATCTTCGACGGTGCTCACTGTCCGTCCAATATATGTCGCACACTGACACGGAATCTGGTATACGCCGGCCATCCACAAACCGAGATCACCTTTTACGCTTCCCAGTAACGTTCGTTGTTTATTGGGCGGCCAAAATACAGTTTTTACTCGGTTCGTCTTGAATATGTGTCCGTTTTTTCCCCATAGTGCGCGATTGTACGGTATAAAGGCAGTGGCTGCCTCTTCCTACATTACTTCTTCCGTCTCCACAAGTTGTATCGGCGTGGTGGTGCGGAGAGCACGCGTGATCTGCCCTACTGGGTACGCGCTTTTCCGGAATATATTTCTGAGGGGTTCCAGCTCCTGAGGCAGACTCCCAGCGTCTGCGATGGTGCGCGTTCTGTGAACTAGCGTTTATAATACTCCATTCCTCCGCGAAGGGTGGTGACAGCTGTCTGCATGCGAATACAGATGAATGTGCGTTTTCTTCCGATACACACAGTGGCCCAAGATGCCATCAGCTCTTGTCTTGATCATGACGCCTATGAATGGTAATCTTTCTTCTACTTTGGTCTACATGTTGAGATGTATGGATTTCAAATGTTTAAGGAAGTCAAGGAATCTGTTCCTTCCATGGTGCCAGATGACGAACGTGTCATCCACAAAAAGTAAAAAAAAAAACACATGGTTTTGCATCTGGATGACGCCAGGGATTCTCCGTATACAAATACACGACCACAGGTGAGAATGGGCAGCCCATTGCGAGTCCTTTCGTTTCTCCATTAAACAGAAAATATATGGGGGTCAGGATACGCCTAAAAAGGTCGGTGATCTTATAGTCAAATTTCTGACCAATAAGCTGAAGTGATTCTCGTAGAGGTAGCCTGGTGAGTAACAAAACGACATAAAACTCGCCATGATATCTGAATATTTCACCCTGTAGTTGTCGAGGCCTTAATGAGAGCATTTCGCCACATATCGTGGGTATTTCCGTCAGATATTTTGCCAGCAAATATGTAGGTGCGATAATGTTGCTGGTTCAAAATGGTTCAAATGGCTCTGTGCACTATGGGTCCCCTAGAACTACTTAAACCTAACTAACCTGAGGACATCACACATATTCATGCCCGAGGCAGGATTCGAACCTGCGACCGTAGCGGTCGCGCGGTTCCAGACTGTAGCGCCTAGAACCGCTCGGCCAACGCGACCGGATGATGTTGCTGGTAATGTGGCGCAACGGCGCCCTATCTTTAGGGACTTATGGAGACGATAAAGTCTTGGCGGTACAGGCAATTGAGGTAATAGTTACTTGGCGACTGCCTCTGGTAAATCCACGTCCTCGTGTTCGTCAGAACACATGACGATGGCGTCATGTCTGATCACCGAAATATTGTGCCCGTTGGACACTATGAACCGGCAGTACACCCGTGAACTGCTCAATCAATACTATTTATGCTTGAAGAATACATTTTCCTTTCTGCAGCAGAGTGCGCGCTGATCTGAAACTTCCTGCAAAATTAAAACTGTGTGCAGTATTGGGACTCGAATCTCTGCAAACAGTCGAAGGCTTAGGTCCCAGTTTCGAGTCCCGCTCTGGCGTACAGTTTTAAACTGTCAGGAAGATTCATTATTTACGGTGTCTGAAATATGTATGTTTTATATGTCTATAAATGTTGTATACGTATATGTGCGTGAATACTGTACGTGTAAATTTCTGCAATTTAAGTACTATTCCCATAGAAATTAATAAGAAGTGACGTCAGAGGAACGGGGAGACGTAGACGGCTGGACAGTGAAGTCAAGAGAGTAGGAGTGTTTTCGCAGACTGATTGATGACTTGTTGGGCGAGAGACATATTATTATAGAAGACGTTAAAAAATTTAATAACCTGTGCGGAAAATGATTTAAAATGAGTCTACACTTTCGTAGCTCGAAAAGTAACATTTAAAAGCAATTACTAAAGAGCATGTGTACCCAGTAAGCTACAAGTTATTTGAAAGATCATGCACACAGTGTTGCGCAAAGAAGAGCACTTGTAAGGCAAGGAGTAGTACGTGGAATTCAATACAGTTTATAATGAATAAATCATTTTATTTTGAAAGAAACTGTATGTGTGACATGTACCAGTCAAACCAGTGCTT
Organism: Schistocerca cancellata; assembly: GCF_023864275.1. NCBI lineage: Eukaryota > Metazoa > Arthropoda > Insecta > Orthoptera > Acrididae > Schistocerca > Schistocerca cancellata. The sequence goes on from NC_064628.1 coordinate 379,048,045, forward strand.
GTCTGAGTTTAATGCGCAGCTCATCCTGGTATAACCTGCACTTCATATAACCGACTTTCAGAAAATGACAAAATAAAGAGATTCATCACTCATTTACCAGAAATCCACAACTTTAACAGCGAATTTTATCATATTAAAAACGTACCTTGGCTACTTCCTTGGTCACCGAAAATTACACTAGCGCTCATTAATTTCAATACACCCAATAAACGACATAAAATTTTCTTTAGATAAGGTCTAATACCGTGGGTACGGTTGAGGAAGCAAAGGAATGGTACAACAGTTGTATATATGTCATGATTTTTGTTTGTGGTAATCGAGATACAATAGTATCCAACAAACAATATTATGTACATAAAAGTTATGTACCTATCTGATATGTTTGTTTACCTATTTGCCGACGGAGACCGCTTGGTGCACCTGTGTTGTACCCTGTAGTAATGTGATATCCGCAGTGAACGGCAAGCATTCAAAAAAAATGTTCAAAAGTGTGTGAAATCTTATGGGACTTAACTGCTTACACTCTACTTAACCTAAATTACCCTAAGGACAAACACACACACCCATGCCCGAGGGAGGACTCGAACCTCAGACGGGACTAGCCTCACAGTCCAAGACTGCAGCCCTTTAGACCGCTAGGCTAATCCCGCGCGGCTCGGCAACCACTACTACGATACATAACATGTGGTTCCTGTACGAATGTTCCTTCTTGACATTGCATTGTGCACATGGCTCCACGAATGGAGATATCCGTAGAAACACGTGCTGCAATTTTATCACTTAGCCAAGCAGGTTTATCTATGCGCCAAATTGCGAAACAGTGTAGTGTGTCCATAGGGGGAGTGCAATACACCCTCCACCGCCAGAAGGCAACAAGTAGCAATAAGGACATACCACGACCAGGACGACCTCGTAAAACAACTAAAAGTGATGATAAATATATCAGAATTATCAGTAAGAGAAATAGATTCAAAACAGTGCCCCAAATTCGTGCAGAATTGGTAGAAATGAATACGACAACAATATCTGTTGCAACAATAAAAAGGAGACTGACTGAAGCCGGTTTAAAAAGATGTGTCACAGCAAGATAAACCCTTCTAAGTCCCATAAATAAACAGAAGAGACTTGAATGGGCCAGAAAACATTGTAATTGGACATCGGAAGAGTGGACGAAGGTGTTATTCACCGATGAATCAAAGTTCGTGATTTTTGGAACCAGAAGGAGAATATTTGTTCGCCGATTTGTAGGGGAAAGGTTAGCCCAGCAGTGTGCTCTACCCACAGTTAATCGCAGTGGAGATTCTATTATGGTTTGGGGATTTTTTGCCGGAGATAGAGTTGGTGACATTGTGAAAATAGAAGGATGTATGGATCAAAAGAAGCACCACCGCACACTTCAGTATTATGCAATACGAAGTGGATTGCGTTTAATAGGGAAAGGGTTCACCCTGCAGCAGGATAATGAACCAAAACATCGGTCGGCATACTGTACGAACTACATTGCATCAAAGGAAAAACAGAAAGTACTGAATGATATGGTATGGCCGTCCCAAAGCTCTGATTGTAATCCCATTGAAATGGTCTGGGATGAAGTGGACAGACGTATCAGGGAAGTTAATACATCCAGCAAGAAACATTTCTGGAATATTGTTAAGGATGTGTGTAATCATATAGATTCACGATACCTACAAAAACTGATTGACCGCACATCTCTAATTTCTGAGGCAGTCATTAAATCCAAAGGAGGATACTGTGATGAAAGTAATATATTATGATTATGATCGTATTATATATGTGGATGTTAATATAATTATATTTTGTGAAAAATAACGTTTGATTTGTGTTGTAAATCTGAAATACCAGGGTATACTGAAATTAATGAGCGGTAGTGTATGTCAGTAAGAAGAAGCGAACAAATTAAACTTTGCTATGTGTACTTCCAGAGTGTAGCAAGCATTTATATTTTGAACAATACACAGTTTCAAAACTTCATTTTCTATTTAACAAAACAAGATATTTGCTTAGAAGCATTCTCGATCGTGAAATTTGACGAATATCTATTATATTTACTTGTTCGTTCGGGAGTGCGGGTGATCAAATGGTTACAAAGACACTATCTAGAAGTTGGATAAAACCTTGTACCAGGTAGTAAACTAACGGTAAATTGTCAGTATCCAGCAAGAAGCTGATTAATGACGCACAGTATCAGAATTTTACCAGCAGATACTATTTCCTGTTAAGTAAATCTCACATACGTCGATGTTGCGTTCTTGGGTACATTTTTATGTATGTGTCATAAAATAAATTTTATGTTACAATAAAGAATAGATAACGGCGGAAAAAGTAAGGAAGAAAAGTACAGTTATATCCCCCCCCCCCTCCTCCACCTTAGTGGCTTAGTGGGAACTAGGAGAGATGAACCTCTTCAGGGCGACACACACCTGTTAATTAGGATTTGGTTACTGACAACACATCTAGGAATGAACTCAAGAAGTTCAGAGTAGATATCAGAAATAGAAACACAGATAAGGTATGTTAACAGTCTAGAGGGGTTCAATGAGGAGGAAGATGCCAGTGATGAAGTGTAAATAGCTGCAATAACGCCGATGGTGAGGGAATGAGAGTCGCGATGTGAGATGCAAGTGATACTAACCACGAACAAATGACTGAATATTATTCAACAAGTAACGTGGAAACACTGTGAGATCATTGAAGTGCTACGTTGTCTATTATATAGCAGTAAACGTAATTGTAAAGTTATTTAATGTAAATACATTAGTAACTAGTAATGGGATAGCATGGTCATCAACCACAACGGAGGGGTATCTGTTGAGAGGCCAGACAAACGTGTGGTTCCTGAAGAGGGGCAGCAGCCTTTTCAGTAGTTGCAGGGGCAACAGTTTGGATGATTGACTGATCTGGCCTTATAACAATAACCAAAACGGCCTTGCTGTGCTGGTACTGCGAACGGCTGAAAGCAAGGGGAAACTACAGCCGTAATTTTTCCCGAGGTCATGCAGCTTTACTGTATGGTTACATGATGATGGCGTCCTCTTGAGTAAAATATTCCGGAGGTAAAATAGTCCCCCATTCGGATCTCCGGGCGGGGACTACTCAAGAGGACGTTGTTATCAGGAGAGTCGAATTAAGTCGGGTGATGCTGAGGGAATTAGATTAGGAAATGAGACACTTAAAGTAGTAAAGGAGTTTTGCTATTTGGGGAGCAAAATAACTGATGATGGTCGAAGTAGAGAAGATATAAAATGTAGACTGGCAATGGCAAGGAAAGCGTTTCTGAAGAAGAGAAGTTTGTTAACCTCGAGTACAGATTTAAGTGTCAGGAAGTCGTTTCTGAAAGTATTTGTATGGAGTGTAGCCATGTATGGAAGTGAAACATGGACGATAAACAGTTTGGACAAGAAGAGAATAGATGCTTTCGAAATGTGGTGCTACAGAAGAATGCTGAAGATTAGATCGGTAGATCACATGACTAATGAGGAGGTATTGAATAGAATTGGGGAGAAGAGGAGTTTGTGGCAGAACTTGACGAGAAGAAGGAACCGGTTGGTAGGACATATTCTGAGGCATCAAGGGATCACAAATTTAGCATTGGAGGGCAGCGTGGAGGGTAAAAATCGTAGAGGGAGACCAAGAGATGAATACACTACGCAGATTCAGAAGGATGTAGGTTGCAGTAGGTACTGGGAGATGAAGAAACTTGCACAGAGTAGGGTAGCAAGGAGAGCTGCATCAAACCAGTCTCAGGACTGAAGACCACAACAACAACAACAAGATTAAGAATTGTGATGACTGTGTTTTACGGAAAGCTCAGTAGTTGGGGAACTCGTTATAATTACGATAGTAAGTTTACTCCAGTATCAAATTGATTTTGTATGTAAATCCTACGCGGAGCTGTGCTGGCTTACTGGGTCACATACGAACCGGAGGGCTACTCATACTGTAGTATACAAATAATCTACATAAGGATTACATTTCTAGTGAATGCACAGTTCGATGTAAGTGTACGCAATTTTTTCACTCGTTGCAGAGAAGATAGATAGACAGAAGAAGAGAGATACCGAGGCAAAAAGATCGAAAAGCAACAAAAAGAAATCCATGTAGTCGGATACGTTAGAAGCAACTTAACAAATCGCTTGTGTTTCATTATTTATTTTCATTTCAAATTCTTCCTCATTAATTAGGACTTTTATAAAGACGGGAGGCTAGTATACCCAGGAGAGCGTGATGTTTCCTGGTCGGTGTGTCAACCTAGTGACCGATTTTAGAATCAAATGAAGGAATGCGCACTCGAGACCGCCATAAGCAGTTTCTGGGATTTTCTACTGTTTTTGTCGTTATGAGACATTAGACTTTTTGAGCAATATTTATAAATACCTTCTAAGACAATAGAAACGACACAGCACGAAAGAATTATCCGAAGGAGACGACAACTGATGGACGTGACGTACATGTACAGTCGAACAAATGATTACAATCTCAGAAAAATTGGGTGTCTTATCCAAGAGAAAGAGCATCACGAATTGAGCAAATCGCTAACCTGTTGGATCACCTCTGGCTCTTATCCGGGTAGTTATTTGGCTTGGCATTGTTTAACAGAGTTGCTGGATGTTTTCCAAATTCTGTCCAACTGGCGTGTTAGATCGTCAAAATCCCGAGATGGTTGGAGGGCCCCGCCCATAATGCTCCAAACGTCCTTGACTTGGGTGAGATCCGGTGAACTGACCGTGCTGGTCAAAGTAGGCTGTGGCGAACACGGATACAATAAGCAGACATTTTCGTCGCGCGCGGTCGAGCGTTATCTTGCTAAAATGTAAGCCCAGAATGGTTTGCCATGAGGTGTAGAATATCGTCGCCATACCTAAGTGCTGTAAGGGCGCCGCAGATGACAACCAAAGGGATCCGGCTATGAAATGAAGTGTCACCCCATACCATCACCCCTGATTGTTGGGCCGTGTGGCGGACGGCAGTGACATTGGTGTCCCATGGCTGACAGGGGTGTACTGTTCGCAGGTCTCAGGGCTCAGTCAGAAGCGGGACCGATCACTGAAGTCAATGACATTCCAGGCAGAATGTGCTCGACACCATTGCAAATGGGCTTGCACAGGGGTGCCATGAGCTCATCCCTAGGGTTACCAGACGTCCGGAAATTCCCGGACATGCCCTACATTTTAACCGTTTGTTCGGCGTCTGTGAGGAATTTTTGAAAAGTGTCTAATGTCCTACATTTTCAGAAACAAACAGTGATCGTTAGGAATGAACGGGCAACTGTGAAAATAGAAACGAATAATTGGTTATTAGCCGCAACTGCAAGTCCCTATGGCAACAAAGCTACAGTGATACAGCGTATACATTCCATAGTAACAAAAAACGATGGCTGTAGCTACACAGCGTTTGAACTCTGGGTTATAACGGACTTCGGTGTCGGCCGTGTCTGCGTGTTGTGCAAATGATGGAAACGGTGCGATGAATGACGGGAAATCGAGACAACGTATCATAATATAGACATGAAGAGCCAATGACTTGATTTTCTCTCTCTTCCATTTGCAGTTTGGTTATCGAAGATTAAGACTGTGGGAAGTCAACAGTTAATTCACAGTCCCTTTTTTACAATCCGAAATTCCGGAACGAAAATGCAAATTCAGTGACGCATTGTTGCTAAAGTATAAGTGTTTCAAGGCAGGAAGAAGCGAATACGAAGCACAATGCCTTATTTGTCCTCCAGGAACATATGTTTCTGTTGCACACAAAAGTAAGGTTATCATATAGTTTTTTTTTTATCTTTCGTCTGACTTTGATCGGCATATTGCTATGACGATTAATTAAAGAGTTTTAATTTATAATCGCCAATTTTGGTATATTATCACTATATTATGACGGAAATGTTTCTCTTCTAGGTGCACAAGATTTGGAAGTACACTCGTCTTCCAAGAATCATAAAACATCTCAAAATTCTGCCGGTACTTCAAATATTAAAGATTTCTTTGCTCAGCGCACACAGTCAGCATATATTGTTAGCACTGCAGAGGCAACGCTTGAATTTCACGTTGTTAATCACCACGCATCATACAAATCCATGGGCTACACGCCGAAAGTAAACGCAAAACTATACAGTGATTCTAAAATTTCGAAGAAAGTTTCATGCGCTAGTGCAAAGACCGAAGTGATTATTAACAAAGTCCTTGCACCACATTCTGTTGACGTGGCGATACAACGTCTAGAAGAAATTTCTTTTTTGGGGGTTAGTACCGACAGCAGTAATCATGGTTCCCAGAAAGTATTCCCTATTTCTATGCAATATTTTGACCTTAAAGCTGGCGGTATGCAGACAAAGGTAATTGAAATTAAAACTACATCAAATGAAAGTGCAGAAACAATATCATCATATGTTCGAGACACTTAAGTAGGGGTAGGAATAGAAAAGAAATGTGTCGCATTTGATGTTGAAAATACGAACACAAAGTTTGGTGGTGTAAGTCGACCAGAGGGCACAAATGTATTCACCAAACTAAAGTCCTATATTAATGAAAATTTAGTTGGAGTGTGTTGCCCAGCATGAGTCGGATATTTTAAGTGTAGATTTAGTGTGTATTGGTTTCAAGCTGTACACTTTCTTTTCTACATATACAGTAAGAACTGATGAACTCAAGTATTATTGTGAGTTTGTAGAAATTAGTTACAAACAGCTTCTTAGTCACAGTAAAACCAAGTGGTTATCTCTGTTCCCTGCACTTGACAGAATAATTGAAATGTATGAGGCTTTAAAATATTACTTCTTGTCTGTATCCAAGGCTCCTAAAGTTCTAAAGATTTTCTTTGAAAACACTTTGAGTAAGGCTTATTTATATCACATTCATTGATGTATGTGTTCCACCATGGGATACGACAACTTGAAAGTGAACAAACATCCTTTGTTGACATGATCGTAATTTTAGACAACGTGTGTTGTCTTCTTAAGAATAGGTTAGAGAGTAATTTCATGTCACTAAAGACGAAAAAGGTCTTGATAAGTGCTAGGAAGGAGTGCCTTGATAAAGAAGCTGACAATTTTGAGCAGGAGGCTGTTTCGATGTATGGCGAATGTCTGGGTTATTTAGATAAATGGTGTGTGTCCTTTTCAGAACTCGGTTGTTTTAGGTGGTTAAATTTAAATGATAAAGTATGCATGGATGATGTACAAAAGTGTGTACAGTTCTTGAGTGATAAAGGCACTGTAATATATAATGTCAAATGTTGTGATGAGATAAGTAATGTGAACCAGTTTTTGCCACATCATAGCTCTGAACTTGAGAAATTGTCCTGTAATGATAAGTGGATTAGATATTTTAGTGGTAGCAAGCATGAGGACTGCCTTTCTGAACTGCTGAAACTAATTTAGTATTTTTTTGCTACCCTGCACATAATGATAATGTTGAAAGAGTATTTTCACTAATAAGAGCACAGTAGACAGATGAAAGGAACAGATTACCTGTTGATTCAGTCAAAGGTATTGTTTTTGAAAGTATAATTTTAAAAACTTCAGTTGTTTGGAATTTTTTGATTACAGTTCAAACAAGCTAAATGTTTTGCACAGGATTAGTTCTTCAGAGAAATATAAATGACTGCTGTTGATTGTAATATTTAACATTTTATGTGCCAGAATTAAAAAAATATAAATGTATATGCCTGTGGGTATTATAAATAGCATTTAAATTTGTAATTTACATAATTTTTTTCATTGAGCGATGATGTCCTACATTTTTGACGAATTTCCTACACTCTTTGCCAATGTGTCCTACATTTCCATTAGGTAATCTGGTAATCCTAAGTCATCCTCCTTTCTGTGAGCCGCCTATTAAGGGTCCCTGTGATCACTGAAGCTCCAGCTTCACGTCGGATCGACCTTAATAATGAATCCGGGGCTCTGATTGCCTTTTAGAAGATTGCTCGGTCCTCACGTTGTGTCGTCTCTCTAAGGTCTATCGCTTCCCTCTTGACCCTGTGTTCGATCATAGTTTACCCATTCCCGCCAATATCATCAAATAGTGTCATCACCTCTGTTCAAATGTTGAGCGATTCGCCGATTACTTCAACTGGCTTCTCTGAGACCAACTGTACGCCCTCTCTCAAATGCTGGCATCTGCGTATATCGTTCACGTGCCTGTCGGCCAGGCATAGTTATTGTCCAACTGAGTACGCCGAATTAAATTTTCAAAGACTTTATGCCTGATGTCGACGTGTTCCCTGTTTACTATCCTTGACAACTGCGTGGTGAATTTGCGTTGCAGGCTCACAGTTCATCCATTGATCGCATTTTCCATTGATATGTGTATGAATATCAGTTTTTTGTCCAGTTTTCATGACCCCTTCGTGGTGCGTGATTTTATTCTTCTTCTTCTCTTAAAGCGTGTTTTGAGCGCTACACATTTGCTGCGCTGTATAATATGTTTAAACTATTTGGAAGCTATTCTTAATTGCTTAGTTCCAAAATTTTATGGTGAATAAAATTCTGCATATTTTTAAAACCAGTGATATAACCAGTGGACGGTTAAGCGATCTTCGTCGATCGTGCTGTATTTTATACCTTGGAACGGAAGGTCTTCTACCAGTGACCATGTGATATTTGCATATGAATTGAGTTTCTTCAGATACTCAACACTTTTCCATCTCTTCAAAATGGAAATTTGTGATAGGTGCCAATAGCTTCCGTTTCAAAATGTATGACTTGTGACTGTTTTTTGATAATGCTTCTTCTTAAATGATTTAATTTACTGATTACTGGTGTCTCCAAACACAGTAACGACAAGATTTTCTCGATTTCAATACTTTAAATTCAACAAAATATTTTTCTCCGAGGCACTTGAGCATATGGAAACTTGGAATATTTTTTCACATTTCGGAAAATCGTACTTTTCCGATGTAATTTCAGAAAAATGCTGCAGCAAAGAAAAAATGAATACTATCACTTAAAAATGGAATAAGAAAGTACATTAATCTTCTATTACAGGTAGAGGTGAAAGTATGAAAATTGTTCCAAGGTCCAACACGGTCCACTACTTACTGTTAAGTTACATCCTGTAAATTAGTGACTTAAGTATTGCGTTATTAGACCTAATAACTTTAAAAAATACTATTATGCAGAGGACAATAACGTATTGTAGATCCTGCTTTAGTCACACAGCAGGACAAGTTTTTAGAAAATAATAAATATGTAATTATAATAATAATAATAAGAAGAATAAGATTATATTCAATTGCACACTAATACTAGTTAACAAAGCTGTCATTTACAACATGCAGAACAAAACGTAAGTCATGTTCTGGGCGGCTTAATAAATATCAGTTCACATTGTGTAAACCTGCTTCAAGTCCGAGATTACATAGATTTAAGCAATTTCGGGATGTGAAATGGTGAGATGTAATCTGCGTGCCGCGTTGTGTAGTAACATCTCTCATGAATATTTTGCCTGAGTGCCTATTTTCGTAGTATTATTAAAATGCTTGTAATTTATCACTGATAAACACTTACCAGTGAGCATCTCAACACTATTAGGAGCGCCTAGTTACCTCAAATATCCTGCTAGGCGTTAAATCGATTGCTTTTTGTCCTATATGTTTGTCTCCGGAATAGGCTCGCTGCGAATCTAGCGTATAATGATAAAACACCTTGAAGCTAATAACTGCGGCAATCCTTCCTCTATTGCTACTTCAATTATCTTTACCTTGTAGATGGACATAAATATCATGTATCTTTCTATGAAGTCAACCTAAACGCTCTGCCAGAAAACACAATATATCTCATATCAGAATACACCTCCAAACAAAGAAAGTGAGCCGCTCAGAAGGAGAGGAGGAAAAGCAATGAAATCTGACTGGATGAGTGGGTATCTGATGTTGCGGTGATAACAAAATCAAGTAAAATCTACAAAGAGCTTGGCAGTATGTGCACACTTATCAGTTAGACGCTGTACCCACTCAGGCCTAGATGCGTATACTGGATCGGTCGGGGAGGGTCTGATAAAGTCGATGTACAGTGACCATCCAGAACATTTACTATCACAGCCCACCGGGACGTTGGATGCCGCCTGTGGCGTTGCGGGCACGTAACGCGGTAACAAAAGTATGTAAGCCGAGCAGACACGGACGGGGGATTACCCTAGCGCAGATGTTGTTGTTGTTGTTGTGGTCTTCAGTCCTGAGACTGGTTTGATGCAGCTCTCCATGCTACTCTATCCTGTGCAAGCTTCTTCATCTACCAGTACCTACTGCAACCTACATCCTTCTGAATCTGCTTAGTGTATTCATCTCTTGGTCTCCCCCTACGATTTTTACCCTCCACACTGCCCTCCACTACTAAATTGGTGATCCCTTGATGCCTCAGAACATGTCCTACCAACCGATCCCTTCTTCTGGTCAAGTTGTGCCACAAACTTCTCTTCTTCCCAATCCTATTCAATACCTCCTCATTAGTTACCTGATCTACCCATCTAATCTTCAGCATTCTTCTGTAGCACCACATTTCGAAAGCTTCTATTCTCTTCTTGTCCAAACTATTTACCGTCCATGTTACGCTTCCATACATGGCTACACTCCATACAAATACAGTACTTTCAGAAATGATTTCCTGACACTTAAACCTATACTCGATGTTAACAAATTTCTCTTCTTCAGAAACGCTTTCCTTGCCATTGCCAGTCTACATTTTATATCCTCTCTACTTCGACCATCATCAGTTATTTTGCTCCCCAAATAGCAAAACTCCTTTACTACTTTAAGTGTCTCATTTCCTAATCTAATACCCTCAACATCTCCCGACTTAATTCGACTACATTCCATTATCCTCGTTTTGCTTTTGTTGATGTTCATCTTATATCCTCCCTTCAAGACACCATCCATTCCGTTCAACTGCTCTTCCAAGTCCTTTGCTGTCTCTGACAGAATTACAATGTCATCGGCGAACCTCAAAGTTTTTATTTCTTCTCCATGGATTTTAATTCCTACTCCAAATTTTTCTTTTGTTTCCTTCACTGCTTGCTCAATATACAGATTGAATAACATCGGGGATAGGCTACAACCCTGTCTCACTCCCTTCCCAACCACTGCTTCCTTTTCATGCCCCTCGACTCTTATAACTGCCATCTGGTTTCTGTACAAATTGTAAATAGCCTTTCGCTCCCTGTATTTTACCCCTGCCACCTTTAGAATTTGAAAGAGAGTCTAGCGCAGATATTGGCTGCAAATGGGGAAATCTGTTCAGATAAGCCACTCTGACAAACGGTAGATTATTATTACGCAGAGTCTGCGGACGAGTATCTCGGAAATGACGAAGCTGGTCAAATCTTTGCCTGCTAATGTCGTGAGCACCGATGGAAAGAGGTAGAAGGGCAGTGAAACTACCACTAGGCGCTAAATGGTTGGAAGTCCACGACTCTTCACAGAATGCGGCGTTCGTAGGCGTGGCTACTCTGTAAGGCAGAACGGATGGTGAGCTGTTGGCATCTCTGCCGAAACAGCACAATGGTGGCACCACGCACAAGTGTTTCGGAGCACACCGTTCATCGTACATTGTTAAACACGGAGCTATTCACAATATACATAAATGACCTGGTGGATGACATCGGAAGTTCACTGAGGCTTTTTGCAGATGATGCTGTGGTATACCGAGATGTCGTAACAATGGAAAATTGTACTGAAATGCAGGAGGATCTGCAGCGAATTGACGCATGGTGCGGGGAATGGCAATTGACTCTCAATGTAGACAAGTGTAATGTGCTGCGAATATACAGAAAGATAGATCCTTTATCATTTAGCTACAAAATAGCAGGTCAGCAACTGGAAGCAGTTAATACCATAAATTATCTGGGAGTACGCATTAGGAGTGATTTAAAATGGAATGATCATATAATGTTGATCGTCGGTAAAGCAGATGCCAGACTGAGATTCATTGGAAGAATCCTAAGGAAATGCAATCCGAAAACAAAGGAAGTAGGTTACAGTACGCTTGTTCGCCCACTGCTTGAATACTGCTCAGCAGTGTGGGATCCGTACCAGATAGGGTTGATAGAAGAGATAGAGAAGATCCAACGGAGAGCAGCGCGCTTCGTTACAGGATCATTTAGTAATCGCGAAAGCGTTACGGAGATGATAGATAAACTCCAGTGGAAGACTCTGCAGGAGAGACGCTCAGTAGCTCGGTACGGGCTTTTATTGAAGTTTCGAGAACATACCTTCACCGAAGAGTCAAGCAGTATATTGCTCCCTCCTACGTATATCTCGCGAAGAGACCATGAGGATAAAATCAGAGAGATTAGAGCCCACACAGAGGCATACCGACAATCCTTCTTTCCACGAACAATACGAGACTGGAATAGAAGGGAGAACCGATAGAGGTACTGAAGGTACCCTCCGCCACACACCGTCAGGTGGCTTGCGGAGTATGGATGTAGATGTAGATGTAGGTGCTCCGGAGCGGACCACCCCTTTACGTGTTTACATGTTGAGCCAACGACATCGTCAGTTACCAATGCAGTGGGTGGGCACTTGACCATCGGAATTCCGCAACTGATCAATACAAACGTGTCGGCTCTTAGGTGAATCACATTTTTGCGACACTAGATAGCCGATCGTCTCCACAAATGCCGTCATCGAGGTGAACGGCGGCTGGAAACATGCAGCGCAGGACAGACGCAGGTGGTAGGAGCAGTCTTATGCTACGGGAGACAATTTCGTGCGCTTACACGGCACCTGTGCTAGTGATCGAAGGCATGCTGACAGCTGCGAACCACCTGCATCCCTTCACGCTTGATATCTTCCCCGACGGCGATGTCATCTTTCAGCAGAGCAATTTTCCCTGTCTCGGAGCCAGAACCGTGCTAGAGTGATTTGAGGGACATTGCTGTGAACTCTCGTTGATGTATCGTCGACCAAATTTGCCTGATGTAAATCCAACGGAACCCGTCTGGGTCGCTATCGGGCACCATCACCGCGTGCACAAGTCAGCGGGTCGTTGTTTACGTGAATTACACGATCTGCGCGCAGATATGCAATGTCACATACCTCCGAAAACCTACCAACAATCTGTCAGATCGCTGATGCGCAAAATCAGTGATGCATTTCGTTCCAAAGTGGGAAAAACAAGCTATGAAACAGTTGGTTATAGTGTTTTGGCTCATCAGTGTAGCCTCTCCTGAGTCAGACTGGCCCACAGCTGTTGTAAGTGGCCCTAGATATCCTGCCTACTGGTACTGCAATGGAATTGACGTCTGAGCTGGTCCCACACTGGTTCTACAGAGGACACATCTGGGGACGTCGCTAGGCACGGCAGTACCTCAACACCACACAGTCAGTTCACAGAGACACAATGCACACCATTCGTCGGCAGTCCATGCTTCCCAGTTATGGCACCATTCCAGACGTATGGCTGGTCGAAATGTGCAGTATCCAGATTTATGGGGCTTTCGAATGTGACGGTGGCGCCATGTTGGACTGATGGGAATGGATAGCAGTCGTCAGGGTTCCCATCGACAACATTGCGCATGTCCAGAAGAGAATGGGGCCCAGGATGGGAAGATTATTGAAAGAAAAGTCAAAAATAGTATTGGAAGATGGTAAGAAGATAGGTGGTAAAGGTCGTCTGACAAATGTTGAAATAGATTACATAATTATTATCGCTTGGCCACAAGAAGAAATGTAGGGAATTTAGAAAACATGAAAAAAGCTGTATGGGCTATCATTTTCCATAAGCTTTCCACAAAGGAAATCCAGTGCACGGTCTTTGCCCGAATGATCCTGACACTTGGTGCAAGCACAGGAGAAGTGCAGATATGGCCACAAACATTCTCTACCTGCATCAGTAATTAATGAATTGAAACCCATATTTAGAGATATTTATAAAGATACATTGTTGAAGAAATGTCTTCATGGGAAAACCCAAAATTTAAATAAATGTGTGAATTCTGTCATTTGGAACCGGTTACCGAAAACTGTATTTGTTCAGCTTGCAACCCTCAAATTTGGTGTTTATGATGCTATTTTACGCTTCAGTGATGGTGTAATTAGAAAACTGAATGTTTTGGAATTATTTGGCATAAACTCTAGTGGAAATACTGCAAAATCCTTGGTACAAATAGATAAAGAGAGAATCCGCAAAGCAGATATTGCTAATTTAAAATGCACCAAAGAAGCCAGACAGAAAAGAAGAGGGACCAAGTATGATTCAGATGATGATCAGTATCGTGCAGGAAAATATTAGTGGAAAGTAATTCTCATCAATAACTATACTAGAATTACAACATTAAACTGTAAATGGATTTTTCTCAAAGCTACATTTTTTTTACTTTCAGGTACCATTATTTGATAAACTAATGGGGTTAGAAACATGAAATTTAGTCAATTTGTACTATAAACAAGTAAATTGAGAACCACCAAACAATCATAAACTGTTTTATAAAAATTAATGCACAAAAGAAAGTTAAATTTTACAAGTGAAAGAATAAAAAAAATTTCTTCAACACCGTAAGAGGTATCATGTTCATTTTACTTGCAAATTGAGGCATATATTTTATATATGCGCAGTAAAAATTTCATTGCTTTATCACTTACGGTTCTTTTGAAAAGTGTACCTGTTCAAAGGGTAAAATAGAATTGGCAGAATAGGGATAAAAACTGCCTCCCGTCTCTCCTTAGATCAGGCGATCTGGACGGCCAGGCTGTAGCGAAACAACAGCTGATAATTGTGGCATTTCCAAAATTCCTCTGCGGCAGCCGCTTCACTGGTTGCGCAATGTGCGGAGCAGCGCCAACGTGCATAAAAATGATCCTATCCACACATGCATGCTGTTGAAGGGTTGCGCAAAATACTCTCATAGTATGTACCAGTGATGGTACAGGTAATAGGACTCGCACTACATACATAAGGCCCTCCTACAAAATATGTCATCAACCCACACTGTACAGTCACCTTTGCAGAATGAAACGGTACCGGTTAATGCGCAGGCTGACTTGTGGCCCATATTGCGGAATTCGGCGTATGTCCTTCTTGGGGATGGCAATGGGCTCCGCCTCTTCCATGGCTGTTCATTGTCCGCTTTGATGCGAGAAACATATTCCAGAGCTAGCAGCTCGCAGGAAGAAACTCGTGAGCGTGAGCGATTTTGTATAGATAGCAATGCAGGATGTTTTGTGGGATTTTATGCACCGCCCTTGCAGACACGTACAACGTTCGCGCGATTTCCCATGCACATCATCGCTCCGACCCCACTGCCGTGCTGTGGCCACATCTTCGACAGATATCGAAACAACTGCTTTCGTCTCTCTGCCACATTGCACTTCAAAAAAAGTTGTCTCTTGTAATCATTTTTCTCGTCCCGCAGACGACATCGGACCAATGCTTTTTTTCATACCGTTGAGTGTCCGCAGGTTCTGCAGGAATAATGGCGCAAGGTCATCGTTCTTGTAAAGGAGTCTTACCAGCTGCTAGCCATCCTTCATGGCGCGAGTCATGCTGGGCGTCTCGGAAGCAAACTGAGGAAGATCCGTGCGCCGCGCTTTTGTTGGTGTGCATATTCTGAGGTTTACAGCGTCATCTATTGGTCAAATTTATCATAATGTTTTTTCCTGACGTTTCGCCCTGCGCCAACAATATGCAAATTTGACGTCATTCTGAGCAGTGGTTCTCTTTCTACAATTTTTAAAATACAGTTTTTAAAACTGGAATTTTCATTATGGAAACTCTGTATATACACTACTGGCCATTAAAATTGCTACACTACGAAGAAATGCAGATGATAAACGGGTATTGATTGTACAAATTTATTATACTAGAACTGACATGTGATTACATTTTCACGCAATTTCGGTGCATAGATCCTGAGAAATCAGTAACCAGACAACCACCTCTGGCCGTAATAACGGTCTTGATACGCCTGGGCATTGAGTCATACAGAGCTTGGATGGCGTGTACAGGTACAGCTGCCCATGCAGCTTCAGCACGATACCACAGTTCATCAAGAGTAGTGACTGCAGTATTGTGACGACACAGTCGCGCGGCCACCATTGACCAGACGTTTTCAATTGGAGAGAGATCTGGAGAATGTGCTGGCCAGGACAACAGTCGAACATTTTGTGTGTCCAAAAAGGCCCGTACAGAACCTGCAACATGCGGTAGTGCATTATCCTGCTGAAATGTAGGGTTTCGCAGGGATCGAATGAAGGGTAGAGCCACAGGTCTTAACACATATGAAATGTAACGTTCACTGTTGAAAGTGCCGTCAATGCGAACAAGAGGTGACCGAGACGTGTAACCAATGGCACCCCATACCATCACGCTGGGTGATACGCCAGTATGGCGATGACGAATACACGCTTCCAATGTGCATTCACCGCGATGTCGCCAAACACGGATGCGACCATCATGGTGCCGTAAACAGAAACTGGATTCGAAAAAATGACGTTTTTCCATTCGTGCACCCAGGTTCGTCGTTGAGTACACCATCGCTGGCGCTCCTGTCTGTGATGCAGCGTCAAGGGTAACCGCAGCCACGGTCTCCGAGCTGATAGTCCATGCTGCTGCAAACGTCGTCGAACTGTTCGTGCAGATGGTTGTCTTGCAAACGTTCCCATCTGTTTACTCAGGGATCGAGACGTGGTTGCATGATCCGTTACAGCCATGCGGATAAGATGCCTGTCATCTCGACTGCTAGTGATACGAGGCCGTTGGGATCCAGCACGGCGTTCCGTATTACCCTCCTGAACCCACCGATTCCATATTCTGCTAACAGTCACTGGATCTCGACCAACACGATCAGCAATGGCGCGATACGATAAACCGCAATAGCGACAGGCTACAATCCGACCTATATCAAAGTCGGAAACGTGATGCTACGCATTTCTCCTCCTTACACGAGGCATCACAACAACGTTTCACCAGGCAACGCCTGTCAACTGCTGTTTGTGTATGAGAAATCGGTTGGAAACTTTCCTCATGTCAGCACATTGTAGGTGTCGCCACCGGCGTCAACCTTGCCTGAATGCTCTCAAAAGCTAATCATTTGCATATCACAGCATGTTCTCCCTGTCGGTTAAATTTCGCGTCTGTAGCACGTCATCTTCGTGGTGTAGCAATTTTAATGGCCAGTAGTGTATTGAAATTTGCTCCCTCTCCGGCTTCAAAACAACGTACAACGGAAGTATATAGTGCCACTTCCTTTCTCTTTTTAACCTCAATGGTTTTTACTATGCTTAATAACAATCTCTAACCAAAGATAATGTTTGCGTGGCACTAACATCGTTGGTACGCGAGAACGCGCACGCAGAGTTGTCGCAAATTGACAGTGGCTTTGGGCGGACGTGAGTAACGACGAAATTGAGAACTGAAATTAGTGTGTGAACTCCATGGTGATAAAATGTTAGGCATGTCATCGTGAAGGTAACGCACTAACGTAATTACTTGGGAAGAGTTTGAAAAGGAGTTCTGTGTGGCCAAATATATTTAATTCTGATCTTAAAGAGAAGTAGAGAATTCTACCTAATGACTGTCGTTAGCATATCATTACGTCACGTCTACACCAGCTCCACCTCAAAGTAACGCTGTGCCGTTTCGAAAGTTTAGAAATATGAAAGACTTGTCAGCGTATTTGATTCATTTTACCGAACATTATAGTTTTTGGTCCCATTTAATTCTCATAAACATGGACAACGTGATTCAAAAGAGTAACAGCTATCGGATGCTACAACTGGGTTATTACGGCCTACTATTTGATTAATGACCGGTTCCAACTTCATGTAGAAGTTATCTTCAGAAAATGGCTACTGCTGGGTGGTCCTCGGATGTTCACGTGGCAACACGATCGTAAAAGAGTTAACGATCGTGTTGCTGCGTCATCATCCGAGGACCGGCCAGCAGTAGCCAGATGGTTCTCATTTTCCGAAGACGACTTCTGCGTGAAGTCGAAACCGGTCATTAATAAAATAGTGTTGCGCTCAAAACTGATGTTTTAACGCAAATTTATTTCTGACACATCGTTGATCATTTGCCTAATTCATCACTACCAACATTGTAATGACCGAGAGTCACATTAATGAAAAACAAATGTGCACTAAATTCATGAAAGAGCCAGAAAATAAACCCTAAATTTTGCTGCTTCCATGACAACAGGATTTTTTAGACGTAACTGAAAATACTATTTCAAAACTATAAATATAAGTACATTCATTATTTTTCTGAGGAAGCACTTATGAAATACTAAAATTAATTCGTGCGTCAAGGGAAACTTCATATTACAAAATAACAGCATTATATAATTGTAAGTCTTAATTAATGTATTGTACGATTATTGACTTTTGTACTTCCGGCGTTGTCAGTTTCCATTGATGCTGATTGTGACGTATTATTAGTGCTCATTTATTGCGGTTCTCATAATGAGTTTTGTTTACAGTAAAGAAATGGTCAGTAAAATATGAAGACAGCAAATATCATAGTGAACTGGCGTTCCTATAACGTCACCGCGTTACTTGTTCCAACTAGTCGACGACTACTGATTTTGAATTAGTAGAAAGTGTTCAATGTCATGTTGTCATGTTAATTTACTTTCAAACATTTTGTAACATCTTCCCATTTCAAACGAGGTTTCACCCGTGTGTTACCCGAAACAGTACATAGTGTAACAACCGACTATACACGTGGCCACCAACATAATTTTCAGTAATCGTTAACTAAATTCATATTTTCGCGCAACATAGTCAGTCTCGTAACTTTCATCCATACATAGTCTAAAGACTGTGTTACTTAATCAAACGACTACAGTTTTGCGAAATCTCAATATTCATAATTAATAACATTCTCGTTAACGCCTTGCAATCAGGACAAAAAGGAATTAATGACATCGTCTGCTAGTAAGCACTGATTTAAATCAATGAGTAAAGTTGAAAATTTATGCCAGACCGGGAATCTAACGCTGGTCTCCTCCTTACTAGAAAGATGCGCTGACCATGAGTCGTATGGACTCAGTCATCACTGCAGATGCATAGACCGTCGTAGTACGAGTCCCGTCAGATC
This sequence comes from Schistocerca cancellata, assembly GCF_023864275.1. Classification (NCBI taxonomy): domain Eukaryota; kingdom Metazoa; phylum Arthropoda; class Insecta; order Orthoptera; family Acrididae; genus Schistocerca; species Schistocerca cancellata. The sequence continues at coordinate 379,067,096 of NC_064628.1, forward strand.
CAAATTCTCAACTTACCCACGCACTACTGATGTAGCGCCACCAGTCCATTGTCGTAATTACTCGCGGAATCTCGCCGAATTCGGTAAGAGTTCGGGCGTGGTGTGCATCTTCACTGTATTGATCATTTGCCCATCATCACCTGAATTATGCAGGTTGGTCCATTGATCGTGACTGGGCCAAATATCTCGCAAAATAAGCGTCAAACGAAAAAACTACAAAAACGGAACTTATCTAGCTTGAAGGGGGAAACCAGAAGGCGCCATGGTTGGCCCTCTAGATGGCGCTACCATAGGTCAAACGAATATCAGCTGCGTTTTTTAAAATAGGAACCCCCATTTCTTATTACATATTCGTGTAGTACGTAAAGAAATATGAATGATTTAGTTGGACCACTTTTTTCGCTTTGTGATAGATGGCGCTGTAATTGTCACAAACATATGGCTTACAATTTTATGTGAACAGTTGGTACCAGGTAAATTTTTAAAATTAAAATACAGAACGTAGGTATGTTTGAACATTTTATTTCGGTTGTTCCAATGTGATACATGTGCCTTTGTGAACTTGTAATTTCTGAGAACTCATGCAGTTACAGCGTATTACCTGTAAATACCACATTAATGCAATAAATGCTCAAAATGATGTCAGTCAACCTCAATGCATTTGGAAATACGTGTAATGACATTCCTCTCAACAGCGAGTAGTTCGCCTTCCGTAACGTTCGCACATGCATTGACGATGCGCTGACGCATGTTGTCAGGCGTTGTCGATGGATCACGATAGCAAATATCCTTCAACTTTCCCCACAGAAAGAAATCCGTAGACGTCAGATCCGGTGAACGTGCGGGCCATGGTATGGTGCTTCGACGACCAATCCGTCTGTAATGAAATATGCTGTTCAATACCGATTCAACCGCACGCGAGCTATGTGCCGGACATCCATCATGTTGGAAGTACATCGCCATTCTGCCGTGCAGTGGTACATCTTGTAGGAACATCGGTAGAACATTACGTAGGAAATGAGCATACATCACACCATTTAGATTGCCATCGTTAAAATGGGGGCTAATTATCCTTCCTCCCATAATGCCGCACCATATATTAACCCGCCAAGGTCGCTGATGTTCCACTTGTCGCAGTCATCGTGGATTTTCCGTTGCCCAGTAGGGCATATTATGCCGGTTTACGTTAACGCTGTTGGTGAATGACGCTTCGTCGCTAAATGGAATGGGTGCAAAAAATGTGTCTTCGACCCGTAATTTCTCTCGTGCCCAATGGCTGAACTGTACACGACGTTCAAAGCCGTCGCCATGCAATTCCTGGTGCATAGAAATATGGTACGGGTGCAATCGATGTTGACATAGCATTCTCTACACTGACGATTTTGAGATTCCCGATTCTCGCGCAATTTGTCTGCTACTGATGTGCGGATTAGCCGCGACAGCAGCTAAAACATCTACTTGGGAATCACCATTTGTTGCAAGTCGTGGTTGACGTTTCGCATGTGGCTAAACACTTCCTGTTTCCTTAAATAACGTATCTATCCGGCGAACGGTCCGGACACTTGGATGATGTCCAGGATACCGAACAGTATACATAGCACACGCCCGTTGGGCATTTTGATCACAATACATCCAGACGACATCGACCTTTTCCGCAAATGGTAAACGGTCCATTTTAACACGGGTAATGTATCACGAAGCAAATACCGCTCGCACTGGCTGAATGTTACGTGATTTCACGTACTTATACGTTTGTGACTATTACAGCGCCATCTAGTACAAAGCGAAAAAAGTGGTACAACTAAAACATTCATATTTATTTACGTACTACACGAATATGTAATAAAAAATGGGGGTTCGCATTAAAAAAAAACGCAGGTGATATCCGTTTGACCTGCCATCTGGTTTCCTCCTTCAAGCTAGACGAGTTTCGTTCTTTGTAGTTTTTTCGTTTGATGGTTATTTTGTGAGATGGTTGGCCCGGTCACGATCAATGGACCACCCTGTATATGTGGTGCCTGTTCTTCCTGTGCTCCATAGGTCGTGTGTTAGTACTGTTGGTTAGCGTTCACGCACATCCTCCCGGCTGACACCGCATAGCGCAAACTACACTGATGTCCAAAATTAAAGCAACAAACCACTATTTCCCCATCCTGTGTCTCATTCACGATATAATCATACAAAGTGTCAACAGATGTTGTGATATTCGCTATTTTTGGCTTCATTAAAACAGCAAATAGTTAATACTTTCAGCCAGAAGGCAAATACTTGTTTATAAAGAATGATTAATGTATAATAAGGCGTCGCATAGCGACGGTGGAATTTTCTAAATAATGTAATTCGTCGTCTTTGGGCGGCAATATAAACAGAAAAATACGGATAGATATGCGATCCTTCACTATTTTGTTCGCTGGAGAACAAATGAAGCCTTGAGCGCTAAACACTTGTACTGTTTTTTCTTAAGTAAGACCGGCGCAGATTTGTGGCGGTCTGATCTAATTTTTTTTACTAAATAAATAAAAACGAGTTCCGTCTAGGTTTGAGTGAAGTGTCAGAAGAACTGTTACAACTTATCGTGAAGACGCACGGGTGACTCAAAAGGACAATGGCTATATAAAAGAGCGCTCAGTGGACATGATACGGACATAAAAATCTACCGTCATTGTAGTACTAAGCTTAAGGTACGGTATATGTTTTAGTTATAATAAATATTTGTTCTGGGAATACTGAATCGTTTAGCAGTTCTCATTCCTATCATCTCCTCAGTATTATTTTCATTTTAATTATGCATTTTGCTAAGATTACAGACACCAAGATCAGCAGTCCAATGTGCGTGTTACATTGATAAAAAGAAAACTGGTTTATCGTCATCTTGCATCAGCTTTAATATTGAATTTCCCTTTTGTGTGATGTTACAGTTGTTTTTTGCGCCCTTAAGAACTTTCTGGTCCCTTAGAAAATTGTTTTGTCATAACAATAACTTCACAACCGGGTACGATCGTACCTACGATCATGAAGTAATTAGAAAGACGATAATGCAATTTCTTAATCAAAAGCACGCTAGTTGTGACTGCCTCAAGCCACGCGAAACTGCAAGTAAAAACTATTCACATCTCATAATGCAATATTTTATGACAATGGTCAATCCATGATTCTTACGCCAATTGTGATTGATAAAACAGTAAGCGAAATCTCAAATTCCAAATTTTCCATTGAATAACAATATCACTTTTATTTTGTAACATCACAATGTCCGTACGATCGTGCTCTGCACGGAAGGTGTCATTCTGGTCCACCGACAACCACGCCAACGCCGACGTCAGGCCACCTATCAAACCTGGAAACGGGGTAATGTTTGCCGGCTAGTCCCACATCCACAGTCGGTGTGTACACAGTCAGAGACGGGCAGTATGGCACAGAGAAGGCCAAAGGGAGAAAGCAAGCAGGACAGTAGAAAACTGATGTGGCCCGATGGCTTAATGAAACGTTCTTTTTTTTTTTCGGAAGTGGCGACAGTTTATAGAGACCGAAACTGCATCCCGAAGACCAGGTCAGGGCCGACCCTGTGTGAGTTTAGAAAAGAGGACCGTCATTTGGCTGTAAGGGCAGGACAGTACCGCCGTAGTGCTGCACGGGAACTGGCATGTGAGCTCGCAGCATCCACTGAACGTGTTGTATCGAGACAAACTATGTGCAGAAGGCTTCGGCAGAGTGGCCTTTATTGTCGGAATCCTGCTGCATGTCTACCTCTGACTCGTCTTCACAGCAGGGAACGTCAAGAGTGGAGTCATAACAAAGCCACGTGAATGGTCGAACAGTGGGCCAACGTTCTTTTCACAGATGAGTCCCGGTTTGGTCTGGAGAGTGGTTCTCGACGGATTCGCATCTGAAGGGAATGTGGAACACGATTGCTAGACCAGAACATTGTGGTAAGAGACCGACATCGAGGAGGATCGCGAATGGTGTGGGCAGGGATTATGTGTATCACTCGCACATCTCTTCATGGAATTGTACGGGTGAATCGGAAGGGATTAACTGCTGTCAGGTATCGTGACGAGATCTTGGGAGCTCATGGTCGGCCGCGGTGGCCGAGCGGTTCTAGGCTCTTCAGTCCGGAACCGCTTAGGTTAGTTAGGTTTAACTAATTCTAAGTCCTAGGGGAATGATGACCTCAGATGTTAAGTCCCATAGTGCTCAGACCATTTGGGAGCTCATGTGTGATTGTTGCGAGGTGCTGTGGACCCAGACTTCGTACTGACGGACGATAGTGCTCGACGTCATAGAGTTGATGTTTTCCTGGAAACGAAAGATATTGATTACACGCATTGTGTGGCCTGCGTGCTCTCCCGATTTGAATCCCACAGAGCATGTCTGGTATGTACTAAGGAGATGGGTTGCGTCACGTCAGCATCCACCAATCACTCTCCAACACCTCCGAGCATCTCTGCAGGAAGAATGGACGTTATTTCCTCAACATGCGATTGATGACTTCAGTCACAGAGTTCCCCGTTGTTGTCACACCTGTATTGCAGCCTGAACACATTAATCAGTTTTCAGAATGTGTGTGCAAATTCGTTAAGTTGGAAGAAATTAAGAATATTTTTGTATACCGTTATGCATGTTGCAATCGTTTACGTTTCTACTTGCAACCTTGCAAAATTTCCGTTTTTGCTTTAATTTTAGACACCAGTGCACATTGATGTTTTGGCTGACACTCTATCGATATAAAGTGTTTGGTATGGATCTGAGTGACTGACATCTGCAGGTTTGCGTGTAAGTACAGCATGGCATGGTCAGCGGAAGGCTGAAGCGGACACAGCGGCCTTGCAGCCAAAACATTACCTCATTTGGCACTGGACTGGTCACCAGAGAGGTCACAGGCGATAGGTAGTACGGCTACGTAAGGCCGGCAGCAGCAGTCACGCAACGGTCACCACTTCGCAATGGTCAAAGTGCACTCGGCCGAAAGCTCGTGGACATTAAACCACTTACTCCACTGGAAACTCGAGGGGAATTTTATCAACAAACTAACACAGTACCCGGCGTTGCCTGGGTACCTGTTTATTCAAATCTCCAAATAGTTCATATGGTCCTTCTCTCTCTCTCTCTCTTTCAACCTCCTCCACCCTTTATTCTCTGTCTATCTCATCCTAGCCCTCTCACAGTTTATTCGTTCCTTCCTCTTCTATGTATTCATCAACTCCTTCTCCATCCTTCTGACCATCGACTCCTCCCCCCTTCTATCACCACACCCCTCATCTCCTCCACACCCTTTCTAAGACCATTTCCTTCTCCCCTCCTGTCTCCACAACTTCTCCTCTTCCTCTCTAGGTCCAGCTTCTCCTCTCCCTCGCTCTGTACATCTCTTCTTCTTTCTTTTCTCTGTCCGTCCCCTCCTCTTCGCTTTCAGTTCATTTCCCTCTTCGTCTCTCTCTGTCCAACTCCTTCTCCTAACTAACTGTGCACCTCTCCTCCTGTCCCTTCTCTGCCCATCTCTTCCTACCGCCTTCCATCTCCTCTAGCGGTTCTGGCGCTGCAGTCCGGAACTGCGGGACTGCTACGGTCGCAGGTTCGAATCCTGCCTCGGGCATGAGTGTGTGTGATGTCCTTAGGTTAGTTAGGTTTAAGTAGGTCTAAGTTCTAGGGGACTTATGACCTAAGATGTTGAGTCCCATAGTGCTCAGAGCCATTTGAACCATTTTGAACCTTCCATCTCCACGTTATCATCCTACCAAAATAAGAGGTTGCTGGTTCCTACCCCCACAGCATTTCTTTCCAAATAGTAAGTAACATAGCAACCGAGCAACAACAGGGATACAAGGGTCATTCCATGTCAAATCACCCAATTTTGGAACATTTTCTTGGTCGACCACCACGGACTTCGGGCTTATGTCCCCAATGAACACCGGTAAAGTTTAAAGTTCGTCGAAGCAATAATAGCCGAGATATAGTCACTAGTTTGACTCCATGCGCGACTTCGGGCAGAGCGAATGTGAACTTCTGGCGACTTTTGAGTTGTTGTATCTCGGGCAATGTTTGGTTAAATGAAATGAAATTTGGCCATCTTGTACAACTTCATACGTTCTCTTACAAGTAATGAAAAGAATTTTACAAATCATATTCAGCCAGAAAATTTTAGACAAAATCGTCCGAAAAATTTCTATGCCTCAGCCTAAACGTGAAACTTGGCATGTAGTAACTTAACGACACGAAACTCTCATATAAAAAGTTGCATTTATGTACCACTTTCCAGTACTGAATAAATAAAGTGCAAAACTGAACATTTTGTAAAAGATATAAAATGTGATATTCTCAACCTGAGCCGGCCGAGGTGGCAGAGCGGTTCTAGGCGCTACAGTCTGAAACCGCGCGACCGCTACGACCGCAGGTTCGAATCCTGCCTCGGGCATGGATGTGTGTGATGTCCTTAGGTTAGTTAGGTTTAAGTAGTTCTAAGTTCTAGGGGACTGATGACCACAGCAGTTAAGTCCCATAGTGCTCAGAGCCATTTTTTTCTCAACCTGGTTTTGCATATAACTGTGCTCCGTAAAACTTTCCCAACAGGAACAATTAGAAGGACCATTGTTTTAACCGCCAAAAAGAAATTTGGTTATTCCATTCGATCTAACAATCTTGATAATTTGAATCAAAGTTGGCAGCGGAAGTCGTGGCACGAAAATAATGTAAACTTTGGATTCTTATAGCTCGTAGAGTAAACACTTGCTGAATATGAAACTTAATATGCAATAGGTTGGTTGCATAAGGATGTAAAATACAAAATTTCATTCATCTACTATTTCTCAATAATCCACAAATTCGTCGAAAAAATGAAGAATTTTGTAAAGAGGTAAAAATAGGGTATCAGTGGTGATAAGTTCCTATTGGACCAAACTGCTGAGGTCATCGGTCCCTAGGTTTAGACACTACTTCATCTAACTTAAACTAACTTACGCTAAGAACAACACACACACCTATGCCCGAGGGAGGACTCGAACATTCAATGGGGCAAAACCGCGCGTACTGTGGCAATGCGCCCTAGACCGTGCGACTACCCAGCGCGGCAAATACGGTATATTCGACACTTCTTTTACAAATGCCTTTTTCTAGAAAAGCAAACCTTACCAATGTTCATTGCGGCTTGGGCGAATGTTCACACAGTTTCATCGAAAACCGTGACAGTCGAGCAGGGAGGCCTAGGTGAGTTGACATGGAATGACCCACAACTAAACAATCCAATATATGTGGGAAATCGACTTCTTAAAGAATTAAGTCTATGTTGAAATAATGTAAGCTTCCGCTAAGTTTCCAGTAACTGATCTTGGCAGTAAATTCCATTATATTTTTGGTGCAAGTTGGGCACTTCACACTTATTTATCAGTGACAGACTAAACGTGAGCCAAGATTGGTTGACATCGATCCAAGAGTTTAGGAGAAGCTTTTTACTCATGGCTTTGCCCGCATACTCACCTGTCACGCACATTTCAGATATATTTAACGTATTTCACACTAATCTGCGAACATATTGCAACTGTACCACTACCGAGTTTCGGCTTAAAGTTTCTTCTTCACGGAGCTCAGTGTTTATGATATGTTATCTTGAGGACTATGTCTTGTACACAACCGATCATTAAAATTGCTACACCAAGAAGAAATGCAGATGATAAACGGGACAAATATATTATACTAGAACTGGCATGGGATTACATTTTCATGCAATTTGGGTGCATAGATCCTGAGAAATCAGTAGCCAGAACAATCAGTTCTGGCCGTAATAAGGGCCTTGATATGCCTAGGCATTGAGTAACACAGAGCTTGGATGGCGTGTACAGGTACACCGCCCATCCAGCTCCAACACGATACCACAGTTCATCAAGAGTAGTTCAAATGGCTCTGAGCACTATGCGACTTAACTTCTGAGGTCATCAGTCGCCTAGAACTTAGAACCAATTAAACCTAACTAACCTAAGGACATCACACACATCCATACCCGAGGCAGGATTTGAACCTGCGAGCGGAGCGGTCATTCGGCTCCAGACTGTAGTGCCTAGACCCGCACGGCCACTCCAGCCGCCTCATCAAGAGTAGTGACTGGCGTATTGTGACGAGGCAGCTGCTCGGCCACCATTGACCAGACGTTTTCAGTTGGTGAGAGATCTGGAGAATGTGCTGGCCAGGGAAGCAGTCGAACATTTTCAGTATCCAGAAAGGCCAGTACAGGACCTGCAACATGCAACATCTCAAATGTAACGTCCACTGTTCAAAGTGCCGCCAATGCTAACAAGAGGTGACTGAGACGTGTAACCAATGGCACCCCATACCATCACGCCGGGTTATACGCCAGTATAGCGATGACGAATACACGCTTCCAATGTGCGTTCACCGCGATGTCGCCAAACACGGGTGCGACCATCATGATGCTGTAAACAGAACCTGTATTCATCCGAAAAAATGACGTTTTGCCATTCGAGCACCCAGGTTCGTCGTTGAGTACACCATCGCTGGCGCTCCTGTCTGTGATGCAGCGTCAAGGGTAACCGCAGCCATGGTCACAGAGCTGATAGTCCATGCTGCAGCAAACGTCGTCGAACTGTTCGTGCAGATGGTTGTTGTCTTGCAAACGTCTCCATCTGTTGACTCAGGGAGCGAGACGTTGCTGCACCATCCGTTACAGCCATGCGGATAAGATGTCTGTCATCTCGACTGCTAGTGATACGAGGCCGTTGGGATCCAGCACGGCATTTCGTACTACCCTCCTGAACCCACCGATTCCATATTCTGCTAACACTCACTGGATCTCGACCAACGCGAGCAGCAATGTCGCGATACGATAATCCGCAATAGCGATAGGCTACAATCCGACCTTTATCAAAGTGGGAAACGAGATGGTACGCATTTCTCCTCCTTACACGAGGCATCACAACAACGTTTCACCAGGCAACGCCGGTCAACTGCTGTTTGTGTATGAGAAATCGGTTGGAAACTTTCCTCATGTCAGCACATTGCAGGTGTCGCCACCGGCGCCAACCTTGTGTGAATGCTCTGAAAAGCTAATCATTTGCATACCACAGCATCTTCTTCCTTTCGGTTAAATTTCCCGTCTGTAGCATGTCATCTTCGTGGTGTAGGAATTTTAATGGCCAGTAGTGTATATTGAAATATTTTTACAGTTATATTCAGAGTAATATGTGAATATAGTCAAGGAAATGTGTGGCAAACAGAGTTAGTAGTAGAGAAGTAATAAATTAAAACGTGATGCCTGATGGGGCAATTTCGCTGCATGAACAGCGAAAATGTACTTTTTACTTCCATCATTTTGTGGAGGTTGTCAGCGAGAAAAAGTCTTGCTACGGTTTCAAATTATGTATCAAGATTTTTGCTTGTCACTGGACGCTGTCATTCTCAAATACTGGATGAATATCTTCCGGCTATTTGCGAATATCGAGCTATGCTTGGTTTCTCCCCCACTCCAAACCTTTTGAGAAGTAGAAGGTTTTACCTCCACAGTGGTTCTTTAGAGACAGTAAATAATTTGTGTGTCAACTATGGTTGGAATGGATCAAGTGCTTTAGGACGAGATGTAATGAAATGAAATGTCGTGTGGCTAAGGCCCCCCGTCGGGTAGACCGTTCGCCTGGTGCAGATCTTTCGATTTCACGCCACTTCGGCGGCCTGCGCGTCGATGGAGATGAAATTATGATGATTAGGACAACACAACACCCAGTCACTGAGCGGAGAAAATCTCCGACCCAGCCGGGAATCGAACCCGGGACCTTAGGATTGACATTCCGTCACGCTCACCACTCAGCTACCGGGGCCGGACAGGACGAGATGTGAGACATATATACATACATTTATACACACATATATAAACTTTCATAGTACGAGTGGCGTTCGATAAGTAATGCTGCACTTTTATTTTCTGAAAGCAGGCTGATTTTATCCAGGATTCCAACACAACATATTATTCCCCTTTGTTTCGGCTACAAGGGACTATTGTTCATTGTAATCTCCGTTCAATGTGACGGTCTTACACCACCATATCGGGAGGGCCTGTATGCCTGCATAGTATCATTCTACTTGTCGACATCCGAAATAACGTCTTGGTGAATCGGTAACCTCCCCATCATCCATGCACTGCATCGGGCGGTGTGCATCCCGCATTGGGCCAGATAAATGGAAATCGGGAGATGCGAGATCCGGGTTGCAGAGTGGATGAGATAGAACTGTCCAATGAAGGTTTGTGAGCTCCTCTCGGGTACGCGGACTTGTGTGAGGCCGTGGGTTGTCATGAAGAAGGAGAGGTTCGAAACTTCCTGGCAGATTAAAACTGTGTGCCGGACCGAGACTCGAACTCGGGACCTTTGCCTTTCGCGGGCAAGTGCTCTACCATTGAGCTACCCAAACACAACTCACGCCCCGTCCTCACAGCTTTAATTCCGCCAGTACCTCGTCTCCTACTTTCCAAACTTCACAGAAGCTCTCCTGCGAAAGGCAAAGGTGCCGTGTTCGAGTCTCGGTCCGGCACACAGTTTTAATTTGCCACGAAGTTTCATATCAGCGCACACTCCGCTGCAGAGTGAATATTTCATTCTGGAAGGAGAGGTTCCTTTGCATTTTTGTTGCGACGAACACGATGAAGTCATTTCTCATTTCCTGAGGGTAGCACAATTCACTTTATAGTTGATCTTTCCACTACGAGGGAGTAAATTAAACAGAACAACCCCTTCAAAGTTCCTGAAGACCGTCGCCATGACTTTACGGGCTGAGGCAGCGGCTTTGAACTTTTTCTTCAGAGGAGAGGTTGTGTGGCGCCACTCCACAGACTGCCGTTTAGTTTCAGACTCAAGCTGATTAGTTGGTTTGTGGGGGTTGAAGGGACCAGACTACAAAGGCCATCGGTCTCTTTTTCCACTATCATGAGGATCACCCACAAGGAACAAAAGCAAGCAACGGAGATGACAAAGGATGACACAGAACAAGAAAGATATAGACAAAGACCAGAAAAGACGAGTTTAACAGAGTGTTATAGTGCTTGGCCGACCATGGAAACAAAAAAAGGGAAAAGCCAACCACTAAGAGAGACACTAAAAAGCCCAATCCAAAACCGTAGGCCAAAGGCCAAACTCAACACAAATGAAACAGACAAACAGACCGAGCGATAAAAGCCCCCTGCACAAATAAAACTCAAAACTAAGCCTGCCATGGCAGCGTCATCCGTTAAAAGTGCAGGGAGCTTATCAGTCTGGAACCGCGCGACCGCTACGATCGCAGGTTCGTATCCTGCCTGAGCGCAGTTGAAAGCGGACAATCTAACAAAATGTGGACCACTGACAACGCTGATCCACAGCGACATAGAGGTGGGTTCTCGCGGCCCAATAAATGACCGTGCGTCAGCCAGGTGTGGCTAATGCGCAGCCGGCAGGGTACAACAGAGTCCTTGCGAGAGGCCCGCATGGAGGAGCGCCACACACCGTTAGTCTCCTTGATGATCCGAAGTTTGTTGGGTGAAGGCAGGGCGCGCCATTCATCACCCCATGTACCAAAGACCTTCTGCCACAAAACTGAACGGAGATCACACTCCGAAAGGCCAATATCCAAAGCCAGTGCACCGACAGCCTGTTTGGCCAGCGTGTCAACACGTTCATTACCGGGGATGCCGACATGACCCCGGTTCCACATAAAAACCACGGAGCGGCCGAAACGGTCAAGAGCATGGATGGGCTCCTGGATAGCCATCACCAGACGAGAGCGAGGAATACACTAGTCGATAGCTCGTAAACCTCTCAGGGAGTCACTACAGATCACGAAGGACTCACCTGAGCAGGAGCGTCGGCCGCAGTGGCCGAGTGGCTCTAGGCGCTTCAGTCTGTAACCGCTACGGTCGCCAAGTTCGAATCCTGCCTCGGGCATGGATCTGTGTGATGCCCTTAGGTTAGTTAGGTTTAAGTAGTTCTACGTTCTAGGGACTGATGACCTGAGAAGTTAAGTTCCGTAGTGCTCAGAGACATTTGAACTATTTGAATATATCTTCATATGTGTGTAAAATCATATGGGACTTAACTGCTAAGGTAATCAGTCCCTAAGCTTACTCACTACTTAACCTAAATTAACCTAAGGATAAAAACGCACACCCTTGCCCGTGGGAGGACTCGAACCTCCGCCGGGAACCGTTTGAGCAGGAGCGGATATACTCTGATGCGCGAGAGATGGTGACCAGCTCGGCAGTGAAAACACTGCAGCCAGCCGGCAATGAGCGTTGTTCAGAATGATCCCCAAGAGTAAGAGCATAACTGATTAACTCATGTTTCGTCACCTGTGACGACGTTAGACAGAATATTGCCTCACTCAGCCTCGTAACGCGCAAGCAGTTCCGCACAGAAGGTCCTTCCTTGCTCTTTATGGTCTACTGTTAGTCGGTGAGGCAGCCAGAGGACTCACACAAAATTTTGAGTACCGCAACTGGGGTACGAGTGTGTCACCGCTACCAACAGAGACGTCCAGTTGAGTAGTGATGTGTTTTGACTGTGGTCCGTTTTCACCTCGAATGAGAGTTTTGGTATGTCCATCCTTTTGATTGGAGGTGTTGGAGACCACGCCCATTCAATATTGTAAGAAAATGATGCGTCTACAGCCGTCCTTGTGATCTTATTTATTCTGCAGCTACCACTTTCGGCGCTTCAATGCGCTGTCTTCGGCTCTTAGTAGGTGCTGAAGGGTTATCACGGTCCATACAGGGTGGTCCATTGATAGTGACCGGGACAAATATCTCACGAAATAAGCATCAAACGGAAAAGCTACAAAGAACGAAACTCGTCTAGCTTGATGGGGCAAACCAGATGGCGCTATGGTTGGTCCGCTAGATGGCGCTGCCATAGGTCAAACGGATGTCAACATCGTCTTCTTAAATAGGAACCCCCATTTTTTATTACATAATCGTGTAGTACATAAAGAAATATGAATGTTTTAGTTGGACCACTTAATTCGCTTTGTGATAGATGGCGCTGTAATAGCCACAAACGAATAAGTACGTGGTATCACGTAACATTCCGCCTGTGTGGACGGTATTTGCTTCGTGATACATTACCGGTGTTAAAATGGACCGTTTACGAATTGTGTAAAAGATCGATGTCGTGTTGATGTATGGCTATTGTGATCAAAATGCCCAACGGGCGTGCGCCACGTATGCTGCTCGGTATCCTGAACATCATCCAAGTGTCCGGACAGTTCGCCGGATAGATACGTTATTTAAGGAAACAGGAAGTGTTCAGCCACATGTGAAACGTCAACCACGACCTGCAACAAATGATGATGCCCAAGCAGGTGTTCCAGCTGCTGTCGCGGCTAATCCGCACATCAGTAGCAGACAAAATGCGCGAGAAACGGGAATCTCAAAAACGTCGGTGTTGAGAATGCTACATCAACATCGATTGCACCCGTACAATATTTCTATGCGCCAGGAATTGCATGGCGACGACTTTCAACGTCATGTACAGTTCTGCCACTGGGCACAGGACAAATTACGGGACGATGACAGATTTTTTGCACGCATTCTATTTAGCGACGAAGCGTCATTCACCAACAGCGTTAACGTAAACCGGCATAATATCCACTATCGGGCAACGGAAAATCGACGATGGTTGCGACAAATGGAACATCAGCGACCTTGGCGGGTTAATGTATGGTGCAGCATTATGGGAGGAAGGATAATTGGCCCCCATTTTATCGATGGCAATCTAAATGGTGCAATGTATGCTGATTTCCTACGTAATGTTCTACCGATGTTACTACAAGATGTTTCACTGCACGACAGAATGGCGATGTACTTTCAACATGATGGATGTCCGGCACATAGCTCGCGTGCGGTTGAATCGGTATTGAATAGCATATTTCATGACAGGTGGATTGGTCGTCGAATCACCATACCATGGCCCGCAGGTTCACCGGGTCTGATGTCCACGGATTTGGGGAAAGTTGAAGAATATTTGCCATCGTGATCCACACAAACAACGCCTGACAACATGCGTCAGAGCATTGTCAATGCATGTGCGAACATTACGGAAGGCGAACTGCTCGCTGTTGAGAGGAATGTCGTTACACGTATTGCCAAATGCACTGAGGTTGACGAGCGTTGTTTTGAGCATTTATTGCATTAATGTGGTATTTACAGGTAATCACGCTGTAACTGCATGCGTTCTCAGAAATGATAAGTTCACAAAGGTACACGTATAACATTAGAACAACCGAAATAAAATGTTCAAACATACCTACGTTCTGTATTTTAATTTAAAAAACGTACCTGTTACCAGTTGTTCGTCTAAAATTGTGAGCTATATGTTTGTGACTATTACAGCGCTATTTATCACAAAGCGATAAAAGTGGTCCAACTAAAACATTCATATTTACGTACTACCACGAATACGTAAGAAAAATGGGGGTTCCTATTTTTAAAAATGCAGTTGATATCCGTTTGGCCTATGGCAGCGCCATCTAGCGGGCCAGCCATAGCGCCATCTGGTTTCCCCCTTCAAGCTAGAGAAGTTTCGTTCTTTGTAGTTTTTTCGTTTGACGCTTATTTCGTGAGATATTTGGCCCGGTCACAATCAATGGGCCACCCTGTATATATGCCGCATCAGTGGCCGACGTAACTGGTTTACGCAGACTATCTCTAACTGCGATGTCAGAACTCTGTCTACTGCCAACTCACATTGATGCGGCGCGTATATGGATCGTGATAACCCCTTCGGCATGAATTAGGGCCTGAAGATGACACATCGAAGCGCCGAAACTGGTAGCTATACAATGACCAAGATCATAAGGAAGGTTGTGGGCGTTTCATTTTCTTCGAAAGAGAGTGTCCGCACGTTCCAACATTGCAGGACTCGCAGCTGTGTGTGGCCGGCCGGCAAGTGGGAGATCGGACTTTGTTGCGATGGCGACAGACGGTTCCCCCAACGACTCACTACGCTTTTGTTAACCACCAGGTCTCCGTAGAGGTTTTGCAGGTGCATATGAATAACTGCGGTGCTCAGGTTTACCGCCAAAAGAAACTCAGTGGCAGCTGGTTGCTTGGAATCCAGCTCTGTTACGGGCGCCACTTTGGAGGCTACGTGTAGCACCGACACTTATCGCAGCTTCATGAAATTATACGAACTGAAGGTGGAATATTCCATGATGTTTCAGAACCAGTTTAGCATTTTATCAATCGAATTTGGTTCAAATGGTTCAAATGACTCTGAGCACTATGGGACTTAACTTCTGAGGTCATCAGTCCCCTAGAACTTAGAACTACTTAAACCTAACTAACCTAAGGACATCACACACATCCATGCCCGAGGCAGGATTCGAACCTGCGACCGTAGCGGTCGCGTGGTTCCATACTGTAGCGCCTAGAACCGCTCGGCCACCACGGCCGGCCAATCGAATTTGGCAGAGACAAAAAAATTGTTGCATTACTTATTAAACGCCATTCCTATGTATGGATATCGCAATGAAGCCATGTGTTTGTAGAAAAAAAAACTTACTTTTGTTAATAGACCGGACGCTTTATTTAGAAGCTGCACGTCGTACGAGACCAACACGTGGAATCACACTGCGTTTTCGTCAATTGGCCGATCATAAATGACTGTAAATGTAGAGTCAAATGTGTGGGCAGACGGTTGAGTAATTTGAGTGGAGGAGTACGTCGCGACAGAGAAGTGGCTGCAGGAGCAGAAGAAAGCCGACTCAGTGGCTGGATAGGCTGCGGAGGAACTTTTCCGCAGTTCTTTGCAAGTGTTTCCCAACTAAGGAAGCGCCGAGTAGAGGTACGCTAGACGCTGCGCGTGCGCGTTATGGGACTCGGTGAGGCGGCGGGAGGATACGTGGCGGCGCACGAGAAGCGGCAAAAGGTCTGCCGGACGGGAGAGCCCCTCAGCTGCGGAAGCGGCGGGCGCCTCCGGAGCGCTGGAGACGGCGGGCTGCCGGCGAAGTTTCGCAGAGGGGACGCTACGAGTCGGACCCGCTGCTGGCGCGGAAGTGGGTCGAGCGTTCGGGGTCGACCTCTGAGTGCACGGAGACGTCGTGCGTGGGCGGCGGTTGCAGCGGCCGCAGGTCGGGCGGCCGGTCAGCCCCCGCCGGCGGCGCCAGCAGCCGCGACGACGACTGCGGCGTGGCCACGGGGACGCGGTGCACTCGCGAGTCGCGCGCCGTCTGCAGCGCGCTCGCCTCGTCCACCGTCAGAGAGCGCATGCGCGGCTCCATGGCGAAGAACGGCGACTCCAGCACCTGCGCAGAGGGCCCGATCACGTGACGACGGCGCTGGCGTCAGGGCCGCGTCGCACGTAAGACAGGGAGGTGGGAACCGACGACGTACGTAAACGAAGGTAACATTACATTCACAACACGTGACGTCATTTCGACGGCACCCGTGGCCGACGATTAATTCAGGCCAAAGCACACTTCGGTGTGACGTCATCACTGTAATGTTCAACTGTCGGCCGGCACAAACACATGCTTTATCGAAGAATTCGTCGAGCTGTGTTGATGACGATGGTGATATTTGGTTTGTGGGGCACTTAACTGCGCGGTTATCAGCGCCCATACAAATTCCCAATCTCTTCACTTTCCAGTCTCGCCACATTCCCGAATGATGATAAAATGATGAGGACAACACAAACACCTAGTCCTTAGGGGGACACAATCCTCGACCTGGCCAGGAATCGAACGTGGGACCCCGTGTTCCAGCGGCAGCAATCCTAGTCACTAGACCACGAGCTGAGGACCAGCGTGGAGCTTGAAACAGTACAGTAGTTTCCGCTCTATAAGCAGCAGGTTTCGCTGCTCGCTCGCACCGAGAAATACAGAGGCGGGTCTGCCGCCAATTATATTACACGACGCGGCCGGCCGCGGATGCAACAGAACCCATGTGGACGGGCGGAAAGAAATGTGTCAGGCTTCATAATACGTATTTATATGTGACCTGTATTATGCATTTCTTGTACGTGAATGTGAATCTGCACATGAACTTTCCTAATCCTCCTCACACCTTTCCTTTACGGAAATCTTAGTTGGGAAGTAGTTCTGTAGAATAGTAGTGCCAACCTCACTCCTGGGTAAGGGATCAGAGAGACATCACAGGCAGCAAAAAGTCAAAGACTTTCCAGTGTCACAAGATTCGGGGTGGAGAGGTTGGTCACGGCCAAGTGGTTCGACCATCCCTTCCACCGGGGCCCAGGAAGACCGCCGGTTGCCCGCCATATTCGGGAGGTGTTACAGAAGACGGGTAAGTGAGCAGACGTGCCCTCAGTGCGTCTGTCTCAATGTTCACGCATGGAAGAGAGGTATTTGAATATTTGTACTAATTCTTTTATTTCCAGCTTTGGATTGTGTAAGGAAATGATGTTCTCGTTTAATTTCGGAAATTTGACCCCTTGTATTAATGTATCTGGCCCCCAGTTTGCCCATTATCCTCCTCACATAGTGGATGTCCTATGTAAAATATTGGGAGACTTTGGTGGTATACATTTAGCCAACGCATTTCCGCCTTTCCCGTAAAAATGTGCGTGCAGATTAGTATATAATATACCCGATCTATAAGTTGTAAAACTGTAATATCTGTAAACTGGAGCAATTGCTACAATCGCTGTAAAATCCAGTGTTTAAAATAAATAGCCAATCAATTGTCATCAATTTTTAACATACCTTAAAAATCACAAAGAAGTCAAGTTAAAGGAATTCATTTAAAATAAAAGATGTAGAATGCAAGGGACCCACACATCAGCGTGTGAGCCCTCCAGCCCCTTGCCTAGTATCGTACAGAAAGGGCGCGCGCTCTCTAGATAGCGCTCTCAAGCTCCCCTCCCCAGTTATCCGTTGCGCAATTTTCATTCAGGGCTTCACGACATCAACTTTCATCCGACGTCCCTAGAGAAGGAGGTTAGACGGGAAACTTTCAAGCTAAACCACTTTACTGGAGCCATCACGTGATCGCAAAATACTTTGTCGAAAAAAAAAAAATCAAATGAGCGTGTGGCATTGTCGGCCGGGAGACCCCATCCGGATAAGTTCGGCCGCCGAGTGCGAGTCTTATTTCAGTCGACGCCACATTGGGCGACTTGCGCGCCGGTGATGAGGATGAAATAATGATGAGGACAACACAACATCCAGTCCACGAGCGGAGAAAATCTTCAATCCGGCCGGGAATCGAACCGGGGCCCGGTGCATGGGAGGCAAGCACGTTACCACTTTCTTTTTCATTTTGAAGTTCGTTGTTAATCCCTTCACTCAGTTTTTTTTTTAATTACAGAGAGCAGGCAGCTCTCTGAACGAGCACGCTGAGCTACCGCACTCAGCGAACCAGGCAGACACTTCGCCACACTTGTTCGGGAATGGATGCCGAACGGTTAACGGCAGCTTATGATGGTGGCAGACTGCACTGCTTGAAAAGAAAGACAAATGGAAACTGTAGTGGGTGGAACCGCCGATAGACAGAGGAGGAGCTCGAAGTGTTCACCAAAACCAGCTGCATGAAACACAGTGCAAGGACGTAAAGAACAACGAAAATTATTTGAGACTGGGCGACAAAACGTTTCCATTTGCCCTCATGAAAATGTCCCCTCATAGTCGCATACACGATACTCATTTATGAAATGCCATATCTTCATTCATAATATCCGCTGTACAGGGTGACAGTTATAAAACTACACACATCAAAAAAAGTTTTGCATCACCTCGGTTCCGAGAATTCCGGATCCGTACAGAAAACTGGAATAGAGATCTACATAAACATCATTTCCGCCCTTTTGATTGCTCATGAAAACCACACATTGCATGTTGTACCACCATACAGCAAGACCTTCAGAGATGGTGGTCCAGATTGTACACACGGGTACCTCTAATACCCAGAAGCACGTCCTCTTGGCTAAATGGTTCAAATGGCTCTGAGCACTATGGGACTCAACATCTTAGGTCATAAGTCCCCTAGAACTTAGAACTACTTAAACCTAACTAACCTAAGGACATCACACACACCCATGCCCGAGGCCGGATTCGAACCTGCGACCGTAGCAGTCCCGCGGTTCCAGACTGCAGCGCCAGAACCGCTAGACCACCGCGGCCGGCACACGTCCTCTTGCATTGATGTTTGCCTGTATTCGTCGTGGCATACAATCCACAAGGTCATCAAGGCACTGTTGGTCCAGATTGTCTCACTCCCCAACGGCGATTCAGCGTAGACCCCTCAGAGTAGTTGGTGGGTCACGTCGTCCGTAAACAGCCCTTTTCAGTCTATCCCAGGCATGTTCGATAGGGTCCGTGCCTGGAGAACATGCTGGCAACTCTAGTCGAGCGATGTCGTTATCCTGAAGGAAGTCATTCACAATATGTGCACGATGAGGGTGCGAATTGTCGTCCTAAGACGAATGCGTCGCCAATATGCTGCCGATATGGTTGCACTATAGGTCGGGGGATGGCATTAACATATCGTACAGCCGTTACGGCGCCTTCCATGACCACCAGCGGCGTACGTCGGCTCCACATAATGCCACCACAAAATAGCAGGGAACCTCCACCTTGCTACACTCGCTGGGAAGAGTGTCTACGTCGTTCGGCCTGACTGGGTTGCCTCCAAACACGTCTCCAACGATTGTCTGGTTGAAGGCATATGCGACACTCATCGGTGAAGAGTACGTGATGCCAATCCCGAGCGATCCGTTCGGCATGTTGTTGAGCCGATCTGTAATGCGCTACATGGTTTCGTGGTTGCGAAGATGGACCTAGCTATGGACGTCGGGAGTGAAGTTGCGCGTCATGCATCTATGGCGCACAGTTTGAGTCCTAACGCGACGTCCTGTGGCTGCACGAAAAGCATTATTCAACATGGAGGCGTCGCTGTCAGGGTTCCTCCGAATCATAATCCGTAGGTAGCGATCATCCTTGGGTGGCCTGAGCGAGACATGTCATCGACAGTTCGTGTCTCTCTGTATCTCTTCTATGTCCGAACAACATCGCTTTGGTGCGCTCCGAGACGCCGGGACCCTTCCCTTGTTGAGAGCCCTTCCTGGCAAAAGGTAACAATGCGGACGCGATCGAACAGCGGTATTGAACGTCTAGGCATGGTTGAACTACAGAAAACACAAGCCGTGTACTTCCTTCCTGGTGGAATGACTGTAAGTGATCGGCTCTCGGACCCTCTCCGTCTAATAGGCGCTGCTCATGCATGGTTGTTTACATCTTTTGGCGGTTTTAGTGACATATCTAAACAGTCAAAGGAACTTTGTCTGTGATACTATATCCACAGTCAACGTCTATCTTCAAGAGTTTTGGGAACCGGGGTGATGCAAAACATGTTTGATGTCTGTATATGAACAAAACGTAAATTAGTTACAAACTACGGCATGCATAGGCTTTATTCTACATGTAAACGTCACTACAGGTATTCGGATTTACATTATGACACGTGCGATATACCTGCCATCATTGGCGATGAAGTGTTGGAACATCGATGCTGTCAGTAACCTCCTGAACGGCTGTTTTCAGCTCGCAATGGTTCTAGCCTTATTGCTGTGCACCTTACCTGTAGTATAGCCTGACAAAAAGAAATCGCATGTGTTCATATCTGGAGTACGTGGCGACAAATCGAGGCCCATGCCAGTGGCCGTTGGGTACCCCAGATCCAGAATACCTTTCCTGAAGTGCCCCTCAATTACATCAGACACTCTCCTGCTTCGATGGGGTCGAGCTCCGTCTTGCATGAAGCACATCATGTCGAAATCAGGGTCACTTTGGGTAATGGGGATGAAATAATCTTCCAAAAGCTTCACGTACCATTCGGTAGTCACCGTGCCATCAAGAAATGTCCCACCGATTATTCTGTGACTGGACATTGCACGCCACACAGTCATCCGTTCAGGGTGATCGCGAAATGCTGATTCTCAGTCCCCCAAAGGCGCCAACTTTGCTTATTGACGAACCCATCCAAATGAAAGTGTGCCTCGTGACTAAACCAAACCAACTGCGTATATTAATTGCCATCATGCCCCATGGCCAACCGTGCAGTTTGAACGTCCTAACGCAAACCACTCAGAAGTTGTGGCGATTTTATTTCATCTAGTTCAATAACTGTCACCCTATATTTGGAGGGCCTTCAACTGTATCGTTCATGATTTAAATGATGAAACACTGCGCTAGTTACTTATTTTTTCATGATTAATGACGCTTTTCGAGAATTTATTCCCTTTGTCAAAATGAAATATTCACACAGATATTTTATGTTGTATCTGTATGTGTGTTGCTCTGCCTTGCAGTCGCGTTTTATGGTTTACTGCAATCATATAGATTTCTATGGTCCGATTTCCCGAAACACCACCTAAAATACCTATGTAAATATTCGTACTTGATCATGAGAATAAATTCTCGCAAAGCGTCGTGGAATAAAACGTAACTGGTATACCGTTTCATCGTTTAAATCATGAACGCTATCTCTGCTAAAGACCGTCTAATGGCTGCTAAGTTAGATTTTAGCAACAGATGAAAGCTATTCCGGCTTGCAATATAGTACTCGAATCCATGTATACCATTTTACCTGTTAGTCCAGAAACACACGAACCAGTGTATACAGCGTGACTATATGAAATAAAATCGTCGTAACAGCTCCTGAACGGTTTGCGTTAGGACGTTTAAACTGCTCGGTTGGCCGCGGGGAATTAGTATGGTTTGGTTTAGCGATGAAGTCCACTTTCATTTGGATCAAAGTGGGCTTCATTCGGATGGGCTCGTAAGTAAGCGAAATTAGCGCATTTGGGCGACTGAGGATCCGCATTTCGCAATAGAGAAGTCTCCTCACCCTGGTGTGCAATGTGCAGTCACGGAATAATCGGTGCGATATTCCTTGATGGCACGGTGACTCCGAACGGCACGTGAAGGTTTTGGAAGATGATTTCATTCCCATTATCCAAAGTAACCCCGATTTCGGCAAGATGCAAGACGGAGCTCGATGCCATCAAAAACAGGAGGGTCTTTGATGTCCTGGAGGAGCACTTTGGAGACTGCATTCTGGCTCTGGGATACCCAGAGGCCAGTGGCATGGGCCTCGATTAGCAGCCATGTTCTGCAGATCTGAACACATGTGGGGATGTGTTAAAGACAAGGTGTACAGCAATAACATCAAAACCATTGCTGAGCTAGAAACAGCCATTCAGGAGGTCATCGACAGCATCTATGTTCGGACACTACAACGGATCATGCAGAATTTTGCTATTCTTCTGCGCCACATCATCGCCAATGATGGCAGGCTTATCGAACATGTCATAACCTAAATCGGAATATCTGTAGTGATGTTTATATGTTGAATAATTTGTGTGCACGCCCTAGATTGTAACTAATTCACGTTTTTTTAATATAGTTCAATAGCTGTCACCCTAGAAGTCACCTAATGGAGGAATGTATTAAGGTTAAGTTAGGTTATTAGGAGAACAAATAAATAGATTCATTTCACTTTTGCACTTTTTGAGCACACTTGACTTTTCATCTCCATCTCCATCTCCATCTCCTTCCACATCCTATCTTTTTAAATGTAAGTTTAACACCATCCCCACTGCAGCAACATCGAATGCAGCTGATTGCTGTGACGATTTATTTGTAAGGTACCAACAGCTTATTATGGTTCTTTGTAGTCAGAGTGCTCTACGTTATGAACAATTTCGTATTCTTGACACTTTGCAATGATCACATGGTGGCAGCCACGCCACCAAATATACTTCGTCATTTTATAGCTTAATTATACTACAGCAAGCGAATCGACAGGTAAACAACGGCCGTCGCTCTAGCTTTGATCAAAGATCTTTGCTAAAAGCTTACCTACTACACTGTCAAAGATATGACTACAGAGCTTTGATAAATATGTATCACTGACGTCACGCAGACGTGCGTTCACGTCTGTATTTATCGTTGGCCACGGACGGCACCGGTGTCAACTTGATATACGGGCGCTGCAACGAACTTGTGACGGTCACACTAGTCAGCTTGTTCATCACAATTCGCGAACTCCCGGCTCCATCAGGGACAACGGGAAATCAATATTCAATTGAAAAAGTCTTAATTTTGTCGTGTGCTGTCGAGGACTTGCTTGCCTTTAAACACGCAGTCAAAAATTATCTAATTCGGCTGAAATAGTTCATCTCCCCGAGCCGGAGATGACTTCTGGCACTCGTGTAAGACCTGCAGTGTCACATGCTGTGACGTAAACGCCATGGTCTGTCTTTCACGTGGGCCTCGGGCGACACACGCTCTATTGAAGAGCTGCCTATCGACTTTCGTAGCTTGGAATTTTAAAGCTGTCACTGTTAAAGTAGAGCATATTTGCAGATGATGTGCTATTCTTAAACGCGATTGTCATCCACATGAGCCGGCCGGAGTGGCCGTGCGGTTCTAGGCGCTACAGTCTGGAACCGAGCGACCGCTATGGTCGCAGGTTCGAATCCTGTCTCGGGCATGGATGTGTGTGATGTCCTTAGGTTAGTTAGGTTTAAGTAGTTCTAAGTTCTAGGCGACTGATGACCTCAGACGTTAAGTCGCATAGTGCTCAGAGCCATTTGTACCATCAATCATCCACATGAGTACTAAAAAGAATCCGTTAAATTTCAGCTACACGAAAAATCACACGAATCTAAAGGCTGTAAACTCAGCTAAACACTTAGGGATTGTTGTTGTTGTTGTGATCTTCTGTCCAGTGACTGATTTGATGCAGCTCTCCTTGTTACTCTATCCTGTGCAAGCTTCTTCATTTCCAAGTAACTACTGCACGCTACAGCCTTCTCAATCTGCTTAGTGCATTCATCTCCTGGTCTCCCTTTACAATTTTTACCCTCCGTAGTGCCCTCCAATACTAAATTGGTGATCCCTTGATGCCTCAGAACATGTCCTACCAACCGATCCCCTCTTCTAGACAAGTCGTGCCACAAATTCCTCTTCTACCCAAATCTATTCACTACCTCCTCATTAGTTACTTGATCTACCTACCCATATAATCTTCAGAATTCATCTGTAGCACCACATTTCTATTCTCGTCTTGTCTAAACCATTTATCATCCACGTTTCACATCCATACATGGCTACACACCATAAAAATACTTTGAGAAAAGACTTCCTGACACTTAAATCTATACTCGATGTTAACAAATTTCTATTCTTCAGAAATTCTTTGCTTGCCATTGCCAGTCCTCATTTTATATCCTCCCTGCTTTGACCATCGTCAGTTATTATTCTCCCCAAATAGCAAAGCTCATCTGTTACTTTAAGTGTCTAATTTCCTAGTCTAATTCCCTCGGCATCACCTGATTTAATGACAACATCCCATTATCCTCGTTTTGCTTTTGTTGATGTTCATCTTATATCCTCCTTTCAGCTGTTCTTCCAGGTCCTTTGCAGTTTCTGACAGGATTACAATGTCATCGGCAAACCTCAAAGTTTTCATTTCTTCTCCATGGATTTTAATTCCTACACTATACTTTTCTTTTGTTTCCTGCTCAATGTATAGACTGAATAATATGGGGGATAGGCTACAACCCTGTTTCACTCCCTTCGCAACCACTACTTTCCTTTCACGCCCCTCGACTCTTATAGCTGCCACCTAGTTTCTGTACAAACTGTAAACAGCCTTCCACCCCCTGCATTTAACCCCTGCCACCTTCAGAATTTGAAAGAAGGATTACAGTTACAAATAACTTAAATTGGAACGATTACATAGATTATGTTGTGGGGAAAGCAACCCAAAGACTGCGAGCACTTAGAAGATGTAGCAGGTTTACTAAAAAGACTGCTTACAGTGCACTTGTCCGCCCTCTTCTGGAATAATGCTGCGCGCTGTGGGATTCGCTTCAGATAGGATTGACAAAGGACATCGAAAAAGATCAATGAAGGGAAACTCGTTTTGTATTATCGTGAAACATGGGAGAGAGTGGCACTGATATGGCAAGACCTTCTCATGAAGTTTCAATAACCAACATTTTCCTCAGTGTCAGAATATACGAAGGTGGTCATGTCATTTTGATTTTTGTATGTCATCGATATGTGCGTCAGAGAGAGAGAAAGGAAATTATGTTACTATGAAGCAATCTTTGGTTTTGTTGTGGCACAGTCTTCTCCTCTGCGCAGTCTGATACATTCTTAGTTGAATTTTGGTAGGTGATGGACGTATTCAGTAATGCTGTTGACTTGTGATTTATATGTTAGATGAAGAAAGATTGATTGTAAAGGATAGCAAGGATGAAAATGATATATACACTGCTAAGTGAATGGTGAAAGGAATATAAATTTTGAACAGTCTCTGTGTCTGCGCAGTCTGATACATTCTTCGTTAAGTGTGGTAGGTGATGGACGTATTCTGTAGTGCTGTTTTGACTTGTGACTGTATAAGTCACGTGAAGAAAGATTGATTGTAAAGGACAGCAAGGATGAATATGATGTATACAATGAAAGATGAAAGGAATATAAATTTTGAATAATGTAATTATTTTTTGAAGAGAAGTAGTGTGAGATTATTGTCAGCTCGTTAACTTGCTCAGAGCTGAAAGATAGACCATCGCCGGCCGATGTGGCCGTGCGGTTCTAGGCGCTTCAGTCTGGAAACGCGTGACCGCTACGGTCGCAGGTTCGAATCCTGCCTCGGGCATGGATGTGTGTGATGTCCTTAGGTTAGTTAGGTTTAAGTAGTTCTAAGGTCTATGGGACTGATGACCACAGATGTTAAGTCCCATAGTGCTTAGAGCCATTTGAACCATCTGATAGACCATCGCACTTCCCTGAGTCATGCATTAACATATTAATCGATTAAGCTGTTTGATTTTTATAGACATTATCTGTTAATTGTAACCATTTTAAATCATTGTTCGCATTATTAAGCAT
Source organism: Schistocerca cancellata (assembly GCF_023864275.1). Taxonomy (NCBI): domain Eukaryota; kingdom Metazoa; phylum Arthropoda; class Insecta; order Orthoptera; family Acrididae; genus Schistocerca; species Schistocerca cancellata. Next base: position 379,092,974 of record NC_064628.1, read on the forward strand.
AGTATTGTTCAGACAAATGTTATGTGTGAAGATTAGCGAAGTTTTACTCTGTGTTTTTTGAATACTTACTTCATTTTAAAATCATTGTCTTCGAATAGTTACTCTCCCCACCCCAATATTTATCGTGAAACAGTTTGAATATGTTTTTATAAACAGAAATATAGCTTAGCTGCTGCCTGATTGCTGTTTGCTGTGTTGCTTTCAAGAAATCTGCAACAATGTTGTCAAGACGGGAGGTAAGTGCAAATTTTGATTAGAGCCAGATGACTGTTTCATTTCAGTTACGGATTTAATATGAAAGCAAGTTGCATTCACATCAGTTACAGTTCAGATTAGTTCCTGATTAGTCAAAGGTTAGCACACGAGTTTAATTTGGATAATAGTTTGTGGGCACGTAATTTTGGTAATAGGTAGACTTTTATAGAATGGGAGATAAAGATGGGCTACATTCCAGACTGGTGCAAATATAGTGGGGAGGTTATAATATTTTGTAGGCATCCACCCGCATCGGGTGACATAATCATCATAATAAAATAAGAGAAATCAGAGCTCGCACGGAAAGACTTAAGTGTTCGTTTTTCCCGAGCGCTGTTCGAGAGTGGAGCGGTAGAGAAATAGCTTGAAGGTGGTTCGATGGACTCTATGGTATGCACTTAACTGTGAACTGCTGAGTATTCCTGTATATGTAGATGATTTAATAAATTAAATCATTAAATTCATTTCGTAATTATTATTCAGTTAATTAGGTTTATTAATTCTGATTTTGAGGCGATAACATCAGTACAAGAATACTACCAAATGAGGTGGCGCAGTGGTTAGTACACGGGACTCGCATTCGGGAGGAGAAGGGTTGAAACCTGCGTCCGGTCACCCTGATTTAGGTCCAAACGTGATTCACGAGCTCTACATTTAGACTCTTCTCTCACACTGACGGAATAGCTGGTGGCTCTGCGTTCCCTTCGACTGATTCCTCATATTGCATGCACTCATGTACGCGATCAATGTTTCAGCGCTACCACCCCAGAAGGTATTGTCCAGCCACCAAAACTTTTTCCCCAACTGAAACAAGCGATATTACTCAGTCATTATGTGGTAACCAACAGCATGCTAGTGCACGGATGGGATGGAAAAGACACCATAGATGTACTCTAATAATGGGCATCACAGTTGATAATGCGAACAATTTTAGCAATTTTACAGTAACTTCAACATCGGCCAATGATGTGACAGCATGTTTCCCCAATTTCAGTATCATAGCTAAACCAACCCCTCTACACTTTGCGAGTATCATTGCGAACATGATTAGATGACTGTGCAGCACGTCCAATCAGTGTTAATTCTCGAACACATATATCATCAAAGTATACAAAACAGAGCTCCACATATCTCTATCACCTCGAGCATAGTGTTTAATTTACGATCTATCTCTCTGCGTATGGGAGTCACAGAGCACTCTCGCTGTCTTAGGGTGAAGTTAGAGAGTGAAAGACCCTCCTCACACTGCCATTGACCAACCCGCCCTGCAGCACCTTTAGCGAATTAATCTGCAACCGACCAGAACAAGACAGCTACACTCCACCTTTCGTGAATCAATAGAGCTTTCGATGGTGTCCTTGCCATCCCATCTGAGCACTGGTACGCTGTTGGTTACCACATCATGATTGACTAGTATCGCTTGTTTCAGTTGGGGAAAAAACTTTGGTGGCTGGACAGCACCTTCTGGGGTGGATAGCGCTGAAACACTGACCGCATACATGAGTGCAATATGAGGAATCGGTCGAAGGGAAGGCAGAGCCACCAGCTATTCCGTCAGTGTGAGAGAGGAGTCTGAATGTAGAGCTCGTGAATCACCTGTGGACTGTAGTTTGGAAACCTATGTCAAAGCCTTAAAACTCTCCCAGTTTTCTTACGTTGTAACTGTCTTTAATTTCAAATCAGCCAATGTGTCACGTGTGATGCTATCTGCCGTAAGAATATGATTCACACTGTGCAACGTCTACTTTCCTATGAAAGGCCATGGATCACAACTTCTTAATGTCAGTTTAGAACCTGGAACTGTTCTCAAAGTCATAGCAGTAAAAAGGAAATGTTTGGCATTCTACAAAAGAGTGCTAGAAAACAGTGTTTGAAACAACTAAACAGGACAAGGGGAGTGTCTCATGCGATTTAGTATAGTCTGTAGGTATGATCATTCGCCTAGAGTATAGGTGATCAAACTTAAAAGTGGTCTCTGTGGTGCCTGTATTTTTTATTTATTTATTTATTGTTCCGTGGGACCACATTAAGGAGAAGTCTCCATGGTCATGGAACGAGGCAATACATGAAATTATAACACGATTGTAGAAACAGATAAAATGAAATATAAGAAACATATTCAGGCGACAAGTCGTAAGTTTAAATAAAGAAAATCAACCATGTAACACTGGAATTTGCTTAATTTTTTAGCTCTTCCAGAAGCTCCTCGACAGAATAGAAGGAGTGAGCCATAATGAAACTCTTCAGTTTAGACTTAAAAGTGTTTGGGCTACTGCTAAGATCTTTGAGTTCTTGTGGTAGCTTATTGAAAATGGATGCAGCAGAATACTGCACTCCTTTCTGCACAAGAGTCAAGGAAGTGCATTCCACATGCAGATTTGATTTCTGCCTACTATTAACTGAGTGAAAGCTGCTAACTCTTGGGAATAAGCTAATATTGCTAACAACAAACGACATTAAAGAAAATATATATCGTGAGGGCATTGTCAAAATTCCCAGACTATTGAATAGGGGTCGACAACAGGTTTTCGAACTTACACCACACATAGCTCGAACAGCCCGTTTTTGAGCCAAAAATACCCTTTTTGAATCAGAAAAATTACCCAAAAAAATAATACCATATGACAAACGTATGAAAATATGCGAAGTAGACTACTTTTCGTATTTAAATGTCACTTATTTCATATACCGTTCTAATGGTAAATAAAGCAGCATCATTTAGTTTCTGAACAAGATTCTGAACATGGGCTTTCCACAACAGCTCACTATCTATCCGAACGCCTAGGAACTTGAACTGTTCCGTCTCATTTATAATATGCCCATTTTGTCTGATCAAAATATCAGTTCTTATTGAATTGTTAGTTAGAAACTGTAAAAACTGAGTCTTACTGTGATTTAAAATCAAATTATTTTCCACAAGCCAAGAACTTATTTCATGAACTACATCATTTGATAATGTTTCAATATTACACACAAGATCCTTCACTACCAAGCTGGTGTCATCATCAAACAGAAATATTTTCGAATCACCTGTAATACTAGAAGGCATATCATTTATATAAATATGAAACCGCAGTGGCCCCAGCACCGACCCTTGGGGAACGCCCCACTTAACAGTGCCCCATTGGAACTGAACATCACTACAACTCTCAATATTGCGGAGAACTACCTTCTGCTTTCTGTTCTTAAAGTAAGAGGCGAACCAATTGTAAGCTACTCCCCTTACTCCATAACGGATCCAACTTCTGCAGTAATATTTTGTGGTCAACACAGTCAAAAGCCTTCGTTAAATCAAAGAAAACACCTAACGTTCGCAACCTTTTATTCAATCCGTCCAAACCCTCACAGAGAAAAGAGAATATAGCATTTTCAGTTGTTAAGCCACTTCTAAAACCAAACTGTACATTTGACAGCAAATTACGTGAATTTAAATGCTCCAGTAACCTTGTATATACAACCCTCTCGATAACTTTAGCAAACACCGATGGCATAGAAATAGGTCTATAATTGTCAACATTATCCCTGTCTCCGTTTTTATAAAGTGGCTTCACTACCGAGTACTTTAATCGGTCAGGAAACCGATAATTCCTAAAGGAAAAGTTACAGATATGGCTAAGTACTGGGCTAACATACATAGAACAATACTTCAGTATTCTGCTAGATACCCCGTCATATCCATGAGAGTTCTTGGTCTTTAGTGATTTAATTATTAACTCAATCTCCCTCTTGTCAGTATCATGGAGGAGCATGTCAGGTAACAGTCTCGGAACACTTTTTTCTACGAGCGCTATATGATTCCCTGTTGGGACTAGGTTTATATTTAGTTCACCTGCTATATTCAGAAAGTGATTATTAAATACTGTAAATATATGCGACTTATCAGTAACACGGACATTCCCACTACGCACTGATTCTATATCCTCGACCTGTCTCTGCAGACCAGCCACTTCCTTTACGACTGACCATATGGTTTTAATTTTATCCTGAGACTTAGGTATTCTATCTGCATACCACATACTTTTTGCCTTCCTAATAACTTTTTAAGCACCCTACAATACTGTTTGTAATGGGTTGCTGCATTTAGTTTGTGACTGTTTCTAACGTTTTGATACAACTGCCACTTTGTTCTACAAGATATTCTTATGCCTTTAGTCAGCCACCCAGGCTGCCTGTTTGTGCTATTACCCTGTTTTAAACGTTCTAACGGAAAGCAACTTTCAAAGAGCATGAGAAAAGTCTTGAGAAAAGCATTATATTTATCGTCTGCTGTATTAGCACTATAAACATCTTGCCACTCTTGTTCCTTGATAAGGTTTACAAAGGTCTCTACAGCAACTGTATCAGCTTTCCTAAAAAGTTGATTACTGTATTTAACATGTGTTGCAGCACAAAAATCTTTTAGAGTTAAAATTTGTGCATCATGGCCTGAAAGGCCATTCACCTTTTTGCTAACAGAATGCCCTTCTAGTAATGAGGAATGAACAAAAATATTGTCTATGATTGTTCTACTGTTCCATTGCACTCTCGTTGGAAAGAATACGGTTTGCATAAGATTATATGAATTAAGGAGGTCTACCAGCATCCTTTTCCTTGCACAGTCACTTATACAATTAATATTGAAGTCACCACATATAACTAACTTTTTGTATTTCCTATAAAGTGAACCAAGAACCTCTTCTAGCTTTAACAAAAATGTTGTGAAATCGGAGTCTGGGGATCTATAAATAACAACAGTTAGAAGTTTAGCTCCACTAAATTTAACCACACCTGCACAACATTCAAACACCTTTTCAGTGCAGTACTTTGAAACATCAATTGACTCAAACGGGATACCGTTTTTCACATACATGGCTACTCCCCCACACCGCAAAGAGCTCCTAGAAAAGCTGCCAGCCAGCCTGTATCCTGGTAAAGGAAGCCTCTGAATTATCTCCTTATTTAAGAAGTGTTCAGATATACCAATAATTTCAGAATCAACATCTACAAGCAGTTCACTAACTTTATCTCTAATACCTTGTATATTTTGATGAAATATACTAATTCCTTCATTAGTCGGATACCTAAGCTTTGTCGAAAGTGGTTTCTTTCTTAGAGAGACTTCCCTTAAGCAGAAATACCTATCAGCTGACTTCAATCTAAAAAAGGTGCAGCTCTAACACCCAGTAGTACAGGAATTTTCCCATGAGTGATCCCACCACCTCCACCTATGCTGTCACCTATAAGCTTTGCCAATCTCCCCTTCTCATACCTGTTGAGGTGCAGACCATGTCTAGTGAAACCCGTCCTGCTGATAGACTCCACCGACACCACTGAAATGTGACCCATGCTTTCTGTCATCAGCGCACCCCCAAGTCTCATGTTATTACGCCTGACGGCTGTATTAAGATGAGGCCGATCGTGACGCTGAAACAGTTCCACGAAATGCACATTTGTGTTGCCAGTCTGAGTGGCTATCTTTTCCAGGTCACCATCTATGTCATACTCCCCATCCCCGTCAATACTATTACCAGCCCCACAAACAATCACTACCTGATCCTCTTCAGTAAAATCCCTACATAACCCCCCTATGTTAACAGTCACCTGAGCCAATCCTACATTAGGCTTCACAATGCTGGTGACCTGGTACTCACTCCCCAACACTTCCTGCAAGTGTTGGCCTACACCTCTACCATGAGAACTACCTAACAGCAGAACCTTCTTCTTTCTCTTAGACTTTGCAACTACCCTAGCCACCGTAACTGCTGAGGTCTGCTGCATACTTCCTACATCTACAGCTACTAAAGATTCCTCTCCACTAGACTCTGACAGTTGGTCATATCTATTACAAACACCAATAGTAAAAATATCTGAAAATCTCCTTCTCCTAGCAGATCTATTGCCAACAGTCAGGATCGTGCCATACAGGCAGGAGCAGTAGCAGCAGCAGTTTGAGGTGTAAATTCGGTGCGGTACTGGACATACCGTTAGCAATGCTTGGATGGCTGCATGCTGCGCTATTCTGGGGAGAATTGTGAAATCTCTTTCTCCATGCTGGACCACACCACAGCTATGCGTCATTGTGCTAGCATCGGTGCCATGTTAACTTTTAAATCTTATGAGCTTTTATGATTTGTAATTTTCCTCTGTTGAGGGTAGAGAATAACGATGATAGCACGTTGGGGGTGATAGATTTGAATGGACGTAGATCTGCTTTGGGCTGTAGTATCTGTATCTAGTTAGGAGATGTAACACATTGCACGCATTTCCACAGAACAGTCAAAACACGGTCCTGTTGCAGTAACTCAAGTCGTTCTGTTTCTACATGGGTTACAGAAGGTGGTGGATATGTCTTTCTCAGACTTGTGTTCAGTTGCGACTTAAATTGGAACAATCACATGCAGTAAGCTAAAGAAATGGGAGCAGTTGCAAGATGCATAGTGGGTGACTAAAACCACATTGGAATTTTACTGTAGCAGCTAGTTTGGAGAAAGGTAACTCATTTCGAGATATGACAGTGCCAGAAATATGATTGAGTAGTGGTTGTAATCATTAAACGAATTGTCTATAGGATCCAATGCAGTTATGTGCTTAAATGGAAAGACACGATTCGAAATCATGGACATCATTTCTAGCAGATAGCGTAACACTAGAGATCTGGGAAGCTAGTGTACATTTTGTTATGACCTCAATCGACACATTATCTACTACTACTGTTTGTGTTCTATAATTCAGGGGGTATATCGGTTAACCTCTGGTATGGTTTGGTCTCTAGACAGAATGTGCTACAAATACTATAGAATTATCTAGATGGGGCCATGTGTGGGAGTCGCATATATCGCTTACATAACACGTTCCTTAGTGAATCAATTTCAGTTGCGGTTACTTTATCACGAGGTTGCATCGTGGGCTGATAATACACATTACTATGATCACCGTCACGGTATTCGTCCAGAAAAAAAAACAACCTCATTCAGAGGTAATGGTGCACCCCGATTCGTAAAGTGGGTATTGCTTTTAACATGGATACTTGTGTGAACCTGTAGAACCAAGATCGCTTGTGACAGTAACACGCAGTAGTTGTTGGGATCGGGTATTTTTTAACATCTGGCTGATTACGTCTCGCTTTGTAAGACCCAGTCACTCTGTGGGGTTTGCTGCTAACCTGCTGTGCACTCTACTGGACAGTGTCTGTGTGCATTGATTGCATTATTTTGCGAGTGGTCCTGCAGGTTGTGCCATGCGCTACTTGGACGATGTAGGAGTTGATTTCGTGTCTGCACATCTGTGTACTGCGTTATTTAGGAGCAGTTTGCATGTTTGTACTGAAATTATTTCGGAAAATTAGGAGTTGTTTGCGTGTCTGGAGAGCGTTATTTAGAAGTAGTTTTCAGGTCTGCAGACTGTGTATTGTGACCCAAAGCACATCAGGGTGAGTGTTTTGCGTCAGTGAGAAATATACTCCATCCCTAAATAAAATGTTCAAAAATAAATAGAGTACACTCTTCCCTTACTCTCCCCAGTAGTCCAGATCAGGGTGAGTCATTTTCGCGACATTTTCCCCCTCCAGACCACCATCTTAGATTACATCACAAGAGGGATGACAGCACACTCTGGAGGCAGTATTGTGTGTACTAGGTCAGTTGGAGTCCAGATCTTGTGGTGGAGACACTGCCTACAAAATAGAAACTTAGGTCCATCACAGGCAGAGTCGTTTTCACGCCACCCCCCCCCCCCCCCGCACCATCTTGGATTACGTCACAAAACGGACGACAGCGCTCTCTGGTGGTGGTACTGTGTAGTACTAGGTCAGATGGAGTCTAGATCTCGTGGTGGAGACACTGCCTGCAAAATAAAAACTTATGTCCATCATAGGCAGAGTCGTTTTCCCGCCATTTCCTCCCACCATCTCGGATTACATCACGGTATGGACGACAGTGCTCTCTGGTGCTGGTACTTAGTACTAGGTCCAGATGTTGTGGTGAACACACTGTTTGACACCATCTTGGGTAACTGTACTTGCGTCATCACCTGACATCATGGCCGCCATCTTGGATGACAGTGCCATCTGGTGGTGGCGCTGTGTACTAGGCCAAATGGAGTGTAGACCTCATGGCGAACACACTGGATGGTGGTGATGCCTCTAATTGTTTAATAAAGACTGGTGCGTGATTTCGACAGTTGACAATCAGCAAGCATGTTTGGAGAGTCTTTTAGATGGATTATTATTTAGTAGGTTGTGCAATGCATTATTTTTGACAGTTTACAATTAGCAAGTGTGTGTGTGTAGAGCATTATACATGAGTTATATGTTCTGTATCACTGTGATAAATATACTCCATCCCTAAATAAATTACTCCAAAATAAATAACGAAAACTCCTTCCTCTCTCCATCAGGCAGGAGGCAGGATGAGTCTTTTCCCCACCAACCCCTAGGAAGAGGTGGCGGCTGGGTGACTGAGGTTAGTGGAGGTGAGCTTTGTTTCCCACAATTTTCGTAGGTTGGTAGCGAAAACCTAAGTGACCTTTCTTTACTGTCGAAATTCAAACTTGGTGCCAGTTCATAGGAAGAGGTCAGTCCAAGTATTCTTTCTTTCTCACCATTTTCTTAGCTTAGTAGTGATACCCGAATTGACCTTTGTTTGCCCCTAAAATTCAAACTTGGGCCAGTTCATAGGAAGATGTGTCGGTCAGATGACTTAGGTTATTGGAGGTAGCCCAAGTGACCTATCTTTCTGTGATTTTCTTAGGTTAATACAGATAACTGTGGTGTGATGAACTATCCTGTTGGAATTTGAACTTCCCACCATATTTCTGAGGGACGGGGTGTGGCACTTTCCAGCCAAAAGCCGCCATCTTGGATAATGGTACTTGCGTCATCATCTGACGTCATGCCGCCATCTTGGATTACATAACGTGCTGTTGGCAAGTCTACATGCTGCCATCTTGGATGGTGTCATTGCCGTCATCTTCGATACATCTGGCAACAGTGGAAACTGGGGTGAGACTGCCCTTGCCACAATACTCAAGTGATGAAATTTGTAGTTAAATAGTTAAATAAATGAATCTTTTTACAATGGTATTTCTGCAGACAGATTTTGTCAAGCCACTTCCCCATAAAGGAGATAAAACATCAGTAAAGATTTACCGACTCAGACCATTACTGCCGCTGCTTTTAGACAGCCCAGAATGAGATTTTCACTCTGCAGTGGAATGTACGCTGATATGAAACTTCCTAGCTGACTGAAAATGAATGCCGGACCGAAACTTGAACTTGGGACAATTGCCTTAGGCGGGCAATTGCTCTACCAACTGAGCAACTCAAGCACGAGCGACGACCAGTTCTTACTGATCTAATTCCTCCAGTACCTCGTCTTCCGCCTTCCAAACTTCACAGACGTTCTTCTGCGAAACTTGCGGGACCCGAGTTCGAGTCTCGGTCCGCTTCACGGTTTTAATCTGTCACAAAGTTTCATAGAAGATGTGTGAGAAAAGTATTGAGACTGACAACACTGTGAGCGATGTATCAACGCTGTGTTGTTCTGCTTGAGTAGACCGGTGTGTTCATCCCTTCCAGAGGCTCAGTCCGAGTTCCAGCTTCGTGTGCAGTCATCACGTCATTTTCGAGAGGGCATAGGTGAAATTGTATTTTTGCTATGTGTTACGCAAATAGAACAGCAGCGTTTAGAGCAAAGTTATACCATCGCATTTTATGTTAAAATTGGGCATTCCAAGAGTAGAGTGTGACCTTTGAAAAGTTGAAACAGGCCTATGGGAAACATTTCATATCAAGAGCACAAGTTTTTAGCTGGCACAGATCGTTTTTGGAAGGACGAGAACACGTTGAAGATGAACCTCGTTCAGGGAGGCCTTTAACTTTAAGAACAGACGGAAACGTCGAACGTGTGCGTGTCTTGTGAGATCAGGCCGACATTTAACAGTAAGGATGATGAATGACCTGGTAACCTTAAACACCTTCACCATACATCAGATATTTTGACCGAAGTTTTGCACATGCGAAGGGTTTATGCCAAAATGGTGCCGAAAAACCTTACAAATGAGCAGAAGGACAATCAAAGATACGCGCGTGTTGACTTTCTTGAGAGGATTGCCAATGACTACGAACGGTTCTGTCATGTGATCACAGGTGATGCCTCGTGAACTTTCGAGAACGATTCTGAGACAAAGCGGCAAAGTGGCGAGTAGCACACAACATTTCGTCGACCAAAAAAACCTCGAACGAGAAAGTCAAAGATCAAAACAACGCCTATCTACATTTTTTATAGTCGTGGTATTGGGCATAAACAATTGGTTCCTCCATGACAAACTGTCAACCAAGCGTTTTATAAAGATGTCCTCGAAAGGCGCAGGAAAAGGGGTGAGTGGAGTGAGACCAGACACCGCAGACAAGTGGATGGGCGCCGGCCGAAGTGGCCGCGCGGTTCTGGCGCTGCAGTCTGGAACCGCGAGACCGCTACGGTCGCAGGTTCGAATCCTGCCTCGGGCATGGATGTTTGTGATGTCCTTAGGTTAGTTAGGTTTAACTAGTTCTAAGTTCTAGGGGACTAACGACCTCAGCAGTTGAGTCCCATAGTGCTCAGAGCCATTTGAACAATTTTGAACAAGTGGATGCCGCATCATGACAACGCCCCACGTGGCACGGCCACTTCCATCACGGAATGTTTGACCTTAAAAGTCATTCCTGTTGTTCCATAGCCCCCCCCCCCCCCCCCCGCCACCCCTATTCACATGATCTGAAGCCTTGCGACGTTTTTCTTTTCCAGAAATTGGAAAATGTTTTAAAAGAACGTCGTATAGACTGCGAAGAACGTCCAAGAGAATGTGACAGACATGTTCAAGGCCATACCAGTTGAAACCTTTTCCTGCTGCTACCAGGAATGGGAACACTGTCTCGGCTAATGTATGTTGCTGAAGGGAACTGCCTTGAAGGGGCAATACTGTCATTTGAAAAAATAAAATAAAAATTTTGTTCGATAAATAATCAGTCTCTTTACATGAATAAAATATTCACTCTGCAGTGGAGCTTGCGCTGATATGAATCTTCCTGGCAAATTGACTCTCTGTGCCGAACCGAGGCCCAAACTCGGGACCTTTGCCTTTCGCAGGCAAGTGCTCTGACAACCGAGCTATCCAAGCACGACTCAGGACCCATCCTCACAGCTTTGATTCTTTCAGTATCTAGTCTCCTACCTTCCAAACTTCACATAAGCTCTTCTGCAAACCTTGGAGAACTAGCACTCCTGGAAGAAAGGATATTGCGGAGACAAGACTAAGACGCAGCCTGTGGGATATTTCTAGAATGAGATTTTCACTCTGCAGCGGAGTGTGCGCTGATATGAAACTTCCTGGCAGATTAAAACTGTGTGCTGGAGCGACATTCAAACTCGGGACCTTTGCCTTTCGCCGGTAAGTGATCTACCGTTTTCTTTTAAATTATCGGAATGACTTGGTACTGTCATGACACTTCAGTAGACCATAGTCAAATCATCATGTAATGAAAGCTGCAAATGGGAGAAAAAATTAATTATGATAAAAAAACGAGAACATAGGTGACAAACCATCACCAAACCCACATGATATGTATCAACAATTATTATTGTATGGTTTTTGAGTAATTTTTAATTTTTTGTGTTTTTTTTACCCGTGGTCTAGGGGTAGCGTCTTTGATTCATAATCAAAACGTCTTCGGTCCCGGGTTCGATCCCCGCCACTGCCTAAATTTTGATAAATAATCAGCATTGGCGGCCGAAGACTTCCGGCATAAGTAGTCAGCCTCATTCTGCCAACGGCCTTGTCAAAGAGGGCGGAGGAGCGGATAGAGGTTCAGGGCACTCTCTTGTCCTAGGGGTGGGAAATTGCTCCTAAAGGCGGAAGAATCAGCAATGATCAACGACATGAGGATGCAGAAGGCAATGGAAACCAGTGCATTAAGGACACGTAACGTGTATCCACAGGACATGTGGCCTGTATTTGAAGAAGTGTCATGATGATCTCTCCATTGGCAAAAGATTCCGGAATAGTCCCCCATTCGGATCTCCGGGAGGGGACTGCCAAGGGGTAGGTTACCATGAGAAAAAGATTGAATAATCAACGAAAGGATAACGTTCTACGAGTCGGGGCGTGGAATGTCAGAAGCTTGAACGTGGTAGGGGAACTAGAAAATCTAAAAAGTGAAATGCAAAGGCTCAATCTAGATATAGTAGGGGTCAGTGAAGTGAAGTGGAAGAAAGACAAGGATTTCTGGTCAGATGAGTATCGGGTAATATCAACAGCATCAGAAAATGGTATAACAGGTGTAGGATTCGTTATGAATAGGAAGGTAGGGCAGAGAGTGTGTTACTGTGAACAGTTCAGTGACCGGGTTGTTCTAATCAGAATCGACAGCAGACCAACACCGACAACGACAGTCCAGGTATACATGCCGACGTCGCAAGCTGAAAATGAACAGATAGAGAAAGTGTATGAGGATATTGAAAGGGTAATGCAGTATGTAAAGGGGGACGAAAATCTAATAGTCATGGGCGACTGGAATGCAGTTGTAGGGGAAGGAGTAGAAGAAAAGGTTACAGGAGAATATAGGCTTGGGACAAGGAATGAAAGAGGAGAAAGACTAATTGAGTTCTGTAACGAGTTTCAGCTAGTAATAGCGAATACCCTGTTCAAGAATCACAAGAGGAGGTGGTATACTTGGAAAAGGCCGGGAGATACGGGAAGATTTCAATTAGATTACATCATGATCAGACAGAGATTCCGAAATCAGATACTGGATTGTAAGGTGTACCCAGGAGCAGATATAGACTCAGATCACAATATAGTAGTGATGAAGAGTAGGCTGAAGTTCAAGACATTAGTCAGGAAGAATCAATACGCAAAGAAGTGGGATACGGAAGTACTAAGGAATGACGAGATACGTTTGAAGTTCTCTAACGCTATAGATACAGCAATAAGGAATAGCGCAGTAGGCAATACAGTTGAAGAGGAATGGACATCTCTAAAAAGGGCCATCACAGAAGTTGGGAAGGAAAACATAGGTACAAAGAAGGTAGCTGCGAAGAAACCATGGGCAACAGAAGAAATACTTCAGTTGATTGATGAAAGGAGGAAGTACAAACATGTTCCGGGAAAATCAGGAATACAGAAATACAAGTCGCTGAGGAATGAAATAAATAGGAAGTGCAGGGAAGCTAAGACGAAATGGCTGCAGGAAAAATGTGAAGACATCGAAAAAGATATGATTGTTGGAAGGACAGACTCAGCATACAGGAAAGTCAAAACAACCTTTGGTGACATTAAAATCAACGGTGGTAACATTAAGAGTGCAACGGGAATTCCACTGTTAAATGCAGAAGAGAGAGCAGATAGGTGGAAAGAATACATTGAAAGCCTCTATGAGGGTGAACATTTGTCTGATGTGATAGAAGAAGAAACAGGAGTCGATTTAGAAGAGATAGGGGACCCAGTATTAGAATCGGAATTTAAAAGAGCTTTGGAGGACTTACGGTCAAATAAGGCAGAACGGATAGATAACATTCCATCAGAATTTCTAAAATCATGGGGGGAAGTGGCAACAAAACGACTATTCACGTTGGTGTGTAGAATATATGAGTCTGGCGATATACCATCTGACTTTCGGAAAAGCATCATCCACACAATTACGAAGACGCCAAGAGCTGACAAGTGCGAGAATTATCGCACAATCAGCTTAACAGCTTATGCATCGAAGCTGCTTACAAGAATAATATACAAAAGAATGGAAAAGAAAATTGAGAATGCGCTAGGTGACGATCAGTTTGGCTTTAGGAAAAGTAAAGGGACGAGAGAGGCAATTCTGACGTTACGGCTAATAATGGAAGCAAGGCTAAAGAAAAATCAAGACACTTTCATAGGATTTGTCGACCTGGAAAAAGCGTTCGACAATATAAAATGGTGCAAGCTGTTCGAGATTCTGAAAAAAGTAGGGGTAAGCTATAGGGAGAGACGGGTCATATACAATATGTACAACAAAGAAGAGGGAATAATAAGAGTGGACGATCAAGAACGAAGTGCTCGTATTAAGGTGTGCTCCCTGCCGCCGTTGGATAAGCAGCTGCAGCAGCAACTCGTATACTCCTAGCTCACTCATTTGTTACATAGTTTAATTCTTAATTTATTTGCGTGTTTTTGGTACTTGCATTGTTAAATTCATAAATTTCGTGCGTATTATAGTATTTGAGAGTTGTAGCATCGCGTTTTAGTACCTGAATAGTGTAAATTCGCGTAGTCGTCTGTCTTATGTTTTTGTTTTGAACGGCCAGTGTCGGTTGGTCACAGTCAGTGTGCTCCCTGCCGCCGTTGGATAAGCAGCCGCAGCAGCAACTCGTATACTCCTAGCTCACTCATTTGTTACATAGTTTAATTCTTAATTTATTTGCGTGTTTTTGGTACTTGCATTGTTAAATTCATAAATTTCGGGCGTATTATAGTATTTGAGAGTTGTAGCATCGCGTTTTAGTACCTGAATAGTGTAAATTCGCGTAGTCTCCTTCCGCCGCCGAGCAGTGTGTCAGCAGTGCACAAGCTACTGCATTTACTAGGCAATCTCGTATTTTAATAACCGTTTAAATTTTGTGTCGATTTGTTTGCGCTCTGTGTAGATTAGTTCAGACGTTCTTTGCACAAGTTTTTAGCATGGATAGGGACTGCAACTGCTGTGTTCGGATGCAGGCTGAGTTGGCATCCCTTCGCTCCCAGCTTCAGGCAGTGTTGGCTTCGGTCACACAGCTTGAGGCTGTTGCCAATGGGCATCACTGTGGGGGTCCGGATGGGAGTTTGTCGGGGACGGCCAGCTCGTCCCACGCATCCCCCGATCGGGCTACGACTGTGGTTGCCCGGGATACTGCCCGCATTGAGGCTGATCCCTCACCTGTGGTAGAGTGGGAGGTCGTCTCAAGGTGTGGCAGGGGGCGAAAGACATTCCGGAGGGCTGAACGGAAGGCCTCTCCAGTTTGTCTGACGAACCGGTTTCAGGCTCTGTCTCTGGCTGATACTCAGGCTGATACTGATCTTCGGCCTGACATGGCTGCCTGTCCTGTTCCAGAGGTTGCCCCTCAGTCTGCAATATCCGGGCGGTCGCAGAGGGTGGGCTTCTGGTAGTTGGGAGCTCCAACGTCAGGCGCGTAATGGGGCCCCTTAGGGATATGGCAGCAAGGGAGGGGAAGAAGACCAAAGTGCACTCCGTGTGCATACCGGGGGGAGTCATTCCAGATGTGGAAAGGGTCCTTCCGGATGCCATGAAGGGTACAGGGTGCACCCATCTGCAGGTGGTCGCTCATGTCGGCACCAATGATGTGTGTCGCTATGGATCGGAGGAAATCCTCTCTGGCTTCCGGCGGCTATCTGATTTGGTGAAGACTGCCAGTCTCGCTAACGGGATGAAAGCAGAGCTCACCATCTGCAGCATCGTCGACAGGACTGACTGCGGACCTTTGGTACAGAGCCGAGTGGAGGGTCTGAATCAGAGGCTGAGACGGTTCTGCGACCTTGTGGGCTGCAGATTCCTCGACTTGCGCCATAGGGTGGTGGGGTTTCGGGTTCCGCTGGATAGGTCAGGAGTCCACTACACGCAACAAGCGGCTACACGGGTAGCAGGGGTTGTGTGGCGTGGGCTGGGCGGTTTTTTAGGTTACATGGCCTCGGGCAAGTACAGAAAGGGCAACAGCCTCAACGGGTGCGGGGCAAAGTCAGAACATGCGGGGACCAAGCAGCAATCGGTATTGTAGTTGTAAACTGTCGAAGCTGCGTTGGTAAAGTACTGGAACTTCAAGCGCTGATAGAAAGCACTGAAGCTGAAATCGTTATAGGTACAGAAAGCTGGCTGAAGCCAGAGATAAATTCTGCCGAAATTTTTACAAAGGTACAGACGGTGTTTAGAAAGGATAGATTGCATGCAACCGGTGGTGGAGTGTTCGTCGCTGTTAGTAGTAGTTTATCCTGTAGTGAAGTAGAAGTGGATAGTTCCTGTGAATTATTATGGGTGGAGGTTACACTCAACAACCGAGCTAGGTTAATAATTGGCTCCTTTTACCGACCCCCCGACTCAGCAGCATTAGTGGCAGAACAACTGAGAGAAAATTTGGAATACATTTCACATAAATTTTCTCAGCATGTTATAGTCTTAGGTGGAGATTTCAATTTACCAGATATAGACTGGGACACTCAGATGTTTAGGACGGGTGGTAGGGACAGAGCATCGAGTGACATTATACTGAGTGCACTATCCGAAAATTACCTCGAGCAATTAAACAGAGAACCGACTCGTGGAGATAACATCTTGGACCTACTGGTAACAAACAGACCCGAACTTTTCGACTCTGTAAGTGCAGAACAGGGAATCAGTGATCATAAGGCCGTTGCAGCATCCCTGAATTTGGAAGTTAATAGGAATATAAAAAAAGGGCGGAAGGTTTATCTGTTTAGCAAGAGTAATAGAGGGCAGATTTCAGACTACCTAACAGATCAAAACGAAAATTTCTGTTCCGACACTGACAATGTTGAGTGTTTATGGAAAAAGTTCAACGCAATCGTAAAATGCGTTTTAGACAGGTACGTGCCGAGTAAAACTGTGAGGGACGGGAAAAACCCACCGTGGTACAACAACAAAGTTAGGAAACTACTGCGAAAGCAAAGAGAGCTTCACTGCAAGTTTAAACGCAGCCAAAACCTCTCAGACAAACAGAAGCTAAACGATGTCAAAGTTAGCGTAAGGAGGGCTATGCGTGAAGCGTTCGGTGAATTCGAAAGTAAAATTCTATGTACCGACTTGACAGAAAATCCTAGGAAGTTCTGGTCTTACGTTAAATCAGTAAGTGGCTCGAAACAGCATATCCAGACACTCCGGGATGATGATGGCATTGAAACAGAGGATGACAAGCGTAAAGCTGAAATACTAAACACCTTTTTCCAAAGCTGTTTCACAGAGGAAGACCGCACTGCAGTTCCTTCTCTAAATCCTCGCACAAACGAAAAAATGGCTGACATCGAAATAAATGTCCAAGGAATAGAAAAGCAACTGGAATCACTCAACAGAGGAAAGTCCACTGGACCCGACGGGATACCAATTCGATTCTACACAGAGTACGCGAAAGAACTTGCCGTGTACCGCAAGTCTCTAGAGGAACGGAAGGTTCCAAATGATTGGAAAAGAGCACAGGTAGTCCCAGTCTTCAAGAAGGGTCGTCGAGCAGATGCGCAAAACTATAGACCTATATCTCTGACGTCGATCTGTTGTAGAATTTTAGAACATGTTTTTTGCTCGAATATCATGTCGTTTTTGGAAACTCAGAATCTACTATGTAGGAATCAACATGGATTCCGGAAACAGCGATCGTGTGAGACCCAACTCGCTTTATTTGTTCATGAGACCCAGAAAATATTAGATACAGGCTCCCAGGTAGATGCTATTTTTCTTGACTTCCGGAAGGCGTTCGATACAGTTCCGCACTGTCGCCTGATAAACAAAGTAAGAGCCTACGGAATATCAGACCAGCTGTGTGGCTGGATTGAAGAGTTTTTAGCAAACAGAACGCAGCATGTTGTTATCAACGGAGAGACGTCTACAGACGTTAAAGTAACCTCTGGTGTGCCACAGGGGAGTGTTATGGGACCATTGCTTTTCACAATATATATAAATGACCTAGTAGATAGTGTCGGAAGTTCCATGCGGCTTTTCGCGGATGATGCTGTAGTATACAGAGAAGTTGCAGCATTAGAAAATTGTAGCGAAATGCAGGAAGATCTGCAGCGGATAGGCACTTGGTGCAGGGAGTGGCAACTGACCCTTAACATAGACAAATGTAATGTATTGCGAATACATAGAAAGAAGGATCCTTTATTGTATGATTATATGATAGCGGAACAAACACTGGTAGCAGTTACTTCTGTAAAATATCTGGGAGTATGCGTGCGGAACGATTTGAAGTGGAATGATCATATAAAATTAATTGTTGGTAAGGCGGGTACCAGGTTGAGATTCATTGGGAGAGTCCTTAGAAAATGTAGTCCATCAACAAAGGAGGTGGCTTACAAAACACTCGTTCGACCTATACTTGAGTATTGCTCATCAGTGTGGGATCCGTACCAGATCGGGTTGACGGAGGAGATAGAGAAGATTCAAAGAAGAGCGGCGCGTTTCGTCACAGGGTTATTTGGTAACCGTGATAGCGTTACGCAGATGTTTAACAAACTCAAGTGGCGGACTCTGCAAGAGAGGCGCTCTGCTTCGCGGTGTAGCTTGCTCGCCAGGTTTCGAGAGGGTGCGTTTCTGGATGAGGTATCGAATATATTGCTTCCCCCTACTTATACCTCCCGAGGAGATCACGAATGTAAAATTAGAGAGATTAGAGCGCGCACAGAGGCTTTCAGACAGTCGTTCTTCCCGCGAACCATACGCGACTGGAACAGGAAAGGGAGGTAAAGACAGTGGCACGTAAAGTGCCCTCCGCCACACACCGTTGGGTGGCTTGCGGAGTATAAATGTAGATGTAGATGAAGAAGGGTGTAAGACAAGGCTGTAGCCTTTCGCCCCTACTCTTCAATCTGTACATCGAGGAAGCAATGATGGAAATAAAAGAAAGGTTCAGGAGTGGAACTAAAATACAAGGTGAAAGGATATCAATGATACGATTCGCTGGTGACATTGCTATCCTGAGTGAAAGTGAAGAAGAATTAAATGATCTGCTGAACGGAATGAACAGTCTAATGAGTACACAGTATGGTTTGAGAGTAAATCGGAGAAAGACGAAGGTAATGAGAAGTAGTAGAAATGAGAACAGCGAGAAACTTAACATCAGGATTGATAGTCACGAAGTCAATGAAGTTAAGGAATTCTGCTACCTAGGCAGTAAAATAACCAATGACGGACGGAGCAAGGAGGACATCAAAAGCAGACTCGCTATGGCAAAAAAGGCATTTCTGGCCAAGAGAAGTCTACTAATATCAAATACCGGCCTTAATTTGAGGAAGAAATTTCTGAGGATGTACGTCTGGAGTACAGCATTGTATGGTAGTGAAACATGGACTGTGGGAAAACCGGAAGAGAAGAGAATCGAAGCATTTGAGATGTGGTGCTATAGACGAAAGTTGAAAATTAGGTGGACTGATAAGGTAAGGAATGAGGAGGTTCTACGCAGAATCGGAGAGGAAAGGAATATGTGGAAAACACTGATAAGGAGAAGGGACAGGATGATAGGACATCTGCTAAGACATGAGGGAATGACTTCCATGGTACTAGAGGGAGCTGTAGAGGGCAAAAACTGTAGAGGAAGACAGAGATTGGAATACGTCAAGCAAATAATTGAGGACGTAGGTTGCAAGTGCTACTCTGAGATGAAGAGGTTAGCACAGGAAAGGAATTCGTGGCGGACCGCATCAAACCAGTCAGTAGACTGATGACAAAAAAAAAAAAAAAGTTTGTAATGGAATACAAAAGTAGAACGAAAATGTAACCAGATTACATTCGAAACAGCAAGCTAAGAAAAATCCCAATTTGACTACAAGGATTGTAGACGCTCATGTGTATCTATACTTCATCTATACAAAAAATGGTTCAAATGGCTATGAGATCTATGGGATTTAATATCGGAGGTCATCAGTCCCCTAGAACTTAGAACTACTTAAACCTAACTAACCTAAGGACATCACACACATCCACGCCCGAGGCAGGATTCGAACCTGCGACCGTAGCAGTCTCGCGGTTCCGGACTGAAGTGCCTAGTACCGCTCGGCCACCGCGGCCCGCTCATCTATACACATTTTACAATAGAACTGGAGCGATGTGAGTCAATACACAAAACTAAACTAACAGGGAAATCAGGAAAGGACAAGGCGAAGCAAATCAGATGGGAACATACATAACAAAGAAAAACACTTACCAGAAAAAATAAATTAACCGACCCCTTGCCGACAGAAAACAAGATTAGACATGTTGGCGAAGAGGTCTCGACATAGAGGCATTGGCAAGCATGTCAAATAGGTAGTGAACATGTACCGCATGAAGTTCATGTGATTTTCCCCCTTGCACTCTAGAGCACAATGAACGAAGTGTCCCAGCAACCACATAATGGTATGGGTTTCCGACCGTGGAAAGAAAGAAGAATCTGGGCGAAATATAATGTCTGTAGTGTACGCAGCCTCAGAAGATCGAGTAAGGAAGGCTAATTGTGTCCTGATCCAAGACCAGTTTGCCATATGACCGCCACAAGTAAAGCGATGTCGTATCGTATCTGGAGACGTACAACGACCACATAAATACCATTTGAGCTGCAGAAACACGACTCACGACCACTCCTCACAGCTTTAGTTCTGCCAGTATCTCGTCTTATACCTTCCAAATTTCACAGAAGCTGTCAGTCGTGCTTGGATAGCTCAGTCGGGCTGCCGGCACGGTATCTCAGCGTGTTCAGTCAGATACCTGGCTGGTCTCTGTAATTAAAAAAAAAAAAAATGAGTGAAAGAATCAACAACGAACTTCAATGGATGTCATGTGACGTCCCCTACTACCAAGTACAACAAAAAAACGAACAAAATGCAAAAAAGATCGGTAGAACACTTGCCCACGAAAGACAAAGGTCCTGAGTTCGAGTCTCGGTCGGGCACACAGTTTTAATCTGCCGGGAAGTTTCAGTCTCTTTACTTTTATCATACACATAGTACTAGCGGACACTCTGGTGCAGAGTGAAAATTCATTCTGGGAACATCCACCAGCCCTTTGCTGAGCCGTGTCACCACAATATTCTTTCTCCTGGACTGCTAGTCCGCCAATCTATGTAGGAGAACTTCTGTGAAGTTTGGAAGGTAGGGGACGAGGCACTGGCGGAAGTACAGCTGTGAGGACGGGTCCTGAGTTGTGTTTGGGCAGATGGGTTGGTTAATTCGGGGGAGGGGACCAAACATCGACGTCATCAGTCCCAACGGATGGGGAAAGGATGACGAAGGAAGTTGGCCGTGCCCTATCAAATGATTCACCCCGGTATTTTCCTGAAGCGATTTAGTGAAATCGTGGAAAACCCAAATCAGGATGGCCGGACACGGGTTTGGACCGTCGTCGTCCCGAATGCGATTCCAGTGTGCAAACCACTGCGCCATCTCGCTCGGTTGCTCGGATAGAACAGTCAGTAGAGCCGTTGCCCGCGAAAGGCACAGGTCACTTTTTTAGACATCACCAGTAGGAAAGGATGAAGCCACCGCCCAAAATCCACAGTGGTGCTGGCTGGTACAGTAGACACACCTGGTCGATGGTGGGCCGGCCAGTGGTGACGGGCTCGAGCATCTGTGCGGCGAGCAGCTTGACGTGATCGCTGAGCAGCGGCACCACCTTGGAGCGGAAGCGCCAGTCGCGCGTCACCTGCTGCAGGTGCTGCTTCTTGGCGCTGGTCGTGTCGAAGGGCAGCGCCTTGTTGAGGATCACGAACAGCACCACGCCCAGCGACCACACGTCCGCCGCCTTGGGGTTGTACGGCCTGCCCTCGATGATCTCCGGCGGCGCGTACGCCAGCGAGCCGCAGTACGTAGTGCTGGGCATCAGAATGCCCTGTGCAGCAGAGGTGCGGTCCCGTCACAGACTGCAGTAGCCCAGAATTCGTGAGGGCCGAGTCTCCCTGGCTGGGGGGGGGGGCTCGCGGCCGACGTGTAAATTTATGCATCGACGCTTCGTCACAGTCTGTGGGTGACAACGGATCTCGCATGAAGAACGCTACTTCTAAAATGTCCGCCATTTCTGTTCTAGTGAAATGGCAGCACTAAATGTTCGGTCGCTAGATTCGACCAAGTCTCTGGAGAGTCCAGCCCTTTCTGGAAGTATCTGCACCTGAACGAGAATGGCCCCCCATTCCCCAACAGCACTCAACAGTAGATTCGAAGCGGCCGGAGTCAGAACAGTGTGTGAAAGGACTCACAGTCGCTGCAGTTCTTAGCTTGTGGCCGCGTCCACTGCAAAGCGCAAATATGTGTTTCTTGACTCGTAAATATTAATCTAATTATGAAAATATATATGCACTACTGGCCATTAAAATTGCTACACCAAGAAGAAATGCAGATGATAACGGTTATTCATAGGACAAATATATTATACTAGAACTGACATGTGGTTACATTTTCACACAGCTCGGGTGCATAGATCCTGAGAAATCAGTAGGCAGAACAACCACCTCTGGCCGTAATAACGGCCTTGATACGCCTGGGCATTAAGTCAAACAGAGCTTGGATGGCGTGTAGAGGTACAGCTGCCTATGAAGCTTCAACACGATACCACAGTTCTTCAAGAGTAGTGACTGGCATATTGTGAAGAGCCAGTTGCTCGGCCACCATTGACCAGACGTTTTCAGTTGGTGAGAGATCTGGAGAATGTGCTGGAGAGGGCAGCAGTCGAACATTTTCTGTATCCAGAAAGGCCCGTACAGAATTTGCAACATGCGGTAATGCATTATCCTGCTGAAATGCAGGGTTTCGCAGGGATCGAATGACGGGTAGAGCCACAGGTCGTAACACATCTGAAATGTAACGTCCACTGTTCAAAGTGTTGTCAATGCGAAAAAGAGGTGACCGGGACGTGTAACCAATGGCACCCCATACCATCACTCCGGGTGATACGCCAGTATGGCGGTGAATACCCGGTTCCAATGTGCGTTCATCGCGATGTCGCCAAACACGCATGCGACCATCGTGATGCTGTAAACAGAACCTGGATTCATCCGAAAAAATGACATTTTGCCATTCGTGCACAAAGGTTCGTCGTCGAGTACACCATCGCAGGCGCTTCTGTCTGTGATGCAGCGTCAAGGGTAACCGCAGCCGTGGTCTCCGAACTGATAGTCCCTGCTGCTGCAATCGTCGTCGAACTGTTCGTGCAGATGGTTGTTGTCTTGCAAACGTCCCCATATGTTGACTCAGGGATCGAGACGTGGCTGCACGATGCGTTACAGCCATGCGGATAAGATGCCTGTCATCTCGACTGCTAGTGATACGAGGCCGTTGGGATCCAGCACGGCGTTCCGTATTACCCTCCGGAACCCACCGATTCCATATTCTGCTAACAGTCATTGGATCTCGACCAACGCGGGCAGCAATGCCGCGACACGGCAAGTCGCAATCGCAATTGGCTACAATCCGACCTTTATCAAAGTCGGAAACGTGATGGTACGCATTTCTCCTCCTTACACGAGGCATCACAACAACGTTTCACCAGACAACGCCGGTCAACTGCTGTTAGTGTACGAGAAATCGGTTAGAAGCTTTCCTCATGTCAGCACGTTGTAGGTGTCGCCACCGGCGCCAACCTTGTGTGAATGCTCTGAAAAGCTAATCATTTCCATATCACAGCATGTTCTTCCTGTCGGTTAAATTTTGCGTCTGTAGCACGTCATCTTCGTGGTGCAGCAATTTTAATGGCCAGTAGTGTATGCAAGGTTCCAGTTTCACAGAGCTATGACAGTTGTCAATGACACATCATGCGAAAGTTATATTCCTCCTTTGGTTTTGCGCACCAGTGTACTACAAAAGTGGTAAATGTTTTACACAGACTGTTCGACAACTACGTGGAATGTTTGGTAAACGTAATGCACCTAACATGTCAGCTGTGCTGAGACTGACTGCTAAACCTGTGAAAACAAGTTCGATTTTAGGTCCTCGGGGCGTACTCGAATTGGTCGTTATGCAGGAAACATCGCCATCGTGAGTGATGAAGTTGGTGCAAGTCCGGTGAAATCTAAGATTCGCAGCTTTGGATCTGGAAAATACAACTGACGAGAGAAGTGAAACTAAATGATCACATAAAGCGCTTGAGATCTTTACCACTGGATGCACTTTTGTGAGGCAATAGGTCGCGAGAAAAAACATTCCTAAAATGGCCTGACCTTACCCCGGTTCCGACCAAAACATCACTTCTTTCTCTGGTTTCCGCTTTAAAGGAAGAATGGGCTGTTACTCCTTCATAGCCAATCAGAACCCCCATTACAAGTGCCTTAACCATAGTTCAAGCCATCATGAAGACGAAGGGTGGACACACGTTACAGTGAAGTACATTAATTGTATCTGGAAACACGGAAGTGAAGATGGCTACATGACGCTACTATTTCCAAGAAACGAAGAAAGACGCTGACAGCGGGCTGTGAAAGTTAATTGGAAAGACGCGAATTGTAAAGTTTACCTGTGGATGCCGACAATGCTGTGGTCGAGCGGTTCTAGGCGCTTCAGTCGGGAACCGCGCTGCTGCTACGGTCACAGGTTCGAATCCTGCCTCTGGCATGGGTGTGTGTGATATCCTTAGGTTAGTTAGGTTTAAGTAGTTCTAAGTCCTATGGGACTGATGACCTCAGATGTTAAGTCGCATACTGCTTAGAGCCATTTGAACCATTTTGATACCTTCAAATTATTCTTTCCTGTGAAGTACTTACATCGTGGCCTGATATGCCATAGCTAACAAATTAGTCTTTCCTGTGAAGTATGTACATTGTGGTGTGATACGCCACAACTAATTTCTAATCAATAACATTTCGTTCTATCTGCCATTATTCAGGGCATTGTTAGTGTTGTGGTACAGAATTTGTATGCCATCAGCACAAGAGTAAAAATGAAAATCAATATTTTTGCTAAAAGACAGTTAACATACCGTAATTTTCGAGACTCAAACCCATCGCTAAAAGTATTCATACAGTAGATAACACGTTTTATATCATGGGTAACTCATGCTATATTTCAGCGTATGGTTACTGGCGCACTGGCCAAGAATCCAAAGTTCTTAGATTCAGTCCATGCTGAGATCCATTATTTTCTAGGTATTTATCACTTCCTTAATCTCTGGCCATGATTTATTGATGAGAAAAATTTAATTGACTGCATGTGAGGAATGTCTATTATAGTAGATCCGATGTAGTATTTTCCTAATGTATATAACGTCGATAATCGTTTAACTGTTGTTCATTATTTTTACCATGTCAGTGTAGCAAGTATAAATGTTTCGTTTCCGAAAATCAGCTACTTTAAAACTGTTTCTGTCTTACAAAAGTAACGCGTAAGGCGAACTGTAGATTGCAGTTTATTGGTAAATTCCTGAAGCGATGCAGTCCTTCAACAAAGGAAATAGCTTACAATACGTTAGTTCGTCCAGTCTTGGAGTATTGTTCGTCTGTATGGGACCCTCACCAGTTGGGTCTGATTCAAGAAATTGAGAAGGTCCGAAGAAGAGCGGCAAGATTCGTGACTGGTACATTTAACCATCGCGAGAGCGTTACAAATCTCATAGAAAGTTTGAAGTGGGACACACTTGCAGATAGACGACACGCTAAATAGAAGAGGCTGCTCACTAGATTCCGAAATCCAATCTTCACTGCGGATGTAGAGCATATATTATTAACACCAACTTTTAAATCGCGTAATGATCACCATTCAAAGATAGGGAAATAAGAGCTCGTACTGAGGCGTTCAGACAGTCGTTTTTTCCTCGTGCGATCCGCGAGTGGAACAGCGAATTGTGCCCTTCGCTACGCACCGCTTACTGGCTAGCGTAGTATATATGTAGATGTAGATTTTTTTATGAGATAGCGTCTCTGAATGTCAGTACAGAACTACTTTTGTGTTCCACAAAATAATATACGAGTATTGGTGCAGCCACCTAAAAGATTCAGACACCTTCCCTCGTAACGCAACAAGCATAGGAAAGCGCGTCAAGCCACAATATTCGGTTGGGATTTCAACAGGGAGGGGCCACTAACATTGCAGCTATTACGGCCTCGCTACCGAGCCGATTGCTACACACCGTATGAGCTGGGCGGTCTGAAATGCCAATGTAGCAAAATGACGTCATAGGAGAGAGGTACTGTCATTATGGCGACCGTCCACGGTTCAGTGAGAAAGCGTAAATCGGTCGCACGACTAACTGTTCAATACACTGACACTGCAAGACACACCAGCCATAACCCCTGAAGTGTAAAGTTGGAACATCACTCGGCATTCTGGGAAGCTGGCCAGACGGGAAAAGGATGTGAAGTGATGTAACTGTTCCCTCACCGTAAGATAAGGACTGAGAGCCAGTCTACTATCGGTCATCTACGGTACAAATACATACTTTCCGGACAGCCACGTATGAAAATACGATTTTTCAAAGGGTCATATCTCGGATTCTATTGATGAAACAGATAAGGGGTCAAGTGTTTTGGATAACCCATTTCTTAGCGACTGTTTGTATAACTATCGGAAGAGTGCGTGTTCAAAATTAAATAATGCATACTTCCTCCAACCCAGGCAAACTTAGCGAATTGGTTGTTTCTTTTCATTAGGTGTGCTCTGGAGTGAAATAAGATAGCTTACAAAAGCACCGATTGTTGATGGACGGTTCCTGAGAAAACCCGAAAAAACCATGATTTTTGGCTACGGAAAGTACCAGTTGTGATGGCCACTTTTACAATTTCTATTCATAGCAGAACATCGCAATTTTTACCACTTGCTCAAAGGATAACATTCTCGCGGAACTGCGATACGTTTTTCGATATCATTACCCGTTGCCAACATTGAGAGATTCAGAGTTGCCGTACTTATGAAGAAAACCGCAAAAAACGGTTATAAGAAGTTTTGCAACGTTAGTCGCAATTGTCTAGATAACTAATGGTAGCAAACGGCTCAGATTTTAACGGTACATTCTTTAGATATTCAACATAAACGCCATTCTCTCCTTTTCGAAAATCTGTATCAGTTATCAAGATACACCCGAAAAATCTTGATTTTTTAGTACCAAAAGTGCTAATTGTAGGGATGAACAACTCTATAATTTTTATTCGTAGCAAATTGTCGAAATTTTTATCATATGTTGTTAAGATGATGTTATCGCAGAATCATGAAACATTTTTTGATATCATTATCCGTTACCGAGACCCGATGGCCAAAGTTATCGTATATACGCACTTAGACAATACGTAACATCCGGTCTAATGCGTTAACATAGTTTCAACTTATGTATTGAAGAAATGGCAGTGGTTCTGGTGTCATCACAGTGGTTCCGAGGTCACTCAACCATGTTTCGAGATAGCATTTTTTCGCCAATAAAACTTTATTATGCGCTGTCTCTATACAATGGGCATTTGGTACCTATGTGAATAGGCCTATATAGGTACTACAGTGACAATAAATTGGCTAAAAACGGACTTAACATGCCTGAAAATAACTTAAAATGACTTTCAAAACTTAGGTAACATTGGAAAGACTGGAAATGCACCAATATATTTGTATTAACATTTTTAGTCTTTTATGACAGAAAGCATTCAAAAATGGTTCAAATGGCTCTGAGCACTATGGGACTTAACTACTGAGGTCATCAGTCCCCTAGAACTTAGAACTACTTAAACCTAACTAACTTAAGGACATCACACACATCCATGCCCGAGGCAGGATTCGAACCTGCGACCGTAGCCAGAAAGCATTATCAGGGCAGTTTCGATGAATTGCGATCGATGAACGAAGCCTCCAGGAAAGATGTAAAGAAAACAATTTTGTCTTAACCTTACATTGTGCACTTTTATTTGTTGTTTATATGTGTCAAAGTATATAAATTTGTCGAAGTACGTAAATTAACTGTCAAACCTTCACTGACCTACAGAAGTTGTTTCATATAAGAACCACACATTGCTGTAACGGGGAAAAGAATGGAACCAGCTCAAAATGCCCTTGTTGGAACACAAAAAGGCGAATATGCTCCTCTTTAAAATACTTACAGAAAAGCGTGGAACCAGCTGCTTCAATCCGCATTCCGCCTTCCTTACTAAAAATTGTGACATTCTTACATATTCGCACTTTTTTGTTCTGAAACAAAGTACCAGAGAGAGAGAGAGTGAGGTTGGAAAAGAAAGGAGACGGTGACAGTGGGAGAGAAAGAGAAAGGAAACAGTCATATTGGCAGAGAAAAAGTGGCAGTGAAAGAGAAAGAGAAATGGAAGACGATAGCGTCGGGAGACAAGAGAGAGGAGGTACTGACCATTAGTGAGAGACAGGGGCAATAAAAGAGAAAGAGTGATGGATGAGACTAGCAGTGGGAGCAAAAGAATGGACAAGGACAGTGGGAGTAAGACAGAGAGACAATGAAAGTTATAGAGAAGGTGACAGTGGTAAGGTAGAGTGGGAGAATGGGATGAAGACAATGACAGTGGGAGAGACAGATAGTAGAAAGTACAAATGGAAGAGAACGGAAACAGTAGGAGAGAGACATACGAGTATATAGACAGTGGTAGTGAAAAGGAGGTGCTGAGTATGAAAGCTTCACTACAAAGTGAGATTGGGGAAAATGATTTAGAATATCTTCGCAGGCCAAAATTTTTGGTAAGGAAGGCGGAATGAGGATTGCACTCGCTGGTTCTGAAATTTTCTGTCAGAGTCTTTTAACGAGGAACATTTTCGCCCCATTTGTGCTTCGACAGGAGCGTTTTTCAGCTGGTAAATGTTGCTCATTCCCAATGGAAGTATCCCAATCTGCGTTGAACCATCCTTGTGGAGGACCGATGTCTATCTAACACCTTGCTCATCCATCTGTCTGCCAGTTACTATGAACAGCAAGTCACATATTGAGGACTTTGATGGTATTAGCCACAGCACTCCCCATCCGTGTCGTGGGAAGGACTTAGGCACCTTCGATCAGGGGGTCACTTGAAAGCCCTACAACAATTTCTGCTGCCTTCGACCCTAAGGGGGTCTGGTTCCCATCTGCGGAGGTGCAGCTGTACCTCTGTCATCATGGGGGTGCACAGTCTTGGATTGCCCACATCCCGCTCCCGTTTAGAAGCTCTACTACCGATGTCTGCCTTTCATGTGTGCAGTCTACAGCGTGGTCGTGCATGTCCTGGTCACTTGTTTACGAAGCTATTAGCGACCCTGGATAGTGCGGTCGACTCTGCATGTTAGTTGTGCATGGCTAGCGGCTTGATGATGTCACTCGAACAGACACGACTGACTCTCTCATTACCTGTGGCTGTGAGCCACGAACCAGTCAGTACATGCTTAGTGGGCACCTGCTGGTGCCCTGCCAGTGCCCATTGCTTGGAACGCCACCGCATCATTTTGTTGGTTGACTGGTTGGTTTAGGGGGGCAGACCAATTAGAGAGATCATTGATCCCATCGGATTAGGGAAGTAAATCGGCCATGCCCTTTCAAAGGAACCATCCTGGCATTTGCCTGAAGCGATTTAGGTTCAAATGGCTCCAAGCACTATAGGACTTAACATCTGAGGTCATCAGTCCCCTAGACTTAGAACTACTTAAACCTAACTAACCTAAGGACATCACACACATCCATGCCCGAGGCAGGATTTGAAACTGCGACCGTAGCAGCAGCGTGTGGTTCTGGACTGAAGCGCCTAGAACCGCTCGGCCACAGCGACCGGCTGAAGCGATTTAGGAAAACCACAGAAAACCTAAATTGGGATGGCCAGAAACGGATTTGAACTGTCGTCCTCGCGAATGGGGATCCAGTGTGCTAACCACTGCACCACATCGGTAGATGCATCATTTTGTGTACTGTTGACAATGAATATTTTGTTCTGTAATAGTGTTTTACTAAAGCCTCTCGGGCGCCAGACAGGCATCAGCCCATTCCACATTGCCCCACTGCACCCTGCAACAGTAGATGTCACAACGCCGGCCTCTTCAATTTTCTGGTTGATGTAAAGGCACTGACCTTCAAATCCTACAAGTGGTGAGGTACTGGTGGGGTATTCTAGGGTGAGATCAGCACCGTTGCTAGCCTCCCTCAACCCTCACAAAACATTTGGAAACAACAGGTAGCTATCTCGACTTCACTCTTACGTTTGAGTTCACGACTCTGCGCGCGAATCCAAAGTCCGCCAGCTTGGCATTGTAGTTCATGCTGATGAGGATGTTCTCGCACTTGAGGTCGCGGTGAGCCACGTCCATCTCGTGCAGGTACTGCACGGCCAGCGACACCTGCCGGATCCAGATGCGAGCCTGCTCCTCAGACACGGCACCATTCTTCAGCACGTAGTCCAACAAGTCGCCGCGCTCCACAAACCGCATAAAGATGTAGTATTTGGCACGACGCTGAAACACCAGTTTGAGCGCATCACATGTAGGCCACGAAGTACACTGAAATCACCGAATAGTTTGCATTGTTGCATTTATTTTAATTTGCATTGTCTCTCAGAATGGGGGAGGGAAATAAAACGAAACTTCATTGATTGAGAGAATGTGATGTTATTTCAGTGATGTTATGCCACAGGGTAGGAAAGGGACAGCCAAGCCAACAGCAGGACAACATAATTTCACCATGTCACTGGCATGAAGCATCGGCAGAGGCTGACAAGAAGTCACAGAACTGTAAATCTGAATGAATAAGTATTAACTTCCTAATTATGTTTTATTGGCATCAAAAGACATTCTGCAGGTTCCACGACACCACTCTGACAATGTAGAGGTGTCTCCATTCAGTCCCCATACAGTGCTTACAAAATCGAACATCTTTACAAAGAAGGGCACAGTATGAGCGCACCTGCCAGCATGACGTTACACCCACTCCTACCTTAATGCATGCAATGATAGATTGGGGTGGGTGTCATAAAGGCGTTTTATCCACTGCTGAGGCCAGTAACTAGTCATTAAAGTCCCTAATACTGCCCTGTGATAGAGTTGTCACCCAAACTGGTCCCACCCATTTTCTACTATGGACAGACCTGGGGATCTTGTTGGCCTTTGGAGTACATCCAGATCAGGCGGCATGCAGTCCCACAGTGGGCAGTGGTCGTAATGCCTTCATGGCCTGTTTGGGCAGAGTTTAGTTTTAGAGGTACATACTACATCGGCGTTAGTAAGGATAGGACGGATAAGGGTTTCTTTATGTATGATAATGGTCACAGGGCTTCAACCACATGCTCATAGGGTTAATAGTATTAGTCAGCTATGGACCGTTTTGGATGGCCAGGGGGATGAGGGTTTTAGGCTATTTTTTGATCGAGTATTTGTCCATGACATTTTAGTGTTTAATTAAGTGGACTGGATGCTCAGGTGACTGTTCCTATAAATATTGCCTATATTGTTGCATGACTGATGGGGAGGTAATCCAGGAGGTGAAGTTGCCGAGACAGAGTTAGAAGAGATTGTTGGCATGAATGGAGGGTAGGATGAACTATAAGCATGACGGTGTCTCCAGTACATTGGAATAGTTACATAGGAGGAAGTCTTTAGAGATGTCAGCTGTGTGCTAGAGATATATCAGCAATGATAGGACCTATCCTTGAGACACACCTGTATTTGAAAAATTATTCCAGAGTTTTGGTTGTTATGTAAGATGGATGGCTAGTGAGAAAGGACTCGATTGGTTCAACATGGTTCAAATGGCTCTGAGCACTATGCGACTTAACTTCTGAGGTCATCAGTCGCCTAGAACTTAGAACTAATTAAACTTAACTAATCTAAGGACATCACACACGTCCATGCCCGAGGCAGGATTCAAACCTGCGACCGTAGCGGTCGCTCGGTTCCAGACTGTAGCGCCTAGAACCGCACGGCCACTCCGGCCGGCAAGGACTCGATTATATGGATGTAATTGACTGGGAGAGCGAAAGTGTGGAATATGAACTGTGAACCAGAATGCTAGGCAAGATCGTAGGCTTTTTAGATGGCTGGGGAAAGGAGCAGAAAAACCAAGATACTTTCACAGGATTTATCAGCTTGTTGTTGTTGTGGTCTTCAGTCCTGAGACTGGTTTGATGCAGCTCTCCATGCTACTCTATCCTGTGCAAGCTTCTTCATCTCCCAGTATCTACTGCAACCTACATCCTTCTGAATCTGCTTAGTGTATTCATCTCTTGGTCTCCCTCTACGATTTTTACCCTCCACACTGCCCTCCAATGCTAAATTTGTGATCCCTTGATGCCTCAGAACATGTCCTACCAACCGATCCCTTCTTCTAGTCAAGTTGTGCCACAAACTTCTCTTCTCCCCAATCCTATTCAATACCTCCTCATTAGTTACGTGATCTACCCACCTTATCTTCAGCATTCTTCTGTAGCACCACATTTCGAAAGCTTCTATTCTCTTCTTGTCCAAACTAGTTATCGTCCATGTTTCACTTCCATACATGGCTACACTCCATACAAATACTTTCAGAAACGTCTTCCTGACACTTAAATCTATACTCGATGTTAACAAATTCCTCTTCTTGAGAAACGCTTTCCTTGCCATTGCCAGTCTACATTTTATATCCTCTCTACTTCGACCATCATCGGTTATTTTACTCAGCTTATATATAATAAACTATCATCCTCGATTGCGGTAGTGAAACCAACCTTTACACAGGATTTAGCCAAAATACTTGAGCCTTCTTCAGAAGATATACCTGAATCTATAATTTGTCTAAGATGACATGGTCTAGAAATAAAACTCCAACAGCCTAAATAGGCGTAGCCACATTTTAAAATGCGGTACATACGTACTAAGTCAACATCAAGACTTCAGCTCTGGCGTGCGCCTCGTCTCCATGGACTCCGTACGGTGGGCCTCGGGAGCTCACGTGAAACTAAGTAGGACTAGATGACACTTATTACGTATGTACCGCATTTTTAAAATTTGGCTACCCCTAGTTAGGCTGTTTTAGTTTTATTTCTAGACCATGCCTTCTTAGACAAATTATAGATTCAGTTATATCTTCTGAAGAAGGCTCAATTATTTGGGCTGAAACCTAGGTAAAGGTTTGTTTCATTACCGCAATAGGGGCTGATAGTTTCTTATATATTAGATTATCACGATTGCTGACTGGGCTGTAATGTTGAAAGTACAAAAATTTATCAACTTATAACGAGCGCTCGACGATTTAAAGTGCTGCAAGTGGTTCGAAAACCTTAGGACTGTTGCTGCAAGCTGTAGGGAAAGACGGGTATTATACAACATGTACGAGAACCAAGAGGGAACAATGAATATGGAAGACTAAGAATGAAGTACTTGGATTAAAAATGACATAACAATGGACAGCAGACTTTCGCCCCAACTGAAGCATTGGCAGAAATACGAGTAAAAGAAAGTCTTAGAAATTGGATTAAAATTCATGACGAAAGGTTGTCACCAGTGATAAGATCCGCTGATAACATTGCTACTGTTAGTGAGAGTGAGGACGAACTCCACGACTTGCTGAAAGGATTCGATAGTCTAATGAGGACAGAATAGGAATAAATCAAAGAAAGATGGAAGTAATGAGGGATGGCAGAAATGATGTTTGCGATAAACTAACATTAAAATTGGGTACCACGAAGGGGATGAAGTGAAGGAATTCCGCTACCTGGGGAGCAAAATAACGCATGACGAGGTAAGCAAGGAGGACTTAAAAAGTAGATCACCACAACAAAGAGGGCATTCCTGGTCAAAGGAAAACCTGTAGTATCAAACATTCGCCTTAAATTGAGGAAAAAATTTCTGAGAATGTGCATTCTGAGTACAAGATTATATGGAAGTGAATGATGGACTGTGGGAAACGTGGAAAAGAAGAGAACTGAAACGTTTTAGATGTGACGGTGTTATAGGAGGATTGTGGATGTTAGGTGAACTGATAGGATAATAAGTTGGAGATTCTCTACAGAAGCAGTGAGGGGAGGAATATATGGAAAACAATGACAACAAAAAGGGAAAGGCTGAAAGAATATGTGCCGGCCGGAGTGGCCGAGCGGTTCTAGGCGCTACAGTCTGGAGCCGTGCGACCGCTGCGGTCGCAGGTTCGAATCCTGCTGGGGGCATAGATGTGTGTGATGTCCTTATGTTAGTTAGGTTTAAGTAGTTCTACGTTCTAGGGGACTGATGACCTCAGAAGTTAAGTCCCATAGTGCTCAGAGCCACTTGAACCATTTGAAAGAATATGTGTTAAGACATCAAGGAGTAAGTACTGTAGATCTTTGGAGATGTAGAGGGTCAACTGCAGCGGAAGACAGAAATAATGTGGGATGTTGGGAGTAAGCGCTACTCAGTGATGAAGAGGTTGACAAAGGAGAGGAATTCGTGACGAGTCACATCAAATCAGTTGAAAAAAGGGTGGTCCAAAAATAAATATAAAAATGTGTGGGACAAGTGTTGTAAGTATAGGAGTTGAATAGAGTGAAAGAGTTGATCTACAGCAAAGATACTATAACGGATACCACAGTGGGTGGCAGAGCTGCGAGGGGTTGAGTTTAAGGTGCTTGTGTGTGTATTTGGAGAGATGTGCACAAAATGGTGAAGGGATGAAAAAAATACAGTTGCTGATAAATAAGTAAAACAGCCAGAAGACATACTCGGATGTTAATGGAACTACATACATTTACACACCATAAATAGGTGTCCACCCCATTAGCTGAACGGACGGCGCGTTGGAATGCCATGCACAGGGGCCCGGGTTCAATTCCCAGCTGGGGTGGGAGATTTTCTCCCCTCAGGGTCTGGGTGTTGTGCTGACCTCATCATCATCATTTCATCCCCACTGTCGACGCGCAAGTCACCCAATGTGGCGTCGCAGTCAATAAGACTTGCACTTGGCGGCCGAACTTCCCGCCTGGCAACTCCCAGCCACTGACGCCATATGATAATTTTTTTACCATAAATAGGTAGTGTAATAGCGCAGATGCGCATCAGGCATATACAGGGTGAGTCACCTAACGTTACCGCTGGATATATTTCGTAAACCACATCAAATACTGACGAACCGATTCCACAGACCGAACATGAGGAGAGGGGCTAGTGTAATTGTTTAATACAAACCATACAAAAATGCACGGAAGTATGTTTTTTAACACAAACCTACGTTTTTTAAATGGAACCACGTTAGTTTTGTTAGCACATCTGAACATATAAACAAATACGTAATCAGTGCCGTTTGTTGCATTGTAAAATGTTAATTACATCCGGATATATTGTAACCTAAAGTTGACGCTTGAACCCTTGTCCTCACTTCATTGCAGGGGCCCAAACAGCTGCAACATACATCACGTTTCTACAGAATGATCTGCCAACGTTGCTCGAAAATTTCCCACTGGAAACGCGTCGACGTATGTGGTATCAGCATGATGGTGCACCTGCACATTCCGCAATTAACACTAGGCTGACCCTTGACAGGATGTTCGACGGGCGTTTCATAGGACGTGGAGGACGCATAAATTGGCTAGCCCGTTTTCCTGATCTTACACCTCTGGACTTCTTTCTGTGGGGTAGGTTAAAGGAGAATGTGTACCGTGATGTGCCTACAACCCCAGAGGATATGAAACAACGTATTGTGGCAGCCTGCGGCGACATTACACCAGATGTACTGCGGCGTGTACGACATTCATTACGCCAGAGATTGCAATTGTGTGCAGCAAATGATGGCCACCACATTGAACATCTAGTGGGCTGACATGTCGGGACACAGTCTATTCCACTCCGTAATTGAAAACGGAAACCACGTGTGTACGTGTACCTCTCCCCTCATGGTAATGTACATGTGCGTCAGTGAAAAAGACCAATAAAACGGTGTTAGCATGTGGACGTAATGTGCTCTTCCAGTCTCTTCTGTATCACCGTTCCCTTTGGATCCCTACGTAATTCGGTGCTCTCCGATACACACGATCGAACAGCGGAGGAGTGGTACTCAATCGTCAACTTTAGGTTA
Source organism: Schistocerca cancellata (assembly GCF_023864275.1). NCBI lineage: Eukaryota > Metazoa > Arthropoda > Insecta > Orthoptera > Acrididae > Schistocerca > Schistocerca cancellata. Next base: position 379,128,852 of record NC_064628.1, read on the forward strand.
CAATATATCCGGATATAATTAACATTTTACAATGCAACAAACGGCACTGATTACGTATTTGTTTATATGTTCAGATGTGTTAACAAAACTAATGGGGTTCCATTTAAAAAAACGTAGGTTTGTGTTAAAAAACATACTTCCGTGCATTTTTTTTATGGTTTGTTGTAACGAATTACACTAGCCCCTCTCCTCACGTTTGGTCTGTGGAATCGATTCGTCAGTATTTGATGTGGTTTACGAAATATATCCAGTGGTAATGTTAGGTGACTCACCATATATATATATATATATATATATATATATATATATATATATATATATTCTATCTTTGTCTTAATTACACATATGTGGTGACTGTTCTCTGGGACATGTCCAAAAGAAGAGACAACAAACACGCGCGCGCGCGCCCACACACACACACACACACACACACACACACACACACACACACACACACACACACACGTGAAGACAGCCAACAATTTCTATAGTGCAGATGTACATCAGGCTCGAACTCACTCGGGAATCGGCAAAATGCTGTGGTTAATGAGGGTAATGGGCAAGGGGCACTACATCAGTAGTGTGTGTGTGTGTGTGTGTGTGTGTGTGTGTGTGTGTGTGTGTGTGTGTGTGTGGAAGTTGAGAATTTGGGTCTGACGGGAGGTGAGCTAGGGTACCCCATGCAGTTGCGGTCAGCACTGTGTATGGATGGTGGAGTAGTCAGTGTATCTCCCTAGTATGCAGGAGAGCTGGTTTCGAATCTCCATGTGGCACAAATTTTCAACCTTTACTATTGATTAAATCAATTCCAAGCCACATCCAATGTTTGGAGAGAGCCTCAACAACAAGGCTTGTACGAAAATCAGTACAAGGTAATGTGGTTAAAATGGCTAAAAATGTCTGACAAAAAGGAATAAACACTCACTCACTCCCAGTATGAATCACAGACAGCCACAAAATCAAACTACGTTATATGACTTAAGGTAAGGTAAAATCTATTGAATGTAGTAGAAATGCAGTTAAAACATATAAGAGGAGAGCTAAAATAATTGTGCAATTGAATTTGGCTGACTGACCGTGTACAAGAAACATGGATGACCGAGTCACCCTGATAATACATAACTTCCCCATAAAAGTTTAGGGAGCTAGTCAGAAATTGGTGTTATTTGAATTTAGTTTTGTTACTGGGCCTAGTGGAGTATATAAGGGGGCTGAACACCATCAGATGCTGAGTGACAAGGAGATGCCACATGCTTGTGAGACAGCATTGTCAACACCTAACAGAGTTCGAAAGGAGCCTCGTTGGGGGTCTCCATTTGCCCAGTTGGTTGAATCGTCTTATATCCAGATTTGTGAGGCATTCAGACGTGATAATGGCCCAGTGTTAGTCTACTTGCAAACTGAACGGGAGCAATACTCGTCCTTAAGCTACCAGTCGACCACGTCTTACCATCTCAAGGGATGATCGTTGTATCGTGCAGCAAGCACATCATAACCTATTGACGTCTGAACCTGCCAGTAATGGAATACCTGTAACGTTCCGTATAATACCGCATCATGGATTGGATGTCAGCAGCAGCTGGAGAAGGTTCAATGGTTCAAATGGCTCTGAGCACTATGGGACTCAACTGCTGAGGTCATTAGTCCCCTAGAACTTAGAACTAGTTAAACCTAACTAACCTAAGGACATCACAAACATCCATGCCCGAGGCAGGATTCGAACCTGCGACCGTAGCGGTCTTGCGGCTCCAGACTGCAGCGCCTTTAACCGCACGGCCGCTTCGGCCGGCCGCTGGAGAAGGAAATTGCCGTATAAAGTGTAGGCTGCCATTAACACGACATCACAAGCGGCTGCTTTTAGAGTAATGCCATGACCAGGAAGCGTGGGCTGCTGATGAATCACAGTTCTGCATTACTCCAGATGATACTGGCGGTGACTACGTAATCGACATGGGATAAATCCGACAGCAGCGTTACTCCTGGTGCCACGATGTGGAGAGCCATTGAGTGTGACATACGATTACGGCTGGTAGTGATTCAGGGAAATCTGTTGGCAGAATTGTGTGTCACAGGCATCCTGCATCCTTACGTGTTACCTCTCATGCGACAGTATCATAATACCATTTTTCAGTAGTATAATGCTCATCCAAAAATGACACGTTTCTCTACGAACAATCTGCATGATTCCAGGTACTGCCATGGCCAGCAAGTTCCTCTGATCTGTTCCCAATAGAAGGTGTCCAAGTGGAGGTATCCAACTTATCAAGGACCAAGTACCGTAGTCGTGATCTGGCTTGCCTCGGGACAGAATGTAATGGCTTTATGACACCCTTCCCAACTGAATCAGTACATGCTTCATGGCAACAGGGGGTGCAACGTCACGCTGATAAGTGGACTAATACTACCAAGTTCTTTGCAAATTTGACTCGATTTTGTAATCACTGCAGTAATACTGACTACCCTCTCAACCGTAAAGTTTTATTTTGATTGCTCCTTCCCTCCTGGGTGCTTCAAAGTTTTTGTGAAGTAGTGTTTCGTTATTATAGAAGTCGAAATCAATATAAAGGCAGGGATACTAAGAAACTAATACACAACGTCTGGAGCATACATTATCGAGTTTATTATGAAAGTAGTAGAGACGTATAAGGTATAAACATTCATGGTGGAATTACATAGTTTCTTTCATAACACAAGCCACAAAATAAGGCGTTCGCAATTCCTGGATGGAAACTGGTAAAAGGCACTCACTGTTGTGTTAGTTGTTAGTACTTTGACCAACCCTCGTTCTTCCTAATTACGTGAAAAAGTTTCTTCGGCATTAATTATGTTAGGGTTTGTAGTTCTCGCAGTGAAATTGTCTCTAACTCTTCTCGTATCGCTCTTTTCAGCTCACATACGGCCTCAAATTGCCATTCATTGCGGTAAACACGGCTTGCTAGTACCTCCCAAAAGGTTTTCCAAGGGGTCCAAATCTGGGGTACTTGTAGGCCAGTGCAAGACGTCGATTTCCTTGTATTCAAACCAATTTTTGGTTGAAGCAGAAACATGTACAGATGCATAATCTTGTGGAAACATAAGCCTTTCGTTTCCTAGGTCCTCAATCCATTCTGTCTCTAGCATCTCTGTGTATATATTAGGGTTCATTCTAGCGTTCACCCAAGCAATGCGTGACTTACGTTTAGCACAGAAGGCTGGCCGCTTCCATTTCTGCTCATTCTTACCTGCTGCTCTGTTCTCAGATCGTGCCAGTCATACTGAAATCCATCTGCACCATCTAAATTAAACTTCCTCTCATCACTGAAGAACACTTTATCCCACTCTCAGTCCATCGCATATGTTTTTCAGGAAACTCCAGTCCAGCCTGTTGATGTTTGGCTGTTAGGACAGTTCTCTGCAATTGTTTCTCGAATGCGAGGTGTGTGTCACGTGACAAAATTTGGCGTACACGTCTAGCAGGTACTGCTAACTGTAACTCAGCATCAGGTTGAGAAGAACAACAGTTTGTGGCCCTTGCTTTACGTAAAAGAAACCGCTTCGATGCCTCAGATAATATTCTACATTGTCGAAATTTTCCGTTTTGGCCATATCGTGCACCCACTGTAACGAAACTATAAATCACTGTGCCCGCATCTCGTGGTCGTGCGGTAGCGTTCTCGCTTCCCACGCCCTGGTTCCCGGGTTCGATTCCCGGCGGGGTCAGGGATTTTCTCTGCCTCGTGATGGCTGGGTGTTGTGTGCTGTCCTTAGGTTAGTTAGGTTTAAGTAGTTCTAAGTTCTAGGGGACTGATGACCATAGATGTTAAGTCCCATAGTGCTCAGAGCCATTTTATAAATCACTGTCCTTGAACGGTTCGATATCTTGACGCTTTGACAATTAGAAAACCTCATTTCCTTCTACAAACCGATTTTTGCTTTTTCGTCATGTTTTAACTGTTTTCCATGTGGCATTATCACAACCATGGTTTACGCACACAATAAACATTGTCACTCTTGGTGTCTGTGTCCTGTCTGCAGGAAAGCCACACACACACATACACACACTAATAATGCACAGAGCCGACTGCCTTTATACCGAGTTCCACCCTGTATCACCAGAGACATTAATGTGCTGTTATACATGGTGACCATTAATGAAACCGACAAACTGCAGGGACGTATTCTTGACTGAAAATAGAGGACAAGGCCCTATGAAAATGTGTCCAGAAATGGACAATGTGCATGCAACGACAACAAATCGTCCCAGATCACAATACAGAGCTGCATCGCACCCACATCACAACACACGTTCAAAGTGGTCTCCGTGGGATGCAACGAATGCGTTCACAGGTCGCGTCATGGATTGCCGCGCTCTTTTAGACGCTCCAGCCTCTTTCTGAATAGCGTCACAGGCGTTGTGTGCACACTGTTGAACAGTCTGTACATCAGGAACTGGTTCAGCATACACAACGCTTTTCAGATGCGGCAAAGGTAAAAACCCGGGGGGCTTAAGTTGAATGATCTAGCAGGCCATGCCACGAGGCGTCCGTGTCCGTCTGGGGAAGATGTTGCCGTGTCGGCAAACTGTAATGCGGAAGTGGGTTGGTGATCCATCATGCAGAAACCACATCATCTGTCGTATCGATAAAGGCACATTCTGAAGCAGACCAGGGACAGTATTCTGCAGGCAGTCCAGGTTCGTTTCTCCATTGAGGCATTGTCGAACAATAACTGGTCCAAGTACGTGGTCGCCAAGAATCCCTACCCATCCATTGACGTTGAAATTTTGCTGACGAGACGCCTCAGCCATTCCCTGAGGATTGTCTGTAGCCCACAGATGACGATTATGCAAATTTATGATGCCAGTTCTGGTAAAAGTTGTTTCGTCGTTAAAGAAACAGAAATCCTATAGTTGTGATGGTCTGGTGCAAACCCCATCGACAGAATCCTCCCCTAGAGAGAAATCCGCTGCTGATAATCGTTGCACTCATTGCAGGTGACAGGAGTAGTAGTGGTTGACATGCAGGGTACACATAATCCTATTTTGGCTTACACCATGTTGGCGGGCCAGTTGCCTGGTTCTTGTACTGGGGATCATCTCACTATTCTATAGAACCTGGTCCTTCAAAGCTGGTGTGTGCACAGTCAGCCACCTCCCTGCACGTTCTTCAATCTGAAAGGACCCATGATCACACAAACGCCCAAAAGGGGCTTGAAGTGTACTGTAATGTTGTTGTGTGTGAGGATCCTTGTTTTGGTATAGCCGTGCTGCCTCTCGATCGTTTCCACCTGCTTGGCCGTACACAAACACGATCTCAGCTTGTTCCCGACATGAATACCGGACCATTCTGCTGCTTACAGTACGCTGGGTCAATCACACAGCCTGCAACACACCAGGCACACGGTCACATGAACATTCATTTGTCAGCGCCATCTACAGAGTCAAAGATTCATTTCTGGACACATGTGTCCATTTCCTGTCAGGAATCTGTCGCTGCAGTTTGTCGGTTGTATTAATATTCGCCCTGTGTACTGTACTACTGATATCAAATGCAATACCATTTGATTGCGTTGGTCAGTATACTTGATCTTATACTATTGCATATACAAGGTGGTCCACTGATAGTGACCGAGCCAAATATCACACGAAATAAGCGCCAAACGAAAAAACTACAAAGAACGAAACTCGTCTAGCTTGAAGGGGGAAACCAGATGGCGCTATGGTTGGACCGCTAGATGGCGCTGCCATAGGTCAAACGGATATCAACATCGTCTTCTTAAATAGGAACCTCCATTTTTTATTACATAATCGTAGAGTACGTAAAGAAATATGAATGTTTCAGTTGGACCACTTAATTCGCTTTGTGATAGATGGCGCTGTAATAGTCACAAACGTATAAGTACGTGGTATCACGTAACATTCCGCCAGTGCGGACGGTATTTGCTTCGTGATACATTACCCGTGTTAAAATGGACCGTTTACCAATTGCGGAAAAGTTCGATGTCGTTTGAATGTATGGCTATTGTGATCAAAATGCCCAAAGGGCGTGTGCTATGTATGCTACTCGGTATCCTGGACGACATCATCCAAGTGTCCGGAGTGTTCACTCGATAGTTACGTTATTTAAGGAAACAGGAAGTGTTCAGCCACATGTGAAATGTCAACCACGACCTGCAACAAATGATGCCCAGGCAGGTGTTTTAGCTGCTGCCGCAGGTAGTCCGCACATCAGTAGCAGACAAATTGCGCGAGAATCGGGAATCTCAAAAACGTCGGTGTTAAGAATGCTACATCAACATCGATTGCACCCGTACCATATTTCTATGCACCAGGAATTATTGCATGGCGACGACTTTGAATGTCGTGTACAGTTCTGCCACTGGGCACAAGAGAAATTACTGGACGATGACATATTTTCTGCATGCGTTCTGTTTAGCGACGAAGCGTCGTTCACCAACAGCGGTAACGTAAACCGGCATAATATGCACTATTGCGCAACGGAAAATCCACGATGACTGTAACAAGTGGAACATCAGCGACCTTGGCGAGTTAATGTATGGTGCGGCATTATGGGAGGAAGGATAATTGGCCCTCATTTTATCGATGGCAATCTAAATGGTGCTGATTTCCTACGTAATGTTCTACCGATGTTACTACAAGATGTTTCACTGCATGACAGAATGGCGATGTATTTCCAACATGATGGATGTCCGGCACATGCCTCGCGTGCGGTTGAAGCGGCATTGAATAGCATATTTCATGACAGGTGGATTGGTCGTCGAATCACCGTACCATGGCCCTCACGGTCACCGGGTCTGACGTCCCCGGATTTCTTTCTGTGGGGAAATTTGAAGGATATTTGCTGTCGTGATCCACCGACAACGCCTGACAACATGCGTCGGCGCATTGTCAATGCATGTGCGAACATTACGGAAGGCGAACTACTCGCTGTTGAGATGGATGTCGTTACACGTATTGCCAAATGCACTGAGGTTGACGGACATCATTTTGAGCATTTATTGCATTAATGTGGTATTTAGAGGTAATCACGCTATAACAGCATGCGTTCTCCGAAATGAAAAGTTCACAAAGGTACTTGTATATATTAAGATGGTATCTGTTCTTTCGGACATGTCCGAAAGAACAGATACCATCGGTGACCATGCAGCTCGTTAGAATGACATTACAATGAAATGAACACCCTTAGCTGCATACAGGCGTTGACATGTGTCAACGGGGACAGATGAAAATGTGTGCCCCGACCGGGACTCGAACCAGTGATCTCCTGCTTACATGGCAGACGCTCTATCCATCTGAGCCACCGAGGACACAGAGGATAGCGCGACTGCAGGGATTCATGTCTGGCACGCCTCCCACGAAACCCACATTCTCAACGTATTGTCCCGCACTACATTCGTAGTGCCCCCCACCATTATACTGATTACTCGCGGCGAATGCACAAACAGTGCCTGAACTCTTATGGGAATCGGCAACACCCCGCGTGTTATGAGTATAATGGGCGGGGGCACTACGAATGTAGTGCGGGACAATACGTTGAGAATGTGGGTTTCGTGGGAGGCGTGCCAGAGATGAATCCCTGCAGTCGTGCTATCCTCTGTGTCCTCGGTGGCTCAGATGGATAGAGCGTCTGCTATGTAAGCAGGTTATCCCGGGTTCGAGTCCCGGGCGGGGCACACATTTTCATCTGTCCCCGTTCACGCATGTCAACGCCTGTAAGCAGCTAAGGGTGTTCATTTCATTGTAAAGGTACATGTATCACATTGGAGCAGCCGAAATAAAATGTTCAAACGTACCTACGTTCTGTATTTAAATTTAAAAAACCTACCTGTTACCAACTGTTAGTCTAAAATTGTGAGCCATACGTTTGTGATTATTACAGCGCCATCTATCACAAAGCGAAAAAAGTGGTCCAACTAACACATTAATATTTCCTAACGTACTACACGAATATGTAATAAAAATGGGGGTTTCTACGTATTTAAAAAACGCAGTTGATATCCGTTTGAGCTTTGGCAGCGCCATCTAGCGGGCCGACCATAGCGTTGTCTGGTTTCCCCCTTCAAGCTAGACAAGTTTCGTTCTTTGTAGTTTTTTCGTTTCACGCTTATTTCGTGAGATATTTGGCCCAGTAACGATCAATGGACTACCCTATATACTGTGCACAATTATTGGAAGTGACAACTGTCCGTGCCTTTATACTGATTCCTACTACTGTATTGCAGAATGTGAGAGAGCGAGCGCTGACCTGCCAGATGCTGTGTATGTGCACGATGTGTGGGTGGTGCACGTGGCCCAGGATCTCCAGCTCGCGCGGCAGGAAGTTGCGCACGTAGTCGCGGGGCGCGTGCGTCGTGTCGATGACCTTGCACGCCAGCTGGGGGTAGGGCCGCGCCGCGGGCGACCTCGACCGCCGGGACGCTCCGCTGCCGCTGCCGCCACTGCTGACACTGGCGCCAGCCACACTGGCGCCAGCCCCGCTGCCGGTTCTCACCGCCGTGCGCTGGCGCTCCGGCTCCTCCGACTGCCTCGCCAGCTCCGCCAGCAGCACCTTGGCGTACGTGCCCCTGCCCAGCAGCCGGCTGACGCGGTAGCCCAGCTCGGCAAGCACCTCGTCCTCATCCTCGCCTTTCAAATGCTCACTCATCACTCACAAAGCCATGCCAGTGCCACCTGCAGGAGTGACGCCACTATATTAGTGCACACAACTGCTTTGAATCATACTTAAGGGGCTCCGGAAAGGCTCAAAATCATGAAAAGTTCAATTTTTACTTTTTTGCGTTTTCTGAATCTGCAGACTATTACCTTTTAATAGATATATAATTTATTCAATTCCGAAGACTACAACTATTTTTAAATTTTTTTTGAAATGTGTTCTACATGGGCGTGATCCACTGTGGCGCTGTTAAACTGCTGTCAAATGGTGTTATTATTAACGTCCGTGTTCATCAGGTACATTTTAGTGATGTGAGATAAAGTATGTGTTGTGGCTAACCTATTTTCAGAGACTTAGCAGCACCTGAACTGTTGAAAAAGTGTATTCACGGAAAAACTCAAAACCCCAATGAAAGTGTAAATAGTGTTATATGGTCGAGAATCCCCAAGACTGTATTTGTTGGAATAGAAACACTTCACTTTGGTGTGTATGATGCTGTTGCGACTTTCAATGATGGCAACATTGTAAGGTGCATGGTATTTAGAAATATGGGAATGAAGATAGGTTCTAACATGGTACGAGCGATGCTTGCTTTAGACAAGGAACGCATTCGGGCTGCAGACAGGGCTGTAAAGAGTCTAGAAATACAAGCAAGAGTAAACAGGAGGAGGAACAAGAGGAAGCTGGAGGAGGAGTTTGCACAGGATGAAGATAATCCATCCTATGGACCTATAATGCACTAAAAAGTTAATCCAATCTTTGTCGCTCGATTCCCAAAACTTTTATTTTCTCATACTAATTACATGTTTTCTAAGGATCTTCCAAACATATTTGTTTCAAACTTTCAGTAAATGTTACACAGTACCTTCTGCATAATTTAACACAGCCTTTTTCCAAAAAACTGTATATTTTCGAATATATAAACAAAAAATTGCAAAAAATGTTGTGAATTTTCATTACAATCTTTAATAACTGAACTAAAATTTTGTAAAATCCCTATGTTAAGTTGTAGCCCATATTCCAATACATAATCTGTAAAAAGTTCAACTTCCTAGCTCAAATACTTTGTGAGGAAAGATGTAATTTATAAGCGTTATTTTAACATTGCAAGTATAGGGCGTTCCGGAGCCCCTTAACGACCAGAATGAAAAAAACTGTTATGAATATTTCAGACAATGTCGAAAAGAGAGAAATTTTAGACACTCGGGAGAAATCAAGAAGGAAGTCCCACAAGGTTAGCGTAAAGCCGTCGGCACACGGACCGTGCATCCGAACGTTGAGCGTTGAGCGTGCCGAGTTGCTGACGTTACAGCATGGAATAGCACGCTCGGGAGTCTTTCCGAACCTGCAGAGCAATATCTGGCATGTCTGATATTCTGAGCGTGAGTCTGAGCGATGACCAATGAGATGGCACAACGCCTCCTACGTCACAAGCACGCCGTCTCCCTTCAGTACAGAGTTGTGAGGCGCCATATTGGCATTCATTTCAAGCCTATATGTATACAGGGTGTTACAAAAAGGTACGGCCAAACTTTCAGGAAACATCCCTCACACACAAAGAAAGAAAATATGTTATGTGGACATGTGTCCGGAAACGCTTAATTACCATGTTACAGCTCATTTTAGTTTCGGCATTCCAACGTGATCAAATTGTAACTTTTCACAATCAACATGTGTGGGCTGACGAGAATCCGCACGCAATTGTGCAATCACGTCATCAACACAGATTTTCTGTGAACGTTTGGGCAGGCATTGTTGGTGATGTCTTGATTGGGCACCATGTTCTTCCACCTACGCTCAATGGAGCACATTATCATGATTTCATACGGGATACTCTACCTGTGCGGCTAGAACATGTGCCTTTATAAGTACGACATAACATGTGGTGTTGTGTCTAGACAAGACAGCCTAGACACAATGAGAGGAAGCCGAAAGGCACGCGCTTAAACTTACGCAGGCTGGCGTGAGGTCTGAAACAGGATACGTAATGAATGCTATAAAGAAAAGTACGTAGCTTCTGGAATACTTAACTTTAATCCACATTTGTAGAACATCGCTCGTGATGATACATTAATAGGGTCTTAATATCAATTGAATACGGCGCCTTGCTAGGTCGTAGCAAATGTAGCTGAAGGCTATGCTAACTATCGTCTCGGCAAATGAGAGCGTAATTCTCAGTGAACTATGGCTAGAAACGTCGGCTGTACAACTGGGGCGAGTGCTAGTACGTCTCTCCAGACCTGCCGTGTGGCGGCGCTCGGTCTGCCATCACTGACAGTGGCGACACGCGGGTCCGTCGTATACTAGCGGACCGCGGCCGATTTAAAAGCTACCACCTAGCAAGTGTGGTGTCTGGCGGTGACACCACATGTGGTTCATGCACGACGGAGCTTCTGCACATTTCAGTCGAAGTGTTCGTACGCTTCTCAACAACAGATTCGGTGACCGATGGATTTGTAGAGGCGGACCAATTCCATGGCCTCCACGCTCTCCTGATCTCAACCCTCTTGACTTTCATTTATGGGGGCATTTGAAAGCTTTTGTCTACGCAACCCCGGTACCAAATGTAGAGACTCTTCGTGCTCGTATTGTGGACGGCTGTGATACAATACGCCATTTTCCGGGGCTGCATCAGCGCATCAGCGATTCCATGCGACGGAGGGTGGATGCATGTATCCTCGCTAACGGAGGACATTTTGAACATTTCCTGTAACAAAGTGTTTGAAGTCACGCTGGTACGTTCTGTTGCTGTGTGTTTCCATTCCATGATTAATGTGATTTGAAGAGAAGTAATAAAATGAGCTGTAACATGGAAAGTAAGCGTTTCCGGACACATGTCCACATAACATATTTTCTTTCTTTGTGTGTGAGGAATGTTTCCTGAAAGTTTGGCCGTACCTTTTTGTAACACCCCGTATATGCCGTTCCGAGCACCAGCAAATTGAGAATCACTGCAAAACCCGTTGTTAACTGTGTGATTCGTTCCAATAAAATAATGAGAAACATCATATTCGTGGCAAAAGAATTATTGTAACTTGCGTATAATGAGAGTAGGCTATTTGAAGGCAGCTACACACTCAAGATCCACCTAAAACGCATTGTTCTTGGTACAATTTCTTATAATTAAATTTCAGTTAGCAACATATCTACGATTAAGGTTTTTAGCAAGCGGTAAGATACTATGATTAGAGACGAAAGGTGTCATGTTGGTTTAGCGTAATGAGTAGTGTCCCTGTCCTATTATGAGTTTCTTTATTGGGGCGCTGGTTCGCGTCCTGACACAACCAATTTTTTTTCCTAACATTCGCGTTTGTATTAGGTTCTGGTACTTCATTATTAGTTTAATATAAGTATAGACTATAATATTTGATGTTATGTAAATACAGTTTCACCTTTTTTTGAGGGGTGACTTTGTTCGATTGGCTTAATCTAAAGTACAGCTTGTCCTACTTGTATAAAGATATTTTGCTCCTCCTTCTTTTACGCTTCGTGATTCACATGTTACAAAGATTCTGCTACTGGGTAGGAACAGTGATCAAGTAAGACTGACCTTGGGGTTTTACTAAAATGTGGGAATGACGAAATAATGTTTATCTTATGCGGAGAAGTATTCCAAATTTGTAACGCACTGTTTGTAATGGAACTTTTATAAGCCTGTGTCCTTATTGATTGGACATGGTACTTTCCTTTTCGTGGACGAAATGTGCGTTTTGATAGAGTGTGATTTACGAACTAGAAACATCACTCAACTGCCGCTGGAGTGCGTTGCGATTGCGTATACCACATTGGGGCCCACGTACCGTATGCACAAGTCGCATCGTTCCTGAGCGTTCAGCAGCACGTTGAACTTGGCACGCTCAACGTCAACGTTCGACAGCACAGTCCGTGCGCCGACGGCTTAAGGAGGGCTATGCGTGAAGCGTTCAGTGAATTCGAAAGTAAAATTCTATGTACCGACTTGACAGAAAATCCTAGGAAATTCTGGCCTTACCTTAAATCAGCAAGTGGCTCGAAACAGCATATCCAGACACTCTGGGATGATGATGGCATTGAAATAGAGGATGACACGCGTAAAGATGAAATACTAAACACCTTTTTCCAAAGCTGTTTCACAGAGGAAGACCGCACTGCAGTTCCTTCTCTAAATCCTCGCACAAACGAAAAAATGGCTGACATCGAAATAAGTGTCCAAGGAATAGAAAAGCAGCTGAAATCACTCAACAGAGGAAAGTCCACTGGACCTGACGGGATACCAATTCGATTCCACACAGAGTACGCGAAAGAACTTGCCCCCTTCTAACAGCCGTGTACCGCAAGTCTCTAGAGGAACGGAAGGTTCCAGATGATTGGAAAAGAGCACAGGTAGTTCCAGTTTTCAAGAAGGGTCGTCGAGCAGACGCGCAAAACTATAGACCTATATCTCTGACATCGACCTGTTGTAGAATTTTAGAAAATGTTTTTTGCTCGCGTATCATGTCATTTCTGGAAACCCAGAATCTACTCTGTAGGAATCAACATGGATTCCGGAAACAGCGATAGTGTGAGACCCAACTCGCTTAATTTGTTCATGAGACCCAGAAAATATTAGATATAGGCTCCCAGGTAGATGCCATTTTCCTTGACTTCCGTAAGGCGTTCGATACAGTTCTGCACTGTCACCTGATAAACAAAGTAAGAGCCTACGGAATATCAGACCAGCTGTGTGGCTGCATTGAAGAGTTATTAGCAAACAGAACACAGCATGTTGTTCTCAATGGAGAGACGTCTACGGACGTTAAAGTAACCTCTGGCGTGCCATAGGGGAGTGTTATGGGACCATTGCTTTCCACAATATATATAAATGACCTAGTAGATAGTGTCGGAAGTTCCATGCGGCTTTTCGCGGATGATGCTGTAGTATACAGAGAAGTTGCAGCATTAGAAAATTGCAGCGAAATGCAGGAAGATCTGCAGCGGTAGGCACTTGGTGCAGGGAGTAGCAACTGAACCTTAACATAGACAAATGTAATGTATTGCGAATACATAGAAAGAAGGATCCTTTATTGTATGATTATATGATAGCGGAACAAACATTGGTAGCAGTTACTTCTGTAAAATATCTGGGAGTATGCGAGCGGAACGATTTTAAGTGGAATAATCATATAAAATTAGTTGTTGGTAAGGCGGGTGCCAGGTTGAGCTTCATTGGGAGAGTCCTTAGAAAATGTAGTCCATCAACAAAGGAGGTGGCTTACAAAACACTCGTTCGACCTATACTTGAGCATTGCTCATCAGTGTGGGATCCGTACCAGGTCGGGTTGAGAGAGGAGATAGAGAAGATCCAAAGAAGAGCGGCGCGTTTCGTCACAGGGTTATTTGGTAATCGTGATAGCGTTACGGAGATGTTTAGCAAGCTCAAGTGGCAGACTCTGCAAGAGAGGCGCTCGGCATCGCGGTGTTGCTTGCTGTCCAGGTTTCTAGAGGGTGCGTTTCTGGATGAGGTATCGAATATATTGCTTCCCCATACTTATACCTCCCGAGGAAATCGCGAATGTAAAATTAGAGAGATTCGAGCGCGCACGGAGGCTTTCCGGCAGTCGTTCTTCCCGCGAACCATATGCGACAGGGACAGGAAAGGGAGGTAATGACAGTGGCACGTAAAGTGCCCTCCGCCACACACCGTTGGGTGGCTTGCGGAGTATAAATGTAGATGTATAAGGTTCAGTTTTGGGTCCATTCCTGTTTCTTAAACACTGACGGAAAAAAAATTACAACACCAAGAGGAATTGTGCGACATCAATGAAAGTTGGTAGTCGACTTTCTTCTCTGAAAGATGATGTCTATTCAAATTTCGCGTCAGTAGCATAAGAGTGAGGCTAGTGATACCACTACAAGGTTGCAAATAAGGTTTGCTTTAAATACACGCTGTAATGGGCATGAGCGTTAGATATTTTTGAGATTGGATGTGGTGAATTATTCTTGGTCAAGAATGTCTCTAAGGTGACAAAGACGCCACTATGAAAACCTCACTGAGTTTGAACGTGGTCGTGTAATAGGACTAAGAGAAGCTGGATGTTCCTTCTACAATACTGCAAAAAGACTTAGTAGGAACGTTCTCACTGTACATGACTGTTGGCAGCGGTGTTCACGAGAATGTACAGTCGTAAGAAGATCGGGTTCTGGACAGCCACGTGGCACTTCCGAGAGGGAAGACCATTATGTTTGGTGTATGGCTCTAGCACGTCGTACTGCATCTTCTGCAGCAATTTGAGCAGCAGTTGGAACAGCAGTGACGCAGCTCAGTGCCAGACCCCTTGTAGCGTACATTCCACTGACCCAAACCACCGCCATTTGCGACGTCGGTGGTGTCAAGTGAGAAGTCATAGGAGGAGAGGGTGGAGGTCAGTTGTGTTTTCTGATGAAAGCTGATTCTGCCCCAGTGCCAGTAATGACTGTCTGTTGGTTAGGAGGACCTGCAACCAACCTGTCTGCATGGTAGTTACACTGGATCTACATCCAGAGTCATGGTCTTGGGTACGATTTCATATGACAGCAGGAGCACTCCCGCGGTTATCGCATGCACCCTGACTGAAAGTTTGTACGTCAGTCTGGTGATACGACCAATCGCGCTGCCATTCATTGATCAGTATTCTAGGGGGTGTTTTTCAAAAGGATTACGCTCATCCACATACCGCTGTTCTAACCCAACATGATCTACAGAGTTTCGACACGTTGGTTTGGCTTGCTCGATCACCAGATCAGTCTCCAATCGATCAAACGTGATCTGTCTCCAATCGAGCACATGTGGACGATAACTCTAGCGTCATCCATAAGCAGTCTTAAGCGTCCCGGTATTGACCGACCTAGAGCAACAGGTATGGTACTCCATCTCACAAAGTGACATCCGGCATCAGCAAAACACAATGCATGCTTGTTTGCATCCCTGCATTCAACATTCTGGCGGTTACACAGTATTTTAATGTACTAGCATTTCATATTTGCAATGGCTTTTTTCTCTCTTACATTCAAATGTTTTCTTACCAAGTTAATCACTTACATATGGTACCTAGAGAAATATATTCCCGGAATTTCATTACACTACATTAATTATTTTTTATGAGATGCGATTTTCTTTTTCGGCAGCGCACATTTCCGAAAAAAAAAATGCAGCATACTCAAGGGCAAGGGCCTTCTGTTTACAAATCGTGTGACAGGTTGTTCATCACTGAGAGATGTAAGGAAACTGGTCCTCTACTTCTGAAAAAAAACCTTTTAAATAATAAAACATGACCAATACAAGGAATCTGATTACCCCTGTTAGTCATGGACGAAAAGAAAAAAAAAAAAAAAAAAAATTGGCATAGTCTTTGTCAGAACGTGCAGAATCTTATGTGAGGCCAATGAGACGTCAATTTTAATCTAAATATGGTATGCCAATGTCTACGTAATAAAAAATAAACTACGTAATTCAGTACAATTATTATATAGATGCGATAAATCACTTTAACGGGGGCCAAATGAACAGTAAACCTGCAAAAGTAAAAACAAATTATTGTAGGGGCCTACATAGACATCGCGCATCTGCTAGATGCCCACGAAATACGTAATTTTGTTTTGAAGCTGACAGCCAATGAGAAAATAGGTGCAGTTTTCAAGCAGTAATGGCGGACAGCATCAGCTGGTAATATACGTAATTTTATGTTAGCTAATTTTACTACACAAAAAATAAAATATGTACTCCCTCCAAAAGAAGTTACAAACAAACATTAAAATAAAATTATAATGAGCAGCAAAAAGTCTGAGAAGAATTTTGAAAGAAAATTACTAATTGAACTTTAATTTGGCGGATTTTTAACACTGTCAACAAAACGAAATAATGGAAAGAATATTTATTGGAACCAAACAAAATTGAGATATTGTGACAGTATTTTTAAAATAGATAAGTTAACTGCAATTGTCTTTCATTTTGAAATGAGAGAGAGCGTAATAATTTTCTTTTAATGTCTTAACTGTTGCTGCAGGCAGTGCGATGACGTCAGCGATTGTCCGCGCGGACGATGTGTGAAGTTAATCCCGGTTCGTGGCGTGAAGATAATGATGGATCCTCCTGTTTCATTAATATTCCAGTTACGGCGGTGGTTCACGTTTCCGTTGTAGTCGAATCAGCTGACAGTACTGGCGCGATAATAATAGTTCCAGTGTGTGCGTTGTCGTTACGCGCGCGACGTTTTATTATTAAAAGTTTATTAATCACGCGGTGCGGGTAGGTCGGAATTATTCAATATCTTTAGTATTTACGATGTATAGCCGGTTAATGCCAATACTTCGCCCAGTTCTTTCACCGTGTTGCCACAGGAAAACAGTCACATGTGTTTATCACTATAACAGTCCGTTAAACCTCAGTTTAATTTACGTCGTCGTCTTTAAGACAGTTTGTATGATATAATAAATGTTTCTTGATCAAATCACAGCACTGTTCTTTTAGTTAACATTTTGGTTTGTTCAACTTTCACGCAATTCTAACAGTTAGTGTCTCCACACGACAATGGTGTCTGGTTCACGGCTAATTGTCACAAGTTCACACAGTATGTAAAATCGTCACCGCAAACACTCGATATACTTCTCAGGTTTTACTGTTCACTTAATAATGCACGATCTCCTGTTAACACAGCGGACATACTGTAATTAATTGTTCCTCCGCGTATCACCGTCTTTCACGCCGAACTTTGCAACGTTTTTCACCCACGAACCGGCCACGATACCACACAAACTCGCACATTTTCTCTCGATAGTCGTTCGCTCTCTCTCTGACACAGTACTTCTCCTAGCCTAACCAAAGATTTACAAAGCATATAAAACCAGAGCATTGATATTCGTACAATATAAAATATAAAACAGTAGCAAAATGAATGAAGAAACAATGTGACTTATTAACAAATAAAGAATAATTGAAATAAATGATACATACGTACTACGACAAGGTAATGCACAAAAGAAAAAAATATCATCGACTTTCGGGGAATGCAATGTCTTTACAGAGAGTGTACTGTATGATAACAAATTTAACTCGCATGTCACAGTAAAGGGTACCCACACAGTTGTATCATTAGAAAGACTAGCCCCCTCTGGCTTTCTGCGAGGGATTGTCTCAAGTATCTTGGGCCTTTTGGCGCATTTCGGCAATGGTTCTTGCAGGCCCTGGAGAACAAGTACGTTCCCCCTTCACATGAGTTGAATTAGTAAGGGAAATGGTGATCTTGCTGCCCAGGGAAGTTGTTGTACACCAAGAAGAGCAAGATGTTTCGTAGCAGCTATATGTGGATGTGCATTGTCCTGCTGAAAATGGACATGACTCTCCTGTCGCAAAAATGTAAGTATCATGGAGATGACAGCCTATGCAATGTAGCGTGCACCTGTTACTTTATCCTGCAGGAACAACAAGTGTGACCGCGAGTTGTAACATTTGCCCCCCCCCCCCCCACAATGGAATCTGGGATGGGACCTGTGTGTAATGCCAAAACACTCTGGGACAGGCAGCTCATCACATCTACGGCATACACGTTTACGTCTATCACTTGCATACAGATAGAACCTATTCTCATCACTGATGACAACAGAGTACCATTCCTCTCTCCAGTCACTCTTTCAGGACACCAGAGTCACCGTGATTGGCATTATTGTGGTATCAGCGGTAGCCCAGCCACATTCACTTGTGTTAAAAAGTCCTACTGTGTGCAAACGGTTCCCAGTTCTACCCGGTGACAATGCAGTTGCGTCATGTGCGCAGATTTCGTCCATGGATGATGATGATGATCACATTGCATCTGTTCCGGCGCATCGACAAGCGCCGGCACGAAGATGAAGAATGCAAGAGCCGAGAGGGCTGTGAGGCGAGGTCAGCCAAAAGCCTGCTGACTAGGACCGCACCACGACAGGTGCGGCCTCTAGCCGAAGAGCATATAAGCGCCAGCCTCGGCCGGACAGTAGAAGACGGACACTGGTAGAACCGGCATTAGAAGAGGCCATAGAAGAGAGTCATCCTACCTGTTATACTGAGACTTGTGCCTTACATTAATTGTTTGTATGGAGTTGTATATAGTGAAGAACATTGATTATTTGCATGTCAGCCATCGCTAGCGACACCATTGTGAACCAAAGTTAAGTATTGTCAATTGACTTTATTTTAATAAAACAAAACCATTAATGTGATTTGCTTGATTTGTTGTATAACTACATGAGAAAGCAGCATTTTTTAGGCACCCTATAAGAGACAAGTGGGCAGGATCCCACAGCATCGATGACTGGGAGACCCCACTGGGGACGGTCGGTAAGTGACTTGCAAGTCTTTTCAGTTTACACAAATACTTGGCGACTTGTGTGTCGATGATGATGAAATGATGATGAAGACAACACAACACCCAGCCCCTTGGCCGGGAATCAAACCTGAGACTGCAACATGGCAGTCAGATGTGCTGAGCACTCAGCTAGGGGGGTGGACCCTGGATGATGTCCGGATGGTCAGTGCTGCTCGCACAATGAATCGACCTTGACGTGCGTCTGTACGACGCGGACGTCCAGAACCTGGTCTACAGGTGTGAGAATGTACTACAGGGCCCTGAACACCACCAGTACAATGTGTCCACCAACCCGTCGATACACCTATCCAGCTTTCTACAGGCCCGCAATGCGACCACGTTCAAATGTCTGAAACTGATCAACAGGAGTATGTACTCATCAGTGGGGCATGGCTGTACCCTAGAATGAATGTTGTAAACACTGATTACCTCTAAACCCACCAGAATTGTTGCCTGAAAAGTCAAAACAGACGGTCAACAGAGAAGTATCTTGAACGCC
Source organism: Schistocerca cancellata (assembly GCF_023864275.1). Lineage (NCBI taxonomy): Eukaryota > Metazoa > Arthropoda > Insecta > Orthoptera > Acrididae > Schistocerca > Schistocerca cancellata. Next base: position 379,148,336 of record NC_064628.1, read on the forward strand.
AACCAATCGCCGATGACCGTGACAAATGAATCACTAACACTACAACCGCTCAGTAAGCACATATTATACCCCCGTGGCACTGAACACTGTCGTTGAAGGTGTTGCATTTTTTTTTCCGGTAGTGCATATGTGAATGATCTTCCACTTGACATTCATTCAGAAAAAAAACTGATACTTTTTGCTGATGGTACTATAGTGGCTGTTACCAAAACAGATGGTTCAGTGTCAGACCTGTGTCGTGACGTCTTCAGGCACGAAGCACTGTGATTTGTCTGCTTCGCAGTTTTGTTGCCACACACATACTGTAGCAGTGAAGGAAGTCACCGCAGTGTAGTTTCAGCGATCCCGTGCGATATCATGTGTTCTACATCTACATCTACATGATTAAGCTCCAATTCACAATTAAGTGCCGATGATACAAGTATAGCTATCACACCCAACAGACAAGAATTAACTGGTGAAATTGTAAACGATGTTTTTCAGAAAATCATTAAGTAGTTCTCTGCAAATGGGCTCTCATTAAACTTTGACAAAACACAGTATATACAGTTCCACACAGCAAATGGAATGACACCATTGATAACTACAGACTTCGATCAGAAATCGGTAGCTAAGGTAGTAGAATATTCAAAATTTCTAGGTGTATGCATTGATGAGGGGTTGAACTGGAAAAAACACACTGAGGATCTGCTGAAACGTTTGAGTTCAGCTACTTATGCTATTAGGGTCATTGCAAATTTTAGCGATATACATCTGAGTAAATTAGCTTACCATGCCTATTTTCATTTTCTGTTTTTCTATGGCATCATATTCTGGGGTAACTCATCATTGAGTAAAAGAGTATTCATTGCACAAAAGCGTGTAATCAGAATAATTGCTGGAGCTCATCCAAGATCATCCCGCAGACAGTTATTTAAAGAGCTAGAGATCTTCACTGTAGCCTCACAATATATATATTCACTTATGAAATTTGTTATTAACAATCCGAACGAATTCAAAAGTAATAGCAGTGTACTTGGCTACAGCACTAGGAGAAAGTATGATCTTCACTACTCAAGGTTAAATCTAACTTTGGCTCAGAAGGGGGTAAATTATGCTGCCACGAAAGTCTTTGGTCACTTACCTAATAGCATCAAACGTCTGACATATAGCCATATAGCATTTAAAAGGAAATTAAAACAATTTCTTAATGGCAACTCCTTCTACTCATTACATGAATTTTTGGATATAGTAAGTGGGTAATTTCCCCAACCCCCACAAAAAAATACATTAAGTGTCATGTAATATTTTGTGTAATGTAATATCTTGCATAGACACATTTTATTAACCTGACACGTTCCACATCATTACGAAGTGTCGTATTCATGATCTATGGAACAAGTACTAATCTAATCTAATCTCTAAATCTAATCAGAGGGTTCATCGAACCATCATCAAGCCGCTTCTTTACTGTTCCACCCTCGAACACCACGCAGGAGAAAACGAACACTTACGTATTCCTGTGCGACATCCAATTTCTCTTGTTTTATTATGATGATCATTTCTCTCTGCGCACATGGGCACTAACAAAATATTTTCGCTTTCGGAGGGGAAATTTGGGGGTTGAAACTTCATGAGAAGGTCCTGCTGCAATGAAAAACTACTTTGTTATAATGACTGCCATCCCCACTCGTGTATCGTATCCGTGGCACTCTCTCTCATATTTCGCAATAGTACAGAACAAGCTGCCGTTCTTCGATATACTCGTCAATCTTATCTGATGCTGATTACACGCCAAGAAGGAATACTGTAAAAGGGGGCGGAGAAGCGTAGAGTAAGCAGGCTCTGTGGTAGATTTATTGCATTTTATAATCGTTCTCCCAATAAATAGCATTCTTTGATTCGCTTTGCCCACAACATTGTCGATGTGATCGTTCTGATTTAAGTTATTCGTAACTATAGTCCATAAGTATTTAGTTGAATTCAAAGTCTTCGGATTTTTGTGATTTATCGTCTAACTAAATTTGGCGCATTCCTCTTAGTATTCATGTGGATGGCTTCACTCCTTTCATTATTTATAATCAATTGCCACATTTCGCACCACACAGATATCTTGTGTAAATCATTTTGCAATTGGATTTGATCATCACGTGACTTTAAAAGACGGTAAATGACAGCATCATCTGTAAAACATCTCAGAGGGCTTCCTGCATTGTCTTCTAATTCGTGCCGGCCGGAGTGGCCGTGCAGTTCTAGGCGCTACAGTCTGGAACCGAGCGACAGCTACGGTCGCAGGTTCGAATCCTGCCTCGGGCATGGATGTGTGTGATCTCCTTAGGTTAGTTAGATTTAATTAGTTCTAAGTTCTAGGCGACTGATGACCTGAGAAGTTAAGTCGCATAGTGCTCAGAGCCAATTGAACCATTTTTCTAAGTCGTTTACGTAGGTCAGGAACAGCAGAGGGACTTTAACAGTTGCTCGGGGCACGCCAGATATCAATTCTCTTTCACTCGATGACTTTTCGTCAGTTAGGAACGAACTGTGACCTTTGTGACAGGAACTCACGAATCCATTCGCGCAACTGAAACGGTACTCCGTGCGCACGAAATTCGCTTAGCAGTCGCTTGTGAGTAATAATGTCAAGAACCTTCTGGAAATCCAAAAATATGCAATCATCTTCACATCCCCTGTCTATAGCGCTCATTACTTCCTGTGAATAAACAGTTAGTTGTGTCTCTTAAGAAGATAATTTCTGTATCCGTGTTGGCTGTTTCTCAATAAATCGTTTTCTTCTAGGACATTCATAATGTACGAACATGTTCCACAATCCCACTGCAAATTGACGTTAGTTTTATGGTCTGTAATTCAGCAGGTTATTCCTATTCCCTTTCTTGAGTACTCGTATGACCTGTGAAACTTTCCAGTCTTTTAATACAGATATTTCGACGAGCGAGCGGCTATATATGACTGCGAAGTATGGAGATATTGTATCACCATACTCTAAAAGGAATCTCATTGGAATACAATCTGGATCGTAGGCCTTGCCTTTATTAAGTGATTTAAATACTTCGCTATGTCGAGGATATGCACTATGTGATCAAAAGTATCCGGACACCACCAAAAACATACGTTTTTCATATTAGGTGCATTGTGCTGCCACCTACTGCCAGGAGCTCCACATCAGCGACAACAGTAGTCATTAGACGTCATGAGAAAGCAGAATGGGGCGCCCCGCGGAACTCACAGACTTCGAACGTGGTCGGGTGGTCAGGTGATTGGGTGTCACTTGCGTCATACATCTGTACGCGAGATTTCCACACTCCTAAACATCTCTACCTCCACTGTTTCCGATGTGATAGTGAAGTGGAAACGTGAAGGGACACGTACAGCACAAAAGCGTACAGGCCGACCACGTCTGTTGACTGACAGAGACCGCCGACAGTTGAAGAGGGTTATAATGTGTAATACGCAGACATCTATCCAGGCCATCTGACAGGAATCCCAAACAGCATCAGGATCCACTGCAAGTACTATGACAGTTAGGCGGAAACTGAAAAAACTTGTATTTCATGGTCGAGCGGCTTTCATGCGCTACACTTTACGCCCGTAAATGCCAAACGACGCCTCTCTTGGTGTAAGGAGCGTAAACATTGGACGATCGAACAGTGGAAAAACTTTGTGTGGTGTGACGAATCACGGTACACCATGTAGCGATCCGATGGCAGGGTGTGGGTATGGCGAATGCCCGGTGAACGTTACCTGGCAGCGTGTGTAGTGCTAACAGTAAGATTCGGAGGCGGTAGTCTTATGGTGTGGTCGTGTTTTTCATGGAGGTAGCATGCACCCCAACTTGTTTTGCGTGGCACTATCACAGTACAGGCCTACATTGATGTTTTAAGCACGTTCTTGCTTCCCACGTTGAAAAGCAATTCGGGGATGGCGATTGTATCTTTCAACAGGATCGAGCACCTGTTCATAATGCATGGCCTGTGGCGGAGTGGTTAAGCGTCAATAACATCCTTGTAATGGGCTGGCCCGCACAGTGTCCTGACCTGAATCCTACAGAACACCTTTGGGATGTTTTGGAACGCCGACTTCGTGCCTGGCCTCACCGACCGACATCGATACCTCTCCTCAGTGTAGCACTCCGTGAAGAATGGGCTGCAATTCCCCAAGAAACCTTCCAGCACCTGACTGAACGTATGCCTGCGAGAGTGGAAGCCGTCATCAAGGCTAAGGGTGGGCCAACACCATAATGAATTCCAGCATTACCGATGGAGCTTGTAATTCATTTTCAGCCAGGTGTCCGGATCCTTTTGATCACATAGTGTATATGTCTAAGATACCGATGTTGTCAATTGTTCTTGATTCGAAATCTGGAATATTTACTTCATTTTCTTTGGTGAAGGAATTTCGAAGAACCCTGTTTCGTAAGTCTGCTTTAGTGGCACTGTCATCGGTAACATTAGGTTTGCTATCGCGCTGCGAACGTATTGATTGGGTCTTGCTGCCGGTACACTTTCCACAGTACTAGAATCTCTTTGGGCATTCTGTCAGATTTCGAGACAGAGTTTCGTTGTGGAAGCTATTAAAAACATCTGACATTGAAATTCGCGCTAAATTTCAAGCTTCTGTAAAACTTCGCCAATTTTGGAGACTTTGTGTGTTTTAAAATTTCACGTGTTTTTTTCGTTGCTTCTTCAACAGTGTTCTGGCCTGTTTTGTGTACCATGGGGGATCAGTACCATCTCTTATTAATTTTTTTGGTAAATATCTCTCAATTACCATCGATACCATTTCTTTTAAATTCAGACATCTAGTGTACGCTCACGCAGCCAGATTTGGAGGGCCGGCCGCTGTGGGCGAACGGTACTAGGCGCTTCAGTCCGAAACCGCGCTGCTGCTAGGGTCGTAGGTTCGAATCCTGCCTCGGGCATGGATGTGTGTGATGTCCCTCCGTTAGTTAGGTTTAAGTAGATCTAAGTCTAGGGGACTGATGACCTCAGGTGTTAAGTCCCGGCCGGCCGAAGTGGCCGCGCGGTTCTGGCACTGCAGTCTGGAACCGCGAGACCGCTACGGTCGCAGGTTCGAATCCTGCCTCGGGCATGGATGTTTGTGATGTCCTTAGGTTAGTTAGGTTTAAGTAGTTCTAAGTTCTAGCGGACTGATGACATCAGAAGTAAAGTCCCATAGCGCTCAGAGCCATTTGAACCATTTTTTAGATTCGAAGGAGTGGGGACATTCTGTTAGGAAGGCGTGAAGAGTATTTTTTATCTGCTTTTCTAAATAGATATATTTTGCGCTTATATTCGGTGGATTTGGTCACCACAGTATTCAGTCTTGCTACAAAGGCCTTGTGCACACTAATACTTGTATCCATCATGATGCTTGCTATTTGCTCAGGATTATTTGTTGCTAAGACCAACGGCATTGCAGCAGTAGTAACATCATTTCTCACTAGAGCACCGAAGTTAAGCCCTGTCTGGGTTGGCTAGCAGTACAGAAATTGAAGTATAATTTTTTTCACTAGTCAGCTTTTCGAGAAGCCTTTTGCACGTCGTGGACGCGAATTGTTTCACATCATTGTAAAACCTGTTTTCTTTGTACCCTACCCGAGTGGTCCCATCGATTAATACCAACTATTACTCTTGCCACGTTGACGTCTATTAAATTTCGTTATGGCCTTGCGTCAGCAGTAGTGCTAGCAATGTGCTTTGCAAACAATTTCCAAGCAAGTATCATGTAAATGTAGGATACATGTAGCATAAGAAACTGTGTATACTACAGTATTATATGGCAGAATGAAATTGGCAAATACATACAAATGTGCCTAGACCCAGAATCGAACCCTCGACCTCCTGCATACTAACCCAAAAACGCCATCCACTGCACCAACTACACAACACCACAGCGATATCCTGTCAGAGGTAGTTACCATACATTTGATTACAGTGGTTCGATTCCCGGCGGGGTCAGGGATTTTCTCTGCCTCGTGATGGCTGGGTGTTGTGTGCTGTTCTTAGGTTAGTTAGGTTTAAGTAGTTCTAAGTTCTAGGGGACTGATGACCATAGATGTTAAGTCCCATAGTGCACAGAGCTATTTGAACCACTTGATTACAGTGTTGTCAGGTTGTCAATCTTTAACGTCCGTTTACTGCCGGAAATATGGGCAGGTTGAAATTTTGTGAGAGCCTTTTTCGTATTGCTATTATGTGAGGAATCACGCTGTGAAGTCAGAGTGCGCGTATTTTTCTAAACCCTGTACATCAAAATTCTAAAAGTTTATAGATGGAGGTGATACGTATTTTATAGCGAAAATATTAAATAATTTCGGGGAAAAAAATTAAAATACCGTAAGGGGAGTGAAACTGTTTCGCCTGTGAAATGAAAAATGTCATCACAGATCAATTTTGCGTTCTGGGTGACCGTCCGGATCTACCGAGTGCTGTTGGCAAGCGAGGTGCACTCAGCCCTTGTGAGGCAAAACTGAGGAGCTACTCGATTGAGAAGTAGCAGCTCCGGTCACGAAAACTGACAACTAGTGGGGGAGCGGTGTGCTGACCACATAGCACTCGATATCCGCATCCAGTGACGCCTGTAGCCTGAGGATGACACGGCGGTCGATAGGTACCATTGGGCCTTCAAGACCTGTTTGGATGGAATTTAGTTTTATTGCTAAGAGGTCAAGTATGTTTTCGCAACCATTCACGCTAGTTCAACATGTTCAGTAGTGCTTTCAGTCTTCCCCTGGAAAGTGCATTGTCCTGTGTTTTGCAGTGAGCGTAATCCAGGAGCAAGGGCATACATATAGTAGGCTACTACAGCGGTCAGTGTGCGTAAAGGGCGACAAGGCATCCGACAAAAACTAAAGTTGTCGTATACAAGATCGTGAAATTTTTATCAACTGATCTGGCTAACAGTAAAGACGCCAAGAATTGCACAAATTCATAAACTGATAGCAAAATCTAGCGATAGTTTCGAATCGACTGTATGCCATATTAGCAGTGCAGTAACACCGGCAGAATCTCCGGATGTGAGCACGTGTTTTGGTTCTCCAAGAAAGGGATATAAATTAGAGCAGAAATCTAGGGAGGGTGATCGCCGTGAAAAAAAAAATTAATTGTGCTGGCTCAGAGACCTCTGTTCTTCGTCTTCTCCATTCACTTGGTTTTCGATTCAGAAAATGTAACGACGGACAAAAATTTTTAATGGAATGCAGAGACATTACAATGACAAGAGCGCAGTCTTTGAGTGCAATGCTCTTATTGTGTGCTGACGACAGTAGTGTAGTATACAGGGTGTTACAAAAAGGTACGGCTAAACTTTCAGGAAACATTCCTCACACACAAAGAAAGAAAATATGTTATGTGGACATGTATCCGGAAACGCTTACTTTCCATGTTACAGCTCATTTTATTACTTCTCTTCAAATCACATTAATCATAGGATGTAAACACACAGCAACAGAACGTACCAGCGTGACTTCAAACACTTTGTTACAGGAAATGTTCAAAATGTCCTCCGTTAGCGAGGATACATGCATCCACCCTCCGTCGCATGGAATCGCTGATGCGCTGATGCAGCCCTGGAGAATGGCGTATTGTATCACAGCCGTCCACAATACGAGCACGAAGAGTCTCTACATTTGGTACCGGGGTTGCGTAGACAAGAGCTTTCAAATGCCCCCATAAATGAAAGTCAAGAGGGTTGAGGTCAGGACAGCGTGGAGACCATGGAATTGGTCCGCCTCTACCAATCCATCGATCACCGAAATGTGCAGGAGCTCCATCGTGCATGAACCACATGTTGTGTCGTACTTGTAAAGGCACATGTTCTAGCAGCACAGGTAGAGTATCCCGTATGAAATCATGATAACGTGCTCCATTGAGTGTAGGTGGAAGAAACTAAAATGAGCTCCAACATGGAAATTAAGCGTTTCCGGACACATGTCCACATAACATCTTTTCTTTATTTGTGTGTGAGGAATGTTTCCTGAAAATTTGGCCGTACCTTTTTGTAACACCCTATATACTTACATAAAACTTGGGTTTCACAAAACCACAGAAACAGATATACACTCCTGGAAATTGAAATAAGAACACCGTGAATTCATTGTCCCAGGAAGGGGAAACTTTATTGACACATTCCTGGGGTCAGATACATCACATGATCACACTGACAGAACCACAGGCACATAGACACAGGCAACAGAGCATGCACAATGTCGGCACTAGCACAGTGTATATCCACCTTTCGCAGCAATGCAGGCTGCTATTCTCCCATGGAGACGATCGTAGAGATGCTGGATGTAGTCCTGTGGAACGGCTTGCCATGCCATTTCCACCTGGCGCCTCAGTTGGACCAGCGTTCGTGCTGGACGTGCAGACCGCGTGAGACGACGCTTCATCCAGTCCCAAACATGCTCAATGGGGGACAGATCCGGAGATCTTGCTGGCCAGGGTAGTTGACTTACACCTTCTAGAGCACGTTGGGTGGCACGCGATACATGCGGACGTGCATTATCCTGTTGGAACAGCAAGTTCCCTTGCCGGTCTAGGAATGGTAGAACGATGGGTTCGATGACGGTTTGGATGTACCGTGCACTATTCAGTGTCCCCTCGACGATCACCAGTGGTGTACGGCCAGTGTAGGAGATCGCTCCCCACACCATGATGCCGGGTGTTGGCCCTGTGTGCCTCGGTCGTATGCAGTCCTGATTGTGGCGCTCACCTGCACGGCGCCAAACACGCATACGACCATCATTGGCACCAAGGCAGAAGCGACTCTCATCGCTGAAGACGACACGTCTCCATTCGTCCCTCCATTCACGCCTGTCGCGACACCACTGGAGGCGGGCTGCACGATGTTGGGGCGTGAGCGGAAGACGGCCTAACGGTGTGCGGGACCGTAGCCCAGCTTCATGGAGACGGTTGCGAATGGTCCTCGCCGATACCCCAGCAACAACAGTGTCCCTAATTTGCTGGGAAGTGGCGGTGCGGTCCCCTACGGCACTGCGTAGGATCCTACGGTCTTGGCGTGCATCCGTGCGTCGCTGCGGTCCGGTCCCAGGTCGACGGGCACGTGCACCTTCTGCTGACCACTGGCGACAACATCGATGTACTGTGGAGACCTCACGCCCCACGTGTTGAGCAATTCGGCGGTACGTCCACCCGGCCTCCCGCATGCCCACTATACGCCCTCGCTCAAAGTCCGTCAACTGCACATACGGTTCACGTCCACGCTGTCGCGGCATGCTACCAGTGTTAAAGACTGCGATGGAGCTCCGTATGCCACGGCACACTGGCTGACACTGACGGCAGCGGTGCACAAATGCTGCGCAGCTAGCGCCATTCGACGGCCAACACCGCGGTTCCTGGTGTGTCCGCTGTGCCGTGCGTGTGATCATTGCTTGTACAGCCCTCTCGCAGTGTCCGGAGCAAGTATGGTGGGTCTGACACACCGGTGTCAATGTGTTCTTTTTTCCATTTCCAGGAGTGTATTTTACTTGACATCAACGGAAATAGTGGCCGGTAACTACATACAACTACTTTCCTGACCGTATATCAGCGTCTGGTATGATGGATGCAGTGATTAAGAGTCTGTAGCAGCTGAAAATGAAAAAAATCTTCAGGAGGCAGGGAATATTCTCGGTGTTACGATGGCGAGCCGTCGTAACAGAAATCCTACCGTTGACATACAAGTACTCGAGCGATGCCACACACGGAGTCTCTCGTAAATAAATTGCGCCCATAGCTGACACCATACGGTAAAGATATCTTAGATGTTACCAAAATTAATTTTATAGTTTTCTTAACAACTTTCTCCCTGAAAGTTTCTACAAGGTCCAACAGAACGCAAAATTAATCTGTGACGACATTTTTCATTACAAGGCGAAACAGTTTCACACTCCTTACGGTATTTTAATTTTTAATACGAAATTATTTTATTTTTTTACTACAAAACATGTAACACATCCATCTTAAAACTTCTAGAAAGTTGACTTTTTTCCACTCTAAATATGTTAATGCTCCTGTTGTTTCCACATTTTGAAGTAAAAAATTATTTTCCCTACAAATTTCTTGTAACGTTAATTTTTTTCTCGCAACGACTGTCAAGAATTTTCTATTGTAAAGTTATCCATCATATTATAGGCTAAACATGCAGATTGATAATATTTTAGGAATTTTTATTAACGTTTTGATATTATCACTAACTGACAATGCTGTGAGAAGCTGAGATGATCATCTGTCTTGTTTCGTGACGACCACTATTGTGTTTTAATACATCCCATTAGAAAGAAAGTAACAGAAGAGATTATTAATGGTGTTTTTCAAAGAACTGTTATGTGATTCTCTCAAAATGAACTCTCCCTTAATTTTGAGAAAACACGTTATATTTAGTTCTGGACAACAGATAGAGTCATACCAATAATTGAAGAATCACGTGCACAGGAGTCAGTAAGCAGGATAGAATGCCCCAAATTTTTGGGTAACCTTATTGATGAAAACCTGAAGTGGAAGTAAAATATTACTAAGGGGCTCCTACCATTAAGTTTACCTAGTTTTGCCCGCCCGATTAGCCGGTCGGTCTAACGCACAGCTTTCCGGACTGGGAAGGAGGCCTGGTCCCCGGCACGAATCCGTCCTGAGGACTTGTGTCGAGGTCCGGTGAACCGGCCAGTCTGTGGATGGTTTTTAGGCGGTTTTCCATCTGCCTCGGCAAATGCGGGCTGGTTCCCCTTATTCCGCCTCAGCTACACTATGTCGGCGATTGCTGCGCAAACAAGTTCTCCACGTACGCGTACACCACCATTACTCTACCACGCAGACATAGGGGTTACATTCGTCTGGTGTGAGACGTTCCATGCAGGGTCCACCGGCGGCCGAACCGCACAATAACCCTGGGTTCGGTGTGGGGCGGCGGAGAGGTGAAGTGGACTGGGGTAGTCGTCGTGGGGTTGTGGACCACTGCGTCTGCGGCGGGCACCTAGCCTATCCGTCGTTTCTAGGTCCCAGGTTAACATACAATACAATAAAATACAATTACCTAGTTTTGCTCTACGTATAATTGGTTGTCTTGCAAGCAAATGAATCAACCTCGTGACATATTTTGCATATTGCCACTCAATAACGTCTTATCGAATAATTTTCTGGGGTAAATTATCGGTAGGAAAGAAAATATTGATGGCAAAACAGAGAGCGGTAAAAATTCACCCGCAGTCCTTACGTAGGTACCGCTTCAAGGAGTTAGGCATTTTTACTGCACCATCACAATACTCATATATTCGTTAGTTAAAGTGGTCATAAACAATCCATCACAATTTGAGAACAATAGTGATGTCCATATCCATAATTCTAGAGGAAAATATGACCTTTATTAGTCGTTGTTATAGCTGTCAGTGACTCAAAAATAGATCCATTGGCAAGAACAAAAAATTTTACACTTAACTCCTTTTATTCCGTGGGCGAAATTTTATTTAAAAACTGGTAGTTTGTAAAATAAACTAGTTATTAACTGTAGTTGTATGAGGAGAACTAAAAATAATATATTCATTAATTTTAACACTAATCATGTATACATATCCTGTGAGCTGATTCGTTCCACATCATTTCGATAAAAGATTGGTTTAAATGATAGCTGTAGCATGCAACCTGTGTAGTAGTTAGTAGTAGTATGTAGTAGCAGTTGTATTAGTAGCAGTAGTAAGTAGTTTTATTCATCCGTGGATCACTATGGACAACTTAAGATTAAGAAATCACAATTCATATAATTCATTGTATCTGTTGTAAATGACAAATTGAAACTACTATTTAAATTGCCAGTTTGTAGAAATGATATGCGACTTGTACCGTAGTTTTCAGAGCACTGCAGGCTGATTATCAGATGGAGGTCATACAGCAACATTATAGCTTGGATCAAGTGCAGCTGGGCGCTAAGTTCGTGATGCTGGAGGATGTAACGAAACAATTACGAAACGAAAGGATCGTCATGTTGTAGGACACAAGCATTACACTGCATCGTGATATCCACCACAAATTGACGAGTAGAGTAATTTGGGACATTCTATCGAATGGGTCGGTGGTAATTCAGCTAAAAAATCATAGGAAACCTACTGTTTGTAACAAGTGGAAAGACAGACCGATAAATAATTCCTACACAGTGAACGCAATATTATCCTTCCCTAAAAAGAGTAATTGAACGCATCTCTGGCTCTCAAGCAAAGCCTGTAGAACTTCTGCATCTACATTTATACTCTGAAAAAAAACTATGAAGTGCGTGGCAGTGGGTAAGTCCCACTGTACCAATTAAACAGCTCTCTGCCTTTCCATTCACATACGGATCGCGAGAAGAATTTATGCTTAAATTATTCGGCGTGCGTTAATCTTCTCTTCATGATCCCCGTGGGAGCGGTAGCACGGGGCTGTAATGAATCCCTAGATTCATCACGTGAAATTGGTTCTACAAACTTCCTAAGTAGGTTTTCATGGGATAGTTTGCGTCTGTCTTTACGCGTTCAGAATCTTCGTGACACTCTTGCACAGGTCGAACAAACCTGTGACCATTCGTACTGCGTTCGTTGTATTCGTTCAGTATCCCCTGTTCGTACTACTTGGTGTGGAACCCCCATTCGAGGATGGGTTTCGTATGCAGTCTCCTATGCACACTGATTGCATTTCCCCGGTATTCTACCAATGAATGGAGCTCTCCCGTCTGCTTTACCTACGACTGACAATATGTAATCGTTCCACTTCATATCGCTACATCACGTTGCGCCCACATGAGTTGACCGAGCAAAATATGACTTACTGATATTACAGCCGTAGGATACTACGATTTTCCGTTTTGTGAAGTCCACAATTTTTCATTTCTGAACATTTAAAGCACTATGCTGAATTCTGATCAAGATCTAATTGAATATTTGCTCAGCTTCTTTCAAATAGTACTTAATTATAGATAACTGCATCGTCTAAGAAAACTCTGGAGTCACTTTTAATATTATACGCAAGGTCATTAATATAAAACGTGAACAGCAAGGAACCCAACACACTTCCCTGGGGCATATCTGAAGTCGCTTCTACATCATCCGATGGCTCTCCATCCACCACAACTTCCTGCACCCTGCTAACAAAAATCCAAATTCCAGTCACAAATTTCGCTTGATAACCGGTACAACTGTGTTGGCACGATAGAACAGGAACAAGGGGCGACCTTTTCTTTGGAATATATTAACGAATTCGTTAGTGCTAAGTAAGTTACTGACGAAATCACTTACAAAATACAGGAAGTTGAAAACCGTATTAAAGATGAAAAATTGGTTGACATAACAAATACTGGGACAACTGAAGAATGCGGTACAACCCGTCGGCTTTGACCAATGACGTCATAGTTTACTCATAGATATTAATGTCTTTATTTCCGAGCCATAGACAATAAATCGGTTATCTTCTGTGGTGTAGCGTCATTATTGCAAATTAAAATAAATGAACGTGTTTTTAAAAAAACAGAGCTAGACACTGTGTACGATTTTTTTTGTACTGTATTAAATCATTTGATCGTTCTAGTACATTCGGTACTTGATTTCAGTCTTAGTGAGATTGAGATATTTTGGAAGAATAGTTTTTCATTCTGCACAATTTTTATTTTTTGATTTTTGTTTGTAGGTATGGATGTATATGTTCCTGTGAATATGGAAGACTTAAAGCAACTACAGTACCGAATGCAAACTTTACAGTTGTCGCTTGTTTTCGCCTTCACTAACACTACTGTTACTACGATATTTTTCAGTCGACACTAGTACTATCGAAGGCGAAAGACAGGCATACGAAAAGTTTGTATTCCGTACTTCAGTCGATCTGTATAGATCAACTGAAGAATAGGATACTTGTACTAGCAGAGACGAAAAAAGCGATATACGTAACATTGGTATCATGTACCTCAGTTGAACTACGAAGATAGTATTTTGTTCTTCAGTTGACCTGTAGAGCTGAACTGAAGTAAAGGACACAAATCTTACGTATGTCGCTATTTTTCGTCTTCGCTGGCATTGATACCCTATTCTTCAGTTGACGTATATAGGTCAACTGAAGTATGTGATACAAATTTTACGTATGTCGGTATTTTCGCTTTCGCTAGTACTAGTATCGACTGACGAATAGGATGCTAGTAGTAGCGGAGGTGAAGAAAGCAACCTACAAAGGTCAACTGAAGAATTTAACGACATACTTTAAATTTGGATCCCATACTGCAGCTACCCTATAAATATCAGCTGAAGTTCGGGATACAACTCATATACGTCAGCTCAGGTACCCCATGCTAACGTGATATATGTCTACCATCTGTTTTGTCTGTCCTGCAGTCTTTTGTTTGTCAACATTCGTCTTAGCTGTTAAATCTGTTCAATACGTAATCTGTGGTAACTTCTACGTCATTGGTCAAAGCTGACGGGTTGTATCCCATTCTTCAGTAATTCCCAAACATCTACGACATTAGGAAAGAAACAGACACCCCTTTCTTTAGTCGTGTAAGTCTTGCCAGAAACGGCTCCGGCATTCACGAAGATCGTGTCACGTCTGAGTGCCACAAACAGAATCCTTGTGGGAGCCGCTCAGTTCTTCAGTATGATTGATACGTGCTGCTAGCTACCAAAACAAAACAAGCTACGGGTACTATAAGAGAATGTCTTTACCGAGCAAATGGAGACAGGGCGAGATCCGTCAAGACATCAACGAGCTTCAGTTTCACGATGCTTTCGTGGAAAGAAATGTTCTCTCAAGCAGTTCGAACTGTAAGCGAAACTTCTGTAAACGTCGACAATGGATGACTGGTGCGTTGCCACGCAACTGCTTCCCCTCTGGACGTGTCCTACTGCACAGTCAAATTTTCGCACGTAAACTGTCTGCATACACGCGTAAGATCCTAGGAGTCTACATCTGCATTCAAACTCTGCAAACCACAGTGAAATGCATGGTAGAGAGTACTTCTGTTTTAGCTTGTATTAAGGTTCGTGTTACAATAACGTGTGAGCCGCCAGAAGAACTGCTGTTTGAATGCATTTGTGTCCGTTGTAATTAAAATAATCTTGCCTTTACAGTCCCCAAAGGAGCCATACGCAGGTGGTTGTACTGTGTTCCTAGATTCTTCTTTTAAGACAGTTTCTGGAAGCTTTGTAAGTAGGGTTCTGTGGGACTGCTGACGTCAGCAGTTTGAGTTTATCACCCTCTAAGTCATTCTCCCGTGTGTCGAACAATCCGTTGGTCATTCGTGCTGTTCTTCTTTGCATACGTTCAGTATCTCATGGTAGTCCTGCCTGCTATGTGTCTCTAACACTTGAACAATATTGTAGGACCGGTCGCACGCATGTGTATAAATGTAGATGTAGATGTCTTGCGAGCAATGTGCTTTGCATTTTCCGACTAGCCTACCAACAGAGCGAAACTCAGTCTTTCTTACGGCATACGTAGTTATTTCATTTCACATACCTAAAACCAGTTACACCAAGCTATTTGTATGGGTTGAGTGAGTCCAGCTATAACTCACTGATATTGTATTCACTTAGCGTTTAGAAAAGCGCACAATTTAATTTTTACAAACATTTAAAGCAAGCAAGCAAGCAGTGGTAACAGTACGAGTAGTAGGAGGTAGTTGCATTAGTTTGAAATTTCTAAAGATCTGATTGAATACTTGAATCGTAAATTTGCAAAATGACCTAGGTTCCTGGAGATACATTTTCAGAAGCAACAAAAAACTGTTTATTATCTTACGGAAGAGAGTATTGCACTATATTATTGTATGGCATGAAGTAAATTACGTAAAACTGTCATTAAAAATTACCTTTTACTCTCATCACGTTTAAATTTTGTTCCAAAAACTCAGCACTTATCCCGTTTTTCAAATTGACCTCAGTTATAGTTTTTATCTAATAAATACATTGTTAAAAGAAAAGAAAAAAATCCTTGACGTCTACATTTATGTGCTGCTCCATGACTCTGCTGTCAATATCTTTATTCTTAGCTTGTGTGTAACTTCTGTGTTTTTTTTTATAGTAAATGTGTTGGTTTTTCCGTATCCAGGGTGTAATTACAAAGCTAATAAAATGTTTTCTTGCCTTTAAATAATATTTTTCATCAGGTTATGGGCCAGTACACGTGTAAAGGCAAACAACACAGTTTAATTAAAACAATATTTGAAATGAGCGTATGTCTGTAAAGAAACATGACTGCTAGCGGCGATTATAAGGTCAGCATTGATAAGCTTGAAGGACCTGACGACTGGGCGAAATGGAAATGGCATATTTCTATGGTGCTACATTCATATGGACAAGAAGATATTATTAACGGTACACGTGAACGTGTAGAGTTGCCGCAAGATGCGACAAGTGAACAAAAAGAAGCGTATGTGGAATGGCTCAAAGACGACGCAAAGGCAGCAAGTCTTATAGCAAGTGCGCTAAGTAAACCTGTTGCAGAACTCGTCTTAACGTGCAAGAATGCTAAAGAAATCTGGGACAAATTACGCGCCCGATTTGAACGTAGCAGTACTCAGCGTTTGAATATGTTGATTGAAACATTTTTCCGTGTTAAACGTGATGAATCGGAAGATATTAGTGCGCATGTGGCCAAACTGCAAAAGTTCTTTGTGGACCTGAACGATGAATTAGCAAAACATGAAGAAAATACGCTATCTGAAAGAATCTTAAATGGTCGAATTTTGTCTACACTGGGAAAAGACTACGAAAATTTTAAGGATCTCTGGGATACGATACCGACAGAAAAGCAAAGCTTGAATTTATTGATTGAAAAGCTCTGTACTATTGAACTGCGTGAACAAGACGTTAATGGAAGTGCAGCTTTTGTCGTTTCTAAAACAAGAAAACGGCAAACAAGTAATCAGCAAGTAAAGATGACGAAGTCACAATTAAAACAGAAGTTTCCGTGTAATAAATGCAAACAATTAGGTCACTGGGCAGCAGAGTGTCCACAGAACACTCGAGACAGCAATAAAAGAAAAGAGAAGAAGCGAGACAGTGAACACGCTGCATTTACTTCATACGCTATGGGTGTGTGCACCAGTAATCACAGTGACCCAAATAAATGGTATTGCGACAGTGGCGCTACAAATCATATCACTCCCAACAAACAGTATTTTGTTTCGTATAGTGAATTTGATGTTCCTCAAGTAATTTCATTGGGAAAACAAGATGTCAAAATGTGTGCGTACGGTCAAGAAACAGTTTACATCCAAATCCTACGAAACAATAAATGGTACAATGCTAGAATGGACAATGTTTTGTACGTCTCTGATGCAAGTGCTAATCTGTTCTCTGTGAGAGCCACTGCCTGCAGAGGCTACAGTACTAATTTTAGTTATAATAATGTCTGTGTTCGAAAACAAGTCAGTGGCAATATTGTTATGACAGGTTATGTGAAAAATGGACTTTATGTGTTGAACATGCGTGTTGTTAGAAATGCAAAAATGAATCGTATGAGCTTGATGACTTCATCCGAAACATTGCAAGTGTACCATGAAAGGTTTGGTCATCAGAATAAACAACATGTGAAGAATATTTTAAAAGGAATGAACATTAATGTGGAAGATGCCAAGAGTGAATTTTGTGACGGCTGTGCGGTTGGAAAGATGCATAGGCTGCCATTCAAAACACGAACAATACGCGCTACCAGTACTGGTGAATTAATCCACGTGGATGTAAATGGACCAATGAGCACGAAATCTTTTGGAGGCAAGCATTATTATGTATGTTTCAAAGACGATTTTAGTAAATTTCGTCGAATTTTCTTTTTAAGACATAAAAGTGAAGTGTGTACTGTGCTTAAGCAGTTTTTAAATGAAGCACGAAATAATGGACATGTTGTCAAACAATTTAGATGTGATGGTGGCAAAGAATTTAACAATAAGAATGTCAGTGAACTGCTTGCAGACAGGCGAATAGAGCTACTGATTCCTCCTCCTTACAGTCCTGAACAAAATGGTGTGGCTGAACGGGAAAATAGGACCATTGTTGAAGCTGCCCGGTCAATGCTAAATCCGAGTAAATTACCTAAAGGGTTGTGGGCAGAGGCATGTAACACAGCAGTCTACCTAATAAATCGTACTGGAAAATCTTCAGTTGAAAATAAAACCCCTTATGACCTATGGTTTAATCGACTAGTAGGACGACTTGATCATCTCATAATTTTTGGCACAGGCTGCTATGTTCACATTAACAAACAATTCCGTTCCAAGTTTGATGATAAGGCAGTTTTTGGACGACTTGTTGGATATGTTAATGACAAAGATGGGTTCAGAGTTTGGATTCCATCTAAAAGAAAAGTGGTGTTGAGTCACGATGTAAAATTTAAGCCAGAAATTGTTTGTGATTTACATAGTGATCATGTTGAATTTGAAGTCCCTCGGGAAGAATTTAATGATCCGAATTCATCTAAAGATGACCAATGTAAATCTCCTAGGCTGTACACTTCTGGAGGAAGCCAAACTCAAGAAAAAATGGCACTCTCGATTCTAGAGAAAGTCAAGAGTCGAGTGAATCTGAAGAAAATAAAAAATTAACAGAATTTCTAAAAGCAGAAGCTGCTGAATCTTCTAATGAAGAGAAACAGAAGAATAAAAGACAACGAAGAAAGCCAACCTGGATGGAAAGTGGTGAATTTTGTATGGCAACAAAAGTTGATGCACTTGGATACAAAGATCCAAACTGTTTTTCAGAAATATTGCAGTCAAACGAGAAGGAAGAATGGATGCAAGCTATTAGTGAAGAACTTCAATCACTTAAGGAAAACAATACCTGGGTGCTGGTTGACCGTCCGAAGAATGCCAAAGTATTGCAAAACCGCTTGGTTCTACGGCGAAAGGTCGCAGTCAATGGAGGTACTCGCTTTAAAGCCAGATTGGTTGCAAAAGGCTGTATTCAGAAAGAAGGAATTGATTATGACGACGCCTTTAGCCCTGGGGCACGTTATGACACCATACGAATTCTGTTGGCTCTAGCTGCTTCAAAGAAAATGCTGCTAGAACAATTCGATGTAAAGACAGCTTTTTTGAATGGAATACTTGAAGATTAAGTATATATGGAACAACCAGAAGGTTTCGAAGATGGTACAGGCCGAGTATGTTTCTTAAAAAAAGGTCTTTATGGGTTGAAGCAAGCACCAAGTTGCTGGAACAAACGTTTTGTTGAGTTCATGAAGAAAGCTGGTTTTTCGAACAGTGATGCAGACCCATGCCTATTTTATCGTAGACAAAATGGAAATAGCCTTTATGTGGCAGTCTACGTTGATGATGGCCTGATTGTCGGCAGTAGTAAGAAAGAAATTGCTGTTTTTATGGATGTTTTACAACATGAATTCGAAATAACAACTGGCAGTCTTGACAATTTTCTTGGCATAAAAATAAAGCAATATGAAGATGGAGCAATAATGATAAGTCAAGAGAAATACACAGAAGAAATTCTGCAAAGATTTCGAATGGCAAAATGCAATACAATCTCAACTCCTATTGGACGTGAGGACAATAATCAAAACGAAGAAGTTTCGTCATCTGTACCCTACCGTGAAGCAATTGGTTGTCTCATGTACCTTTCAACAGTAACTCGTCCAGACGTCACTTTTGCAGTCAATAAAGCTGCTCGAGCTATGGAGAAACCAACCACTGAAGACTGGAATAGAGTAAAGCGCATTTTCCGGTATTTGAAAGGGACCTTAAATTTTGGAATCGTATATAATAAAAAAGAAGAGTTAAAGATTTACGCTGATGCAGATTTCGCAGGTGATAACCGGACAAGGCGCTCAACAACTGGAATTCTTGCAAAGTACTCAGGTGGTGCAGTGTCATGGACAAGTCAGTTGCAGAAAGTAGTGGCCACATCCACAACCGAGGTGGAAATAATTGCAGCTAGTGAAGGAGCAAAAGAGTTAGTTTGATTACGTCGTCTGCTATCAGAATTAGTGGAAATGTCGGGGCAGCCTCCAGTTCTTTACATTGACAATGCTAGTGCATTGAAGTTGGCAAAAAATCCAGAATATCATCGACGTTCTAAACATATAGAGGTCCGACATTTCTATGTTCGTGAAAGATATCTGAACGGTGAGATTTTCTTGGAACACATTGATGGACACAACCAGTTGGCAGATATTTTGACGAAACCTCTTGAACGAGTTCGATTTAATTTTCTATGTTCAGAAATTGGCATGCAAGAGACAAAGCAATAATTTCATGATTTTTTTCTTTTGGAAGAAGTGTTAAAAGAAAAGAAAAACTTCCTTGACGTCTATATTTATGTGCTGCTCCATGAATCTGCTGTCAATATCTTTATTCTTGGCTTGTGTGTAACTTCTGTGTTTTTTTTCTTATAGTAAATGTGTTGGTTTTTCCGTATCCAGGGTGTAATTACAAAGCTAATAAAATGTTTTCTTGCCTTTAAATAATATTTTTCATCATACAGAATACATATTTTGTTTACTAAAAAACACATTCTGAATTTACACCAGCAAATCATCGGGAGAAGTGAACACACTTTCCGAAATGAAATTGCAATTTTACCTATTTATCATTGTTTCCCAAACTGAAATTTTTTAGTTAAAATGCTTTGGATTCATCTTAGTCCGCAACGGACTTGATCATTTTGTGTATATCTTTTAATTTTGTTTCCGATGGTTAGACACACACCGTTTGGATAAGCACGATTCGAAGTACTAGGATATCTGGATACGTTGCCCCATGGATGAATGAATGTTGAATTATTCCGCTTATGTAGGGTTTTCCACAACTATTCCAGTGTGTTCCTCAGAAAAGCAACGTTCTACAAAAATTGGAATTTTGAACGACATTTTTTTATGTCCAGCAATGTCCTTAACAGAAGTCTCATAGAACCGTCATTTCTTTTGTAATAATTTGGCCACCTGGCTATAGTAACAGTAAAATTTCCTTAGGTACTAGAGCTAAATAATTGTGTGTTCACTCAAGAGCCCCATTATGCAGAATCTTTCCATATGCTACAGTCTTCTTTTCACTACTATAGAGCACTCATATGAAGGTAGAAAGGAGTGTCCTCTGACATGGAAAAAAAGTCTGACGTTCAAAAGACGCCTCTGTGCATTTATAGCCGTTAAGAACCTGATAAGAGTGTGGTTCTTGTTCTGGACCGGACAGCCATCACAAAACAACCAGAGTTATTTAACCCTTGATGAAACACAGGAAGAGGGGGAAAACTGCATACCTCATTTGCACTTTTTAAGATTATCTATGGGTAGTCAGAAAAGGATACTGAATCAGTTTTGATGTTATGCACAGATAATAATAGGTATCTTGTACTGGTATCTCAAGCACACATTTGGCATATATTCAAACGTTACAGTAAGAAAATCCTCTCTCTCAGTGCATAACTTAGCTGCATCTTCCAGTGTTTTGTAGAACTTTTTGCTGTGGACTTTGTGAACTAGGAACTTTGCTGCAGTTATACGTTTCTTTTTTTTTTTCGTCAACTCCAGTACATACAGCACTGCTATTACACACCATTTTCATTCTGAGCTTTTCATAGCGCAGGTCTACCTCACAGACAAAAGTAATATAGGCATTTTACCAACTTAAAGCCGTATATGGATTTTTTAAGCAAAACAAATTAAGTCCTGAACTAAGGCTGTTTTGCCAGCAAACGCTAATATTTTGTTACTGGAAATAATATATAGAAAATGCGGAATAAACTAACTTTGGTACTAAAGGATACGACTTCAGCAACTGAACGTTGCTATACCCATAACTCAAAAACATAAAAATGTGGACTTCAGTCATTTTGTAATTTAACCGTTCATTTGTGCAGTTTTTTTCAAACAGTACTTTATTATGGATAAATGCATCATCTGCAAAAGGTTTGTGGCTATTATTGTCAGCCATTTTTCAACGACAAAGTTGTGAGAGGCTAGGACACAGTATTATTGGTTACGGCTGATAGGAAGTGTATAAATAAGGATGTATTTCGAGATTGGAAATGTGTGTGTGTTTTTAGATATAGTCATCACGGTATACGGAAGTTGAAATGTGGCTTAGGAGGGTACCTAGGTTGGTTACTAGGAGGTATGAATTTTAATGCTGGTTCTGGGCATTCTGGTTAGTTTAATTGGTTCGAGGACACACTAGAAAGAGAATAAAATGTGTGTAATGGGTTAATAAGTATAAGAGGCGAACCGGGGAAGGCAGGAAGATATGGAAGCGAGGCGAACTCGTTATCTTTCTGCATATTCAAAGAATTCTATAACCCAAGAAAGCCGAAGAGCAAGGCAACTTTGATATAAACTAAGATGGGACGAACGTGGAATTTATATGTAACCGTATTGGTAGAAGACTGTAGATTCTAAGTATGGCTTGCCAGTAATTTTAGTACTTCTAATCAGTTTCGGGTTTTGTGTTGCATAATGAAGAGTGTTTCTGATTTTATCTGCGAGTCATCGTCATTTCATTTCATCCCTTCGATTAAATAGTGCTCCAGAGCTCCAATACTCGTAACTGCTGGAAGTCGCGATCTGTGCACGTGATTAGAAAATTACCTGTATAGAAAAGTACAAAAGCTTTACGAATGTGAGTTGAAACAAGGAGTTCAGCAGACGAAAAGCTTTGTTGGTTCACATTTATTTAACTAAATGTGTCTCATAAGTTTTTATCACCAAGTGATAAAGGAGTACAAAGCGCTAAGTGTAAATACACTATATATATGAATCACAGAAACGTATTTTATTATCCTGTAATGAATTTCATAAGAATAACATTACAGAATGTGATGTACTCTGTGCTGTGGAGACTCTCACGTTGTAAAGCAAACCAAAATCATTCCTATTGATACGTGGCAAATTTGTGCTGCACTGTATGAACCGTGCGTATGAATATAAGTAAAATACTGCTGTCTTCGAAGCTAGAGTGTGATACTGGACATCCCCCACCTCCCTCACACACACACACACACACACACACACACACACAAACTCCCCTCCCGAAATCTTAGTTCTGATGCGCAGCCCGAGGTCTAGGATAGGTTGAAAGATGATAATTTGGTTGAAAATTGGTGAAGCTAGCGAATGTAATTGCCAAATAAAAGATGTCTTAAGAGACTGAGCTATAGCGTAGTCTAATGTTTACCTTTGTGTCATATTTCAACACACTTAACGCACTTTCCATCATAAAAAATAAAGTTGCAAGTAAATTCAGGAAATGTATGTTAGCTAATCAACGAGGCTTCGACGAGTATTTTGATGCGTGTTATACACGTATATCGATATAAACCACGGAAAATGTAAGCGCGGGGTGCACAAAGTAACTGAAATCATTTCCGAGATAAAAGAACAGTCAAGTTGCTTACGAAAAAGCAATAATTGGTAGACGTAAATCTAAAGTATCAATCTTCACAAATTATCGAACATAATAAACTGTTTGGACTATAATAAGTTAACAACTGTATCCAATAGCTTATAAAAAAATAATAACAAATTTGTCTACAATTGTTATGTAATTTCACCTGAAGATACATTTAGGAATAAAAACTTGAAAAGAATAAATATATCCTTGAAAAGAATAAATATATCTGGTGCACCCCTGTATATAAAATTCATTTCCACAAGAAACGGTGGCAAAAGCACAGTACATTATGAAAGATGCTACTGAGGCGAAAACGGAGCAAAAACTCTCGGAAACCAAGGTACACTTTTTGACAAAAATCACAATAATAACCACTTCACCACACTACACTTCACCTGTGACGGCCTTTACTGTAAGTAACATTTCCGACATCGGTAATACGAATCGCGTCTTACAACGTTAATACATCGGCGATATGAAATTTATTGTGAAAGCCGCCACACCTCACTGAACATAGAGAAGGAAGAATAGTCAGGAACTAAATACAGTTATTCATATATGACCAAACGATACCTAATTCTAAATGGCCCTCGCACAAATAAACCTCTAGCAAGAAGACAATGATCGCAATTTCAAGGCGTGTCATGCGAATGTTAGACTTTAATTACATCTTTGCTATTGCTTTCAGACGACAAGTACCATTATGAAAGCTGCAGAATGTGGCAAGCACGTGCGGTACCAGTATAACGGAAATAATATTACTTGCATAAATCATACCTCGAGGATACAAGTCCGCCACGGCGTGTGTCGGGGCGAAACCGTATTTTCCGTCGAGAAGACATTCCGTTGAGCACTCGTAGATGCGAGTGATTTTACTTCTTTACTAAAATTTTATGGCATTTTGAGGTCCAAATATACGTTGCTAAGCAACCGTCGTGTTCCGAAATGACGTGGGCCCTGAGAACGAAAATAAGAAGTACCGCATCACTCTCAGCCGGATGACGACAACTATTAGACTGTAGATATGAATCAGTGTGAGTTGATTTCCTATAAACGACATGTTACAATGTAGCCTCAGTTTTTATCACGATCAACACATCAAGGAACGGACGACAGCTATCATTTCCTAGACCCATCGTGAAGCGAATATTCTGTAGACTGAACTCAGGCGTCGTAAATAGCCGTTTAAACTCTCATCTTCATGAGGATAAACAACAAACGTATCGTCTACATATCTGAAAAACACACTGCTTTCGACTTCGTCGTCTCCAACCCACGTTCATCGAAACGTTCCATGAACAAATTAGCTGTAATACGACGCCCAAGGGTTTACCAGCCGCTGATTTTGTAATTCTGTCGAATGAAGTGTTTTCAAAACTACCCACTGTTGTTGCCAAAGAGATTAGGAGAGAAGAATGTCATCGGTTGACTGGGACAGGTTCGTCGAAGAGCAATACAGTGAAGAGCTAAAGTAACTGGTACACCTGCTTAATAACTTGTAGGGCCCCGCGAGCATGCAGAAGAACCGCGAAACGACGTGGAATGGAGTCGACTAATAGCTGAAGTACTGCTGGAGGGAACTGACACCATGACTCCTGTAGGGCTATCCATAAATTCGTAAGAGTACGAAGAGGTGGAGATCGCGTCTGAGCAACACGTTGCAAGGCATCCCAGATATTCTCAATAATGTTTGTGCGAGCGGGACTCTTCCTCCCGTGGTGGCACATTGGAGTGTGAATGTGTAGTGCGAGAGGAATTACTGTCCTCCCCTTGTTTCCACTCACAATAACTACACGGAACAAGTTGTCTGGTATAAAGTGTTTATTACATTAGACTTTACAACTTGCACAGGCAGCGCACCAACTGCGGCTCCTGGCTTAGCTGGAAGACATACACGCCCGTCCGCTACGGGGTCACGCAGCAACCTACTCGGCCGTTACGACGGCTAATCCTACCTGCGCGCACAAAGGACCTGGGAGATCCACTTCTGCACGTAGGTTGCAAATTCTTCCGACAGGGAGCCGACTGTACTGGACAGTCTGACCTGCCCAGTTTGAAGCTGCCACTAGATGGCAGTTGGAGTGAGCAGCAGAGTCCAAACATACTCCCACTCTAAAATGAGTTTTCTCATTTTACAAATAACCAAAATTTTAACAAACAAAAAAACCAAAACAAATAAACAATAAAAATATAACTAGACACAATATCAATGCACATAAAACATGAATACACTAACATTTGGGATGCCCACATCACCAAAACACCACTGTCACGCTGCATGTGAAACACGATGGGTACTAACATGCAGGACACAAAACAATAGTTTTAATATTATACTGCATAAAAACATGAAATCAATACTAACAGCAGTTAGTCCACAAGAAACATCCACAGCTTCCCAAGCTGATTTTATGAATTATGAGGTTATTCCAGTAAATGGTAATTTGGCAGTGGCTCTGTATCATATACCACTACACAGATCTGAGGGAACACTTAACTGATTCACTGCTTAGGTAGGGGACACAATTTTGCTATAGGCCTCTTAATCTGCCCATTAGCAGTTTTTACCACTACCACACGCACACACTTATCACGACCGGGAAACAGCTGGTCAATGACACCCAGCCTCCACACCAAGGGAGGCAAATTACCCTCCTTGACCAGCATATGATCGCCGATCTGGGGTTGCCGTGCTCCTTCCGATGCCCATTTTTTGCGTTGCTACAGATCATGTATGTATTCTGGGAACCACCTCTTCGAAAAGGACTGATGCAGCTGCTGCACAAGTTGCCATCTGTGCAACCTGTTGGCGGGAACCTCAAGGACAGAGGGTTCAGGATGAGCACAGAGGGGAAGGGGCTGTCCGGTTAGGGAATGACCAGGAGTGAGAGCAGCAGGAGAATCTAGGCCATCAGAGAGAAGACACAACGGCCTTGAATTCAAGCATGCTTCTATCTGAATTAACACAGTAGTCAGTTCTTCAAATGTCAGCACTGCATTGCCGATGACACGTTTGAGATGCGACTTCGTGCATTTGATTCCTGCCTCTCAGAGTCCACCAAAGTGAGGGGCATGAGGTGGAGTGAACCTCCAACTGATTCCCTCTGAGGTCGAAAAATTCACCACACCTTCAACAGTAACATCATTAGAGAGAAAATGTTTAAGCTCATTGTCTGCACCTACAAATGTTGTGCCATTGTCACTGTACATGTGAGAAGGTTTCCCTATTCTTGCAATGAATCTCCTGAGGGTGGCCAAAAATGAACTTGTTACCAAGTCACTAACTAATACTAAGTGGATGGCCTTGGTTGCCATGCAAATGAATAAAACTATATAAGCCTTGGTGGTAACTTTACTCCGCCTTCCACCATGCTTTATAGCAATAGGGCCTGCATAATCTACTCCACAGTGCTGGAGTGGATGAGACTGGTTTACTGTAGCTGCAGGTAACTGACCGATGAGTTGAACTGCTGTCTTGGACTTAAGCCTAAAGCATTTTAAACATTTTCTGATAACTCCCTTGACTGTGTTACGCCCATTGGGGATCCAAAACCTCCTACGCAACATAGCCAACAAAAGTTCTCACCCAGCGTGCAACAGATTTTCATGTTCATCTATTATGAGAATTTTTGTCAAATGATGCTTAGGCGGTACGATAATAGGATGGCGCTCATCATATAGTACACCAGCATTCATTAACCTCCCTGCCACTCGTAAAATACCTTTGGCATCAACAAACGGGTGCAAATCCCTTAATTTGCTATTATGCGGAATAGGGCAGCTGGCCTTCAACAAAGCGATCTCATTACCATATTCACTATGTTGAGCTGCGCCAAATGCCCTTTTGATAGCGTTGTGGCATTCCTGTGGAGTGAGTGGCCCAGTTATCCTGTCTGATTTCTGAAGCCTAGTGTTATTAGCAAACCTCAGTGCATAGGCCAAAATTCTGTAAGTTTTTTTGAATGATGAATACTTACACAGCAGTTCATCATCAAGATTAATGACCAACACCAAGGATACTTGTGTACACCTTCTCTCAGGCACATCTTCTACACTAAGTGGAGTGCAAGTGTTGCAGTCGAGGTCGCAAGTGGATACCCTTGACGGGCCAGACCACCACTGAACAAGTGAACTGAAGGCAACTGGATTAATACCACGTGATAAGTGGTCAGCAGGATTATCCTCTGATTTGACATGTCTCCAGTTGGCAACTGAACTCAGTTCCTGGATTTCAGAGACTCTGTTAGCAACAAAGGTTTTCCAGTGACAAGGACTATGCTGCAGCCAACAGAGAACTATTGTGGAGTCTGTCCAAAAATGAATGTCGCCACTATCTATGATGCCTAAGGCATTGGACACCTTGTGAATGAGTCGGGCAAGAAGCAGCGCACCACATAATTCCAGTCATGGAAGAGACTGTTGTTTTACAGGGGCAACCCGAGATTTGGCTGCAGCCAATGAGACTAACACACTGTTATTGGGAAGAAAATATCTGACGTATACACATGCACCATAGGCCAACTATGAAGCGTCACAAAACCCATGAATTTCTAATTTAACATGCTGGGGGCAAGGAATGATCTTCCTATTAATGAAAATACCATTTAGGGAAGGCAGTTGCACACAAACAGCATTCCATTCATCAGTGAGGTTGGATGGAAGAATTTCATCCCAATCAAGGCTTAGTTGCCACAAGCGCTGCAAGAACAATTTACATCTTATGACTGCTGGACCTAAAAGCCGCAGTGGGTCATAGATTGATGCTACTGTAGACAGGACACTGCGTTTGGTAACCTTTGAGAGCCGAAGACTCTTCAGCTGTACGTGGCACTGGAAAGTGTCTGAGCCATGGTGCCATAATATCCCTAACGTTTTTATAGCTTGTTCACCAGTAAGATGACAAGGCAAAGACGTTTCTCTGTCCTGCACAGGAATTTTTTCCATGACCTTGTGACTATTGGAACACAATTTTCTCAGTGGAAACCCCCCAGAAGCGAGTAGTCGAGTCAGCTGGATTTGAAGTTCCTGAGCTTCAGCTTCCGTATCTGAGCCACCTAAGAACTCATCCACATAAAAGCAAGACATAAAGGCTTGCGATGCCATTGGAAACCTGTTTTGATTCTCCAAAGCCAACTGTTGAAGACATCTGGTAGCAAGAAAGGCAGCAGGAGCGTTTCCATAAGTGAGTGTACACAGTCTATATTCTTGCATCGGTTCAGACGGTGATTCTCGCCACAGAATTCTCTGGAAGTTCCTATCATCAGGATGGAGCGACACTTGGCGATACATTTTTGCTATGTCAGCCGACAGAGCAACGTTAAAGGAGCGAAATTTTATAATAATGGAAAATAAATCTGGCTGGACAGTGGGACCAACCATCAAGATATCATTGAGAGATACTCCATTAGAAGTGGCAGCAGAGCCATCAAATACTACCCTCAACTTAGTAGTGGAGCTGCATTCTTTGAAGACAGCATGATGTGGAACGTAACACCTTGGATCAATAATATCTTGAGAATTAGAGATCTGCATGTGTCCCAGTTCGACATATTCATGCATGAATGCAGCATATTCCTTCTGCAGATTCGGTTGTCTTCTAAACCTCCTCTCAAGATGCGCCAGTCTCCGAGAGGCTTGTTGTCGTGATTCGCCTAAGGATTTACAGTCAGGTTTCACTGGTAGTCGAACCAAAAATCTCCCTTCTTCATCTCATGACGTGTGGCGCTGAAAGTGAGCCTCACATATTTTGTCCTGCTTACCCATCGTTTTCGTAGACAGTTCCTCTAACTCCCAAAACCTTTGCAGCTTGGCATCTAAATTGTCACCTCTAACAAAGCACGAGGTCACTGTAGAACGAGGTGTGTTGCATGCAGCTGAAGGCATCCTACCAGACAAAATCCAGCCAAATCTTGTTTTCACCAGCCTTTCCTTACAAACAACGTCAAAGAAAATCTCAGCACCAAGAATTAAATCTACTGTGGCAGGCTTGCTGAATTCTGGATCAGCGAGCGGAAGATTACATGGGACACTCCAGGACCTTGTGTCTATCTTGCTCGCTGGTAGGTTACTGGTGACATGATCTACGATAGCACAAGTGGTTCTGACATGAAAGTCGTTGACCCTAGACGACAGTTCAACATCACAAGTGTAAGACACTGAGGCTGCAAAGGCATTGTTTATACCCTTCACAGGAAACGAATGTTTACTTCGTTTCAGTTTTAATTTCTCTGCCATGCCCTTAGATATAAAGGATAGATGACTCGCACTATCTAGCAGAACTCTGCATACCTGCTGTCTACCCATGCTGTCCTTAATGTTGACAACAGCTGTTGCCAGCAAAACATTACAATGGATGTTTGCCTTTCCGTTCGTAGCTTGATGGGCCAAGGAATGGCCTCCTGGTTCACTATTCTGCCCATTCCTTGGTTCAGCAGGCTTGTGGAGTAGTATGTTGTGCCTTCCTTCACAGGTCTTACAAGGAGAAATCCTGCATTTAGTCGAGAAATGACCAGAGCAGATGCACAAAAAGCAAAGCTTATTTTTTATCACATATTCCCGCCGTTCATCGACATTTAGTGCTTGAAACCCTTTGCATTTAGTGATAGTATGAGGTTCACTACAAAAATTACATGATTCCTCAGCATCAGCATTAGCGAGAAGAGCCCTCCTCACATGTCTTGTTTGATTTAAATTATTGGCGTTTCCTTGCAAATCCCTTGAGATGTTATCCCTGAACCTGATCAGCTCAAGGGCCTGACATTTTGTTTCCAAAAAATCTATTAGTTGATTTAATGTGGTGAATGTTGACCCAGACATCTTTACCTCCCACTCATGACGATTCGTGGGTCGCATATTAGACAGAATCTCTTCCGAAAGAATAACTTCATGAAGTGGAACATCAGGTTTGAGAGCTTCTAAGGCCTTCAAATGGCTGCATACGTGATTAATTAGTTACCTATAATCGCTCGCTGCGCCATGGCCGACTGTAGGCAAGGCCAACAAAGCCTTAGGATGTATGGCTGCAATTATTTTTGGGTTATTATACCTCTGCGTAATAAGTCCCCAGGCTATCGCTAGATTTCCTGCTGTGACAGGTATATGTTTCAAAAGGTCTTTAGCTTCACCTCACAAAGACGAATTAAGGTAGTGAAGTTTTTGAGCATCATCAATATAATTGTTGTTCGTGATGAGACTCAAAAACGTATCCCTGTACGATGACCACTTAAGGTAGTCACCTTCAAAATTTGGCAAGTTAATGGAGGGTAGTTTCAAAGAACTGACACTGTCTGATGGATTCGAACCCAAAGGCTGCGGAAGCTGGGTGTACCTCTTCATTGAACCCTTGATAGTGGATTCAATAAAGTCCCACGAATCCTCGAATTCTGCCCTGTCCTTACTATGGTCTGCTGATTCGTCTTCAATTTCCAGCCGTGTTTGAGATGACTCAAAATCAGTCTGAATCCGAGTCAATCGACTTAATTTTGATTCCAACATTTCGATGCTTGCACTCTCTGCAGACTGCACAAAGCTCGCTAAACGCGCGAGAGCGGCCTTTGCTGCACCTCTCTGCTTGACTAATTTTGTTTTCTCTGAGGGCTTCATTTTAGGACCAGGAAGATGGTAGCAGGAAGCCAACAGTTGCACTTACCAGGCTGCAGCGGCAATACGAGGCAGTACGGACTGGAACGGCAGCGGCGTCTCAGGGCACTGGTAGCTGGCGTGGCAGGCGCTGCAGTCTCCGACGGCGCGAAGTTTCGGCGGGAGCAGGAGGTGACGTCACTGATGATGCTGACACCGACATGTTTCTGTGCCTCTCGCGTTTGAATTAGAGACACATTAAATGTTCACAAATATGTCCCCTATCGGCGTTGTTAAGGCTGTTATTGTCGAAGTCCCGAACAGGCCTTGGGACACTCGATAGCAGTCAACAACGAAACCGATAACGTGCGCAGCTGACACGTGGTTTTTTAGAAGTTCACAAATACCGGAAAAGTCCGCGCGGACGTAAACTCCGCGTGGTCACTGCATCCGGCCCGGAGCACCAAAAAATGTGCGCGCGGGACTCTTCCTCCCGTGGTGGCACATTGGAGTGTGAATGTGTAGTGCGAGAGGACTTACTGTCCTCCCCTTGTTTCCACTCACAATAACTAGACGGAACAAGTTGTCTGGTATAAAGTGTTTATTACATTAGACTTTACACCTTGCACAGGCAGCGCGCCAACTGCGGCTCCTGGCTTAGCTGGAAGACATACACACCCGTCCGCCACGGAGTCTCGCAGCAACCTGCTCGGCCGTTGCAACGGCTAATCCTACCTGCGCGCACAAAGGACCTGGGAGATCCACTTCTGCACGTAGGTTGCAAATTTTTCCGAAAGGGAGCAGACTATACTGGACAGTCTGACCTGCCCAGTTTGAAGCTGCCACTAGGTGGCAGTTGGAGTGAGTAGCAGAGGCCAAACAATGTTCATGACGGGGGAGTTTGATGGCCAGCGGAAGTGTTTAAACATAGAAGTGCGTTCCTGGAGCCATTCTGTAGCAATTCTGGGCGTGTGGGGTGTCGCGTTTTCCTGCTGGAATTGCCCATGTCCGTCAGAATGCGCAATGGACATGAATGGGTGCAGGTGAGCAGACAGGATACTTACATACGTGTCATCCGTCAGACGTTTTAGGAGTCCCATATTACTCCAGCTGTACACGCCCCACACCATTACAGAGCCTCCACCAGTCTGAACAGTCCCCTGCTGACATGCAGGGTTCATGGATTCCATGGACTCCATACCCGTACACGTCCATCCGCTCGATACAATTTGAAACGAGACTCGTCCGATCAGGCAACATGTTTCCAGTCAGCAACAGTCCAATATGGGTGTTGACGGGCTCAGACGAGGCGTAATGCTTTGCATCGAGTTGTCATTAAGGGTACAGGAGTGGGCCTTCGGCTCCGAATGGTTCGCATGCTGACACTTTTTTATGGGCCAGCACTGCAGCAGTTTGTGGAAGGGTTGCACAGCTGTGTCGTTGAACGATTCTCTTCAGTCGTCGTTGGACCCGCTCTCGCAGGATCTTTTTCCGCCCGCAGCGATGTCGGAGATTTGCTGTTTTACCGAATTCCTAATATTCATGGTACACTCGTGAAATGGTCATACGGCAAAATCTCCGCTTCATCGCTACCTCGGAGATGCTGTGTCCCATCGCTCGTTCTCCGACTATAACACCACGTTCAAACTGACTTAAATGTTGATAATCTGTGACTGAAGTAACCATAACCGATCTAACAACTGCGCCAGACACTTGTTGTCTTATATAGACGTTGCCGACAGCAGCGCCTTATTCCGCCCGTTTACATATCTCTGTATTTGAATGAGCATGCCCATACCAGTTTATTTGGCGCTTCAGTGCATACATACTTTTGGCGTTGGTAGTCAAGTTGAGCTGTTAACGTTAAATACACTCCTGGAAATGGAAAAAAGAACACATTGACACCGGTGTGTCAGACCCACCATACTTGCTCCGGACACTGCGAGAGGGCTGTACAAGCAATGATCACACGCACGGCACAGCGGACACACCAGGAACCGCGGTGTTGGCCGTCGAATGGCGCTAGCTGCGTAGCATTTGTGCACCGCCGCCGTCAGTGTCAGCCAGTTTGCCGTGGCATACGGAGCTCCATCGCAGTCTTTAACACTGGTAGCATGCCGCGACAGCGTGGACGTGAACCGTATGTGCAGTTGACGGACTTTGAGCGAGGGCGTATAGTGGGCATGCGGGAGGCCGGGTGGACGTACCGCCGAATTGCTCAACACGTGGGGCGTGAGGTCTCCACAGTACATCGATGTTGTCGCCAGTGGTCGGCGGAAGGTGCACGTGCCCGTCGACCTGGGACCGGACCGCAGCGACGCACGGATGCACGCCAAGACCGTAGGATCCTACGCAGTGCCGTAGGGGACCGCACCGCCACTTCCCAGCAAATTAGGGACACTGTTGCTCCTGGGGTATCGGCGAGGACCATTCGCAACCGTCTCCATGAAGCTGGGCTACGGTCCCGCACACCGTTAGGCCGTCTTCCGCTCACGCCCCAACATCGTGCAGCCCGCCTCCAGTGGTGTCGCGACAGGCGTGAATGGAGGGACGAATGGAGACGTGTCGTCTTCAGCGATGAGAGTCGCTTCTGCCTTGGTGCCAATGATGGTCGTATGCGTGTTTGGCGCCGTGCAGGTGAGCGCCACAATCAGGACTGCATACGACCGAGGCACACAGGGCCAACACCCGGCATCATGGTGTGGGGAGCGATCTCCTACACTGGCCGTACACCACTGGTGATCGTCGAGGGGACACTGAATAGTGCACGGTACATCCAAACCGTCATCGAACCCATCGTTCTACCATTCCTAGACCGGCAAGGGAACTTGCTGTTCCAACAGGACAATGCACGTCCGCATGTATCCCGTACCACCCAACGTGCTCTAGAAGGTGTAAGTCAACTACCCTGGCCAGCAAGATCTCCGGATCTGTCCCCCATTGAGCATGTTTGGGACTGGATGAAGCGTCGTCTCACGCGGTCTGCACGTCCAGCACGAACGCTGGTCCAACTGAGGCGCCAGGTGGAAATGGCATGGCAAGCCGTTCCACAGGACTACATCCAGCATCTCTACGATCGTCTCCATGGGAGAATAGCAGCCTGCATTGCTGCGAAAGGTGTATACACTGTACTAGTGCCGTTATTGTGCATGCTCTGTTGCCTGTGTCTATGTGCCTGTGGTTCTGTCAGTGTGATCATGTGATGTATCTGACCCCAGGAATGTGACAATAAAGTTTCACCTTCCTGGGACAATGAATTCACGGTGTTCTTATTTCAATTTCCAGGAGTGTATCTCGAAATCTTGTACCAACAGAGGTGAGAGTCTTGCAACTTGGTACACTCCTCAGTCTATCGCCTCTAACCTGACCTGTAACAGAAGTTTAACATATTTCATAGTTCCATATTTTTTTAACTGTGGCATTCACTTTTTATGTTCTGCAGTCTTTTTCTCAAATTACAGAAATTGCATATGAAAATTAAGGTTTTTTTCAAATATGAAAACGTGTTCGAAGATACAATATGGCTATGTACTTAGGGACAAATGTTCAATTGAAATTCCAAAGTGTTGCAGTGGGAAAAAATATTTTCAGTTTTGTATTTAATCATCTACTTGTTACGTTATTAATCCATTGCACACTAATAAACAGTAGGTGAAATGAAATTAAGAAGAAGTATTATCAAAAACCAGTTATAACTTAAACACAATTTGAAACAGAAGCTAGTGGTAGCAAATATAGTTTTCTATTTTCAAGACAGGTAAAAGTGTCAAGACATTAAAGAAACTCAGTTGATTTGCAAATAACACATGTTGCATGGTAGAAGACTTTCTTCCTTTATAAGATTCGTAATGGTACACGACCGACGAAGTATGCCTCAACAGTCCACAGGTTGCATAAGTAATTCTAAAATTATACAGAATTTTACCTACAGTAAAATTCTCACATATTATACACTACGAGCCAGTGAATGTCAATTACTGCTTAAGCAAATATCTCTTACCTTTCAGACAAATGAATATTCTGCAGAAACGATTTCCTACATTTGAAAAAATCACAGCTACTGTACAGTATAGGCGCGGTCTTCCGGGGCCAGTCCATCGATTTGGCCTGTAAAACTGACAAGTGAGTAGCCTCTACGCGCCGGGTCTGTAGTCTATTAATTGTGAGTATGAGGAATCGACAGAAGAAACGATGGGGGCTCTGTTTCAGCAGTGATACGCGAAGTTTGGCATCTGCCTTGAGTTTAGGTCAGAGTCGATCACAATATCACGGCGTCTCCAGAGTGTGGGTGCTTCCGTCGGCTTATCGCGAGTTTTTATCGTGATCTTTCACGAGATCACGCTGGACCACTTCGTAGTGTATGCACACCTGTCTTAAAATCATTCGAAGTGAGATCGGCTTTTTTTAGTCACCACTCTACTTGTTCTACTGCAACGTCACGTCTCTTTCCGATAACGATCACGACAGGCCAGGTGCAATAATATCGTGGCCGTGTTGTAGTTTCTCGTGAAAGGTGTGACAACCAAATAAACAACACTGAGGTGGCAAAAGTCATAGGATAGTGACATACACGCATACAGATGGTGACAGTAACGCGTACACTAGGTATAAAATGGCAGTGCATTGGCGGGGCTGTCATTTGTAATCACGTGAGTCATTGAAATGGTTTCCGACATGACCGTGGCCGCTCGACGGGAATTAACAGTATTTGAACGTGGAATGGTAGCTGGAGCTAGATGCGTGGGGCATTCCATTTCGGAAATAGTTCTGGAATTCAGTATTCCGAGATCCACAGTGTCAAGACTGTGACGAGAATACCAAATTTCGGGCATTACCTCTCTCCACGGACAACGCAGTGGCCGACGGACGAGAGCAGTGCCGTTTGCGTAAAGTTGTCAGTGCTAACAGACAAGCAACACTGCGTGAAATCAATGTGGGGCGTACGAGAAACGCATCCCTTAGGACAGGGCAGAAAAAGTAACTTTACGACATCGCCTGTAACGCCACCCCTGGACTCGTGACCATATCGGCTGGACCCTAGACGATTGGAGAACCATGGCATGGTCAAATGAATGCCTGTTTCAGTCGGTAAGAGCTGGTGGAAGGGTTCGAGTGTGGCGGAGACCCGGTGAAGCCGTGGACCCAACTTGTCAACAAGGCACTGTGCAAGCTGGTGGTGACTCCACAATGGTGTGGGCTGCGTTTACATGGAACAGACTGGGTCCTCTGGTCCAACCGAAGCTATCATTGGTCATGTTCGGCTACTTGGAGACGATTTTCAGCCATTCATGGACCTCATGTTCCCAAACAACGACGGAATACTCACCCTGCCACAATTGTTTGCCACTGGTTTGAAGAACATTCTGGACGATTCGAGCGTGTGATTTGGCCACCCAGATCGGCCGACATGAATCCCGTCGAACTTTTGTGGTATATAATCGAGAGATCAGTTAGTTTACAAAATCCTGCACGGGCAACACTTCCGCAATTATGGATAGCTATAGAGGCAGCATCTCTCAGTATTTCTACGGAGGTCTTCCAATGATTTGTTGAATCCGTGTCACATCTACCCGCTGCACTCTACCTTGTTCACGTTAGGCTAGTACTGTCTAAACCTTCGGTTTAGCAGTATCATAGACAATAATTTCTAGAAGTGCATGAGAATTCTGTAATGAATTAAAAACGCTACACTGCAGATTCCAGGGAGAGGTGTCAACCCACCACGCCCCCCCCCCCCTCCAACCCACCCCTTGCGGACGACCGTATGTCCAGTGTTATCCTTCCTATCAGTTGTTTATCCATTTCAAACTTCTATCAATGAGCCATACATCATTTAGTGATAACTACACAATGAAACAAACATCTCGAAGACGCCACCTGCTTCATTTGATAAACAAGCCTTTACATTTTTATCTAGGATCTATTACCTTTCGATAATCAACGGTGATAATCTTACACAAAGTCCACAGGTCCGTGATTATAACAGGAACAGCAAACCACACGTAAGTAAACAGAACACTCACATATCGCTTTACATCAAAACTAGTTGCAGACTATTGGAGCTAATGGAATTAAATACAGACATACACGCATGTTGTTGGTGATGACATTTCCTGTAATAGGAAGCGACACCGTACAAAGAAAATTGTGCCCGATATAGGGGAGAATGCATAAAGTTTTCCGCGAACTGCTCAGGGAATTAGCCACGTATTTTGTGTGCATGTGCTGACTTGTAACCTTGAACAGACAGCGAGGTGTGATGCGAAACCACACCAATAAAAGAAGAATGGCACAATCGATGTACATTATGACAACAATGTGCAGAGTATATTTAAAGGTCGCGCCTCAGGAGCGTTTCTCTAAATTCTGTTGCGTAGTTTTTTAAACTACTTCAGGTATATTAAATGGTGACAAAAACACTTAATACAGTTAGGTTTGGGACTAAACGTATCAAATTCATTTATTACACTACGCAGCCGCACACAGATACTGTTGGTAACGTCAACAAGACCTACAGTGGCATCATCCTTCCAACGATCGCACATCTGTGGAGCTTAAATACTGAATCATGCCACTAATTTCATAAAACTTTGGCGCACTTCGAGACCGCCATACCAGTAAGCTCAGTTCAGGCGCTGGCGTCCGTCTTACTCCCTCCTGCACTGCCTTATCGCTGCGCCCTGCCGACAACCGGTGAGGACCGTGCTTACCCCATCTGTCCACTCCGTCTCCCAGACACTAACACAAGTCTGTCTGATCTGTCTTGCCTGACAAAGTACCAGTGACAACAATAAACACATAACTATATTTCTCAAAGTAAACAACTTCACTATATCAATTACATTCTATAAATATTACAAATTAATGGCAATCATTTTATTGGCCATAAGAAAAAATGAAACGATTATTTTATACATAGAAGTATATAGTGTTGTGTGTATTTGTGTTACAAGTTATTCAAGTTTTTCAGTTTCTCCACACAAAAATCTCATAAACGAAGTAGGTTAACCATCATTTCTATCTGTTTTTAATCCGTGAAACTTTGGCAAATGGCTTCTTTATAAATTTTATATATATATATATATATATATATATATATATATATATATATATATATATACATATATATATATTGTAAGATAGCTATTCTTTGATGGTGTTACGGGATGTGTTAATATTTGTAAAGGAAAATGACATATCTGAAGAATTGTGGTCATAGTAACAGTTGTTAGGCAACAGTATCTGTGTCTTCAGATCTGTTTCAGGACATATTTTGATAAAACAGATCTGAAGATGGTCTTTCTAGACCGAAACCAGTAGTCTGATGACATAAAAATTGTGGCCATAGACGTAAAGCAGATTTATTTTTTATCGCTGTTGCGGAGTCTTGTTGTGTTGCTGTTTCTGCCAGCACTTCGTTTTCGGGGTGAGATTCACAATACGAGATTGTTTCGTTTCCTTTGCGCAATGTAGGTTCTGCCAGTTTCTTTATTTTACCGGGGTCATATGTTAGTGCAGAAATTTTCGTGTGTTTCAGATTACATTCTTATACAGGTCGACATTACAGTTTGGTTTGTTTTTATATTGTTACGTTTCGCACCGACTAAGTGTACTGAGCGTGAAATTATTGGTTTGTTTATTTATTTCCTTATGAAAGAGATCGGTTTTCACACACACAAACACACACACACACACACACACACACACACACACAGGATTCTTTTCAGTTTCATGTAAGTGACTTTGGTCTGAGCTCGGTAGTACATTTAGGTTGTCAGTTCACATTCCCGGGTTTGTATTTACGATAATACACACACAAGTAAAGGCTACTCACTTACTCTCTCTCTCTCTCTCTCTCTCTATCTATCTCCAGCTCAGTGCCCGCTGCTTCGCTCGCAACGTCTGTACGGCCAGCAGAAATTTTTTGTTTTCTTTTATTTAATCGAATTTTTATGCTGTTCACAAATTTCACCACATTCTAAGCTTTTCACGCTAATTAAGGTTGTATCAGCATGGTCTTTTCCGAATGTACTGCTGACCAGAAAGGAAATCTGATAGCTGGAGGCCGAAGTTTTCGTTAAGCATATCTTATATCTGTTGCGTTCTTATGGACATATTTTCAGAGTAACTTTCATCCCCTAAATATTATCTCTTTATAAATAACTGAGAAGCGAAACACCTATTTTCACGCATTTCGCTTTAAAATTTATTTAATGTAACTAAATAATTTTTTAAAAATTTTTATCCCCTATTGCAATCCCTTAGGGGTTCAATTTCCAAAAACACTGATACACGTATTTTTTTATTTCTAACCGAGGAATCAAATACCAGTTGTTGCCGGCCGCTGTGGCCGAGCGGTTCTAGGCCCTACAGTCTGGAACGGTGCGACCGCTGCGGTCGCAGGTTCGAATCGTACCTCAGGCATTGATGTGTGTGATGTCCTTAGGTTAGTCAGGTTTAAGTAGTTCTAAGTTTTAGGGGACTGATGACCTGCGAAGTTAAGTCCCATAGTGCTCAGAGCCATTTGAACCAGCTGTCATACTTGTAGCGTTAAAAATCCTTTAGTAGTTCTTTAGTAATTACTTATTTTCAAAAAAACTTTCACCTCCTATTTTACTCTCTTGGTGATTGAATTTCCAAAAATACTAAAACTCCTATTTTTTTATTTTCAGACTGAGGAACCAAACACCAGTTTTCTTACTTCTAGCTTTAAAATTCCCTTAAGAGCGTCATACTTTCTAAAAGCCTTTCATCCCCTATTTCACTCCCGTAGGATTGGAATTTCGGACAACCCCATCTTAAACGATGCCTACGGTATAAGATAAACACTCACTCCCAATTTCAAGTTTCTATCCTTACCGGTCTGAGCTCTGCGGTTATGAGTCAGTGAATCAGTCTGACCCTATTTCACCCTTTTAGGGGTTGGATTACCAGAAACACCAGTTTTTAAAGATTTAGCTGTAAAAACGCTTTCGCAATATTTTCATTAAACGTTTCACCCCCTATTTCACCCCTTAGAGGCTGAATTTCCAAAAACAGAGACATATGTGTGTTCTGACAGAAAACCCGAATACAGATTATCAAAACTTCGAAAATGGTAGCACAATGAAATACATCCATACAATCTTTCGCCCCCCATTTCACCCCCATTGGAGATGAATTTCCAAAAAGAGTGAAACAAGTATTTTTTTTATTTCGAGAGGTCAAATACCAATGTTCACAGGTGTAGCTTTAAAAATACGTTAATAGTTATTTAATAATGATCTATTTTCAAAAACCACTTTCACTCACAATTTCACGCCCATAGGTTTAATTTCCAAAAATGCTGGAACACATATTTCTTTATTTCTGAACGAGAAACCAAATACCAATTTTCGTAGGTCTTGTTTCAAAATTCCCTTAATAGTGACTCCGAAAAAGCCCTTCTGAAACTATGCCTCCCGTATAAAATCTACACCTCCTCCAAATGTTAAGTTTCTGTTCATAGCGGTCTGGGCTGGGCGATGAGAGGTCAGTGAGTCAGTCAGTCAACACATCATATTATTTTCGATTATTCCCCTTTTGGAGAGCGTTTGCACTTGAGTAGTCATGATTTCTTCTTCTTTCTTCTTTCTTTCCAAATTCTCTTCACACATTCACTGTGTTCTCTCTTGCGTTCTTCCGCCCATCTTTTTCCCGTTCTGTTCTCCGTATGTTCT
The DNA here is from genome assembly GCF_023864275.1 of Schistocerca cancellata. Classification (NCBI taxonomy): domain Eukaryota; kingdom Metazoa; phylum Arthropoda; class Insecta; order Orthoptera; family Acrididae; genus Schistocerca; species Schistocerca cancellata. Next base: position 379,188,946 of record NC_064628.1, read on the forward strand.
TGTTTAAGTGTGTGTTTCTGAATGATGTTTCTACACTGTTCTCTACTGTTTGTGTTGTCTTGTGTGATCCCCAGTTCTTTAATGTCTTCTTCTGCTTCAGTGATCCACTTTGTCTTGTTTTTGCCCTTGTTTACTATCTCAAAGATTTGTCTTGTGAGCCTGCTTTTATTCATCCTGCTGATATGTCCATAAAATTTCATCCTTCTCCTTCTAATGGTGTCTGTTACTGTTTCTATGTCTTTGTAAATCTCTCTAGTTGGCCTCTTCATCCAAATTCCTTCCCGAAACACTGGTCCATGTATTTTTCTCAGAATTTTTCTTCCCTGCTTTTCAGTCTCTCTGATCTTACTATGATCATGAATCACTGTAGTTTCTGCAGCATAAAGTACTTCTGGTAGGACTACTGTGCTGTAATGCCTTAGTTTCGCATTGACAGAAATATATATATATATATTTCTGCAACAGGTCAAATTGTCTTCCAGATTCGCAAAGAGAGGATCCTTCAGAAGAAAAGCATCTGAAGATTTGTCAGTAGCGAAAAAGCATAGAATAGTTATAAATAATTGTAATGAAGTTAAAGGAAATTATCTCGCAGGCAAGACGTAAGACCAGGTGGCACTCAGTACGCCGACTGCTCCTCCAAAGGTATGTGGTTAGTTGCTTTGCGATTTACGATTTACTGGTGTGCAGTCGCTAAAAAAAAAAAAAAGTTCTGAACACTATGTGACTTAACATCTCAGGTCATCAGTCCCCTAGTACTTAGAACTACTTAAACCTTAAACCTAACTAACCTAAGGACATCACACACATCCGTGCCCGAGGCAGAATTCGAACCTTCGACCGTAGCGGTCGCGCGGTTCCAGACTGAAGCGCCTAGAACCGCTTGGTCACACTGGGCGGCGCAGTCGCTATCCTGCAGCGTAAAAACCGGCAGTCGTCGTCTACTGGTGGCAAGTTACTGGCACAGCAACCTGCTCCCAGATCTCGTGAAACTTTTGAAAAGCGGCATACTGCCTAACAGAACAAACTGATCGATTTAGCATAATCTATTTTTATATTTTTTCGTCACAATCAAATTAACGTTTCACAACACACGTTAACGGTGGTCACCTTCCGGCCGTCAATAGATCTAAAGAGGACACGAAGTATCATTGCATAATATATAAAATCTGTAAGTAATTATCTCTGTAATCGTGGAAAAAGAATGAGAGCATAAGTCTCAAGGCACATGGTGCGAGCGGTAACCGTTGCGTTATCCACAATGCTACATACAACAATAGACAGAGATCGAGGTGCTGTAGACGGAATGAAGTTTACTCTTTCTCCACGATCGTGGAACGATTGTCTGCTTCGGTATATTCGCGAATTTAGACGAAAAGTTCGATTTGTACCTACTGTTATTTCCAGCATTCTTAAAAAGGCAACGGAAACGGCTTGCAGCATCCGTCTTTAGGTATGATTTTATTCTGAAGTTATTCTTAGCTTGAAGATGATCAATGGCTGGGCGAAACCGGTAACTGCATCTGCATCTACATATACAGGGTGACAACTATTGAACTATATGCAATAAAATCGTCGTAACGTCAGAACGGTCAGCGTTAGGACGTTCAAACTGGCCGCGGGGCATGATGGAAATTAGTATGGTTTGGTATAGCGACGAAGCCCTATTTGGATGGGTTTGTCAGTAAGCAAAATTGGCGCACTTGAGGGCCTGAGAATCAGCATTCGCGATCGAGAAGTCTCTTCACCCTCAACGTGTGACTGTGTGGTGTGCAATGTCCAGTCACGGAATAATCGGTGCCATATTCCTTAATGGCACGGTGACTACCGAATGGTACGTGAGGGTTTTGGAAGATGATTTCATCCCCATTATCCAAAAATACCCTGATTGCGACTAGATGTGGTTCATGCAAGACGGAGCTTGACACCATCGAAGCAGGAGAGTGTTTGATGTCTTGGCGGAGGACTTTGGGGACCGCATTCTGACTCTGAGGTACGCAGAGGCTAGTGGCATGGGCCTCGATTGGTCGCCATATTCTCCGGATCTGAAAAAATGCGACTCCTTTTTATGGGTTATATTAAAGACAACGTGTAGAGCCACAACCCCAAAACCACTGCTGAGGTGAAAATAGTCATTCAGGAGATCATCGACAGCATCGATGCTACGACACTTCAGAGTGCGTCATGCAGAATTTCGCTATTCGTCTGGGTCACATCACCGCCAATGATGGCAGGCAAATCGAACGTGTCATAACCTAAATCTGAATATATGTACTGACGTTTTTTCATGTAGTTCAGTAACTGTCACCATGTACAGTCATACTCAAAAGTATCCGAACGACCTGAATTGCATTTCGCCTGATTCGCATGCAACCGGCATAACGCAGCTGTCTAACAGGTCCTCTTATCGCTCCTTGGTACAGTCGTTTGACTATTGAAAATGGTTCCAACAAGTCACCACTAGAAAACACTGCTCGGTATCGCAGGAACTCATGATGTAAAGTAATACCACGACGCTACAAATCTCAGGAAACACCTTATCACAGATAAGACTGTCCTTAACGCTAGTAAACTCACATTTATTACAATAAATGACATACCTGAAATGTTACCACTCTCATTATTACGACGATAGATAATGCACGTAGTACGTTAGTCGTATTCATGATTTCCTCTTCAAAGTAACATACTGTACTTATTATTTAACACAAAATGATATTAAAAATTTAAGTTATCCACGAGCAGGTAGTTGGGAATATGTATGAACTTCAAATGACACGACGAACCGTCTCGTTCTGCATATTGTAATGGTCGCCTGGTCGTAGATATTGCTAATTGCTATAATCGCACTATTTCACTCCCATTTACGGAGCTTGTTAGCACTTGATGTTAGGTTGGCGCCATTAAAATGCATTGTGTTGTAGTAATCGCTGCTACTTGCTGGATCGCTGCTGTCTCTCGATGCTGATGCAGGCTCTACATCTGGTTGTCTAGGGTTAAAAACATGAGGTCCCGTGTTTTTTATGTGCTTTTGATGATAAAGAACGAGCGAAACCAACAAATATGTAAACTTCAAATATTTATTATTCTGGTGGCCATCTTAATTCCACTGTCCACCAAAGACCATGACTCAACACAAAGTAGTACTTCCGTTACATGTTCTTTGCATTGTTTATCCACCTCAAACAATAACACACAAACACACTTTACCAAAGTGACATTCCGACTGGCCTCTCGACCGTTCTTGCTGCTTGTATTTATAACATTGTCAAAGAACTACTAAAAAGAGATATAGTTTACAAGTCACATGTACATCTGTTATCACAATTTGTGCAGAAAAGTTATTAATTTGCATCGAGTGACATAATTTAACATGTTATTAAAATGGCAGACAGATTTGTTGACTTGACAGAATAATTCTTTGTTACAAAAAGGGCGTTTTTTAGAAGTTTGTCAATTGACTTCTCTAATTTGCATAAATAAGTAAATAACATGAATTATCAAGAATTACATTGGTTTTCGTCTACAATAGGATTAATTTCGTGAATACTGGGTGAAAACACTCCTAGTGAACAAATAGGTTTCACTGGGTGATTTTTATTTAAGGAGATCCAAAATACCTAAGTTTGTCCACTATTTTTTGTACTTCATATTAATTATTTAAGATGAACTCAGTGTTTTTACATGATGACATTTGCTGTATCAGCGATCAACTGATATTAACTTTTGTGTGGGTCAGTTACTCAGTATAATTTAATGGGTTGACTGTTTATAGAGACATGTTATGCAATCATTGTTAACATACACAATAACTTTTCTATAATTATAAATACTCGTTAAACTGGTTGAATTTGGAGGGTATCGCATACTTTGGTACAGTAAAGCCTTTAATATGTTCCGTTACAATACCCCCCTTGGGTAATATCATTTACAGAACGTTAATGATATTAGCCGACTAGGACAAATGTGTCAAATGGTTAAAATTTGGAAAAGTGCTACTTTAGTAATTTTTTTGTTTTACTATGCATAATGTGTATGTATGCAATGACCGTAACACCGTTTCTAAATGACTTTTTCCTGCAAATATTTTAGTTGTGTTGTTTCAAATGCACTTTGTGTTATGGCTCTCAGTATGCCAGCATAATAAAAATATTTAGTAATATATGAAAGTAAAAAAAAATGTTAATCTTTGCTCCCAGTGAGCCACATGGAAAATGATCAAAAACAGACACAAATATATCACATGCGATTTTAAGATATGTAAAAAATATATGTAAATTATTTCAAAGTCAGTTCTCATTGAGTCACAGATTAATCAAGATAATAGAAGGAACATAAATATATTACATAGATGGACAGGTCATATGTCCATAGGAAAATATTGCAACTGTCTGCTCTTTTTGAGCCACATAAAAGAAATGAAAACAAAGAACATAATTATAAGTATGGACATAATATATAAACACAAACACAAGAGAAGTCACATGTATGAATCTAATATGCATTTGCAAAAAAAGGAAGAGTTTTTTAAATATTGTCTCCCATTATGACACATAGTCAAGACAGTACAAGAACATATTAATACTAAAATTGGACACTTAAATTGGTCACAACATAACACAAACATCAAACTTGGTGAACATCTGATTAGCTGTAGAAAATTGTACACAAATCTTATGCCTAAGAACACAATAGTAACAAAATGATGGGTCTTGCACAACAATTTTTTCATTGTCTTTTATTTGGTGCAAGTATGTCCCATATTCAACAATACAAAAAGAAAGTAATAAATGTTTGTCATCTTCTTGCCCGTTGCAAGTAAAGAAGATGTCTCAAAATTTAATATTCAATAGTGACAATAAAAATATAAAAACATTCTCTCAGAGATCTGGAACTTTTCCAGGGTCTGTAGGATGAGTGGTAGTTGCTATTTGACACACCCAGTAAAAATCTTTGCTGATAACATGTTTTATGGAAAATGGGTAAGTAACTGTATTCAAACAGGGAAATGTGCTTAATCATGTTTATATGGTTTCAATTCAGTGATGTTTCTTAATCCAAATAACCTTCTTGATCTGGGAAAGATAAGTCTATACGCATTAGGATGTGGGCTTTCTTTTATTTCAAATGGACAAATGTCAATGTTTACTTTAACATATGGACAACCTAGCTCAACATCTTTGTCTATTTCAGTATTTTCAAACAATAGATCATTTTCAATTTCTTTAGTTCCTAAGTCTAATGTCTCTTTCCTACACTTAGACACATCCCTCTCTGTTTGCAAAGCATTGACATTTAAACATAAACCTTTGTTTTCATCTGTTCCTTTTAACACTGTGTTGTCACTTAACCAACTACTGTTTTCGCCCCCTTTTTTATAAAGTCCACTACGGATTCTTGTCCACCATGTAGGAAACAAGGTTGCACTTACCTTTGCTAATTCTTTCCAAAAGGCATCTTTGTTTATACAGTTTCCATAGTTGTTCCACAAAACTTCTAAAAACTTTTCCCCTTTTACTTGAAAACACACATTTACATTCCATCCCTTTATATTTTCTTTAATATTATTATTATTATTATTACCACTCTCATAGATTAGTGTTTCATAGTTCCCAATAGGCAATAGCTTGTCCTCAGATACACATTCCCTAGTCTGCATTTCACTTAAATTAACCTCATTATTACCCATGTTTGTCACATCACTTACCTTTACCACATAATCACTTTTCAATTCTACAAATACTTTTATTTCTTCCTCCACACTCTCATCAATAACCTCACTTGATTTAGGATCATTATTTAAATGTCCCTCTATTACTTCTTCCTCCTCCTCCACAACAACCCCATCTTCAGTTTCCCCCCTATGTATCTGAATCTCAGCAATTGAGTCTTTGGCTCCATTAAACACTTCATCATCCCAATTCTTATCAAATAAACCCCCCAAAATAGATTCTCTTTGTGGTGTGTCTGACTTGTTATTAACACCAGTATCTTTTTCAGCCCAACTATGGAACTCTGCAATACCTTCAACTTCTGCACTTTCACTAACTACCTGTGCTTGAACACTGTTTTCATTAACTGTATCACTTTTACTCATAGTATCCCAAAACCTTTTATTAAATTCTAATTTATTCATTCTAGCAACATCAGTATTTTCATGGTACTTACTCTTTACATTGTATCTTCTCCTTCTCCAGTTTCGGTTATGTGTTGTCCTGTCATAATATTGTCTAGCCCCAAAACTACGGACATCTAGTGGGACTGTCCACCGTTTCCTGGCTTGTTCCCTTGGTCTGTCCGTTTGTAGTTGTCGTTTTGTTCACTAGTTTCAACAAACCCCCTTCTATCTTGTTCTCTTACCCAATACCTATTTCTATCATTCCAGTTATCTCTCTTCCATCCTCCCTCCTGTGTATTGTTTCTGAAATCATTTTCATATCTCCTATCTCCCCTATTTGGAGCGTTATTTTCAGAATTTTCAAAGTCTCTCCTCCCATAATAATCTCTATTTACATTCCTGTTCCACCCCCCCATACTGGTTGTTGCCAGAGCCAAAACTTTGGTTATTTTCTCTTTCCAAGGCCCTATCTAATCTATCTACAAATTTCAGGAACTCTTCCATTGAATCGTCTGGTCCATGGACCAATTCCCACTGCAGTCTCTCTGGTAACCTTCTTTTTAAAACATCAATTTGTGTCATAATATCAAAAGAGTTATTCAAGTGAGCAAGTTTTTTCAGTTGATCTCTGCAAAATTTTTGCATTCCCCCTACTTTCCCTCTATACACTGGTCCATTTAGAAATTCTGACTTTAATCTGGCTTGTATGGATTGTGACCAAAATTTGCAAATAAATTTAGCTTCAAACTCTTCAAAAGTATTCCAAGAATCATTATTCTCATTTGCCCAGGATAGAGCCTCCCCTTCTAGAAACCGTTTAACTAACTTTTTTTTATGTTATCTGGCATTCCTACAACAAACATATCCTTACATTGGTGAATAAAGTCAATACGGTGCAGATTTTCACCAGGAAAGCATTTCACTTGGATGTGCCCATACATTGTATTTTGATTGTAAAACATTTGTTTTGACATCAATGCATCTTCCAATTGTGTATATTTAGTGTGTATATTTTCTACTTTTGTATCTACATTAGTGGTATACAGGTTGTATTCATGTTTCAGGTTTTCTGATGTTTTGTCTATTCTCTGATCTAATCTTTTAGCTTCAGTATCTACTCTGTTGTAGATGACAGCAATGCTGTCTGTGTTCGCTTGTATGTTTTCATTTAAACTTTCAACTTTAACTTGAAATTCTTTTCTGAAGTGTATCAACTGTTCTCTAGTGTCCTTACTGAGGGTAGTTTTAATTTCCTCACACTTCCCAATGAGATGAGTATTTAATAGATCAAAAACCAAACTTAACTTATCCAGTCTATCTGTGTTTTCTTTAAGTTTCAAACTTATTTGTTCACTTGATTGTTTAAAATCCAAACGTACTTGTTCACTGGATTGTTTAAGTTGCGAGCTTATTTGAGTTGCAAACCCTGCTAGCCACTCTGTTAAGTTTAATTGTTCACTATCCCCTGGTTCAATTTTTACATTTCCTACGATCTCATCACTCTCAGGTAGAGACAAGTTAACTATTAATTATTTTAAATGACAACAACAACAAAATACCTTGCTTTATGCTATGATGTCGTGATCGGTGTTCTTGTTGGCTTTCTTCACTTCTATTCGGTTTTATCGAAGCTGAAGTCTTGATTGGTGAATTCCATTGATATAATCCAGACGTTAATCTTCCGAGCGGTGTGATGATGGTTTTTGGTAGACGCACAAACACAGTTTATTTATTTTTGACATATTTTCACTGTTGCCACACTGTACAAATAAACTTTTTTGGAATGATAAGCACTTACGAAATTTATCGCTGCACTATTTTCATCGATGCACTTAAAGATCCCGGACGAGCCCCCACTTTTGTAATGGTCGCCTGGTCGTAGATATTGCTAATTGCTATAATCGCACTATTTCACGCCCATTTACGGAGATTGTTAGCACTTGATGTTAGGTTGGCGCCATTAAAATGCATTGTGTTGTGGAAATCGCTGCTACTTGCTGGATCGCTGCTGTCTCTCGATGCTGATGCTGGCTCTAAATCTGGTTGTCTATGGTTAAAAACATGAGGTCCCGTGTTTTTTATGTGCTTTTGATGATAAAGAACGAGCGAAACCAACAAATATGTAAACTTCAAATATTTATTACTCTGGTGGCCATCTTAATTCCACTGTCCACCAAAGACCATGACACAACACAAAGTAGTACTTCCCTTACATGTTCTTTGCATTGTTTATCCAACTCAAACAATAACACACAAACACACTTTACCAAAGTGACATTCCGACTGGCCACTCGACCGTTCTTACTGCTTGTATTTATAACATTGTCAAAGAACTACTAAAAAGGGATATAGTTTACAAGTCACATGTACATCTGTTATCATAATTTGTGCAGAAAAGTTATTAAATTGCATCGAGTGACATAATTTAACATGTTATTAAAATGACAGACAGATTTGTTGACTTGACAGAATAATTCTTTGTTACAAAAAGGGCGTTTTTTAGAAGTTTGTCAATTGACTTCTCTAATTTGCATAAATAAGTAAATAACATGAATTATTAAGAATTACATTGGTTTTCGTCTAAAATAGGATTGCTTACGTGAATACTGAGTGAAAACGCTCCTAGTGAACAAATAGGTTTCACTGGGTGATTTTTATTTAAGGAGATCCAAAATAGCTAAGTTTGTCCACTATTTTTCGTACTTCATATTAATTATTTAAGATGAACTCAGTGTTTTTACATGATGACACTTGCTGTATCAGTGATCAAGTGATATAAACTTTTGTGTGGGTCAGTTACTCAGTATAATTTAATGGGTTGACTGTTTATGCAGACATGTTATGCAATCATTGTTAACATACACCATAACTTTTCTATAATCATAAATACTCGTTAAACTGGTTGAATTTGGAGGGTATCGCATACTTCGGTACAGTAAAGCCTTTAATATGTTCCGTTACAATATGGATTCAAACCCAGGTCAGGCAGAGTAAGCAAAGATTTCGTGACTGACGCAAACTAACAGTCATTCCTGATTAGGCATACAGATAGTTATATACCTCGATTATAGACAGTATCAGCAAATATCAACTTTAAAATACATAACACAAACATTTTAAACGGACGCGAATTCCTCCACAGCATTTCTTGTCCCTGTTAACGAACTACGAGAGATGTTAAATATTGCTTCTTTACAAGTAACTTACTTGAAATGCCGTGAGGTAAAGCTTTGTGTTGGACAGGTATTCGAACCCAGAACCTAATCGGATTGATATCGAAACACAACCAACTGCGACATATCGGATTTCCTTGCCAGTAGCTAGATGTTTTAACTGAAATTACGAGAAGAAACATTAATTTTTTCCTTCCCAGGACTCCAACCCGGCACCTACCCATTTACTGAATATCCTGCAATTTACTACAGGCAGCCTGTGTGTCAGAATTCTCATCCAGTGTGGTGCAACGCCGTCATAAAATAGAAAAATGAGTCACAGAAAAGAGGGTTTGGTGGTCTGTTGGACTGATTGTAGGTTCTTATACCTATCGTCTGGGTTCGATTCCCACTCCTGTCAATGATTTTAGATAGGGAGAGAAAGATTCCATTCTCTTCTGACTATACCAAGTGTAGAAGATACACTCCTGGAAATGGAAAAAAGAACATATTGACACCGGTGTGTCAGACCCACCATACTTGCTCCGGACACTGCGAGAGGGCTGTACAAGCAATGATCACACGCACGGAACAGCGGACACACCAGGAACCGCGGTTTTGGCCGTCGAATGGCGCTAGCTGCGCAGCATTTGTGCACCGCCGCCGTCAGTGTCAGCCAGTTTGCCGTGGCATACGGAGCTCCATCGCAGTCTTTAACACTGGTAGCATGCCGCGACAGCGTGGACGTGAACCGTATGTGCAGTTGACGGACTTTGAGCGAGGGCGTATAGTGGGCATGCGGGAGGCCGGGTGGACGTACCGCCGAATTGCTCAACACGTGGGGCGTGAGGTCTCCACAGTACATCGATGTTGTTGCCAGTGGTCGGCGGAAGGTGCACGTGCCCGTCGACCTGGGACCGGACCGCAGCGACGCACGGATGCACGCCAAGACCGTAGGATCCTACGCAGTGCCGTAGGGGACCGCACCGCCACTTCCCAGCAAATTAGGGACACTGTTGCTCCTGGGGTATCGGCGAGGACCATTCGCAACCGTCTCCATGAAGCTGGGCTACGGTCCCGCACACCGTTAGGCCGTCTTCCGCTCACGCCCCAACATCGTGCAGCCCGCCTCCAGTGGTGTCGCGACAGGCGTGAATGGAGGGACGAATGGAGACGTGTCGTCTTCAGCGATGAGAGTCGCTTCTGCCTTGGTGCCAATGATGGTCGTATGCGTGTTTGGCGCCGTGCAGGTGAGCGCCACAATCAGGACTGCATACGACCGAGGCACACAGGGCCAACACCCGGCATCATGGTGTGGGGAGCGATCTCCTACACTGGCCGTACACCACTGGTGATCGTCGAGGGGACACTGAATACTGCACGGTACATCCAAACCGTCATCGAACCCATCGTTCTACCATTCCTAGACCGGCAAGGGAACTTGCTGTTCCAACAGGACAATGCACGTCCGCATGTATCCCGTGCCACCCAACGTGCTCTAGAAGGTGTAAGTCAACTACCCTGGCCAGCAAGATCTCCGGATCTGTCCCCCATTGAGCATGTTTGGGACTGGATGAAGCGTCGTCTCACGCGGTCTGCACGTCCAGCACGAACGCTGGTCCAACTGAGGCGCCAGGTGGAAATGGCCTGGCAAGCCGTTCCACAGGACTACATCCAGCATCTCTACGATCGTCTCCATGGGAGAATAGCAGCCTGCATTGCTGCGAAAGGTGGATATACTGTACTAGTGTCGACATTGTGCATGCTCTGTTGCCTGTGTCTATGTGCCTGTGGTTCTGTCAGTGTGATCATGTGATGTATCTGACCCCAGGAATGTGTCAATAAAGTTTCCCCTTCCTGGGACAATGAATTCACGGTGTTCTTATTTCAATTTCCAGGAGTGTATAATGGCAGTGTGGTCTGAAATTCACATTAAAGATGATATTCCTTCTCTGCCAAGTAGACGTTAGGTTGAGCCACAATAAAGTCTGGAGTGGCGACATGTAGAAACTCTATCACCAGTAACCTTTCTTATACTAGTTATTTATTTCTAGTGACGAAACAAACGCTATGTAGAGTCACAGGACACTTATTCTATCTTTTATCTGAGCTTCTGTAAGTCGATAAAACTGGTTCTGAACTGAGAATGTAACTCAGACCGCCCTTAACGCGGAATTTGATCCCTTTCTGGCAATACAGCTCGACTACAATTTGTTGTTTCTTCAAAACTGCAGATTCCTCTACATGTCCACATATTTCGTGTGAGTGGGTTCGAATACTGGCCCGACACTAAAGATTTCATTATGTATTATCAAGCTCTAGCATGAGAACACCTATCTGCTGGTGGATAATAATTTTGATTTTTAATGTTTTTTCATTCGTTGTCAACACTAACTGACGTTTTTGACTCCCAGTGGAACACAGAACTATTTGCGAGATCACTGTAAGTTCAAGATGTTATTCCGAGCTGCTGGTGGAGAAAAATTCGTTAGCTGACGTCTCTTTGTGTGTAGTCAACAACGATATGTGTGGGGTTCGATTCCCAGTGAGCACTGAACTCTTCGTCATATTATTTCTAGTTCAAACATGCTCACATGTCGCTGCTGGTGCAACAAATCCATATTTAACGTTCGTTTTCTCTAGAATATAACAGCGATAGGTGCCGGGTTGGAGTCCTGGGAAGGAAAAAATTAATGTTTCTTCTCGTCATTTCAGTTAAAACATCTAGCTACTGGCAAGGAAATCCGATATGTCGCAGTTGATTGTGTTTCGATATCAATCCGATTAGGTTCTGAGTTCGAATACCTGTCCAACACAAAGCTTTACCTCACGGCATTTCAAGTAAGTAACTTGTAAAGAAGCAATATTTAACATCTCTCGTAGTTCGTTAGCAGGGACAAGAGATGCTGGGGAGGAATTCGCGTCCGTTAAAAATGTTTGTGTTATGTATTTTAAAGTTGATATTTGCTAACTGATACTGTGTAAAATCGAGGTATATCACTCTCTGTATGCCTAATCAGGAATGACTGTTAGTTTGCGTCAGTCACGAAATCTTTGCTTAGTCTGCCTGACCTGGGTTTGAATCCATATGCAGAACGAGACGGTTCGTCGTGTGATTTGAAGTTCATACATATTCCCAACTACCTGCTCGTGGATAACTTAAATTTTTAATATCATTTTGTGTTAAATAATAAGTACTGTATGTTACTTTGAAGAGGATATCATGAATACGACAAACTTACTACGTGCATTATCGCCGGCCGAAGTGGCCGTGCGGTTCTAGACGCTGCAGTCTGGAACCGCGAGATTGCTACGGTCGCAGGTTCGAATCCTGCCTCGGGCATGGATGTGTGTGATGTCCTTAGGTTAGTTAGGTTTAACTAGTTCTAAGTTCTAGGGGACTAATGACCTCAGAAGTTGAGTCCCATAGTGCTCAGAGCCATTTGAACCATTTGAACGTGCATTATCTATCTGTCGTAATAATGAGAGTGGTAACATTTCAGGTATGTCATTTATTGTAATAAATGTGAGCTTACAAGCCTTAAGGACAGTCTTATCTGTGATAAGGTGTTCCCTGAGATTTGTAGCATCGTGGTATTACTTTACATCATGAGTTCCTGCGATACAGAGCAGTGTTTTCTAGTGGTGACTTGTTGGAACCATTTTCAATAGTCAAACGACTGTACCAAGGAGCGATTAGAGGACCTGTTAGACAGCTGCGTTATGCCGGTTGCATGCGAATCAGGTGAAATGCAATTCAGGTCGTTCGATACTTTTGAGTATGACTGTACATCTCTACTCCGCAAGTCACTTTACCGTGTGTGGGGGAAGATACTTCATGCAACACTGACACATCCCTCCCTCCTGTTCCAGTCATGAATGGGACACGAAAATTACCGGTAATTGTTAACTCCCGTGTGAACTCTTATCTCTTTAAGGGGGAGGTAGGACGTCAGACGGACCGACTTGGAGCAGGAGAGGCACCACAGGAAATTTTCTACTGTCTATACTTTTACAAATAAATTCATAAAACTTTGTCAGCATGACCAGGAAGGATTCAGGATTCACACTCATCGCAGTGGAAGTGCAAAAACATAACAATATAATTGTTTTTAGATATGAATTTTCATCATTTTTTCACTTACTGTTGGCTGCATTTGTTGCTATAGGTACATTTTTCTTCACAAGTAAGAGAGATTCTTTGATGAATTTTGCACAGCATACAAACCATACTTACAGGTGTATGAAACTCTAGAATTTTCCAGATCTATTAAAAACTGTGGTAAAAATTGAGATAATTAACTACAAATTTGATTTTTTTCTAAACATAAAGTTTAAAACGTAACAGTTCATTCATTTTTTCATAAATTAAATAGATTATAGAATTTCAGACACCTGTAAGTATGGTTTGTATGCTGTGCAAAATTCATCGAACAGTCTCTCTTACTTACCTATAGCAACAAATGTAGCCAATAGTAAGTGAAAAAATGATGAAATTTCACATGTAAAAAAAATTATTTTGTTATGTTTTTGAACTTCCGTTGCTACGAGTGTAAATCCTGAATCCTTCCTGGTCATGCTGACAAAGTTTTATGAATTTACTTGCAAAAGTATAGACAGTGGAAATTAAAATGTCCTGTGGTGCCTCTCCTGCTCGAAGTCGGCCCGTTTGACGTCCTATCCCCCTTAAGTTTATCTTCATGGTCTTCTCACTAAATGTACGTAGGAGAAAGTAATACACTGGTTGACCAATCTAGGAACGTACGCTGTGGGTTAATCACATCGTGCTGCAGAACGCCTTATTTGCCTGATCTCTGGGATTTATAATATCCCCTATGAGTGCCGGAACGACTATACAGGTCAGTCCGTCCGCACTGTTTCCAACTACTACGCGTAACATCAACAGAACCTCACAAATAAATGCGAAATAGCGTTTAATAAAACAAAAATTTTATCTCATACTTCTACATTTTTGTCCCTTTATTGTTACTGCATCCTCCTCGCTGGCGTTGTTTCTTCTTGAGTAAGTTGCTGGTACGTCTCTGTAACTGCCACTGGCGTGTGAGTGTATCCCGGTCCTGAGTCTGTAGAAACGAGTGGCATAAGCGGCGGGACTCACAAAGGTTCAGTAGAGCCAGTGGAGGCAGGGTAGGGTGGTTAGGATGGATGGGTCTTTTAGGGATGTGGGTGGATATGGCGTCTAACAAGGCCTACTGAAGGAAGGAACCGGTATCAGGTATATCACTGGGATATTAAACGGTATGTGGCTAGCTGACGAAATGGCTGTCGATGGATTCCTCATTCCACCTTGTCATATACTAGCAGTACGCCTGAAGGGTCGGCAACCCTTCGGGTGGATAGATATCGCACACATACATACCTTCAAGGCGTCGCCTCGCAAGCCACCGGCGACAGACATATCGAAACCGGTAGACGATGTGGCAAGCACTGCTATTGGTACTCCACCCTGAAGATCTACTTCCCTCTGCCGAGTCCTGTGCGCCGAAATAGACCCAAAAGTGTACCCCCACACAACGACTGTTTACAGCGGCGAAGTTTCACTCATGGGGATTGCAGAAAGTTGGGCCATCAAACATACAATCACTATCAACGCAGATAAGGGACTGGTGGTATTTGTTTTGTAAATAAAAAACACCTTCTCTTGGTGCACTGTCTTTTATTCTCCCAGACGCGTTTCGCCTTTTTTTACTTTAAGTCATCATCAGTGGGATCTGTCATAATACACTTTTTTTTACACTGAAGAGCCAAAGAAACTGTTACACCTGCCTAATATCGAGTAGGGCTCCAGAGCAAGCAGAAGTGCCGCAGTACGACGTGGCAAGGACTCGACTATTGCCTGAAGTAGTGCTGGAGGGTATTGACACCATAAATCCTGCAGGGCTGTCCATAAAACGGTAAAAGTATGAGGGGATGGAGATCTCTTCTGAACAGGACGTTGCAAGGCATCCTAGATATCTTCAGTAATGTTCATGTCTGGGGTTTATTGGAGAGCGTAAATGTTTAAAATCAGAAGTGTGTTCCAGGAGCCACTCTGAAGCAATTCTGGCCGTGTGTGGTGTCGCATTGTGCTGCTAGAAGGCACAATGGACATGAATGGATGCAGGTGATCAAACAGGATGCTTGCGTACGCGTCACCTGTCAGAGTCGTATCTAGACGTATCAGGGATCCCACATCACTCCAGCTGCATATTCCCCATGTTCGGCTGGTCCTGGTGGGGTTTCCAGTCCTCCCTCGGGCATGGGTGTGTGTGTTTGTCCTTAGGATAATTTAGCTTAAGTAGTGTGTAAGCTTAGGGACTGATGACCTTAGCAGTTAAGTTCCATAAGATTTCGCACACATTTTTTTCCATATTCCCCACACCATTACAGAGCCTCCACCAGCTTGAACAGTCCAGTGCTGGGTTCAAGGATTCATAAGGTTGTCTCCACACCCATACACGTCCATCCGCTCGATACAATTTGAAACGAGACTCATCCGACCAGGCAACATGTTTCCAGTCGTCAACAGTCCAACGTCGGTGTTGAAGGGCCCAGGCGAGGCATAAAGCTTTGTGTCGTGCAGTCATTAAGGGCACACGAGTCGGCTTTCGGCTCCGAAAGCCCATGTCGATATTGTTTCGTTGAATGGTACGTACGCTGACACTTGTTGATGGCCCAGCATTGATATCTGCAGCAATTTGCGGAAGGCTTGCACTTCTGTCACGTAGAGCGATTCTCTCCAGTCGTCGTTGGACCAGTTCTTGCAGGATCATTTTCCGGCCGCAGCGACTTCGGTGATTCGCTATTTTACCTGATTTCTGATATTCAGAAATGGTCGTACGGGAAAATACCCACATCATCGCTACGTCGAAGCAGCTGTGTCCCATCGCTCGTGCGCCAACTATAACATCACACTCAAACTCACTTAAATATCGAAACCTGCCATTGTAGCAGCAGTAACCGAACTAACAACTATGCCTGACTCTTGTTGTCTTTATAGGCTTTGCAGGGCCGTATTCTGCCTGTTTGCGCATCTCTATATTTGAATATGCATACCCATACCAGTTGCTTTGGCGCTTCAGTGCATATGCACTATTTTAGTTTCTAAAACAGTTCACTTCTCCCTTTTGATGTAGATAAGTGATTACTTAGAGTTCTTAGCGATTTTAGTTGGAATCTGCAATTCCTCTCATCTGGTCACCCATGCTAGAGGTCCCACTACCGCTCTATTTACGAAACATAAGGATGTTTCTGTGTTTCGAACGTTTTCCATACCACTTTTCACTTTATTTGCCCTTGTTTTTGTGATGCACTATCAGTCTTCTGTCGCTAATATAGACACTTGATCGAAAAGTGTGGCTTCAAGACGTAACTACATCGAGTTCTCATCGTGTTTGGTTTGTTTATGCATAAGTTGCCAATGTGTGTGTGTGTGTGTGTGTGTGTGTGTGTGTGTTTTAGCGAGAGAGTTGCCTATGAATATAATAGCTGTCAGAGAACATACAGAAAACCAAATCAGAAAAGAAAACCATGTTGAATGATTAAATACATGCACCCAACAACTAACTGTTTGCACTAATAAATAAAATAATAGCGTAACTCTACAACAGACGACTATTATCGTAAAAATAATACCGCCCAAGCGCCGGCCGAAGTGGCCGTGCGGTTCTAGGCGCTGCAGTCTGGAACCGCGAGACCGCTACGGCGGCAGTTTCGAATCCTGCCTCGGGCATGGATGTGTGTGATGTCCTTAGGTTAGTTAGGTTTAACTAGTTCTAAGTTCTAGCGGACTAATGACCTCAGAAGTTGAGTCCCGTAGTGTTCAGAGCCATTTGAACCATTTTTGAACCGCCCAAGACCTCTTTGCAATCACTTGTACATGAACATTTCCACGAAACATTTAAACCGAAACTCAAATCAACTGTGCACAAAAACTTTCAACCATTCGCTATTACATTCACATGCAACAATCTACAGCTAAACAAAACAAAAAATCCATGCATGTATACTCTCTCTCTCACTCGCTCCCACACACACACACACGCGCACACACACACACACACACACACACACACACAGATACAAACACAAAAGAAATGAACAGCCGTAAGTTTCCAGAATATCCTTCATTAGGTTGGCAACATGAACGTAAACAAACCAAACAGGATGAGATATACCGTAAACTCAATGTACTTACGTCTTGAAGACACAGTTTGCATTCATATGGCTATATCAGCGACAAAACAAGTTTATGTTTCGTAAAAAGAGCGGTAGTGAGACCTTCGGCATCGCAGATGCCAACTATAAACGCGGCGATTTGCCAACTATAAAAGCGAAGAGCTGTAAGTAATCACTTATTTACATTAAAAGCGAGAAGTGAACTGTTTTATAAACTACGAATAATGCATATAAAAAGTGTATCATAACTCTATCATTATAGATTCCAGTTGTGATGCCTCGAAGTGAAAAAAGGTGGAAAGCATCTGAGAGAATGAAGGACAACGCATCAGGGGATCACGTTTCTTATTTACAAAACAGATATTTCGTGCTTGCTGCGGAGGATGGCTACGCAAACAAACTCGAGAGCGGTGATGTTTATCTGTCACCACCCCGATTTCATAGACAGAAAATCCTGTAGTCCGCAGCCAGTGTTTTACGGGCTAGCGTTGCTGCCTCTGGATCAGAAGGCCCCAGGTTCGATTCCCAGCCGGGTTGAGGATTCTCTCTGCCAGGGGACTGGGTGTTTGTGTTGTCCTCATCATTTAATCATCATCATTTGTGACCGTGTCTACATTGTAGTGTGTAAAAGTTGGACTGTGTACAAACTGGAACTTCGCAATGGCGCAGCTGACCACGCAGTTGAGCGCCCCACAAACGAAACATTATCATCAGAAAATCCCGAGGAGCAAGTGACTCAACTACCTTGGGGTCACACTCGACAATAAGTTGCTTTTTAAACTGCATGTACAGGACAAGAGGATCAAGATTTTATAACCCCCCGCCAACTATGTCCTCTGCTGGCCACTGGCTAGCTCGCAGATGAAAGTCAATACGAAACTTCGCCTTTACAGACCAAGCTATATTCTATGGTAGTTCCACTCGGAGGACACCCAGCCTCTCTAATTTGTAAATCATCTAGACTTTGAAACAACCGATGTTTTCGACTCGTGATTGGGGCACCCAGATGGGAAAGATACCGCGACCTACATTAAGAGCTTAATCAACAAACCATCCTGGAAGCTGACATCCAACACAAAAGCAAGTTCCCGACAGAATAGAAGTCTTACGATCCACGTCACGTCTCCTAGAATACACTGTGTGATCGTCCACCCCCGGTAGATGAGTGGTCAGCGTGAGAGAATGTCAATCCTAAAGGCCCGGGATCGAGTTCCTGCTGGGTCAGAGATTTTCTCCGCTCAGGGACTGGGTGTGGGGTTGTCCTCACCATCATCATTTCATCCCCACCGACGCGCAAGTCGCCGAAGTTGCGTGAAATTGGAAGACTTGGACCCGGCGAACGGTCTGCCCGACGGGAGGCTCTAGTCACACGACATTTACATTTATTTACTGTGTGATCAAAAATATGTGGACACCCCCAAAAGCATACGGTTTTCATATAAGGTGCATTGTGCTGCCATCTAATGCCAGGTACTGCACATCAGCGACCTCAGTAGTCATTAGAAGTCGTGAGAGAGCAGAATGGGGCGCTTCGTGGATCTCACGGACTTCGAACGTGGTCAGGTGATTGCGTGTCACTAATGTCATACGTCTGAACGCGAGATTTTCACACTCCTAAACATCCCTAGGTCCACTGTTCCCGATGTGATAGTGAGGTGGAAACATGGAGGGACACGTACAGCACAAAAGCGTACAGGCCGACCTCGTCTGTTGACTGACAGAGACCGACGACTGTTGAAGAGGGTCGTGATGTGTAATAGGCAGACATCTATCCAGACCATCACACAGGGATTCCAAACTGCATCAGAATTCACCGAAAGTACTGCGACAGTTAGGCGAGAGGTGAGAAAACTTGGATTTCATGGTCGAGCGGCTGCTCATAAGCCACACATCACGCCGGTAAATGTCAAACGACCCCTCCCTTTGTGTAAGGAGCGTAAATATTGGACGACTAGATAGTGGAAAAACGTTATGTGCAGTGACGAATCACGGTACACCATGTGGCGATCCGATGGTAGGGTGTGGGTATGGCGAATGCCAGCGTGTGTAGTGCCAACAGTAAAATTCGGAGGCGATGGTGTTATGGTGTGGTCGTTTTTTTAAAGGAGGGGCCTTGCACCCCTTGTTGTTTTGCGTGGCACTATCACAGCACAGGCCTACATTGATGTTTTACGCACTTTCTGGATTCCCATTGTTGAAGAACAATTCGGGGATGGCGATTGCAACTTTCAACACGATCGAGCACCAGTTCATAATGACGGCCTGTGGTAGAATGGATACACGACAATAACATCCCTGTAATTGACTGGCCTGCACAGAGTCTTATAGAACACTTTTGGGATGTTTTGCATCGCCGACTTCGTGCCAGGCCTCACTGACCGACATCGGTACTTATCCTCCAGCACTCCGTGAAGAATGGGCTGCCATTCCCCAAGAACCCTTCCAGTACCTCACTGAACTTATGCCTGCGAAAGTGGAAGCTGACATCAAGGCTAAGGATGGGCCAACAGCGTACTGAATTCCAGCATTACCGATTGAGGGCGCCACGAACTTGTGTCATTTTAAGCCAGCTGCAAGGATACTTTTGGTCACAGGGTGTATGTTTGATCAGTAGCTCCTGAGCGTTGGCAGAGGGTCCGGATGCCTGAGCGATTATCCAAGTCCAATAGTGACCCCTCCACATCGACTTTCACCTACACGCCATAACGGCCAAAGGGCACAAAGCCAAGTGCTCTTATCAAGATTGCAATAAAGACAAAGTTTCACCTTGACCATCCATGAAGGATATCCAGCCGGCTAATCAGAGCTTCAATTTGAGCCGCGTAGGGGCCACCGCAAGTGGACTTCGGACCTCTCCGACATCGTCCCGGATAAGTATCTTACACCGAGTACACTCTACTTTTTTTCCCGTGAGAAACTTCTTTAGATTAGTTTCTACGTCCCGTCATCTTAATTTTCTTCATTGTTTTCCAGGCACACGCCTGGTACAAGACAGAGAGTTCTGTATAATTTTTTTTTTAGAAAATGTTTCTGTTCTGTCAGCTTCCTGTTGTTTTATTAATAAACTTTCCTCTCGTTACTCTGCAACGTGTTGTCTCTTAGGCATCTCACTTCGTGAGATGTTGCACGCCTGGTGCTATAAAAGTCTTGGATAAGCGTCTCCATATTTTTGTTGCGCTGTGACTGCTCCATTACATTTTGTGCGTGCAGTCGTATAAATTCCATTTCTTCTTCTTCTTCTTCTTTTAATATTTCGGTCAAGTAGCGTTCGGTCATCTTAAGAGTAAACACTCGCTCCTTTACCCGCGAATCGGGCCGTTGCGCATGCGCCCACAGATACACAAACGCCAAGGACTTTGATTGGCGGAGAAGAAATACACGTAATATGCATGAACTGGATCAGTGATTACGGGGCCGATCCACGGTGGGAAATCGGTGTATCACTGTGAGTTGTACTGTTGCCACGTGTTTGCACGTTAATAAAGTAAACGCAGGATTCCATGACTTGTGCAAGATGAAACAGCTGTCTCTATTAATTCATCGCCAAACGGATTTCAACTGCTTCAGGGACTTCCATTAATTACGTGAGGGTTTTTTTTTTTTTTTAATCTGGACCTCCCTCTCCCTTTGGTGGAATATTCCGATAAAAATACGCAAAAAACTTGATATTTGTTTTAAAAATTGATTAAAACACTTTACTAAATCTGTTTTTATCTATAAATCGTATTAAACAGTATTTTTAACAAGTGATTAAAAATACTGTATTTTTAAAAAATCTAAACCTGAATAATAATCACAAGGATAGACAGACAGATAATAAGGCTCCACTAAAGTACTTGTTGTCTTAACCGTTGTGATGTATCCATTAAAAAAATTGATCTTTTACTCGTTTATTATATCCATTAAATATCATTGAACCTTCACTTACATTGCAGACGAAACACATCAATGTCTGCATCTTTCTTTTAACTGTATGATTACGTAGCTTTTAATCACTTGATTTATATGTTCACTAAGAGAATTATTAACGGTGAGTTTTAGCTTAGCTACCTTCCGCAAACGGTTAACTTATTTCTCGCACGTGTGTCTCGACTTCTCCGTATGCTGCTTGACATATACATTGTAAAACTTCTGATAAAAATTCATGTTAAACACAATAACATCATCTTCATACGCTTTGCAGTGATTTCAACCGGCGTGGTGAAGAGTATTTTTGCGGCAATTGTTTCAGATCGGGGAACCCCGGGAATGCACACGTGTAAATCTTCCAGTTCAGTTCAGAGAAGCGATGAAGACTGATGGGCCCTTTAATATTGTATATGCTCGAGGTTAATTATGTAAAATAAAATGTTATCCGTGATAATAATGTTTATTCTATGAACTGAAAAATTGATATGATACACTATGTGATCAAAAGTATCCGGACACCCCCAAAAACATACGTTTTAAATAATTAAGTGCATTGTGCTGCCACCTACTGCCAGGTACTCCACATCAACGACCTCAGTATTCGTTACATGTCACGAGAGAGCAGAATGGGGCGCTCCGTGGAACTCACGGACTTCGAACGTGGTCAGGTGATTGGGTGTCACTTATGTCATACGTCTAACGTGAGATTTCCACACTCATAAACATCCCTAGGTACATTGTTTCCAATGTGACAGTGAAGTGGAAACGTGAAGGGACACGTACAGCACAAAAGCGTACAGGCCGACCTCGTCTGTTGACTGACAGACACCCCCGACAGTTGAAAAGGGGTCGTACTGTGTAATAAGCAGACATCTATCCAGGCCATCACACAGGAATTCCAAACTGCATCAGGATCCACTCCAAGTACTATGACAGTTAGGCGGGAGGTGAGAAAACTTGGATTTCATGGTCGAGTGGCTGCTCATAAGCCAAACAACACGCCGGGGTAAATGCTAAAGGACGCCTCGCTTGGTGTAAGGGGCGTAAACACTGGACGATTGAACAGTGGAAAAAAGTTGTTGTGGAGTGACGAATCCCGATACACAATGTGGTGATCCGATGGCAGGTTGAGGGTATGGCGAAAGCCCGGTGAATGTCATTTGCTATCGTGTGCAGTGCCAACAGTAAAATTCGGAGGCGATGGTGTTACCGTGTGGTCGTTTTTTTCACGGAGGGGGCATGCCTGCACCCCTTGTTTTGCGTGGCAGAATCACAGCACATGCCTACATTGATGTTTTAACCACCTTCTTGCTTCCCACTGTTGAAGAGCAATTCGGAGGTGGCGATTGCATCTTTCAACACGACCGAGCAGCTGTTCATAATGACTGCCTGTGGCGGAATGGCTACACGACTATAACATCCCTGTAATGGACTGGCCTGCACAGAGTCTCATAGAACACTTTTGGGATGTTGTGGATCGCCGACTTCGTGCGAGGCCTCACTAACCGACATCGATACTCCTCCTCAGTGCAGCACTTCATGAAGAATAGGGCTGGCACTCCCCAAAAAACCTTCCATTGCCTGACTGAACGTATGCCTGCGAGAGTGGAACCTGTCATCGAGGCTAAGAGTGGATCAACAGCATACTGAATTCCAGCATTACCGATGGAGAGCACCACGAACTTGTAAGTCACTTTCAGCCAGGTGTCCGGATACTTTTATCACGTAGTGTATTTTTATTTGGTGAAATTTTGCTAGATTACTTCCCGCACACCCGTTTTGAGCTCAAGTAATTAAGGGACGTCGTCTCCTGCTTAGAGTGTGATACCGTTCATTGAACTTTCTCGACATTCACCTACTGTGTCAGAAAGTTGCTGCAAAGAAAATTTGAATTCAGTCTCTTCCCCACGTTCCCCTACCTCTGTCCCCTCCAGCCAATAGTGCAATGTGAATTCTGTGCCTTAGTCATTGCACCATATGGCTCTTTAGAAACTGCGAGAAATATCTTGAGCTGGGCTCATGATGACTGCTGTTAACATTCGTTACCACTGCTGGAGATAACAGGCCATCTGGCGACAACAAGCAAACAGGGACTATTTGGCTGATGCTATCAGTAGGTAAATAGCGTTGTCCTGATTATCTTGTCCACTTCAGTCGCAGATTTTACGGCAGGTGTGTCGCTGATACTGGATCTTTCAAAGAGAAACAAAAACCAGTCGCTTTTTATTGCGATGAAATATTTACTCTTCCTTTCCCCTATTGCCTGGTGATCAGACGGCGCTTGCAGAACGTTATAACACGACCCAGTTGGAAATATCTGACAGTGGTTGTGCGAAATTTTACTTTTTTCTCGAATGAGAGAGCGCCTGACAATATCCACCATGAAGCAATATTGATAAATAGATGAAAAACAGACGATGTGGTTTTTCCTAATATCATACTTAAAATTCCTATTAATGATAAAAGAGACTCTCATCTTTCGCAGAAGACGGAGTAGCGGAAGATAAGGTGTTAGGAGCTATTCACTCGTCTTCCATCGTTTCACGAGTGGATCAGCAGACGCAATTAAGTGTACTTAACTAACTGCTGAGAGAATGCACGTCTCGTACTTGTGACGGTTGCGATTAATTGGTCAGTCTGGATGTGCTAAGTAGGTGCTCCCCTACGAAGATCTGGGCAAATGAGAAGCTGAGACAAGACTCACAGACAGACTGTGTACTCTACTTTTCATCTCATCTTAGGTCACGCGAAAGTGATACCAAAATACACTGACGGAAAAAAATCTCAGTAACAAATAATAATTAATGTACAGTAATGAAATTTTTGAAATACATTTATCTAGGTGAGATATTTAAGTGATTAACATTGCAAGATCGCAGGTTAATGTAACCGCGAGGTAAGCCATTGCAAATGTGAAATGCTGATTCATTAGTAACCGGTGTAAGCTCCACGATGTTAACTGCAAGCATGCAGACGTGCAAGCATCGTGTTGCGTAGGAGCCGGATGTCAGTTTATGGATGGAATTCCATACCTGTTGCAGTTGGTCGGTCAATACAGGGACGGTTAATACTGTTTGTGGATGACGCTGGAGTTGTCATCTGATGATGTCCCACATGAGCTCGATTGGAGACAGATCTGATGATTGAGCAGGCCAAAGCAACACGTCGACACTCGGTAGAGCATGTTGGGTTACAACAGCGGTATGTGGGTGGGCGTTATCCTGTTGGAAAATACCCGCTGGAATGCTGTTTATGAATGGCAGCACGTAAGGTCGAATCACCAGATTGAGGTGCATATTTGCTGTCGGGATGCGTGGGATAGCCACGCGGGATTAGCCGAGCGGTCTGAGGTGCTGCAGTCATGGACTGTGCGGCTGGTCCCGGCGGAGGTTCGAGTCCTCCCTCGGGCATGGGTGTGTGTGTTTGTCCTTAGGATAATTTAGGTTAAAGGGAGTCGTACCGCCCTGTCTCGACAATGTTAAATTGGCGATATAAATGCCCCGTTTTCTCAGGAACTGTTGAGTATATATATGTGGTGTTTTTATCACATGTTCTCCCATGTTTTGTGACTGTATTGCTCTACAATCACTTTAAAATAACAACTGGAAAAAAAATATGATTTTTTTCCCTAAACATATCACAATTTCAATTTCTTGAGTTTTAACTATTATAGTAAATACTACCAAAGTAGAGATACAACATCATTGTACTATCTATGTTATGTGGTAAATAATTCATTGATGTAGATTCGGAAGTTTCTGAGAAAAAGGGGCTTTTATACTGAAAAACGTCATGTTGATAAAATTGCGTTTAAAGAAAAAAGTTTAATGTACAGCCAACATAAAAAATATGTTAGAATCGTCCTGGATGGTAGTCTTCATCTCCTTCTTCATTTTCCTCACCCAGTGCTGCCATCTTTCTCTTGGATCTGGCTTCTTTTGACATATTGTTTGTTGCAATCTCTGCCTTCATGATTCGCAGTTGGTCCAAGTCCATCACACTTTTAGTGGTGTTTTAACCTTTATGAATGCCAAGATATTCCAAAACCTGTAGCCATCATTAAAAGTAAGAACAGCATCCAAAACACTAAGTTCAAAGACTGACCTTCGAACAAACACATTTTATGGTATCCTTGACCATACAACTTGTTAAATGACACATTCGCATTTTGTGTTTTCCCCTTGAGTCATTTCTTCAACTGCTCTGGTTGGGCAAGATCCTGAAAAACAGGCAAGCATAACAGCATTTGGCATAGTAATTTTGTGCGAGAAACTGTCTACTTTACCCTCCTCTTTTGCCTTCAAGTATTTACACCATTCAGTGGAACACAGGTTGTGTATTGGTTCAGTATCTCTAGACAGCTTGTGAAAATAAATTGCCCAAACAGCTCTCTTCATACCATCTAAATTACCTCTGTTACTTCTAATAGCCATACCATAATATTGTGTAATCTGATCAATTTGTTTATCAGTCAGTCGACGTCTTATACTTAGACCATCAGATAACTTAGTACTTCCCAACTGCTGTTTGAGTCTATGAAGCCTCGTGCCCATCCTCTTTTGCACATGATTAATGCACTCTGGTTTTGTAATTGACAAATCACCATAGGGTTTGCTCTCCATCAGTGCCTTATACGATCTTTAGTCTCCATCCTCAAGAAAACTCATGTAGCGAACAGCACGTTCATGCTGGGAACGTAGGAACATTTTCACTGCAGAAGCAACCTCCATCCCTCCACTAGTTACTTCACAGTTTCTCTGACAATTCATTTCATGCTTAGTTTTCTTTTCAGTACTCTTGACTACTTGCCTTCAACCCTGACATGGTCAACACAACAACATCCAACACTTTCCCATTGTCGATGCTGGTAACAGATGCACATGAATTCTTTGACTGAAAACCTCTTTTTTGCCAGGATCCTTCGAATGATATTGCTATGTCAGAACTACCATTTTCTGCTACAGCCTGCTCTGCTGCTATAGTCATTGACTCCATACTACACGCCTTGACACTACTTCTTACTATGGAGTTGTATTTGATAGATTTTGTATAGGGACTAGGGGGGTTCAAAAGCCACAAAGAACCTTACCAGCGTAATGGCCTTTTCCTATGCATCTAAGTGCATGGAAGTACCTTAGATTAGTGTCAAAACGTCCACTCTTTACACTTACCTCTGAAGTCTTGAAAGTTTTTTCGCTTTTACAGTTCAAACACATTATTTGTAAAGTGCACACCAGACCATTGCGTTGAGATAACTTCCCAGAAATTTCAATTCCCCCTCCACATATACGACAACACACCGTTTCACACAAAGCTGAAATAAGCATATGGAGATTAATAATGATATTGCAGTTTGTTTCACTGTCTGAAGCTGCGTTGTATTTACATCATCACCCAGCAGTTTTTTCGTGGAAGCACTCGGAGGAGAAGGACTGTCACTATTTACAACCAAATTATCACGCCCTTCGGCGCTAACCACTCGTTTTACTGCTACTATGTTTATTCTGCAGTATCTGTTTCCTTTGTTTCGTATTTTTCAAACACTCCTTTTGGTTTAGCCATGACGAAAACTATCACAAGAAACAAAGAAACTAAAATGCACCTAGTGGATAACCGTTGTTGTCAAACACAAACAAATGTGCAGTTCAATGAGTTTACTGCGAAGTACCGCCAGTGTAGGCAACTTATGAAACGGACAGTTCTCTACAAAACAAAAGAAACCACAGCCTTCTAGACTATATAGTTCCAGAGAAAAAAGCCAATATGCAAAATGACGGAAAACAAAATTCTCGAAAATGTCATTGCATGATTATTTTCAAATATTTATTTAAAATAGTAAATAATCGAATATTTCAATAAAACCAGCACAAAATTAAGCATAAACATCCATATTTTCATAATTTGCATAATAGTAAAAATGTCAAATTTTGTCATTTTGGGCGGTACGACTCCCCTTAAGTAATGTGTAATCTTAGGGACTGATGACCTTAGCAGTTAAGTCCCATAAGATTTCACACACATTTGACCATTTTTTTGGTGCGTGGGATAACCATTAGTGTGCTCCTGCTGACATATGAAATCGCACCCCAGATCTCAACTCCAGGTGCAGAACCAGTGTGTCTAGCACGCAGACAGGTTGCTCGCAGGTCCTCAACTGGCCTCCTTGTAACCAAAACACGGCCACCACTGGTACCGAGGCAGAACCAGATTTCTGGAGAAAACACAACAGACCTCTATCCTGCCCTCTAATTTGTCCTTCCTTGACACCAGCCGGCCGAAGTGGCCGAGCGGTTCTAGGCGCTACAGTCTGGAACCGCGAGACCGCTACGGTCGCAGGTTCGAATCCTGCCTCGGGCATGGATGTGTGTGATGTCCTTAGGTTAGTTAGGTTTAAGCAGTTCTAAGTTCTAGGGGTCTGACGACCTCAGCAGTTAAGTCCCATAGTGCTCAGAGCCATTTTTGAACCTTGACACCACTGACTTCGCAAATGGTAGTGGTTTAGGGTCAAAGGAACGCACGCTACAGGGAATCTGGCTCGGAGCTGTCCATGAGGTAACAGTTTTGTACCAGATCGTTGTGTCACTGTGGTGCCAACTGTTGATCAAATTGCTGGTGCAGATGCAGTACGATGCGTCAGTCATAACTGCAAGGAACAGGTGAAGGGACCCAGATGCAGTGGGGCGTACGACCTGTCTCGCTGCAGCCTCAAGGCCAATGAAAAAGAACAATGCGCAACTGCACGGGCCCCCACTCCGCCCTCTCATACAAGAACCCCGGGCGCACCAAAGAAGCCATTAGCGAGAAAACGCGGGTGCCGATCAAGATCATCAACAATCGTGGGCCAGCCCCGTGCACCGACGACAACCTCGACCACGAAGAAGACCTGGTGCGAGTCATTGCAGCGATCCTTGTCGACCTATTCCAGGACCTCAGGGAAGCTGTTAAAAAGTCGCAGTGACATGCGACAAGGCAAATCCTAGAAAAGGACTTTGAGGTGGGGCATACAGGGAACAAAATTCACATCACGGTGACCGAATTCTTGCACCCAGAAACGCGATACAGGCACCAGCAATGCGCAGCGCAACACCCACCACAAGCCGCGCCGCATCACACAGACACGGCCTAAACACAAGCCCCACCTCCTCCCCCCCACCTCCCCACACTCCCACCCTAGCACCCCACGATGGCCGACGCACAATGTCTGAACGTACTGTCTGTAAATGCACAAGGAGCCAAGACAAAACGAGGCCTCCTGATGCACGTGCTACATCAGTAAAATATCCATATAGTGGACATAACAGAAAGGTGGCTAGATGACAGGCAAACCTTCGATCTCCCAAGATTCAATGCTATCCTCAAAGACAGACCCAGAGGCAGAGAAGGCAATAGAGGAGGAGCGGCAGTATATGTACGAGACACCATAGCAGCTCGAGAAATCTCCATCCCAGCAGAATTAGCACACGTAGAGGCAGTAATCATAGAGATGGGAACCAACATACCCGTACCATAGCCTGTATATACATCCCGTCGGGAACACCCTTACCCTTAAACTTCTTCCGCCACATGATAACTTTCGATAGGTTTATCATCTTAGGAGATCTAAATACAAGACACAACGTGCTAGGAGACACTGCCGACAATGGAAACGGACGCCGCCTCTTCAACTTTCTCACAACTGAACCTGTGGACAGGTTCCCAATAAACAAGCCGCCCTTCATAGGCCACAGAGGACGATCAACACCTGACCGCGTCCTCTTCAGCCACATCACAGACACCATGTCAGAGCCTGTCGTGGACGACTCGATAACAAGCGATCACCTACCGATCATATTCACGACCAGCGACTCCCTGCCCCCAGAACAACCCCCCACAAGACGCACAGTAAGACAATACGCTAATGCATACTGGGAAAAATATAAAGACGTTCTAACGGAAAGCCTGGCGATCCCACTCACCATAACAGACGACGAAGACCTACGATACGCGACCAATAGACTAGAAACCGCCATAAAAAATGCAATAGACGAAGTCATTCCCACGACAACAATCTAAAACTGGAAACCAGCCATCCCTCAAGCAGCCCTAGACCTAACACGACAAAACAAACGCCTCTACAGACAGATTAGACGTGACAACGAGCCAGGATTAAAAAGACATTGGAATCGACTAAACGCGAGAATCAAAAGAATCATCTTCGAACACCGACAAAGACAATGGGACGACACATGCAGACAACTAAACTATAGAGAAGGGGGCTAGTTCTGGAAGCGCCTCAAAACGCTAACAGGAGAACGAAAAGTTATAAACCTCACTCTGGTGGTGAATAACGAACCGACGGCCGACAAGAGGGAACAAGCGGAAGCATTCAAGCAGGTACTGGAAGAAGTTTACTCCTTCCCCCGAGACGACAAATTCAACGATGACTTCAGACACCACACGGAATATCAGCTCTCCCTAACCCTAAACACCCCAGCAATAGAGACAGAGGACGAAAGCGCGCTAACCAAAGAAATAACGGACACAGAAATCATAGAAGCGATACACTCAGGACGAAACTCAGCCCCTGGACCGAACGACATTAGACAAATTCACTTGCAGAAAGCACCCATCCAACTCCTAGTACTCATCCTCTCCCACCCCTTCAACTACCGCCTGACCTACGAAACACTCCCGAACAGCTGGAAAACCAGTAAAACCATCACGATTCTAAAGCCTGAGAAACCCAGGACTGACCCACGCGCACCTTCGACAAGCTCTGGCACCTAGGACTTCTGCAAAAACTCATCCAACTGGGCTTCCCGACCAAGATAGTACGCATAATAAGAGCATACATAACAGACAGAATGTGCAAGGTACACGTAGGGGATGCATCATCCCGAGAATTCACGCCCCGGGCAGGTGTGCCACAAGGGGGCATTTTGTCCCCGCTACTGTATGCACACGGCAGACATACCAACAGTAACGAACTCCCCAGAAACTGTAGGACTGTAAGCTGACGACACCACTTATTGGTGCAACTCAGGATGACAACTATCTACATCTACATTTATACTCCGCAAGCCATATGACGGTGTGTGGCGGAGAGTACCTGGAGTACCTCTATCGGTTCTCCCTTCTATTCCAGTCTCGTATTCTTCGTGGAAAGAAAAATTGTCGGTATCCCTCCGTGTGGG
This sequence comes from Schistocerca cancellata, assembly GCF_023864275.1. Lineage (NCBI taxonomy): Eukaryota > Metazoa > Arthropoda > Insecta > Orthoptera > Acrididae > Schistocerca > Schistocerca cancellata. Next base: position 379,219,476 of record NC_064628.1, read on the forward strand.
CTCTAATCTCTCTGATTTCATCCTCATGGTCTCTTCGCGAGATGTACGTAGGAGGGAGCAATATACTGCTGGACTCCTCGGTGAAGGTATGTTCTCGAAACTTCAACAAAAGCCCGTACAGAGCTACTGAGCGCCTCTCTTGCAGAATCTTCCACTGGAGTCTTTATATTATCTCCGTAACGCTTTCGCGATTACTAAATGATCCTGTAACGAAGCGCGCTGCTCTCCGTTGGATCTTCTCTATCTCTTCTATCAACCCTATCTGGTACGAATCCCACATCGGTGAGCAGTATTCAAGCAGTGGGTGAATAAGTGTACTGTAACCTACTTCGTTTCTTTTCGGACTGCATTTGCTCAGGATTCTTCCAATGAATCTCAGTCTGGCATCTGCTTTACCGGAGATTAATTTTATATGGTAATTCCATTTTAGATCACTCCTAATGCCTACTCCCATATAATTTAAGGAATTAACTGCTTCCAGTTGCTGACCTGCTATATTGTAGCTAGATAGTAAAGGATCTTTCTTTCTATGTATTCGCAGCACATTACACTTGTCTACATTGAGATTCAATTGTAATTCCCTGCACCATGCGTCAATTCGTTGCAGATCCTCCTGCATTTCAGTACAATTTTCCATTGTTACAACCTCTCTATATACTACAGCATTATCCGCAAAAAGCCTCAGTGAACTTCTGATGTTATCCACAAGGTCATTTATATATATTGTGAATAGCAACGGTCCTACGACACTCCCCTGCGGCACACCTGAAACCACTCTTACTTCGGAAGACTTCTGTCCATTGAGAATGACATCTGTGTTCTGTTATCTAGGAACTCACACAATTGGTCTGATAGTCCATATGCTCTTACTTTGTTCATTAAACGACAGTGGGGAACTGTATCAAACGCCTTGCGGAAGTCAAGAAACACGGCATCTACCTGGGAGCCCGTGTCTATTGCCCTCTGAGTCTCGTGGACGAATAGCGCAAGCTGGGTTGCACACGATCGTCTTTTTCGAAACCCATGCTGATTCCTATAGAGTAGATTTCTAGTCTCTAGAAAAGTTTTGATTTTATCCATACTGGATGAGAGGTCGTGGTTGTGAATGTCAATGTTAAAAAATATATCGGCTCAACCACTTGTTTATAGAGTAAAACACTAAGATTGACGCGTTTCGGAAGTCAAGCTTCCATCATCAGAATAATGAAAACTAAAAAGTAAAAGAACCTGTTAAAACTCGCTAAAATGGAAAATGCACCAGGCACAATAAAATTGACAGTAAAATTAAAACATCGTGGCTGCAACAAGGGAAGTAGCCACGATGTTTCAATTTTATTATCAATTTTATTGTGCCTGGTGCATTTTCCATTTTAGCGAGTTTTAACAGGTTCTTTTACTTTTTATTATTCTGATAATGGAAGCTTGACTTCCGAAACGCGTCAATCTTAGTGTTTTACTCAATAAACAAGTGGTTGAGCCGATATATTTTTTAACATTAACTCTAGAAAAGTTCATTATACTCGAACATAATACGTCTTCCAAAATTCTACAACTGATCGACGTTAGAGATACAGGTCTATAGTTCCGCACGACGTCCCTTCTTGAAAACGGAGATGACCTGTGCCCTTTTCCAATCGTTTGGAACGCTACGCTCTTCTAGAGACCTACGGTACACCGCTGCAAGAAGGAGGGCAAGTTCCGTCGCGTACTCTGTGCAAAATCGAACTGGTATTCCATCAGGTCCAGCGGCCTTTCCTCTTTTGAGCGATTTTAATTGTTTTTCTGTCCCTCTGTCATCTATTTCGATATCTACCATTTTGTCATCTGTGCGACAATCTAGAGAAGGAACTATCCAACGGAAGACAGAAACGTACCTAAGACGACTGCAAGACTGGATGGCAAGATGGAGAATCTGTCCCAACCGATCCAAAACACAAACAATCCTGTTTCAACACAAACACCTGACCAAATCGAGGCACCAAAACTCAGACGACATACAACTGACGCTCTGGGACACACCACTGAGAGTTGGCGATACCGCCAGGTACCTTTGTGTGTACCTAGACAAACACTTAAACTGGAAGACTCACCTCACGTATCTTCTACACAAAGCGCGAAAAAGGCAAAACCTAATCAGACAAGTTCAAGGACGATTTCATGGACGTGACGACCAAACAGCGATACACACCTACAAGACGTTCATCAGACCTGTAATAGAATACGCTGCAGCCTCACTCCGAGGCATACATAGACCTACTGCGGAACAACATTACTCAACTGAAAGACGATTTCTGCGCAGCATCTGCAGACTGCCAAGACTCACACCCAGCGACGCAGTATACAACATCACTGGAGTGGAGCCTCTACAATCCCGAGTCGTCAAACTCAGGGCAAGATACGGGCAGCACATACTATCAAAGCGGCCAGACATGGAAGACATTTTAACTACAAGAAAATGACCAACCAGACGACCCAAGTACAGATACGCCCAACCAGCACGTACAGTAGCCTACAACACCAGCGGAGAATTCCTGTACCTTGCCCCCACCATGGAACCCTCAATCCGAGAAATTCCACTCCCCCCTCACATGGACCGAAGACAGAACAATTAATAACACCATACACACACCACAGAGAACTCATCATCACACACAAACCAGCGAGCGAGTGAACCCACAGCCACCCACACAGCTTAGCATTAATTTAATTATTGTTAATTATAGGAAATAGGTTTTAAGCACCATGAGAGGATGGAGGTGGCAAATTTAAAAAAGAGGAAAAAAGAAAAATGTAAAATTCAGATGCAAAAGGCACCATTGCAAAATATAAAAAAATGTAAAGTACGTAAAGTACGCTACCTACCCTCATAAACAACTACAATTGTATGCTCAGACACAGTAACAACAAGATATAGACGCCAGCAATAGCCACCATTACTCCAAAGCTACTTTACTATCATAACTCTGTTTATTATATTAATTCTTACTTTACTCTATAATCACTCTAATTTTTAATGTGTATCAATAACTGTCCATTCAGAAACAAGGAACGACGTAAGACTTAAGTCCCCAAAAGACACATACGCCTCAAAGTCCCGTAGTTACAGTATGCAATTTACCAACTGTTATCATAAATCAATTAATGTAACTCTCAGCCGGCCGTGGTGGCCGAACGGTTCTAGGCGCTTCAGTCTGGAACCACGCGGCTGCTCCGGTTGGAGGTTCGAATCCTGCCTCGGGAATGGATGTCTGTGATGTCCTTAGGTTAGTTAGGTTTACTTAGTCTAGGGGACTGATGACCTCAGATGTTAAGTCCCACAGTGCTTAGAGCCATTTGTAACTCTCAACTAATACAATCACCTGTTTTCCTTATACCTCTTTCTCTTTTCTCTTTCAACGTAGAATAAGTAAAACATGTAAAATAAATAAAATTGTAAGAAATGACAAATTTGTAACGATGCAACAAATAAAATGTAACAAAATAATAAAATGTATCCTAATACAACCAAAATGGTTGAAAAGGGTATTGAAGGCCCTCAAACAGCCCGCCCTTCCCCTCAGTGATGGGAAAGAAAAGTGCAAAAAAATAAAAAAATAAAAAGAGATGTGCCAGTGCCACGTGACCGTCCGGAGCGCGGTCTTTTTGTGACCGTAGAGACACATGACCACCGCTACCATCAGTCACGTAAAGTGGGTACATTCCTGGAAGTGTTTCTGCAGTATCGAAGAAGAACATTGTGCTTCTCGCAGCCCTAGTACACTACCTCGTTCAAACTCAGTGAGGTGTTGGCAATGGCGTTTTTGTAGCTTTAAAGGTATCGGTTTTTAATTGTCCTAACGCCAAAAGCCGCATAAAAAGCACCAATAAAAATCAAATCGGATTATTAATCTCCGTGTGAATGGCGAAAAACATGTTGAATATGCTGTCCACTGTTTTCTGCAACAAGCTGAAATCGAGAAACAGCGTTTCCACAACTGATGGAAGTGTTTCTGGGGTCACGTCCAGAATGTGTTGCGCAATGCGTGCCTTCAGTGCAGCTGAGTCTGCCAACGGAACACTGGACACAACATCTTTCAGACAGCCCCACAGACAGAAGTCACATGGATTAAGATCAGGTGATCGGGACGGCCAGTCTGTAGGGAAATGGCGGCTGATAATTCTATCATTTCTGAAATGGCGCTTCAGCAGCTGCTTAACTGGATTTGCAATGTGCAGAAGTGCGCCATCTTACAAAAAAAGGATCCCATCCACACATCCACGCTGTTGGACAGCCGGAATGACGTGGTTCCGTAAAAGGCACTCATAGAGCTTACCAGTGTCGCTACAGGTAACAGGACCGGAAGCACCTGTCTCTTCGATAAAATATGGCCCTTTGATAAATGATGCCGTAAACCGCACCACACAGAGACCTTGTCAGGATGAAGTGGTACTGGTTGATTTGCATGTGAATTTTCCGTTGCCCATATTCGACAATTCTGTGTATTGACATATCCTATCAGATGGAGGTGGGCTTCGTCTGTCCACAAAATCTTCCATGACCAATCATTGTCGACTTCCATGAGAGCAAGAATTTCTAAAGCATAGGTCTCTCTTACTGGCAGGTATAAAGGAAGCAACTCGTGTACATGGGTAATTTTGAATGGATAGCAAAGAAGGATGTTTCGTGGGATTTCACGCACCATGCTCAAGGGTATGTCCAATGTTCGGGCAATTCTCCACGCACTACACGTTTGTACACCACCACTCGTCTCCTCCTGCGATGCTATGGACACTGCTTCCACTGACGTAGAATCAATTCTTTTTCTCACTCTTCGAGGTTGCACACCAAAAGAAACAACTAATTTTCTCCAGACCCACGGCAGTCATCGCACCAACGCATTTTTTTCAAACCCTTCAGTGTCCGGAACTTCTTCAGAGCGACGTGTGCACAGTCATCATTTTTGTAATACAACTTGACATGCACAGCGCGATGCTGCGTCATGGGGAACGTCGCAGACGCGAAAGGAGGAAAAGCCATGTTATACCAACTTCGGTGGGTCGTGGGCATAACAGGTGTTTTCATTTACGTATTCTGACACATACAGCGCCAGATCTATTGATCAATTTTCACACTAATTTTTTTTCTTCCTCCATACATTTTTCCCCTTCTCCGATAATATTCCGTTGCAGTTTGACGTCATTCTGGTCAGTGGTGTTATTTCTATAGCGTTTGAAAGTTTAACTTTAATTATAATCACCCTGTACTTTACTCTCATGTAACGTGTACTGTAGATATCGTGTTCAGTTGTTGAGTAAAACTGACTGTTGGTTGGCCCTGTGTTGTGCATGTGAACAGTGTCGTGAAATCAATCTTTGAACTTCATGAAATAAAAAAATTGAAGTAAGGAAAATGAATCTAATTAAGTGCTGAAAGAAATTAATCGTTTGCTCAATGAAAAGTAACTAAAACTCAGCACCGAAGTATATTAAGAACGATGCTTGATGTGAAATGCAATGTTTAACTTGGAATATAAATTACTACTCTATCTGGAAGAAAATAACTGTATGAAATTACCAACACTGTTCACTGAAAGTCAATCTACTTGCTAGCACGACACTTGCAAATTCTGACTACTCACTGTTTGCTCAAGAATGCAAGGTGATATCTGCCCTAAAATAAAACTGACTTACCTCTTGCTCAGCATGCTGTTTTTGTGTCTGGAGCACTGATGTTCTCGAAAGCAAATACAAATCAGCAGATGCAGCAGATAAAGATAAATAATCTACTCTAAATTTGTTTGTCAGAAGGAATCTGTGACTTCGTGTGGTGTTAAGTGCAAATCACACAACGACAAAATCCTCACAACTTTACTATGAATCGTGGAGGTTGTTTTTGCCCTAACTAATTTCAAACACCGATTATTAACAAAAATACTGTATGACATAAGAAGACTCTAGAATTACATAATTCTGTCATAACACAGAAACTACAAAGATAGATACCTTTAAAATTCCTCCAGAATATTCTTTGTCAATATAAAGTTTAATAATACAATATTATAAATGAGTTTTCATCTCCATAATAAATTATTCCAGATAATTTCTCCCAGATTCACAAATAACAGATTTTATTCTCTGAAAAATCAATCGCTCGCTGTTGTTGTTGTTGTTGTGGTCTTCAGTCCTGAGACTGGTTTGATGCAGCTCTCCATGCTACTCTGTCCTGTGCAAGCTTCTTCATCTCCCAGTACCTACTGCAACCTACATCCTTCTGAATCTGCTTAGTGTATTCATCTCTTGGTCTCCCCCTACGATTTTTACCCTCCACACTGCCCTCCAATGCTAAATTTGTGATCCCTTGGTGCCTCAAAACATGTCCTACCAACCGATCCCTTCTTCTAGTCAAGTTGTGCCACAAACTTCTCTTCTCCCCAATCCTATTCAATACCTCCTCATTAGTTACATGATCTACCCACCTTATCTTCAGCATTCTTCTGTAGCACCACATTTCGAAAGCTTCTATTCTCTTCTTGTCCAAACTAGTTATCGTCCATGTTTCACTTCCATACATGGCTACACTCCATACAAATACTTTCAGAAACGACTTCCTGACACTTAAATCTATACTCGATGTTAACAAATTCCTCTTCTTGAGAAACGCTTTCCTTGCCATTGCCAGTCTACATTTTATATCCTCTCTACTTCGACCATCATCGGTTATTTTACTCCCTAAATAGCAAAACTCCTTTACTACTTTAAGTTTCTCATTTCCTAATCTAATTCCCTCAGCATCACCCGATTTAATTTGACTACATTCCATTATCCTCGTTTTGCTTTTGTTGATGTTCATCTTATATCCTCCTTTCAAGACACTGTCCATTCCGTTCAACTGCTCTTCCAAGTCCTTTGCTGTCTCTGACAGAATTACAATGTCATCGGCAAACCTCAAAGTTTTTACTTCTTCCCCATGAATTTTAATACCTACTCCGAATTTTTCTTTCCTTTACTGATTGCTCAATATACAGATTGTATAACATCGGGGAGAGGCTACAACCCTGTCTCACTCCCTTCCCAACCACTGCTTCCCTTTCATGCCCCTCGATTCTTATAACTGCCATCTGGTTTCTGTACAAACTGTAAATAGCCTTTCGCTCCCTCTATTTTACCCCTGCCACCTTCAGAATTTGAAAGAGAGTATTCCAGTTAACATTGTCAAAAGCTTTCTCTAAGTCTACAAATGCTAGAAACGTAGGTTTGCCTTTCCTTAATCTTTCTTCTAAGATAAGTCGTAAGGTCAGTATTGCCTCACGTGTTCCAACATTTCTACGGAATCCAAACTGATATTCCCCGAGGTCGGCTTCTACCAGTTTTTCCATTCGTCTGTAAAGAATTCGCGTTAGTATTTTGCAGCTTTGACTTATTAAACTGATAGTTCGGTAATTTTCACATCTGTCAACACCTGCTTTCTTTGGGATTGGAATTATTATATTCTTCTTGAAGTCTGAGGGTATTTCGCCTGTCTCATACATCGTGCTCACCAGATGGTAGAGTTTTGTCATGACTGGCTCTCCCGAGGCCATCAGTAGTTCAAATGGAATGTTGGCTACTCCCGGGGCAATCGCTCGCTACTATGCCTTAAATAAGAATGTCCCTGCGCTGCACAATTGACTGACTAGCAAACCAACCACAGATAAAACTAGACACAGAGTCAAAGATATTATTCACTACTCATGCAGAGCGCTGACTCATCTTTGTCCTAGTACAGCAAATGTGAATTATTTACGGTAGCAGAAAACATAAAAGAACCTTGCATCGTAAGATGGTTCATACTGACAAGCTCTTTGTAAATTCTACACCATTTTTTTAATCACTGAAATAAAATCACATGCTATCTCACCCCTTGAGAAGTTTGATTTTTTTTCCTCCACTTCTTGGTGCTTCACTTTTTTATCAGACAGTGTAGTATGGATGAATGTCTATGACCTGCGGACTCCTAAAAACAAGAAACAGTGTGCGTAGCATACAGACGGAACAGGAGAACAGAATCACAGCGCGTAATGTCCCGTCGACTGCGCAGTCACTGGAGACTTAAATACAGCCGGGACTGAGAGTAAGTGGCTGTACGGCATTAACAGGGCTAGGCTGCAGCCCAGCAAGAAAAATAAAATTCACCTCTAGCGAGATGGTGATTGGCTGGAGCCATACTGGGCGATGCAGATGCCACACGGTAGGGAGATCCCCATTAGATAGAAGCATTCTGCGAAGTGAGGATGATATGCTCCACGTATCATGGCAACAGATAGCAAAGAGGTAGTTAATTATTCCTGTGGGAATTTTTGTGGGCAAGGAAATTGTACACATCGCTCCAACCCTTAGCGAGTGTATCTCGTGGTCGTGCGGTAGCGTTCTCGCTTCCCACGCCCGGGTTCCCGGGTTCGATTCCCGGCGGGCTCAGGGATTTTCTCTGCCTCGTGATGGCTGGGTGTTGTGTGCTGTCCTTAGGTTAGTTAGGTTTAAGTAGTTCTAAGTTCTAGGGGACTGATGACCATAGATGTTAAGTCCCATAGTGATCAGAGCCATTTTTGAACCTTAGCGAGTGTGCAATAGCCATCATTTCGTCTAGAGAAAGATTAACGTTCTATGGAACGCAAGAAAGTTGAGTGAATTCAGTCAAGGCCAGAGTAGGGAATTAGCGTTTCAGATCCAGCACAGATGACGCCATTGCAGATGCCGTTTGGAAAAAGCGCCATTGTCCATTAGGCCACAGTAAATGTTGAGTCTAGAACTGCTCACTCCAACTTGCATACGCTTTGACCATTGAATATCAAAAGCTAGGATACTAACCTACCCTCACATTGAGTACATGAGAGTTTTTTCGTTGGTACAAAAAGTAAATTTATTTTCCAGCAACTCAGTGCATTGACCAAGCCTCGATAACGTAGATGTAAATGAGTTGATGAATATTTTTAATCATTCTTTCCCGTGATAAAATTTTTTTTCTGTAGAGATAACGATTTTAATAATCATCAGTCCAATACGTCCAAAAGTTAAATATTTTGTTATTGAGTGTCAAAAGTAATTAAACATGATTGTTGTGTATCACTTGACCCCTGAAAGCACAGTTGATAAATTATATGTTGAATAAAAAAAGGGAATAGCTGTTTTGTCTTTCTAGAATAAATCCCAAACTTTCACCTTTATTAATTCTTACATTCTAGTTACGTGACAGCAGCATTTCCTGATGATTTTTGTTACAATCCACACCTGATATTAGCTGCCTTACAGGGTCAAGTTCATATTTATTTAGAATGTCTGTGTAGCACACTAGGCTTGAGAAGACAGTTCAGATGTTTTGTCCATTTGCGCGCTAAGTGGTAAGCTAAGTTTGCACACATTAGTACACTCACTGTGCAGATACAAAGGTAGGACTATGACAAAATGGCGACCCTACCAAGATGCGAAATTACGGCATTCTGATAGATTGAGGGTTTGCTTTTGATAGGTACAAAACACATAGTCCTTCCAAACAATAAGCTGACGCAAACTGGAGAAAAAAATGTAAATGTAAATGTGACTCAACTGCGTAGTAAATATAGATAGAATTGTATTCATGTATTTCTTATTTGCTGCCCCACCACATCACTGAATTGGGTTGTGTTGAGTTCTGACTCGACTCCAGTAAACAAAAGGCTACATAAAAGACGACGAAAAGGGTTCAAATATTGAATATAGGGCCGTGGATGATATTTTGGGGTAGAGTCAAGTCTTCTTATCTGATGTTAGGTGGAACGGTCAAAAATGACAGAAAATAATAGATTAAGACAAAGAGAAGTCATGGAAGATCTTGGTAGATCAAGTTGGACACACAATAGGTAGATCAGCGTGTACAAAACGAGACACAACACGTAGAAATACCGAATGAGACCGAAAATGCAACACATGATGTTCGATATGGTCCAAAGAATGGACATGAGAACGCATTGCTAATGAATCAAATGTTGAGTCTGCAGATAGTGATTTACAGGATATTGAAACAAAAGTAATCATATTGAATCAGGCAGGCTTGTAATTGCATGAAACAACGAGTGTTAGTGCTCCTATACTATGTTCGGAAGTGAAGGGAACGGTAAAATCAGATGGCAACTGACGAAAATGGTGTAGATGAAAACGCCAACATATTTGGAATGTTGTAGCGTTTATTACAACAATCTCAGGAATCAGAAGAGCGTATAGAAGGGCGCATAACACAAGGGCAAAAAGAATTAGAAGGGCCCATAACACAAGGACAAAAGGAATTAGATGGATCATAACACTGGGGCTGAAAGAAACTAACAAGGAAACACAAAAAACGCGTCATAATACTCAAGGCCAATTAGATAAAATACGAACTGAATCTAAGTAAGCACAAATCACGCTTCAGACGCTCGTTACAGGACACAAACAACTGATAACAGATATTGACACTGTCCAAAAAGACTTGATTGCGTTGCGTGAAGTGACGCAACGAAGTGTTAAAAATGTTTTAAATAACAGGTCGAAGAATTTGCCATGAAAGCGACGGCGAAGGCGAAACATGTCATTGCTGACACGAAGTCACACAAAAGAAAGACAAAAGCAGCATTAAAGAAAATCGATGCTCGTATTTTAAAAATACAAGAGAAAAACGAACACCAATTTCAGCGGCTGAGATCGGAAGTTGTAGGTTCGAACGAAAGTCGTGGTGACGTAGAAACCCTTAGTGAGGAGTCGCAGACGACGACAGAATCCTCTTTAGTGTCGGTAGATACTACTGTGAAGACTGCAAAATCAACAGTTGCCGATAATACGACAGAAAGGGTACGCGAAATTACGAGTGACATAAGGCGGAAAGGCACGTGTGGATGCCTAAACCGCAAACCGCGAAAGGGAAGTTAGTCCAAACCAGCGTATGCCAGAACATCACGGTAACCGTAGGGAACAGTTTGGATTGCGACCACTTGTTCAAGAAAGAATGGCCGGCCGGAGTGGCCGAGAGGTTAAAGGCGCTACAGTCTGGAACCGCACGACCGCTACGGTCGCAGGTTCGAATCCTGCCTCGGGCATGGATGTGTGTGATGTCATCAGGTTAGGTAGGTTTAAGTAGTTATAAGTTCTAGGGGACTTATGACCACAGCAGTTGAGTCCCATAGTGCTCAGAGCCATTTGAACCGTTTGAACCAAGAAAGAATAACAGGCCAATCGGGAATACAATAGTGTGGTTTACAGCAAGCTTCAGTACATCATGCACGAAGCGTGACATACGCTGATCAAACCACAGAAACCCGTTACGCAACGCCACAACATGCAGGACGAATACCGATGGGTTACAGTACAGCGTCTAACGAGCCAGAATTACATACACGTCAAGATAAAGAGCCGGTAGCGGGCGTTGTGCACGCATATTGCGCAATGAGACCTACAAGTGATTGTACGGTAAATTGTCACAGAATGTACCAAGTTACACACGTTTGCGTAGATTTCACGCAAACCAAGCACAGAATTCCAGTCTTCAAAAGCCAGCAGATACATCACAGTGAGAAGCGAGAGGTTTTGATAATAACCACTTTCTTACAGTGCGGAAATAACAGCACTGTGAGGAAGATGCAAATATTCTCCATCCCTGCGGCCGGCCGCGGTGGTCTAGCGGTTCTGGCGCTGCAGTCCGGAACCGCGGGACTGCTACGGTCGCAGGTTCGAATCCTGCCTCGGGCATGGGTGTGTGTGATGTCCTTAGGTTAGTTAGGTTTAAGTAGTTCTAAGTTCTAGGGGACTTATGACCTAAGATGTTGAGTCCCATAGTGCTCAGAGCTATTTGAGCCATTTTTTTTCTCCATCCCTGCACATTTATAGACCAGTTTAAAGTAGGAATAACGACACATTGGCCACTGAAACATAAGTTAGATTTCATTTACGCACATATGGAGGGGAGTGTTGCTGAAACTATGCAGAAGATAGCAGAAACTTGCGATTCGTTTAGAGCTGCCTTTATAGCAAGATATTGGTCGCCTGAGGCTCATATGAGAATAAAATATGGATTATTACAAAATGATTCATTCCAAAATTCGCGTGAGAAAACAGCAGTCAAATTCTTTGAGAATATGGCTAAAAGGAACTAATACTTAGATAACCCATATAGCGACGGAGAATCGATTCACATATGCAAAACGAAACTGCCAATGAAGTATCAACAAACCTTAATAGGACGTGGGGGCGATAACATACGAGTAGAAACTATCAAAGGTGTTTTGAGAGAAGTAGAATTCATGTATGAAAACGACGCTCAAAGACGTCGCGATTCAGGACAGAATAATTTTGAAAGAATACGTAATAGTAAGGAGAATAACAATAATGGTAGCGATGGTAAGCCGGTATTGGGATTGAATTCTGGACGAAATGGGAATAATTACGGAAATAGGAATACTGGAAACACTAGACCACAGCGTAATGGAATTTTAATAGTGGTTGGAACAGGCGGAATATAGACTAAAACAGTAATGGAAACTGGAGAACTCGGGATAACCAACAGACTGACTATATCCAGCGATCTCCAGGTTCATAGAGAGTAAGCAGAAAGGGAAGTGGCGTGAGAACGCAGCCACAGGCAAATACTTCGGATGATTACCGGAGTAACGAACCACAGATGGAGGTTGAATTACGACCACAAAATCCTGGGAAGCGTGAGGATTGACTGACGTTAGGTATTGTGGGATAACACACTTTCTGGAGAAACGGATAACAAGAAGAGTCGGAATTGGTAACAGGAACGACAGAAAGGTCATCACAGGTATCCGCACAGGTACTACAAATAGAGAGGAAGTCGCAACTGAAGTGTTGCGACGAGATAGGTTGGATTGACACTGACGATGGGGATGAACTCTCAGCATTACCTAGTGATGAACCATTTGATTATGACGAAGCATTAATGTATATGGTGCAGATGTTTGATTCTACACAGACGAAAAATGGTTTTCATCAGGATAATACACATCCTAGTGTAACCTGAAACGCTACGATTCATCAAGACGACAGTATTAGCCGACAAAATACGGCTAACACAGGTCTTACAAAAAAGAAGGAAGTACGGATAAGTACAACTGATCAAAAGTTCGACATGCTTCAAGATCTACTAAAATCCTTCCACAAAACTTTGGAAGAAAAGCAGAAGAAATAGTCTGATGGATTGTGGATAGCGGGAACCGAGCAAAATCAGGAAGAACAAGTCGATAAGGGAGAGGAAAATGACAGAGAAAATATTCCGTCTGGATCGGAAAACGAACCAGATAATAAAGTATGCGAGCAGTCTCATAAATCAGATTCAAATGTATACAATTTTGGCACATACGAGGACATAGTAAGGCAGTATTACCGAGACTATGTAACCATCACATCAGACACAGAAAACAGCGTCGTAATAAATGATGACATAGCTGAAAATTTGAATCTGAAACTTTCAGTGGCAGATAACGAATATGATAACTAGTTGAATCAGGATGTGAGTAGAAATACACTTAATGTAGAATCTGACGACTCCCCAGAATCTAAGTGTGAAGTACTGTCACACTTAAAGAATACTTCTCAGGATCTAAAATCCAAATTAAACGCGATTACACGGATGTATGACGAGAAGATAAACTTAAAGGAAATAGGAAGGCATGAAAATGAGGATTTAAAATCTAGATTGGTTACTTTAGAAGCTGATCTAGAAGCAGCAAGACTAAAGTTGGATAATTTAAAAAAGAGAAGTACTTCTCCCCAAACTCTAGATGAAGACCATCAAATGCCAATGGGAAATGACATCCTGTTATGATGGAACAAACACACATACATCTGTTAAATTGCTAAGTAATTGAAGACATGTTAATGGAGGAAGTGGAAGAGCTGAGGCGTCTACCCACGGTCCGTGCAGTTCCCCTGTCGGAGGTTCGAGTCCTCCCTCAGGCATGGATGTGTGTGTTGTCCTTAACGTAAGTTAGTTAAGTTAGATTAAGTAGTGCGTAAGCTTAGGGACCGATGACCTCCCCAGTTTGGTCCCATAAGACATTACAAAAAAAAGAGACAGAAGTCGAAGATGAGAGAACTTCAGAGATAAGTCCGATACTTCTTGTAACAGTCATTCAGCTTTCACAATCATCAATATCATGAATGTTTGAGAATTGTGGAGTGCCTGAAGTTATTGTAAAGAGATAATCTAAAGGGTGGATGAACCATTTTAATAGAATTTAACCACAAGTACTAGACAGAAAAATGTTGTAAGATTAGTCAAGTAACTATAAAAGACTCTAAAGCCACATAATAATCATCTAAATATAAAATCATATGTAAAGCAATACATTTCGAATAAAAAAAGTACTGTTAAGACCACATTATCTAGCATAAGAGAGACAAGTAGCTGGACAATGATTAAAATTAATTGAATTTATAATTTTGCACTGCAATGAGCAGTGCCTCAACCATTGATCACAGCAGCACAAAATTAATTCGGAAGGGACAGCATGTATAAGGCTTCTGGATTATTCCATCCTCACATAAGCTTGATTCACAATGACAGTACGATACAGTATGATACCCTCAGAAAACATTAATTGCATTATATCAACAAAAGGCAATTGCAGTTAATCTCATGTATGGAAAACTAACAAAATAATATCTACAAGTATATGGACAGAGGCATGTATAAACAAGTTAAAGTGAAACGCATTTTGGAGACCAACCGAACAGGTGGTTAATGGCATTGGGAAACCCCAGAGCTTCAGTGTAGAAAGGGATAAGGCCACAACAATACATTATTCCCTTTAACTAAAATACAGGCAGGACTGAGGGTAAGTGGCTGTATGGCATTAACCCAGCAAGAAAAATAAAATTCACCTCTAGCGAGATGGTGATTGGCTGAAGTCATACTGGGAGATGCAGACGCGACACAGTGGGGGGGTCCCCATTAGATGAAAGCATTTTGAGAACTAAAATATCTCTCTCATCTCGCAGCGGACCGCACAAGTGTGTGGAAATAAGCGAGGGCGTTGAGAGCTTTGCTTTGATAGAAAAGAGGTAGTTAATTATTCCTGTGGGAATTTTTGTGTTCAAAGAAATTATAGACATAGCTCCAACCCTTCGCGAGTGTGCAATAGCCATCATTTCGTCTAGGCACAGAGACAACGCCATTGCAGATGCCGTTTGGAAAAACGCCATTGTGCATTAGGCCACAGTAAATGTTGAGTCTAGAATTGCTCACTCCAACTTGCGTACGCTTTGTCCATTGAATATCAAAAGCTAAGACACTAACCTACCCTCACATTGAGTACATGAGAGTTTTTTCAATGGTACAAAAAATAAATTTATTTTATAGCAACTCAGTGCATTGAGCAAGCTTCAACAACGTAGATGTAAACGAGTTGATGAATATTTTTAATCATTCTTTCTTGTGATAAAAATGTTTATGTGTAAAGATAGCTGTTTTGTCTTTCTAGAATAGACCCCAAACTTTCACCTTTATTAATTCGTGCATTCTAGTTACGTGACAGCAGCATTTCTGATGATTTTTGTTACAATCCGCACCTGATATTAGCTGTCTTACAGGGCCAAGTTCATATTTATTTAGAATGTATGTTTAACACCCTGGGCTTGAGAAAACAGTTCAGACGTTTTGTCCATTTGCGCGCTAGGTTGTAGCTAAGCTCGCACACATTAGTACACTCACTGTGCAGATGCAAAGGTGTGACTAAGACAAGCTTTAGATTCATCTTCTTTTGCGGGGTCATGACCAAGTTTCTCACTTATTTTCGTCTGTGGCTTGCATTCTAGCGATATGCCTATTTCACCATTTCGGCCCCCACAGCCACAAATTTATTGAAGCGCAGTTCCATTTCTTACTCTGGTTGTTGTAGAATTTCATTTTAATCACGACCAGCTGATTTCGGCCGTTAGCTATTTTGAAGTGGGTATTGTCCAAAAAAAAGGCAGTGAACAACGTTTTTCGCCTGTCAGTACTTTAAAATAACTACTCCTGTAGAGCTGTACAAATTATAAAAATGTGTGTATGTGCTTGTATGTATGCATGTTTGCTCCACGTCTCCTCCTAAACCACTGGACTGATTTCAACGAATCTTGGTACACACATCAAGTACTGTCTGGAAATAATCGCTAGGGGGGTAAGAACCACCTACTTATTAAAGGTGTGGGTGTGGGGGTGAAGAAACAGCGTAGCCCACGACGCAACAGAAGCCGTACTTTAGTCATCCAGTATTTTAGATTGAGAGTGGTTAGAGTTCTGCAATAATATTTACGCATAATTTCAAACCCACACGAAACTTTTTTTCGCTGACGACCCCCACAGCCTGATGAAAGGAGAAAAGTTTGTCGCTCACTACATTTTCGTTGCTCCTGCAGTAAAACTGCCACATGAAGTATGACGTTCTAATTTATCACTTCTTTACTGCGAACTGTATTCCTGACACATTTTTCAGCCAGTATTCACGTAGACCAGAAAAATTACATCACTGTATTTCACTTGCTTCAGGATTTTCGACATAAACAGTGAATGTGTGAAAAACTACCAAATCATACAATAAGACGTTTAAATTTATTACTTCATAGCTGCTAACTCTATTCGCATCACTCTTCGTGAACAGTGTGCCGCTCCATGTATCCCACAATGTTACATAACCCTTACTATCAATCTGTTTGTAGATGTGCATAAAGTAAATATCCTGCGTCGAAGTAACTATACTAGTGTTGTAAAAGTGTATATAGGTTCAGAAGGGCACAAACATTATATTGGCAGATAAATGTTACTTACCTTGCTATACCTGTCTCGTTGTCTGGGGTATCGGTTCTTGTTCATACTTTCCAAGTAATAGCTCAAAGGTTTTATGTTTCAGTAAAAGCCACTAGAATATTGTCGCTTTTTGACATCATCAGTTTTTATTCATAAATTCTTCACACTTTCTACAACACCACTTCTTAAGTAAATGCTTGCGTAACATTTCAGCACAACTCAAAGAACATGATAGTTACATTGACCAATCTCGACAACCACTACAACTATTATGGCGCGTTTGGCGATTAAAATTTCTGTAAGTATTGTGTGTATAGCTTCCAGATCCTTCTAGAACAGACTGTAGTTCTATTACGGCACAGATAGTATGGGTTCCAAGATGTAAAATTTTTGACGGAATTCAACCACCTTGGCGTGAGATTGGCTCCTTACATCACGATTAACGGAGGGCCAGGAAGCACGGTGATGCAAGACAGATGGGCTGCACAGTCTCACAGTCTGCAGCTCTGCAGTAACTGAGAGAGAGAGAGAGAGAGCAACGCGGCGGGAAAACAGAAAAAGACAGCGACTAAGCAAAATAACACGCACGCTCGTTCGCGCGGCGGAATGCCGCAAGAAGCAATAGACACGGGTAGGGAAAACACTAATAGACCAATTTCACTAGCTGCTAAGAGAGAGAATTAGGCCAGTTTCACACTGGGACACTGGTGACGTCGCCAGTGATGGTCACCGGTTACTGTGGTGAACACTCTCGGATCACCAGTGTCCGACACCGCAGGTATTGCCATCTGATTAGTTAGTGAAATGGGCTCTTACAGGGGTAGCAACTAAATTTCGCTAGCCTTTTATAGTCCGAAAAATAAGGTATTAAATTTGGAAAAAGAACATTCAACTTACCTATTTTGTTTTTCTTATCCGTGCTCTTCTCATTGAAATCAGGCACAAACTTCGTTGTAATTTCTTGCCGAGCATTCGTTTTCGTCACTTTGTTGCTATAGTCATCGCTTTTCACATCCCAAATAGCAGGAAAACTTTCTACTTCACTTACAAAATCTTCCGTGCTAATCAAATCTAAACTCATGGCTACGTACAGTATAATGTACAAGGAAAGTTTCGCGTCTCTGTCTCAGAAATGTCTGCCTGTCGGTTGGCAAATCTGTAGCGCTGTCTCTGTGATCAGTTTTCAGTGTGAACACTCCGTTTCAAACTAGTGCATGTCTGGCGGTGAGTGCTGTAAACACAGTGACCGCGTCCGTCATATGTGTCGAGGGTCACTGCCGGGTCACAGTGGCTCGGTGGGCCAGTGTAGTGCCCCAGTGTGGATGCTCCAGTTCAAACGAATGTATCTCTGTCGGCGACCGTCGCTGCTGACCATCACCAGTGTCCCAGTGCGAAACGGACCTTAAAGCAAGGGTAATAGAATAACGAGGCCATATGCCTTCGTCGCTAGTAAACCACACGTCACAGAACAACAGAGAGCTCTTTAAATACCTGAGCCCTGGCTCCAAGTAGAGAGGAACGGTTCAGATCAATGAGAACGATGGAGTCCATGTCGACGACATTCCGTTCCATGACCGTTGTTTTAGTCTCAGATCAGCCAACGCAATACCGGCCAGCCGTGTAGTGCCACAGACCTGAACTCTACTGACGAATTTCATGCGGTGTCACACCAACCACCACTGATGGGAGAGCTGACGGACTACCAGCAGCAGTGCAGTACCAGGTGCTGTACTTTCTGAGTGTGGGACGGAAGACAACGACCAGGCCGGCAGTATTGGGTTCAACGCCTGTCGCCTACACCACACCGCGGATGGGGTGGTCCAGGGAAGAAGAGGCACGGAGCGGGATCGAGTACACTCCCTCAGCCGGTAGCAGCCATCCGTGGTGCACCAGGCAGGCTAAGAAGCCGTATCGACGCGAAACGAACGACGTCTCGTTAGGACGCGGCGCAAGGACTGGGGCAGCGCCCGAAACCGATAGTCTGTCCGTGACCAGGGCAGGAGGCAACTACGGCCAACAGTGCACCACCCTTTGTAAAGTTGTCACAATAAACAGTTCTCTGAATAATCGTGTTTTCTTAGCGCCACAAGTGCTTCCAAACGATTCCTGACATCGTGCAGAGGCGTCATCCGCTTGGTCCCTCTGTAGTTCAGATGAATTTGATTATGATTGTCTTAACTGAAATTACTTTTCAGATTTAATTTACATAATGTTTTCTGGAAGTAATTATTTCTATAAAAATTTATACACTTAACAATTAATAATGAAGGCTGCAAATTTTGACGGTATAAGACTATCAGCTCCCTGTGTTTGTATAATTGTAGACTGAATTATGGATTATAAAATTAGAAGAATTAAAAATGCAAATAGAAATTTTATTTATCGTTCAAATGGCTCTGAGCACTATGGGACTTAACATCTACGGTCATCAGTCCCCTAGAACTTAGAACTACTTAAACCTAACTAACCTAAGGACAGCACACAACACCCAGCCATCACGAGGCAGAGAAAATCCCTGACCCCGCCGGGAATCGAACCCGGGAACCCGGGCGTGGGAAGCGAGAACGCTACCGTACGACCACGAGATGCGGGCAATTTTATTTACATTAAAACTAAAGCACAACAATATTAGGATCACTGTAAACTATTTTTTACGCATTTAAGTCAACAATTCTGATTACTAAGTTTAATGGTCCAAGATCGATGTTGGTAAATGGATCGATAGGAAAAATAAAATTATATTACCTGAAAAGTAGTATGTTGAGGAGCAAGTATATGCAAGCTTATCTTTGGATGTGGAATGTGTAATTTAGGTGTAGAAATTAAGTCAAATCGAAATTTGTACGGAATCGAACACTTCAGTTGAGATACGAAAGTTCTGACGTGGTAAGACTCGTTACAACCCACAAAAATATATGATTCTACGTCATATAGTTCAGCAGACACGACGTCAAATACTCAGAAGCGAGAATAACACTACCGCATCATGCAAGACGTTTTAATCTATTACTTCTTTGCTACTAACGCTATTCGTAGCACATTCGGCAAGACAGCATCAAAATATGTCGCTGAATGTACGTAGAAAAATATACCATTTTACGACAAATAGTTCAGGAGATATGATTTCATAAACACTGAGATGCATGAGAAACTTCCGCATCATACATAATGTTTTAATTTACTACTCATTTATTACTAACTCTATTCACAGCACATTTCTCAGACAGCAGGCAAAGAGACCACTGGATGTACCAACAAAATTATACAACTGAACAACACATAGTTCAAGGCATACAACGTCGTAAACATTAAGATTTGTGAAAATTAAACTGCAGGTCGAAATTCGCTAGACGTACAGGTGAAATATGTTTATAAATATGTGTGAAAGATGTTAAATATGTGTGAAATATATTTGACATGTGCGTATACAAGCAAAGTCACTCGTATAAAGCTAATCCTAAACCCCTAGAATAATTTCAATCGAACTTCCTGGGAGATTAAAACTGTGTGCCGGACCGAGACTCGAACTCGGGACCTTTGCCTTTCGCGGGCAAGTTGGTAGAGCAATAGCCCGCGAAAGGCAAAGGTCCCGAGTTCGAGTCATTGACGGGCACACAGTTTTAATCTGCCACTAAGTTTCATATCACCGCCCACTCCAGAGTGAAAATTTCATTCTGGAAATTTCGATCAAATTTGATACACGATACTTCCAATCTGGAAAGAAATACTGTAGTGGTAAGAACCACCAGCCTCCTATTGGGGTGAGTGTGATAAGGTGGAGAGAGAGGGAGTGTTGATGATGAAATGGACAGATATGGGTGAGGGAAGGAGGAGATAGGCGCAGACAGGAAGAGAAGGAGGAGGAGATGGACAGAGGTTTGGGGGGGGGGGGACATACAGAGAAAGGCGGAAGAGATGGACAAAAAAGGGAAGAGGAGAAGATGGGTAGAGAAAGGGGAAGGAAGGGATAGTGGGGGAGGAAGAAATGGACAGAGAAAGGGAGAAGAACGAGATGGACACAGAGAGTAGAGAGGAGGAGATGGACAGGGGAAGGGGCAGGAGGAGAAGAAGACAGAGAGAAGGGAGGAGGAGATAGTATTTGAAGGGGAGGAAGAGATGGACACAGGAGGAAGGAGCAGATTGACAGAGAGGGGGGAGGAAGAGAAGGAGACAGAAAGAGGAACAGGAGGAGACAGACAGAGAGTGGGTGTGGAGGAGATGGACAGAGAGAAGTTGTGGTGGAGGTGGGCAGAGAGGGGGAGTGGTAGAGGTGAACAGGGACAGGGATAGAGAGATGGGGGAGAAGAGCTGGAGGAAGAGAGAGGAGCTGGGAAGAGAGTGTGGGGAGGAGAAGGTGGATAGAGAGAGAAGAGGGAGATCGACAAATGGAGGAGAGAGGAGGAAATGGACTAATAGGAGATTGGAATAAGTAAATGTCTGGACAATGCAGGCTTTCTCAGCCAGCGTGAACATAGGACATCATTACTCACACTTACCCGGGTTGATTCGACGCTGTCCACTTTGTAGTGAACAGCTGATCAAAAATGTACCGAAATGCAGTCCCCACAGCCTAGCTGATCGCTCTTACTGGTATGCGTCGTAGACTTTGTAGCACACTATCATAAATCCTTTGTCGGTGTGATTGAAATTATTGTTATATATGTATTCCTCCTTGTACATAGAAATATGTTCACGCCTAAGTCATGACACACAGTAAGTCGTTCTATAAAAATAAACCATACCTTTAAAACAAACTTTATAAAGCTTTAAACCTGAGAACTTTCATAGGTTGACAAAACTGTAAGTTGTCACACAACAGGACATATTTAATTGTGTTTATACCTTTCCATTCCATCAAATTCTGCAAAAAACTTATGCTAGGAAATTCTGTTTGATCGTTCTTCTTCTTAGGGTGCGTGTATATTTGTATTTCCCAGAGTGCATTCATAACTCTTCCTTCCTCGCCTGAATGTAGAATTTGTAGTGCTTTGGTGGCCTCTGAAGTGGTGTGGGCGATCGCTTGGCACTGTGAAATCCGGCCTTGAAATTACGTCCCGTCTGACCTACACGAAATTTCAGACAACCGCCATAGTTAATTTCGCAGACTGCAGACCTTGATAAAGGATCCAATTTTCTCTTTGTGTGGTGCGTATGATCAGTAAAGAAAGTGACATTTACTTTCGTTTTCATTAAAAACCCGTCCGATTCTGTCCTAGATTTTACCAATTCACGGTACTGAGGCGCACTTGGTTTTCCTCACTACTTCATTTTCTATAGCTGGGGTGATTTCGAAGTCAGTTGTCGTTCTACTTTTCTTTAATTTATCTGCGTATAATCTGTGTATTATTCGTGGTTTGAAACCATTGTTTTGAGCTACCTATCGCAAATTTCCCAATGGTTTACCTACATAATAGCGTTTTATTGGACTTGTATAACTCACTGCAGCATGGAGCTGTTCTCGCTCGAACTTATTGAGAATATAAGAGTATGCAATTGTGAACGGCTAACGGCCGAAATCAGCCTATCGCTGCGTAAATAACAGTGATTCTGCGACACTATCTATAACGCTTCTGAAGATGATACCACATTTCTGTCCTTTGGTGACGAATGTTTCACTTTAAACTTATGTGGCTGATCTAGTCCTCTCTGTGAACGGGTTACTTAATAGATAACCGGCCCTTTGGAGCAGTTTCTCTAACCTACAACAAAGTCCTCATGCTCACGCCAAATGTAGAAAAGTATTCCGCCGTGGTCTTATGAGGAAATCATTTCGCAGCTCGCGTGAGATGGTGTGGAAAAAAGCTGAGGAAAATCAAAGTGACAATACGTGGAGAAATACTTCAGTCCCACTTCAGACGTCCGCTTGTGCAGGAACCTAGAACACATTCTAACCTCAGACTCTAAGGCGTTCCTAGAGGAAAGAATGTTTCTCTCATCTGATCAACACGGATACAGGAAAAACCACTCGTCACAGGTTGCTGTATTCGTATTCGACATCTTGCAAACAGTGGCGGCTGAATTGGCAAATTCTGTTATCTCAGACTTCCGGAAGGTGTTCAACACCACATGAAATCGTCGATTACTAACCAGAATCATTGGGAGTGTTTTCGCAGCTATGTGGTTAGGTCCAATAGTATTTGAACAATAGAGCCCAGTACGTTACATTGGAAGACGAGCGTTCGACAGTCATGAAAGTAACATTGTGTTTGCCTCAATGAAACGCAGATCGGCCTGTAATGTTTTACATAAACGATTTGTCAGATGGGATCGGCAGCACTGAGATTTTTCGCTATCTAGACAATTGTTTATAGTAAAGTATAGTCGTTGTAAAATTGCAAGACAATGCAAGGAGACTTGCACAAAACTTTCGTCTCTTTAAATGTGGATGAATGAAAGATAATGACTACAACCAAGAATAAAAACTCGCTACTATCCCATTACAAAATCAGTGGTGAACTTCTTTAACATATCAGTTCGTGTTACAATTTGAGGCTAATACTAAGAAGCGATGAAAAAGGGGCCGATCATGTAACGTCAGTATTAGGTTTACATATGCCAGAAGGGTTCAGGAAAAACTCAATGCAACTTTTAACGGAAACTGCACACAACGATTCGCCCGACCAAACAGCTCCAGAGTATCAAAAATGGTTCAAATGGCTCTGAGCACAATGGAACTTAACTGCTGAGGTCATCAGTCCCCTAGAACTTAGAACTACTTAAACCTAACTAACCTAAGGACATCACACGAATCCATGCCCGAGGCAGGATTCGAACCTGCGACCGTAGCGGTCGCGCGGTTCCAGACTGTAGCGCCTAGAACCGCTCGGCCACTCCGGCCGGCTCCAGAACATCGTTCCAGTATGTGTAGTTTTTACGAAATAGACATGATGGCAACAAAGAAACTGAGAGACGGTCTGCTAATCATAATAGGTAGATGGAGCCATTTGAAACTGAAATGTTCGGGGAATATGAATGGAAGAGCTTGCACTCGAAGGAGACTGTGGACAGTTTCCTTCGCTCAGTATGTGAATGGAATAGGATAAAAGAAATCGAAAATATTTCTTTGATGTACCCTCTGTCACGCTCTGTACAATGGATTGTGGAACATACAGGGTCTTCAAAAAAATATTCCAAGATTTGAGAAGTTGTAAGGACCAAATCAAAGAAAATATGTCTAGTAAGCATGGGCTTTAAGATGAATACCTTAAGAGCTATGAGCACTCATTCGACTTCGATACCATGAAACACATCTGTTGTGCTGCGTGTTGTTTCCTATTACGATCTACATAAACTGTAAATAAAGACACATATTGTTACTGTGAAACAGCAGAGCCGCTGACGTAATCTACTTGCTATTACACACGACCTGCACCTGTGATCCGTCGCTGAAGGAGGTTCTCAGTATGGTGGACGTTCACAGTAAGGCACGAGTCTGTCCAACATCGTAGGTAATCACGCGCTCTCTGAGTCCCCACGACCAAAAGTGCAAGGCATTAAGATGGAGGGAACGGTACTGGACCTTCAAGACCAATCCGTTATCCATTAAATATCTGCGTGAGGTGTTCTTGAACGTTTCTCAGGGCTCGTACTTCATAATGCACAGACCACAACTCAAGCTGTTGTTGGAATTGTACCTCCTTTAGCAGTACAGGCAAGTAGTTTCATAGAATCTGACGACAACTGGCACCAGTCAACCTGTTTGGTAGTATGTTAGGTCCTATTAGTCAATCTCAAATAATTCCATTACAGCTAATGTACGCACTATGCTTAACCAGAACTTTGAATAGGTTTATAGCAGGGCTTAACAACTGGCCGGTTTTGAGCGCGAGTACTCGCGTCTGCTCAGGCACGTGCTCGCGAGCAGGTGCAAGGTCGCGGCGTAGGGAGGGAGGGGAAATGCGCGCGCACGTTTGAATGTGATCTCTCGTTCTTAGCAGATTTATCCATGCAAGATGTTCACAAAGACTGTGAACGTTATTACATAGTTTAGTTGATCAGCGCTTTCAATATCTGAAAGCACTAGACAGTGATTTTGATCTGTTCTCTCCATATTCAGCGAATATTTAAGAGATTCGTCCTGAGCTGCAGCAAGCAATTATTGACCTGCTGTGTGACAGAGAATACAGAGACAAATTTCAGAACAAGAAAAACATTTTGGAATTCTACATACATTTCCCTCAGGATAGATTTCCTCGTTTGCACAAACTGGCGGCTACAATAATATCATTGTTCGGTTCCACGTATGTTTGTGAAAAACTGTTCTCTGCAATGAAATGTAACAAGACGCGCCTGAGAAACGCGTTGTCTGATCGAAATTTAAACTGCACGCTGCGCCTAAAATGCACAAGAACTGTTACTCCGAACATAGACGCAATTGTAAAGGGCAAAAAGTACAAGATAACCGAGAATCCCATACTTCAGTGACACCTTTTATTGTGTGACAGTTCACAAATTAATGCGAATGTAGAGGCATACACTACGCTAATAAAATTATGTGGCATGTGTACATTCTCCTTTATTTGTTTCATTTGTTGCAGTAATAATTCGTGAGTGATATCCCTGCAGGTGGCCACGGATTTACATTGACTGGCGGCAGCTGTTGTGTGCCCCACCTGACTTTCCCCACTCTCCGCTCTGGTCCGGTAGTGGGGGTAGCGTGCTCGCGGTGCTCCGTGCTCGCGCCTTGCTGCTCACAGCTTGCTCCGCGACCACGTATGTTGTGAAGCCCTGGTTTACAGTAACATCACTAAGAAATGTTTCCTTCATGCTGTACCCGTGGAGATAAACAGAGGAAAGTGTCCTTATTTGTTTATCGTATTCTGTAGATCGTTTGTAATTGAAAAGACCTTGCAGTAGAAGAGATGTGTTTCACAGTAGAGAAGATTAGCATGTGCTCATAACTCTTAAGCTATGCATTTTAGAACCCATATTTAACAGGCAATTTTTTTCTTTCTTTCGTCCATCCTACCACCTCTCAAAATATGGAATTCTTTTTTAATGCCCTGTACACTGTGGTGACAAATGTCATGAGATACCTCCTAATATCGTGTCAGACTTCGTATTTTCCGGTGTACGGCAGCAACTCGACCTGGCATGGACTCAACAAGTCGTTGGAAGTCACCCATAGAAATAGTGAGCCATGCTGCCATGCTTCCATAATTGCGGAAGTGTAGCCAGTACAGGATTTTGTGTACCAATGAACCTCACGATTACGTCCCATAAATGTTCGATGGGGTTCATGTGGGCGATCTGGCTAGTCAAATCATTCGATCGAATGGTCCAGAATGTTCTTCAAACCATTCATGAACAATTGTGACACAGTGACATGGTGCATCGCTGTTTGGGAACATGAATTTCGTTAATGGCTGGAAATGCTATCCAAAAATCTGAACATAACCATTTGCAGTGGTTCAGTTGGACCAGAGGAAACAGGCCACTCCATGTAAACACACCCCACTCCGTTATGGAGCCACTACCGGCTTGCACAGTGTGTTGCTGACAACTGTGGTCCATGACTTCGCAGGGTCTGCGCCACACTAGAACCCTAATATCAGGTTTTACCAACTGACATAGGCACTCATCTGACCAGGGTACAATTTTCCGGTCGTCTAGGGTCCAACAGATACGGTCACGAGCCCAGGATAGGCGCTGCATTCGATGTCGTGCTGTAAGCAAAGTCAATCGCGTCGGTTGTCTACTGCTCATTAACAACAAATTCTACCGCACTGTTCTAACGGATACGTTCGTCGTATCTCTCTCGGTGATTTATGCGGTTATTTCACGCAATTTTGGTTGTCTGTTAGCACTGACAACTCTACCCAAACGCTACTGCTCTCTGTCATTAAGGGAAGGCCGTCGGTGAAAGGTAATGCCTGAAATTTGGTATTATCGGCACACTCTTGGCACTGTGGATATCGGAATACTGAATTCCCTAATGATTTCTGAAACAGAAGGTCCCATGCGTCTAGATACAGCTACCATTCCGCACTCAAAGTACAAGGTACGACAATAAAGTAATGATTGCTTCAAATGGCTCTGAGCACTATGGGGCTTAACATCTGAGGTCATCAGTCCCCTAGAACTTAGAACTACTTAAACCTAACTAACCTAAGGACATCACACATATCCATGCCCGAGGCAGGATTCGAACCTGCGACCGTAGCGGTCGTGCGGTTCCAGACTGAAGCGCCTAGAACCGCTTGGCCACACCGGCCGGCAATAAAGTAATGAGACTGATGTGAAAAAAATGTTAGTTACCGTTTTAATCAAGTTTAGTGTTGTCTCCTTCAAAGTAGTTCCCTTCTGATTGCACACACTTTCTCCAGCGCTTCTGCCATTGTTGGTAACATTTCTGGAACTTATCTTCTGTAATATTCTCCAAGACCCATGTCACAGCTTTTTTGGACATCTTGTTTGTTTGAAAATGGCGTCCCTTGACCGCCGTGTTGACTCTTGGAAATAGAGAAAAGTCGCACAGAGCGATATCTGGTGAATAAGGTGGGTGGTATAACTGAAATTTGTTTTGAGGTTAAAAATGGTTGTACTGACAGAGCAGTATGGGATGGCGCATTATCGTGATGCAGAATCCAGTTATCAGCAATGTAGGCACGGACACGAAGAACTCTTTTACGAAGTCTTTCTAAAATTTCTTTGTAGTAATATTGGTTAACTGTTTGTCCAGGAGGCACCCACTCTTTATGAAGAATTTCCTTGGAATCAAAGAAGCACACAAGCATGCGTGGTCTTCCACTGCTGTCTTGAACTTCAACATTCGTTCTGCCTTCACTAAACATTCTATGCCAACGAAAAACTTGAGCTCTTGACATAACCTCCTCTCCAAAAGCCTTCTGAAGCTCACCGTAAGTTTTCGTTAGATTAGATTAGATTAGTACTTGTTCCATAGATCATGAATACGACACTTCGTAATGATGTGGAACGTGTCAGGTTAATAAAAGGTGTCTATACAAGATATTACATTACACAAAATATTACATGGCACTCAGTATCTTTAATTTTTTGTGGGGGTTGGGGAAATTACCCACTTACTATATCCAAAAATTCATCTAATGAGTAGAAGGAGTTGCCATTAAGACATTCTTTTAATTTCCTTTTAAATGCTATATGGCTATCTGTCAGACTCTTGATGCTATTAGGTAAGTGACCAAAGGCTTTTGTGGCAGCATAATTTACCCCCTTCTGAGCCAAAGTTAAATTTAACCTTGAGTAGAGAAGATCATCCTTTCTCCTAGTGCTGTAGCCATGTACACTGCAATTATTTTGAATTCGTTCGGATTGTTAATAACAAATTTCGTAAGTGAATATGTATATTGTGTGGCTACAGTGAATATCTTTAGTTCTTTAAATGAGTGTCTGCAGGATGATCTTGGATGAGCTCCAGCAATTATTCTGATTACACGCTTTTGTGCAATGAATACTCTTTTACTCAATGATGAGTTACCCCAGAATATGATGCCATACGAAAGCAGAGAATGAAAACAAGTGTGGTAAGCTAAATTACTCAGATGTATATCGCCAAAATTTGCAATGACCCTAATAGCATAAGTAGCTGAACTCAAACGTTTCATCATATCCTCAGTGTGTTTTTTTCAGTTAAACCCCTATTCAATGCATACACCTAGAAATTTGGAATATTGTACCTTAGCTACCGATTTCTGATCGAAGTCTATATTTATTAATGGTGTCATTCCATTTACTGTGTAGAACTGTATATACTGTGTCTTGTCGAAGTTTAATGAGAGCCCATTTGCAGAGAACCACTTAATGATTTTCTGAAAAACATCGTTTACAATTTCACCAGTTAATTCTTGTCTGTTGGGTGTGATAGCTATAGTTGTATCATTGGCAAAAAGTACCAGCTTTGCGTCTTCGTGAATATAGAATGGCAAGTCATTAATATATATTAAGAACAGCAGAGGATCCAAGACCGAACCTTGCGGCACCCCAATCTTGATTGTTCCCCAGTTTGAGAAATCACCAGTTTTTTTACATATTATGTGAACTGTTTATTTCAACTTTCTGCACTCTTCCAGTTGGGTATGATTCAAACCATTTGAGCACTGTCCCATTCATAGGCGTTTTCACCCAATTTACCGCAAAAAGAAATGCCATACCGTTGCGCAGTATTATGCGGTTCCATTTCCGTGACGAGAGACACAAACACGTGTTAACTTATTACAGCACAACTCACGACTAAGCAGTTGCATTGATGTGTCACTTCGGCTAGAAGCAGCTTATAGGCCAAGGTCAAAGATATTGTGCCTACGGAAGCCTGCAGGGTTGCCACATATTGCAAAGAAAATCAGTCTCATTACTTTATTGTCGCACCTCGCATGTTAATGCCCGTTGTGCAGCCTTAATCACGTCGGAAACCTTTTCAGATGTATCTTCTGAGTACAATGCCAGCTCTGCCAATGCACTGCCCTTTTATACCTTGCGTACGCGATACTATCGCCTTCTGTGTACCTGCATATCGCCGTCCCATGACTTTTGGCGCCTCAGTGTAGATCCAAATGTCTATGTAGATTACAAATGTGCCTCCAATTTCTGTATCTGCCAACTGTACGATCTCACGATAAATTACTGTGCTCTGTGTCTTATCCTGATTTCCCTTTGACTGTAAAAGCTGAATGTCAAGACTTACGATGGTTCCCTACGCTCTACAGTGACGGTAGCATCGCTTTAAAGGGGAGCAGGAACGATCCATCTCCTCCATGTTAATTTTAGCAAATACAAGGAACATTTTTTCTAAAACCATTAAACATATTGCTCTGAAATTAGGACTACATATTCAGTGAATATTTATCTACAAAGCTATAATGCCATGTTAAGAAATATTTATTGGTTTTTGTTTTACAATTTTTTTAAGCAGATGCTTATTTTTTCCTCCAAAATTTTGCACCTTTTCTTCTATAACTCTTGAATTACACAATATTCTTTTTTACAACTTGTTATAAAAATGAAGGAAAAGAAGCAAACAATATTGTGTATAAAATTCATTGATATACTGTTAGCAGTTTTTGAGAAAATGTTCCTCTTCCTCCAAGGGTCTTACCATCACTAAGCTTCTGGGGTCCTAATGTCTGCTTTAGTTTGCGCAAGCGAGCCCCCATGCGCTTCTGCACGTGTCCACTGCATTCCTGTTTTTTAATGTGAATTTCATTGCCATAAGGTTTGAGTTCCTCTACAGCTTAGAATCACCACCTCCTAGATAGTTTATCGTATATTATACTACTCCTTTGATCTGGAAAAAATTGCTTTCACTCCCTTTACTTCCATCGTTCCACTCGTGCCGTGAAAACTTCCACTATGTTCGTCCTTGGTATTGACCTTACAAAATGGCTCAAATGGCTCTGAGCGCTATGAGACTTAACATCTGAGGTTATCAGTCCCCTAGAACTTAGAACTACTTAAACCTAACCAACCTAAGGACATCACACACATCCATGCCCGAGGCAGGATTCGAACCTGCGACCGTAGCGGTGGCTCAGTTCCAGACTGTAACGCCTAGAACCGCTCGGCCACACCGGCCGGCTTATTGCCCTTACATCTACAATGTTTTGAGAGAATAGCAACATCAATTACTTTGCAACTGTCTCCACTGGTAGCTGTCACAACTCCATTTAGAGATTTATGACCTCAACGTTGCCATGATCCATCTAAAGCAAAAGTTAAATCTCTACAATTCCCATAATCTGTCACAGCTTCTTCAACTGCTTTCTTCATTGTTGCTTGAGCAATATCTTCAGCAGAAGATCCCACCAATTCATTATAAAATCTAATCTTGGTTGGTGATTTGGCAAGTTCATAATTCCACATAACATTGTCCCTGGAGCACTGCCCTTGCCAATGCAACGCGAGCCATACACCAGCCTAACATGTATATCATACACCTTCTTTTCACTATTGGCACTACGAGGAATAATATTAGAATTAGAAAACGAAACTTCTGCAGCACATTTGTTACACTTCAATAACATTTTACATGGCAAACCAATGTGTGAAGTTATTTTCAATTCCAGTCCTCTTCAAACTTGGCATAATACGTTATGTTCCAAAATAGTAGAGAGCAAGGGAATGTTCATAGTTTTAAAATTTTTCTTTGCTGTCACAAAGTTTCTTGCTGGAAGAAGTGCTATCACATTCATTTGGAGTAGTCGGTGAAGTAGTCTGAGCAGCATCTCCCTTCGAAACAACAAAAGATTTCTTCTTCCATCGTCGTGTCTTTTCTTAAACACTCTATTGCTGAAACGGGGCATATTGATATCCACAAAACAAATACGTAAAACAGGTACCAGCAAAATTCGTCAAATACGCAAAATTGAACAGCTAAACAGCACAAAGCAAACTCCACAAGTCAACACACACGGTATAGCGTTTATGTTTACCGATATGAACAGTCACTTGTCACAGAGATAAAGCCATACAACGTTGGAAAACAAAACACTGTCTAATTCCGCAAAGATATCCTGCTTGCAGCCCCGAGCGGTGCCGTCAGAGGTGACACACCAAGTCGTACAACCGTTTACGCGGCGCGTGAACTTTGCAGCGATAAAAATACACTTAGAATTAAGAAAACTCCAAATAATTTCATAATGAAAAAACAAAGAAACGTTAATTTTTTCATTTTCATCGTTCCGGCTACCCCTAAAATGTTATCTGCGGTAATGGTCAGCTTTAAGACTTGTCTAAGGTGAAAATAAATTAAAATGCAGTGTCGAGGTCACTGTGTCACCCTGACGTATGACGTAACGACGGCGTCGTCTCACGTATTCCGATGCGCGTCCGATTGCGGGATTCCCTTAATACTGTTGCGCATGCGCATGCGAGATTAGCCGACGTAGAAAAGTGCGGACGCCGTGCGGCAGCCGTCAGTCGTCTGCGAGATGTCGAGGAACGCGCACGCCTTGTTGGTTGCGGTGCTGGTGGCGGCAGCGGCGAGCTTGCCCTGCGGCTGCCTCGCGCAATGCACGGCCTCACAGACTACCGCCTCTGGCACCAAGGCGCCCGTCACCATCTGCAGCGGCGACATGATCTTCGCCGACGACTTTGAGGACTTCGACCTGAGCGTGTGGCAGCACGAGATCACCATGTCCGGCGGAGGGGTGAGTGTCGGTGCGAACGTCCGTGCACTGCGCAAAAAATGACGCACGCAGTGAATCTCCACATTAGCGAGAGGACGTTTCTAACATCTTGTTGCAACGACCGCTAGCGCCTACTCCTTTCTGGTAGCACCACGGAATTCTGCTTCTTCGTAACGCTTCGCAACCAACAATTACTTCTTCCCTTTTTTTTTGTTTTTTGAGGTTGAATGACGCGTAAGCTGTTTTTGTTCTACTGATTTTTATTTCAAGCTAGTTTTCGGTGTTTTGTACTATTTTCAGGAAACCACTGACTATCGTCTGAAAGGGACACTATTCCTTAGGTAACCAAACATTATAAGCAAAGATACAAGCCACTTGTATATAGTATTGTGCATCAGACTTGTTTCTTAAGGGGGATAGGACGTCAAACTGGCCGACTTGGAACAGGAGAGGCACCACAGGACATTTTAATTTCCACTGTCTATACTTTTACAAATAAATTCATAAAACATTGTCAGCATGACGAGGAAGGGTTCAGGATTCACGCTCATAGAAGTGTAAGTTCAAAAATATAACAAAATATATTTTTTACATGTGAAATGTCATCATTTTTTTTTCACTTATTATTGGCTGCATTCGTTGCTATAGGTACACTGTTCTTCATAAGTATGGGAGATCCTTCGATGAATTTTGCACAGCATACAAACCATACTTAAAGGTGTATGAAACTCTAGAATTTTCCAAATCTATTATAAACTGTGCTAAAAATTGAGGTAATTAAACATAAAATTTCAGTTTTTTCTAAACATGAAGTTTAAAATGTAACAGCTCATTCATTAATTGAATAAATTCTAGATTTTCATACACCTGTAAGTATGGTTTGTATGCTGTGCAAAATTCATCGAAGAATCTCTCTTAATTAATGAAGAAAAGTGTACCTATAGCAACAAATGCAGCCAATAGTAAGTGAAAAAATTATGAAATTTCAAACGTAAAAAAAATTTATTTGGTTATAGTTTTGAACTTTCATTGCTATGAGTTTGAATCCTGAATCCTTCCTGGTCATGTTGACAAAGTTTTATGAATTTATTTGTAAAAGTATAAACTGTGGAAATTAAAATATCATGTGGTGCCTCTCCTGCTCCAAACCGGCCCATTTGACGTCCTACCACCCTTAATGTCGAAATTACAATTTACGCAATGGAAAATGTTAAGCACAGTAAATAATTAAACTACACAATATTAAAGGTTAAACGACGATAATGCTAAATTTTGTGAGGTCTTGACACTGGGTGAGAAACTGTCAAACTGAGCACTCTTCATAAATGCTATGCAACAAATATGTTGTTAAGATTAAAAGTTAAACTTTAGGCACTAATAGTATTATACACAACAATTAAAATGCACCATCTTACAGTGTTAGGCGTTATATTTTTATAATGCCGTAGTTCATGAGGTTGTGACATTGGCTGAGAATTATACAAGTGCACTAGTAACTTACATTGAGCAACAAACATGTTTTACATTGTAAATTATTAGTACATTTTTATGCAATGGGCAACATTAAACGCATTACTTGGTTAAAATAAACGATGTTAAAGTATTACAAGTTATATTGTTGAATTTTGTAAGGTAAGCAAGGTAAGAAATACGAAATTTCGTTGTGTTTTAATTTTGTGCAGCAATATGTGGTCATTGTGGTGGTTTGTGGGTGTAGGGCTGGTTGACTGCATCACGTGACACTTAAAATTTGTGATGTGCTCAGCTGTAATTGTTCGTTTGCTTCATATGATGCAATCAAACGGCCACATACTCACAAAGCGCCACAATGTCCACATACTGCTACACAAAATTAAAACACAATTTCCTATTCCTTATCTTGCTTACCTCACAAACTTGAACAATATAACTTGTAATACTTTAACATTGTTTATTTTAACCACGGATTGCGTTTATTATTGCCTACTGCATGAAAATGTAATTTACAATGCAAAACATGTTTGTTGTACAGCGTAAGTTACTACTCCACTTAGGTAGTTCTCAGCCAATGGCACGACTT
Organism: Schistocerca cancellata; assembly: GCF_023864275.1. Lineage (NCBI taxonomy): Eukaryota > Metazoa > Arthropoda > Insecta > Orthoptera > Acrididae > Schistocerca > Schistocerca cancellata. Next base: position 379,253,404 of record NC_064628.1, read on the forward strand.
CACAAACTGTACTATCATAACCATATAAACTGTAGAAGATTGCGCATTTCAATTACTGTGTATAATACTGTTCGTTGTCTACAGTTTACAGTCTTAAAAAACGTGTTTGTCGCACAACATAAGTGAAGAGGGCAGGGTTTATCAGCTTCTCAGCCAATGTCAAGACCTCACAAAATTTAGCATTATTATCATTTAATCTATAATATTGTATAGTTTAATTATTTATTGTGTTTGATATTTCCATTGTGTACATTGTAATGTCAATGTCAAGAAACAAGACTGATGCGCAACACTATATACAAGTGGATCGTGCCTTTGCTTATAATGTTTGGTTACCTAAGAAGTAGAGTCCCTTCCAGACTCTAGATAGTGGATTCCTGAAGACGTCCCAAAACACCGAAAACCAGTTGGAAATGGACCGAAAACCAGTTAGAAATGAAAAAAAAACTGGTAGAATAAAAACAGTGCACTTGTTTTTAACCTTAAATATGGACGTTTTCTACCAACAAGTAATGGAAGAATCTATAAATGAAATTGTTTCGTCCATATGGAATGACACGAGTAATGGGCTGATAATTAAATACAAATAAAACATTGAGTGTAAGAATGAATTATTTGTGCACTGCAATTAAATGCTCTTAAATTTTATTGTAACATCACTGCTCTCGTAGTCACTAATCTTTCTTGTATGAGAAGGTGTCAAAGTTGAGTGACTGTATGAAGATTCAAGATGACTTAAGCAAGATTTGTAGTTATTGTGAAGAATGACAGGTAGCTGTAAATGTAGAAAAATTTAAGTTAAGCAATCGGGTAGGAAAACCAAACCCCTCATAATAGGGTATAGCATTAGTAGTATTATGCTAGACACAGTAACGCCGTTTAAATATCTGGGTGTAAGGCTGCAAAGCGATACTAAATACACTCCTGGAAATTGAAATAAGAACACCGTGAATTCATTGTCCCAGGAAGGAGAAACTTTATTGACACATTCCTGGGGTCAGATACATCACATGATCACACTGACAGAACCACAGGCACATAGACACAGGCAACAGAGCATGCACAATGACGGCACTAGTACAGTGTATATCCACCTTTTGCAGCAATGCAGGCTGCTGTTCTCCCATGGAGACGATCGTAGAGATGCTGGATGTAGTCCTGTGGAACGGCTTGCCATGCCATTTCCACCTGGCGCCTCAGTTGGACCAGCGTTCGTGCTGGACGTGCAGACCGCGTGAGACGACGCTTCATCCAGTCCCAAACATGCTCAATGGGGGACAGATCCGGAGATCTTGCTGGCCAGGGTAGTTGACTTACACCTTCTAGAGCACGTTGGGTGGCACGGGATACATGCGGACGTGCATTGTCCTGTTGGAACAGCAAGTTCCCTTGCCGGTCTAGGAATGGTAGAACGATGGGTTCGATGACGGTTTGGATGTACCGTGCACTATTCAGTGTCCCCTCGACGATCACCAGTGGTGTACGGCCAGTGTAGGAGATCGCTCCTCACACCATGATGCCGGGTGTTGGCCCTGTGTGCCTCGGTCGTATGCAGTCCTGATTGTGGCGCTCACCTGCACGGCGCCAAACACGCATACGACCATAATTGGCACCAAGGCAGAAGCGACTCTCATCGCTGAAGACGACACGTCTCCATTCGTCCCTCCATTCACGCCTGTCGCGACACCACTGGAGGCGGGCTGCACGATGTTGGGGCGTGAGCGGAAGACGGCCTAACGGTGTGCGGGACCATAGCCCAGCTTTATGGAGACGGTTGCGAATGGTCCTCGCCGATACCCCAGGAGCAACAGTGTCCCTAATTTGCTGGGAAGTGGCGGTGCGGTCCCCTACGGCACTGCGTAGGATCCTACTGTCTTGGCGTGCATCCGTGCGTCGCTGCGGTCCGGTCCCAGGTCGACGGGCACGTGCACCTTCCGCCGACCACTGGCGACAACATCGATGTACTGTGGAGACCTCACGCCCCACGTGTTGAGCAATTCGGCGGTACGTCCACCCGGCCTCCCGCATGCCAACTATACGCCCTCGCTCAAAGTCCGTCAACTGCACATACGGTTCACGTCCACGCTGTCGCGGCATGCTACCAGTGTTAAAAACTGCGATGGAGCTCCGTATGCCACGGCAAACTGGCTGACACTGACGGCAGCGGTGCACAAATGCTGCGCAGCTAGCGCCATTCGACGGCCAACACCGCGGTTCCTGGTGTGTCCGCTGTGCCGTGCGTGTGATCATTGCTTGTACAGCCCTCTCGCAGTGTCCGGAGCAAGTATGGTGGGTCTGACACATCGGTGTCAATGTGTTCTTTTTTCCATTTCCAGGAGTGTAAAACAAGCATGTGAGAACTGTGATAGGGAAGGCAAATGGTCGACTTCGGTCTATTGGAATAACTTTGTGGAAGTATTGTTCATTTGTAAAGGCGACCACATATAGAACACTAGTACTGCTCGAGTGTTTGCCGGCCAGAGTGGCCGAGCGGTTCTAGGCGCTACAGTCTGGAACCGCGTGACCCCTACGGTCGCAGGTTCGAGTCCTGCCTCTGGCATGGATATGTATGATGTCCTTAGGTTAGTTAGGTTTAAGTAGTTCGAAGTTCTATGGGACTGATGACCTCAGCTGTTAAGACCCATAGTGCTAGGAGCCATTTGAACCATTTGCTCGAGTGTTTGAGATCCCCACCAGATCGAATTAAAAGAAGATATGGAAGCAGTTGAGAGGTGAGTTTCTAGATTTGTTCCCTGTAGGTCGGGATAGCAGGCTAGTGTTACGGAGATGTTTCAGGAGATCAAATTTGAGTTGCTGAATGTAAAGCGACGTTCCTTTCGAGGAACACTACTGAGGAAATTTAGAGAACCGGCATTTGAAACTGACTACAGAACGACTCTACTGTAGCCAACATACTTATTACGAACGCCAAAGTACAGACAGAAGAGAACTGAACTCCCATAGCACGTATCGAATATTCCAAAATATTCAGACATTACAGGAATACGGAATTTCCAACTGAACTCCCAGAAGCACACATCGAATATTTCAGAATATTCAATAATTACAGGAGTAAGGAATTTCATGAACCTACCAGAAATGATGAACACTAAACAAATAATATTTCTGTTGTCAGGTTCTGAGATGGCGACCCGCAGCACGCCATCCAGACTCTCTAACCGCTACGCCACACTGCGCGCACCACTGATCGCGGTAATATGCAGGATATTAGGGGTACAAGAGCAGATGTTTCTACTGGTGACGGAGGACGGTGTACCGAACAATATTAGATTAGTATTTGCGTCGTTTGCACGAGGCGTGTTTTTTAAGTAAGGTCCGTTTTGTTCTAGACACTAGTAGTTCGGAAGCTTACCGCAACGAGCGCGTGCGTCGTGTACCAGCATGCCTCGGGAATAGCTGTGCTCAGTTTCAGCTCTGTAGCTAACCTGTATGGTTCTGTTCTGTGCTTTCAAATTGTTTAAGACTATTAACACGCCCGCCGTGTGTGAGGTTCGCTCAGCGATACGGTTTCTGTCAGCAAGAAATCTGTCTACAGCAGAAATTCATCGACAGATTTGCGAAGTGTATGGTGATACTGTTATGAGTGAAAGCAAAGTGCGTAAGTGGGTACGATAATTCAAAGATGGCCGTGACAACGTCCATGATGAGGACTGCTCCGGTCGCTCTTCTTTGAACACAGACGATTTGGTGGCTTCAGTTGAAGCGAAGCGCTTTACAATAACAGGTCTCTCAAGCGAATTTCCTGGCGTGTCGAGATCAGTGCTTTACAACATTGTTTCTGCGCACCTAAGGTTTAGGAAATTGTGCTCCCATTTGGTCCTGAAACTCCTAACACGGGACCACAAAAACCAAAGATTTGAGTGTGCGATGAAGTTCTTGACTCGTTATCATGAGTCAGATCGTAACTGGAGACGAAACATGGGTTTTGCGTATCACGCCCGAGTCGAAGCAACAGAGCATGGAAAGGAGAGACACACACTCGCCTGTAAAGGTGAAGGCCAAACAGACTCTGTCCCAGCGCAAAATCATGGCGTCCGTGGTTTGGGATAGCCATGGTGTTTTGTTGGTCGACTTCATGCAACGATGAACCACTATCAATGCAGAAGCATACTGCCAAACCCTAAGAAAGCTACACAGAGCGATTCAAAACAAAAGACATGGCATGCTGACAAAGGGAATTGTCCATCTCCATGACAATGCAAGACCTCACACAGGTGAGACCCACGAATTATTGGACAGTTTTGGCTGGGAAGTTTTAGACTACCCACCCTACAGCCCTGATCACTATCTGCTGCTCCACCTCAAACAACACCTCAGTGGCAACTGTTACAATGACGGCGACGTGAAAACGACAATGAACTCTTGGATATCGGAGCAGGCAGCAAGTTTTTATGAACAGGGTATTTTGAAATTGGTTGAGAGGTATGATATGTGTTTCAACAAACTTGGCAACTATGTCGAAAAATAAAGTGAAGTATGTACTTTCTGTAAATAAATTTATTTTTTTGAAATAACCTTTCATTGTATACCTATGTTGAAATGGACCTTACTTAAAAAACATGCATTGTACATTAATGATTATAGCTATTACAAATCTTTTGTTTGAGGTTTGATAGTACCTCCAAGTACATGTGGCAAGAGCTTGATATTAATGCTTGTTCTCCCCTGGGCGGCAGGTCAGGTGTTGAAGAGTGGACGTTTGGCCGTAAAACCGGTAGTCTATACTGACAGACGTAATCCTTTTAGTGGTGCAGTTACGACCGTGTAGAAAACATCAGGTGGTAAAGTTTGTGATGTGTTTGTGGAAAGACTGATCGAGGTAGAGAAGAAAGAACCAACTCACTGATGTGTGTACACATCGAGATACCACATATAAAAATATTTGTATTCAGACCAGTTACATCCTATCGTTTGGTATTGTTGGTCGTATTATGGTTCACTGGAGCACAACATATGCTAATTTTGTATCACTCTAAGATTTATCGTCCAGTAGAAAGTTGACACTATTATAGTCCTGAAATGTATCGCACAGGAGCTGAACATCGAAATAAATCAGAGTCTAGTGTTTCTCCCAGCGTATTAGTTGATCGTCGACTGTTCGATTATCGAAATAATTTTTTGTACACTGAGGAAAAATTCAACTGGACTCACTAAAAACGAAAACAAATAGCAGTTGTGTCTCGATGCCGCTGGACTTAAGAAATTTGATTTTTTGTGGACGGAAACCGGTTGTAGAATTAAAAATATCTGACATGGCTCATGTGGCTCCTCAAAAAGGGCGAAAGGGTGAGAAACAAGACAAAAGTAGTGAAGTGAAACTGCTTTCCTTAGCCTTCTGCACTGCATGTGTTTCTAGCAGTTTACTTAACATTCCGCCAGTACAACAGCACCTGCGACAATTTCACACAAGGAAACTTCTACAGTGTTATCTTTTTCGACAACTGTTTGTCCTTCAGACACAGGTAAGATTACCTAGTGTTATCTCAGCTAAACACTTCAAAGACGACTACTACTTCGTCAGATAAACAGTGCTCTTAGTTTGTGTCACGTACGCGATTTCTCTTCTGATGATATCTTGATTCAACAACGAGATATTATAGAAAACCCTAAGGTTACTGTAAATATTGTCAGCCGAATTAGTAATTACAAGGGGCAATCGAAAAGTTTTCGATTGATAGCGTTGCTGCAGAGTATGACTAACCTAGCGCTATTCCGATGCGGGTATATAACCACCGACATGTAGGCAAGCGGTTAGTGTGGCATTTGTTTCATTCAGACGTGCGTCCGGTAAATGCGGAAACGTAAACTATGTTGACGTTATTACCAAACGCGTCCAACGAGGACCGTCTTGGGTCTCTTGCCTTGGATGCGGAAGGAGAACTATCGCTAGCAGAATGAGGAATGTGTATGGGACAGCACGTCTGTCAAAAACCACCTTTGTGGAATGATGCGACAAGCTATGCTGTTGCTTTAGGATAACGCACGTTCCCATATCGCAAATGTCGGAACGCGGAAGCTACGCCAACTCAAGTGGTGGACACGCGAGGATCCGCCCTATAGCCCTGATCTCTCTCGATGCGTATCTCACGCCTTCGGTGCCTCTAAAAAGGTCTTCAAGGGTCTGCAATTCCAGTCGGACGAGGATGTGCAACTGGTAGTTAAGAATTTCTTCACGCAGTACGACACGCTGTTTTCAAAACGGGAATGTTCAACTTTGTGCATAGGTGGCATGGTTGCCTCAATGTTTCACAGCGATTTTGCCTGATTGGCATGCCGATTCTGGAGACTCTACGGCCTTCGAACGGGACTTTTTTGATCGCCCCTTATACAATATATCCGTTTAGGATCCCAACACAGTACCCTGGAGCAAGGCTAAACTTACTTCTTTCCGAAATAACGTGCTGCGTCCTCCCTTCCCAATAAGTCCTCAGTGCAGCCACGAATTTCATTTGATACACTAAAGACCGTACCTTAGTTAACGAATATTCGTGTGTAACTGAGGGAAATTCTTTCAGCAGGTCATGAACCGAGTCTAAGGCTTCCATTCAGTCGCTTCTTGAAAAGTCTGGTGCAACAGTTGAAGACAGCAAAGCGAAAGTCGGCGTTTTAAGTTTAACATTCAAGAAATCGTTCACACAGGAGAATCGTACAAACATACCGTCATTCGATCATCGGACAGATTCCCATAGTAAGCATCTCTGTCGTAGAGAAACAACTAAAGGTTTTGAAGGCAAATAAATCACCAGATCCGGATGGGGTCAAAACTCGGTTTACCAAAGAGTACCCTATGGCATTAGCCCCTCACCTGGCCTGCATTTATTGTGGATCTCTCGCCCAGCAGAAAGTCCCAAGCAACTGGAAAAAAAGCGCAGGTGACTCCAGAAGAAGGGAACAGCAAAAAGCCGGCCGCTGTGGCCGAGCGGTTCTAGGCACTTCGGTGCAGAACCGCGTGGTTTCTACGGTCGCAGGTTCCAATCCTTCCTCGGGCATGGATGTGTCTGATGTCCTTAGGTTAGTTAGGTTTAAGTAGTTCTAAGTCTAGGGGACTGATGACCTCCGATGTTAAGTCCCATAGTGCTTAGAGCCATTTGAACCATTTTTGAACGGCAAAATTACTGATCAATATCCGTAACTTCGGTTTGCTGCAATCATATTCTTACTTCCAGTATAATAAACTTTCTTGAGACTGGAAACCGTATGTCCACGAACGAGCATGGTTTTAGAAATCATCGCTCGTGAGAAACTCAGCTTGCCCTTTTCTCACATGATACACTGAGTGGATGAAGGGGAACAGGCAGAGTTGGGTATTTCTAGATTTTTGGAAGGCGTTCGACATGGTGCCGCATTGTAGGCTGTTAACGAAGATACGAGCATATGGAATACGTTCTCACGTATGTGAGTGGCTCGACTACTTAAGTTATAAAACACTGTGTGTTGTCCTCGACGGCGAGTGTTCATCAGAGGCAAGGGTACCGTCAGGAGTGCCCCACGGAAGTGTGATAGGGCTGATAGGAGCGCTGTTGGCGTACAGGGTGGGCAACAATCTGCAGTTGTTTGCTGATGATCCTGTCGTGTACGCTAAGATGTTGTTTAATTAATTTGTGGTATGTCCTATGGGACCAAACTGCTAAGGTCAGCGGTCCCTAAGCTTACACATTACTTAATCGAATATATAGAGTTAATCTAAGGACAACACACACACCCATGCCCGAGGGAGGACTCGAACCTCCGACAGGGGGACCGTGACAAGGCGCCCTAGACCGCGAGGCTACACCGCGCTGCTAAGATGTTGTCGTTGAGTGACTGTAGAAAGATACATGACGACTTAGACAAAATTTCTAATCGGTGCGATAAATAGCAGTTACTTCTAAACGTGGAAAAACGTAAGCTGATGTGGATAAATACGGAGATAAAACCTGCAAAGTTCGGATACAGTATTACTAGTGTCGGGCTTGACACAGACAAGTTGTTTGAATATCTGGGCGTAACGTTGCAAAGCGATATGAAATGGAACGAGCATGTGAGAACTATGGCAGGGTTGGCGAATGGTCGACTTCGGCTTATTGAAAGAATTTTAGGAGAAAGTGGTTCACCTGTAAAGCAGACCGCATGTAGGATGCTGGTGCGACCTACACTTGAGTACTGCTCCAGTGTTTGGGATCCGTACCAGGTCGGACAGAAGTAAGAGATCGAAGCAAGTCAGAGGCGGCCTGCCAGATTCGTTACTGGTAGGTTCGAACAACATGTAAGAGTTACGGAGATGCTTCGGGAACTCAAATGGGAATCCCTGGAGGGATGGCGAAGTTCTTTTCGAGAAACACCATCGGGGAAATTTAGAGAACCGCCATTAGAAGCTGACTACCGAACGATTCTGCTGCCGCCAACGTGCATTTCGCGTAAGCACCACGAAGCTAAAAGACGAGAAATTAGGGCTCATGCGTTGTTGCGGTCTTCAGTCTAGAGACTGGTTTGATGCAGCTCTACATGCTACTCTATCCTGTGCAAGTTTCTTCATCTCCGAGTAACTACTGCAACCAACATCCTTCTGAATCTGCTTAGTGTATTCATCTCTTGGTCTCCCTCTACGATTTTTACCCTCCACGTTTCCCTCCATTACTAAATTGGTGATCACTTGATGCCGCAGAACGTGTCCTACTAACCGATCCCTTCTTCTAGTCAAGTTGTGCCACAAATTCTTCTTCTCCCCGATTCTATTCAGTACTTCCTCATTAGTTACGTGATCTACCCATCTAATCTTCAGTATTCTTTTGTAGCACCACATTTCGAAAGCTTCTATTCTTTTCTTGTCTAAACTATTTATCGTCCATGTTTCACATCCATACATGCCTACACTCCATAAAAATACTTTTAGAAAAGACTTCCTGACACTTAAATCTATACTCGATGTTAACAAATTTTTCTTCTTCAGAAACGCTTTTCTTGCCATTGCTAGTCTACATTTTATATCCTCTCCACTTCGACAATCATCAGTTATTTTGCTCCCCAAATAGCAGCACGCATTTACTACTTTAAGTGTTTCATTTCCTAATCTAATTCCCTTAACATCACCTGATTTTATTAGACTATCCATTTCCCTTTTTAAATTTTCTAACTTGCCTGCCCAATTAAGGGATCTGACATTCAACACTCCGATCCGTAAAACGCCAGTTTTCTTTCTCCTGATAACGACGTCCTCCTGAGTAGTCCCCGCCCGGAGATCCGAATGGGAGACTATTTTACCTCCGGAATATTTTACCCAAGAGGACGTCATCATCATTTAACCACAAGTAAAGCTGCATGTCCTCGGGAAAAATTTTGGCTGTAGTTTCCCCTTGCTTTCAGCCGTTTGCAGTACCAGCACAGCAAGGCCTTTTTGGTTAATGTTACAAGGCCAGGTCAGTCAATCACCCAGACTGTTGCCCCTGCAACTATTGAAAAGGCTGCTCCCCCCTTCAGGAACCACACGTTTGTCTGGCCTCTCAACAGATACCCCTCCGTTGTGGTTGCACCTACGGTACGGCTATCTGTATCGTTGAGGCACGCAAGCCTCCCCACCAACGGCAAGGTCCATGCTTCATGAGGGGGGATTAGGGCTCATGCGGAGGCATATAGATGGTCGTCTTTGTTTGGCTCTATTAGCGAGTGGAGCAGGAAGGGAAATGACTAGTAGTGCTACAGGATAACCTCCGCCACGCACCTTACGGTGCCTGACGGAGTATCTATGTGGACGCAGATGTCGAAAAACTGTATCTGCCTGACTGCTCTGATCGTAGCTTTCAGGTTTTCACGTGAGAAAAACACGAGGAGGATTTCGCAATGCTAATGACAGAGAAGTGCTTCCGGGCAGTACGATTGCCCACAGGTTGTTGTCTTGCGTTGACCCCGCAAGGGACTTGCTCTGTCTATTTGATGTTGCAATTCGCTGCTGCCCGCGGCGACCCTGTCCTCAAAACGATGTCGCCCGTGGCAGGCGACTCTGTCGGAGTGGGCTTTCCCTCAAATCGAGCTACTTGTGGTATGCCTTCGACATGGCGACAGGTGGCAATCCCAATGTCCGAAAGATCCCGAAACGAAGTGTTCCATACGACCTCGATTTGGTCAGTATCAAACGCAACGATATCGTATGTCTTGAAAATGGTACTGTCGACGCCCACTACGTTGACCAAAGCAAGTCTTGACGATACATTGTTCACGTGACACGCTGAAGTATCCTTATCTCCGTAGCTATACGAGAGCTGTCTCGTTAGCAACGTTCATCCCTAATTCAGTTGCTTATTGATGTATTCTAAACACACTCTAATACAGCAGATTTTCGTGGCCACCGACCACAGCTAGAATAATATCCTCTAGTGCTGCTGTGGATACGCGATGCTGAAAGAACCGTACAGGACTACTATAAATGATTCATTTGTTTTCAGAGCTCTATATTTTCCAAAGTATTATATGCCCAAATATGAATGACGCATGAATACAACCGTAAACTCACCAAGTTTGCATTATGCGCTCTACAAGTATTCTACGAATGCCGTTCTGATCGCACGCTACTCGTCCAAGCGGTAGTGAAGTTGATTCCAAATCTTATATAACACCATTCCCTCACAGCAGCATTCATGCTTTCTCTGAGCTCTTTCACTGTTCTAGGCCGTGTTGTATGTAAGCACCGTCCTTACTGTACCCCAAAAGCACAAAGCGTTATGTCAGACGACCTGAGGGGTGAGGGGGGGGGGCGGAGCAGAGGGAGCAAAGGCCACATCATCATCACTACACCCAATCCAGCGATGCGCATGTTTGTCGTTTAGGTAGCGACGTACATCGATACTCCAATGAGGAGGTGCCTTGTCTTCTGGGAAGCTAATATTCTTGGAATCTGCTGTCAGTTGTGAAAACGACCACAACTGCAACGTAAGAGGTAGCTGCCACAGACTTCTCAGGGAAGAAAAACGGCCCATACAGGTCACACTGCACAGAAAATATCAGTGTCCGCTAAATCTCCTCCGTGGGACATAACTTCACGAGGATTTTCAGTGACCCACATTCCCACGTCGTGACGATTAACCTAACCAGATAAATGGAACGATAGTCCGCTAGCAGGCCAAACGTTCATCCTCAAACGCTTCCTGCACTGTGATACAACATTGGAGACGCCGGCCATAATGTTCCGGTTTTAATTGTTGCACGAGCTGCAGACATTAAGGTTTTAAATGCAACAGCATGCATGCTTCCTGAGTCATCAGTATACTGACTGGTTTGATGCGGCCCGCCACGAATTCCTCTCCTGTGCCACCTTTTCATCTCAGAGTAGCACTTGCGACCTACGCCCACCAGTTATTTGCTGGATGTATTCCAGTCTCTGTCTTCCTCTGCAGTTTTTGCCCTCTACAACTCCCTCCCGTACTAGTACCGTAAAGTTATTCCCTGACGTCTTAACATATGTCCTCTCATCCTGTCCCTTCTCCTCGTCAGTGTTCTCCATGTATTCCTTTCCTCTCCGATCCCGCGCAGAACCTGATCATTTCTTACCTTATCAGTCTATCAAATTTCCAATATTCATCTGTAGTATCATATCTCAAATGCTTCTGTTCTTTCTTTTCCGGTTTTCCCATAGTCCATGTTTCACTACCATACAATGCTGTGCTTCAAACGTACAGTCGTGTTCAAAAGTATCCGAACGACCTGAATTGCATTTCACCTGATTCGCATGCAACCCACATAACACAGCTGTCTAGCAGGTCCTCTAATCGCTCCTTCGTACAGTCGTTTGACTGTTGAAAATGGCTCCAACATGTCACCACTGGAAAACACTACTCTGTATCGCAATAACTCAAGATATAAAGTAATACTACGGTACCACAAATATCAGGGAACACCTTATCACAGATAAGATTCTCCTTAAGGCTTGTAGCTCACATTTATTACAATAAATGACATACCTGAAATGTCACCACTCTCATTATTACGTCAGATAGGTAATGCACGTAGTAAGTTCGTCGTATTCATGATTTTCTCTTCAAAGTAACATACCGTACTTACTATTTAATACAAAATGACATCAAAAATTTAAATTATTCACGAGCAGCTAGTTGAGAATATGCATGAACTTCAAATGACACGACGAACCGTCTCGTTCTGCATATGGATTGAAACCCAGACTAAGGAAAGATTTCGTGACTGACGGAAACTAACAGTCATTCCTGATTAGGCATACAGTGAGTGATATACCTCCATTTTAGACAGTATAGACAGTATCAATCAGCAGATACCAACTTTAAGTTACATAACGCAAACATTTTTAGCGGACCCGAATTCCTACCCAGCACCTATTGTCCCTGTTAACGAACTACGAGAGATGTTAAATATTGCTTCTTAACAAGTAACTTACTTGAAATGCCGTGAGGTAAAGCTTTGTGTTGGACAGGGATTCGAACCCATAACCTAATAAGATAGATATCCAAGCACAATCAACTGTGACATATCGCATTTTCTCGGCAGTAGCTAGATGTTTTAACTGAAATGACGAGACGAAGCATTAATTTTTTCCTTCCCATGACTCCAACCCAGCACCTATCACTGTTTTATTCTAGAGAAAACGAACGTTAAATATGGGTTTGTTGCACCAGCAGCGACATGTGAGCATGTTTGAACTATAAATAATATGACGAAGAGTTCAGTACTGACTGGGAACAGAGCCCCACACATATAGTTGTTGACTACACATAAAAATACGTCAGCTACAGAATTTTTCACCACCAGCAGCTCGGAATAACATCTTGAACTTACAGTGAACTCGCAAATACACTCCTGGAAATTGAAATAAGAACACCGTGAATTCATTGTCCCAGGAAGGGGAAACTTTATTGACACATTCCTGGGGTCAGATACATCACATGATCACACTGACAGAACCACAGGCACATAGACACAGGCAACAGAGCATGCACAATGTCGGCACTAGTACAGTGTATATCCACCTTTCGCAGCAATGCAGGCTGCTATTCTCCCATGGACACGATCGTAGAGATGCTGGATGTAGTCCTGTGGAACGGCTTGCCATGCCATTTCCACCTGGCGCCTCAGTTGGACCAGCGTTCGTGCTGGACGTGCAGACCGCGTGAGACGACGCTTCATCCAGTCCCAAACATGCTCAATGGGGGACAGATCCGGAGATCTTGCTGGCCAGGGTAGTTGACTTACACCTTCTAGAGCACGTTGGGTGGCACGGGATACATGCGGACGTGCATTGTCCTGTTGGAACAGCAAGTTCCCTTGCCGGTCTAGGAATGGTAGAACGATGGGTTCGATGACGGTTTGGATGTACCGTGCACTATTCAGTGTCCCCTCGACGATCACCAGTGGTGTACGGCCAGTGTAGGAGATCGCTCCCCACACCATGATGCCGGGTGTTGGCCCTGTGTGCCTCGGTCGTATGCAGTCCTGATTGTGGCGCTCACCTGCACGGCGCCAAACACGCATACGACCATCATTGGCACCAAGGCAGAAGCGACTCTCATCGCTGAAGACGACACGTCTCCATTCGTCCCTCCATTCACGCCTGTCGCGACACCACTGGAGGCGGGCTGCACGATGTTGGGGCGTGAGTGGAAGACGGCCTAACGCTGTGCGGGACCGTAGCCCAGCTTCATGGAGACGGTTGCGAATGGTCCTCGCCGATACCCCAGGAGCAACAGTGTCCCTAATTTGCTGGGAAGTGGCGGTGCGGTCCCCTACGACACTGCGTAGGATCCTACGGTCTTGGCGTGCATCCGTGCGTCGCTGCTGTCCGGTCCCAGGTCGACGGGCACGTGCACCTTCCGCCGACCACTGGCGACAACATCGATGTACTGTGGAGACCTCACGCCCCATGTGTTGAGCAATTCGGCGGTACGTCCACCCGGCCTCCCGCATGCCCACTATACGCCCTCGCTCAAAGTCCGTCAACTGCACATACGGTTCACGTCCACGCTGTCGCGGCATGCTACCAGTGTTAAAGACTGCGATGGAGCTCCGTATGCCACGGCAAACTGGCTGACACTGACGGCGGCGGTGCACAAATGCTGCGCAGCTAGCGCCATTCGACGGCCAACACCGCGGTTCCTGGTGTGTCCGCTGTGCCGTGCGTGTGATCATTGCTTGTACAGCCCTCTCGCAGTGTCCGGAGCAAGTATGGTGGGTCTGACACACCGGTGTCAATGTGTTCTTTTTTCCATTTCCAGGAGTGTAGTTCTGTGTCTCACTGGGAGTCAAAAACGTCAAATATCGTTAGTGCTGACAACGAATGAAAATACGTTAAAACTCGAAATTATTATCCACCAGCAGATAGGTGTTATCATGCTAGATCTTGGTAATACATAATGAAATCTTTAGTGCCGGGCCAGGATTCGAACCCATTCACGCGCAATATGTGGAGATGTTGAGGAATCTGCAGTTTTGAACAAACAACAAATTGTAGCCGAGCTGTATTGTCACGAAGGGAAGAAATTCCGCGTTAAGGGCGGTCTGAGTTGCATTCCCAGTTCGGAACCAATTTTATCGAGATACAGAAGCTCCGATAAAAGATGGAATTACGAGAGAAATATAAAAACAACTATGAGAGTTACTGATTTATGATGCTTAGTTTGCAGTCAGTTCTGAGTATTATTAGTAACTACGCTCCAGTCTCTAAACCTAGTTACAGAAATGCGAATCAGACACATTACGTATTCCAAGCCGTTGCAGAAGCGATTTGGAGACACCAGCTATGGTCACTTCCCAGCCCGCTGTAGGATCACATCGGTTCGTCTTCCTCCTACTGGTATTGTAACTGAGATTTGGCAACAAGGCAAGGAATGTCTGGCAACTCTGTGATCGACGAGTTACATCCTGGTGTGCACGGAATTAAGCCTCAAAGTTCACTTGATTTTACCTGTCATTACCATTGTATAATCTGAGTTATTATCGCTTGAGGTGTAACAAAAGATTGTCCAGGCAAGTCGTTGCACATGGAAATCGCAACTAATATCGGCTTTTAAATAGCGGTTTACGAGTTCTAGTCATTACTGGTTTCGTAAGAGGAACCTAAGACACATACTTCTTCGCTAGCTCTGTGGTAACGTCTGACCTATGAAACCACGTCTGTTATTTTTCCCAGTTCCAGTCTCACTAAGTGTACCGTTTTTATCCCTTCTGTGAAAGAGCTACAAACATTCAGACCAAACATCGATAAGGAAATCGTAAGAAAATACTTTCGGCTCATAGTGCAATGGTGAAAAACTTACAATGCTGCACAACAGGTAACGCCTCTTTCCGCAGCTGACAAGCAAATTTTGGGGTTCTAGCATTACGTAACTTTATTTATGAAATGCCACATTTGCATGCATCTTGAGTATGACACAGCATACCAATTAAATACAGAACCTTTCAAAATCAAAGTGAGTAGTATTTTACCAATTCGTGACTATAGAGGCACGCTTGTGTACAGATACTCAGTTTTATTAAAACAGTCTTTCGTCGTAAGGTTATCGTGGGTAGTTTTATTTCATTTTTTATATTATAGCTCACAATTTTCGAAAGGTTTCCTTCAATGTTGTTAAAACAGTAGTAAACGTGAGAGAGAAATTAATCATCAACGATATATGCAAATTCTCTGATGTTATCTACGTTGTTGTTATTGTGGTCTTCAGTCCTGAGACTGGTTTGATGCAGCTCTCCATGCTACTCTATCCTGCGCAAGCTTCTTCATCTCCCAGTACCCATTACAACCTACATCCTTCTGAATCTGTTTAGTGTATTCATCTCTTGGTCTCCCTCTACGATTTTTACCCTCCACGCTGCCTTCCAATACTAAATTGGTGATAACTCGATGCCTCAGAACATATCCTACCAATCGATCCCTTCTTTTAGTCAAGTTGTGCCACAAACTTCTCTTCTCCCCAATCCTATTCAATACCTCCTCATTAGTTATATGATCTACCCATCTAATGTTGAGCATTCTTCTGTAGCACCACATTTCGAGCGCTTCTATTCTCTTCTTGTCCAAACTAGTTATCGTCCATGTTTCACTTCCATACATGGCTACGTTCCATACAAATACTTTCAGAAACGATTTCCTGACGCTTGAATCTATACTCGATGTTAACAAATTTCTCTTCTTCAGAAACGCTTTCCTTGACATTACCAGTCTACATTTTATATCCTCTCTACTTCGACCATCATCAGTTATTTTGCTCCCCAAATAGCAAAACTCCTTTACTACTTTGTCTCATTTTCTAATCTAATTCCCTCAGCATCACCTGACTTAATTCGACTACATTCCATTATCCTTGTTTTGCTTTTGTTGATGTTCATCTTATACCCTCCTTTCATGACACTCTCCATTCCGTTCAACTGCTCTTCCAAGTCCTTTGCTGTCTCTGACAGAATTACAATGTCATCGGCGAACCTCAAAGTTTTTATTTCTTCTCGATGGATTTTAATACCTACTCCGAATTTTTCTTTTGTTTCCTTCACTGCTTGCTCAATATACAGATTGAATAACATCGGGGAGAGTCTACAACCCTGTTTCACTCCCTTCCCAACCACTGCTTCCCTTTCATACCCCTCGACTCTTATAACTGCCATCTGGTTTCTGACAAATTGTAAATAGCCTTTCGCTCCCTGTATTTTACCCCTGCCACCTTCAGAATTTGAAAGAGAGTATTCCAACAGTCAGAAAATGCACATGCAGTTTATTGATTACATGCATGTAGAAAACTTGTTCTGAGTAAAGCTGTCAAACAAGGTTTGAAGAAGAATAAAATGCCACTACCAAACGACAGCTAATGTAGAAAAAACTTTTCCAACGTATTTTGGCACGATGCGCTCTACCCATATATAACACAAAAGTTTCCAGATGCATCTACTGTCTGGCTGTCTGTTAAACCTGAAATGAACAAAATGTCGTAAAAAAATGGTTCAAATGGCTCTGAGCACTATGGGACTCAACATCTTAGGTCATAAGTCCCCTAGAACTTAGAACTACTTAAACCTAACTAAACTAAGGACACCACACACACCCATGCCCGAGGCAGGATTCGAACCTGCGACCGTAGCAGTCCCGCGGTTCCGGACTGCAGCGCCAAAATGTCGCAGAAGTTAGCCCTTTTTCCACATATGACTATTTTGGGTTGAGAAGTGAAGGGAATTATGTTAAAAGGTCCATTAGATTGATAACTTTAGCAGACAGCAGAATTGCGTATTAAAAAATATAGCAGTGAATGTACTCGAACTCACGACACTTACCATTACGCTAGTAGCCAACACACAGCTACAATGGCTCCAGAAATCAACAACAATTCCTCCAGAACTTCTGCATTCCACAGCGCTGTGGGATAATGCATATGTCCAGAGACAAACAGTTATACCTTTTCTTTTGCACTGCACGACGTTTTCAACAAACAGATATCGCAACAGAGTAGCTCAAGTGGAAAGGAACACTTCCTATTTAAATTTCTGCATCCTAAACTGTTGGCAGTTCTGTGTTGGTGGCAGTTACGTGATTTTATTTTGGTGAATACAAAATAAAGTTGAATGTATGCACTGGGTAGCCTACGCAACTAGTTCGTGGTGATTCGGTCAACTAAGTAAATGAATTTACTGAACATGCTGCAAATTGATACAGGGACCCTGTGTCTCAGAATTCTCAGCCAGTGTGGCACAACGGCGCTATGATTGAAAAATGAGCCACTGAGAAGAGGATTTGGTGGTCTGTTGGGCTGACGAGAGGTTCATATATCTATGGTCTGGATTTGATTCCAACTTCGGTCAGTGTTTTTGGATAGGGAGAGACAGATTCCATTTTCTTCTGGCTACACCAAGTGAAGAAGATATAATGGCATTGTGGTCTGAAATTCACATTAAAAATGATATTCCTTCTCTACCAAGTAGACGTTAGGTTGAGCTACAATAAAGTCTGGAGTGGCGACATGTAGAAACTCTATCACCATTAACCTTTCTTATACTAGTTATTTATTTCTAGTGACGAAACAACGCTATGTAGGCTCACAGGACACTTATTCCGTCTTTTATCGGAGCTTCTGTATCTCGATAAAATTGGTTCCGAACTGGGAGTACAACTCAGACCGCCCTTAACGCGGAATTTCTTCCCATCACGACAATACAGCTCGGCTACAATTTGTTGTTTGTTCAAAACTGCAGATTCCTCGACATCTCCACATATTGCGCGTGAATGGGTTCGAATCCTGGCCCGGCACTAAAGATTTCATTATGTATTATCAAGATCTAGCATGATAACACCTACCTGCTGGTGGATAATAATTAGATTTTTAATGTATTTTCATTCTTTGTCAGCACTAACGATATTTGATGTTTTTGACTCCCAGTGAGACACAGAACTACACTCTTGGAAATTGAAATAAGAACACCGTGAATTCATTGTCCCAGGAAGGGGAAACTTTATTGACACATTCCTGGGGTCAGATACATCACATGATCACACTGACAGAACCACAGGCACATAGACACAGGCAACAGAGCATGCACAATGTCGGCACTAGCACAGTGTATATCCACCTTTCGCAGCAATGCAGGCTGCTATTCTCCCATGGACACGATCGTAGAGATGCTGGATGTAGTCCTGTGGAACGGCTTGCCATGCCATTTCCACCTGGCGCCTCAGTTGGACCAGCGTTCGTGCTGGACGTGCAGACCGCGTGAGACGACGCTTCATCCAGTGCCAAACATGCTCAATGGGGGACAGATCCGGAGATCTTGCTGGCCAGGGTAGTTGACTTACACCTTCTAGAGCACGTTGGGTGGCACGGGATACATGCGGGCGTGCATTGTCCTGTTGGAACAGCAAGTTCCCTTGCCGGTCTAGGAATGGTAGAACGATGGGTTCGATGACGGTTTGGATGTACCGTGCACTATTCAGTGTCCCCTCGACGATCACTAGTGGTGTACGGCCAGTGTAGGAGATCGCTCCCCACACCATGATGCCGGGTGTTGGCCCTGTGTGCCTCGGTCGTATGCAGTCCTGATTGTGGCGCTCACCTGCACGGCGCCAAACACGCATACGACCATCATTGGCACCAAAGCAGAAGCGACTCTCATCGCTGAAGACGACACGTCTCCATTCGTCCCTCCATTCACGCCTGTCGCGACACCACTGGAGGCGGGTTGCACGATGTTGGGGCGTGAGCGGAAGACGGCCTAACGCTGTGCGGGACCGTAGCCCAGCTTCATGGAGACGGTTGCGAATGGTCCTCGCCGATACCCCAGGAGCAACAGTGTCCCTAATTTGCTGGGAAGTGGCGGTGCGGTCCCCTACGGCACTGCGTAGGATCCTACGGTCTTGGCGTGCATCCGTGCGTCGCTGCGGTCCGGTCCCAGGTCGACGGGCACGTGCACCTTCCGCCGACCACTGGCGACAACATCGATGTACTGTGTAGACCTCACGCCCCACGTGTTGAGCAATTCGGCGGTACGTCCACCCAGCCTCCCGCATGCCCACTATACGCCCTCGCTCAAGGTCCGTCAACTGCACATACGGTTCACGTCCACGCTGTCGCGGCATGCTACCAGTGTTAAAGACTGCGATGGAGCTCCGTATGCCACGGCAAACTGGCTGACACCGACGGCGGCGGTGCACAAATGCTGCGCAGCTAGCGCCATTCGACGGCCAACACCGCGGTTCCTGGTGTGTCCGCTGTGCCGTGCGTGTGATCATTGCTTGTACAGCCCTCTCGCAGTGTCCGGAGCAAGTATGGTGGGTCTGACACACCGGTGTCAATGTGTTCTTTTTTCCATTTCCAGGAGTGTATTTGCGAGATCACTGTAAGTTCAAGATGTTATTCCGAGCTGCTGGAGGAGAAAAATTCGGTAGCTGACGTATCTTTGTGTGTAGTCAACAACTATATGTGTAGAGCTCTATCCCCAGTCAGCACTGAACTCTTCGTCATATTATTTATAGTTCAAACATGCTCACATGTCGCTGCTGGTGCAACAAACCCATATTTAACGTTCGTTTTCTCTAGAATAAAACAGCGATAGGTGTTGGGTTTGAGTCCTGGGAAGGAAAAAATTAATGCTTCGTCTCGTCATTTCAGTTAAAACATCTAGCTACTGCCGAGAAAATGCGATATGTCACAGTTGATTGTGCTTGGATATCTATCTTATTAGGTTATGGGTTCGAATCCCTGTCCAACACAAAGCTTTACCTCACGGCATTTCAAGTAAGTTAGTAGTTAAGAAGCAATATTTAACATCTCTCGTAGTTCGTTAACAGGGACAATAGGTGCTGGGTAGGAATTAGGGTCCGTTAAAAATGTTTGCGTTATGTAATTTAAAGTTGGTATCTGCTGACTGATACTGTCTGAAATGGAGGTATATCACTCTCTGTATACCTAATCAGGAATGACTGTTAGTTTCCGTCAGTCACGAAATCTTTCCTTAGTCTGGGCTTCAATCCATATGCAGAACGAGACGGTTCGTCGTGTCATTTGAAGTTCATGCATATTCTCAACTAGCTGCTCGTGAATAATTTAAATTTTTGATGTCATTTTGTATTAAATAGTAAGTACGGTATGTTACTTTGAAGAGAAAATCATGAATACGACGAACTTACTACGTGCATTACCTATCTGACGTAATAATGAGAGTGGTGACATTTCAGGTATATCATTTATTGTAATAAATGTGAGCTTACAAGCCTTAAGGACAGTCTTATCTGTGATAAGGTGTTCCCTGATATTTGTGGTATCGTAGTATTACTTTACATCTAGAGTTGTTGCGATTCAGACTAGTGTTTTCTAGTGGTGACGTGTTGGAACCATTTTCAATAGTCGAACGACTGTACCAAGGAGCGATTAGAGGACCTGCTAGACAGCTGCATTATGCAGGTTGCATGCGAATAAGTCGAAATGCCATTCAGGTCGTTCGGATACTTTTGAGCATGACTGTACATTCTCAGAAATTTCAACCTCAAATTAAGGTCTGTTTTTTATACTAGTAGATTTCTCTTCGCCAGGAATGGTTCAAAAAATGTTCAAATGTGTGTGAAATTTTACGGGTCTTAACTGCTAAGGTCATCAGTCCCTAACCTTACACAGTAATTAACCTAAATTATCCTAAGGAGAAACACACACACCCATGCCCGAAAGAGGTCTAGAACCTGCACCGGGAGGGAATGGTTCACAAAATGTAAATAAACCAAAGGGCATGCCGAAAGTTGTGTTCAAAGAGTTTGTGTCTGGGCAGAGAGTTTCTTCGTCTAGCACTTACATTGTACATTGGTGACAGTAATTGTGTATCAGTTTATATTTATTATGTTCATTATAGCAAAAATAACATCTATTTACAGCGCAAAATTGACGTGTGAAATTACGTTTGGCATTGATATAAACATCGATCATTATTTATGAGATAAACGTTGGAGCTCTGCATGAAGCTTTTTTTAAAGGTAAATTTCGTGGCCATTTGTAAGGAGGGGTAGTGGGGTGGGGGCGGGGGGAGGGGGAGGAAAGAGAGAGAGAGAGAGAGAGAGAAGGAGAGAGAAAGAGAGAGAGAGTGTGTGTGTGTTCTTTGTCCTGACTTGTTTAGGTTTTCAGTTTTAAAGATTGTTTGAAATTTTGAAAAGTATGGGCTATTTCCTGAGTCAATTTATCCGTTGTTGCAGAACTGGGAGTTCCAGATCTACGTGAACAACCGATCCAACAGCTTCGCCAGGGACGGCTACCTCAACATCCGGCCCACGCTGACCTCTGACCAGTACGGAGAGGCCTTCCTGTCCAGCGGCACCATAGACCTCAACGGCGGGTCGCCTGCCGATGAGTGAGTATGCGCCGAAACGCTCACGGCCGTGTAACTGCGTCTACTGCTGAGCTTGTAACGTTTGACAAATAATCCGTTTACGACGGTGGGAACCCACACAGACTCAAACTCCGGAAAGCTTTTACATAGACGAAGCCCTGATTTATTGAATGTTACATAAATTTTCATGAACCAATAGTCAGTTTTGTAACGCTATCTGCTGTCGAAATAATGGCAGGAGAACACAGTACAGAAAATCGGGGCAACGTGAAATTAATATGCACAGCTTGCGTACCTGAACATCAAACAGTGTGCAGACACTCAAAATCCTCTCAAAATTACCTTGTAACTGAACACAGTGCCATGAGGTGACTTCCCTAGAATGTTATCAGAATACCTTAACCTGAAAATGGACTAAGACAGACAACACCTCACCAAGTAATTCAATAGTGAGGTAGTACAAGAATTAAATCGATACGTACTACTACAAAAGCTATGACCTTACTACCGTTACAGCACAAATTATTCCATGAAACATCAAAATATACATTTCCAAAAATGTGCCACAGCAAATCTTCTTCCTGGTCTCGTCTACGAAACTTACCTTCCACAATGTGATAATTGTACATGCGGAGATACGGATGTTTATTATTCATTCGTGGGAGAAACAGTATGTGACTGAATAACTTCATTATCTGTATCGCAGACGATCTACATCTGCATCTACATTCATACTCTGCGAACCGCTTTGAAGTGGATGGCAGAGGCTACAACCAACTGTACCAGATATTAGGGCATTTTCCCGTTCCATTCACGTATGGAGCGCGAGAGAAATCATTGTTTAAATGCCTCTGCGCGTGCTGTAATTATTGCACCTTATCTTCACGATCCCTGTGTGAGCCATACGTGGGGTCATATATTCCTGGAATCATCTTTCAAAGTCAGTTCTATAAATTTTGGAAGTATGCTTTCTCTGGATAGTTTCCGTCTATCTTAAAGAATCTGCCAGGTCAGTTCATTCAACATCTCAGTGACATTCTCCCCGAGTGTCAAACAAACCTGTCAGCATTTGTACTGCCCTTCTCTGTACACGTTCGATATCCCCTTGTAATCCTATCTGGTACGGAACCAATATCCCAGGATAAGTCGCACGAGAGATTTGTAAGCAATTTCCTTTGTAGACTGATTTCATTTCCCTAGTATTCTTCCTATAAACAAAAGTCTGCAACCTGCTTTACCCACGACTGAACCTATGTGATCGCTCCACTTCATGTCCGTTCTAAGTGTTACACCCAAGTATTTGTATGAGTTTTCAGAATCCAGCTGTCACCCACTAACATTTTATTGATAGGATACTATGTTTTTTGTTTTGTTAAGTGTACAATTTTATTTTTTTGGACATTTAAAACAATCTGTCAATCATAGCACCATTTTGAAATCTTATCTAGGTCTGACTGAACATTTCTACAGCTTCGTTCAGATTCTACTCCGATGGACATAACTGCGCCATCTGCAAAAACTCTGAGGTTTCTATGAATATTGTCGGCAAGGAAATGAACAACAAGGGTCCGAACACACTTCCATGGTGCACATCTGAAGTTACTTCTACATCTGCCGTGCCTCTCCATCGAAGATAACATGCTGCGTTCTCACTACTATGAATCCCCCAATCCAGTCACTTATTTCGTCTGAGACTCCATATGATCGCACTTTTCTTAGTAAGCGGAGGTGTGGTACGATTCAAATGCATTTCTGAAATCGAAAAATGCTGTATCTACCTTATTGTCTTGATCCCTGGCTTCCAGTACGTCGTATGAGGAAAGTGCGAGTTGGGTTTCACATTATCTATCTTCTCGAAATCCATGCAGGACGGCCTGGAGGAGCTCGTTCTGTTCTAGATACCTCACTATGTTTGAGCTCATAATATGTTCTAATATTCTACAAGTAATGGATGATAAAAATATTAAACTGCAGTTTTAAGCGTCACTTCTGCTACCCTTCATGAAGACCTGTCTGTCCTGTCCTTTCTTCCAACATCTGGCCAGAGTTTATTTGTTAGAGGGATCTACGATATATTATAGTTAACAGAGGGTCTAACTCAGCCGTGAGCTGGGTAAAGATTGTGATATGGATTCCAAAGGACCTGGGGTTTGTTCCATTTCATGATTTCAGCTGTTTCTCAACACCATCTATTTGACTCATCTTTTCAGCTGTATGAGAATTAAGTTACGTCAATACTCCTGGATTTTCCGTTGGAAAGGAATGTTTTTTAACATTTTGTTTGGCTACTCTCAATGTCAGTTCCATTCTCGTCCATGAGTGACAGGGCACAAACGTTGGTGCCACTAACAGCCTTTACACATGACCGGTATGTACGAGGATTCTGTGAAAGCTGATTTGATAATATTCTGCTACGGTAATCATTGGAGGTTTCCTGCATTGCCCTCTTTACTGCCATACGCGGTTCCTTCAGTATTTCTCTATCTATAGGTCTAAGCTTTCTTTATAGTTACTATGCCGTAGTCTGTTTCCTACGAAGTTTGTTTACAGTGACTCTATACCATGGGGTATCTCTCTCATTATGAACTGCCCTACTGGATACGTATCTATCCAGTGCATGATCAGCTATTCTTTTAAACTTTAGCCACAGTTCCTCTACATGCTCCTATTACCAGCTAAAAGTCCCAGATTCCTTACTGAGGTATGACACTATTGTTCCTCTGTCTAGTTTGCTGAACATATAAATCTTTCTGCTTGCTGTAGTTGCGCTTTGCGTTTTGCTATTCACTGTTGCCAAAGCTGAATTGTGGTCCCTGATAGCAGTTTCGATATGGACTTCCGCAAACAGGTCAGGTCTGTATGTTGCTATTAGATTTAGTACATTTTCATCATTAAAGGGGTTCTAAAGTATCTATTCTAGGAGAATACATTTAAAAAACAAAACAAAAAAAAAACGCTTTGCAGGATGACTTGTCACACCCACCACCAACAAAACTACACTGGTGTCCAAAATGTAAGCATCATACCTCTATTTCCCCGTCTCGTGTCTAATTCACAGTATAATCACACGAACTCCCAACAGATGTCCGTACAATCGTGTTCTGCTCGGAAGGCTGCATTCCGGTCAACGGACAACCTCGCCATGATGACGTCAGGGCATTTATCAAAGGGTGTAGTGCGTGCCGGGTAGTCCCACATCCACAATCGCTGTGTATGCAGTCACAGGCGGGGCGGTATGGCACAAAGATGGCCCTTACCAGACTCTCTGCGGTGGAAGACGATAAGAAGAACGGAAGAAGGACAGTCGCAAACTGGCGTGGCCTGTTATTTCTCGGATGTGGCGACAATATAGGGAGACCGAAGACCAGGGCAGGGCCGACCAGGTGTGATAACAGACAGAGAGGAGTGTTATTTGACTGTAAGGGCACGACGGTACCGCCTTAGTACTGCATGGCAACTGGCATTTTACCTCACATCATCCACTGGACGTGTTGTATTGAGACAAACGGTGACAGACCTTAGAAGAGTGCCCTTTATTGTCAGAAGCCGGCTGTATGTGTACCTCTGATACCCCACAGAAGAGTGAAGTCGTCAACATACCACCTGGACGTCGAAAATGGGCCAATGTTCTTTCCATAGATGAGCCCCGCTTTGATCTGGAGAGTGATTCTCCAAGCAATCGCATCTGGAAGGAACGTGGAACACAATTTCGAGACCCAAGCATTGTGGAAAGAAGTCGATATCGAGGAAGATCCTTAATAGTATGGGCAGGGATAATATGGACCACTCGAACACATCTTTATGAAATTTTAGCCGTGAATTGGCAAGGTTTAACTGCTGTCAGGTATCGTGACGAGATTTTGGGACATGTGCGGTCGTTGCGAGGTGGTGTGCATGCATGGCGTGGCCTGCTCGCTGGCCTGCTCGCTCTCCCTATCTGAATTCCACAAAGCATGTCTGGGATGCAGGTTGCATCACGTCAGGATCCATCAACCAGACTCCAAAACTTACACATCTGCAGCAAGAATGGGCGTTATTGCCTCAACAAGAGGTTTATGACGTCATTCTCGGCATGCTCCATCGTCTTCTGGACTATATGGCTGCCAGATGTGGTCACGTCCCAAACTGAGCACATTAAACAGTTGTCGGAAAGTCGTGCAAATCTGTTAAGTTGGAAAAAGCGAAGAATATTTTTGTCTATCGTTATGCACATAGCATTTATTTATGTTCTGTATTCTTTACATTGTTCCTACTTTACTATCACCTGTTTAAGCAATCTTGCAAAATTTCAGTTTGTTGCTTTAATTTTGGATACCAGTGTTTAATTATCACAACTGCCAATTGATTGTTGGGTCATTAAAGTCCTCTCCAGTGGTTACAGTATCATTAGGGAACTTATCTACAGGCGAACTGAGGTTTCCTCTAAAGTTTTCGGTTACATCAGGAGGAGAATCTGGTGGTCGATAGAAGCACCCTAACATAATTTTTTTGCCCATCTTTGATACTGAGTGTAGCTCAAAGAATCTCACATGCAATTACAATTTCGATCTCGGTGGATCTGAGTTCCCTCTCTACTGCAACAAATACACCACCTCCATTTCCCGTTTCCCTACCCTTTCGGTATACTCTTAAATTTTCCCCAAAGATCTCACTACTCTCAACGTCAATATTTAACCAGTTTTCTGTACCTAATACTGAGCTTCAGTGCCCTTTAGGAGCGCTTCAAACTCTGGGACTTTGTTGCGAATGCTGCGGCAGTTAAGGACCAGCATTTTGAAGCTCTCATCTGCGGGTGGCACTTCCTGGATATTACACTGGAACTTCTGGGTTCCCCGCAGCTATCGTTATCGGGATTGGATCGAGAGTCGCGTAATATATAAAAAAAAAACCTTGTGTGCCGCCTACACAAAGTCCGGTAAATGGTTAGCTGCCTCTGATGTGTAGTGAACAGCTGACTCATTTA
Organism: Schistocerca cancellata; assembly: GCF_023864275.1. Classification (NCBI taxonomy): domain Eukaryota; kingdom Metazoa; phylum Arthropoda; class Insecta; order Orthoptera; family Acrididae; genus Schistocerca; species Schistocerca cancellata. Next base: position 379,280,168 of record NC_064628.1, read on the forward strand.
GGAGGAACGTACTGTTCTCAACGCTAAGGACCAAGTCTATCAGGTGACAGCCTAGCTTGTCACAGAATCCTTGGAGTCTCCGGCTCAGTCGGTCCACTCGACTCAGAAACGCGGGCCACGTTCTGTTCTGGGACAATGCTGCAGATTGAAAGTTTCGTTGAAACTCTGTGAGCAAGGCTGGTATTCTCGTACCTCTATGTCAGGTATGACCTCAAAGCCAAGACGACAAGCATATTTTATTCGAACGTTTGCCACAATCTGTATTTGGCTGCACACTGTAAACTCAGTCACTGCCGGCATAAGCTCTTCAATGTGGTGTATTAGGCCTTCAGGCAAAGACGCGTCAAGTGGACGGGTAACGCACATTTCACCTAAGGACCATGAAGATAAGATTAGAGAGATTAGGGTTCGTACGGAGACGCATACACAGTCGTTTTCCCCTCATTCTGTCTTCAAATGGAACAGGAAACGAAATGATTTGTAGCGTTATAGTGTACGCTCCGCCACGCACCAGATGGTGGCTTGTGAACTATGTATGTGGATGTAGATGTAGATGTAATGATGTGGCTTGTATTTCCTGCAAAAGAAACGGTGTCCACAGGAGAGGAGAGTACTTGAGGTATCTTTGGTACGCAAACCTTTAGTACCCTCTCAGTACACCAATTCACAGCAGCTTCCAATCGCTTGACAGTAATCAGGGGAGTTGTCGAAGGGAATATGAGTAACAGCTGTGCCCTAGATGGAGCCGCATAGATGAGCATCAAGGTTATGTACGATAATTAAATAAATGCCTAAAAAATGGTTCAAATGGCTCTGAGCACTGTGGGACTTAACTTCTGATGTCAGCAGTCCCCTAGAACTTGGAACAACTTAAACCTAACTAACCTAAGGACATCACACACATCCATGCCCGAGACAGGATTCGAACCTGCGACCGTAACGGTCACGCGGTTCCAGACTGTAGCGCCTAGAACCGCTCGGTCACCCCGGCCGGCTATTAAATACCTAAGGAGAGGATACATGAGTAACCACAATACTGATTTGGTACTCTCTATTAACCTCGAAACAATCAAACGGTATATTTATGCACCACATGGGGCTGACAGAATACGTGAACATGAATCGAATTCCTAGCAGTCTCGGAAAACGTAAGTTTTGTATACACGTCTTCCACTAATGGACTGAATAACCTCAAGAGCAGAAGAGAACGACGAAACTTACTGCACTAGGTTGAATAACTACAACCAGCTCCCAGCTTGGGGAAAGTAAAGGACCTCTGAGCCTCTGTAATACCATGTACCGTCATATGCCGAGCGGTGGGAAGTCGTAATGAACCCAGGAACATGGTCGAACATAATGGTATCGGTGGTCCAACTGGTGTGAGCAGACAGACATAATATTGCACCGTTCTGACTTCCAAACCTCCAGCGGTACGCTAACCTCTCGAGGTCATTATGACACGGTATTCCTTCATTATGTGCGTGGTTTCAGGGGTGCATTAGGTCCTGAAGCCGTTTTTATGGATGATAATTGGGCGACCGCGTCGAACTGCGCAGGTGTAGGATCCCTTGGAATGAGGGGATATTCGGCGAATGGACTGTCCCGCCTGTTGCCCATACTTAAATCCCAACGAGGACGTGTGGAATGCTTTGGGGCAGACGTACTGCAGTACGTCAGCATGCACCAACTACCATCCAGCAGTTGTCAGACGTGCTGGTGGAGGAATGGAATGACCTACCAGAAGAACTCCGTACGAAACTTGTGGCCACGTGGGAACAAGCTCCAGAGCACGGATTGTCGTTTGTGATCACACTCCTGATTAAGAACCAGTCCCGCCTTTTGTAATGTCCAGAGGAATTTTGGAAATTTTTGGTAAGATCTTATGGGAGCAAACTGCTGAGATAATCGATCCCTAAGCGTACACACTACTTAATCTAACTTAAACTAACTTACGCTAAGGACAACACACACACCCATGCCCGAGGGAGGACTCGAGACTCCGACGGGGACAGCCGCGCGGGCCGTGACAAGGCGCCTCATACAGCGCGGCTTCCCTGCGCGGCAATGTCCAGAGGACTATCCAAAATCGCGCTGACTTCAACGTAAACATTGTTTTTGAATATTTGTGTCATTTTTGTTTGTCTCATTGCGTACTTCTCTAAGTACCTTCTGTACCATACCGTAGTAGTTCTCCGATCATGCGAAAGCTAATTTCGTCCTTACGTTCTGCACAACCAGTCTATACAGCACATTGGTTAATGCACTTTATCTGCTTTTAGGAAAACTCGGCTTGAAATCAGTGTCCAGTGACTTGCGTAAGTTAGATGGGTACTATGTACCTGTATACACTGAAGAGCTAAAGAAACTGGTACACCTGCCTAATGTCCGCCCCCGGTAGCTGAGTGGTCAGCGCGACAAGCTCTTAATCCTAAAGGCCCAAGTTCGATTCCCGGCTGGGTTGGAGATTTTCTCCACTCAGGGACTGGGTGTTTTGTTGTCCTAATCCTCATCATTTCATCCCCATCGACGCGCAAGTCGCTGAAGTGGCGTCAAATCGGAAGACTTGCACCCGGCGAAAGGTCTACCCAACGGGAGGCCCTAGTCACATGACATTTTATTTAACTGCCTAATTTCGTGTAGGGCTACCGCGAGCACGCAGAAGTGCCGCAACATGACGTGGCATAAACTCGACTAATGTCTGAAATAGTGCTGGAGGCAATTGACACGATGAATCCTGCAGGGCTGTTCATAAATCCGTCAGAGTACGAGGCGGTGGAGATCTCTTGTGAACAGCACGTCGCAAGACATCCGAGATATGCTCAATAATGTTCATGTCTGGCGAATTTGGCGGCCAGCGAAACTCAGAAGACTCTTCTTGGAGCCACTCTGTAGCAATTCTGGGTGTGTGAAGCGTCGCATTGTCCGGCTGGAATTGCCCAAGTCGGTCGGAATGCACAATGGACATGAATGGATGCAATGATCAGATAGGATGATCACGTCCGTGTCACGCGTCAGACTCGTATCTAGACGTATCAGGGGTCGGATATCACTCCAACTGCATACGCCCCACCCCATTACAGAGCCTTCACCAGCTTGAATAGTCCCTTGCTGACATGCAGCGTCCAGGATTCATGAGGCTGTCTCCATACCGGTACACGCCCATCCGCTCGATACAATTTGAAACGCGATTCGTCCGACCAGGCAACATGTTTCCAGTCATCAACAGTTCAACGTCGGTGTGGACGGGCCTATGCGAGGCGTAAAGCTTTTTGTCGTGCAGTCATCAAGGGTACACTAGTGGGCCTTCGGCTCCGAAAGCCCATATCGATGATGTTTCGTTGAATGGTTCGCACTCTGACACTTTTTGATGGCCCAGCACGGAAATCTGCAGCAATTTGCGGAACGGTTGCACTTCTGTCACGTAGAACGGTTCTTTCAGGTCCTTTTTCCGCCCGCAGCGATGTCAGCGATATGATGTTTTACCGGATTTCTGATATTCACGGTACACTCGTAAAATGGTGGTACGGGAAAATTCCCACTTCAGTGCTATCTTGGAGACGCTGTGCCCCATCGGTGGTGCGCCGACTATAGCACAACCTTCAGACTCACTTAAATCTTGATAACCTGCCATTGTAGCAGCAGTAACCGTTCTAACAACTGCGCCAGACACTTGTTATCTTATGTACGCGTTGCCAAGTGCAGCACGGTATTCTGCCTGTTTACATATATCTGTATCTGAATACTCATACCGGTTTCGTTGGCGCTTAAGTGTAACTTCATGTCGCATTCAATGGCGTATAGATGTGTGCGAAAGCCACTTTCAGTTTTCTGTTTAGAATATTACGGAGCCCATTTTGGTTTTTTTTTTCTAACAGAACAGCTGATGACGACTTTCTAAGAAGTCGTAACCGGTTATGTGACCCGGAATGGAAAAATATGGGGTGAGCACACTGTAAGGAGTGATCAAAAAGTTTGCGTTCGATGTCCGTATAGTCCAGAATCGGTATGCCAGTCAGGAAAAATTTCCGTGAGCACTGAGGCAATAATCCCATTGACGCACTAGGTTCACGGTACTCTTTTGGTAAAACACTGTGTCCTGCTGCGTGCAGAAATCCATAACTATCTGCTGCACTTCCTCCTCCGACAGGAGTCGCCGATCCTTAAAGACATTTTTTAAGAGACTGAAGACGCGACAACCGCATAGGGAGAGATAAGGACGATAGGGCGGCTGCTCGAAACACTCCCACTTGCGTTGGCATAATTTCTGCGTTACGACATCTGCGATACGGGGATGGGCGTTATCATGCAGTAGCGGCACACCTAGTCGCGCACCATTCCAGATCGGTGGTTTTCGATAGATACGCCGCCCCATACACAGGATTTCTACCGGTGTTTGTCCTTCAGCAGCCAAGAAAAGAACAACAGCTCGTTGGTCCTGTTTGGAAACTTCAACAGATAGCTTAGCGGCATATCTACCAGGGTGCCATCTGTGTCTACTCTTTTAATAACGAACGCTCGCAGCCAGAAGACGCAGTGTTGTGCAGACGTGTGAAGCAAGCAGGAAACCATGCCACGGAGACGCACTAGTGCTTCCTATAGCCAACTGAGCGAGTTTGAAAGGGCTCAAACTGTGGCCTTCAGAGTGGCAGGACGGTCCTTTCACAGAGTTGCCACACAAGTTGGACGTGTTGCGCAACGATGCTGGTATCAGTGGCCACTTGAATATTTGGTAATAACGTCGCCATATTTCACGTTTCCGCATTTACCAGCCGCACGTTGGAAGGACACGAATGCCACACTATCCCCTTACCTAGACGTCAGTGCTTATACACTCGCATTTGGGTCGCGCTACGTTGCTTATAAGCTGCAGTAACGGCCTCAAACGGAAACTTTTTGATCGCCTTTCACAAAACTTGCACTATGGTATCTGTGAAAATGAACTCGTGCTCAGGTAAATGTATTTGCTTGAAGAAGAAGCTCGTTCATACAGAACTACTGCGAAAGAAAACCTTTATGTCTTTTTAACAACACGAGAACATAATCAACATATGGCTGGAAAATAGTAAGAGTATGATGCTGTTGGTCTAAACTGACAACATTCGTCTTCAGTAAGTTCGCTACGAATAGAACAAGGAGCAACTGACCACGGATGCAGGACGCCGGATTTAAAAGTTACGTAGGACGCACCTCATTGGGTTCTTACACGGTGTATATGCAACCCATCTACATCATTACTCAAAACCCATACCCAAACTTCGCAGGCCGCTGTGGCCGAGTGGTTCTAGGCACTTCAGTGCGGAACCGCACTGCTGCTACGGTCGCAGGTTTGAATTCTGCCTCGGACATGTATGTGTGTGATGTCCTTAGGTTAGTTAGGTTTAAGTAGTTCTAAGTCTAGGGGACTGATGACCTCAGATGTTAAGTTCCATAGTGCTCAGAGCCATTTGAACCATTTTTGAACACCCACACTTCTGCGCTTGGTAGAGGACTCTTCGAACCACTTTCACACTAATTATCTACCGTTCTACTGTCTAATCGCACGTGAAAAAAATGAACACTTAAACCTTTGTGCGAGCTCTGATTTCTCTTATTTTAGTACGATGGTCATTTTTCCTCATGTAGATGGGAGTCTACAAAATATTTTCGCATCGTAGCCATTCTCAACACCGTGGAGGATGATCTTTTGCTATTTGTTGTTAAAGTAAGAAGTGAACCAATTGTGAGCTACTCCCCATATTACATAATGGTCCAACTTCTGGAGCAATATTTTGTAATCAACACAATCAAAAGACGTATTAAAATAAAAAAAGATACCTAGCGTTCGAAACCTTTGGTTTAATCCATCCAGTACCTCTCGCAGAAAAGAGAATGTAGCATTTTTAGTTGTTAAACCACTTCCAAAACGGAACTGCACATTTGATAGCAAATTATCTGAAATAAAATGCTCAATTATCCTTAAATACACAGTCTTTTCAATAACATTAGTAAATACTGATGGCACAGAAATATGTCTAAAATTGTCTACATTATCCGTTTCTCCCTTTTTATAAAGCCGCTTTACTACTGAATACTTTAATCGTTCGGGAAACTGACAATTCTTAAAGAAAAAATTACAAATATGGCTAAGTACAGGACTAACATGTCCAGCACAGTACTTCAATATTCTGCTAGGCACTCCATCATATCTATGAGAGTTCTTAGTCTTCAGTGATTTAATTATTGATTCAATCTCTCCCTCTTCAGTATCACAGAGGAGTATTTCATACATCAATCTCGGAAAGGCAATTGCCAAGAGAATTATACGATTCCCTGTAGAAACAAAATTTTTAATTAATTCACCAGCAGTACTCAGAAAATGATTGTTAAGGGGAGCCGGAACGATGAAAATGAGAAAATTAAGGTTTTTTGTTTTTTTTTCACTATAAAATTATTTGAAGTTTTCTGAATAAAACAAATCAAGTTTCACCCTTCTAAGTTGTCCGCCGCTCGTGGTCTCGCGGTAGCGTTCTCGCTTCCCGAGCACGGGGTCCCGGGTTCGATTCCCGGCGGGGTCAGGGATTTTCACCTGCCTCGAGATGACTGGGTGTTTGTGTTGTCCTCATCATTTCATCATGATCCAGCAAAGTGGCGAAATTGGACTGAGCAAAGATTGGGTAATTGTACGGGCGCTGATAACCACGCAGTTGAGCGCCCCACAAACCAAACATCATCATCATCACCCTTCTAAGTGAATTCTAAGTCTGTTTTTTATCGCTGCAAAGTTGACGCGCCGCGTAAACGGTTGTAGCGACTTGGTGTGTCACCTCTGACGGGGCCGCTCACTGGTGGTCAGCACGCCTGTGCAACATATGCCTCCTAACACCATAACACCTAGTGCACGAAAACGATCATGTTGGACTAGGACCCTGGCGGCAATATGTGCTGCCACCTCTTGCCGTAAGAGGGAACGCTACGCACCCAGGCAGACTGTCGAACATGACCGTTTTGATGATCCAGGATTGATGGTCACGAAGTAGATGACTTTAAGGAATTGTGCTACCTAGGCAGCAAAAGGACCAATGACGGAAAAAGCAAGGAGGATATCAATAGCAGAGTAGTAATGGCAAAAAGAGCTTTCCTGGCCAAGAGAAGTCTACTAGCATCAAACATAGGCCTCAATTTCAGGAAGAAATTTCTGAGAATGTATGTTTGGAGGACAGCATTGTATGGTAGTGAAAACTGGAATAGAAGAGAATCGAAGCATTTCAGATGTGAGAGCGTAGACGAATGTTGAAAATTAGGTGGACTGATAAGGTAAGCAGTGAGGAGGTTCTGCGCAAACTTGGAGAGAAAAGGAATATGTGGAAAACACTGACAAGGAGAATGGACAGGATGACAGAACATATGTTAAGACATCTGGGCATGACTTCCAAAGTACTAAGGAAGCTGTAGAGGGAAAAAACTGTAGAGGAAGATGGAGAAGGCAATACATCCAGCAAATAATTGAGGGCGTATGTTGCAAGTGCTACTCTGAGATGAAGAGGAGAGCAGTTCGTGGGGGGGGGGGGGGGGGCCATGAAACCGATAACTCGAAAAAAAAAGGTGCTATACTGTAACAGCTATTTATATGTATGCTTCAGCTAGTACACCCAAAAGTCCAGGTGTCAGACATTCAGATCGCAACCAAACGCTGCGTATCGATAATCAACCAAAACCCCTATTTAGTTCGTATCTGTATACATAACACCACACCTATCTATACAAATGTGCTCTACACGTTTCAACTAACGAAGCGAAAGCAGAATGCCAAAAGAACATTGCTACAAACTCCGAAAAGTCCTTTTACATGGCAATAAAATGTTCTCCCATGTAACTGTTTCACCCACCACTACCACAGACAGATCTTCACATTAACTTCTCACAGTTGCGCTCTCCCTATACTCCATAGTTCTGGTGTCACTTTTAATTACCGTTTACGCATCTTCTACTGGACGACAGCATGAACTAAATCTGTGTTTTGGTTGATATTCTATCTACCTACAACTTTTGGTACCTATCTGAGTGCCTGAAATCTGGAGGTTTGGGTATAAGCAGTGAGACATCGTGGGAAAGTTACTTTTCTCCTTCCACACCTGTGTACTTCTCTCTCTACATCTAACGAACAGAAGTCATGTTCACATCTTTAGGCAGCACAACTGCTAAAAACATCCACGTATAAAACTACCTACAAATAGAGGAAAAAACTTTAACATTTGTATGAATTGCAGTCAATTTCAAGATTTTAAAATTACTTAAGAGGTTGTCTTGTAAACAATTTACAAACACTAATTTCTGGGAAGCAAGCAGGAAGTTGTCAACTCGTAACATGTAAACATTAAATTCTATTTTGTGTTTATTGTTTTGTCATCATTCATTAAGTATGTACAACATTTTAAACATTGGCAAACGTAATTGGTTTTCCTAAGAGTTGCTCATACAACAATAGTGGCACAATGCAGCACCATTAGCTTTCTTCGTGTTTGCTTTGAATCTAATATGAAAGTAATTAAAGTGAAGTCGTATGGCACAAATAGCTGGGACTCTGAAGGGCAGATTCAGCCGCCTAATTGGAAATGACTTTCCCTATCCTTCGCGTCTGCAGGCACCTTTCCTCTGCAAGTATGAGAGCTGCATGTGCAAGTGTATCTGTTAAGTGTAGGTGTCTGTGATGTGTGTGTCTGTGCAGGTGGTTGGGTTGGTGGGTGGGTGGGTGTAGTGTAGTGTAGTGTGATGTCGTGTTTGAATGAAGAGAGAAGAGAGAGCGTGAAACCCAGCGCCGGCACATAGCATATTCTTCTCGGAGATCACCAATGGGACCACCGAGCTCAACGTCACCAGCCGATGGACGGATCACCATCAACATCGTCACATGCCCTCACTTCACGAGACACTGCGGAGAGGTCTGGAATCTAGTTCAAGATGTTGGCGCACTAACTGGTGATCAGAAACTCTACGCTGCCACCTCTCCTCCCCTTGCCAGCCAAATGCTGGCAGTGAAAATTTCTTCCACCACCAGAATTCCAATCGGCTTATCAGTGCCACCAAATTCGCATCCATTAGCGACCTCAACCACGGAGGCAGGTATCCAATGTGAATACACCCAGTAGCAATAAATAGTTTTTTCGGTTGCAAATTGAAAGGAAAAATACACACACTATTTATGGCACCATCTTTTAGCGGCTGTGTGTCAGCTCCTGGTCGAAAGATGTAGGTGCTTTTTTGTATAATGATTGTAGCAAATGGCGCTAAATTTCAACTGAGTGTAGTATTATCTTCGTTCTGCGCACGCCCATTCCCTTAGAAGTTCTGGGTGACGGTGACGAAATCTGAAAAGACTTTAAAGATATTTGTAGTTTATCGACCATAATTTCCTTCACAATATATTAAACCATATGTAACTTACTTGTCGAATTGAATTCAACTTCGTGTCGTCCATTTGTATACAGCTATATTTTGGTAAAACAAAACATAATCACTCTAAAGTCACAAGCAACAAAATTACAACCAGCCATGAATGCCACTTTCCAATATGGCGCCTCCACCAAAGACCGTCACGGATTTCTAGGCAAAAAGCACCTTTATGTTATCTCTCCAGTTGAGTGTTAAGCCCACTGGTCTGAAGCAGAGTGCCGGTTGGTGTTGCAGGTGCACCAACCCTTCGTTCTACGGCTGCTCGCGCACCGGCACTGCTACCAACATCCTGAACCCGGTGACGTCGGCGCGCTTGCGCACCGTCAACTCCTTCAGCTTCCGCTATGGCCGCGTCGAGGTGCGCGCCAAGTTGCCCGCCGGTGACTGGCTCTGGCCCGGTGAGTAGGCCTGCTTGCCGCCGCTTTCCTCAGATGCCCACTAACCACACCCTGGGTACATATGTACACGAGGAAGCAGCGTCTGCAGGATGGCGAACCACCACTGCAAGTGTTCCACAGGGATCGATATTTGGACTGCTCTTGTTATACATATACAATGCCATACAAAAAAAAAAAAAAAAAAAAAGAAGAAGAAGAAGAAGAAGAAAAAAAAAGAAAATGAAGCACCCAGGAAGAGGAAACGAAATGAAACTTCACAGGTTGACAGAGTATTTCATATCCTTTCATTTATGTATTTATGTGATAGCAAAATCGAGTCAGCGTTACAGACAACTTCCCAGTGTGAGCCAACCTGTCAGTATGACGTAGCAGCCCCTCTGGTCTGGATTTATGCACTAATTCAACTGTGAATGGTGCATTAAAGCCGTTGTGTCCTCTCCTGAGGCAAACTGGCCCACAACTGTTGTAACCGATCTCTGATATCCCAGATACTGGCAATGTGATGGAGCAGACTAGCGAACTGGTCCCATACACTTTCTATTGAGGAGAGATCTTGGGATCTTTCTGGCCAAAAGAGCACCTGAACATCATATAGACAGTTCACAAAGACACGTGCCATGTGACGACATGTACTGCCCTGTTGAAAAGTGGCCTCAAGACACTGTTGTGTGAGAAGTAACACATGAGGACATAGGATGTGTGTAACATACTGTTGCGCCGCCAGCGTTCTCTCAAATACTACCAGATGTGTCCTGAATTCATATACAATGACTCGTTGCACCATGGCTCTCCAAAACTTTGGGAGAATGGGATTTCTCTGTGGGCCGCTACCATACTCAAAGATGGACATCTGGGGTATGCAGAACCGCAATTCATCACTGGACACAATGGGAAGCAACTCGTCGATATTCCATTCTTCCCAGTCATGACACAACTCCAGATGCAGCCCTTTGCGTTGTAGTGAAGACCGCAATTTATACATGGGACAGTAAATACGTAGTCCAGCTGATTGGTGACGAATGACACAAAATGTTGCTGGGAGGCCATTACTTGCTCTTGGATGGCAGACGCAAATGAAAAAGGATTACGGTTTTCTTCATTCCCACAACAGAAATCCCTAAGTCAGGTGCTGAAACCACTGTATATGACATATCCATGTCCTTCACAGTGATAGCATCCGACGTTGTTCACGCCCCGTACGTAACCTACTAGGTCTGATAACGACACTAACCACGAACAACACCAACGAACAATTCTAATCTAAGCTACACTGTTATCGGACCATGTCTATTGGGTGCTTCACTCCCTGTACTAGGAAGTAAATTTAACATAAGTTCCAACATGTGAGATATATATATCTCACAACCTCTCCACTAATAAATACAGGGTGTTTCAAAAAAATATACGTATTTCGAATATATACAGGGTATTACAAAAAGGTACGGCCAAACTTTCAGGAAACATTCCTCACACACAAAGAAAGAAAATATGGTATGTGGACATGTGTCCGGAAACGCTTACTTTCCATGTTAGAACTCATTTTATTACTTCTCTTCAAATCACATTAATCATGGAATGGAAACACACAGTAACAGAACGTACCAGCGTGACTTCAAACACTTTGTTTCAGGAAATGTTCAAAATGTCCTCCGTTAGCGAGGATACATGCATCCACCCTCCGTCGCATGGAATCCCTGATGCGCTGACGCAGCCCTGGAGAATGGCGTATTGTATCACAGCCGTCCACAATACGAGCACGAAGAATCTCTACATTTGGTACCGGGGTTGCGTAGACAAGAGCTTTCAAATGCCCCCATAAATGAAAGTCAAGAGGGTTGAGATCAGGAGAGCGTGGAGGCCATGGAATTGGTCCGCCTCTACCAATCCATCGGTCACCGAAACTGTTGTTGAGAAGCGTACGAACACTTCGACTGAAATATGCAGGAGCTCCATCGTGCATGAACCAAATGTTGTGTCGTACTTGTAAAGGCACATGTTCTAGCAGCACAGGTAGAGTATCCCGTATGAAATCATGACGGTGAATCGAGGAAGTACAGTACATACTGACATACTGACGAAACTAAAATGAGCTCTAACATGGAAATTAAGTGTTTCCGGACACATGTCCACATAACATCTTTTCTTTATTTGTGTGTGAGGAATGTTTTCTGAAAGTTTGGCCGTACCTTTTTGTAACACCCTGTATACTTATTAAACTTTAAGGCATACGAATATGAAACTTTACACACATGTTTACGAACCTCTCAAGTTCAGATTACAGATGTTCAATATGTCCTCCATCACCAACGCGAACAGTATCACATCGATATTCAAATTCCTCGCATAGTCGGACAAGCATGTCCTCCGTCACTGATGTTATGGCAGTATGGATCCGGTTCTTTAACTCTTCCAGGTTCTGTGGGAGTGGGCCGGCCGGTGTGGCCGTATGGTTCTAGGCGCTTCAGTCTGCAACCGCGTGACCGCTACGGTCGCAGGTTCGAATCCTGCCTCGGGCATGGATGTGTGTGATGTCCTTAGGTTAGTTAGGTTTAAGTGGTTCTAAGTTCTAGGGGACTCATGACCACAGATGTTAAGTCCCATAGTGCTCAGAGCCATTTGAACCATTTTTTTCTGTGGGAGTGGTGGTACATAAACGTTGTCATTAACGAAACCCCATAGGAAGAAGTCAGAAAGTGTCAAATCCGGTGACCGTCCAGCCCAGCTGAGACATGCTAAGTCGCCAGCTCCTTGACGACCAATCCAACGGTTCAGATATTCACGCACTTGAGGACTCCAGTGAGGGGGTGCCCCATCTTGTTGAAAAATGAAGTTGTCTTCGTGCAGCCTCTGAAACAACCAGTTTTGTAAGATAGCGAGATACTGCTGACTGTTAACCGTGTTTCCATCAAACAAGAATGAGCCGTAAACAGCTAATCGGGATATCGCACAAAACACATTGACTTTGGTCGAATCTCGTACATGGCTGCATGTGGGTTCTTAGGCCCCCAAATTCGAACATTGTGTTTGTTTACCTGACCAATAACATGGAAAGTCGCTTCATCATTGGACACGATGCGTTGTGCGAAAGTTTCGTCATTGTCAATAGCATCAAGAATCTCGTTACAAAAAGTCACACGTTTGCGTTTGTCATCAGGACGCAGAGCTTGTAACAGCTGTAACTCGTACGGCTTCATAACCAACCGACGTCTCAAAACACAACAAATTGTTGTTGTAGGCAGTTGTAATTCCCGGCTGGCATGACGAGTTGATTTTGAAGGACTACGTTGGAAAGCAGTTTGAATTCATACAACATTTTCTTCAGAAACCCGAGGGCGGCCAGGACTCTTCCCTTTACATAGACATCCTGTACCTAGAGACTATCGATATCATCTGATAATGTTTCACCCATTCGGAGGATCAATTTGATACCTCAACCTGAAACGTCTTGGCACTGTAATCACGGAATTGCACTTCGCAAACTCGAGAACACAAAATTATTTCTGCTGCGGAGTAGCCATTTTAAAAATATGACGATTACCAAGCAAAACAGAAGACAACTGACATCTAGCGGCTATTAATATAAACTAGACTATGTATTCGTTTCTCCAAAAGACTAACCGAGGTGCAGAGATCGATAGTTTGGAAAAAATAATACTTTGTAATACGTATATTCTTTTTGAAACACCCTGTGCAATGTAGATAAAGACGAAAAACGACGCAACATGAAGGAAGTATCTGAATGGGACAGAAATCCTCAGATGCGATGTACATATACATACGAAAAAATAATTGCAATTTCAGAAGAAGTGGTTGATTCATTCAAGAGAAAGAGCTTAACTAATTGTGGAAGTCAGTAACGCGCTGGTCCAAATCTGCCCCTTATGCAAGCAATTATTCGACTTGCAATTAATTGACAGGGTTGCCAGTTGTCCTATTGACGGCTGTCGTGACAAATTCTGTCAAATTGGCGCATTAGATCGTCAAAATCCCGAGCTGATAGGAGGGCCCTGCCTGTAATGCTACAAACGTTCCCAGCTGGGGAAAAATGTGACCATCCTGCTGACCAAGATGGTGTTTTACAAGCACAAAGACAAGCAACAAAAGCTCTCGCCGCAAGCAGGCGGGCATTATCTTGCTTAAATGTGAGCCCAGGATAGCTTACCATGAATGGCAACAAAACGGGATGTGGTATATCATCGACGTGCTGTAGTGACGTGGATGACATACAAAAGGGGTCCTGCTATGAAAATAAATTGAAGCCATCATTACTGTTTGTCGGACGTTATGTCGTTTGACAATCAAGTTGTTATCCCAATGCTGCCTGGGGCGACTCTAGACACGTCTTCGGCCTGGAACCTCATTGACAGGAGCAGAATTGTCTTCAGTGACGAGTCCCTCTTGGAACTGAGCCACAGTGACCAGCTAATACATGTCTGGAGACGTTCTGGACAGTGGCTGGATACCAACCTGACCGTCGTCCACCATAAGGCCAGACAACCAGCAGTGATGGTCTGGTGTTTCATTTCATTTCATAACAGAACCACTTTGGTTGTCGTCCGCGGGATGATCTTCTACGCACAGTTTTGTTGCCCGTCAAGGCAAGCCATCCTGGACTTACATTTCAGCAAGATAATGCCCAACCGCACACGGCGAGAGTTTCAACTGCTTGTCTTCCTGCTTGCCAAACCCTATCGTGGCCAGAAAGGTCGTCAGGTCTCTCCCCAACTGAGAACGTTGGGACCATTATTGGTATGGCCCTCCAAGCATCTCGGGATTCTGACGCTCTAGCGCGCCAATTGGGTAGGGATGATGTGCCTCAGTTGGACATCCAAGAACTCTTTCAATTAATTCCAAGCCGAATAACTGCTTGTATAAGAGCCAGAAGTGGACCAATGCGTTATTGACTTGGTCGATTTGTGAAGTGCCTTCCTTTGAATGACTCACCCATTTTCTCTGAAATTGTAGTCATTTCTTACTCTGTGCCTGTACATCACATTTACCAATTTTCGCCCAATTTAGATAATTCCTTCATTGTGCGTCGTTTTTTCTTGCCTTAGAGCGTATTACAAAAACAAAAAATTAGTAAGAAATAGTATAGGTTTCCAGTGCCGTCGTTTCAGTTCCAAACATCTTATGTGTTCAAGAGGTAAATAAAATTGAATTTCAGTTCACGTACAGCAAATTCTGCATTACATTAGCGTCCTTCAGCTCTTTGATCACTCGAGAAGCACGTAAAGTAAGCAAGTGGCAGCACGCCATTCGCTATTCAGGTCAGTGCGATACTGCGATCGATGTCCGCAGCCGTTCGTGAAGAACAAAAGGAACCGCCGTCAGAGCCTTCAGATCGTGTAGTAAAGAGTATTCTGTTCCGCCAGACGATTCGTGCTGCTCCTGAGGGATACCTAGAGCCCATATTAAAATCTTTGTTTTGAGGACTTATCTGTATGCTAGCGAAAAAGACAGTAACTTAACACTTGTCTGGAAATGTCGAGACTTTGCAAGTGTAATTTATCAATCGAAAAGAGTAGTTAATTTACTGCACAATACTGCAGTGTTGTTGAGCAGTATAATATCTTTATCATCTTCAGTTGCTTTTTGTACGATTTTACATGACGTTTACAAAATATTTTTTCTTCTTAGGTATTATTAACTGTTGCTTTTCGACGAGAACAGATATTTCTCACTGACACTAAAGTTTGATGTCGGTATTACTTTTTCACAATGAAGCAAAACTTAACGTCTTCCATGAAACAACATCAGGGCGTTTTTTATTTCAAATGTTATTACCGAGGATAAAGAGTTTTGAAACACATCCGACCTCATAGTAATTAAAGCTACATAAAATTGTCATTTCGCGACATAATTGCTTACGAGTACGCATTCCTATTTCTGTGACTCAGGATCTACATTTTTATCTACACTATAATCTGCTGCCTGCTGTGAAGCGCATGACAGTGGGTACCTCGCTTTGTACCAGTTATCAGGACTTCTTCCGCACCACACATTTAGTGAGCGTGGGAACAATAATTGTTTAAATGCCTTCATACGCGCTGTAACTAATCTAATCATGTCCTCACAATCGGTGTGAGAGCCGTATGTAGGACGTTGTAGTAATTCCTTAGATCAAGATTTAAAGCCGCTTCTTCAGACTCTGTAAGTTGGCTCTCTCGTGAAATTTTGCAACTATCTTAAAGTGTCTGTCAGTTAAGTTAACCCAGCATGTTTGTGACAATCTTCCACGGGTCATCCATCCTGTGACCATTCGTGCTGTCTTTCCCCGCATACGTTCAGTATCCTCGGTTAGCCCTATTTGGCACGGGTCCCACACACTTGAGTAATATTCTAGGATGAGCCGCACGAGTGATTTGTAAGCAATCTCATTTGTGTGCTGTTTGCATTCCCTACTACTCTACAAAAAAAAGTCTCTTGTTTTACCTACGACTCTCCCTATGTAGTCATTCAATTTCATATCCCTACAAAGTGTTATACCATGTATTTGTATGAACTGAGCTATTCCAGCCACGCCTTGTTCATACTGTAGTCATAATTGTGAAGAGCACAGGCTGCCAGCCTTTGCATCACTTTGAAATCTTATCAAAGACTGACTGAATATTTGTATAACTTCGTTCAGACTGTTTTTCGTTGCAGATATCTGCATCATCTGTGAAACGGCTAGGGTTACTATTAATATTGTCCACAAGATCATTAACATACAACTTGAACATCAAGGGGCACAACACACTTCCTTGCGGTACACCGGAAATTGCTTCTACATTTGGCAATGAGTCTCCGTCCAAGACAGCGTGTGGCGTCCTCCCTACCAAAGTATCCTCAGAGTACGAGTAGAGTTTCCATGATCGATGTTTTTAGAATCCATGTCGGTTGCCATGAAGGAGGTCATTCTGTTCGAGATGCCTCATTGCGTTTGATGTCAGTATACGTTCTAGCATTACACAACACATGGAGATTCTGGGGTGGAGCACGGCGACAAGTCTGTCGAGTATGTCCCACATATGCACGATGGGGTTTAGGTCGGGACTCACCACTGGCCATTTTCCATTACTTCAGTGCCAAGGCTTCGCAAGACGTCCCTGATGACACTTACCCACATGGGCCCTCGAATAATGTACAGCAGTCACCACATGGTTCAACAGGATCTGTTCGATGTACTGACTGACGGTAAGGCGACCATGGACAACGACAAGATCTGTATGGCTGTCAAAACTGAAGATCCCACACCATCACAGAACCTTGGAAATCTATCGATTTGCTGGACAACTTTGGGAGACACCGCTCACCATAGGTCTCTGCACATGATCACGGCCATCACCTTGCGTCACAGGATCTCTGGACTCTTCTGTGAATAACACGTTTCGCCACCGACATGGGGATGGCAGAACTGAAGGCGAGTTGTAAGATGTTGTTGTATCAAGAGGGGTACTCTAACAGGACGCATGGGTTGGATCATCCTTCCTATTAACCTGTTAATTACAGTCTGATCGGACACTGTGGCTCCAGTGGCCTTTCTGTGACTGTCCTGCACTGCTCTGAAGGTATCTGTGCTTCACCGCAACGCTGAGATGACCGAGTATCGGTCCCGAAGTGGGGTTGTAATGCTTCGGTTACCTTGTCCAACTCGCCCTGTGTAGAGTGTCCACAACCTTGGATGAGGGGTGGAGAGAAACAGCCATATGCAGCAACGTGACGAAAAGTCTATCCTTTTCGTTGCAAACAGGCCACCATTGTTGAACCATAAAATTACTACTGGTTCACCAAAGGTTATTAATCACAATTAATACACAAAATGTAAAGTGGAAGCAGGTGCCAAGGAATAACTGGTGAAATTACACACAATTTTCAGTAACACTCTTTATTCAAATTTGGTGCAAGACCTTACGATATTTAAAAAAAAAATAAAACAAGCATCATTTAACGAATAAGTCACAATTTACGATAGGAAAGGACCTTTAAATTATTATAAAAAAGTTTAACGCCAGTAAAAGACAAGTACAGGCAAGCAATTTAACGTATACAACGCGACGCTGAATAATATTTCAAGCTCAGCTAAATTACAGGTGAATTTAACTCGATTAATAAATAAATACAATTTGAATATATATGACTTCACCTTTGGGCAGACAAATTTCCCATTTGGTTACAACAACCGTAGCTACAGCCGCCCACAACAGCCTAACTCAGACTAATTAAATGGCGCAGAATCTAACTAGTCTGCAACATATAAAGACAATCCTGTTTACAAAAGTTCTCAAAATAGAAAAACCAAAACGCTTGAGTCCATGCACATGGGGCGGGGGGGGGGGGGGGGGGAGGGGAAGGGGGGGGCACTCACAGTTATATAAAAAAACAAATTTTACAAATTTCTGCCAGTTAACTTAGGCAAACACACACGCTCGCAAGGTAGGACTTGCGAACTTTTACAACATTCTCCTTTCAAGGTAACAATTTCTACCCGTAATGAAATGGCAAACTTTTGCATGGCAACAAAACACACTAATAACCAACTACCTGTATAAAACACGTAATCACGTTGAGTAAAAGCCTTAAAAGGTACTGAATTGGAAAAACACAACAGTTTTTGCTGACTAGAAACAATATAAAAAAAATCCACTACGGCGTATATTAACAACCTTGCTTGATTATATTCAAATATACATAAACACAAATTTACGTAAGTTACAGCGTCCAGATGAGCAGAAATTCGTTCTGCAACTGACTAGTTCTTACCACGAGGCAAAATGTATTTTTCTTCTTTCTTAGAGTACCTTTTACAAAAAAATGGTTCAAATGGCTCTGAGCACTATGGGACTTAACTACTGTGGTCATCAGTCCCCTAGAACTTAGAACTACTTAAACCTAACTAACCTAAGGACATCACACACATCCATGCCCGAGGCAGGATTCGAACCTGCGACCGTAGTAGTCGCGCGGTTCCGGACTGAGCGCCTTAACCGCGAGACCACAGCGGCCGGCAGAGTACCTTTTACACGTGAGTCTAGTAATACTAGTTATGGCAAGCGAGAGAATGGATCAGGTCTTAGTGACTTGCATTTTAAACACTACAGCCATTGATGCATTAGACTTTCACAGACATGACAGAGGTTAATAGTCGAATAACCCGTAGGTAAGCTGGGAGGGGAAAGAAGCAGTCCAAACCACAGATTTACTCTCACTCCCCCCTCCCCCCTTTCGTCCTCAATAGGGCACAAACGGACCACCCTTTCTAATATTACCACCTTCCCGCGGGTGGGCAGACGAGAATGAATGGCGGGAAACCCCCAATAATACGGCTGGTATAATTAACAAGAATAAGTAAATTGAATTGCATTAAACTTCATAAAATCTGTTAACAATCAATACTCAACTTCTGCTGCGTTACGGCTCCCAGGACTGAACCAACACAGCCGTCCGCTGCCAGCCGTTTCAACGGGCGCAGGAAGGCGCGCCGATTTTCAGAACCTCCTCGCCGGTCGACAGCATACCGCCGAACTGCAAATTAGGCCCCTTGCGGACCCACGCTCAGAAAGATTCCTTTCGCGACGAGCAGTTAATGCCCCATACCACGGAGCCGCTGCTCGCGTCGCTTACGCTGATGCCTCGGTCTTCGTGCTGTCCCTCTAACACCGGCAGAGAAGTCGGTTCTCGATGCCCGACTGCCAACTCTCCACGACAGCCCATACAGCCACTTCTTAAACCCACGCGAACAGCCCACTTTTCCCCTTTCCCGCTAGAGGGAGACACCGAAGCCTTCAGTTGCGACAACGGGGCCACCGCCAGAAAACGGAGGGAGACTGCTTCACGCTACGCGCTGCGGCGCGCTTTTCAAAGCTACCTTTACTACGGCTCAACTGCAACTTGTATTGCATTAAGCTGTCGCATTGCATGTGCTTGGTTGAACACAACATCCACAAATGAAACCTGCCATCTGTGTACTTCACTAGAAAACACTAGGAAAATGGTACTCCCTATCTTCTGAAAGATCACCTTACACTGTCAAACACGAAACAGCCAATACATGGCGAACCATTTTAGTTGTTACATACATTGCAAACGAAGATCTGAAGAAATGCAATAATACCAAAGGTACCGTCTGTATCAGAGTAGATTTAACATACTGGACATTGATTCTCGTGTTCTTCTAATTCTTTTGAACAGTGTATTTGTTGACTAGCGTTACACACTGCTGGAAACAAAATTAGGACAGTCTTTTAGAGTTTTCCAATTCACTCAAGATTTATTGTTGCAACAGTGCATGTTGTTGTTGCCGTTGTTGTGGTCTTCAGTCCTGAGACTGGTTTGATGCAGCTCTCCATGCTACTCTATCCTGTGCAAGCTTCTTCATCTCCCAGTACCTACTGCGGCCTACATCCTTCTGAATCTGCTTAGTGTATTCATCTCTTGGTCTCCCTCTACGATTTTTACCCTCCATGCTGCCCTCCAGTACTAAATTGGTGATCCCTTGATGCCTCAGAATATGTCCTACCAACCGATCTCTTCTTCTGGTCAAGTTGTGCCACAAACTCCTCTTCTCCCCAATTCTATTCAATACCTCCTCATTAGTTATGTGATCTACCCATCTAATCTTCAGCATTCTTCTGTAGTACCACATTTCGAAAGCTTCTATTCTCTTCTTGTCTAAACTATTTATCGTCCACGTTTCACTTCCATACATGGCTACACTCCATACAAATACTTTCAGAAACGACTTCCTGACATTTAAATCTATACTCGATGTTAACAAATTTTTCTTCTTCAGAAACGCTTTCCTTGCCATTGCCAGTCTACATTTTATACCCTCTCTACTTCGACCATCATCAGCAATAGTGCATATGGAGTACATTAAATGATTATATTTACAGATCAAGCAGTTCTGTGGTCCAGGTTCGAACCATGCTCAAACACACATGGTGTAACCTCCAGGCGATCGTACAGATGGTGAATACTGTCCTGGGATACATTGTGCCACGCCTTCTCGAACAGCTCACGTTTGTTCTATACGAGGTGTTGGTGGGTCTGTATTATCCTGTTCGAAAAACACATCATCTTCCTGTTGCAAGAACAGCAGAAGAACGGGTCTAACAACTTTCTGCACTTAGCGAGCGCTGGTTAGCGTCCCCTCCAGAAACACCAAAAATGAACGAGAGTTGTAGCTTATCGCATCCCAGACCATAAAGCCTGTGTACGTCTTGGGCAGATGCACTCTACGAGACAGTGCACATGAGGTTTACATCGTATGTGCAACAACCGTCACTTGCATACAGGTAGAATCTGTGTTCATTGCTTAAGACCACGGCGCGCCATTCCATCTTCCAAGTTATCCTCTGATGGCACCAGTCGAGCCATGCATGTCGATGCAATGGCGTGAGTGGAAAACGGGCTAGAGATGTGCGTGCCCGTAGTCCCACTGCTAATAACCGGTTCGCAACAGTTCGCGTTGACATGTTAGGGCTCACAAACCCTCTTACCGTTGCTGTGGTAGCTGTACGGTCTGCCACTGATGCCCTTACACTACGACGATACTGGCTGGCGTTTGAGCTGTGTAGACGTCCAGAACCTCGTCTGCAAGTGTGAGAATGTTTTTCGCGTGAGTGCTGATACCAGCATCGTTACACAAATGACGCAGCAAGTGCTAGTTGTCTGGCAACAATTTCATCCTACTTGCCAGTTGGGCGTAGGAAGCGTGGGTGCATTTCCGTGGCACGGTTACCTACCTGCCGCACGCATTTGCCTCACACTGAGCCTCCTTCCTGTGGGCATTCCATATTGAAGGGTAGACACAGATGACACTCTGGTAGCTATGCCACTGCGCAGTCTGTTGGCGGACAATGTTGAAACCATTATCGGCACATCTATCATCCCCCAGGTGGCATATGTTGTCATCGTATCAAAATCCACATCGACTCTGTGGGTGTACTAATTTTTCTCTCGGCAGTGTATTAAAATTAAGAATGACAAAGTTATCAATTGCAGCTATGACCATTATCACATCCACTACTTATGGATCGAGTCGTTCATTTCTGTAAAGGGTCGTGTTGCAAGCTAATCGGGTACTTTACAAGATATCGTTGCTTCACCCTGCTAGGGCGGTCAGGTTAGATGCAACAGAAGGCCTGTAGACTGCCCTCTTACCAGATGAAACAAGTACGAGTAGATAAAGTAGTATTCCCGGGCACTCATTTTTCTGTTTTGCAGCCATCTGGCTGCTGCCACGCAACAACAAATACGGCGGGTGGCCGGCGTCGGGCGAGATCGACCTGATGGAGTCTCGCGGCAACCTGGGGCTGACGGTGAACAACGTCAACATCGGCGCCGAGCAGGTCTCCTCGACGCTGCACTTTGGCCCCTACTACCCCGTAGACGCCTACCAGGCGGCCAGCTTTTCGCAGAACAGCGCCGCCGGCCAGGGCTACGACAAGGACTTCCACTCCTACCAGCTCGAGTGGACGCCAGGTGGGTACAAGTCGCTCTGGAGCAGTGGTTCCTCTAAAGGGTAAATTATCCCAGGGGCAAAAGCGAAAGCTTTTGATTATGTTTTGATCAAGAGACTAAATTATTTTTAAAAGATTGTTACTACGAGGGTTGTCCAGAAAGTAAGTTCCGATCGGTCGCGAAATGGACACCACAGTGAAAACTTGATGAAGCTTTGTACAGACGTGTTGGGGAGTGTCTCTAGTATGACCGTCAATTGCACTAAGACACTCTTTTCAGTTGTGAGCACACTGTGAGCGAGTAAAGGTGCCTAGAACAACGATGTCTCCCGCAAAGTAGGAGGGCCTGCTGAGAGGCTTCGCCTTAATGAATGCAGCCCACTTAACACAACTGCCAAGCACTTCCTTCTTCACGGCAGTTCTCAGCTGCACTCTGCAGGGGCAGTGAAGATGCTCCTGCAGCATTTTCGGTGGGAAGTTATCACCCACAACATAGCCCTAATTGGCTCTATTCACTTGAAACACTGGATACAAATACAACACTTGGGAGCAGGCTACGCGCTATAGACCATCGTAGAGAATTATCTGAAAGCACAGGCGCCTGTCCTCTATGACGATGGTGCTGGAAATTTGGTATAACGCTCTGACAAATGTCTAAGTCAGAGCAGAGACTATGCAGAGAAGTATCTGGAAAGTGTAGTTAACTCTTGCAAATAAAATGTTTCTGATTTTCACTGTGGTTTTCTTTTAGCGCCCGATCGGAACTTACTTTCTGGACAGCACTCGTATTAACACTAAAGACGAACATCACTAACACTCCATAGCGGCCATCGAACCCGATACACAGAATTGCTACTCTTATCATTTACACTGATCAATCAGAACATTATAACAGCCTACCTATTAGTAGCAGTATGTCCACCTTTCGCATGGATAACAAATGCGACGCGTCGTGGCATGTAAGTAATAAAGCGTTGGTAGGTCGCTAGAAGGAGTTGGCGTCAAGAGTCACCTAATTCCATAAATTCCGGGGAAAGGGGCGAAGAGCTCTGACGCCATGTTCAATTACATCCCAGATGTGTTCGATTGGGTTCTGATCTGGCTAACTGGGGAGCCAAGACGTCAACTGGAACGCGCCACTGTGTTCCACGAGGCGCTCCTTTACACTCCTCGAATTGCGATATGGCGCATTATCTTGTTCAAGATTGACACTGTCTTCGGGAAACATGATCGTCATGAAGGGATGTACATGATCTGTAATCATTATACGATACTGTTGGGCCGTCATGGTGTCTTCCACGAGCTCTACTGGACACATGGATGCCCACATAAGTGTTCTCCATAGAATTATGGAGCCTCCGCCATCTGATCTCCATCTTGCAGGACAGGTGTCAAGGAGCTGTTCCCCTGAAGATGACGGATAAGCGCCCTTTCATCGGCACGATGAAGACGATATCGGGATTTATCATACCATGCAACTCTCTGCAACTGCGCCAAAGTCAGTGCCGATGATCAAGTGCCAATTTCAGTCGTGGTTCTGTATGTTTTGGTGTTAATATTGTCACATGCATGGGTCGTCGATCGCGAAGGCCCATCGTTGGGAGTTGCACTGCATGTTCAGACACAATTGTACTCTGCCCAGCATTAAAGCCTGATGTTAGTTCAGATGGTTCAAATGGCTCTGAGCACTTAGGACTTAACATAGGATGTCATCAGTCCCCTAGAACTTAGAACTACTTAAACCTAACTAACCTAAGGACATCACACACATCCATGCCCGAGGCAGGATTCGAACCTGCGACCGTTGCGGTCGCGTGGTTCCAGACTGAAGCGCCTAGAACCGCTCGTCCACTCTGGCCGGCGATGTTAGTTCCACCACAGATCGCCGTCTGTCCTGTTTTACCAGTCTGCCCAGCCTGCGACGTCCGACATTCGTAATGAGAGGTGGCCACCCAAACCCACGACATCTGGACGTGGTTGCACCTTCGTTTAGCCACGTGTTGAGGGCACTCACCACAGCAATGCTCGAACATCCGACAAGTTGTGCAGTTTCCGGAATGCTCATGCCAAGCCTCTGGGCCATCACAATCTTCCCTAGATCAAATTCAGATCGATCGCGCACATTCCCTGTTCTACACATGGACAGCACGCTGACTGATACTACATGCACCGTGCGTGTGTCTGACTAGCAGTCAGTCGTCGCCAGATGACGCTGCTATCGCCTGGGTGGGTTTACATCGATAGTAGGTCGATGGTCACAATATTCTGGCTGAACAGTGTATATATGTATAAGGAGACTTCAAAAACTAAGTTGCACATTATAATTACAGGCCAAGTAACTTTCATTGATTGCTGTACTACACTTCCAAGCGACACAGATTCATGACACTATCTTTCAACATAAGTGCCTAGTCTCTGTAGTCACCGGTCGGAGCGTTCTAGCAATAATTCGCTTCCTCGACGATTTGTCACGGATCCATTCGAGAACCGCTGTGTGAACATTGGAAAATCTTTCCATCCACATGTTCTTTCAGACTGCCCAAATGATAGTCTGGACAATGTCGTCTTTGGTTCCTCCCTCCTGAACAGTATCACCAACGTCTGTGCGGCCTCACTCAAGTATTCCATTAATGTTGTATTTCACTGTCAAGTATTGCACTACTGTTGGACGCGCCGCTGCAACTGGTCCATGAACTTCCAGGATTTCACGGCAACTCTGTGTGCAATTTAGCCGTTTCCCCACAAGAATCGTACTGTCCCACTTACTTCAACTGTTGAGTATGTTCCCTTTTATCGCACCTTTTCACTCGCACACTGTGTGTTATCCGTACCGCTGCAGAACTCTGGCAGCAGGAAACCCTAGAACATGTACTCTCCTCCGACAACGCGCCACACTTGTTGGGCTATGTTCTTAGCGTGCGACGTCATTAGTTTCTAAACTCTCTTGCTTCATCCAAACGTTCTTCTAGCCAATATAAGGAATTGGCGGCACATATGTTCTCAGTTTCTGTCTGAAGTTACTTTACTATCTATTGAATGTTTCACATCACTGGGTAACTGCTCAAACATTTTAATCGCCAACTACCTCACTACTTTCTGCACTGTGCCAAAGGTGGGTAGAATTTGGTGTATACACTGATGAGCGAAAACATTATGACCACCTGCTTAATAGCTTGTTTGTCCTTCTTTGAACCGAAATACATCATTGGTTCTGCGTATCAGGGATCCGACAGTTTGTTGGTAGGTTTGTGGAGGTATATGGCATTAGCCGTCTACGCACAGCTCATGAAATTCGCGCAAGTAACAGGCCGCTCATTTGTGTACGCAGTGATGGCGCCAGATACCGACACAGGTGGGTTCCATAGCACTCACATCAGGCCAATGTGGTCGCCAGGACATCGACGTGAGTTCACTGTAATGCTTCTCAAAGCAAGGTTCTGCCTCCGAGACACACACTATTATACTGCTGAAAGGTGACGTCACCGTCGGGGAAGACATCCAGCATGAAGGGATGCACGTGGTTCGCAGCTGTCAGCGTGTCTTCGGTTATGGTCACAGGTCCCTTGCAAGCGCAGGAGGACGTCTCCCATAGAATATTACTGCTCTCATCATCCTGCGTCCGTGGCGCGCTGCACGTTTCGAGCCGCCGTTCATCTCGATGACGGCGTTTGTGGAGACGACTAGCGACCTAGTGTAGCAAAAATGTGATTCTCCCGAAGAGACGACGCGTTTCCATTGATCGACGTTAAAATCCAGATGGACCATGCCCACTGCGATCATAACTGACGATGCCATTGGGTCAACATGTCATCACGTATGCGTGGTCTGCTGCGCAGCTCCGTGTCAATAATGTACAATGAACGGTGAGCTCCGAAACTCTTGTGCGTGCACCAAGATTGCGCTCTTTCGGCAGGGATGCCACAGATTACCATCTATCCCACTTTACACAACCTAGAAGCCTCCGAACCCCGCGTCAGTCTGGAACCGGGTAACCCCTACGGTCACAGGTTCGAATCCTGCCTCGGGCATGGATGTGTGTGATGTCCTTAGGTTAGTTATGTTTAAGTACAGGGCTATTACAAATGATTGAAGCGGTTTGATAAATTCACTGTAGCTCCATTCATTGACATATGGTCACGACACACTACAGATACGTAGAAAAACTCAAAGTTTTGTTCGGCTGAAGCCGCACTTCAGGTTTCTGCCGCCAGAGCGCTCGAGAGCGCAGTGAGACAAAATGGCGACAGGAGCCGCGAAAGCGTATGTCGTGCTTGAAATGCACTCACATCAGTCAGTCATAACAGTGCAACGACACTTCGGGACGAAGTTCAACAAAGATCCACCAACTGCTAACTCCATTCGGCGATGGTATGCGCAGTTTAAAGCTTCTGGATGCCTCTGTAAGGGGAAATCAACGGGTCGGCCTGCAGTGAGCGAAGAAACGGTTGAACGCGTGCGGGCAAGTTTCACGCGTAGCCCGCGGAAGTCGACGAATAAATTGGCTCATGCCACAACTGGAGACCGACAGCACCGACTTCATCTTTCAACAGGATGGTGCTCCACCGCACTTCCATCATGATGTTCGGCATTTCTTAAACAGGAGATTGGAAAACCGATGGATCGGTCGTGGTGGAGATCATGATCAGCAATTCATGTCATGACCTCCACGCTCTCCCGACTTAACCCCATGCCATTTCTTTCTGTGGGGTTATGTGAAAGATTCAGTGTTTAAACCTCCTCTACCAAGAAACGTTCCAGAACTGCGAGCTCGCATCAACGATGCTTTCGAACTCATTGATGGGGACATGCTGCGCCGAGTGTGGGAGGAACTTGATTGTCGGCTTGATGTCTGCCGAATCACTAAAGGGGCACATATCGAACATTTGTGAATGCCTAAAAAAACTTTTTGACTTTTTGTATGTGTGTGCAAAGCATTGTGAAAATATCTCAAATAATAAAGTTATTGTAGAGCTGTGAAATCGCTTCAATCATTTGTAATAACCCTGTAGTTCTAAGTTCTAGGGGACTGATGACCACAGATGTTGAGTCCCATAGTGCTCAGAGCTATTCGAGCCATTTTGAGGTTCCAGGCGCTACAGTCTGGAACCGCGCGACCGCTACGGTCGCAGGTTCGAATCCTGCCTCGTGCGTGGATGTGTGTGACGTCCTTAGGTTTGTTAGGTTTAAGTAGTTCTAAGTTCTAGGGGACTGATGACCTCAGAAGTTAAGTCCCACAGTGCTCAGAGCCATTTGAACCATGTTTTGAACATCCGAACCCCACGTTCTATGAAGAGTCGTGGACGTCCAACCATTTATCGCGTAGTGTTAGTTTCACCGTCCTTCTACCTCTTTCCGTAGATGCTCACGACAGAAGTTCGTGAACATTCGACCGCCGTTTCCGACATACTCGTTCACTGGCTCTGCGTAATAGTAATCTCACCTTTGTCAAAGTCGCCCACCTCAGTTGATTTCGCCATTTGCAGTTCATATTTTCGCCAGGATAATCCTCCATCCGTCTCTTCTGCGCTTAGGTACTTTCCATAGCGCGTCAGGTGCTCGCAACGTCACTAGGCAGCATCCAACCTCGCTGTGGGCAGTTATAATGTTTTGTCTTATGAGTGTACATATTATTGTTGTTTTCCAACTGTCATTGACTGTTGGCAACAAAGTTCATAAGGGAGTTAATGTTCGACAAGTCTGCTGTCAGCACGCTCAACTATTGTTTAAACTGCTGGTTAAAAATGTTCTAGACTGGACACCACATATTAACCTCATTACGCGAGTCTGTGCAAGAAACACTTTCCCTAGTGGGGAGTTGTCCCAGAATATGACGCCACAAAAAATCAGTGAATAGCCTTGCGAAAAGTATGTCTTTTTTTTGTAATTTCATATCCACTCATCATTCTTAGTGCAAAAGTTGAAGAACTTATAAGTTTAAGGAGATCTGTAACTGCGATTTACAGTTCGGGTTCTTAATACTACAAACACCTAACAATTTAGATTAATCTTTCTTTATTTTTTGATGTTCTCCCATGCTCTTATTTCGATCGATTTGGTAAGGCTTTGGTAGTAAGAAATTACATTTATTTTGTTTTATCTAAGTTCAAAGACAGTGATATTCTTTTGTAACAAAGAAGTTATCTACTTCTGCCACTCTGACGACAGCAATATCATGTGTAAATGGCACAATTTACAAAATAAATTGCACGACTATCAAAAAACCTCTCAGCAGAGCATCTAAACTATCACTTAACACATTGGAGCCTCAAGGCTTGGCAATTCCCTTGCTACATGTCACATTTTTTATTAATTTCACAACGCATTTACCATTTTCAGAAGTATATCATCTCGTAATTCCATCTATCCTTTACAAACAAAAGTATACGTTCGCCGAAATTCAGTTATATAGGTATCATACGTGTAATGTTAAGGAAGCTGTTTTCAATTACATTTATTATTTTATGAAAATGCAGAAAATTTTCGTGATTCGTAAGAAGTGGCAGACCATTGGACTGAAACCAACAAACCTGTGTCAATAACGAACAAACATGTGTGATCAAAAATTCGTCAAGTCTTGAACTATATTGACTGCTCTACTGAATGTGTAACATGCTGTTACGCAAACTATTATGATGCAGACGTAATCTCGGGTATTTCCTAATTATGTCTTATCACCTACCGACGGATATCTTATCTCCACTCTTTTCCGATGCCACACACACTTCATTATTATTCGTTTAATCACCTGCAAGAAAGTAAACACAGAGGGAGTATTTTTCAGTGGACCATAATCCATGATACTTTAAATCACGAATACCTTCATGAGGCGTTGTTGTTGCTGTTGTAATCTTCAGTCCAAAGACTGGTCTGGAACTACTGCAACTCACATCCTTCTGAATCTGCCTGCTGTATTCATCTCTTGCTCTCCCTCTGCGATTTTCACCCCACGCACTTTCCTCCAGTACCACACTGGTGATCCCTTGATGCCTCAGAATATGTCCTACCAACCGATCTCTTCTTCTAGTCAGGTTATACCACAAATTTCTCTTCTCCCCAGTTCTATTCAGTATCTCCTGATTAGTTACGTTATCTACCCATCTAATCTTCAGCGTTGTTCTGTAACACCACATTGCAAAAGCTTCTATTCTCTTCCTGTCTAAACTGTTTATCGTCCATGTTTCACGCCCATACAAATACTTTCAGAAAGGACTACCTGACATTTAAATCTGAACTCGATGTTAACAAATTGCTCTTCTTCAGAAACGCTTTTCTTGCAATCGCCGATCTACATTTTATTTTCTCCCTACATCGACCATCATCAGTTATTTTGCTTCCCAAATAGCAAAACTCATCTACTACTTTCAGTGTCTTATTTCCCAATCTAATTCAATCATCATCACCTGATTTAATTCGACTACATTACATTATCACTGTCGTGCTTTTGGTGATGTCCATCTTACGTCCTCTTTTGAAAACATTGTCTATTCAGTTCAACTGCTCATCCAAGTGTTACCTTTAAGAAACTGTGACCCATCACCAAAATACTTTGTACACTTGCAGCCGTGACGCCAACTCCTACGCAAGGGAAGGAAAGAAATATTTCACATATTTAAAAGTCGCCTATCTCAAAATTTCTACAGTTTCCCGCGAGCCTAAGAAAAAGTTCTTCACATACAACTTGAGTTCTTATCACAATTCAATTTTTATTTTATATCATCAGTACTAAACTACTACTGTTGAAAACCATCAAGGATGTTGATCAGCCTTGTATTATCGCTATAGAGGTGAGACATAGTCTATTGTATATGACATTCGAAATAGTCTACTATTTAAGTATAGCAATTTCACATTTCAAACTATAAAATACCACATTAATGTTCTTTGTGATAAAATTCAAGTGACAGTTCCATTCTCACGCTGATACTGTATTATAATGTACATTTAATATATATATTCATTCCACACACCTTTTCAGGAATTAAATATCTTGAGCCTGCCATTAAATTTTTGTTATATCATTGTTCCATGTTCACGACAATATTTCAATCTCTAGCACGTTTTTCTTTGTAATCTACAGACTACATAAAGTTCAGCATTGATGGTACCGAGATAGGAACGGTTACTCCTACGGATGAAGGTTTCTGGGCCTATGGAGGATTTAATACAAATGTACCAACGGCTGAAAACCCATGGAGATACGCTACTAAAATGGCTCCTTTCGATCAAGAGGTAAGACACAGTCAGTTTCTAGCTTCGCTTGTTTTTGTAAGACGTGCATTCGGTTTACAGGTATATTTTACATTCAAGATTCTTACAACCTTACGATACTTACCTAGCAATAAGCCTTTCTGTAGCTTCTCAAATTGGTCTTTCACTATACGACTACACCACTGAAGGCAAAATTTGAAAACTATCTGAGGTGCATAGTGTATGTGAAACTACAATGAAGAAGGAACGAAGAAAATATATATCTGGGTATCAAAGGAAACGTCACTGGAGTTATAATTACGAGGTGCATTCAAGTTCTAAGGCCTCCGATTTTTTTTCTCCGGATTGGGAAGAGATAGAAACGTACGGCACATGGAATTTTACCGCCAGCGGCGAGAATTCGAACTGTTTTAAATACTTAAAATTGCGACGTTTTCCTTGCTTGAACAGCGTGCAATCATTCGTTTTCTGAATTTGCGTGGTGTGAAACCAATTGAAATTCATCGACAGTTGAAGGAGACATGTGGTGATGGAGTTATGGATGTGTCGAAAGTGCGTTCGTGGGTGCGACAGTTTAATGAAGGCAGAACATCGTGTGACAACAAACCGAAATAACCTCGGGCTCGCACAAGCCGGTCTGACGACATGATCGAGAAAGTGGAGAGAATTGTTTTGGGGGATCGCCGAATGACTGTTGAACAGATCGCCTCCAGAGTTGGCATTTCTGTGGGTTGTGTGCACACAATCCGGCATGACGACCTTAAAATGCGAAAAGTGTCGTCCAGGTGGGTGCCACAAATGCTGACGGACGACCACATGGCTGCCCATGTGGCATGTTGCCAAGCAATGTTGACGTGCAACGACAGCATGAATGGGACTTTCTTTTCGTCGGTTGTGACAATGGATGAGACGTGGATGCCATTTTTCAATCCAGAAACAAAGCGCCAGTCAGCTCAATGGAAGCACACAGATTCACCGCCACCAAAAAAATTTCGGGTAACCGCCAGTGCTGAAAAAATAATGGTGTCCATGTTCTGGGACAGCGAGGGCGTAATCCTTACCCACTACGTTCCAAAGGGCACTACGGTAACAGGTGCATCCTACGAAAATGTTTTGAAGAACAAATTCCTTCCTGCACTGCAACAAAAACGTCCGGGAAGGGCTGCGCGTGTGCTGTTTCACCAAGACAACGCACCCGCACATCGAGCTAACGTTACGCAACAGTTTCTTCGTGATAACAACTTTGAAGTGATTCCTCATGCTTCCTACTCACCTGACCTGGCTCCTAGTGACTTTAGGCTTTTTGCAACAATGAAAGACACTCTCCGTGGCCGCACATTCACCAGCCGTGCTGCTATTGCATCAGCGATTTTCCAGTGGTCAAAACAGACTCCTAAAAAAGCCTTCGCCGCTGCCATGGAATCATGGCGTCAGCGTTGTGAAAAATGTGTACGTCTGCAGGGCGATTACGTCGGGAAGTAACGCCAGTTTCATCGATTTTGGGTGAGTAGTTAATTAGAAAAAAAATCGGAGGCCTTAGAACTTGAATGCACCTCATATGCAAGTTCGTAGAAGATTGAAGAATCAATCTAATCCAGAAACAGTAATAGTGAAGGATTTTATCGTTCAAAGGCTATGCAGTATTGTGTTTATATACAGGGAACAGAAGCTATAACTTCAGATTTACACTTCCTAAGCAATCGTCAGATATACTGCAATGTAAATTACATCAGGTATATATTGCAAAAAGCTTTATTTTTCAGTACAAGATAGTAAATTATGATGGTCATATTTTATTTGTAGACATCCTAAAATGACTGAAAACGCAAAGAAGAATAAGATATTTAAAATGTGGTGAACAAATACTGAGCATAGAGGCAAATAATGAACGTGATGTACAGCATTTACTTTCACAAACAGGCAATAACTAAGGTGAAAAGGAAACAGGAGGCAAAAGGTTCTGGAGAAAATATAGCTTCCTTAGGAAGAAAGTGGTGTATAAGACCTTTATTCAACACATATAACATATCAAGAGGAACTGTCAGAAAAATCGTTGTAAATATAGAAGTTCACAAGTTGTTGCTGTTTCCTTAGCTCAGTACATCATGGTCACACAGACTTTTGAAATTTATTCTAACGCTTCATATGTTCACTCAAATGTAGATCCAACAAAGATATTAAGAAAAGTTATGGCATTAAAATGTCCAGAAGTATGTGCATCATGTCTGAGATTAGCACCTCTGATAATAAAATTAGAACAATTTGGAATATTGTTAAAAGGGGAAAAGGGCAAGTGAGAAGACAGGAAGATTATATTTCTATCAGACTAATTGATAACGTTGTTAACAAAATGTCAGAAGTATATTTTTAACGATCATTTTGAAGAGTTGTAGAGAAAATAGGATCCAGCTGTTCATTAGAAAGTGCAAGACTGTATGTGGAAGAGGCAATACATATACAATCCAATAAAATTTAAATTCAAACCACGTCTCCTACTGAAATCAGGAAAATAATAAATTCACTAACACATAACAGCTTTCAAGGGATTGATGGCATTTCCAACAGAGTAATAAAAGCTCGTTCCCAACAGGTAAGTAGATTCCCAGCCACATATGTTGTAGCTCACTAAAACAGGGCTAAAAAATGGGATAGGTCTGATTCTAGCTACTACTGCCCAATCTGATTTCTGACAGCTTCATCCAAAATTCCTGAAAAAGTGATATTCAAGTGTAGCTTCACTTATTTGTAAAAATGGAGTACTAAGAAAATGTCAGTTTGGTTTTCAGAAAGGCTTTTCGACGGAAAATGCGGTATATGCTTTCACAGATCAAATATTAAATTCTCTGAATAACCAGACACCGCCAAATGGGATTTTTTGTGATCTCTTAAAGGATTTTGACTATGTGAAGCATGAAATTCTTCCACATAGGCTCGCGTATTGTGAATGGGACAGGGCCAAAATGATTTAGTTCATATTCAACTGGAAGAATGCAGAAGATTGAAATCAACAGTACAGGTAATCTAGAGAAATGAGCACAGTCCTCTAATTGGGGAGGTATCAAGAATGGTGTCCCACAGGGTTCAGTCTTGTGTCCCTTATTGTTCTTATTATACACTGAAGAGCCAAATAAACTGTGGGTGGGCAGCTGAAGTCTTTAACTCAGAAGAGTGTTTCAACTGCGCCAGACACTTGTCTTATATAGGCGTTACCGAACGCAGCGCGATATTCTGCATGTTTGCATATCTTTGTATTTGAATACACATGCCTATACCAATTTCTTTGACGCTTCAGTGTATACTAATGACTTGCCACTCTATGTTCCTAAAGATGCAAAGTTATTTCTTTTTGCTGATGATACAAGTATATAATCGTAACCAAAAGACAAGAATTAGCTGAAGAAAGTGTGAAATAGGAAAATTATTAAGTGGTTCTCTACAAAAGGACTCACTAAATTTTGAGAAAACACTGTATATACAGTTCTGTACAGTAAACGGCATTACACTATTGATAAATATACACTTCGAACAGAATTTTGTTGCTAAGGCAGAATATTCAAAATTCCTGGGTTTGTTGCATTGATGAGAAATGGAACTGGACAAAACAGATTGATGATCTACTGAAACATTCAAGTTCAGCTACTTGTGCTATTAGGGTTACTGGCAAATTTTGGTGATAAACATATCAGTAAATTAGCCTAATATGCCTATTTTCAGTCACTGGTTTTTCGTGTGGCATCATATTACGTGGTAATTCATCATTAAGAGAAAAGGTATTCATTGCACAAATAAGTGTAATCAGAATAATAGCTGGAGCCCACCCAAGATCACCTTTATTTAATGAAGTTAGAATATTCACAGTAATTTCGCTATACATATCTTCACTTACGAAATTTGTTACTAATTGAGCTGGGAAGGTAAGGGAATTAGAATTAATGGAAGAAGGCTTAACAGGCGGCGCGTTTCGTCACAGGGTTATTTGGTAAGCGTTATAGCGTTACGGAGATGTTTAGCAAACTCAAGTGGCAGACCCTGCAAGAGAGGCGCTCTGCATCGCGGTGTAGCTTGCTGTCCAGGTTTCGAGAGGGTGCGTTTCTGGATGAGGTATCGAATATATTGCTTCCCCTTACTTGTACCTCCCGAGATGATCACGAATGTAAAATTAGAGAGATTCGAGCGCGCACGGAGGCTTTCCGGCAGTCGTTCTTCCCGCGAACCATACGCGACTGGAACAGAAAAGGGAGGTAATGACAGTGGCACGTAAAGTGCTCTCCGCCACACATCGTTGGGTGGCTTGCGGAGTATAAATGTAGATGTAAATGTAGAACTTGAGATTTGCTGATGATATTGCCTTACTGGCCAAAGACTTCGCAGAGCTCCAAAACTTATTTACAGATCTTGCATCCGAATGTTTGCTGGTTGGCTTGAACATGAACCATTCCAAAACAAAAGTAATGTCCAACAAATGGGTCCCAGCTGGAGATGTGAAAGTCAAGGACAGTCTATTAGAGGAGGTCAGTGAATATGTCTACCTTGGCCAGATTATAAATATGAAGGGAGACATAAGGCCAGAAATCTATCGACGCATCGAGCTTGGCTGGCAAGCATTTGGGAAGCATTCAACAGTATTCAGATAAAAAATGCCAGTAAATCTGAAGAAAGCAGTATTTGATCAATGCATTCTTCCTGTGATGACGTATGCCTGCGAGACATGGACACTGAACTCATTTACAAAAGGGAAACTTAGGACAGCACAGAGAGCCATGGAGAGATCAATGTTGGGCTATACAAGAAAGGACAGGAAAAGGGCAGATGACATGCGGTCTGTGACGGATGTTAACGACATCTTAGAGACAGTAGGTTCCTTGAAATGGCAGTGGGCTGGCCACGTCACAAGAAGAAAAGACAACAGATGGACGAAGCTAGTACTGGAGTGGAGTCCGAGAGAGCACCGGAGGCTTAGAGGAAGACCACCAGACAGATGGGACAAAGACATCAAGAAGATCGCTGGTAACACCTGGCAGACAAATGCCCAAGACTGTCCCACTTGGAGAAGACTGCTGAAAGCCTACCTGAATCCACGACTCGAAGAGGCCACATCATTTAATGATTGAATTGGCTGATGATGATGATGATGATGATGAACCCATCCAAATTCAAAAGTAATAGCAAAGTGCATAGATATAATACTAGAAGAAAGAATGATCTTCAGTATTCCGTGTTAGATATGACTTTGGCACAAAAGTAATAGCAAAGTGCATAGATAGAATACTAGAAGAAAGGATGATGTTCAGTATTGTGGATCAGATCTGACTTTGGCAGACAAAGGGGTGAATTATGCTACCATAAAAATCTTTGGTCATTTACCAAATACCATTAAAAGTCTGACAGATAGCCAACCAGAATTTAAAAACAAATTAAAAGAATTTCTGAATGACAACTCCGTCTCAGTAGCTGAATTTGTATTACGTATGAAATGCATCAAGTATTAATTGTAAAAAAAAGATATATATAACGTGTAAAGGAAACTGGCGTTAAATGACACATCCCACATCATTGCGAAATGTCGTAATCATGATTTATGGAACAATATTAATGTATTAACGAAATATTATTATATTTCACTATATGAAAGATGTAATGATTTGACATATACATTACATTTGTAGGTTTTACGTTTCTCATTGTGCATACATTTTCTTTCTTCTTTTACCAGACTGACAGGTGCTGTTTGGAGCTATGGACAATATCTATCTCCTTCATAACAGAATAAAATAATCAGAAGATTCTCTAAACTATAGCGGTGAATTTTACCGTCTGATCTTATTATTAGAGTTACATATGAACAGAAGTGTCTCATTAAGGTCCAAGAATATTTAACAATGTTTAACAAACATAATAACTATATAGAAGCAGTAATAAATGTACACTTCAGTGATAATACATTATTTCTACATATTTCTTAGGTCAATATATGAGCCCATCACATATGAAAACACTGTTATTATAACTGTTATGCAGCATAGTAACAGTTTTAGATTAATATTTCTATTTAGTTGTGACCTTTATTTTTATGATAGCTTTACTTATCTGTATAAAATATTTTCAGTACTACATCATCATTAACCTGGCTGTTGGAGGAACAAATGGGTACTTCCCTGACAATGCACAGAACACTGGAGGAAACAAGCCATGGATCAATTCGTCACCCACGGTATGACGCTTTTTTTTATAATATTCATTGTCTCAGGTTTTCCAGTGTGTGAATTTCTGACAGCAACGGAACATACTAAGCTATACTATCATAAGATCTTGTGTGCAAGTATAAGGGATGAAAGGTATTATTATTACATAAAACATTATGCAGATTCTGATAACTCGCTTTATCTTTTAATAACTGAAAATGGTGACTTCGAAAAATTACAAATGTGAGTCTATAGCCGACATAATTCTTTATCCCTTATCCAGGACGTAACAAACACTTCACAATTACCACGAGCTAAACATTAGTAACTATTCACTTCGCTGATGCCTGAAATTTACATAATGCTTTTAAATTGTATTGCTTTTAAATTGTATTCTGTTTCCACTAGAAGCAAAAGGAAGCTTAGAGTTAAACATCCCGTCGACAACGAGGTCATTTGTGACGGAGCCCAAGCTCGGATTTCGAAAATATAGGGAACCATCCCGGCATTTGCTTGGAGAAATAGAGAAATTACGGAAAACCTAAATCTGTAGTGTGGAACGGGGTTTTGAACTGTTGTCCTCTCGAATGCGGGTCCAGTGTGCTGATCACTGCTCCACCTCGCACTGTGTTTCCTCTAAGGAACATTATGTTGAAATGTATGAAAGAGTTCGTCTAATTTCTTCGTTCTTGTATCTCAATGCGAGATGCTTTTAATAGTTTGCACAGCGTTATCTGTCGCGAAATCTGGAAGGGAATCCAATGGGAAGACACAATCAATAGCTTCAGGGCGCGATAACAATGTCGCTAATCACAGTGCCACTACACCAGAGTTACTAAGAACGGCTTTCAAACATTCCTTCACCAAACAAGACGAATTAAGTATTCCAGAACTGGCAACAAGAACAAGTACTAACACATGTAACTTAGACATAGATATCCCCGATGTAGCCAAGCAGCTTAAAGCAATTAATAAAGGCCAGACGTCTGGTTCAGATTGTACTTCTTTTACGTTGCTTTCAAAGTATGCTGGTACAAATATCTCCATACTTAGCAGTCATAAACCTACAATGCTCTCTTGTAGAAAGATCTGTACCTAAAGACTGGAAAGTTGCATAGGTCATACCAATACCCAAGAAAGGAAATAGGAGTAATCCGCTGCGTCACAGACTCTTATCACTAACGTCGATTTGCAATAGGATTCTGGAACATGTACTGTGCTCGAACATTATAAATTACATGGAGCAAAAGAAGATTTATTGGCAAGTAGCCCACACAGATTCAGAAAATGGAGTATGGCCTCAGTTGCGCGACTGGATTCGTGATTTCCTGTCAGAAAGATCACGGTTCATAGTAACTGACGGAAAGTTATCGAGAAAACGGAAGTGATACCTGCGGTTCCGCAAAGAAGTGTTACAGACCCTCGGCTGTTCCTAACCGATATAAACGTTTTAGCAGACAATGCGAGCGGCCTTCTTTGACTGTTTTGCAGATTCCTCGACTTGCGCCATAGGCAAAATTTATCTACACGCAGGAGGCGGCTACACCGGTAGCATGGGCTGTGTGACGTGGACAGGGCGGTTTTTTTTTTTTTGGGGGGGGGGGGGGGTAAGAGGGTCTTGAGCAGACACAAAAAGGGCTTCAGTCTCAAAGGGTACAGATCGAGCACAGGAAGAACGTAGATCTAGGAACCATAGGTATAACAGTTGTAAAATATCGTAGCTGTGTTAGGAACGTACCAGAGCTCTAAACGCTAATAGAAAGCACTGATGCTCAAATCATTGCAGGCACTGAAAGCTGGCTAAGGCCAGAGATAAGCCCATCCGAAATTTTTGCGAACAACCCAACGGTGCTCCGAAAAGATAGGCTAAACACAGTTGGCAGTGGCGTGTTTGTTGCTGTTAGAAGTAGTTTATCTCGTGGCGAAATTGAGGTAGATAATTCCTATGAGTTAGTATGGGCAACCGGAATCAAATAATAATTGGACCCTTTTGCCGATTTCCCAATTCATATGATACAATTCCTCAAAAGTTCAGAGAACTCTTGAGTTTAATTTCAAATACGTACCCGACTCGTACAGTTACAGCTGATGATTAATTTACCCTTGATATGTTGGTGAAAATACATGTTAAAATCCGGAGGTACGTATGAAATATCATCCGATACTGTGGTAAATGAATTCCCTCAAAATGATTTGGAGCAGTTAGTTCATGAGCTCACGCGAATAGTAAAACCACGCTTGGCCTCTTAGCAACAAATAATTCTGAGCTAGCAACGATTATCAAAACGGATACAGGGTTTAGAGAACACAGGGTTGTCGTCACGCGACTGAACATTGTAATCCCCAAATCCTCCAAAGTTAATCGAAAAATATACCTATTCAAAAAAGCAGATGAAAATTCATTTGACGCCTTCCTGAGCGACAATGTCCACTCCTTCCCAATTAACAATGTAAGGGTAGACCAGATGTGGCTTGAATTCAAAGAAATAGTATCGGCAGAAATTGAGAGATTCATACAAAATAAATTAACAAACGACGGAGCTGATCCTCCGTGGTACACAAAATGGGTGAAAACACTGCTGCAGGAACAACGAGAAAAAACATGACAAATTCAAACGGACGCAAAATATCCAAGATTGGCGATCTTTTACAAAGGCTCAAAATTTAGAGTGGACTTCAGTGCGAGATGCCTACAATAGTTTCCACAACCACATTTTGTCTCGAAACCTGGCAGAAAATTGAAATAAATTCTGGTCGTATGTAAAGTATACTAGCTACAAGACACAATCAACGCCTTCTCTGCGCGATAGCCACGGAGATGTTATCGACGACAGTGCTGCCAAAGCAGATAAGATATACTAAACACAGCCTTCCGAAATTCCTTCACCAAAGAAGACGAAGTAAATATTCCAAAATTCGAATCAAGAACACTTGCCAATATGAGTAACGTAAAAGTAGATATCCTTGGAGCAGCAAAGCAACTTAAATCGCTTAACAAAAGCAAGTCTTCTGCTCCAGAGTGTATACCATTTAGGTTCCTTTCAGAGTATGCTTAACAACTGACCCTTAACATAGACAAATGTAATGTATTGCGAATACATAGAAAGAAGGATCCTTTATTGTATGATTATATGATAGCGGAACAAACACTGGTAGCAGTTACTTCTGTAAAATATCTGGGAGTATGCGTGCGGAACGATTTGAAGTGGAATGATCATATAAAATTAATTGTTGGTAAGGCGGGTACCAGGTTGAGATTCATTGGGAGAGTCCTTAGAAAATGTAGTCCATCAACAAAGGAGGTGGCTTACAAAACACTCGTTCGACCTATGCTTGAGTATTGCTCATCAGTGTGGGATCCGTACCAGATCGGGTTGACGGAGGAGATAGAGAAGATCCAAAGAAGAGCGGCGCGTTTCGTCACAGGGTTATTTGGTAACCGTGATAGCGTTACGGAGATGTTTAACAAACTCAAGTGGCAGACTCTGCAAGAGAGGCGCTCTGCATCGCGGTGTAGCTTGCTCGCCAGGTTTCGAGAGGGTGCGTTTCTGGATGAGGTATCGAATATATTGCTTCCCCCTACTTATACCTCCCGAGGAGATCACGAATGTAAAATTAGAGAGATTAGAGCGCGCACAGAGGCTTTCAGACAGTCGTTCTTCCCGCGAACCATACGCGACTGGAACAGGAAAGGGAGATAATGACAGTGGCACGTAAAGTGCCCTCCGCCACACACCGTTGGGTGGCTTGCGGAGTATAAATGTAGATGTAGATGTAGATGAACAATAAGAGCATACTTAACACTCATATACAACCATTCGGTCGACGAAATATCCGTACCCAAAGACTGGAAAGTTGTACAGGTCATACCATTATTCAAGAAAGGTAATAGGAATACTCCACTAAATCTCACTCCCGTGTCATTAACGTAGATATGCAGCAGGATTTTGGAACATATATTGTGTTCGAACTTTGTGAATTGACTCAAACAGAACGGTCTATTGACACAGAGTGAACACGTATTTATAAAACATCGTTTCTGTGAAACACAACTAGCTCTTTATTCACATGTTGAGTACTATTGGCAAAGAATTTCAAATTGATTCCGTATTTCTTGATTTCCGGAAGGCTTTTGACACTGTACCACACAAGCGGTTTGTAGTGAAATTGCGTCCTTATGGAATATCGTCTGAGTTATGTGACTGTATTCGTGATTTCCTGTCAGAGAGGTCACAATTCGTCGTAACTGACGCAAAGACATCGAGTAAAACACAAGAGATTCCTGACGTTCCCCAAGGTAGTGTTATAGGCCCTTGCTGTAGAAACGATTTGGGAGACAATCTGAGCAGCCGTCTTAGATTGTTTGCAGATGACGCTGTCGTTTATCGACTAGTAAAATCATCAGAAGATCAAAACAAATTGTAAAACTATTTAGAAAAGATATCTGTGTGGTGCAAAAATTGGTAATTGACACTAAATAACGAAAAGTCTGAGGTCATCCACATGAATGTTAAACGGGATCCGTTAAACTTCAGTTACACTATAAATCAATCAAATTTAAAGATCTCAAATTCAACTAAATTCCTAGGAATTAAATTCGAATTCCTTCCAATTTAAGATGTTCGTAATTATAATTCCTAGGTATTTAGTTCAATATATGGCCTTTATATTTGACTGGTTTATCGTGTAAGTGAAGTTTAACGCATTCTTTTTAGCACTTATGTCGATGATCTCACACTTTTCGTTATTTACAGTCAACTGCCAATTTTTGCACCGTGCAGATATTTTCTATAAATAGTTCTGCCACTTGTTTTGATCTTGTGATGACTTTACCAGTCGATAAACGACAGCATCGTCTGCCAAAGACGGCTGCTCAGATTGTCTCCTAAATCGTTTATATAGATAAGGAACAGCAAAGGGCCTATAACACTATCTTGGGAAACGCCAGAATTTACTTCTGATCTACTCGATGACTTTCCGTCAATTACTGCGAACTGTCACCTCCATGACAGGAAATCACAAATCCAGTCACACATCCGAGACGAGACTTCACAGCCATGCTAGTCTTGCAATTTCATTAGTAGCTGCTTCTGAGGAACGATGTCAAAAATTTATTGGAAATCTAGAAATATGATATCATTTTGCAAGTCCCGTGTCGATGCCACTCAGTAGTTTGAAATGACGTGTAAAGATTGCTAGGAATCACAAAGCGCTCTCATTCTCAAATACTCTCAACCACTCATTAGTTCGCGTGAATAAAGAGCTAATTGTGCTTCAGAAGAACAATAATTTCTGATTCAGTTTTGTCTGTGTGCCAGTAGATCGTCTTCTACGAGGTACTGAAAATGTTTGATCACATTGCATGTTCAAAACGTCCACTGCAAATCGACGACAGTCATGAGTCTGCAATGTAGCAGATTAGTTCTATTTCCTGTCTCGCTGATTGACCCGCACAACTTTGCAGTCCTTAGGATCTTTCGTCTAGCCAGCGGTTGTATCTGACTGCTAAATATGGAGCTATGACATCTGCATACTCTGAAAGGAACCTAGTTGATATGCAATGCGGACCAGAAGACTTTATTAAGTGAATTAAGTCGTTTCTACTTCCGAACTACTTGCGTTGGCAGCTGTTCTTGATTCGAATCCTGGGACATTTGCATATTCTTCTTCACTGAAGGAATTTCGGAAAACAATGATAAGTAACTCCGCTTTGTTGACAAAGTCATCGGCAACATTACCATCGCTATCACCATTAGAATGGACAGGGACTGTGATTGCTGTGTTCGGATGAGGGCTGAGTTGGCATCCCTTCGCTCACAGCTGCAGGCAGCACTGACTTCGGTCGTGCAGCTTGAGGCTGTTGCCAATGGTCACCACTGTGGGGAGCCGGACTTAGGTATCATGGGGATGTCAACCTCGTCCCGTCTGTCCCCAGATCGGTCTGCCGCTGTGGTTGCCCCGGTTGCTGCCCGCAGTGGGGCTGAGCACTCGCCTGTGGTTGATTGGGAGGCCGTTCCAAGGCGTGGCAGGCAGCAAAAGACGTCCCCGGAGGCTGATCAGAAAGCCTCCCCGGTGCGTCTGACAAACAGGTTTCAGGCACTGTCTCTGGCTGAGCCAGATGCAGCTGCCTGCCCTGTTTCAGAGGATGATTCTCAGCCTTCAAGGTCCAGGCAATCGCAGAGGGTGGGCTTGTTGGGAGCTCCAATGTTAGGCGCGTAATGGGGCCCCTTCGGGATATGGCGGCTAAGCAGGGAAGGAAATCCAGTGTGCACTCCGTGTGCATTCCAGATGGAGTCATTCCTGATGTGGAAAGGGTCCTTCCGGATGCCATGAAGAGCACAGGGTGCAGCCAGCTGCTGGTGGTGGCACATGTCGGCACTA
Source organism: Schistocerca cancellata (assembly GCF_023864275.1). NCBI lineage: Eukaryota > Metazoa > Arthropoda > Insecta > Orthoptera > Acrididae > Schistocerca > Schistocerca cancellata. Next base: position 379,323,212 of record NC_064628.1, read on the forward strand.
ATGACGTGTGTCGCTTTGGATCTGAGGAAATTCTCTCTGGATTCCAGCGGCTATCTGATTTGGTGAAGGCTGCCGGTCTTGCTTACGAGATGAAGGCAGAGCTCACCATCTGCAGCATCGTTGACAGAACCGACTGCGGACCTTTGGTGCAGAGCCGGGTGGAGGGTCTGAATCAGAGGCTCAGACGGTTTTGCGACCGTGTTGGCTGCAGATTCCTTGACTTTTGCCATAGGGTGGTGGGGTTTCGGGTTCTGCTGAATAGGTCAGGAGTTCACTACACTCAGCTGGCAGCTACACGGGTAGCGGAGGCTGTGTGGCGTCGACTGGGCGGTTTTTTCGGTTACAAGGCCTCGAGAAAGTACGGGGTGGGCTGCAATCTCAAAGGGTGCATGGCAAATACAGGACGTGCTTGGATCAAGGATCAGTCGGAATTGTAGTTGTAAATTGTTGTAGTTGTGCTGGGAAAGACCCTGATCTTCAAGCGCTAATAGAAAGCACAGAAGCTGAAATCGTTATAGGTACAGAAAGCTGGCTAAAGGCTGAAATAAGTTCTGCAGAAATTTTTACGAAGTCTCAGATGGTGTTCAGGAAAGACAGATTTGGCAGAATTGGTGGTAGAGTGTTTGTGTCTGTCAGTAGTGGTTTATCTTGTAGTGAAGTCAGATACTCCGTGCGAATTGGTATGGGTGGAGGTTATACTTAACAGCCGAACTAAGTTAATAATTGGCTCCTTCTACCGACCCCCAGACTCCGATGATATAGTTGCTGAACAGTTCAGAGAAAATTTGAGTCTCGTAACAAATAAATACCCCACTCATACAGTTATAGTTGGTGGGGACTTCAACATTCCTTCGATATGTTGGCAAAAATACTTGTTCAAAACCGGTGGTAGGCAGAAAACATCTTCCGAGATTGTCCTAAATGCTTTCTCCGAAAATTATTTCGAGCAGTTAGCCCACGAACCCACGCGAATTGTAAATGGTTGCGAAAACACACTTGACCTCTTAGCAACAAACAATCCAGAGCTAATAGAGAGCATCATGACTGATACAGGGATTAGTGATCACAAGGTCGTTGTAGCTAGGCTCAATACCGTTTCTTCCAAATCCACCAGAAACAAAAGCAAATTAATTTTATTTAAAAAAGCGGGTAAAGTGTCACTAGAAGCCATCCTAAGAGACAATCTCCATTCCTTCCGAACTGACTATGCAAATGTAGACGAGATGTGGCTCAAATTCAAAGATATAGTAGCAACAGCAATTGAGAGATTCATACCTCATAAATTGGTAAGAGATGGAACTGATCCCACATGGTACACAAAACAGGTCCGATCGCTTTTGCAGAGGCAAAGGAAAAAGCATGCGAAGTTCAGAAAAACGGGAAATCCCAAAGATTGGCTAAAATTTACAGACGTGCGAAATTTGGTACGGACTTCAATGCGAGATGCCTTTAATAGGTTCCACAACGAAACATTGTCTCGAAATTTGGTAGAAAATCCGAAGAAATTCTGGTCGTATGTAAAGTACACAAGCGGCAAGACGCAGTCAATACATTCGCTGCGCAGTGCCGATGGTACTGTTACCGACGACTGTGCCGCTCAAGCGGAGTTATTGAACGCAGTTTTCCGAAATTCCTTCACCAGGGAAGACGAATGGAATATTCCAAAATTTGAAACACGAACAGCTGGTAGCATGAGTTTCTTAGAAGTAGATACCTTAGGAGTTGCGAAGCAACTCAAATCGCTTGATACGGGCAAGTCTTCAGGTCCAGATTATATACCGATTAGGTTCCTTTCAGATTACGCTGATACAATAGCTCCCTACTTAGCAATCATGTACAACCGCTCGCTCACCGATAGATCTGTACCTACAGATTGGAAAATTGCGCAGGACGCACCAGTGTTAAAGAAGGGTAGTAGGAGTAATCCATCAAACTACAGACCTATATCATTGACGTCGGTTTGCAGTAGGGTTTTGGAGCATGTACTGTATTCAAACATTATGAATCACCTCGAAGGGAACGATCTATTGATACGTAATCAGCATGGTTTCAGAAAACATCGTTCTTGTGCAACGCAGCTAGCTCTTTATTCGCACGAAGTAATGGCCGCTATCGACAGGGGATCTCAAGTTGATTCCGTATTTCTAGATTTCCGGAAAGCTTTTGACACCGTTCCTCATAAGTGACTTCTAATCAAGCTGCGGGCCTATGAGGTGTCGTCCCAGTTGTGCGACTGGATTCGTGATTTCGTGTCAGGAAGGTCGCAGTTCGTAGTAACAGACGGCAAATCATCGAGTAAAACTGAAGTGATATCAGGTGTTCCCCAGGGAAGCGTCCTGCGACCTCTGCTGTTCCTGATCTATATAAATGACCTAGATGACAATCTGAGCAGAAATCCCAGAAAAGATTGCTGTATGGTGTGGCAGGTGGCAGTTGACGCTAAATAACGAAAAGTGTGAGGTGATCCACATGAGTTCCAAAAGAAATCCGTTGGAATTCGATTACTCGATAAAAAGTACAATTCTCAAGGCTGTCAATTCAACTAAGAACCTGGGTGTTAAAATTACGAACAATTTCAGTTGGAAAGACCACATAGATAATATTGTGGGGAACTCGAGCCAAAGGTTGCGTTTCATTGGAAGGACACTTAGAAGTTGCAACAAGTCCACTAAAGAGACAGCTTACACTACACTCGTTCGTCCTCTGTTAGAATATTGCTGCGCGGTGTGGGATCCTTACCAGGTGGGCTTGACGGAGGACAGCGAAAGGGTGCAAAAAAGGGCACCTCGTTTTGTATTATCAAGTAATAGGAGAGAGAGTGTGGCAGATATGAAATGCGAGTTGGGATGGAAGTCATTAAAGCAAAGACGTTTTTCGTCGCGGCGAGATCTATTTACGAAATTTCAGTCACCAACTTTCCCTTCCGAATGCGGAAATATTTTGTTGACCCCAACCTACATAGGTAGGAATGATCATCAAAATAAAATAAGAGAAATCAGAGCTCGAACAGAAAGGTTTAGGTGTTCGTTTTTCCCGCGCGCTGTTCCGGAGTGGAATGGTAGAGAGATAGTATGATTGTGGTTCGATGAACCCTCTGCCAAGCACTTAAATATGAATTGCAGAGTAATCATGTAGATGTAGATGTAGATGTGAAGGTATTGATTGTGTCTTGCCGCTGGTGTACGTTCCATAGGACCAGAATCTCTTTGGATTTACTCACAGATTTAGACCGATTTTGGTTGTGGAAACTATGTAAAACATCTCGCATTGAAGTCCACGCAATATTTCGAGCTTCCGTAAAACACCGAAAATCTTGGGGATTTCACTTTATTTTAAGTGTGCCATGCTTTTTTCGTTGCTTCCGCAAACAGTGCTCTGACCCTGTTTACTGTGGGCTGCCCGTTCTGTCTCTTATGAATTTATTTGGTCTTACTGAGATACATTTTTCTTTAGAGTAAAAAAGTTACTTAATTTGATTTTTAACAAAATTTCTCAGTCTGTAGTCGTATGCTTATTCTAACATGTGGGTATAATATGCACAATTATAACAGAAGACGAAAGATTTAAAAGAAGACAAAAATCTTACAAGAGATGATATTGGTGAGAAAGAAGTACATATTGCAAAGTGGCCAGCCGCATTTTATGTTTGTTTTTGAAACACCCTAGGAGCTTAAAGCCAGGTTCTCATTCAAATGGGCAAAAAACAGGCAAAAAAATTTTTGAGACAGTGAAAAGACCTACAAATATCTGTTTTGGGGCTGTGATTGATCGTACTTTGTACTTTATTTTAGATCAGCGGTACAAAAAAAGAAAAACAAAACAAAATGGCGCCCATAATTATTGTTTGATCAAAGGCCTATGTGTTTGAAGTACGCAGATTTCGTGCAGTGAAGCTCATCAGGAGTTACTTGAAATCAAAAATAGTTACGATCAGTCGATACTACATTAAATTTATGGGAGTTTGATCCTAATCACAGCGAAATAACCTTAAATTTAACAATATGGTGCTTGCTCGAACTTTGATTTCGATTTGTGTGGTTTTCTTTCTCTCCTTACGCCTTTCCAAAAAATAGGTGATATTAACAAATTTCATATATTATAGGTATAAACTCCCAAAAAAAGTGGTCACTTTCCGGGGGTCAAAGGTAAAAGTTAACAGGTTCAAAAGTTTTTGTTTTATGCTGCACGCAGTTTTGAAAAATCGTTTCTCGAGAAAAAAATTAAATAAAACGTAGGGAAAACTTTTGAACGTATTATTGGTTCAATTTGCCTAACAACTACATGTTACGTATTTTTGACGTCGCGGAACACAAATTTGATGTTATATTTTCAAAATTCAAAATGGGTAATCCAATATGGCGCTCCAAATATTATGTTTTGACCAGTTTTGACCAAAATTTGACCTCAAAAAAGTGTTTTCGTTCCCTACGTTTAGTCTGCAATGCCTGCACCGAATATCAACTCTAACTGTTCCCGGAGAGCAATTCCCTCGTTCTTCTTGGCGAGAAAAGCCGATCTGGCTGAAGTGGATTTGCAGCGTCCGGCACCCTGCACACGTTGTTCGTCAGCTTTTTCTGGGAATGTGTTCGCATGCATACTGCAATATAAATCATTTTGTGAACGTGCGTCACGGCACGAGAAGTGTTGTGGCTGAGTCGGCCGTCCCCGGCTGAGAGCGTCCCACGCTAGCCGTGACACTGCTTCGAAAAACGGGCTGTAGAAACCTTGGTATCGCAAGGATTAAAAAATCTTTGTCGTTCCAACATTCTAGACACATGTATCTTTCAGAAAATGCAATAAAGAAATCGAATTATCGACCATTTTGAATGAGAACCTGGCCTTAATTTCACAAAAACGTTTTTTAATTTTTTTTCTCGGGTTAGCATGTACATCGTTTTTGGGCTTCATTCTTGTTGGAACTATGTATAAATTTTGTGTGTAGTCACTCTGTTGGTGACTTTTAATTTTATCTATTAATGAAATGATAATTAAATGGACACCCTAGCTGCAAACAGGCGTCGATGTACTTCAATGGGGACATGTTGAAAATGTGTGCCCCGACCGGGACTCGAACCTGGGATCTCCTGCTTACATGGCAGACGCTCTATCCATCTGAGCCACCGTGGGCACAAAGCATAGTGCGTCTGCAGGGACTTATCCCTTGCACGCTCCCCGTGAGATCCACAATCCCAACATGTCCACACCACTACATTCGTAGTGCGCCTAATAGATGTTTGCCAATCATACATTTTATCTATTACTTAATAACTTCCTAAATTACACTGTTCGATTCTGTGCACTGTATCTGCATTTTGTTTGTTTATTTCCAGGCCTTTGCGGACTTCTGGAATGGGCGTAACTCGTGGCTGTCCACGTGGAACCGTGATGAGGGAGGCTCCTCTTCCCTCCAGGTTGATTACGTCAGAGTCTGGGCTCTCTAGAAATATTGAGTGGAAAACTCACACAACACAATCAGTGTTACTGATTCCGGCTTTGCTAGGCGCTCTGAAGGATTCATTATGCAGCAATACTATCAATTTTTTTTTCAGGTTTTCAGGAATCAAGTACAATGTATTAACTAGCAATAACTCTTTCTAATACTATCTGTACACTGACTATTGCCAATAAAGGTTTTTAAAGACAAGAAAATTATACATTTAACTTACAACAAATGTGTAAGCAAGTTGTGTTTTTTATGTTGAATTGTCATGTACTTAATATCTCACTCATTACAGCTGAAGAATTCAACTCACAAAACAGGAGGACAAACTGCCACTTACCTGCAGTAGAATCATTGACGTACAGCAAGGTCCGATAATCGCATGTAGGCTAAACACTAACATCAATGTGCAAGCGTGGAATTACAATCAGCCAAACGCCCACGTCTGTCATGGCCTCGACATTGGTCAAACGGTGTCGTAACCAGTGAAATTCGCGATACGATAAACCGCAATCGCGATAGGCTACAATCCGACCTTTATCGAAGTCGGAAACGTGATGGTACGCATTTCTCCTCCTTACACGAAGCATCACAACAACGTTTCACCAGGCAACGCCGGTCAACTGCTGTTTGTGTATGAGTAATCGGTTGGAAACTTTCCTTATGTTAGCACGTTGTAGGTGTCGCCACCGGCGCCAACCTTGTGTGAATGCTCTGAAAAGCTAATCATTTGCATATCACAGCATCTTCTTCCTGTCGGTTAAATTTCGCGTCTGTAGCACGTCATCTTCGTGGTGTAGCAATTTTAATGGCCAGTAGTGTATTTTGTTACTGTGGAACAGCAGAGCTTATAATGTAATGTCCGAGCCTTAGGGAAACACTTACTCTCTGAGAAACTCCAGGTTAGTCACGGATGCGTTGGCACCTATTGAGAAGCATCTTGTAGTGTTTGCACACTGGTGCTAAAAATTTAAGGACGAAAGGAACTTCCGCGTGCTGTGTGTCTGCCAAGTAACATAGCCCGATGAAATGTGGAGTATACACAGAATGAGCTGCTACACTAAAGTACAAAGGTTAAGTGAAAGAAATCCGCAATGACACGAACAGAAATGATGCTTTTATTCAAAGACGGTTACTCAACCAAAGTCACTGCGATTTATGAGCGTCCCCTGGACACCACTAAGGGCGAGTCATAGTTCTTAATAGGGTATGTGATCACTAGAGACCGTACTATATGCATTTCCATATTGCATATGCATTTGCATATTTGGCTCCTTTTCACCAGTTATTGCATATTTTAACTAAAAACTAGTGACGATGCATATTTTCGCTCTATGTTTACAATATTTTCAAAATGTAGACAGGCGGCCTCTAGCTCGATCTAATTTTGATGTCTCACAGATTGACCGCGATCTAGAACGGCGTGCAATCGCTAACCGAGAAGCCACTGCCTAGCGGAATCATTACAGAACAGGGACAGAAACAGGCAGAGTCAATGCTCCTGCGCCCGCGCTCAATCAGAAAATGTTCAAATGTGTGTGAAATCTTATGGGACTTAACTGCTAAGGTTATCAGTCCCTAAGCTTACTCACTACTTAACCTAAATTATCCTAACACACACACCCACGCCCGAGGGAGGATTCGAACCTCCGCCGGGACCAGCCGCACAGTCCATGACTGCAGCGCCTAAGACCGCTCGGCTAATCCCGCGCGGCCCCGCTCAATCCCCTCCGCTGCCATACAGTAAGCGTCGGCAACAATTAAATTAAACTACGCAAGCTTCTAGTCGCTCGTCCTCTGTTTCACTTTAGCTTTCTATTTACTTGTACACAGTTGAACGTTCTTACGACGTGTAATGTGTAACGTGCTGTACACCATGCAGCCCGAAAAAGGAAACGTCGTTTCGTGAATAGCTGACTATCCTGGAACATTTACACACGACGTAATTGTTTTATATTATCGAGTTTGCGAGAAAAACGTTTCGTGCAAAAAAAGTTTCAAATAGACCAGCATGTAAAGACAAGTCTTCATATCGCAGGAATGCAGATGAAAGGACCACGACAACTTCTGGCAACGGCAAGTTGCAGTAGCAGGGATTTGTCAAGAGGTAACCGAAAAAGTCGGTTTAACATGGATCTATGTGTAGCGTTCAATGCAAGCAATATTACTCTTCATAAACTTGCAAACCCTAACCTTAAAGGATTCCTGCGCAAACATTGCTTTAATCAAAATATACCAGATGAATCAACATTGCGTAAAAATTACATATCGACGATTTATGTAAATATAGAAGAAACGCAACGGACTCAAGGACAGCAGTATCTGGATTTCAGTTGACAAAATTACGAATACTTGTGGCCGTAACATTGCAAATTTAATAGTTGGTGCTTTGAAAGAAGAACCTTGTTCCTCCTATTTAGCAGCCTGAAAAGAACTTCAAAAGTAAATCATTCTACGATCGCCAGATTTGTGAATGAGGGTATTAGAAAAATATTTCCAGAATCTTCTGCAGATGAAAGGGTGTTTGTGTTGGTTTCAGAGGCTCCTGCCTATACGATCAAAGCAGGAACAGTCCTCAGAGCATTTTATCCCAATTTGATTCATGTGACGTGCTTTGCACACGGAGAACATCGCCTTCCTAAAGAAGTATGTTCCACGTTTGTGAATGTAAATAAACTGATTTCATTCACAAAGAAAGTGTTTCTAAAGACTCCTGCTCGCGTCGAGATCTACAAAGAAAGCAATCAAATGCGCCTTCATCTCCCGAACCAATGGTAACTCGATGTGTACGTGGGTCGAAGTTGTGTTGTTTTACAGTGAACGTTTCGAGGCCATTAGAGGCGTAGTAAACGACTTCGATAGCGCGGAGGCTTTGGCAGTTTGCCAGTGCAAGGAAGCTTTTAATGATTCCGGTATTTAAAAAAAAAAAATGCTGTGATTAGCACTCATTTTTCCCATGTGCCTGCAAGTACTAAAAAGCCTGAAACTCAAAGTTTGGTGTTGAATGAATCTATTCAGTTAATGAATAAAATTATTCCAGTGAACTCCTGATTGCCGGAGATATTGCCAAGAAATTTTAAAGAAAATTTTGAAAACATTTTAAACGATAACCCAGGCTTTGAACCCTTGTGCCAAATCGGTAGATTTTTTAATGGGGCAGGTGAACTTTTACAAGAAACACTAAGAGCCAACACAGCACCCAAATACTGTCCAGTTACCTCAGTAGATATAGAACGGCCCTTTTTACGGTTATAAATATGTTTTGATGGATCGAAAACACAATCTTACTGCCGAACATCTGGAACAGTACTTGATCGTTTATGTTTACAGTAGCAGAAAAATGTAAAATAGATTGTAAATGATGCTTTAGTCCAATAGTATTAATTAAAAGTGAATGCTGTTCAAAATAATTCGTGATTTTTTTAATATAACATTACGGAGGTTTTGAGCGTGCCCCTCCACGTGCGAAGTTGGTCCTGTACATATCGATTGTTTCGCTGCGCCCCACTCGAATCGCATCCGCTTGTTACTGATAACAATAGCAAACAGGGGACAACTCTTGAAACACGTTATGCGTCCCCATTTTGCAAATTTTTAGAAAATAATCCCAGAAAAGCCCCCTTCCTAACCCCTGCCAGAGGGTATGCAGAAAATGATATCAGCGTTGTAAATGTATCGATTTTTCGCGTGGCAGGCGCTCTTCCTCGTAACTCATATGCACAGGTTCGACTTCGAGATATAATGCAGGCAGTAACTACGATTTTTTTTTTTATTATTTGATCTTGGGTATTTCGATACTTTTCGTACATTTTTAAGCATTTTTCATGCATATTTGCATGCATATTTTAAGGTTTTTGTGATGCATATAATCCGGTCTCTAGTTATCAGAACGGACGGCAGTGCACCCACTGCAGCATGCTCCCATGCTGGCCACAAGGTTGGAAGGGAGTCCTCGTGGCAGGGGAACCCTTCCTCCACCAGCGTGGTTGACAGTCGTGGACGTGGTCGTGGACGTGAAGCAGTGCGTCTCCGCAACGCATCCTACACGCTCTCAATGGGATCTAAGTCTCGGAAGTGGGCAGACCAGTACGTCTGTCGAATATCTTCTCGCTTCAAGTGCTCCTACACCTACGCTGTCGGCGCACTCGTGCATTGTCGTCCATAATGAAGCTTGGGCCCAGTGCATCTCCGAAAAGACGCGTGTAGAGAAGGAGTACAGAGTCACAATAGCTTTGACCGATGTGCATACCGTGTTCAAAGATTTGGAGGTCAGTAGTCCCATATAACATTACGCCTCCCCACAACATTACACCTGGACCACCGCAGCGGGCATCTACATCGGCATGTACATGGATACTCTACAAATCATATTTAAGTGTCTGGCAGAGGGTTCTTACAACCACCTTCACAATTCTCTACTGTTCCAGTCTCGTATAGCGGGCAGAAAGAACGAACACCTATATCTTTCCGTGTGAGCTTTGATTTCCCTTTTTTTTATCATGGTGATCGTCTCTCTCTATGGAGCTCGGGGTCAACAAAATACTTTCGTAATCGGAGGAGAAGGTTGGTGGTTGGAATATCGTGAGAAGATTCCTCCGCAACGAAAAACGCCTTTGTTTTAATGACGTCCATCCCAAACCCTGTATCATTTCAGTGACACTCTCTCTCCTATTTCGCGCTAATACAAAACGTGCTACCCTTCCTCGAACTTTTTCGATGTACTCCGGCAATCCCATTTGGTAAGGATGCAACACCGCTCAGCAGAATTCTACAAGAGGACGCACAAGTGCAATGTAGGCAGTCTCTTTAGTAGATCTGTTACATTTTCTAAATGCCCCGCCAGTAAAAAACAGACTTTGGTTAGCCTTCCCCACAACATTTTATGTGTGTTCCTTCCAATTTAAGTTCTTTGTAAGTGCAATTCCTAGAAATTTCGTTGAATTTACGGAATTTGGATTTGACAGACTTATCGTGTAACCGAAGTGTAACGGATTCCTTTTAGCACTCATGTAGATGACCTCACACTTCTCGTTATTTAGGATCAATTGCGAATCCTCACACCATGCAGATATCATTCCTAATTCCTCTTGCAATTTGTTTTGATCTTCTGATGATTTCACTAGTTGATAAACCGAAGACCGGCTGCTTACTGACTATCTGGAACACGGCGCCACAACTAACACACAGCGGTATGTGGACTCTTTATTTATATTTTAATTGAAGAATACTATCAAGTACAATCACTCCCGGGAATATTGACGGTCGGCATCATTCCGTTGCAGGATAACACCCGCCCACATGCTGTCAATGTTGTTTCGTTCTACGCTGCAGAAATTCCGCTGGGAAGCCCTTACAGTTCCTCCATACAGTCCCGAACTCTCCCCCTACTATTTCCGTAGTCTTGAAGTCCTGAAAAAAGAAATTTGTTGATTTGCTTCGGACGAAGAGGTACATGCCAGAGTACAGCCATAGTTCTGCAGGCAGCCGCAAACATTGTAAGCACAGAATTGTGTCGCTGACTATCGACAGTCGCCTCTCTGCCGAGCGCAGAGCAACAGTGGGGAGTCGTGGCTTAGCTTTCGTGGAGCGTGGGCGGAGTATTGTGTTGATGCTCGGGTTGCAGCACGTATCTTACAAGTTATGGTGAAGTAATTGAAAATGTTTGCCACACAAATTTTGCGTTTAATTTCAGTACTCACGACGCAATATCAATGTTTACCCAAAAGGTGATTTTTCTCCGTTTCGTGTGTCGTGTCAGGAGAATAACAATCAACCGCGTCGCGACGGTTACAGAAAAATAATGTATACTAGTATAATCCTAACTGTAAGATCTAAGTGAAAGAAACACAAATCGTTTTGACTAAATGAATATCACGAGCGAAGGTACTTTCTCGTTTTTATACCGTACCCGAAATTTTATGAAGCATCCGCGTCGTGGTTCGGTCACGCCCACGCTCGTGTTATAAGCTACTGAATTGTTTAGTACTGTTGGCAGAACTGTGCCAAACGTCGACTGATAAAATATCCGTTGAATAATGAATATTTTGCGTTCTATGCATCGTGTTTTTGCATTTGATGCCATCATTTAGACAGCAACGTTATACATCACAACGGACACGTACTTGGAGTACAAATATAGGTTCCACAACGAAACATTGTCTCGAAATTTGGTAGAAAATCCGAAGAAATTCTGGTCGTATGTAAAGTACACAAGCGGCAAGACGCAGTCAATACATTCGCTGCGCAGTGCCGATGGTACTGTTACCGACGACTGTGCCGCTCAAGCGGAGTAATTGAACGCAGTTTTCCGAAATTCCTTCACCAGGGAAGACGAATGGAATATTCCAGAATTTGAAACACGAACAGCTGGTAGCATGAGTTTCTTAGAAGTAGATACCTTAGGGGTTGCGAAGCAACTCAAATCGCTTGATACGGGCAAGTCTTCAGGTCCAGATTATATACCGATTAGGTTCCTTTCAGATTACGCTGATACAATAGCTCCCTATTTAGCAATCATATACAACCGCTCGCTCACCGATAGATCTGTACCTACAGATTGGAAAATTGCGCAGGACGCACCAGTGTTAAAGAAGGGTAGTAGGAGTAATCCATCAAACTACAGACCTATATCATTGACGTCGGTTTGCAGTAGGGTTTTGGAGCATGTACTGTATTCAAACATTATGAATCACCTCGAAGGGAACGATAAATTGATACGTAATCAGCAAGGTTTCAGAAAACATCGTTCTTGTGCAACGCAGCTAGCTCTTTATTCGCACGAAGTAATGGCCGCTATCGACAGGGGATCTCAAGTTGATTCCGTATTTCTAGATTACCGGAAAGCTTTTGACACCGTTCCTCACAAGTGACTTCTAATCAAGCTGCGGGCCTATGGGGTATCGTCTCAGTTGTGCGACTGGATTCGTGATTTCGTGTCAGGAAGGTCGCAGTTCGTAGTAACAGACGGCAAATCATCGAGTAAAACTGAAGTGATATCAGGTGTTCCCCAGGGAAGCATCCTGGGACCTCTGCTGTTCCTGATCTATATAAATGACCTGGGTGACAATCTGAGCAGTTCGCAGATGATACTGTAATTTACCGTCTAGTAAGGTCATCCGAAGACCAGTATCAGTTGCAAAGCGATTTAGAAAAGATTGCTGTATGGTGTGGCAGCTGGCAGTTGACGCTAAATAACAAAAAGTGTGAGGTGATCCACATGAGTTCCACAAGAAATCCATTGGAATTCGATTACTCGATAAAAAGTACAATTCTCAAGGCTGTCAATTCAACTAAGTACCTGGGTGTTAAAATTACGAACAACTTCAGTTGGAATGACCACATAGATAATATTGTGGGGAACTCGAGCCAAAGGTTGCGTTTCATTGGGAGGACACTTAGAAGATGCAACAAGTCCACTAAAGAGACAGCTTACACTACACTCGTTCGTCCTCTGTTAGAATATTGCTGCGCGGTGTGGGATCCTTACCAGGTGGGATTGACGGAGGACATCGAAAGTGTGCAAAACAGGGCAGCTCGTTTTGTATTATCAAGTAATAGGAGAGAGAGTGTGGCAGATATGAAATGCGAGTTGGGATGGAAGTCATTAAAGCAAAGACGTTTTTCGTCGCGGCGAGATCTATTTACGAAATTTCAGTCACCAACTTTCTCTTCCGAATGCGAAAATATTTTGTTGAGCCCAAGCTACATAGGTAGGAATGATCATCAAAATAAAATAAGAGAAATCAGAGCTCGAACAGAAAGGTTTAGGTGTTCGTTTTTCCCGCGCGCTGTTCGGGAGTGGAATGGTAGAGAGATAGTATGATTGTGGTTCGATGAACCCTCTGCCAAGCACTTAAATGTGAATTGCAGAGTAGTCATGTAGATCTAGTCGTAGATGTAGAATAATGTTATGGTGGATAGTGCAGCCCCACTCTTTGCGAGTGTTTAACAGAATACTGTGAATTCTACCAGACGAACTTGGTATTGATGGTGTGAGTGGCTCCTCTCCCTGCTAGACCTTAGTTATTACAGGACACATCATAGCAAACAGTGCAGAGAGGAGCAGGTCAACCGCCGCGGAAAGGACCAGGTACGTGGGCTTAGGCACACAGTCGTTTAATATCCAGCTCCGTTCCTGTGTCTAGGGAGTGTTGTACAGTCTCGAGTGCTGAAGGCTAGCTGTTTTTAGTACTACATATCTACCCTCTTTCCTCCCGGGCGTGTTACAACATTTTTCCGTGGAGGCACTGACCATCTTGTCTCACAGTGGATAAATTTGTTAACAGTTATGGCATTACCTTTGAAAATGAACAGTTTACTTACCTTTTCCCGTCTGTCTCGTTTTGTCTTGACTGCCTCTTACATGTTAGCTGCAGCGGGGTAGCCGCGCGGTCTCAGGCGTCTTTCCAAGGTCCGCGTGGCTCCCCCCGTCGCAGGTGCGAGTCCTTCCTCGGGCATGGGTGTGTGTGTTGTCCTTAGCGTAAGATAGTTTAAGCTAAATTAAGTAGTATTTAAGCCTAGGGACCGATGACCTCAGCAGTTTTCGCCATAGGAATTTACCATATATACTACTGCCCATTAAAATAGCTACACCACGAAGATGACGTGCTACAAACGCGAAATTTAACCGACAGGAAGACAATGCTGTGATATACTCATGATTAGCTTTTCAGAGCATTCACACAAGGTTGGCGCCGGTGGCGACACCTACAACGTGCTGACATGAGGAAAGTTTCCAACCGATTTCTCATACACAAACAGCAGTTGACCGGCGCTGCCTGGTGAAACGTCGTTGTGATGCCTCGTGTAAAGAGGAGAAATGCGTACCATCACGTTTCCGACTTTGATAAAGGTCGGACTGTAGCCTCTAGCGATTGCGGTTTATCGTATCGCGACATTGCTGCTCGCGTTGGTCAAGATCCAGTGACTGTTAGCAGACTATGGAATCGGTGGGTTCAGGAGGGTAATACGGAACGCCGTGCTGGATTCCAACGGCCTCGTATAACTAGCAGTCGAGATGACAGGCATCTCATCAGCATGGCTGTAACGGATCGTGGAGCCACGTCTCGATCCCTGAGTCAACAGATGGAGACGTTTGCAAGACAACAACCATCTGCACGAACAGTTCGACGACGTTTGCAGCAGCATGGACTATCAGCTCGGAGACCATGGCTGCGGTTAACCCTTGACGCTGCATCATAGACAGGAGCGCCTGCGATGGTGTACTCAGCGACGAACCTGGGTGCACGAATGTCAAAACGTCATGTTTTCGGCTGAATCCAGGTTCTGTTTACAGCATCATGATGGTCGCATCCGTGTTTGGCGGCATCGCGGTGAACGCACATTGGAATCATTGGAATAGTGTATTCGTCATCGCCATACTGGCGTATCACCCAGCGTGATGGTATGGGGTGCCATTGGTTACACGTCTCGGTCACATCTTGTTCGCATTGACGGCACTTTGAACAGTGGACGTTACATTTCAGATGTATTACGACCCGTGGCTCTACCCTTCATTCGATCCCTGCGCAACCCCACATCTCAGCAGGATAATGCACGACCGCAAATTGCAGGTCCTGTACGGCGCTTTCTGGATACAGAAAATGTTCGACTGCTACCCTGCCCAGCAAATTCTCCAAATTCTCCAAATTCTCCAATTGAAAACGTCTCGTCAATGGTGGCCGAGCAACTGGCTTGTCACAATACTGATGAACTGTCGTGTCGTGTTGAAGCTCCATGGGCAGCTGTACCTGTACACGCCATCCAAGCTCTGTTTGACTCAATGCCCAGGCGTATCTAGGCCGTTATTACGGCCCGGCCAGTGTGGCCGAGCGGTTCTAGGCGCTTCAGTCTGGAACCGCGCGACCGCTACGGTCGCAGTTTCGAATCCAGCGTCGGGCATGGATGTATGTGATGTCCTTAGGTTACTTAGGTTTAAGTAGTTCTAAGTTCTAGGGGACTGATGACCTCAGATGTTAAGTCCCATAGTGCTCAGAGCCATTTTTTTTTTTTCGTTATTACGGCCAGATGTGGTTGTTCTGGGTACTGATTTCTCAGGATCTATGCACCCAAATTGCGTGAAAATGTAATCGCATGTCAGTTCTAGTATAATACATTTGTCCAATGAATACCAGTTTATCATCTACATTTCTTCTTGGTGTAGCAATTTTAATGGCCAGTAGTGTATTTCCAATATGTTATGTTACTTTATCTAGCTTGTTCTTAAGTTTTCCGGAGCAATGTACATCACCACACGAATGACTTCCAATGTCGCCACAACCAAAAATCCAAGGGATTAAGGTCAGGAGAACGAGCTGAGCTGGCCAATGTACTAAACCTCCACGACCAATCGATTGAGCGTTAAACGTCTGTGTGAGGTGTTCTCGGACACCAAATTGAGCACCTCCTTCAGCAATGGATCACAAGTGCAGGTCGTGTGTAGCAGTAAGCAGATTACATTAGAAATTTTGTTGTTTCTCAGATATAGAATAATGTGTTCTTATTTGTTTACTCATTTGTTTGGTGCATCCTGTCGGTCGTTCGCAACCGCAAAGGGCGTGCAGCAGAAGAGAAGTGTTTCACAGTAGCGAAGATGAACAAGTGATTATAGCTCTTAATATGTGCATTTTAGAGCCTGTGTGTATTCGACATTTACGCCTTATTTTGGTCCATACTATTTCGTCTCAAAACATGAAGTACTTTTTTCAGTGTCCTGTACACATATGGATCTTGTAAAGTAAAACACAAATTTGTGTCTGATGCGAAAGAGAAATATTTTGTTAACAAAGTCATGTATAATTCCTCCAGTTGTACAGACTACCTTGGTTAAAATATTATTAAAATTTTTCTTGTCTTAGCATAATCTTTCAAAATATGATCAGAATAAATTGACTGCATGGTATCGCTTTCCTTGGCTGAAATTGACAGCTCACACAATCATTCTTGGGAAAAGTGTTGATGTATGGTACCGGTACGTCTTTATCAACTTCACTTTTAAAAGAACTCCTTGCAGTTATAGCTATGGATATAGGTGAAGTCAAGAGGATTCGGAAATTGCAGAACTTTTGCGAAAAAAGCCAAAGAAAAATGGCACTAAGACAAAAATTTCATTATTTAGGTCCTTTTCGTTGGTGTCACTTTCTTCACCACCATTTAACACAGTTTCAAGAGCCATGGCTCTAGCTTTTAGTTTTCCACAATCCCACACATGCAGATAATGAGTTTTGCATACTTACTACGACTGTCCATAAACTCAGATCTATCTTTTTGTGGGAAAATGGCAGTACCGACAATAAGGTAGAAAGAATTTACCTTAAAGGAGTATTCTCATTCACCTGCATCATAAGGTTCATCGTTAGACAGGTAAATTGTCTCCCGAGTCTCCCTGCCGAACAGACATCCCTTCCAACAATGTTGTTTTCCGGCATGCATGCATTGCAGGCGAGCCTCTCAACAGCACAAGCCTCAGCAGCTGTCAGCAGAGGTCGCCTACTTTGCCACACCCACCACGGACACCAACCACAGATTACGATGATATCATCCGGCCGGAAGAGCCAACGGGCGAGGAGCTTTTTATCTCAGACAGCGGTAGCCCATGTAGCAGTCCCCACAGTATTACAAACTGTGGTCCGAGGTCGCAGAGGCAGTTGCGGTTCTACTCCGAATCGAGTTGCAGTCCCAGTTACGAAGTTACCATCAAGTGCGTGGACTACTGAGAGGCGCCATAGTAGTAAACAGACCTGTTATTGAAACCATCACAGCCATAGTGCTGCAAAACAGATCAGACTTAGCCTCTAGAGGATATTTACCACTGGAAGTGATAACCCGGCATGGACTAAGTTATTGTCTGTGTTGAATAACTGTTTACCAGAATTCACGTGAAGGAACTTTGTGAGTGATAATAAGTAAGAATTCTTGTACTAGGATTAATTTACTTGTGTAGTAGTTCCAGAACGCTACATTGATGCAGTCGTTAATAGTGACGCAGCTCAACAGTAGTAGAGAGCACGTCACAACAATCCTTTACTCTCCTGGAACGAATTTTATTTTATTTTTCAAAACCTGAATGATATCCAAGTTTGCATAAAAGCATTTGTGCATTCATCATCACAATCTTAATCCGCTCTTCTAATACCTCGTTCTTCGAAAAAGTTCCAATATTGTCATCTCTGTCCAGAGCACTTTATCGATTTATTCGGTTTACAGTAAATCTTAAAGAACTTTGCAGGCCTGGTAGAACCTAAGCATAATTTCATACCAGAGCACTGGATAGTAAAGAAATCTAAAGTTTTGTAGCTTTCATTCAGTACTTTCGCAGTTATCTCGAAAACAGTTCATTCGTGGACCCATGTATTTTGGAACTTTTTTGTTCGTGTTAGATCCTATCGTGTACTTCCACGAATGTCAGGTTTTCACTACACCTACTACACAAATTTTGCGCTTGCTTGCTTGACTTTATGAACAGACAGTGTCTACGGTCATAGGCAACACTTTCCGCTTATCTACCTCACTGACGAAGTGTTTTCGTGCCTGTAAACAGCATTATGGAATTTGTGAACATACACGTTTATCTCTATGTGTTTGGAGTTTACGAACAATACAACAAAGCCAAAGATCTGATGGTACCCATTTCATGCCTTAAAAACAGCACCTTATGATGACCTGGTCTTCAGCGACTTTCCACATTTCATGTGGTTTTATACTCACATACGGTGTACTACACCGCAATAAACGGCATGTTAAGTGCATCTACTACGTTTACGAGACCTTGAGGGGTAGCGCCTTCGCATCGCTCCTGTCACTTGTTAGGACGATATCGTTATACGCATGAGTCATCGACAGATGTCATCAGCTTACATAGACCTGAGTTACAGAGCTGCACGTAGTTGTACTAGTAGGCGGCAGAGGTCAGCAGTTGACGGACAGTGCTAGCAGTCGTAGTCAAAACAATGTTGCAAAGTTATGTTTGATTAACATTTAATGTATTTGCATAATTATAATTGTTTTATATGTGTAGTAATTAGCAGTGTGAGTGTTGTATGAGTGAAGAAGAACAAAAGTAAATGAAAAATTGTTTTGTTTATTCACGAAGTATGTGTGTAGTAATTAGCAGTGTGAGTGTTGTATGAGTGAAGAAGAACAGAAGTAAATGAAAAATTGTTTTGTTTATTCACGAAGTACCAGTTAAACTATACAGGGGATTTACTAAAATTAAATGTGCAGTCAGTTTATGGTACTAATAAATCGTGAGTAGAACACAAATTAATCGGTAATTTCGGAAGATACTTTTCAAAATTTATTTATTTAGCAATTGCCATAGAAAGAAATGTTTTGCTATGATTGGTCATTGAAGTAAATCGCGGGTTAGCGCGGGATAATACTGCAACCTGATTTGCTGTTTGTGATATCAGCCAATCAGAAAAATGCAGGCTCGCGCCAATCTATGCTGGGAACAAAGTCTTTGGTGTGATCTAGGGGAACCGGGGCTGAGGGTTCGAACTAGTAACATCTCATTGAAAGCAGCTCCGACGAAAGTACTGTAAAGTCGCGGAAAAATGCTAATTACGAGTTCGCGAAGTAGTACAAAGTGTATTTAAGCGAACGGTATAGTGGAAGTCGTGTGGAATTTCGGACAGAATATCAAAATTATTGCTTTTAACTGTTAGTTAAAACCGCGTGGCGTGTTGTGCGATCTAAGACTGGAACAGGTATTACGTGTAGAGCAGAGCGCACAACATTTGAGCGAGCATTTTCATAACTAAACGATCTAGTGAACTCTATTAACTTCGGTAACGGGTGTAAATACCTTAAACTGGCTACGTGTGTGATTGTGATGTGAGTGGGAGCTTTACATTGTGTAGACACTTAGTACGGACTTGGCAGTATTAACTGTGATCTTTATCGTAAAAATGCATCTGAAAATTTACATTGCCAAGTTAAAACTTTTATTTCAGTACTAGCCACATCCCGTTTACCGGACAATTCTATGTAGCGACCTGCAATAGACAGTAGTGGTCTAGTATTTTCTACTACAGCTTTTAGCTAGACAAATGAACATTGCTGGACATTGGCAGGGCGGTAAAAAGAAACGTGCGGCGCCGCAACCTGTTCAAAAAATTCCGGAATTTTGTCCACAAAATTCTTCTACTCTTACCTTTTACCTATTGTGCATGGTCTCTTTCAAAATACTCTCCTCCACAATTGATACACCGCTCCCAACGCAGTTTCCACTTCCAGAAGCAGTCTTGGTGCGCCTTTTGCTGCATCACATGAAGTGCCGACTGCGAATTTTATCTCCTCTATCGTTGCAAATCTTGTTCCTAGAACGTCTCTATATCATAACCGCAGACTCACGTCTCATCAGCACTAAGATTCTCTTAAGGAAAATCTGGTTCTCATTTGCATGATCCAAAAGCTTTTCACAGATTGCTGCTTTCTGGTCTTCACTCATGATCCGTGGGACCAACGTAGCGGCAACACGATGCATTCCAAGACGCTGTGTCAGGATACCATGGCATGACCCAACTGAAATGTTAAATTCTCCTGCAGTATTCGATTGACACGCAAAATGTCGTTGACATTCTTTGACATGAGCATCATCGGTAGACGTCGAAGGGCGTCCTGAACGAGGGTCATCTTTAATTTCCGTTCGGCCATTTTTAAACCGTGTGAACCATTCGTAATACCTTAATGCTTAATCACTCATCACCGTAGGCTTCCTGCATCATTTGATGTGTCTCTGTAATGTTTTTCTTGAGTTTCAAGCAAAATTTAACGCAAAAGCGTTGCTCCTCTAACTCTGTCATCTCGAAATTCACAAATTGTGCGACGCAACGCTCTACTCGGTACATCACTGAACAATAACTAACAGACAAACAACAATGAAACTTCCGGCTGTTATACATTAAAAACAGGAACGTGCAGGGGTGCCAACCGCATTTCGCTCGAACACGCCATTGGCACGAAATTACGAATGTTCCTGAATGTTTTAAACAGACCTCGTATATCAATATCTCCTCCTTCATAGAAACCAATGATGACGCCTTTGACAAACATATTTGATTCATTTATTTCAAGCTGTGATTTAAATTGTGGAGCACATTACGTTCTCAAATTTGTATTCCACTCAGTACAGTTCAACAGCTCAAGTAGTTCGATGAAACTTGAACCATACACAGAAATAAATGCTACAGTATACTAAAGAAGGTAACTGACAGAAATGCGCAGTGACACGAATAGAAATGAGTTTCGTTCAAAGACAATAATTACACTGAATTCAACGCGATTTACGATGGTCCTCTGCGTGGTGTCATCCGAAGAACGAGGTCTCTTGGCGAAGTTGTTGTCTCACAATGGAACCACAGTTAAAGACAGTCGGCTGACGCAGCAACGTATGAGGGGCATCGCCGTGGAGACGCCCTCAAGAGCTTCCATGCACAGCCACTGCTGGGGGAGTACTTGTGGTGTCACCGCCAGACACCACACTTGCTAGGTGGTAGCCTTTAAATCGGCCGCGGTCCGCTAGTATACGTCGGACCCGCGTGTCGCCACTGTCAGTGATTGCAGACCGAGCGCCGCCACACGGCAGGTCTAGAGAGACGTCCTAGCACTCGCCCCAGTTGTACAGCCGACTTTGCTAGAGATGGAACTGACAAATTACGCTCTCATTTGCCGAGACGATAGTTGGCATAGCCTTCAGCTACGTCATTTGCTACGACCTAGCAAGGCGCCTTTATTATTTGATATTTATCTTGTGATGCATGTACCGTCAAGAGAGATGTTCACCAATTGTGGATTAAAGTATTCTACCAGTTACCTCCTTTTTTTACTAGACTCAACTCCTATAACTGTTCCAGACCTCACGCCAGCCTGCGTGAGCTTAAACGCGTGCCTTTCGGCTACAGGTCATAGTGGATTGGCTGTCGGGCCAGTCCACTACAGTACTTACGTCAAAACGTAGTGCCACTCAGCCCCACTCCGCAATCATGAACTGTATATTATTTCTCAGTGGGGTATTTCTGTCGGTAAACCATATCTCGCGTACTACTTAATTAATATTAATGACTGGGACACCATTTTCGAGTCCTCGTTCACCGCTAATGATGAAAGATACACAAATACAGGGGATAGGCAAAATGATGTGAACAGTAATGGGATGGTTGTGCTTGACGGTCAACAACGCAGGTAAGGCACGTGTCGTGCTGGACTGTGCGTGTTCAGTATGGACTAGGCAGTGGTGCAGGTTGTTTACGGGTAGTGCACACTTCGTGTTTGCATTCAGAGGCCGAGGTCATGTCCAAAGAAAGACCTAGAAGAGTTCGAAGAGGGCAAATTGTGGGGGCCTGGTTAGCTAGAGCATCAGTAACCAAGACAGCCAACTTATTCAATGTTTCAAGAGCAACTGTTTCAACAGTCATGACAGACATCATCGTGTAAACGTAATCAAAACTAAATGACAGAGATCGTCATACGCTAACACGAATTATGTCTAAACAACACAAAGCTATGGCGGCTAAAGTGACTGCATAGCTCAATAGTCATCTTCGAGACCCCGCACCTGTCGACACTGTCCGCCGAGAACTCCATGAAGCGAATATTCACGGACGAGCTGCTATACCCAAACTATTAGTGACGACAGCCAACGCAAAGAAGCGTAAATCATGGTGTCAGGAACATAAATCCTGGACAGTTGGTCAGTGGAAACACGTCATATGGTCCGGCGAGTCAACGTTTCCGTCAACATCGGGCGAGCCAACGTCTGGAGAACGCCATAAGAAGCCTACAATCCTGATTGCTTGATTCCAACGGTCAAGCATGGAAGTGCAACTGTGACGATGTGGATAGACATACCATGGTATTCTGCTGGTCCCATCATTACTCTCAAAGGCCGTGTTACAGCCAACGACTATCTGAACACTTTAGGTGATCAGGTGCACCCCATGATTCAAATGTTGTTCCCCAACAATGATGCCATATTTCAGGACGATAATGCACCCATTCACACATCCAGGACAGTACAATCGTGGTATGAGGAGCGTGTAACTGAACTGCAGCGCCCTCCCTGGCCAGCACAGTCTCCGGACTTGAACATTATCGAACCGTTGTGGGCGGTATTGGAGCGCAGACTCCGAAGCAGATTTCTCCCTCCCTCGTCGCTACAGGAGTTAGAAGAGGTTCTGATCGAATGGTGGCATAACATTCCACTGGAGACTATACAATCATTATATGCTAGTATTCCACGATGAATCACAACTGTACTACTGGCAAACTGGGGTCAAACCCCTTATAAACCATTCCCAATTAAATACAGGTGTTCACATTATTTTGTCTATCGCCTGAAGTTTAAATTTATTCTTTTAGTTAAAAAAATTATTTTGAAAACAATTTTATAAAAAAGCAATGTACGCTGTGCCGCTATTGACAATCTGTTTAACTAACATGCACGAGAGCTGTTGCAGTTGTTTTGATACTTTACGCAAGCGCAGTATATGATGCTGTTTCGGCCGCAGACGTCTATGTAAAGAATTTAGAAGGAGGTGTCTATGGACAATCTAATTTTACTACTATGCACAACAGCGGTTGTTTACTTTCTCTAAGCAAGCGTCATGTACTGTGCGAATAAACTGAATTGTATCAACGTTCATGATCACTGGTAAGTATGGTTTACTTTCGTAACTTGGTTTATAACTTATTTAACTTTTAATTCATTACCTTACAGTGTTTGGAATGTTACGTTACACTTTTCCTAATTTCAATACCATTAATATACGTCACGAGCAAAGGTAAAACAAACTTTTGCTGCTGGGAATATTTGTTTCTTATTAATTTATCTTAACAAGTAGATAATTACGAAAAAAATCGAAAACTGTCAAATCTCCGCTGACTTTTTTCATCTGCGTTTCAGATCCCCGCGATGTCACGGTACACAATGTGCAGACCGAGAGGGAGACCTCCAACGAGAGGGCGTGCCATACCATTGGAACGCGTTAAAGGCCGCAGAAGAAGGTATGCCAGACACAGTGACGAACAAAGGCAACTTCGACTTCAGCAAGGTAAAGAGGCCCACCGAGGTTGGAGACAAGGCCGCTTCAAAGCTCAACGGCAACAATTAGTGCAAGACGAAGACTCTGTGTCACCAATTTACCATCAAAATACCAGTGCAAGAAGTTAACTACATAAACTACCAAAACCGTATTGTTCTGATCGTCTGTTCCTTAAAGGCAATGAAGTGGAAACACACTGTGTTGGTAATGTAGACCAGATGTGAGAATATTGCCCTGCGACGTTAATTGCAGCGTAATTCAGTGACAATTCAGCTAGCATGTGTTGCCACAAGGGAAAAGTTAACATAGAGAAGAGATTCAATACCCCATAGAACAGAACACTGGCTATACTAAGAACTACCTAGAAAATACGAGGGTTGTCCAGAAAGCAAGTTCCGATCGGTCGCAAATTGGAAACCACTGGGAAAATCCGGTAAAGCTTTGCACAGATGTGTTGGGCAGTGTCTCTAGTATGCCCGTCCATCGTGTCGCATCGCTGTCTTCAGTTTTGAGTGAACAGTGAGCAAGTAAAGCTGCGTAGAGAATAGCGTCTCCCGCCAAGTAAGAGGGCACGGTTAGAGATTTCACCTGTGTCATGCAGCCCACATAACACAAGTGTCGAGCAGTTCCTTCTTCATGCCGATTCTCGGCCGCACACTGCAGGGGCAGTGAAGACGCTCCTGCAGCGTTTTGGAGCGGCGACTATGTAGAGAAGTAGGTGGAAGGTGTACCTAACTGTTGCAAATAAATCGTTTCTGGTTTCCACTGTGGTTTCCATTTCGCGACCGATCGGAACTTACTTTCTGGACAACCCTCGTATTAGACAGTTTATCAATAAGCTGACAGCCGGCCGCGGTGGTCTAGCGGTTCTGGCGCTGCAGTCCGGAACCGCGGGACTGCTACGGTCGCAGGTTCGAATCCTGCCTCGGGCATGGGTGTGTGTGATGTCCTTAGGTTAGTTAGGTTTAAGTCGTTCTAAGTTCTAGGGGACTTATGACCTAAGATGTTGAGTCCCATAGTGCTCAGAGCCATTTGAACCATTTGAATAAGCTGACATTTGCTTCGGTTCAGTTTAACTCAGTTGATATTTCTAGCAGTGACCCATTTTGGGTAGGGAGTTCCAACCTCCTGCAGGAGTTGCACCAACTGGCCTCTTAATTATAGATTTTGATTCTGCATTACAACATCGCGTAGAGAATAAAACCAATGTACCTTGCTGCAGGACATAATGGTTCGTTGCAAGCAATACATGATACAGACAATCCCTATGTATGATTGTTAAAATACGTAAGAGATGCAGCTCACAATACACCTGATTTTCATGTATAATACCTTCTGCGGTATCACCTGGTGGCACCGACGTAAGCTTCTAGTTGAGTGGAAACGGCTAGCTGTGCACATCATGAACCGTGCACGTTGTTTATCAAATCTGTATGCATTTGGCCCGTAAGGCAGTGACTTACGCCACGCTAGTTGCGCATGTGCCAAAGTTCCTCAAAACGTGCATAACTGAAGTTATGCTCGCGACCCTGATGCCAAGTTTCACGGAGTCTAGAGGAGCAGTAGAGTGGCAGATTTAAGTGCTGTATGTTCCAGATTGCAGCATCTATGTTACGTTTAACAGCGTACAAAGAAAAAAAAGTCTGCAGGGTGTCGAAAGTTAGGATGTTCACAGCTCTTGTGTTCTTACACAGCAACCACCATTGTCTTTGAAGCATGTTTTGTAAATCAACAGTGTAAATGATGATTTGCATGTATGTGATGTTCTGCATAATGGAGGAGGACCAATACCTGTAAGCAGACCAACAAAAATTCAATCTCTAACATTAACATTTAAAAACATTCAAAGATTCATTTTGTATGATTTTCATACTAACCGCAAAAAAAAAAAATAGAGACAGAAAATTACACGTGCAAACATCACCAGACTTATTCATGTAAACATATGCACTTGAAAATGAGAATAAATTCTCGAAGCGCGCTGTCCTAAGCACCAAAGCATAAGTAACTGGGGCAGTTTTCATTATTTAAATCATCAGTGACACAGCTGCACACTTTCCTGAATCATCTAATATGATGAACAAAGTTAAATCCATGATTTTACTGCATGTGAGTGGCAGCCTGTCGTCATATTTTGTGAGCTGAATTCTTGAGCTGTAATGAATTACACATTAAGTAAAGGAAAATTCAGCATCACAAAACAGGTTACTTACACATTTTAACGAGTTTAATATATAATTTTCTTGTCTTTAAAAACCTTTATTTGCAACAGTCAGTGTACAGATGGGATTAGAAAGTATTATTGCTAATTTAGGAAAAAAGGTACCTGGTTCCTGAAAATTTGAAAAACAAATTGATAATATTGCTGCATAATAAATCCTTCAGAGTGTTTAGCAAACGCTGAATCAGTTACACTGACTGTGTTGTGTGAGTTTTGCACTCAGTATTTTTAGAGAGCCCAGACTCGGACGTAATCAACCTGGAGGGAAGAAGCACCCCCTTCTTCGAGATTCCACGTGGGCAGCCACCTGTCACGCCCGTTCCAGAAGTCCGTAAGGGCCTGGAAATAAACAAACCGAACGCAGATACAGTGCACAGAATCGAACAGTATAATTTAGTTAGATACTAAGTACGAGATAAAATTAAAAATCACGAATAGAGTGACTATAAACGAGATATATGCATAGTTCTATCGAAAATGAAGCTCAAAAACGATGTACATGCTAAAACGAGAAAAAAATAAAAACGTTTTTGTGAAATTAAGTCCAGGTTCTCATTCAAAATGGTCTTGCAGACTAAGCATAAGTAATTTTTGTCAAAAGTGGCCTAAACATAACTTTTGTGCGCCTGGATTAGCCGTTTTGAATTTTGAAAATCCAACTTGAGATTTGTGTTCAGCGACATCAAAAATATATAATAACTTGTGGTTTTTATTAAAATTGAACTAATAACACATATAAAAGTTTTTCCTAAAATTTAAACAGATTTTTCTCGAGAAAAGAGTTTTCAAAACTGCTTGCAGTATTAAATATAAAATGTTCTACCTATTAACTTCTACCTTTCATTCCTGAAAAGCAAACACTTTTCTTGGGAGCTAATAGCAATAATATATGAAATTTGTTAATAGTAACTATTTTCTGCAAAGCCATAAGGAATGAAAAAATCCTCAAAAATCGAACTCAAAGTTCTAGTTACCACCACATCGTTAAGTTTAAGGTCATCTCATCGTAGTTAGTTATAAACTCGAGTAAACTTAACATAGTATCGACTGATGTTCTCCATTTTAGATTTCAGATAATTCCTGACGAGCTAAACTGCCCACAGTCTGCTTACTTAAAACTTGAAGGCCCTTGATCAAACCATAATTACGGGCGCCATATTGCTTTTTTTGTATTGAAAATCTAAAACGATGTTCAAAGTATGATCAAATATAATTCTAAAACAGATCCTCTGCAAGTCTTTTCATTGCCTCAAAAAACAAATTCCAAACTTTGCCTATTTTTTACGCAATTGAATGAGAACCTGGCCTTAAGCTCCTAGCGTGTTTGAAAAAGAAACAAAAAGTGAGGTTGGCCACTTTGCAACACGTACTTCTTTCTCACCAATACCATCACTTGTAAGTTTTTTCCTCCTTTTAAATCTTTCGTCTTCTATTATAATTGTTGTGCGTGTTATACCCACAACATGTTAGAATAAGCATAGGAATACAGACTGCGAAGTTTGGTTAAAATCAAATTTGAGTAACGTTTTTATGCTAAAGAAATATGAACCGCCAATTTTTTTCTTCAATCTACATTTATTTCAGTGTTATTAGATTAACATAGAGATGAGGAAAAGAAATATAAAACAAAAAAATTCAATAACCTTGAAATAGATGATTCATATTAATCGATCTCTTTACACATTTTCTTTTATTTTTTGAGCTATACAACAAAACAGTTAATATGGAGTCCCACATTGCATACAGAACACTGTTTCCTCACATTTTTCTTGCAAAGTGCATATTTTCTTTGTTTCCCCAGTGTTGCACATTCAAACACATATCCGTTTCCAGAAGTCCTGAATTCAGTTGGAACACGTGAAAGGGACGATTTTGGGTATGATGGATGTCCTGCCCTTTTCGGATCAGAAGCAACAGGTGATTGAAGAAGATATTCCCTTGTCACCATCCTCCAGAATTGAAGCAGTGGAATATTTTCATTCGAGAGGCAATAGATGACGTATGCGCGACCAACGCTACATCTAATGCATTGGTGAAAATGGTCAGTACCATTTCTTACCTTGAGTTCTCGCACGATATTTCTGCACATTCCTGTCCAGTTTGTCCACTCCTCCCATATGACTGTTATATTCTGAAGTCATTCTTGGCTGTGGAGCTTGCACACCTTTATTCTCAGCTTTGCTCCACCCCTTTACTTGGCTTACTGGATGCACTGTCTCATGGTTTGTCAAGAGCTTTACACAGTTGTTACCTTTCCACATTCCTGTCATTATCTCCGTATACCTTTCAAATCGATGGTCATATGCTCCATTTCTTCTTCATGCTGTTCTCAGTTTCTATAGGACAGTTATTCATTCGGTTCATAAAGGTAGTTCCAGTTGCCCTCTCAATTCTGAGAGCTCTTTCATCAAACGGAAGCTCGTGAAAAAGTTACGAAAATGTATTTTGTGAAGTTCAAGAGTCTGCAGAAAAGAAATCATATTCAACGCAACTGATCCGCCAAGTCCCAGAACTGATACATCACTTGTATCCTTCGATTTTTCTTCATAGACTGACATATGGTAACAGAAACCGCTTTGAGAACAGCACGTGGCCCACTGTTTGAACCCATACCTCATTGATTTCCCGCGAATGAACTGTTTTAGGTAATGGTGTCCATAATATCGTACCATTTACTCATAAATTCTTAGACCCTCGGAGAAAACTTGAAATGTCATGAAATTATTAAACGGACGAATTATAAAAAGTTTATCCTTTTTGTCAGGTGGAATTCTGTTCGTATGTGTGTTATCATTGAAATGAAGGTGGCGCTTTATTTGCAGATATCTGTTGCGATTCATGCACTGTGCTACACACCTTGTATCAAAGTCCTCATCTTCGTTCCGGTATAGTTTTTCCTGTGGAAGAGCATGATATCCAGTGAAGAGTAGTATACCGATGAACTTTTTTGTGCATCCATTGGATAACTCATAGCTATGATTATTGTTCTGTGCAGCATATCGGATGCTTTCACTGAGAAACAATTTCAATACCTTTTCATCAAAGCATTCAACAGCAGATTTTCCTTTTAGTGCTGCTACCAAACTGGCTTTTCGCTGTTCAATTTTTGCTGTGTCAGAATAAGTTTTAGAGTAAGTCGCATCTTCTGTTGTCCAATTGAAGTGATAATAGCCTTCACTTTCTTCTTTCGTTAGCCTTCATATTCCTCAATTTCCTTTTCTCCATTGACATGAATTTCCAAGAAACCTGGCACATCAGATGGAACAGTATTTTCAAATATATTTTCGTCGATATCTTCACAGTCAGACATCTCATCTACACGATCTGGAGGGAGCTCGACAATGTCAATGGTCTCATTCACATCACCATGATCACCACAAGAAGCCATGAAGTTCGGGTCATTTACAATTTCTTTAATTTCCATCATATAAAGAGCTTCGTAGTGACTCATTGTGCCTGAGGAGAAAATAAAAGCAAAATAAAGTTTTACATGGAAACTGTCATGAGCCGCAAATGGGGATCGATGGTCACACATGTGTCATGCAAAAATGAAATAGATCTTTGAAATAAATGATCCATAAACATCTTTTCAAACCATTACAGAACATGACTTACACAGATATTGGAATTTACTTACTTAATAATGTAACTTACACTGTTTTGAAAATATGCAGCTCTTGTAACGCTGAAAAATGTAGCTTCTTCACAGAAATAAAAGTGTACAACTCACTCGTTTGACAACAACTGACGAAACTTCAATGCAAGCGATCGACAAAGGTGTAGGCAAGCATTCGCTGCCAGCATTATTAGAATTGCAAAATTTCCGTTACAAAGACAAATCCCCAAATGAGGATCACGGCACTTAATGGGTTAATATAAGACCAAATAAATTTACAAGAAACAGAACTATCAGTACACAAAACAGGTCAGAGGACTGTTTGGGGAAGCAACGACAAAAACATGCCACATTTAAAAGAACGTGAAATCCCCAAGATTTACAGCGTTTTACACAAGCTCGAAATAATGCGTGGATTTTAATGCAAGATGCTTTAAATATTTTCCATAACTAAAATCTGCCTCTAAATCTTTCAGAATATCCAAAGAGATTCCGGTCCTACGGAAAGTACACCAGCGGCAAGGTACAATCAGTACCTTCACTGCGTGACAGCGATGGTAATTTTGTCTATGACAGTGACACTAAAGCGGAATTGCTTATCATGGTTTTCCGAAATCCCTTCACCAAAGAAGAAGAAGAAGAAGAAGCAAATATCCCAGACTGCGAATCAAGAACAGCTGCCAACATAAGAAACTTAGAAGTAGAAGCGACTTAATTCACTTAATAAAGGCAAGTCTTCTGGTCCACATTGCAAACCATCTAGGTTCCTTTTAGAGTGTGCTGATGTAGTAACTCCATACTTATCGATCATATACAACCGCTTGCTCGACAAAAGGTCCATACCTAAGGACTGGAACGTTGCGCGGGTCAAACAATTACGAGAGGTAGGAAATAGAAGTAATCTGCTGAATTTCAGACTCATATCACTGACGTCGATTCGCAGTGTACTCTTGGAACATATACTGCGTTCGAACATTATGAACTACATCAAAGAAAGCGATCTACTGGCATACAGTCAGCACGGATTCAGAAAGTATCATTCTTCAGAAACACAACTGGCTCTTTATTCACACGAACTAATGAGTGCTTGAGAATGAGAGCGCTTTGTGATTTGTAATAATCTCAATACGTCATTTCAAACCTTTACAAAACATATTCTCGCAGACTTCCCTTGCAAAATTATGAAAGGAAAAAAGTTACATTTTCACTGTTCGTACTATGAAACTACCGCATCAGGCGTGAGATTGTAGTTTATTATTTTGTTATTAGTAATTCTAATCGTACCACATTTTTCAGGCAGTACCCACATATACCACTGAATGAACCGCGCAATTACGTCATTGTACGATACTTAGTTCAAGAGATATGACGTCATAAACTTTGAGATGCTCGAGAAACTAGGTTTTGCTTAAAATGGAGCACAAATTACCCAGACTACACTCACCATGTGTTCCATAATGAGTGCACTTAGCGACTTCCAGCAATCTTTAAACGAAATTTCAAACCTTTCCTAAACTTTTCCTCGCTTACATTGTTTCGTCAAATACTCATTTAATATATTAACTCATTTGTAAAGTAATCAGAGGTCTGAAGCTATTTTATACATGAGAGCTCGATTCTTTACAGGATCTCAGGTTTACACCTGTGTAAATAACATCTCCATATTATCAACATCTAGGTGACTTCTCGGCAATTCACAATTAAGTTCCTAGCCGTGGATTCATCGAACCACCTTCAAGCTATTCCTCTACCATGCCACTCTCGAACAGATCATTGGAGAAACGAACGCTTAAATCTTTCTGCGTTGACTCTGATTCCTCTTACTGTATTACAATGATCATTTCTCCCCATGCAGGCGGGCGCCAACAAAATATTTTCGCTTTGGAGGAGCAAGTTGGTGATTGAAATTTTGTGGGAAGGTCCCGCCGCAGCGAAAAACACTTTTTTTTAACAACTGCTACCTCAATTCGCGTATCATAACAGTGGCACTCTCTCAGATATTTCTCGATAGTAACTTCTTTGCACTTTATCGATAGCCTCCGTCAATCCTGTATCATGCAGATCCCACACTACGCAGCAATACTCCAGCAGAGGACGGATCAGTAGTGAAGGCAGTCTCTTTAGCAGACTTACTGCGTCTTGTAACTGTTCTGCCATTAAATCGTAGTCTTTTGTTTTGTTTTCCCACAATATTATCTATGTGATTGTTCCAGTTCAAGTTATTCTTAACTGTAGTCCCTACGTATTCAGCTAAATTTAGATTTGTCATTTATCGTGTAACCGGAATTTTGCGGACTCCATTTGTAACACCCATTTTCTACCTATTTTGTATCTGAGTCGATATTTCTATGTCCGTTTGTATTGTTGCTTATGTAGAATGTTGTATCTGTTATGGAAATTCTTTGACTATGTACACCTATTTTAATTATGTGAAGTTTTGAACGATGTTGTTTAAATTATGCTTATGGTTTTAGATAACTAATGGAA
Organism: Schistocerca cancellata; assembly: GCF_023864275.1. Classification (NCBI taxonomy): domain Eukaryota; kingdom Metazoa; phylum Arthropoda; class Insecta; order Orthoptera; family Acrididae; genus Schistocerca; species Schistocerca cancellata. The sequence continues at coordinate 379,355,017 of NC_064628.1, forward strand.
TGATTGTTATATAATGTACTGCAAATGACTTGGTCCACAGTTCGGGAACGTAGGGTTGAATGTAGAAGATGCGGGGAAGCCCCGCAGCTAAGGAAGTAGATTGGCAGAGTGGAAAAGATGTTGTTGTGCGCAAGTGGAAACTCGTCCTTTGTGAAGGGTAAGGAGTCTGGGCTGAGCAGTGCTGTAGTTCACGTCTCGTTAGCGGTAGCGGACCATTGTGGCTCATATTTTTGGAATTTAGAGGTCAGAAGAGCTTAAGGGCAGTATTCATGAGCCTCGGATGCTGCATTTGGTGATACCATTATCATGGCATGGTTTTGGCCCTATAAAAATATAATTCTGACACCAAGAAGATCAGGGACAGGGCAGGGACAACAGTACTGCCACGACTGCATCGTCATCATGTTATCACTGCAAATTAGGCCACCAGTGCCACAAGCGTTCCACGAAATCTTTTATATTTATCAGTCTGTAAATGGACCAGGTATTTGTCAAATTTGGTTGATTTTAATAATAATCGTAGTGTTGCTGAAAACTCTATCTTACACAAGTGAGTATCCAAAATCACAAACCTGGATAGGAATCCTATCCTAGTGAATTTAAATCCGAGTGGCCTAATTTATTATGGAAAGACTTATTCGGCAGCTGCAAAAATAGTTTTGACTGCTTTCTAATGTGTGGAGTTACAGTGTTTAAAGTTCAGTTTTATAATTTCAGAAATACTCCATTTCCAGTGCAAATTTAAATCAATCTGCAGTCATTTCCTTAAATAATTTGCCTTACTTGAAAAGCTGCCTGAAAACAGTAAATTTAATTTGAAATGAAAAAATTATTAATTGTTGCATTTATGCACTTTGATCAGAATTACAAAGTTTTATCAGTGTTCATCTCATGAGAAAGTGATTGAACTTGAATTTAATGCTGTGTTGGCATTTGCACAGCCAATTATTTTTTTAATATATTAAAAGACTTCTTATCAAACCACATTTGCTATTTAAAGAGTTATAGTTTGTTGTTCGTTACATAATTAATAATGAAGCAAAGCAAAGACTCTTCAGAGCCAGTGTAGTTAGATTTGCATTCTGTTTAACTGGTTCAAACCGAGTTTAAGAAAGAAATATTTACTGTATTAGCTATTCTATTGCAAGATGGTTGATGCATAGGCATAGAGACCCTCTACTGAGCAATAAAGTTATAGAGTATGATCATTAACAGACCCTTTGATTTAAATCAGTATTGCTACTAGTTTCATGTGTGTTAGTGCTTGGTTCTATAAACTGCTGCATCTAGTTCATTTTAGGTAGGTGTTGTTGAGAGGCATATGTTACTGTTTGCTATTTCATTGAACATCTCTTAGTCTGACTTACTAGTTACTAGCTAATAGCGCTAGTTAGTAGCAAAGATGGCGGCGCGTACAGAAGTTTTAGTAAGTCGCTCCGTGAAAAACTCCTATATCATGAATATAAAGTGAATTTATGCAGTGAAAGACTTTCAAATGGTATTTGACTATGTTTAGTGTGCCAAAAATGGATTCATTCGAAGTGTATCTCACGTTTCGACGAAGAAAACACAAAACGCGTTTGTGGTGTAACTGACAGCTGTTCGCGAATGGCGTATTTACAAAAACATGGTAGTATACATGAAGGAAAGGTAGTTTCTACATTAGAACAGGGCTTATTGTGTGCAAACCAATATGTAAGTAATCTGGAAACAGTGATAAATGAAATCAAAAAAGAACAAAAAATGGAAAATGAGCCGTTTTCTATGCCTAAAAAAAGCTGGTGTGTGAAACAAAACGAAAAACGTTCGAACTGAAAACAACGAACAAATATGATCCGCTAGATAAAAATGAAGATACAGTCAACCAGGGAAATAAGAAAAATGATTTCACATCTCCAAGAAGTACCTGGAAGAAGCGAGAAAATACTAAACATTCGCGAAATCTTGCACCAAGTGAGAAAAATAAGGAAGGTGATGTTTACATACTTTCAACTAGCCACTGAATAGGCTTAGCAGGTATTATGGCCACTATGCAAACTAAAGTAAAGGTAACTGGTTTTACCCATCCTGGCGCACCTCCAGATGAAGTTCTAAAAGACTGTGAAACAACAGTTCAAAAGATTCCAAATGGGTCATTATTGGGGGAAGAAACGATTTGTATAAGAACGAAAGAGTAAATGCAACCAGGGCTGTAAGAGAATCTTTAGGAAAACTTATACATTCCGATGTATATGTCGGAAGCATTCCACGCAGGCATGACCTGATAGAAGTTTCATGTGTAAACAGAGAAATCGTTAACATTAACAGAAAATGAAGATATGTAGCTTTTTCTCTAATGATACATTTATTGAAGCAACAAAACTCATTGAGAGAACATTTCACAAAGCATGGCCTGCACACAAACAACTATAGTAAACAAATTCTGTGCAAAGAGATATTAGTAAAAATTAGCAGCACAGAAAAACAGGCACATAGGCCTATACCATTGTCATTGAGGGAATAAATAGAAGATACAATACTATATCCAGTAACAGAGTTAAAACAACCACAAGATGAAAGAACAGAAGAGAAAACATCACTCTGCCCTGCAGAGGAGGGAAAAGCAGTGTCATCATCAGCAGAAAAAGAAGCAGTGTCGACACCTGCAGAAGGAATAGTGTCGTCATCTGCAGGTGAAGAAGCTGTGACAGAGATCACTCAGGCAAGGTACGAGAGAGGAGAAACAACAAAGAAGAAAAGGCATCTCAAGGAGCAGGACTTTTTGTAGCTGTAGGCGCCATAGAAACTCAAAACATCAACACAAGTATTTCTAATATAAGAATCTTGCAGCAGAATGTACAGCATGCATCTAATAAATTAGAACAGATAGAAGTACTTGTAGCTTCAGAGTTACCACATATATTTATTATGTCAGAACATGGGCTGCAAGGAAATGAAATTAATGTTTACAACATACAGGAATATCAAAAAGTTGCTGCTTTCTGCAGATTTGAACATAAGGGCGGAGGGATGGCAGTCTATGTACACAGTAAAATAGAGGTTACCATTCCATAATCAGTAGACAACTGTACATAAATGCTGTTTGAAATTGCAGCAATACAGACAACATATAATGGGGGAAAAGATGTGATTATAGGTATCTACAGATCACCAAACAGTCAGATAAATGGATTTCTAAAAGAATTATAAGTACTGTTCGATAAGGCTGGCAGGGAATTTCTTATATAATTGTAGCTGGTGACCTAAATATTAGCACACTAAAAGACAACTGTTGTACAAGGAGTTTTCAAGATCTGATTAAAACTTATGCACTGTATTTAGCAGTAGACAGTCCCACGAGATACTGTAAAAATGCAGGAACGTTAATAGGTCACGTGATCACTAATGTACAAAAGAGCAGGCAGACAGTATAGGTCATAAACACGACGATTGCAGACCACTATGGGGCAGTAGCTGAATTAGCAAGCAACATAGGAAAGCAAGAAAAAACATTTACAGAGATTAGACAAACTAAGCAAACAAACATAGATAGGCTACAAAGGCTATTGGAAACCAAAGACTTCAGTGAAGTATACTTAACAGAAAACCTATATAAAGGATGGGAATCATTCTGCAAAACGTTAAGGGCATTAGATAGATGTTGCATGTACATTAGTACATAGAGAAATAAATAAGAATAAGAATAATAAATTGAGTCACACTAGAGGTAAAAAAGAAAAGAGGCGAGGTGAAAAGCATGTTTGAAAATTGTCAGTTAAGGCCAACCCAAGAAAATAGGGATGCATAAAGGGAAAAGAAGAAAACATATACCAAACTGATAAAAGAGATTAAATCGACATATTAATAAAACAAGATAGCAACCTCAACAAATATCACTAAGACCATATGGTCTCTCATAAATGAAAAGAGGAAAGGTGTAGGGTGGAATACACTGATAACATGACACTTGGGGTAAATGGGAGGGAACTCAGAGATGCACAAAATGTCAGCAATATTTTTAAACAAACATTATATTGAAGTTGTGGACAAATTAATAACTCAAAATAATACTACCAAAATAAACGTAATAAACATCCCATACGAGACAAAATGCTTATTTCTGACCCCAACTAACGAATGAGAAATTGTAAAAATAGCACACAGTTTAAAAACAAAAAACACTGAGGGACTAGATGGTATTTCCTCTAAACTAATTAAATGCTGTTTACGATGGGTAGTAAAGCCATTAGCCTGTCTGATAAACTTATCTATAGAAAAAGGAATATTTCCAATGTGCGTGAAAATGAGTAAAGTAATCCCTATACATAAATGAGGCTGCAAGAAAATCCAGGAAATTACAGACCTATAACTATTAAATCTGTACTCTCTAAAATAATAGAAACCATAATAAAAGAGAGAATATTAAATTTTATTCAAACATGCAATATTCTCAATGAGAAACAACATGGATTCAGAAAGTGTAAATCTACCAAAACAGCAATAGCTGAATTCATAACACTTGTACCTAAAGAACTTGATTAACAGAAGAATGTCTGTGGTATGTTCTTGGTCGTATCTAAACATTTGATTGTGTACATAATGACATCCCATTAGAAAATCTTCATTGTTATGATATAAGGGAGAAAGCAGTAGACATCATTAAATCGTTTTAGGAAAATAGAAAGCATTTTGTAGAAATAAAGCAAAAAGTGAAAAATAATGTTAAAATGTCTTTCGAAATTTTGAAATTGTAAAATAAAGAGTTCCTCAAGCATCCATCCTTCATCCACTACTTTTCATTTTGTATGTCAATGATATGCCCAAATCAGTATCTGATAATGTAGTCATGTATGCAGGTGACACTTCATTTGTTGTTACCAGTTCTACAACAGATGACCTGCAAGAGAATGCTTCGCTAAATATGAAAAGTGGAAACAATTATTTCAGGGAAAACAATCTCTTTATAAATGGAAATAAAACAACATATATGCGGATAAATGCAAATAAAAAACACGCTTTGGGCTACATCACAGTCAGGCTTGGAGACCTAGAACTAAATGAGACAGACAGCTATAAATTTCTAGGTGTAACAGTGGCTGTGTATATGATATGGGAGCATCAAAATAATAACATGTGCAGCAAAATAGGTTGAAGCATATTTCTGATGAGAAAAATGCCAAAGTCAGTAAACAAACACACTTTATTAACAATGTAGTATGGACTAATCCATTCACACCTTTCATATAACATCCTGGCTTGGGGAAATGCTGCAAATGTGCACAAAGGATATAACGATTACAAAAGAGAGCCCTACGATGCTTCGCGAAAGTATCACCTAGAGAACCCTGCAGCAATAAATTCAGGGAGCTAAAAATTTTAACAGTAGCATCACAAACAATTATCCACTTAAAAATTAACTGCACTGCATTGCTAAACAGAGAATATCATGAACATAATACAAGAATAAAAATGACTATAATATAGAAGGAAGTCGGCTAAAATTAACAGACAAAGAACTGGTAAATGCTGGGTGAATACTGTACAACAGTTTACCACAATGTGTAAAGATGATAGAGAGTATGTCTCTTTTTAAAATAAAATTAAAAAGACATCTGATCAATATTTGCCCTTACAGTGTTAATGAATATCTTGAAGTAAAAAATTAAATAGTGTGTCAGTATACATTTTTTGTTATGTACTTTAATGACTTTTCTGTTAAAATTATATAAAATATATGCATGTGTACTATCTTTTTGTAATTAGCTATTTATATTTGAGATTTATGTACACATGAAGTGTCAAATATCATTGTCTGAAATGAACTACGGACGAGTAAAGAATGAAGTATTTATCTGCAAGGTTAGGTTACTATGTTGTAGTGTGAATAGATACAAGGAAAGAGTTTAGTGTTCTCAAGGAAGGTTAGGTTAGCCTTAACACTGCCTTCTGCTTTATTATATTGCTTGACACAATAATGCCTAATTAGACTGCTGACCGATATTAATATGTAATGCTATAACTTGCTGTTGCGCTGGAAGTACGTCTGTTCCCTGACCCACTTGTTTACTGTTACTTATACTCTGCTGGAGTGTTTCGGAAACAAATCCCAGTTTGATTGTTCTGTTTGCATTAGGTTACCTCACGGTCACTACTTCTTAAAAATTCCTCGTCGAGGTATAACGTTAGCATCGATTGTCGTTTAAGGCGGCCGGTGTTACCGATACACTTTTAGTACTCACGTAGATGACTTCGCACTTTTCATTATTTAGAGGGAATTGCCGCTTTTCGCACCATGCAGATATCTTATCTAAATCGTTTTGCAATTTGTTTTGATCATCTGATGAAGGTAAATGAAACCATCATCTCCAAACAATCTAAAGAGTGCTGCTCTAATCGTCTCGTAAATCGTTTATATCAGTTATTATCAGCAGAGGGGCTGTAACATTTCCTTTGGGGAACGCCAGGTATCACTTTGGTTTTATTCGATGACTTTCCGTCAGTTACTTCGAACTGCGACCTTTCTGACATGAAATCACCAATTCAGTCGCACAACTGAGACTGTACTCCATATTCTGAAGCTGTGTGGCTACCTTTGGCTAAGTCTTTTTTCGAGGTAAATCATAATGTTCGAGCACAGTATATGTTCCAAAATCCTATTGCAAATCGACGTTAGTGATATGGGTCTGTAACTTAACGTATTGCTCCTATTTCCTTTCTTGCGTGTCACCTGTGCAACTTTCCAATCTTTGGGTACAGATCTACATCTACATCTACATCCATACTCCGCAAGCCACCTGACGGTGTGTGGCCGAGGGTACTTTGAGTACCTCTATCGGTTCTCCCTTCTATTCCAGTCTCGTATTGTTCGTGGAAAGAAAGATTGTCGCTGTGCCTCCGTTTGGGCTCTAATCGCTCTGATTTTATCCTCATGGTCTCTTCGCGAGATATACGTAGGAGGGAGCAATATACTGCTTGACTCCTCGGTGAAGGTATGTTCCCGAATCTTTCTACAAGCGAGCTATTGTATCAGCATACTCCGACAGGAACCTAACCGGTGTACAATCTGGATGCGACGCCTGGCCTTTATTAATTGATTTAAGCTACTTGGCTATACCGAGTATATCTACGTCTAAGTTATATGTGTTAGAACTTGTTCTTGATTCGATTTATAGAATATTTACTTCGTCTTGTTTGGTGAAGGAATTTTGGCAAAATGTTTTCAGTAAGTCTGCTTTAGTAGTACCGTTATCAATGCCATTAACATTGCCATCACGCAGTGAAGGTACTGATTGTGTTTTGCCGCTGGTGTACTTATCATACAAGTAGAGCCCATTTGGATTTCCTGCCAGATTTCGAGACAGTATCGCTGTGGAAAGTATTTAAAAGCATCTCGCCTTGAGATACAGGAACGAAGAAATTAGACGAACTCTTTCATACATTCCAAAATAATGTTCTCTGTAGGAAAAAATGAGCGAGGTGACACAGTGATCAGCACGCTGGACTCGCATTCTGGACGACAATGGTTCAAAACCCCCGTTCGACCATCCAGATTTAAGTTTTCCGTGATTACCCTAAATCGCTCCAAGCAAATACAGGGATGGTTCCTTTGAAAACTACCACGGCCGATTTCCTGTCCCCATATTTTCAAAGTCCGAGCTTGTGCTCCGTCACTATGACCTCGACGTCGACGGGATGGTAAACTCTAACCATCCTTTTTCTTCTAGTGGAAACAGAATACTAATTAAAAAATTACGTAAATTTCAGGCATCAGCGAAATGGACAGTTGCTGACGTTTCGCTCGTGGTAATCGTGGAGTGTTTGTTACCTCCTGGATGAGGGATAAAGAATTACTGTCTGCTACAAACTCACATTTGTAAACCTTTACATGGTGGCTGTGACTTTTCGAAGCCAACATTTTCAAGTCATAAAAATAATGTCAGTGATCTGTATGTGCATAATGTTTGATGTAATGATAAAATCTTTCATCTCTTATATTTGCACACCAGGTTTCATGAATGTATGGCTTGCCATCTTCCACTGTTGGGAGAAATTTGCGCACTAGATAACCCTATTACAATGCACATTATTAAAAACTACGTCTTACCGTGGGTGACGTATTGATCCATGGTTTGTTTCCTCCAGCATTCAGTGCGTAGTCAGGGAAGTACCCGTTTGTTCCTCCAATAGCCAGGTTAATGATGATGTAGTACTGAAAATATTTTACACAACTGACTATGTGCTATGATAAAAATGAAGGTCACAACTAAATGACTTAGAAATATAGATCTAAAATAGTTACCGTACCGCAAAACATTTATAAAAACCGTATTTTTATATGTGATGGGCTCGTATATTCGCCTATGGAAGTTGTGGAAATAATATATTATCGATGAATTTTATATTTATTACTGCTTCTATATATTTATGATGTTTGTTAAATGTTCTTGAATATTCTCAGACCCTAATGAAATTCTTCTGTTCATAAGTAATTCCAGTAATAAGATTAGACACGACAGCACATGTTTGTCTGATAAAAGAAGGACGTAAGTCTCTCGTATGCACGACGAAAAACGCAAAACCTACAAATGCAACGTATATGTGAAAACATTCCATCTTTTCTTTAGTGAAGTGTAGTAATATCTTTGAATGAACGTAAGAAGTGTTAGAACAAATTTCAAAACTCTGTCACGATCTTGGTCTGAGCAAAGGAATCTGCAGCAATATGTGAACTTCTATATTTTCAGGGATCTTTCAGGCAGTTCCTCTTGATATGGTGTGAGACAGATTAGCAATATCTGTTGCCTAAATATTTTGTGTACTGCTTTCCTCGCAAGGAAACTATATTTTCTTCAGAAACTTTTCGCTCCTGTTTCTTTTTCAGCTCTGTTATTACCTGTTCGTGAAAGTAAATGCCACACATCACGTTTATCATTTGCCGCTATGCTCAGTCACTTATTCACCACATTTCAGATTGCTTATTCTTCTTTGCGTTTTCAGTGGATAGCAGGATGTCTACAGATAAAACTTGAGCATCGTAATTTACTATCTTTTACTGAAACGTAAAGCTATTTGAAATATATACTCGATGTAATTTACATTGCAGTATATCTGTCGACTGCTTAGGAAGCGAGGAACTGAAGTTATAGCTTCTCTTCCTCACATATGAACACAATACTGCATAATCTTTGAACGACATTTCCCTTCACTATTACTGTTTCCGGGTCTGACTGACTCTTTCTATAGTCTAAGAATTTGCATACTTATAACTTCAGTGATGTTTCCTTTGATACACAGAGATATATTTTCTACATTCCTTCTTCACTGTAATGCCACATACTGTGGACCACAAAGAGTGTTCAAATTTCGCCTCGAATGATTTAGTCTTATGTATAGTCAAAGACCAGTTTGAGAAGCTACTGAAAGACTAATTGCTAGATAAGTATCATAAGGTTGTAAGAACCTTAAATGTGAACTTAGTACATGCCTCACAAAAAGAGGCGAAGTCAGAAATTTATTGTGTCTTACCTCTTGATCGAAAGGAGCCATTTTAGTAGCGTATCTCCATGGGTTCTCAGCCGCTGGTAGATCTGTATTAAATCCTCCATAGCTCCAGAAACCTTCATCTGTAGGAGTAACTGTTCCTATTTCGGTACCATCAATACTGAACTTCATGTAGTCTGTAAATTACAGAGAGAAACCTACTAAAAGCTGAAATAATGGTACGAACATGGAGTAGAGATATGACAAAACGAAACGACTGAATGAAGGTATTTGACTTCTAAAAAGTGTGTGAAATAAATACATATTAAATGTACATTATAATGAAGTACAATACAATAATATTAGCTTCAGAATGCAAGTGTCACTAGAATTTTATCACAAAGAATATAAATGTGGTATTATATAGTTTGAAATGTCAAATAGCTGTACTTAAATAGCAGACTTTTTCGTATGTCATATACAATAGACTCTGTTTCACTTCTACAGCGGTAATGGAGGCTGATCATTTCAATAGGAGTAGGTTATCTCTGCTAAAATAAAATAAAAATTCAGTTGTGATAACTACTCAAACTGTATGAGAAGAATTTTTTCTTAGACTCTCGCACAACTGTTGAAAATCTGAGAAAGGGAACTTTTTAATACGTAAAACATTTCTTTCCTTTCCTTGTGTAGAACTTTGCGTCACGAGTACAACAAGTGTACAAAATATTTTGATGATGTGTCAGAATTTCTTCAAGACAACATCGCCTCATGAAGGTAATTGAGATTTAAAGATCCACGGACTAAGGTCCACTGAAAAATACTTCCTCTCTCCCATATTTACTTATCTGCAGCTGATTAAGCGAATGATAATGAAGTGTGTGACACCGATAAGATATCCGGCGGTAGATGATGAACCGATGATACCCGAGAGTATGTCTTCATCATAATCGTTTGCGTAATAATATGTAACACATTCAGTAAAGCAACCAATATCATTCAATACAGCATAGACTTTACGAATTTTTGCTCGTTCATGTTCATTATTGACATATATTCGTTGATTTCAACCCAATAGTCTACTATTTCTTACGAATGACAAAAAATTTCTGCATTTTCAGAAAAAATAAATTTGTTTAAAAACAGCTTTCTTAGTATTACATCTATAGTTTCTATATAACTGAATTACAAGAAACGTGTACCTATGTTTGAAGAAGACAGAGGGAATTACGAGATGATATACTACTAAAAATGATAAGTGCGATATGAAATTAATAAAATATCTAACAGGTAGCGAGTAGACTGCCACGCCTTCAGGCAGCAAAGTGTTAACTGATACTTTAAATGGTGAGATGCTCCGTTGAGGAGTTCTGTGATAGTCATGCAATTCATCGTCCTTTATGCACAATACTGCTGTCGTCAGAGTGTTATAAAAGAAATTCACAGTCATTGAAATTAGATGAAACAAAATATATGCAATTTTTTACTACAAAAGTCTTACCAGATCGTTAACAATAGCTGCATGGGAGAAAATCAACAAAATTTAATAAAAAAAGAATAACCTAAATTTTTAAGTGTTTGTTCTGATACGAACCACATCGGCATTTCGCATGTTGCAGAGCTCCTTAAACTTCTAAGTTCTGCTACTTTTTCACTAAGGATGATAGCAGAGTGGAGATGAATTATAAAAAACTCACACACTTTTCCTAAGTTGACTCATTGATTTCTTGTGGTGACATCAACTCCTCACGGGGGAAAGTGTTTGTTCACAGACACCTGTTATGCGGTTAATATGTGGTGAATAATCTAGAGCATCTTGTGAACAGCAGTTTAAACAATAATTGCCCGTACTGAGAACAGTCTTACCGAACATTAACTTCCTTATGAAGTTTGTTGTCAACAATCTACGACAGTTTGCAAACAACCATAACAGGTGTTGAATAGGGATGTGGAAATGGGTTATAATTTCTTGAATTATTGAAAAAAACTGATTGGAAAGAATAGTTGAGCAAAATTTTGAAGGTAACTTATGAATCTGTGCACACTCTTGCGTGAACTTTAACTGATATCAATATCAACAGACCTTGAGTATCATTTACATTCAGGGTAAATAAACATAATTCGCATTACGTATTTCTGCTTCTAGTAGTGTGCGGTACCAAATAATCACCGCAGCCATTGAAATTATCGATGTGTCTATAAGTTCTTAAACACACGAAGCACAATACTTTTAGCGTAAGTAAACCAAGTTCAACAGGTACCTATCAAGTCTGAGTCATTGCCTTCACATTAATTCCATTTTGTTTAGTCCTGTGTATGACAATGTCGATGCAGGAACGCTCCTCCTGGTACGGCGTTAGCTATTCTTGCCTGCACCGAACCTCTTCGTGAAGGATCTCGGCGGCGAGCGAAACAATGAGCCGATAGGAGTTGAACTTACAAGCGTGCGAATAAATATTTATTTTGTAACAACTTTTAATGAATGGTTAAAATACACATTTTTAACCATGCTGGTACGACGGGTCCAAGCAAACGTCCGTACGCTACCACTTCCCGAAACAAAAGGGTGAAGATACATGAATTACTAAATAGAAGAGCGTATTTATTACTTTATTTCATACAGATATTTAACGATGTATCAGAACGTTATCCTTGCCACAAAACAACTCGTTAATTTACTTTTGGCGGTGTCTTTGGTTCATAGGTCATTCAGTTTACATATAACTTATACAAAGTGGTTCACCAGATATGCAAATATTTTAATATGTTATTCTACAAGTAAAACTAAAGAAAAAAGTTCATATAAACATAGGTCCGCAAGTGTTTAGTTACGGAGTGACGGCTAATAAAAGATTTTGCCTGAAATTTAGCAACTTCGCTAATATGACGCCATCGCGAAGCTGTGCGAGGTTAGAGTAAAGCACGATATGCATTTATCTTGTTGTTATTGGTCTGATGAATCTAATAAAACAGGTCCCAGACGTGTATCTGCAGTAGTTTTCCAGAAAATCCAGTGAAGCAAAGATTTTTATCGAAGTAAATTTGTTTAGTTTCCATTAAGAATGTAGAAACGTTTATGTCATTGTTGGCAACCGTTAGTGAGTTGTTTCAGTCGTTTCCTAATCATGAAACAAATTAGTTTTCTGTATTGTTCAGTGAAAGAACATAATAACAACAGTGTATTTAAGTGAAACCACGTAGAAACTGTTGTAGTTTGTAGATTATTTATGAAATAGGGATACCTTTCAAATTTACAACAGATGAATACGCCGATATGGTGTATCTTTATGGCAAATGTGACTGTAATGCTGGTTCTGCAGTTAAAGAATATTGCGCACATTATCCAACTCGGATTCCGAATGCACGAACCATTAGCGGAGTATTTCGAATGTTACGGGAGACAGGTTCTCTACCTAGCGTTCATAATCTGTACGAGTACTCGATACGTGAAGACGATGATGAGGATATTATGGACGCTGTTGAACGTAGCCCGGGTACCAGTACCCGCCATATCTCTCAACGATTAGGCATTTTACAATCTAAGGTATGGTGTACACTGAAGTACAATAATTTGTATCCTTTCCATAAACATAAAGTGCATCATTTACATCCGAGAGATACTGCCCTTTGCTTGGAGTTGTGCAACTGGTTAAATACTAATCGGCAGTTACACAAATACTTTTTATTTACTGATGAGGCACAATTTACCCGAGATGGTATAAACTATTTACATAACGAGCACGTATGAACCGAAGCAAACCCACATGCAATTTCCAGCAGCGATTTAGCACGAAAATGTGGTGTGGTATACTCAACACACACTCTACTGGACCATTCATTTTCCTAGGACGTCTAACTGGCGAGACGTACTTACCGTTCCTTCAATAAGAAATGCCGCGCTTGCTCGAAGATGTTTCACTTGCTACGTGACTGCAAATGTATTTTCAATATGAGGGCGCGCCTCCACATTTCATCAATGCCGTTATTATACATATAAATGAACATTTTCCCCAGAAATGGATTGGCCGTTGTGCTACACGTCTGTGGCCACCCAGATCGCTTGATGTAATACCAACGGACTTTTGTGTACGGGGATGGATGAAACTGGAAATTGGAAATTTGTGGTAAGTCCTATGGGACCAAACTGCTGAGGTCATCGGTCCATAAGCTTACACACTATTCATTCTAAATTAATCTAACTTACGGTAAAGACACACACACACCCACGCCCGAGGGAGGACTCGAACCTCCGACGGAAGCAGCCTCGCGAGCCGTGACAAGGCGCCTCAGACCATACGGCGGACGGATGAAAGACATAGTTTATGAGAACAAAGTCAATACACGTGAGGCATTACTTGCTCGCATTATGAAGGCAGCAGACGAAATTAAGTACAACCCTGTGAAACTGAAACGAGCAACAACACATGCAGCTAAATGCATTGAACTCGGTGGAGACATTTTTGAACATTTATTGTGAATGTATTGTGAAATTGTATGTGCACTATGCAATTTCCTGAACACTGAGCTTTTTTTCGGTTTAACGTCAATTCACGTGCTATGGTATTAATAGAAGCAGATTATCTGACACATTCATACAGTTTCAGTTCATATTATTACCATCATTATTCCAAAATTAAACTCTCTACAACTTCTGTTGAACACTTTGTGCAGTTATCTGGGATTTATTAAAAAAATTGGGCCAAGTAGTCAATAAATTAAAATTTTTACGAAATTACGTCTTTGCTTCTCTGGATGTTCTGGAAAACTACTGCAGACACGACTGGGACGTGTTTTATTAGACTCACCAGACCAATAACAACAAGATTAATGGAAATCGTGCTTTACTTTAAAGTCGTACAGCTTTGCGATGGCTTCATATTGGCGAAGTTCCTAAATTTCAGGCTAAATCTCTTTTATTAGCCGTAACTCCGTAACTAAACGTTTGCGGACGTATGTTTATACGAACTACTTTCTATAATTTTACTTGTATAGTAACATATTAAAACATATGCATATCTTCGTAAATCACCCTGTATATCAGAAAAGAAAGAAAAATAATATGATCCAATACAGTGTAGACAAGATTATATTCAGTTTTGATACAGTGCAGAAAGTAGTGAGATGCTTGGAGATAAAGATGTTTGACCATTTACCCAGTGACGTGAAAAAGTCCAGTAAAGACAGAAATTGAGAACATATGTGTTGAGGGTTCCTTATTTTGGACAGAATAACTTTTGGACGAAGCAAGATACTATAGAAATTAAGCTACACATGTCTCTTACGATAAGACCATTGCGCATCAACTGTGGCACGTTGTCAGAGGAGACTACATGTTCCTGGTTACCTGCGCCACACTTCTGCTGCGGTATGGATAATACACAGTGTGCGAGTGAAATCGGGTGGTAAACGGAAATGTACTCCAGAGTTGAAACGAGCAGTAGTAGCGTCGCACCCAACCGTAGTGAAACAGTACCAGTCAGCTATTTGACCGATGCGCCCACAGACATGGATTGTGCTGATCGAGATGGAGCGTGTAATATACCACTGGACATTAAAACTGCTACACCAGGACAGAATGCAGATGATAAACGGGTATTCACTGGACAAATATATTATGCTAGAACTGACATGTGATTACATTTCCACGCAATTTGGGTGCATGGATCCTGACACATCAGTACCCAGAACAACCACCTCTGGCCTTAATAACGGCCTTGATACGCCTGGGCATTGAGTCAAACAGAGCTTGGATGGCGTGTACAGGTACAGCTGCCCATGCAGCTTCAACACGATACCACAGTTCATCAAGAGTAGTGTCTGGCGTATTGTGACAACCCAGTTGCTCGGCCACCATTGACCAGACGTTTTCAGTTGGTGAGAGATCTGGAGAATGTGCTGGCCAGGGCAGTAGTCGAACATTTCCTGTATCCAGAAAGGCACGTACAGGACCTGCAACATGCGGTCGTGCATTATCCTGCTGAAATGTAGGGTTTCGCAGGGATCGAATGATGGTAGAGCCACGAGTCGTAACACATCTGAAATGTAACGTCCACTGTTCAAAGTGCCGTCAATACGGACAAGAGGTGACCGAGACATGTAACCAATGGCACCCCATAGTATCACGCCGGGTGATACGCCAGTATGGCGATCACGAATACACGTTTCCAATGTGTGTTCACTGCGATGTCGCCAAACACGGATGCGACCATCGTGATGCTGTAAACAGAACCTGGATTCATACGAAAAAATGACGTTTTGCCATTCGTGCACCCAGGCTCGTCGTTGAGTACACCATCGCAGGCGTTCTTGTCTGTGATGCAGCGGCAAGGGTAACCGCAGCCATGGACGCCGAGCTGATAGTCCATGCTGCTGCAAACATCGTCGAACAGTTCGTGCAGATGGTTGTTGTCTTGCAAACGTCCCCAACTGTTGACTCAGGGATCGAGACGTGGCTGCACGTTCCGTTACAGCCATGCGGATAAGATGCTGTCATCTCGACTGCTAGTGATACGAGGTCGTTGGGATCCAGCACGGCGTTCCGTATTACCCTCTTGAACCCACTGATTCCTTATTCTGCTAACAATCATTGGATCTCGACCAACGCGAGCAGCAATGTCGCGATACGATAAACTGCAATCGCGATAGGCTACAATCCGACCTTTGTCAAAGTCGGAAACGTGATGGTACGCATTTCTCCTCCTTACACGAGGCATCACAACAACGTTTCACCAGGCAACGCCGGTCAACTGCTGTTTATGTATGAGAAATCGGTTGGAAACTTTCCTAATGCCAGCACGTTGTAGGTGTCGCCACCGGCGCCAACCTTGTGTGAATGCTCTCAAAAGCTAATCATTTGCATATACAGCATCTTCTTCCTGTCGGATAAATTTCGCGCCTGTGGCACGTCATCTTCGTGGTGTAGCAATTTTAATGACCAGTAGTGTATTATTGTATCTCAGATACTTTGCAAGTGAGATATTTACCATAAAAGAAAGGAACAGCCATCGGGCTGTAGTTGTAAAGATATTAAGCATCACAGCGTATGTGTAAAGAGACGAAATGTGCGCCTACACCAAAATGCACGTCCAGCGTCAAAATATTTCAAAGAAACACTATGATCTGCTGGGCGCAGATATTTAAATCATTGCCACAGCGCTCGATATCAATAAGGTGCGAAACGTTTGAAAGAGCAATCCATCGTTTGTTAAGAAATGTTCTAGAGACGTCATTACCTTTTTACGTTTGGTCGTCGATTTGTTAAGACGTGTCGTGTAGCACCGCTGCAAGTTATATTTTATTCAGTGTCAAAAACCATGTAATCACCGAGAAAAACGCTTCGGTAAACCGTGTAACGCTAAAAAGTACTTACGCGCACGCCAGAACATTTAATTTTTCAGCGATTGTTGGACTGCTCCAAGCATGAGAGAAACATAAAAATGTAACTTTTGCATTCATTGTATATTTGTTAGTGTCTATTAGTTTAACGCCCTTTTCTTTGAGAATATATTGATGCTTCACTTTACAGAAAATCTCTGCTTATTCTTTTCTTTAAACTCACCATGATTTTTGAATGTATGTAAGCTTTGTTACAGGTTCGCTCTTCATCGCGATATCTCGATTGTATTAGGGAGGACATTAATGTGTTCAATTTCCAATCTGATAACTTTTACAAAATTTCACTGTTTTGCATTCATCTCCATTTTTTTTTTAATATTCAGATAGGTCCCTTAGGTATTTTCATCGAAGATTCTGATTGCATGAAGCCAATCCGGGTCAAAGGTTAGTCAAGAAACCACCTTCGCGTAATCAAACCTTACGTCTCCTGAACACAATCGAGAACCGACGCATCGGCGATCATACATTAATTTTTCTCTCTTTCCAAGTCGTACCAAAAACGACAAAGTAGAACTGCCGTGAGTACGCAGTCCAGTGTTATAGGTTGCATTCTTTATCTTGTCGGCAAACATTGCCAGACATCATTACAGTCATATTTGATTAAATGTGAGTGAACATCAAAATCTATAATACTAGAAGCGCCACTGACATGGACCACAGACCACAACGGCTAGGCAATCTTTTCAATAGTCTGAAAGAACATCTGAGGCGGAAAGAGGTTTTCCAACCACGAAGACGTTCACACAGCGAAAGGATCCGTGACCATCCTTCGAGGAAGTGAACTATTGCCAGAACACCCCGAATGGTGTCTACAGAGACGAGGTGTTTATGTTGAAAAATGAATCTGTGTCACTTGGAAGTGAAGTGCAGCAATCAATAAAAGTCACTTGGCCTGCCATTATGATATACAACTTAGTCTTTGTTGTCTCCTCATATAACAGGTGGCCCACACAAGCCGTCGTCTGTAGTTTTATGTTTCCCGCATACGTTAGTGCAAGAAGGGTTGCGTCGCCGCTGCTGTCCAGTGGGGAAGTGCACGTACAAGCGAATCTCCACCGATCTGTGCCGCCGGCTGCGTGCGTTTTCCTCCTGGTTCCAATCTCGCTTACGTCACAGCACGTGGCACAGCAAGTCTTACGAGTGCGGGCAGCCGTCTACAGCGGGGAGCGACTAACTAATTCAGACGAGTTTAATAACTGTTGACTGCGCGTTTAAATACAGGCAAGTTCTCGATAGCAGGCGGCAAAATGAAGATCTTTAGTGGGTACCTTTTCAATTAAAGATTGGTTTCGCATGGGCCCTGCAAGGAGCTGAGAGTTCCCGAAGTTTGGCGGACAAGCCTACTATGGCGAAACAAGCGGTGTATCATTTGAGAGACACAGAGGTGAGCGTGTGTGCCGGGACGTATCCCAGTTCACAGCTACTAACACCACGTCACCATAACGCGTCTTTGCGTAGCGTACAAGTAATGCACCATAATTAAGAATGAAATTAAAAATTAAAATTGCATTTCCAAACTTTGTCAAGATATGCTTCGTAATATTAATGTTTAAATTGTCAAATCTCAGAGTGATAAGATGAATGTGTTTCCCTAAATACATGGTTTTAAATAAAAAACATGTGGTGCTGAATAATACAGCTAGAAAGCCAGAATTCGGTCAGAATGTGCAAATGTATGTCAAAATTAACTGTTGCAAGTTTCAACTTGATCGGAACAGAATTTTACTCGCAATCCACGTTTTTAGGAAAAATAAGTGGCGCTAAATAATAAAGCTCGAAAGCCAAAAATTTGTATGAAGCTTCAGTTCGACATAAAAACAGTAAATGCGTGACCTCATCGAGCTATCTCTCATAGTTTCCGAGTAATTTAGTGAAAACTAAATATCGAACGAAAACGTCTGTATTAGTAGATTAAGTATTATTTATAGTAACGATAGAGAGTAACCCAATCTGGTAGCCGAGCGATCTAAGCCGGCCGCAGTGACCGAGCGGTCCTAGGCACTGCAGTCTGGAACCGCGCGACCGCTACGGTCGCAGGTTCGATGATGATGATGATTATTAGTGTTTTAGGGCGCACAACAGCGAGGTTATCAGCGCCCGTTCCCAAAAGTTTAATTCAGAGCCGAATTGTGAGAGAATTGGTATTGTTCAAATTGCAAGATGGGACACAGCACATCAAAACAGGGAAATAAAACTAAAAATAAAATAGCAGTACAAACAGGTAAAAATAATTAACGGTGGCTGAGTGACCACTTACAAATAATGGGTGACCAAACCACTGGACAGTACATTAAGACTTCAAGACCAGACTTCAAGAAGTCCAGACATCACACAAAAACGTAAAACTCTAGCGACACTCGCCTCATTATTAGTTAAAAAAGAGGGTAGGTCTGGTGGGAAACTGAAATCTTCCCTCAAACCCGCATATAAAACACACTCAGTTAAAATATGTTGTATCGACAGCTGTGTCCCACATGTCTGACACGTTGGTGGCTCCTCACGACGTAACAGAAAACCATGCGTCAAAGGACAATGTCCTATTCGAAGCCGTGTAAGAGCTACTTCCTCAGCTCGTCGTTGTCGGAAGGAGGTGAGCCACGGTCGGACAGAATCCTTCACCGCTCGCAACTTATTATCCCTCACGTCCAGCCACTGAGCCTCCCACCAACGCATGACCTTCCGAGTCACGAAAGACGTTATGGCCTGCAGGGGGACGGAACAGCGAGCAGGAGGTGGGATGGAGCAAGCCTCCTAGGCAGCCGCATCTGCAAGTTCATTTCCAGGAATCCCTATGTGCCCTGGAACCCAGCAGAAAATTACATCCTTACCCTGCTGTTGCAAGAGCAGGAGTACGTCCTGCACCTCTTGCACCATCCGATCTGCTGGGTACATCTGTTCAAGAGCGTGTAGAGCACTTTGGGAATCGGAGCAGACGATGAATTTCGTGCCACAATGTCGGCGCATATGCTCTAATGCTTGCAGAATGGCAAACAGTTCTGCATAGTAAACTGAGAACTGCTCTGGGAGCCCTATCCGATGGACAGTATCGGGAAACACAGCAGAGCAGCCCATAAAATCCCCCTGTTTAGACCCATCCGTGTAAACAGTAATAAAATCGGAATGGCGTTCGAAAATCTCAGTGAGTTTAATTTTAAAAAGGTGGTCCGGGGTACAATACTTCCTGTAAGCAGCCAGATCAAGAAGTAATCTTGGCCTTTGTAGTCGCCAGGGAGATCCCCTACTCCATCCCTGGTGGAGTACCTTAAAGCCCTCCAGATGTACTGACTCGAGACTCTCCTTTGCACGGATGCCAAACGGCTTTGTTGCCGCCGGACGGTGGCGGAAGAGACGTGCCAGTGCCGGCTGGGAAAAAGTGTTGGACGCCAATGAAAGAGGAGTGGACTTGGCCCTGTACGCGTGCCGTACCACGAGGAGAAGACGCCGAATGGACAGCGGAGGCTCTCCCGCCTCGACACACAGACTAGCAACTGGACTCGTGCGATAAGCCCCCGTTGAAAGCCTAATACCCTCATGGTGAATCACATCCAACATTTTGAGGTAGGAAGGTCTTGCAGAGCCATAAGCTTGACATCCGTATTCCAGTCGAGGTCGCACAAAGGCCTTATAAAGTTGGAGCAGACGTGCCCTGTCAGCGCCCCAGGATCTATCACTGACGCATTTAAGGACGTTTAAAGCCTTGAAACAGCGGACTTTTAGATCCTTTAAGTGTGGCAACCATGTGGGCTTCTCATCAAAAATAAGCCCGAGATATTTCACTTTTTCCATAAAGGGGAGAACAGTGTCTCCTAGTTTTAAAACAGGGAGATTAAAAAGTGAACGGGAACGGTTAAAATCTACACAAACGGTCTTCTCCAAAGAGAATTTAAAGCCCGTTGTCTTAGACCATTCCTCCAATCGCACGAGTGTCAGCTGTAATTGGCGTGTAGCAGCTGTGAGGGAGGAAGACGCACATAAAATGGAGAAATCGTCCACAAACAAGGAGCACTGCATGGATGTGTGTGATGTCCTTAGGTTAGTTAGGTGTAAGTAGTTCTAAGTTCTAGGGGACTGATGACCACAGCAGTTAAGTCCAATAGTGCTCAGAGCCATTTGAATCATTTTTGAGCGGTCTAACGCGCTGCTTCCCGAGCGGGTACACGTGTCAGTCCCCTGCACGAATCCGCCCGGCGGATCTGTGTCGAGGTCCGGTGTGCCGGCCAGCCTGTGGATGGTTTTTAAGGCGGTTTTCCATCTGCCACGGTGAATGTGGGCTGGTTCCCCTTATTGCGCCTCAGTTACACTATGTCGGCGATTGCTGCACATTCTCTCCACGTATGCGTACACCACAATTTCTCTACCACCCCCAGGAGGGGGGCGGTCCACTGGGGGCCGAAACCGCACAATAACCCTGGGTTCTGTATGCGGCGGCGGCGGCGTGGGTGGACTGCTGTGGCCTGTTGTGGGGCTGTGGACCACTGCGGGCTACGGCGTGACGAAGCCTCTCCATCGTTTCTAGGTCCCCAATTCCATACACAGTACACACACAATGATAGAGAGTTTTGATTATAGCACTAACTAAACCCATTAAGTAATAGAGCTATAACAAATTTCAAGACTTTGATGTAAATAACAATCAATACAAAGTCTCTGAAAGTTGTAGTTCATAGGTAATGTTCTACCGTCAGTTCCGTTCTAAAAATTTTAGACGGCAAAGTTTAAATGTAGGCGAGCTAAAACTCTTTCTGTGATTAAAAACTGTTTAACTACATTCATACAAAAATTAAGATAATTCTAAATTAATACACAACAGTGTTATAAAATATTATGTGTCCGACTAAGCGGCCATTTAGATGCTGCTACTTGGGGATAGAGCGGATGAAGGCAGGTGTTTTCTTCCGCTGCGCCCATATATAAATACGGCCAGAGAGGCAGCGACTTCATGTCCAGAACAAGGCGCTTAGGTTAGCGCTTCACCTGCCAGGAGACTTTCAGCACCGGAGATCTCCACAGAGTAGCGGGAGTCCCGCTGCTCAAACACCGATTCCGGGAGGCGGCGCATCGTTTTTATGCGACCGCCCGTATGTCGGAGAACGACCTCGTCCGCAACTTGGGCAACCAAGTGCTCTGGCGCCCGACCTCAAGGTGGCCAGACGTGTTGCTGGTGTAAAGGAACTTCGCAACATGAGCCAGAAGAACTAATAGAAACAACGCAACCGTGAAGAAGATTCAGACGAGAAGACAACGTCCAACACCCCCAGGAAGAAGTAGGAAAGGCTCGATCCGCCCATCCTACAACTCACCGGAGTATGAAGCTCCGTGAATTTGCGAAGCGAAGCAGCGACTTCATTTCGCACCCAGCTACCATATGGTCGGCGTCAGTCAAACGCCGGTTTACGAGCAGCCCTCGGGTGACGACACAGCCAGACTGAAGCTAAACACATGTTTTCGGTACGAATAGGAAGTGAACTCGCGAGGGCTGTACAACCTCCTGAATCGCTTAGATTTCGCGGAAGTAACTGTTCGGTGCCGCCCGTAATGATAACAAAACCGCGTGGCAAGTAGTAACTTTATTTTCCACTTTTGTGGCGAGCAATTAACTTAGATTATTCGAAGTCAGGGCGAAAAATCATTTGTTGGGGACTTACCGTAGAGGTCGCCTCTGAACTGCTCATAGTGCTGTTTGTGATAGAGACATCAGACTTATTAGTATTAACATCAGGAATATTATGATGTTTTGCGTATGAAAATTTATCAAACATATCTATCAATTAGAACTCAAAATCCTCACTTATAATCATAGCTCCTGATCCCGATGAGTAAATAGAGAATAGAAACATTTCTTTCAGTGACCTGGACAAGAATGTGGACTTGCAGACTGGAAACTATGGTCAGTATGTTCTCCATCGCTTTCTGGCTGGCCACAGGAATAGTTGATAGTTGTCAGGCTCTCGTAACAGACGGCGCCGCACACTACTGGTGTGACGTCACAAGTTCGTTGTAGGCGCCCGTATATTTCGTTGGCCCCGTTCCGCACTGATAAGATCGCGTCGCCATCTTTTAGCAGTTTGAATCAGATTTTACAATGAAACAGGTAACAACCGTAATGTACTCTAGCGAAGACTACACCTATATGACACTTATCTACGGGCAGACGCATCGCAATGCAGCTGAGTCCCGAAGGCTGAATTCACAACGCGAGGTCTACCTTCTGTACATGTTTTCAAACATACAGAGATGCGCTTAAGAACCGGAGAAGGCTTTCAGGTACAATGTGTCGTGGAAAGATCGATCCGCGACGCACCCGTTGATGCCCGGAATGTTAGACGATAATATCGCGTACGTGCAACGTAGTATAAACGAAAGTGTTATCATGTCATTGTATTTAGGTTGCAGTATTATTTGTACCTGTAATACTAATAATACCAGTCACCTACAAAATCCTATTAGCTTGTCTCTTGAATACAACATAACAGCAATCAGAACCCAAAGTAGCAGAATATCAAGCAGGATTCAGAGCCAATAGATCATGTCAGGAGCAAATTTTCAACATCAAAACCATACTCAAAATGCGAGCTCTCAGACAAAAACCTGTAGTATTTGCAGATTTCAGAAAAGCATACGATTCAATAGACAGGCCCTCACTATTCCAAATTTTAGAAGAGAGGGGCTTAGATCCCAAAAGACGAGAAATCATAAAACGAATACTAATTGGCACGAAATCAAAAGTAAAATTTATGAGGGCGATCTCAGAACCCTTCGACAGTCAAACAGGTGTGAGACAAGGTAGTTCTAGACAAAGTTATCGAAGAATGGTAGAAGGAACTTAATAAATGTGGGGTTTGGAAGCCAATTCGACTGGGCATTGCCAAAAACAACGTCTATATACCATATCTTGCATTTACGGACGACCTGGCGATACTAACAGAGGATGAGCAGACTGCAGTCAAACAGTTGGAAATACTCAAATGTGCAGAAAAAGCAGGTTTACAAATTTCATTTGAGAAAACTGAAATGTTTTGTTCAAAAACAGAAATTGCAAGCTTGAAAACGAAATATGGTAAAATTAACAGGGCCCCATACTTTAAATACGTTGGAGAATTCATCGAACCGACAGGTATTGCAAAAAATCTCACAGCAACATCGCCTCCAAAAAATTAAAAAAGGATTAAAGTTAGCGCAAACCTCTACAACAAAAAAATCAATGTCAAGAGGGGCAAAAATTCGACACTACAATACTGTCATAAAAGCAGCAATACGCAAGTGGAACACTAACAGTTAATAGAAAACAACGACTTGAAGGCATCAAAAAAGAAGAGAGAAAGATCATCAGGAAAATTATAGGTGGAAGACATATCCAAGACGTTTATGGGCTACAATCAATTCAAACAACAGAAAAGTTTTCAAACATTGAAACCGATATTAGGAAAAGACGAATGAAATTCTTTGCTCATCTCAGGCCACTACCAGAAAATCGACTTACGAAGAGAATAATAGATTATGTAACCTCACTTAAGAATTCCACACCCTGGCTGGATGAAATTCCAAAGGACCTAAATAATGCAAACATAAGACCAGCCGACAGTCTAGAAAGTAACACCTTCAGACACAAAGTAGACAAATGGGAAGTTATATCAGAGCAACCAAAAGGAAACATTAGAAACCAAAGTGGTCGGATGATCGTAAACAAGCCTTTTCGGAAAGAATGAAAACCTATTGGAAGAACATGAAAAACTTAAAGAAAAATTTGATCGAGTTATTTGCTTAACATCTTCCATTTCTGGGGAGAATTCGCCAATAGTAATAGTAATAATAATAATAATAATATGGTCATTATTATTAATATTATGAAATTCATTAGATTTCGTTCAGTAATACCTATTTCTCATCGTAATTAGAACAAATATGAGCTCCAGCGCACCTGGGGATATCGAGGTCTTCGGTACAAAGCATTCTGGAGGATCGAAAATGGCAACCCTTTAAGCTGCACTTACAGCAACAGCTATATGGAAACTATTTCCAAAATTGGGTATCGTTCAGCAGATTTTATGAGGAGATGAATGATATTTCGCCAATGACGCCACTGTCAGTAGACACGATCTGCATTACTGGGCTCCTGCAAATCCTCACTGGTTGCGACCACATCACATGTAAGCCCACTGCGGTTTTAATGTATGGAGCGGCATTGTAGGAGACCAAATCATTGGAAAGTTTATTTGTCTCCCAGACTAATTAGTCAGCTGTATTTGCAATCCCTACACAATGAGCTGAATCTTGGGCATCTACTAGACGACATCCCACTTCAGTTAGCTGTGAGCCACCGGTTTCAGTACGATGGCGGACCACCCCATTATCGTAGAGGGGTTAGGGAATATCTCAACAATGTGTACCCTGAACGGTGGATAGGTTGTGGTAGTTGCGTTCGATGGTCAGAGAGGTCGTCTGATTTAACGCACTTGGATTTCTTCTTATTGGGTTAAATCAAAGCCAGGCTCCACGAAACGGAACCGAAAAATCGAGATATGTCAAAGGAACAGCAAGTGAGAGAACCATACCTCATAAATTGGTAAGAGATGGAACACAAAACAGGTCCGAACGCTGTTGCAGAGGCAACGGAAAAAGCATGCGAAGTTCAGAAGAACGCGAAATCCCGAAGATTGGCTAAAATTTACAGACCCGTGAATTTTGGCACGGACTTCAATGCGAGATGCCTTTAATAGGTTCCACAACGAAACATTGTCTCGAAATTTGGTAGAAAATCCGAAGAAATTCTGGTCGTATGTAAAGTACACAAGCAGCAAGACGCAGTCAATACCTTTGCTGCGCAGTGCCGATGGTACTGTTACCGGCGACTGTGCCGCTCAAGCGGAGTTATTGAACGCAGTTTTCCGAAATTCCTTCACCAGAGAGGACGAATGGAATATTCGAAACACGAACAGCTGCTAGCATGAGTTTCTTAGAAGTAGATACCTCAGGGGTTGCGAAGCAACTCAAATCGCTTGATACGGGCAAGTCTTCAGGTCCAGATTGTATACCGATTAGGTTCCTTTCAGATTACGCTTATACAATAGCTCCCTACTTAGCAATCATATACAACCGCTCGCTCACCGATAGATCTGTACTTACAGATTGGAAAATTGCACAGGTCGCACCAGTGTTTAAGAAGGGTAGTAGGAGTAATCCATCGAACTACAGACCTATATCATTGACGTCGGTTTGCAGTTGGGTTTTGGAGCATATACTGTAATTAAACATTATGAATCACCTCGAAAGGAACGATCTATTGATACGTAATCAGCGTGGTTTCAGAAAACATCGTTCTTGTGCAACGCAGCTAGCTCTTTATTCGCACGACGTAATGGCCGCTATTGACAGGGGATCTCAAGTTGATTCCGTATTTCTAGATTTCCGGAAAGCTTTTGACACCGTTACTCACAAGCGACTTCTAATCAAGCTGCGGGCCTAAGGGGTATCGTCTCAGTTGTGCGACTGGATTCGTGATTTCCTGTCAGGAAGGTCGCAGTTCGTAGTGATAGAAGGCAAATCATCGAGTAAAACTGAAGTGATATCAGGTGTTCCCCAGGGCAGCGTCCTGGGACCTCTGCTGTTCCTGATCTATATAAATGACCTGGGTGACAATCTGAGCAGTTCCCTTAGGTTGTTCGCAGATGATGCTGTAATTTACCGTCTAGTAAGGTCATCCGAAAACCAGTATCAGTTGCAAAGCGATTTAGAAAAGATTGCTGAATGGTGTGGCAGGTGTGCAGTTGACGCTAAATAATGAAAAGTGTGAGGTGATCCACATGAGTTCCAGAAGAAATCCGTTGGAATTCGATTACTCGATAAATAGTACAATTCTCAAGGCTGTCAATTCAACTAAGTACCTGGGTGTTAAAATTACGAACAACTTCAGCTGGAAAGACCACATAGATAATATTGTGGGTAAGGCGAGCCAAAGGTTGCGTTTCATTGGCAGGACACTTAGAAGATGCAACAAGCCCACTAAAGAGACAGCTTACACTACACTCGTTCGTCCTCTGTTACAATATTGCTGCGCGGTGTGGGATCCTTACCAGGTGGGATTGACGGAGGACTTCGAAAGGGTGCAAAAAAGGGCAGCTCGTTTTGTATTATCACGTAACAGGGGAGAGAGTGTGGCCGATATGATGCGCGAGTTGGGATGGAAGTCATTAAAGCAAAGCCTTTTTCGTCGCGGCGAGATCTATTTTCGAAATTTCAGTCACCAACTTTCTCTTCCGAATGCGAAAATATTTTGTTGAGCCCAACCTACATAGGTAGGAATGATCATCGAAATAAAATAAGAGAAATCAGAGCTCGAACAGAAAGGTTTAGGTGTTCGTTTTTCCCGCGCGCTGTTCGGGAGTGGAATGGTAGAGAGATAGTATGATTGTGTTTCGATGAACCCTCTGCCAAGCACTTAAATGTGAATTGCAGAGTAATCATGTAGATGTAGAACAAATACGTCATGCTTGCGATTCAGTATTTGCAGAAATATACATCAATGGATACAGCAAGGTGGACATGCATTTAAACATTTGTCTTACGAATAATGCAATTATAAAGATCTGTCAGTCTGTAACATAGGTTTACAGGAACATCATTTATGATATTCATTATATTCGTTATTCTCTATTGCAATCAAAGATATGGTAGCATTTATTTAATACTGCCGATTGTGTTGAACGAATTGGTGCATTATGTGTTGTTAACAAATTAGCTGTCATAATCTGATATGCCTTGAGACAGGTAATTAATAAGCTTTGGCCCTTGTGCGTATTGTTTTGGTCAAGGACAATCATTCTTCTGCTCAGTGTGAGGTAATGGGCGAGCTGTGGCGCCCTGAAAATATTCTAAATTCGTATTTGGCGTGGCCGTACGGGCCACTCGGCAAGCCGGGGCTCGTCAGCAACCGCGTGGTGCCGAATAGTAGCCGGAGCAAGAGGGGTAGCCCCAGCGCAGGGCCCAGGCCGATCGCGTGGCTGGGAATTCCATGTTGACACTGTGTGGAGGACTGTGCTTTGTGTTGATGAAGGAGATTTGTATGCCGGGAGTGCCAAAATGGCGGATTTTGTGAAACTATAATGGCAGACATTTCACAGTTCATGTAGAAATTAATAATAACCAGAGGAATCATGATACCTTAAAAAGAAACATGTACATAACCATTATCTGCACGACGATTCTGATGGTGTTATCAGATTTTCAATATCTTTATTAGTTCAAAGTTTAGTACCTGATAGTAAATTATAGAAGTAACACCCAGAAACGAATTTCCAAAGTCTAAACGGTTCAATCGATTTTGTCGATCGACATGTCTTTAGAAAGCTATTAGTGTAAACCTAAATTGGTATGAATTACAGGCATGTAACTTGAATAGTACATGAGTTATTGGAGGTCAAAGTGGCCGATTACTACCGATCGCGTCAGGCCATGAGTACTCCACAGTTATACGAAAAACAGTACGTGCATGCTTATAAATATATTTATTCGTCTATGTCTTTGTTTACATCCGACATATACTATTCATGAAGAAATTGGTCACATATTTACTGTGTTTTAGAAAGCACAGAGGCTTTAGGCTACTGGCCTACTTTTGTTTCTATTCCTTTGATATATGTTTATTTAATCTGTTTATGTATTTAATAATGTGTGTTAGAGCGTGGTTATTGTCCAGCCGTAGGAATATTTATTTAATTTCAAGTTATTTAAATGTAAATCCAGTATTTCGTAAGTGTTTCAACATTTTTGTGAGTGCATTGTCGTGGAGACATGGCGGGAGCGCTCTTGCCAATCACAGCGCTCGTTACTACGGTAGGCGACTACCAAAGTCAATGGAGAGACTGTATGGAAGTGGGGGAGGCGTGGTGGAAGATCGCAGGAAATACTTGGAGAGTGTTGAGCAGTTTGTGCGTGGTTGTGGGAGATAGAAAATATTTCGTATTGCCGACTGGTGTACTTGTGATATTTCCGTGGCTTCTGTAGTGAAGACGTAGTATGTGTTTAAAAGCGAATATCTCGCGAGCTATGTTGTTGCTCATAGCTAATTATGTGAAGTAGGAGTCTATTGTTTCCCTGTTATTCAACTTATATTTCATTTAATCGCTGGACCATCGACACCAATAAGTGTTTTACAGTAATAAATGACATTCTTAAAGGTACTTCTGCTATCATACTCATCATTTAACGACGTTAAAATAGTTCCTGCAGATTTTATTTAATTGCAATCTTTCATTTATAAATTTCTATGTTAGATTCAAAATTCGTAACTGCCAAGTGATAGGAACCTTCGACCGTTCGATTCATGTGTATATTCATATTGTATACTGTAGATTCAGCAGTATTTGGCTTATAATGCGGCAACTACATATCCCAGCCCATAGACAACGAAACCAGCCAAAACATTTAATATTTCAGCTCTGAGTCTTAGGGTACGTAGTTGAGGGCCACCATTAATTTTTTTTTGAAAGCCCGCAACGGACACCTGTCTCGAGCCTAGGACTCTAACCAGCCAACTCTCCTACAGTAAGCAAGTTTTCTAGTGTCGAACTGTAGGACCAGTTATAGCTTAAAGTTTTCGTTTTCAGGCGCTGGTCTTAACGTTTAGTAGGGTCTCCTGTTCGTTAGTGTGGAGTCCCCATTACTGCTCTGCTTAAGCAAAGGTTTCGGCGTCTATGGAATTAACTAATGTCCGTAGAGTGTGGCATGCATGGGCCATCTAGAATACAGGGTGACTTTTTCCACCATGTGCAAACTCTAGGGATTGATCAATGAGAGAATACGGAACAAAAATGGTCTAACGAATTCATGTCCGGAAATGCATGGTTTCTATGATAGAGAACATTTAGTCAATCATACTTTATTAAGAGACAGCGGTCCAATACACACTGTACCATGCAGCCTCAGTTACCGTACGCATGGTTCCCTCCTAGAGGATGGTACTGTTCAAATGGTTCAAATGGCTCTGAGCACTATGGAACTCAACTGCTGTGGTCATCAGTCCCCTAGAACTTAGAACTACTTAAACCTAACTAACCTAAGGACATCACACACACCCATGCCCGAGGCAGGATTCGAACCTGCGACCGTAGCAGCAGCGCGGATGGTACTGTTCCTGATACATCATGCCCTAGTGCCCTCCCTTGCCATAGCAATTAGTAATGTTGTGTCCAATTCACCTCTCTTACTGACTCACCTTGTAGTGTATGTGATACAGCATTGTACACAATGACTCTGTATAAGAATCAAGAACTTTCCGACATGGTGTTTACTTACAGAAAGGCAAATGGCAGTGGGCTGCAGGCAGCAAGGTTATATCAGGAGACCTATCCCTGCCGACAACAACTACATCATTCACTTTTTAGAACAGTGTTTCGCCGTTTGTCTGAGACAGGAAACACGAAATCATGAAGGACGTACAAGAAATGTTCGGACACCAGAACTGGAGGAAAATGTGTTTAACACTATGGAAGGCAACCGCCATATCAGCACCAGCCAGTTGGCCCGCCAGTACAGGGTAAGCCAGATGACCGCGTGGAACATTCTCCATGACAACTGTTACTACCCTTACCACTTACCAGCATGTTCAGCGCTTACTAGCGACTGACTTTCCACATCGAGAGCAGTTTTGTCACTGGTTTCTTCATCAGACAACCACAAGTCTGGGATTTGTGTCATCCATCCTATTCACAGATGAGTCCATCTTTACGCAGAGTGGTAGCTTCAGCTTTTATAACAGTCATCTACTGAATAATATGCATAACCCCATGGTATGGTGACAGCGAATCATAAGCATCAGTGCAACCAGAATGTGTGGGCTGGGATAACTGGCGACCGTATTTTGGGGTCAGTCTCTCTTCTACGTCATCTTACGGAATCGAACTATTGGCGTTCCTTACAGGTGACTTTGCCTCCCCTGCTGGAAGAAGTGACACTTATGATCCGTAGGATACTACATGATGGTGCTCCACCCCACTTTGGCATTAACGTCCAGACACATCTCAGTTGTGTCTTCACTGGTCAATGGATCGGACGAGGGGGCCCAGTTGCATGACCCACTCGTTTACCAGATTTCAACAGTGCAATATCTGGTTATGGGCCCATCCCAAAAGTATCATGTATACAGAGCCCATTCCAGATGTGGAGACACTGGATCAGCGTATTCATGCTGCCTTTGGCACTATTGGGATGCAGCCTGGCCACTGTGAACTTATAAGACAGAACATACTATGGTGCGTATACACATGCGTTGAGGCACATGGAAATCATTTTCAACACATACTGTTACTGTGGCTGAATGGTACAGTGCGTATTACACCGCAGTCTCTGTAACAATGTATAATTGAATAAATGGTCTCCAGCTTGAAAACCATACATATTTGGACATACGTTTATTAGACATTTTCGTTCTGCATCCTCTCATCAACCCTTAGAGTTTGTACATGGTCGGAAAAATCACCCTGTATACAATACCTGATAAAAAAAGTAAAGCACACAGAAGATATGATCAGATGTCAATGTAACTTCAAACACGTATACACCATCGACAGGTACACTATTTTATCAAAGGTATCCAGACACCTGACTCAAAATGACTTACAACTTCGTGGTGCCCTCCATCGCTAATGCTGGAATTCAGTATGATATTGGCCCACCCTTAGCCTTGATGACAGCTTACACTCTCGCAGGCATACATTCATTCAGGTGCTGGAAGGTTTCTTGGCGAATGGCAGCCCATTCTTCACGCAGTGCTGCACTGAGGAGAGGTATCGATGTCGGTTGGTAAGGCCTGGCACGAAGTCGGCGTTCCAGAACATCACAAAGGTGTTCTATTGGATTCAGGTCAGGACTCTGTGCAGGCTAGTCCCTTACAGGGAGGTTATTGTCGTGTAACCACTCAGCCACAGGCCGTGCGTTATCAAAAGGTGTTCGATCGTGTTGAAAGATGCAATCGCCATCCCCGAATTGCTCTTCTACAGTGCGAAACAAGAAGGTGCTTATAAGATCAATGTAGGCCTGTGCTGTGATAGTGCACGCGAAACAACAAGGGGTTCAAGCCCCCTCCATGAAAAACACGCCCACACCATAACACCACGACCTCAGAATTTTACTGTTGGCAATACTCACAATGGCAGATGACGTTCACTGGGCATTCGCAATACCCACACCCTGCCATCGGATCGCCACACTGTGTACCGTGATTCGTCACTCCACACAACGTTTTTCCTCTGTTCAATCGTCCAATGTTTACGCTCCTTACACCAAGCGAGGCGTCGTTTGGCATTTACCGGCGTGACGTGTGGCTTTTGAGCAGCCGCTCGACCATGAAATCCATGTTTTCTCACCTCCCACCTAACTGTCATAGTACTTGCAGTGGATCCTGATCCAGTTTCGAATTTCTGTGTGATGGTCTGGGTAGATGTCTACCTATCACACATTACGACCCTCTTCAACTGTCGGCGATCTCTGTTGGTGAACAGATGAGGTCGGCCTGTACTCTTTTGTGCTGTACGTGTCCCTTCACGTTTCCACTTCACTATCACATAGGAAACAGTGGACCTAGGGATGTCTAGGAGTGAGAAAATTTCGCGTACAGACATATGATACAAATGACACCCAATCACCTGACCATATTCAAAGTCTGTGAGTTTAGCGGAGCACCCCATTCTGCTCTCTCACAATGTCTAATGACTACTGAGGTCGATGATATGGAGTACCTGGCAGTAGATGGCAGCACAATGCACCTAATATGAAAAACGTATGTTTTTGGGTGTGTCCGGATACTTTTGATCACAAAGTGTATGTAAATGATTAGAGTCGCAATTGTCTGTGACAGGTAGAATAGTCACTATAGTGCGTGAGTGTTGCCATCTTTAGTGTTAATAGTAATAATCTTTTAAAAATAATTTAGTCTCGTGACCAAAACATAATCAAAACCTTTAGTTTTTTCCCCTGAGACAATGTAATTTTGCCCTTTAGAGGGACCACTGGTCCAGAGCGACTTTTACCCACCTGGCGTCCACTCGAGCTGGTAGGAGTGGAAGTCCTTGTCGTAGCCCTGGCCGGCGGCGCTATTCTGCGAAAAGGTGGCCGTCTTGTAGGCGTCCAAGGGGTAGTAGGGTCCGAAGTGCAGCGTGGAGCCGACCTGCTCGGCGCCGATGTTGGTACCGC
Source organism: Schistocerca cancellata (assembly GCF_023864275.1). NCBI lineage: Eukaryota > Metazoa > Arthropoda > Insecta > Orthoptera > Acrididae > Schistocerca > Schistocerca cancellata. The sequence continues at coordinate 379,388,056 of NC_064628.1, forward strand.
CCAGCGTCAGCCCCAGGTTGCCGCGAGCCTCCAACAGGTCGACCTCGCCCGAGGCCGGCCACTTGCCGTACTTGTTGTAGCGCGGCAGCAGCCAGATGGCTGCAAAACAGAAAAGTGAGTGCCCAGGAATATTACTTTATTTGCCCGTTTCACCTGGCCATAGGAGAGTCTACAGGCAATCTGTTACATCTAACCAGACTGCCTGAATAGGTTGAAGGTACGGTATTTTATAATGTACCAAATTAGTTAACAACTTGATCCTTTACATAACCCTTTCCACCCTGAACACCTTTTTTTTTTTTTTTTTTAAATGGTGAATAAAGTTGAATTCCATGTATACTTGAGCATAGTAGACACTGGGAAAAATAATAAAAAACTCTCCCATAAAAAATGTAGCGTAGGGTCAGGTTTTATTTCACCAAAATTATTCTCTGACTTCCTGCTATTTGTTTGGTATTATAAATTACCTGAGGAACAGTTATGAACAAAAAATTATTCTTTCATTTCTTTTATTTATTAGTTATTGGTTCAAATGGCTCTGAGCACTATGCGACTTAACTTCTGAGGTCATCAGTCGCCTAGAACTTAGAACTAACTGAACCTAACTAACCTAAGGACATCACACACATCCATGCCCGAGGCAGGATTCGAACCTGCGACCGTAGCGGTCGCTCGGTTCCAGACTGTAGCGCCTAGAACCGCATGGCCACTCTGGACGGCTTTATTAGTTACTATAAAAAATGTTACATACATTGCAAATCATATTCTGCGGAAAAAAATTAATAATACATTTTTTTATTTATTTTGTAACACAAAGGCATGGTTCAGACTGCTTCACTTTTCGTGAAATAATTTGAAACAATCCTTTCCTTTTGCAAGACATAAGTACTGATTGCATTTTATGCACTTTGTCTTTGTTCTGGAAGTGCAGCCCTCATACATATTATGTAAGAAAATGGGAATGATACTCGAAATAGGTAACTCAGCTCGCACCTCTTTGTCACTGACCTCAACAGCACTGTAATTAATGTTTGGTGGATGAAACTTCTGAACAAAATTTGATCTCCGAAAAAGCAGTGGTCTGACACCTTCTGTGACACTGTGTGAACTCCTGCGCTCTTCAGGAACTTCTTCGGCACTCAAATCATCATCAGACGAGTCGTCTGCCTACTGAATATTTGAAGGAGAAGGAACAAACTCGTCGTCTTCATCTGACGAAATGCCACTCAAATCCGAATCCTCTAATAGAGAACAGATTTGATTGTATGATAAACCTGCATACAATAACGGGAATGTGCATAAAAACTTTCCCATTCAAAACTGTATGAAAAGCAGTAATATAGGGAGGCCAATGACACAATCAACAACACCCACTCGAGGATGAAGTTACACAGTCAACACCTAACCCGCACAATCGTGCTAGTACAAATTTAACGCACAATTACTGTGCAAAGATATGAAGTTACTAATAATTATCAATATCACAACGTTGTACACACTATTACAAATAACCAGATCCAGCAAATCGCCGAATCAATTCGATTTAAATTAATTATGAGCAACTAACCAAGCGCCGGCATAATGCTCACTTCTCGATCAACTTAAACAACATGTGCTGCAATCTGTTCGCGCCGAATGGCAACATAAACATGAGAAACGCGTAGCGCACAACCTGCACAATCGTTGCAGGTCGGTTGGAAGCAAGGCAAGAGGTTCAGTTTGTCGTAAAAAAATAAAAACCGAACCCGCACGATCGTGTGGGTTCGGGTGGAAACGGATAAACGGAGAGTCCGATCCATAAGTTGCAGATATGGTAATGTTCATAGCTGCTGTTAATAACTTTGTCCTTCTTAATTTTAATACACTGCGGGAAAAAAAAATTAGTACACCTGGAAAGGCGATGTCGATTTTGATCTGATGACCTCATATGCCACCTGGGGGATGGTAGATGTACTGATGATGTTTTCAACATCGTCTTAGCGTAGTCAGATAGCTACCAGAGGGTCATCTGTGTCTACCCTTTAATACAGGCTGGAGGCTCAGTGTGGTGCATATGCATGCAGCAAGCAGGTAGCCGTGCAACAGAGATGCACCCATGCTTCCTACATCCATCGCAGCAAGTTTGAAAATGATGAAATTATGTCCAGACTACTAGGACGTGCTGCGTCAGTTGTATTGTAAGTAGGCTGTTTAGGTTCTTATATTGGTAACGCCACCGCCACGTAGCGCTCTGTATGAAAATCACTGGCTGTGCTGTGTGCATTCTGTGGCTGGTTTGCACTGTTGTTTGCTATTGTAGTGTTGGGCAGTTGGCTGTTAACAGCGCGTAGCGTTGCGCAGTTGGAGGTGAGCCGCCAGCAGTGGTGGATGTGGGGTGAGAGCTGGCGGAGTTTTGAGAGCGGATGATCTGGACGTGTGTCCATCAGAGACAGTAAATTTGTAAGACTGGATGTCATGAACTGCTATATATTATGACTTTTGAACACTATTAAGGTAAATACATTGTTCGTTCTTTATCAAAGTCTTTCATTTGCTAACTACGCCTATCAGTAGTTAGTCCCTTCAGTAGTTAGAGTCTTTTATTTAGCTGGCAGTAGTGGCACTCGCTGTATTGCAGTAGTTCGGGTAACGAAGATTTTTGTGAGGTAAGTGATTCATGAAAGGTATAGGTTATTGTTAGTCGGGGCCATTCTTTTGTAGGGATTTTTCAAAGTCAGATTGCGTTGCGCTAAAAATATTGTGTGTCAGTTTAATGTTGATCAGAATAGGTAAAGAGCGAAATGTCTGAGTACGTTCAGTTCTGCTCAGCTGTTTGAAAAGCAAATAATGTAAGAGGTTTTCCAGCACAGTAATTCATAAATTTTTCTAAGGGGAGGTTTCAGTATAACGATGCTGGTATCAGTGGTCACGTGAAAAACATTCTCACGCCTGTAGACGAAGTTCTGGACGTCTACCCAGCTCAAACGCCCGCCGGGGTCGTCGTAGTGTAAGGGCAGCAGTGTCAGATCGTACAGCTACCACAGCACAGATAAGAGAGCTTGTGAGCCCAGACATGTGAACACCAACTATTGCTAACCGGTTATTAGCAGTGGGACTACGGGCACGCACACCTCTAGCTCTAGCCCATCTTCCACTCACGCCACAGCATCGACATGCACGAATCGACTGGTGCCATCAGAGGATCACTTGGAAGATGGAATGGTGCGCCGTGGTCTTCAACGATGAACACAGATTCTGCCCACACCCAAGTGATGGTCGTTTGTAAATACATTGTTGTCCTGATGAGCACTATCTCGTTGAGTGCATTTGTCCAAGACACGCTGGCCCACGCTTTCTAGTCTGGGGTGCAATAAGCTACAACTCTCGTTCATCTTGGTCGTTTCTAGAGGGGACGCTAACCAGCGCTCAGTGCGTGCGGAACGGTGTTAGACCTGTTCTTCTGGCGTTCTCGCAGTAGAAGGCTATATGAGTGTTCCAGGAGGATAATACTCGCCCACACATTGCTTGTGAACCTCAACGTGCTCTGAAAGACGTGCAGGAACTTCTCTGGCCAGCAATATCTCCGGACTTGTCTCTGGTCGAGCAGATGTAGGATATGATACGACAGGAAGTGACTCGTGACACTCGTCCACCAACAACTCTTACAGAACAACGTGATCCGGTCGAGCAGGTGTGGCATATCGTATCCCAGGACAGTAATCACCATCTCCTGCATGCTCCTGCACTGCTGCCAATGGAGGTTACACCATGTACTGAGTGTTTCAGCATGGGTCCATACCTGGTACCAAAGAACTGCTTCTGCACCTAATCTGTAAACATAATCATTTCATGCACTCCATATGCACTATTGCAACAATAAATCTTGAGTGAATTGGAAAGCTCTAAAAGAGTGTACTACTGTTGTTTCTGGCAGTGTGTAACGCTAGTCAACAAATACACTATTCAAAAGAATTAGAGGAACACGTGAATCAATGTCCAGTCTGCCAAATCTATTTTGGTACAGGCGCTATCTGTGGTCTTAATTCCTTAAGATTTTCGTTTTCAATATATGCTACAATTAAAATCATTCGCCATGTATTGTCTGTTTCGTGTACGACAGTGTAAGGTGTTCTTTCATAAGGAAGAGCATAAGCAGTGTCCCTGTGTTTTCTAGTGAGGTACAAAGATGGCAATTGTCATTTTTAGATGTTGTGTTCAACCAAGCACATGCTATGCAACAGCTTAATGCAATACAAGTTGCAATGGTGGTCTGTTTGAATAAAAAATGATAGACTCTCTGTCGTGTTGCTGCAGATGCCAGTTTGTCTCCATCCGTCATCCACAGGTTGTGGACACTCTACACAGGGCGAGTTGGACAAGGTAACTGAAGCATTACAACGCCACGTCGAGACCGATACTCGGCCATCTCTGCATTGTGGTGATGCACAGATACTGCCAGAGCAGCGCAGGACAGTCTCAGAAAGGCCACTGGAGCCACAGTGTCCTATCAGACTGTAATGAACAGGTTACCAGGAAAGACCATTCCACGTATACATCCTCTCAGAGTACCCCGCTTGATACAACAAAATCTTACAGCTTGCCTTCAGCTCTGCCGTTCCCATGTCAACTGGCAACTTCGTCACTGGCGAATTGTGTTATTCATAGAAGAGTCCAGATATCCTCTTATGCAAAGTGTTGGCCGTGTTTGTGTGCGGAGACCTGTGTTGACCAGAAAATCGCCAGATTTCCAAGGTTTTTTGATGGTGTGGGGAAGTATCGGTGATGACAGCCATACAGATCTTGTTGTCGTCCGTGGTCGCCTTCCCGCCAGCCAGTACATCGAGCAGATCCTGTTGTACCATGTGGCGATGACTGCATACGGTGGTGGCCCAGAGTCCCTTCTAATTCCAGGGTCCATGTGACAGGCGTCGTCAGGGGTGTCTCGCGATGCCTGGACACTGGAGTAACGGAATGGCCGGCAGTGAATCCCGACCTAAACCCCATCGTGCATATGTGGGACATACTTGACAGACTTGTTCGTGGTCGTCCTGCTCCACCCCAGACTCTCCATGCGTTGTATAAGTCTGCCTCAAACACAATGAGGTATCTCGAACAGAATGAGGATTTTTTGATAGGGAGGACGCTACACGCTATCTTGGATGGACAGTCATTGCCATATGTGAAAATAACTTCTGGTGTACCGCAAGGAAGCATGTTGTGCTCCTTGATGTTCAAGTTGTGTGTTAATGATCATGCGGACAATAATAATAGTAACCCTAGACTTTTTGCAGATGACGCAGATATCTACAACGAAAAACAGTCTGAGCGAAGCTGTAAAAAATATTCAGTCAGCCCCTGATAAGATTTCAAAGTTGTGCAAACATTGGCAACTGCTTTAAATGTTAAAAAATGTAAAATTGCGCATTTCACAACTATGAGTATAGTATCAACGAGTCATAGCTGGAATCACTCAGTCCAGACACTCTGTGACCAAAATGGTACTGAAACAGAGGAAGACAGACTAAAGGCCGAAATACTAAATGTCTTTTTCCAAAGTTGTTTCACAGAGGAAGATTGCACTGCAGTTCCTTCTCTAGATTTTCGCACAGATGACAAAATGGTAGATATCGAAATAGACGACAGAGGGATAGAGAAACAATTAAAATCGCTCAAAAGAGGAAAGGCCTCTGGACCTGATGGGATACCAGTTTGATTTTACACAGAGTACGCGAAGGAACTTGCCCCCCTTCTTGCAGCGGTGTACCGTAGGTCTCTAGAAGAGCGTAGCGTTCCAAAGGATTGGGAGAGGGCACAGGTCATCCCCGTTTTCAAGAAGGGACGTCGAACAGATGTGCAGAACTATAGACCTATATCTCTAACGTCGATCAGTTGTAGAATTTTGGAACACGTATTATGTTCGAGTATAATGACTTTTCTGGAGACTAGAAATCTACTCTGTAGGAAACAGCATGGGTTTCGAAAAAGACGGTCATGTGAAACCCAGCTCGCGCTATTCGTCCACGAGACTCAGAGGGCCATAGACACGGGTTCACAGGTAGATGCCGTGTTTCTTGACTTCCGCAAGGCGTTCGATACAGTTCCCCACAGTCGTTTAATGAACAAAGTAAGAGCATATGGACTATCAGACCAATTGTGTGATTGGATTGAAGAGTTCCTAGATAACAGGGCGCAGCATGTTATTCTCAATGGAGAGAAGTCTTCCGAAGTAAGAGTGATTTCAGGTGTGCCGCAGGGGAGTGTCATAGGACCGTTGCTATTCACAATATACATAAATGACCTGGTGGATGACATCGGAAGTTCACTGAGGCTTTTTGCAGATGATGCTGTGGTGTATCGAGAGGTTGTAACAATGGAAAATTGTACTGAAATGCAGGAGGATCTGCAGCGAATTGACGCATGGTGCAGGGAATGGCAATTGAATCTCAATGTAGACAAGTGTAATGTGCTGCGAATACACAGAAAGATAGATCCTTTATCATTTAGCTACAAAATAGCAGGTCAGCAACTGGAAGCAGTTAATACCATAAATTATCTGGAAGTACGCATTAGGAGTGATTTAAAATGGAATGATCATATAATGTTGATCGTCGGTAAAGCAGATGCCAGACTGAGATTCATTGGAAGAATCCTAAGGAAATGCAATCCGAAAACAAAGGAAGTAGGGTACAGTACGCTTGTTCGCCCACTGCTTGAATACTGCTCAGCAGTGTGGGATCCGTACCAGATAGGGTTGATACAAGACATAGAGAAGATCCAACGGAGAGCAGCGCGCTTCGTTACAGGATCACTTAGTAATCGCGAAAGCGTTACGGAGATGATAGATAAACTCCAGTGGAAGACTCTGCAGGAGAGACGCTCAGTAGCTCGGTAGCTTTTGTCAAAGTTTCGAGAACATACCTTCACCGAAGAGTCAAACAGTATATTGCTCCCTCCTACGTATATCTCGCGAAGAGACCATGAGGATAAAATCAGAGAGATTAGAGCCCACACAGAGGCATACCGACAATCCTTCTTTCCACGAACAATACGAGACTGGAATAGAAGGGAGAACCGATAGAGGTACTAAAGGTACCCTCCGCCACACACCGTCAGGTGGCTTGCGGAGTATGGATGTAGATGTAGATGTAGATGTTTATACAAATACATGGCTATAACACTTTGTAGGGATATGAAATGGAATGACTACATAGGCTGAGTCATAGGTTAAGCAAGAGACTTTTATTTTGTAGAGCAATGTGGAATGCAAATAGCCTACAAAGGAGATTGCTTACAAATCACTCGAGAGACTCATCCTAGAATATTACTGAAGTGTGTGGGATCTGTACCAAATAGGGGTAACCGAGGATACTGAACGTATACGGAGAAAGACCGCACGAATGATCACAGGATGGATAACCCATGGAAGATTGTCACAGATATGTTGGATAAACTTAACTGTCAGATACTTTAAGACAGTGGCAAAATTTCCTAAGAAAGCCAACTTACAGAGTCTGAAGAACCGGCTTTAAATAGTGATCTAAGAACATACAACTGTAACACCTATTTTCAACTTATTTTGTATTTTTATCGATATTTCTCTGTCAATTTATAGTATTGCTTCGGTATAATATTTTATCTGACATGGAAATTTTTTGACTATTTATACCTATTTCATTTATTTGAACTTTTGAACGATGTAGTTTAAATTATGCTTGTGAATTTAAATAATTGGTGAAATTATCGTTATGTAATGTACTGTAAATGATTTGGTCCATAATTATAGGGAACATAGGGTTGAATGTAAAGGATGAAGGGTAGCCCCGCAGCTACGGAAGTAGCCTGGCGGAGTGGAAAAAGTGTGGTTGGCGCGCAACTGGCAACTCGTCCTTCGTGATGGGTAAGGAGTCTGGGCAGAGCATTGCTGTGGTTAACACCTCGCTAGCAGCAGCGGATCATTATGGCTCATATTCATGGAGTTTTGAGGCCAGAAGAGCTTGTTATTGTTGTGGTCTTCAGTCCAGAGCATGGTTTGATGCAGCTCTCCATACTGCTCTATCCTGTGCAAGCTTCTTCATTTCCCAGTACCTACTGCAACCTACATCTTTCTGAATCTGCTTAGTGTATTCATCTCTTGGTCCCCCTCTGCGATTTTTATCCTCCACGCTGTCCTCCAGTACTAAATTGGTGATTCCTTGATGCCTCAGAACATGTCCTACCAACCGATTGCTTCATCTACTCAAATTGTGCAGCAAGTTCCTCTTCTCCCCAATTCTGCTCTATACCTCCTCATTAGTTACGTGATCTATCCATGTAATTTTCAGCAGAAGAGCGTAAGGGCAGTATTTATGGATGCTGCATCTGGTGATACCATTATCATGGAATGGTTTTTGTCCCTATAAAAGTATAATTCCGACGTTAAGAAGATGTGTAACAGGGCGAGGACAACAGTACTGCTATGACTGCATCGCCGCCAGGTTAACAGCCACTGCGAATTGCGCCACCAGTGCCACCAGCCTTCCACTAAATTGTTTATATTTGGCATTCTGTAAGTGGACCAGGTATTTGTGAAAATTTGCTTGATTTTTATAATAATCGCGGTGTTCCTAATAACTCTATCTTACACCTGTGATTAACCCAAATCACAAACCTGGACAGGAATCCTACCCTAGTAAATTTAATTCCGAGCGTCCTAATTTACTATGAGGAAGTGGTTGAACTTGAATCTAATGTGGTGTTGTCATTTGTACAGCCAATTATACTTTTGATTAGGTCAAAAGACTGCTTATGAAAGCACATTTGTTATTTAAAGAGTTATAGTTTGTTGTGCTTTACTTAATTAATAATTAATGATAAGAATGCTTACCATTTGTCATACATTCTGGTGTAGTTTTGTTAATGATCATAGTTCTTAAAACCATGTAAGTTTAAGGGTCCTCATGTACTAGGCTAGTAAGTTAATGAAGCTCCTTAAGAGCCAGAGTACTTAGATTTATATTCTGTTTAGTTGCTTCAAAACCCAGTTTAAGAAAGAACAATTTACTGTGTTATCCACTGTAATGCAAATTGGTTAGTGCTCAGGCATAGAGACCCTGTACTAAGCAATGAAGCTATAGATTATGATCGTTAGCAGACCTCCTGATTTAAATTCAGATTCATTTCAAGCTTTTCCCTGGTCAGTATTGCTAATAGTTTCATGTGTTACACCTAGTTCATTTAAGGTACGTATCGTTGAGAGGCATATTTTACTGTTTACTATCTCATTGGCCATTTGTTTGTTAGTAGCACACATATCTGCAAAGTTAGGTTAATGTGTTGTAGTATGAACAGATATAAGGAAAGGGCTTAGTGTGTGTGTCAAGGAAGGTTAGGTTAGCCTTAGCACTGCCTTCTGCTTTATCATTTTCCTTGACACAAGAATGCCTTATTAAGCTGGCGACCGGCTTGAATATGTAATGTTACAACTTGCTTTTCTGCTGGGAGAACGTCTGTTCCCGACCCACCTGTTTACTGTTGGTTATCGATTGCTGGAGTGTTTCGGAAACGAATCCCAGTTTGATTGTTCTGTTTCCATTAGGTTATCTCACGGTCACATCTCAAAAATTCCTCGCAGATGAGGTATAGCGTTAGCATCGATGGCCATTTAAGGTGGTCGGTGGTACCGTTACACAACAACCTCCTACATACGGCTCCCACACGGATTGTGAGGACACGATTAGATTAGTTACAGCGCGTTTTTTTTTTTTTTTTTTTTTGGTCAGTCTACTGACTGGTTTGACCGTCACGAATTCCTTTCCTGTGCTAACCTCTTCATCTCAGACTAGCACTTGCAACCTACGTCCTCAATTATTTGCTTGACGTATTCCAATCTCTGTCTTCCTATACAGTTTTTGCCCTCTACAGCTCCCTCTAGTACAATGGAAGTCATTCCCTCATGTCTTAGCAGATGTCCTATCGTCCTGTCCCTTCTACTTATCAGTGTTTTCCACATGTTCCCTTCCTCTACGATTCTGCGTAGAACCTCCTCATTCCTTACCTTATCAGTCCACCTAATTTTCAACATTCGTCTATAGCACCACATCTCAAATGCTTCGATTCTCCTCTGTTCCGGTTTTCCCACAGTCCATGTTTCACTACCATACAATCCTGTACTCCAGTCGTACATCCTCAGAAATTTCTTCCTCAAATTAAGGCCGGTATTTGATATTAGTAGACTCCTCTTGGCCAGAAATGCCTTTTTTGCCATAGCGAGTCTGCTTTTGATGTCCTCCTTGCTCCGTCCGTCATTGGTTATTTTACTGCCTAGGTAGCAGAATTCCTTAACTTCCTTGACTTCGTGACCATCAATACTGATGTTAAGTTTCTCGCTTTTCTCATTTCTACTACTTCTCATTACCTTCGTCTTTCTCCAATTTACTCTCAAACCATACTGTGTACTCATTAGACTGTTCATTCCGTTCAGCAGATCATTTAATTCTTCTTCACTTTCACTCAGGATAGAAATGTCATCAGCGAATCGTATCATTGATATCCTTTCACCTTGCATTTTAATTCCACTCCTGAACCTTTCATTTATTTCCATCATTGCTTCCTCGATGTACAGATTGAAGAGTAGGGGCGAAAGGCTACAGCCTTGTCTTACACCCTTCTTAATACGAGCACTTCGTTCTTGATCGTCCACTCTTATTATTCCCTCTTGTTTGTTGTACATATTGTATATGACCCGTCTCTCCCTATAGCTTACCCCTACTTTTTTCAGAATCTCGAACAGCTTGCACCATTTTATATTGTCGAACGCTTTTTCCAGGTCGACAAATCCTATGAAAGTGTCTTGATTTTTCTTTAGCCTTGCTTCCATTATTAGCCGTAACGTCAGAATTGCCTCTCTCGTCCCTTAACTTTTCCTAAAGCCAAACTGATCGTCACCTAGCGCATTCTCAATTTTCTTTTCCATTCTTAAGTATATTATTCTTGTAAGCAGCTTCGATGCGTGAGCTGTTAAGCTTATTGTGCGATAATTCTCGCACTTGTCAGCTCTTGCCGTCTTCGGAATTGTGTGGATGATGCTTTTCCAAAAGTCAGATGGTATATCGCCAGACTCATATATTCTACACACCAACGTGAATAGTCGTTTTGTTGCCACTTCCCCCAATGATTTTAGAAATTCTGATGGAATGTTATCTATCCCTTCTGCCTTATTTGACCGTAAGTCCTCCAAAGCTCTTTTAAATTCCGATTCTAATACTGGATCCCCTATCTCTTCTAAATCGACTCCTGTTTCTTCTTCTATCACATCAGATAAATCTTCACCCTCATAGAGGCTTTCAATGTATTCTTTCCACCTATCTGCTCTCTCCTCTGCATTTAACAGTGGAATTCCCGTTGCACTCTTAATGTTACCACCGTTGCTTTTAATGTCACCAAAGGTTGTTTTGACTTTCCTGTATGCTGAGTCTGTCCTTCCGACAATCATAACTTTTTCGATGTCTTCACATTTTTCCTGCAGCCATTTCGTCTTAGCTTCCCTGCACTTCCTATTTATTTCATTCCACAGCGACTTGTATTTCTGTATTCCTGATTTTCCCGGGACATGTTTGTACTTCCTCCTTTCATCAATCAACTGAAGTATTTCTCCTGTTACCCATGGTTTCTTCGCAGCTACCTTCTTTGTACCTATGTTTTCCTTCCCAACTTCTGTGATGGCCCTTTTTAGAGATGTCCATTCCTCTTCAACTGTACTGCCTACTGCGCTATTCCTCATTGCTGTATCTATAGCGTTAGAGAACTTCAAACATATCTCGTCATTCTTTAGTACTTCCGTATCCCACTTCTTTGCGTGTTGATTCTTCCTGACTAATGTCTTGAACTTAAGCCTACTCTTCATCACTACTATATTGTGATCTGAGTCTATATCTGCTCCTGGGTACGCCTTACAATCCAGTATCTGATTTCGGAATCTCTGTCTGACCATGATGTAATCTAATTGAAATCTTCCCGTATCTCCCGGCCTTTTCCAAGTATACCTCCTCCTCTTGTGAATCTTGAACAGGGTATTCGCTATTACTAGCTGAAACTTGTTACAGAACTCAATTAGTCTTTCTCCTCTTTCATTCCTTGTCCCAAGCCCATATTCTCCTGTAACCGTTTCTTCTACTCCTTCCCCTACAACTGCATTCCAGTCGCCCATGACTATTAGATTTTCGTCCCCCTTTACATACTGCATTACCCTTTCAATATCCTCATACACTTTCTCTATCTGTTCATCTTCAGCTTGCGACGTCGGCATGTATACCTGAACAGCGCGTACGGAGGCATTTAAACAATTGTTCTTCCCTCGCTCAATCCATGAGTGGTGCAGAAGACCCAATAACTGGCACAATGCGAGGTACGCTTCACAGTGATTTGCAGAGAATAGCGTAGATGTAGAGATCGATCTTCAGTCACAGAACCTATCACCTTAGAATGTCTACTCGTAAGAAATTATGTAATCGAAATGACTATCCTTTGTAGATTTACTTACTACGAGGTCGGATGTGCTTCAAAATTCTTTATTCTCGATGCTAATATTTGAAATCAACGAAATTTGAGTTTTTTTCCGAAGTTTTTGCTTCATTGTAAAAGATAAAACCCGCATCAAACATTCATGTCACTGAGAGATATAAGTTCTTGTCGAAAAGCAAGATATATTGAAATGGCTCCAAGCACTATGGGACTTAACATCTGAGGTCATCAGTCCCCTAGACTTAGAACTACGTAAACCTAACTAACCTAAGGACATCACACACATCCATGCCCGAAGCAGGATTCGAACCTGCGACCGTAGCAGCAGCGCGGTTCCGGACTGAAGCGCCTAGAACCGCTCGGCCACAACGGCCGGCCGAGATATTTCAAAAGTTAATAACACCTAAGGAGAAAAAATATTTTGTAAACTGCATGTAAAATCGTACAAAAAGCAACAAAAGATGGTAAAGAAATTATACTGCTCAACAACACTGCAGTATTGTGCAGTAAATTAACTACTCTTCTCTAGTGATAAGTAACACTCGCAAAGTCTCGATATTTCCAGACGCGTATTAGGCAGCTGCCTGTTTCACTCGCATAAAAATAAATCCTCAAGACAAATATTTTAATATGGGTCTAGATACCCCTAAGGAGCAACATGAATCGTATGACAGAACGGAATACTCCTTACTACACGATCTGGTTGTGACGGTGGTTCCTTTTGTTCCTCACGAACGGCGTGGACGTCGATAGAAGTATCGTACTAAGCTGAAAAGCGAATGGCGTGCTGTCACTTATTTACTTTACGCGCTTCGCGCGTGATCGAAGAGTTGAAGGAGGCTACTGTAATGCAAAATTTACTATACGTGAACTGATATTCCATTTCACTTAGCTCTTGAACAAGTAATATACTTGGAACTGAAATAATGACATTAGAAACCTACATATTTCTATCTAATTTTTTGCTTTTGTAGTACGCTTTAAGACAAGAAAAAACGACGCACCATGAAGGAATTATCCAAATGGGGTGGAAATTGGGAAATGTGATGTACAATTACAGAGAAACAAATGACTACAGTTTCAGAGAAAATGGGTGATTCATTTATGGAAAAGAACTTCACAAATCTAACCAGTAAATAACGCGTAGGTCAACTTCTGGTCCTTATGAAAGCAGTTATTCGGCTTGGAATTAATTTACAGAGTCCTTGGATGTCCTACTGAGGCACATCATGCCAAAATCTGCCCAACTGGAGCGTTATATCATCAAAATCACGTGATGGTTGGAGGGTCATGCCAATAATGCTCCAAACGTTCTCAGTTGGGCGGAGGTCAGAAGACCTTTCTGGTCAAGATAGGGTTTGGCTAGCAGGAAGACAAGCAGTTGAAACTCTCGCCGTGTGCGGTTGGGCATTATCTTACTAAAATGTACGAGGGTGAGTCAAATGAAAACCTTAAATTTTTTTAAAAATATTATTTATTATGCAGACGTGGTACGAAGCTGTATCACTTTTGAACATAATCTCCCTCACGCTCAATGCAAGTCCTCCAGCGGTTACAAAGTGCATAAATTCCTTGAGAAAAAAATTCTTTTGGTAGTCCGCGCAACCACTTATGCACCGCCTGGCGTACCTCTTCATCAGAACGGAACTTCTTTCCTCCCATTGCGTCTTTGAGTGGTCCAAACACATGGAAATCACTTGGGGCAAGGTCTGGTGAGTATGGTGGATGAGGAAGACACTCAAAATGGAGGTCTGTGATTGTTGCAAATGTTGTACGGGCAGTGTGGGGCCTTGCATTGTCATGTTGCAAAAGAACACTTGCTGACAGCAATCCACGTCGCTTTGATTTGATTGCAGGCCGCAGATCATTTTTTAGGAGATCTGTGTACGATGCACTGGTGACAGTGATCCGTCTAGGCATGTAATTCTCCAAAATGACACCTTTTTCGTCTCAAAAGAAAGTCAGCAAAACCTTCCCTGCTGATGGTTCTGTTCGAACCTTCTTTGGTTTTGGTGATGAGGAATGGCGCCATTCCTTACTCGCTCTCTCCGTTTCCGGTTGGTGGAAGTGAACCCAGGTTTCGTCCCCAGTAACGATTCTTGCAAGGAAGCCATCACCTTCTAATTCAAAGCGCCGAAGAAGTTTTTCACAAGCATCAACACGTCGTTCTCTCATTTCAGGAGTCAGCTGCCGTGGCACCCGTCTTACAGACACTTTGTGAAACTGGAGCTCATCATGGACAATGTGGTGTGCTGACCCATGACTAATCTGTAAACATGCTGCAATGTCATTCCGTGTCACTCGGCGGTTTTCCTTCACTATAACTTCAACTGCTGCAATGTTCTGTGGAGTCACAACTCGTTGTGCCTGACCTGGACGAGGAGCATCTTCCACTGAAGTCACACCATTTGCGAACTTCCTACTCCATTCGTAGACTTGCTACTGTGACAAACATGCATCACCGTACTGAACCTTCATTCGTCGATGAATTACAATAGGTTCCACACCTTCACTACGCAAAAACCGAATAACAGAGCGCTGTTCTTCCATGGAGCAAGTCGCAATTGGGGCAGCCATCTTTATACTGATACTGCGACGGTATGTGTGCATCTGCACTATGCTGCCACCTACAGGCCATTCTGCACGCTGTTTGTAGCGTGCTTATCAACTTACAGGATAACGGCGCGAAATTTCGATTTGTTATTGCAAATTTAAGGGTTACATTTGGCTCACCCTCGTAAGTGCCTGACGGTTGCCATGAAGGGTAACAAAACGGGGCGTAGAATATCGTCACGTACGGCTGTGCCGCAGATGACAACCAACGGGGTCCTGCTATGAAAAGAAATACACCCCAGACCATCACTGCTGGTTGTCGGGCCGTACGGCGGGTGAGAATCAATTTGGTATACAACCGCTGTCCAGGGCATCTCCAGACATGTCTTCGCTGGTCATCGCACCTCATTTCGAAGTGTGCCAATACTGAACTTAGTTCTACTCGAGTTAAGACGTTTCTGGAGTCGGCCCTGCAGGTTTGGCATACAAACTCTACTGTCACCCACCATAAGGCCCAACAACCAGTTATGGTTTGGGCTCTCATTTCTCTTTGTGGCGGGACCACTTTGCTAGTCATCTGCAGGACTACAGCACAGCGGTACGTCGACAATATTCTACATCCCATTTGTTGCCCTTCAAGGCAAGCCATCTTGGGTTCACGTTTCAGCAAGATAATGCCCCCCTGCATGCGGTGCGAGTTTCTAATGCCTATCTTCGTGCTTACGAAACCCTACCTTGGCCAGCAAGGTCGTCGGATTTGTCCCCAATTGAGAATGTTTGGATCATTACAGGTAAGGTTCTCTCATCAGCTCGAGATTTTGACGATGTAACGCGCCAGTTGGATATTATTTAGCAGGATGTGCCGCAGGAGGACATCCAACAACTCTGTAAATCAGTGGCAAGCAGAGTAACTGCTTGCGTAAGGGTCAGATGTCGACCAACGAGTTATCGCCTTGCTCAATTTGTTAAGCTCTTTGTCTTGAATGAATCACCGATTTTTTTTCTGAAACTGTAATCATTTCTTTCTGTACACGTACATCACATCTGTCGATTTGTGTCCCATTCGGGTAATTCCTTCATGCTGCATTTTTTGTGACATATATATATCACATGTATTAGATTTCCTTCATAGCAAAGAAAGTGAAACAGCCAGAAGACTTGGTCAGACATCAGTGTAGCTTTGTACAGGGATACACCATTAGTGGGTATTAAATGATCAGAGTTGCAATTCTCTGTGACAAGTAAAACAGCTACCATTGTTCACTGGTGTTGTTCGTCATTAGCGTCGTTATTAGACCTGGTAGGCTACATAAGGGGCTTGAACACCGTCAGATGCAATCACTGTGAAGGGCATGGAAATGTCGTGTACTTGTGTGAGACAGTGGTATCAGAGCTTGAAACTGTTTGAAAGGGGCCTCATTGTGGATGTGCATTTGGCCAGCTGGTCGAATCGTGCAATATCCAGAGTTGTGGGGCATTTAGATGTGACAGTGGCTCAGTGTTAGACTGCATGTGTATGTGTGGGCATGCAGCCTCGTGGTCAAGGTTCCAGCCGGCTGCTTGTGACCACCATAAGGAAGGATTGCCGTTAAGTGCACGAAGCACATCGTAATCCCTTTTAATTTTCATCTGCCAGCCAGCCGGTCTGAGGCACCTTGCCATGGTTCATATGGCTCCCCCGTCAGAGATTCGAGTCCTCCATCAGGCATGGGTGTGTGTGTGTTGTCCTTAGTGTAAGTTAGGTTCAGTTAGATTAAGTAGTGTCTAAGCCTAGGGTCCACTGGCCTCAGTAGTTTGGTCCCATAGGAACTTACTGCCACAACCTTCACCTGCCAGCCAGCAACAAGTAATGGTCTCCCAGCAACGTTTCGTGTCATTTCCCACCAACTGTCGGAGACTAATGGCAGCTGGACTAGGTCATTACTGCCCCATGTGTAAATTGTGGTGAACACCACAACACAAACGGCTGCATTTGGAGTGGTGCCTTGAATTGGAAGAAAGGTCTGCCGATGAATTACTTCCAGTTGTGTTCAGTGATGACTTGTGATTCTGCATTACTCCAGAAGACCTTCATCTGTGAATATGGTGCTGACCCGGGGGGAAATCTAATTCTCCAACGTTTCGGAGAGGCATCGTGTGGGGATCCATTGTGTATGACTTCAGGGCACATCTGGTAGTATTTGAGCGAACTCTGATGGCACAACAGTACATTACATACATTCTGTGTCCTCATGTCTTACTGTCCGCAGCTCGTGGTCTCGTGGTCGCGTTCTCACTTCCCAAGCATGGGTCCCGGGTTCAATTCCTGGTGGGGTCAGGGATTTTCAGCTGCCTCGAGATGACTGGCTGTTTGTGTAGTCCTCATCATTTCATCATCGTTCATGAAAGTGGCGTGATTGGACTGAGCAGGGGTTGGGAATTTATATGGGCGCTGATAACCATGCAGTTGAGCACGCCACAAACCAAACACCATCATCATCATCATGTCTTACTCTCATATGACAGCGTTGTGGGGCCACTTTTTAACGGGGTAATACATGTCCATTACATGGCAAATGTCTTTGTGAACTGTCTACATGATGTTCAGGTGCTCCTGTGGCCAAAAATATCTACAAATCTGTTCCAGTGCAAAATGCATGGGACCAGCTCGGAAGTCAACTCCATCTCACTGTCAGTGCCCAGGATATCAGGGATCTGTAAACAACAGTTGCGGGTCAGGAGAAGATACAATGACTTTACGACATGATTCACAACCGAATCATTACATACATCCGGGCTAGAGGGGCTGCAACATCAAACTGACAGGTGAGCTCATAGTGGCAACCTCCTTGTAAAGTTGACTCGATTTTGCTATCGCTGAAATGAAATGATATGACATGCTCTGTCAGCCCGTCAAGTTTCATTTCGCTTCCTCCTCTTCGGTGTTTCATTTCTTTTGTGTGTGTGTGTGTGTGTGTGTGTGTGTGTGTGTGTGTGTGTCTGTGTGTGCGCGCGCGCGCGCGCGCGCGAGCACGTTTACATGTATAACGAGAGCGGACCAAACATCGATCCCTGTGGAACACCTGCAGTGGTGCTTTGCCATTATGCAGACGCTGCTTCCTCGTGTACATATGTACCAGGGAGTGTTAGTGGGCAGGTGGCGACGGCGGCGACAAGCAAGCCTACTCACCGGGCCAGAGCCAGTCGCCGGCGGGCAACTTGGCGCGCACCTCGACGCGGCCGTAGCGGAAGCTGAAGGAGTTGACGGTGCTCACGCGTGCCGACGTCACTGGGTTCAGGATGTTGGTAGCAGTGCCAGTGCGCGAGCAGCCGTTGACCAACGGGTTGGTGCACCTGCAACACCGGCCAGCACTCTACTTCAGACCAGTGTGCTCAGCACCAAACTGGAGACAACTCAACGGCGTCTTGCCCTTTAGTGGAGTTGGCATACTACAAAGGGGCACTCGCAGTTGTTTTAGTTTCTCTGCTAGTGAGTTTATAGTGATTCTGTCTTTTTTTTATTAAGAAAATCTGGTTAAAAATTACGTGGCAAGTAACTTACATATGTTGTAATATTCGAGAGCGGCCACGGGCAGGGCTACATCCTGGTGTTCTATGCATACAGCTTTGCTTCCTGTGACGTGTTAAAACGTGCGCTACAATAGAAAATACCTCCATTTGTGAGATGCATTCTGTGAGCAGGTTTTTGTTTGCGAAAAAATTGCAACCAATTGAAATTTATCCTGCCCTTGTGATGTGCCCGGAAAAGGATCAATGAGTGAAAGTCGAGTGAGGTGCATTGATTTTAAAAATGGCGATATCAGTGTCCCGATGAGGTCCGCAGTGGTAGGCTTAGCCTTGTGACTAACCGACAGGCGATGAAAATCGACGATAAAATTTGTGAAAATCGTCGTTTCACGATTACGAAACTTTCGCAGTATTTCCTCAAATTTCACAGAGTTTGGTGCACAAAAATGCGGCCGAGAAGCTTGGTTACATCGAACTTTGTGGTAGGTGGGTTCCCAAATCCTAACAGAAGACCACAAAGAACAGAGATTAGCTGTAGCGCTGACCTTCCTTGAAGATTACAAGACAAATGGTAACAAAATTATCGAGCGTATCGTAACCGGGGACGAGACTTCGGTGACGCGTGTCAATTGTGAATCAAAAATGCAGTCGATGTTTGCAAACGCTGTCAGCAAAAAGATCATGGCTACTGTGTATTGGATCTCTAAGGCAGTAGTTCTCGTTGATGTCCCTGAACGTGACACAGCAGTTAATTCCGAGAGGTGTTGTCAAGCCAGCTGCGTTGACCGAACAGTTTTAGGCGCTTCAGTCCGGAACCTCGCGACTGCTACGGTCTCAGGGTCTAATCCCGTCTCGGGCATGGATGTGTATGATGTCCTTAGGTTAGTTAGGTTTATGTAGTTCCAAGTTATAGGAAATTGATGACCTCTGATGTTAAGTCCCAGAGCCCCTTTAACCATTTAGATGTCAAACATTGACAAAGTTAAGTTGGGCGATATAAAACAAACGTCAGGGAAACCTTAGCACAAAACTTTAGTTCTTTTTCACGACAACGCACGCCCACACACGGCCAATTGCACCCGAGAGCTCCTGTGAGCTTCTGAATGGGACGTCTTTAATAATCCTCCACACAGCCCTGATTTGATGCTGAATGACAACGACCTCTTCCCAGAAATGAAGTCATGGTTCGCTGCTCAACGCTTTGCTACTGGCAATTCCGGTATAAACCAGTGATTGCAATCGCAGGTGGCACATTTCTATAGATACGGTGTTGAAAACTTGTGCCACAGTATTTTAAGTGCCTCATTTTGAATGGCAATTATCTGGAAAAATAAGTTACCTTAAAAATGAACATATTAAATTTGGTTTTTCCATATTTTCAATTTTTTACTTCAAAACGTATGTTACTCTGTGACTACGCCTCATACTTAATATATTATACACTTTCATCAACTGTATCTATATTATTGTTGAAAAAAATCAGCAACCAGTTGCACAAAAACATTTTATTTCCTTATCTGTTTCACGTTCTTGGTGCATTCTTCAGAAGAATGTATAGGGAAATATGCTGCAAATAAATATACACTATGTGATGAAAAGTATCCAGACACCTGGCTAAAAATGACTTACAAGTTCGTGGCGCCCTCCATCGGTAATGCTGGTATTCAATATGGCGTTGGCCCACACTTAGCCTTGATGACAGCTTCCACTCTCGCAGGCATACGTTCAATTAGGTGCTGGAAGGTTTCTTGGGAAATGGCAGCCCATTCTTCACGCAGTGCTGCACTGAGGAGAGGTATCGATATCGGTCGGTGAGGCCTGGCACGAAGTCGGAGTTCCAAAACATCCCAAAGGTGTTCTATGGGATTCAGGTCAGGACTCTTCGCA
Source organism: Schistocerca cancellata (assembly GCF_023864275.1). NCBI lineage: Eukaryota > Metazoa > Arthropoda > Insecta > Orthoptera > Acrididae > Schistocerca > Schistocerca cancellata. The sequence continues at coordinate 379,408,480 of NC_064628.1, forward strand.
GGACAGTCCATTACAGGGATGTTACTGTCGTGTAACCACTCCGCCACAGGGCGTTCATTATAAACAGGTGTTCGATCCTGTTGAAAGATGTAGTCGCCACCCCCGAATTGCTCTTCAACAGTGGGAATCAAGAAAGTGCTTAAAACATCAATGTAGGCCTGTGCTGTGATAATACCACGCAAAACAACAAGGGGTGCAAACCGCCTCCAAGAAAAACACTACCACACTGTAACACCACCGCCTCCGAATTTTACTATTGGCACTACACACGCAGGCAGATGACGTTCACCGGGCATTCGCCAAACTCACACTCGGCCATCGGGTCGCCTCATTGTGTACCGTGATTCGTCACTCCACACAACGTTTCTCCATTGTTCAATCGTCCAATGTTTACGTTCCTTACACCAACCGAGGTGTCGTTTGGCATTTACCAGCGTGATGTGTGGCTTATGAGCAGCCACTTGACCATGAAATCCGAGTTTTCTCACCTATAGCCTAACTGTCATAGTTCTTGCAGTGGATCCTGATGCAGTTTGGAATTCCGGTGTGATGGTATAGATAGATGTCTACCTATTACACATTACGAACCTCTTCAACTGTCGGCAGTCTCTGTCACACAACAGACGAGATCGGCCAGTACGCTTTTGTGCTGTACGTGTCACTTCACGTTTCTACTTCACTATCACATCGGAAACAGTGGACCTAGGGAAGTTTAGGAGTGTGGAAATCTCACGTATAGACGTATGACACAAGTGACGTCCAATCACCTGACCATGTCTGAAGTCAATGAGCTCTGCGGAGCGCCTCATTCTGCTCTCTCATGATGTCTAATGACTACTGAGGTTGCTTGTATGGAGTACCTGGCAGCAGGTGGCAGCACAATCCATCTAATATGAAAAACGTATGCTTTTGGGTGTGTCCGGATACTTTTGATCATAAAATGTAAGCTAGGTAAGAATATGAATCTTTAAGAAGGAAAATTTTAAACATTTAATGACAAGAGGTTGCACATTCTTAAAATTATCGCGTTATTATCGAGCATAAAAAATGAGCATGTGTATGTAGTACTATAGTCCTATAAAAATACAAGAACAATGCACTGATAAGTCAGAATATTATGGCTATCTACCTAATAGCCAGTACGTCCACCTTTGGCAAGGATAACAGAGGCGATGTGTCGAAACATAGAATCAAGGAGGCCCTTGAAGTGAGCTGGCACCACATCTACACACTTAAGTCACCTAATTCCTAAATTCCGCGGAGGGGGCGATGAGCTATGACGCCACGTTCAATCAAATCCCAGATGTCCAAAAAAATGTTCAAATGTGAGTGAAATCTTATGGGACTTAACTGCTAAGGTCATCAGTCCCTAAGCTTACACACTACTTAACCTAAATTATCCTAATGACAAACACACACACCCATTCCCGAGGGAGGACTCGAACCTCCGCCGGGACCAGCCGCATAGTCCATGACTGCAGCGCCCCAGACAGGTGGGCTAATCCCGCGCGGCAAGATGTCCTCAGATTGGTTTAGATCCAATGAATTGGGGGGCCAGCACATGAACTGGAACTCGCCTCTGTATTTCTCGAAACTCTCCGTCACACTCCTGGCCTTGCATTGCCTTGTTGAAAAAGTCACTGCTGTCGGGGAAACATGATCATCATGAAAGGGTGTACATGGTCTGCAACCAGTGTATAACAGTCCTTGGCCATGATGTTGCCTTTCACGAGGTCCACTGAACCCACAAATGCCTACGTGAATGTTCCCCCAGAGCATAATGGAGCCACCGCCAGCTTGTTCATCCCGCAGTACAGGTGTCAGGGAGCTGTTACTCTGGGATTTTTTCTCTGCCTCGTGATGACTGGGTGTTGTGTGATGTCCTTAGGTTTGTTAGGTTTAAGTAGATCTAAGTTCTAGGGGACTGATGACCATAGATGTTAAGTCCCATAGTGCTCACAGCCATTTTTTTTTTTTTTGTTACTCTGGAAGACACGGATTCACGCCCTCCCAGCGTCACGATGAAGAAGGTATCAGGATTCATCAGACCATGCAACACTCTGCCACTGTGCTAACGCCCACTGCCGATGGTCACGTGCGTATTTCAGTCGTAGTTGCCGATGTCGTGACGTTAACATCGGCACATGCATGGGTCGTTGTCTGCGGAGGCCCATCGTTAGGGGTTTTCGATGCATTGTGTGTTCAGACACACTCTGCACAGCATTACAGTCTGATGTTAGTTCCGCCATAGTTCGCCGCCTGTCCTGTTTCACCAGTCTGCCCAGCCTACGACGTCCGGTATCTGTAATGAGGGGTGACCGCCTAACCCCCTGGACATCGTTTCCCCTTGGTTTCGCCACTTGTTGAAGAACATCACCACAGCACTCCTCGAACATCCGACAAATCTTACAAATCTTGTGGTTTGCGAGAGGCTCGTGCCGAGCCTCCAGCCCACCACAATCTGCCTTCGGTCAAACTCAGATAGATCACGCACCTTCCCCATTCTACCTGCAGACAGTACACTCACTGATACTACATGCACCGTGCATGTGCCTGACATTCCTCCCCAGGTGACGCTGCTACCAAAAATGTTCAGATGTGTGTGAAATCTTATGGGACTTAACTGCTTAGGTCATCAGTCCCTAAGCTTACGCACTACTTAACCTAAATTATACCAAGGACAAACACACACACACCCATGCCCGAGGTAGGACTCGAACCTCCGCCGGGACCAGCCGCACAGTCTGTAGCGGCTTGACCGCTCGGCTAATCCCGCGCGGCTGACGCTGCTATCGCCTGGACGAGTTTATATTGATAGTAGCTAGCAGGTCGTAATATTCTGGCTGTTCAGTGTATGTAACACAATAATAAAATACGTTAATGGTCATGAGTGCTTACACTTGGATCAGAGTACTTGTAGAAATATGGTATAAGGTCACCTAACAACAAATGCAGACATCCCGAAAAAACTTATGCTCATCAGCTGATGACACGCACATCTTCTTCAGGTTGCTATCAGGTGAGAGGTGCGGTGGAGGAGGGGAGGGTTAACAGTAAGATAAAGTAATGAAACAAAATGAAATGAACTGTGTGGTATTGTTGGCCAGGAGGCCCCATCCAGGGAAGTTCAGCCGCCGAGTGCAAGTCTTATCTCAGTCGACGCCACATTGTGCAACTTGCCGGTGATGAGTATGAAATGATGATGAGAACACAACACCAAGTCCAAGTGCACAGAAAATCTCCAAGCCGGCCAGGAATCGAACCCGGGCCCTGCTACGTGGGATGCAAGCACGTTACCACCCAGCTAAGAAGGCGGACATGAAATAAAATATAAACGGAATTATAAGTGCCCACAACCAGGGCATTCACTTTCACTATCATATAATATCCTACATACTAGTGATAAATAAAATACAAACGACGTTTGGCGCTATGGGTGGGGAGTTTAGCAACTAATCGCCGGAACAGATGTGGTGAGGTCAGTAGCATGCTAGCAGGGAACCTGTCGGCGAAAACGAAGTCCGAAGCGTATCATGGGCTTGGAAGCTGTACCTGGGGTAAGTGGTGAAATAGTTCTCAGTCAGCAGCTAATATGGTCAGGAGACGACTACAGAGAAAAGAAGCCATTGTACAATCGTAAACTTTTATCTTAGTGAAACAACCAGCACCGGAACATTAGGAAAGGTCGCAAATACATCTGTAAGTAGCGACACTGATACCAATTGTAAGTTTTAGAACACATCGTTGATCTGGTGTAAAGATATCAGTTGCGTGCTCGCAAAATCACACGGGTGTTTCAGAGTACTTATCTAAGATCACACTTAGCTTGCCTTTCATATGTTTTAACAGACCTGAAGATGCTCGAAATTGAACGAAACAAAGACAAATGTGACAACATACTGCAATAAAAATATTAGAATAATAGCTCAGTTGTCACCATTTGACATTACAAGCTTACATAAAGTCAAAACAGTTCACGGCATGGTAGATATGGAATCACATCAAAAATAATAGGAACTTCAAATAATCTTTGCTTTAATTACACCTCGTCAAGTTCAAATCTTTCATCAGAACAACATCCAGCTAGCTAATAGCTCCACAGTCTTATACGAGACCTCCACCGCATTCTTTTTATCTGTGTTTCATGCTATTCTTTTTTATGATCTATAACTCAGTGTTGTATACCAAATCCTATAAGTTTGATTCCTTTTCCTTCCTGTTTCATTTTAGAGGTTACTGTTGTTTCGATCAATTTTAACCACATTCAGTTGTATTTATTTTGTGTGAGAGCGCTGATAACCGTGTACTTTGGCGCCTTAAGGATATGAACATCATCAGTCATCGTCATCTGCCGAATGATCACCAGCTCACGCGTTAAGCTGCAGCATTTACGAACCAATGAGAACACCACAGCCGCGCATAAGACACGCGTTTGTGAATTCTAATAGACCGTCTATACTGACAGAATAACTTTATCCATCACCATGAATCACTAACTTCAGTAACATGAAACAGATGCAAAAAGCATTTCAGCGCTAGAGGTCCCAAAATTGCCTCCCACACAAAAGAGCGTCGTCAGCCAACTTAGAGATTTCGTGAGTTCCAAAGAACTCGTGAAACTGTTTAAACATGCAAGCCCTATGGGTCAATAGGGCCTCAGTAACAGAAGGATTGACTTTGACTGAAATGCACCATTCTCATTGCTCATTCCATTTCTCCCGCTAACAACACTTTTGTGGTACGATCTTATCCCCTGGCTTGTTTTCTGCTACCCTCATTTCGTATTTAATGCTACTGGCAGTGTATTCGGTGTTACCGAAACGTCCCTTGTCAGTTAAACGAGTCCAGCAGACTGAGCACAACAACTAGCACGCATTTCAAATCTCCCATGCAACATGCTCCGCACAGTGTACTCCGCAAGCCAGCTTACAGTGTGTGGCGGAGGGTACTGGTGGCGTTCCATTATTATTTACCCCTCTCCCTGTTCCATTCACGAATGGTCCGGGGCAAGAACGAATGTCGATAAACTTCTGTATGAGTAATTTCTCAGATTTTCTTGTCGTGATCATTTTACGCAGAAATACGTTCTAACAAAGAAAAAAAAGAAAACCTATCATGAAGGAATTGCCCGAATGGGACGGAAATCGGCAGACTTGAGGTATACGTAAAGACAAACAAATGATTATACTTTTAAAAAATGGGTTATTTATTCAAAAGAAAGATTTTTACACATTGAGTGAGTCAGTTCTGTGTATGTCTACCTATGGCTCTTATGCAAGCAGTTATTCGACTTGGCATTGATTGACAGAGTTGTTGGATGTCCTCCTGAAGGATATCGTTCTAGATTCGTCCAATTGGTGCGATTGTTGTTGTTGTGGTCTTCAGTCCTGAGACTGGTTTGATGCAGCTTTCCATGCTACTCTATCCTGTGCAAGCTTCTTCATCTCCCAGTACCTACTGCAGCCTACATCCTTCTGAATCTGTTTAGTGTATTCATCTCTTGGTCTCCCTCTACGATTTTTACCCTCCGCACTACCCTCCAGTACTAAATTGGTGATCCCTTGATGCCTCAGAACATGTCCTACCAACCGATCCCTTCTTCTGGTCAAGTTGTGCCACAAACTCCTCTTCTCCCCAATTCTATTCAATGCCTCCTCATTAGTTATGTGATCTACCCACCTAATCTTCTGTATTCTTCTGTAGCAGCACATTTCGGAAGCTTCTATTCTCTTCTTGTCTAAACTATTTATCGTCCATGTTTCACTTCCATACATGGCTACGCTCCATACAAATACTTTCAGAAACGAATTCCTGACACTTAAATCTATACTCGATGTTAACAAATTTATTTTCTTCAGAAACGCTTTCCTCGCCATTGCCAGTCTACATTTTATATCCTCTCTACTTCGACCATCATCTGTTATTTTGCCCCTCAACTAGCAAAAGTCCTCTACTACTTTAAGTGTCTCATTTCCTAATCTAATTCCCTCAGCATCACCCGACTTAATTCGACTACATTCCATTATCCTTGTTTTGCTTTTGTTGATGTTCAACTTATACCCTCCTTTCAAGACACTGTCCATTCCGTTCAACTGCTCTTCCACGTCCTTTGCTGTCTCTGACAGAATTACAATGTCATCGGCGAACCTCAAAGTTTTTTTTTTCTCCATGGATTTTAATACCTGCTACGAACTTTTCTTTTGTTTCCTTTACTGCTTGTTCAATATACAGATTGAATAGCATCGGGGAGAGGCTACAGCCCTGTCTCACTCCCTTCCCAACCACTGCTTCCCTTTCATTGGTGCGATAGATGGTCAAAATCCTGAGCTGGTTGGAGTGCCCTGCCCATAATGCTCCAAATGTGCTGAATTGGGGAGAGATCTGGCGACCTATATGGCAGCCCACCGCTGTCTGGGGCTTCAAAAAATGGTTCAAATCGCTCTGAGCACTCTCGGACATAACATCTGTGGTCATCAGTCCCCTAGAACTCAGAACTACTTAAACCTAACTAACCTAAGGACATCACACACATCCATGCCCGAGGCAGGATTCGAACCTGCGACCGTAGCAGTCGCGCGGTTCCGGACTGCGCGCCTAGAACTGCTAGACCACCGCGGCCGTCTCTAGACCCTTCTTCGACGTGGGATCTCATTGACCGAAGTGGATTTCTTTCCAGTAATGACTCCCACTTCATACCGATCATTGATGACCAGCGAAGACGTGTCTGGACACATCGGTGGGATACCAACCTGACTGTCGCCCGCCAAATGGACCGACAACCAGATATGATGGTCTGAGGTGTCGTTTCTTTTCATAGTAGGAGCCCGTAACATGTCCCGGGGGTACAACCGGTGTGAGATCCTTAAAATTATTCTCGCTTTGACCGTGTGCCCTCTCCACTCCACGTACCTGGTTCTACCGCGGCGGTCGTATTATTTCTGCGCCACACTGCTGCTGGCTTGCCTGAAATTATGTATGTACACTACTGGCCATTAAAATTGCTACACCACGAAGATGAGGTGCTACGGACGCGAAATGTAACCGACAGGAAGAAGATGCTGTGATATGCAAATGATTAGCTTTTCACAGCATTTACACAAGGTTGGCGCTGGTGGCGACACCTACAACGTGTTGACATGAGGAAAGTTTCCAACCGATTTCTCATATACAAAGAGCAGTTGACCGGCGTTGCCTGGTGAAACGTTGTTGTGATGCCTCGTGTAAGGAGGAGAAATGCGTACCATCACGTTTCCGACTTTGATAAAGGTCGGATTGTAGCCTATCGTGATTGCGGTTTATCGTATCGCGACATTGCTGCTCGCGTTGGTCCAGATCCAATGACTGTTAGCAGAATATGGAATCGGTGGGTTCAGGAGGGTAATACGGAACGCTGTGCTGGATCCCAATGGCCTCGTATCACTAGCAGTCGAGATGACAGGCATCTTATCCGCATGGCTGTAACGGATCGTGCAGCCACGTCTCGATCCCTGAGTCCACAGATGGGGACGTTTGCAAGACAACAACCATTTGCGCGAACAGTTCGACGACGTTTGCAGCAGTATGGACTATCAGCTCGGAGACCATGGCTGCGGTTACCCTTGACGCTGCATCACAGACAGGAGCGCCTGCGATGGTGTACTCAACGACGAACCTGGGTGCACGAATGGCAAAACATCATTTTTTCGGATGAATCCAGGTTCTGTTGATGATGGTCGCATCCGTGTTTGGCGACATCGCAGTGAACACACATTGGAAACGTGTATTCGTCATCGCCATACTGGCGTATCACCCGGCGTGATAGTATGGGGTGCCATTGGTTACACGTCTCGGTCACCTCTTGTCCGTATTGACGGCACTTTGAACAGTGGACGTTACATTTCAGATGTGTTACGTCTCGTGGCTCTACCATCATTCGATCCCTGCGAAACCCTACATTTCAGCAGGATAATGCACGACCGCATGTTGCAGGTCCTCTACGGGCCTTTCTGGATACAGAAGATGTTCGGCTGCTGCCCTGGCCAGAACATTCTCAACAATTGAAAACGTCCGGTCAATGGTGACCGAGTAACTGGGTCGTCACCATACGCCAGTCACTACTGTTGATGAACTGTGGTATCGTGTTGAAGCTGCATGGGCAGCTGTACTTGTACACGCCATCCGAGATCTGTTTGTCTCAATGCCCAGGCGTATCAAGGCCGTTATTGCGGCCAGAGGTGGTTGTTGTGGGTACTGATTTCTCAGGATCTATGCACCCAAACTGCGTGAAAATGTAATCACAAGTCAGTTCTAGTATAATGTAGTTGTCCAATGGACACCCGTTTATCATCTGCATTTCTTCTCGGTGTAGCAATTTTAACGGCCAATAGGGTAAATATGCAAGCCGATTTAGGGGAGCCACTCAACACCAAAAACACACCACCGTCCTACGTTTAGTATGGACAACTATATTCTGAGACGATCAGAAAATCGCAGGTTGCACTGTTTACACACTAAGTGTTGGCGCCAATTAACATTCTTGCTAATTTGAAGAGAGGTCATAATTATCATTCCCGTATTATTGTACAGTATTCTTGATAATGTTAATGTCTTACTGTCTGGACGAACACAGGCAATGATGATGATTATTTGTCCACCATTATCACTTGGACATGATGCGGGTTTTTGTTGATGATGCGGAAGCCGAATGGTCGAACGAAAGTTCTTACGCTCTTCACATACACACAGATATCTGGTGCCAGTCCTTCTTGACACTTTTAATAATATAACACTGTTCATAAAAGTTAATTTACAGTTCACAGTTCTCTCTTATACGACCGTGCGCGTAGCCGTCGCGACGCGGCTGATTGTTGCGGAAACGCGATGACCGAACGCATGTTCTCACTCTCGCTACAAGGCTCTGACACTTGATTGCTCTCCTTTCGACATCTACATCTACATGGTTACTCTGTAATTCACACTTAAGTGCTGGCAGAGGGTGCATCGAACCATTTTCATACTACTTCTCTACCATTCCACTCTCGAATGGCGCGTGGGAAAAAGGAACACCTAAATCTTTCCGTTCGAGCTCTGATTTCTCTTATTTTATTATGATGATCATTTCTCCCTGCGTAGGTGGGTGCCAACAAAATATTTACGCATTCGGAAGAGAAAGTTGGTGATTGAAATTTCGTAAATAGATCTCGCCGCAAAGAAAATCGCCTTTGTTTCAGTGACCACCACCCCAACTCGCGTGTCATATCACTGACACTCTCACTTCTACTACGCGATAACACGAAACGAGCCGCCCTTCTTTGCACTTTTTCGATGTCCTCCGTCAATCCTACCTGGTAAGGATCCCATACCGCGCAGCAATATTCCAGCAGAGGACGGAAAACATGGGAGAGATAAGGAAAGGAGTAGGGAATCTATAATAGAATATATAGTCACCAGTAATCTTTATTTTACAACTATTGTTCCCTACTTTGGTCCATATAAACAGATACTCGTCTGCATTTAGCTTCTTCGTTCTTCTTGTAGTCAAAGTAAAAGCCTTGTCTTGCTCCAAAGTATCATAAAGAACCTTAGCCAGAAGACCTGTACTCTCAGCTATACTCCATGTCATCCAAGCCAAGATGTTTGCATCAGGGAAAGTTTCAAGGCCACCGTAAACTATTTTACTGATTCACGTTAGTTTCTTTCTGGGGGGCCGAGCACGACGGGGATGATTGATGTTGTACGGTACGGTACGCAAACGGGCGGACACTCAAACACGTTATCGGCGGCACTGCTCATACTTAATTACTTCTTTACGCACTTTTCACTGTATCCACTTCCAATTTTTCATTACCTCAAATTAATAGTACTTGCAGCAACACCTGAACTTCTATAATAATGCCTTTCCCATGAAGAGCTACCCATAACACAACATAGCAGCTCCGTGTTCCGTGCTCGACTCTACAATGTAGCCGCTCGCAAAGATACTCCGCAACCAAGTCAGAGATATGCCAATACGCTTACAACCCTTACGGTTGTCACAAGAGGCACCCTTATAGCATAACGGAATCTCCACGATATTCTACCCTCCGCTTTGTTGCCTTTCATGGCCAGCCATTCTGTGCTTACATTTCAGCAAGATAATGCCCGTCTGCACACGGAGAAGTTTTCTACGACTTATCTTCGCGCTTGCCAAATCATCTCTTCGCCAGCAGAGATTCTCCATGGTATACAGTTACTCTAAAGAAACTTCGAAGAAAACAGAGACTATTACATAGTAGTTATAAAGAAAGTATTAGCCTGTAGATAGAGAGATACTGAAGGAACCGTGTTTGGCAGTAAAGAGGGCAATGCATGAAAACTTCAATGACTACCGTAGCAGAATATTGTCATATTATCTTTCACAAAACCCACACACATTACGGGCACATATAAAGGCTGTTAGTGGCACCAAAATTTGTGTCCAGTCACTCCCGGACGAGACTGGAACTGAAAATGAGAGAAGCAAAGCAAAAGCAGAAATGCTTAACTTTGTTTAAAAATATTCCTTTAGAAAGTAAAACCCAGGAGTATTGACGTATCTTAATTCTTGCACAGCCGAAAAGATGAGTGAAAAAGATGACGTTGAGAAACAATTGAAATCGTTACAACTGAACAAATCCCCAGGCCCTCTGGAATACCTGTCACATTCTATACCCCGTTCGCGGCTGAGTTAGCCCCTTTGTTAACTATAATGTATCGTAGATCCCTCCAACAAAAAAACTGTGCCCAATTGTTGGAAGAAAGCACAGCACACCTGTCTACAAGAAGGGTAGCAGAAGTGGTCCACAAAACTATAGTTCATTATCCTTAACACTGAGCTCGAACATAATGAGATATCTCGAACGACCTGCTCCATGACAACCGACATGGATTTAGAAAACATAAATAATGTGACACCCAACTCGTGCTTTACCCACATGACATGCTGAAACCTTTGGATCGGAGCAGTCAGGTAGATACCGTATCTCTCGATTTCCGAAATATATTTGACACAGTACCACAACTATGCCTGTTAGCAAAAGTGCTATCATATGGGGTATCAAGCGAAAAACGTGACTAGACTGTTTGTTGGTAGGGAAGACGAAGCATGTTGTCTTGGATGGAGAGTCATGGACAAGTAACTTTGGCTGTACCCCCGGGAAGTGTGTTCGGACCCTTGCTGTTCATGTTCTGTATTAATGACCTTGCGGACAATAGTAATAGCAACCTCAGAGTTTTCGCAGATGATGCAGTTATCTACAACGAAGTACAGTCTGAACTGAACTGTACAAATATTCAGTGAGACCTTGATAATATTTCAACGTGGTGCAATAATTGGTAGCTTCCTTTAAATGTTCAAAAATAAAAAAAATTACACTTCTCAAAACGAAAAAGATAGTATCCTATCAATACCATGTTAGTGGGTGACAGCTGGAATCTGTAAACTCATACAAATACTTGGATGTAACATTTAGTAGGGACATGAAGTGGAACGATGACATAGGTTCAGTCGTGGGTAAAGCAGGTGGTAGACTTTGGTTTATTGGTAGGACACTGGGGAAATGCAATCAGTCTACAAAAGAGATTGCTTGCGAATCTCTCGTGCGACTTATCCTGGGATATTGGTTCCGTACCAGATTGGACTACCAGGGGATATCGAACGTGTTCACAGAAGGGCAGTGCGAATGCTGACAGGTTTGTTTGACACTCGGGAGAGTGTCACTGACGTGTTGAATGAACTGATCTGGCAGACTCTAAGATAAATGAAGACCATCCACAGAAAGCCTACTTCCAAAGTTTCAAGAACTGACTTCGAATGATGACTCTAGGAATAGACAACCCCCATGTATCGCTCACTTAGGGATCGTAAGGATAAGATTAGAATAATCACAGCACGCACAAAGGCATTTAAACAGTAAGTTTTGTCGCGCTCCATACATGTTTGGACCGGGAAAATGCCCTAATAACTGGTGCAGTGGGACGTAGCCTCTGCCATTCACTTCAGTGGTTCGCAGAGTATGGATGTAGATGTAGAGGTAGATCATCTACGATACAGTTAATGAAGTAATTCAGTCACGTACTGTTTCTCCCACGAATTAGTAATAAATATCCCGCTCTCCGCAAGTACAATTTTCAGATTGTGGAAGGTGACTTTCGTAGATGAGGCCAGGAAGAAGATTCGCTGTGGTAGATTTTTGTAATGTGTATATTGATGCTTCTATGCAAAAATTTTATGCTGCATATGGTAGTAAAGTCACAGCTTTTGTAGTAGTACGTGCAGATATAATTCTTGTACTATGTCGTTGTACAATCATCCGCTGAGATGTTGTCTGTGCCGGCCGGAGTGGCCGAGCGGTTCTAGGCTCTACAGTCTGGAACAAGGTGTCGTCATTTACACTTGGTAATTTTGAGAGGATTTTGAGAGTGTCTACACACTGTTGGATGTTCAGGTACACAAGCTATGCATATTAATTTCACGTTGGGCCGATTTTCTGTAACTGTATGCTCCTGCGATTATTTCGTCAGCAGACAGCGTTACAAAACTGACTATTGGTTCATGAACATTCATATAACAAGGTATAGCTTCAATATTCAGGGCTTCATCTATGTAAAAGTTCTCCGGAGTTCGTGTCTGTGTGGGTGTCCACAGTCGTAAACGGATTATTTGTCAATCGTTACAAGCTCAGTAATAGACGCAGTTTACGGCCGCGAGCGTTTCGGCGCATACTCACTCATCGGCAGGCGAGCCGCCGTTGAGGTCTATGGTGCCGCTGGACAGAAAGGCCTCTCCGTACTTGTCGGAGGTCAGGGTGGGGCGGATGTTGAGGTAGCCGTCCCTGGCGAAGCTATTGGACCTGTTGTTCACGTAGATCTCGAACTCGCCGTTCTGCAACAACGGACAAATTGACTCTGTAAACAACCCATATTTTTCAAAATTTCGAAGTATCTTTAAACTTGAAAACAAGTCAGGACAAAACACACACACACTCATTCTTTCCTCCCACCCGCTTTACATACCACCTCCCCCACCTCCCTCACAAATGCCCACAATCCTTAACTTAGTCATGCAGAGTGGCCGCGTGGTTTGAGGCGCTATGTGACGGATAGCGCAGCCCATCCCGCCAGAGGTTCGAGTCCTCCCTCCGGCATGGATGTGTGTGTTGTTCTTAGGATAAGTTAGTTCAAGTACTGTGTAAGTCTAGGGACCGATGCCCTCAGCGGTTTGGTCCCTTAGGAATGCCCTCAGCAGTTTGGTCCCTCAGGAATTAACACACAAAACTTAACTTAATAAAACTTCATGCAGATGGTTCAAATGGCTCTAAGCACTATGGGATTTAACATATGAGGTCATCAGTCCCCTAGACCTCAAACTACTTAAACCTAACTAACCTAAGGACATTACAGACATCCATGCCTGAGGCAGGATTCGAACCTGCGACCGTAGCAGCAGCGCGGTTCCGGACTGAAGTTCCTAGAACCGCTCGGCCGCAAAGGCCGGCACTTCATGCAGAGCTATACCGTTTATTTTATAAACAATGATCTAAGTTTATGTCAATGCTACAATTTGTTGTTTGTTAAAAACTGCAGATTCCTCAACATCTCCACATATTGCACGTGAATGGCCTGGCGCTAAAGATTTCATTATGTATTATCAAGTTCTAGCATGAAAACACCTATCTGCTGGTGGATAATAATTTTGATTTTTAATGTATTTTCATTCGTTGTCAACGCTAACGATATGTGACGTTTTTGACTCTCAGTGAGACACAGAACTATTTGCGAGCTCACCGGTAGTTCAAGATATTATTTCGAGCTGGAGAAAAATTCGGTAGCTGACGTCTCTGTGTGTGTAGTCAACAACGATATGTGTGGAGCTCTATTCCCAGTCAGCACTGAACTCTTCGTCATATTATTTCTAGTTCAAACATGCTCACATGTCGCTGCTGGTGAAACAAACCCATATTCAACGTTCGTTTTCTCTAGAATACAACAGCGATAGGTGCCGGGTTGGAGTCCTGGGAAGGAAAATAATTAATGTTTCGTCTTGTCATTTCAGTTAAAACATCTAGCTACTGCCGAGAAAATCGGATATGTCACAGTTGATTGTGCGTCGATATCTGTCCGATTAGGTTCTGGGTTCGAATCCCTGTCCAACACAAAGCTTTACCTCACGGCAATTCAAGTAAGTTACTTGTGAAGAAGTAATAGTTAAGACCTCTCGTAGTTCGTCAACGGGGACAATAGATGCTGGGTAGGAATTCGCGTCCGTTAAAAATGTTTGCGTTATGCGATTTAAAGTTGATATTTGCTAACTGATACTGTCTAAAATCGAGGTATATCACACTCTGCGTGCCTAATCAGGAATGACTGTTAGTTTCCGTCAGTCACTAAATCTTTGCTTAGTCTACATGACCTGGGTTTGAATCCACATGCAGAACAGGACGGTTCGTCGTGTCATTTGAAGTTCATCCATATTCTCAACTTTCTTCTCATGAATAACTTAAATTTTTAATCTCGTTTTGTGTTAAATAATAAGTACGGCATGTTACTTTGAAGAGGAAATCATGAATACGACGAACTTACTACGTGCAATACCTATCTGACGTAATGATGAGAGTGGTAACATTTCAGGTATGTCATTTATTGTAATAAATGTGAGCTTACAAGCCTTAAGGACAGTCTTACCTGTGATAAGGTGTTCCCTGATATTTGTAGTATCGTAGTATTACTTTACTTCTAGAGTTATTGCGATTCAGAGTAGTGTTTTCTAGTGGTGACGTGTTGGAACCATTTTCAATAGTCAAACGACTGTACCAAGGAGCGATTAGAGGACCTGCTAGACAGATGCGTTATATGGGTTGCATGCTAATCAGGCGAAATGCATTTCAGGTCGTTCGGATACTTTTGAGCATGACTGTACATACACTGAAGTGCCAAAGAAACTGGTAATGGCGTGTATAGTCAAATATAGAGACATGTAAACAGGCAGAATACGGCGCTGTGTCCGGCAACGCCTATAACATAAATCAACAACTGTCTTGCGCAGTTGTTAGATCGGTTTCTGTTGCTACAATGACAAGTTATCATGTTTTAAGTGAGTCTGAAGGTGGTGTTATAGTCGGCGCACGAGCGATGGGACACAGCATCTCTGAAGTAGCGATGAAGTGGGGATTTTCCCGTACGACCATTTCACCAGTAAACCGTGAATATCAGGAATGCGGTAAAACATCAAATCTCCGATATCGCTGCGGCTGGAAAAAGATCCTGCAAGAATTGGACAAACGATAACTGAAGAGAATCGTCCAACGAAACAGAAGTGCAACCCTTCCGCAAATTGCTGCAGATTTCAACGTTGGGCCATCAATTACTGTCAGCGTGCGAACCGTTCAACGAAACATCATCGACATGGATTTTCGGAGCCGAAGGCCACTTGTCTACCCTTGATGACTGCACGACACAAAGCCTTACGCCTCGCCTGGGTCTATCAACACTGACAATACACTGTTGATGACTGGAAACATGTTGCAAAGTCGGACGAGTCTCGTTTCAAATTGTATGGAGTAGATGGAAGTGCACGTGTATGGAGACAACCTCATGAATCCATGGACCCTGCATCTCAGCAGGGGACTTTTCAAGCTGGTGGAGGCTCTGTAATGGTATGGGACGTGTGCAGTTCGAGTGATGTGGGACCCTTGGTACGTCTAGATAAGACTCTGACAGGTGACATGTACGTAAGCATTCAGTCTGATCACTTGCATCCATTCACGTCCACTGTACATTACGATGGACTTGGGCAATTCCAGCAGGAAAATGCGACCTCACATGTCCATAACTGCTACAGAGTAGCTTCAGGAACACTCTTCTAAGTTTGAACACTTCCGTTTGCCACCAAACTCACCAGACATGAACATTATTGAGCTTCCAGAATGAGATTTTCACTCTGCAGCGGAGTGTGCGCTGATATGAAACTTCCTGGCAGATTAAAACTGTGTGCCCGACCGAGACTCGAACTCGGGACCTTTGCCTTTCACGGGCAAGTGCTCTACCATCTGAGCTACCGGAGCACGACTCACGCCCGGTACTCACAGCTTTACTTCTGCCAGTACCTCGTCTCCTACCTTCCAAACTTTACAGAAGCTCTCCTGCGAAACTTGCAGAACTAGAACTCCTGAAAGAAAGGATATTGCGGAGACATGGCTTAGCCACAGCCTGGGAGATGTTTCCAGAATGAGATTTTCACTCTGCAGCGGAGTGTGCGCTGATATGAAACTTCCTGGCAGATTAAAACTGTGTGCCCGACCGAGACTCGAACTCGGGACCTTTGCCTTTCGCGGGCAAGTGCTCTACCATCTGAGCTACCGGAGCACGACTCAGGCCCGGTACTCACAGCTTTACTTCTGCCAGTACCTCGTCTCCTACCTTCCAAACATTACAGAAGCTCTCCTGCGAAACTTGCAGAACTAGCACTCCTGAAAGAAAGGATATTGCGGAGACATGGCTTAGCCACAGCCTGGGAGATGTTTCCAGAATGAGATTTTCACTCTGCAGCGGAGTGTGCGCTGATATGAAACTTCCTGGCAGATTAAAACTGTGTGCTCGACCGAGACTCGAACTCGGGACCTTTGCCTTTCGCGGGCAAGTGCTCTACCATCTGAGCTACCGGAGCACGACTCAGGCCCGGTACTCACAGCTTTACTTCTGCCAGTACCTCGTCTCCTACCTTCCAAACTTTACAGAAGCTCTCCTGCGAAACTTGCAGAACTAGCACTCCTGAAAGAAAGGATATTGCGGAGACATGGCTTAGCCACAGCCTGGGAGATGTTTCCAGAATGAGATTTTCACTCTGCAGCGGAGTGTGCGCTGATATGAAACTTCCTGGCAGATTAAAACTGTGTGCCCGACCGAGACTCGAACTCGGGACCTTTGCCTTTCGCGGGCAAGTGCTCTACCATCTGAGCTACCGGAGCACGACTCAGGCCCGGTACTCACAGCTTTACTTCTGCCAGTACCTCGTCTCCTACCTTCCAAACTTTACAGAAGCTCTCCTGCGAAACTTGCAGAACTAGCACTCCTGAAAGAAAGGATATTGCGGAGACATGGCTTAGCCACAGCCTGGGAGATGTTTCCAGAATGAGATTTTCACTCTGCAGCGGAGTGTGCGCTGATATGAAACTTCCTGGCAGATTAAAACTGTGTGCCCGACCGAGACTCGAACTCGGGACCTTTGCCTTTCGCGGGCAAGTGCTCTACCATGTGAGCTACCGGAGCACGACTCACGCCCGGTACTCACAGCTTTACTTCTGCCAGTACCTCGTCTCCTACCTTCCAAACTTTACAGAAGCTCTCCTGCGAAACTTGCAGAACTAGCACTCCTGAAAGAAAGGATATTGCGGAGACATGGCTTAGCCACAGCCTGGGAGATGTTTCCAGAATGAGATTTTCACTCTGCAGCGGAGTGTGCGCTGATATGAAACTTCCTGGCAGATTAAAACTGTGTGCCCGACCGAGACTCGAACTCGGGACCTTTGCCTTTCGCGGGCAAGTGCTCTACCATCTGAGCTACCGGAGCACGACTCAGGCCCGGTACTCACAGCTTTACTTCTGCCAGTACCTCGTCTCCTACCTTCCAAACTTTACAGAAGCTCTCCTGCGAAACTTGCAGAACTAGCACTCCTGAAAGAAAGGATATTGCGGAGACATGGCTTAGCCACAGCCTGGGAGATGTTTCCAGAATGAGATTTTCACTCTGCAGCGGAGTGTGCGCTGATATGAAACTTCCTGGCAGATTAAAACTGTGTGCCCGACCGAGACTCGAACTCGGGACCTTTGCCTTTCGCGGGCAAGTGCTCTACCATCTGAGCTACCGGAGCACGACTCAGGCCCGGTACTCACAGCTTTACTTCTGCCAGTACCTCGTCTCCTACCTTCCAAACTTTACAGAAGCTCTCCTGCGAAACTTGCAGAACTAGCACTCCTGAAAGAAAGGATATTGCGGAGACATGGCTTAGCCACAGCCTGGGAGATGTTTCCAGAATGAGATTTTCACTCTGCAGCGGAGTGTGCGCTGATATGAAACTTCCTGGCAGATTAAAACTGTGTGCCCGACCGAGACTCGAACTCGGGACCTTTGCCTTTCGCGGGCAAGTGCTCTACCATCTGAGCTACCGGAGCACGACTCACGCCCGGTACTCACAGCTTTACTTCTGCCAGTACCTCGTCTCCTACCTTCCAAACTTTACAGAAGCTCTCCTGCGAAACTTGCAGAACTAGCACTCCTGAAAGAAAGGATATTGCGGAGACATGGCTTAGCCACAGCCTGGGAGATGTTTCCAGAATGAGATTTTCACTCTGCAGCGGAGTGTGCGCTGATATGAAACTTCCTGGCAGATTAAAACTGTGTGCCCGACCGAGACTCGAACTCGGGACCTTTGCCTTTCGCGGGCAAGTGCTCTACCATCTGAGCTACCGGAGCACGACTCAGGCCCGGTACTCACAGCTTTACTTCTGCCAGTACCTCGTCTCCTACCTTCCAAACTTTACAGAAGCTCTCCTGCGAAACTTGCAGAACTAGCACTCCTGAAAGAAAGGATATTGCGGAGACATGGCTTAGCCACAGCCTGGGAGATGTTTCCAGAATGAGATTTTCACTCTGCAGCGGAGTGTGCGCTGATATGAAACTTCCTGGCAGATTAAAACTGTGTGCCCGACCGAGACTCGAACTCGGGACCTTTGCCTTTCGCGGGCAAGTGCTCTACCATGTGAGCTACCGGAGCACGACTCACGCCCGGTACTCACAGCTTTACTTCTGCCAGTACCTCGTCTCCTACCTTCCAAACTTTACAGAAGCTCTCCTGCGAAACTTGCAGAACTAGCACTCCTGAAAGAAAGGATATTGCGGAGACATGGCTTAGCCACAGCCTGGGAGATGTTTCCAGAATGAGATTTTCACTCTGCAGCGGAGTGTGCGCTGATATGAAACTTCCTGGCAGATTAAAACTGTGTGCCCGACCGAGACTCGAACTCGGGACCTTTGCCTTTCGCGGGCAAGTGCTCTACCATGTGAGCTACCGGAGCACGACTCACGCCCGGTACTCACAGCTTTACTTCTGCCAGTACCTCGTCTCCTACCTTCCAAACTTTACAGAAGCTCTCCTGCGAAACGTGCAGAACTAGCACTCCTGAAAGAAAGGATATTGCGGAGACATGGCTTAGCCACAGCCTGGGAGATGTTTCCAGAATGAGATTTTCACTCTGCAGCGGAGTGTGCGCTGATATGAAACTTCCTGGCAGATTAAAACTGTGTGCCCGACCGAGACTCGAACTCGGGACCTTTGCCTTTCGCGGGCAAGTGCTCTACCATCTGAGCTACCGGAGCACGACTCAGGCCCGGTACTCACAGCTTTACTTCTGCCAGTACCTCGTCTCCTACCTTCCAAACTTTACAGAAGCTCTCCTGCGAAACTTGCAGAACTAGCACTCCTGAAAGAAAGGATATTGCGGAGACATGGCTTAGCCACAGCCTGGGAGATGTTTCCAGAATGAGATTTTCACTCTGCAGCGGAGTGTGCGCTGATATGAAACTTCCTGGCAGATTAAAACTGTGTGCCCGACCGAGACTCGAACTCGGGACCTTTGCCTTTCGCGGGCAAGTGCTCTACCATCTGAGCTACCGGAGCACGACTCACGCCCGGTACTCACAGCTTTACTTCTGCCAGTACCTCGTCTCCTACCTTCCAAACTTTACAGAAGCTCTCCTGCGAAACTTGCAGAACTAGCACTCCTGAAAGAAAGGATATTGCGGAGACATGGCTTAGCCACAGCCTGGGAGATGTTTCCAGAATGAGATTTTCACTCTGCAGCGGAGTGTGCGCTGATATGAAACTTCCTGGCAGATTAAAACTGTGTGCCCGACCGAGACTCGAACTCGGGACCTTTGCCTTTCGCGGGCAAGTGCTCTACCATCTGAGCTACCGGAGCACGACTCAGGCCCGGTACTCACAGCTTTACTTCTGCCAGTACCTCGTCTCCTACCTTCCAAACTTTACAGAAGCTCTCCTGCGAAACTTGCAGAACTAGCACTCCTGAAAGAAAGGATATTGCGGAGACATGGCTTAGCCACAGCCTGGGAGATGTTTCCAGAATGAGATTTTCACTCTGCAGCGGAGTGTGCGCTGATATGAAACTTCCTGGCAGATTAAAACTGTGTGCCCGACCGAGACTCGAACTCGGGACCTTTGCCTTTCGCGGGCAAGTGCTCTACCATCTGAGCTACCGGAGCACGACTCAGGCCCGGTACTCACAGCTTTACTTCTGCCAGTACCTCGTCTCCTACCTTCCAAACTTTACAGAAGCTCTCCTGCGAAACTTGCAGAACTAGCACTCCTGAAAGAAAGGATATTGCGGAGACATGGCTTAGCCACAGCCTGGGAGATGTTTCCAGAATGAGATTTTCACTCTGCAGCGGAGTGTGCGCTGATATGAAACTTCCTGGCAGATTAAAACTGTGTGCCCGACCGAGACTCGAACTCGGGACCTTTGCCTTTCGCGGGCAAGTGCTCTACCATCTGAGCTACCGGAGCACGACTCACGCCCGGTACTCACAGCTTTACTTCTGCCAGTACCTCGTCTCCTACCTTCCAAACTTTACAGAAGCTCTCCTGCGAAACTTGCAGAACTAGCACTCCTGAAAGAAAGGATATTGCGGAGACATGGCTTAGCCACAGCCTGGGAGATGTTTCCAGAATGAGATTTTCACTCTGCAGCGGAGTGTGCGCTGATATGAAACTTCCTGGCAGATTAAAACTGTGTGCCCGACCGAGACTCGAACTCGGGACCTTTGCCTTTCGCGGGCAAGTGCTCTACCATCTGAGCTACCGGAGCACGACTCACGCCCGGTACTCACAGCTTTACTTCTGCCAGTACCTCGTCTCCTACCTTCCAAACTTCCAACCTAATCTGCCAGGAAGTTTCATATCAGCTCACACTCCGCTGCAGAGTGAAAATCTCATTCTGGAAACATCCCCCAGGCTGTGGCTAAGCCATGTCTCCGCAATATCCTTTCTTTCAGGAGTGCTAGTTCTGCAAGGTTCGTAGGAGAGCTTCTGTAAAGTTTGGAAGGTAGGAGACGAGGTACTGGCAGAAGTAAAGCTGTGAGTACCGGGCGTGAGTCGTGCTTCGGTAGCTCAGTTGGTAGAGCACTTGCCCGCGAAAGGCAAAGGTCCCGAGTTCGAGTCTCGGTCGGGCACACAGTTTTAATCTGCCAGGAAGTTTCAGTTGGAAAGACCACATAGATTATACTGTAGGGACGGTGAGCCAAAGGTTGCGTTTCATTGGCAGGATACTTAGAAGATGCAACAAGTCCACTAAAGAGACAGCTTATACTACACTCGTTCGTCCTCTGTTAGAACATTGCTGCGCGATGTGGGATGCTTACCAGGTGAGACTGACGGAGGACATCGTAAGGATGCAAAAAAGGGCAGCTCGTTTTGTATTATCACGTAATAGGGGAGAGAGTGTGGCAGATATGATACGCGAGTTGGGATGGAAGTCATTAAAGCAAAGACGTTTTTCGTCGCGGCGAGATCTATTTACGAAATTTCAGTCACCAACTTTCTCTTCCGATTGCGAAAATATTTTTATGATCCCAACCTACACAGGTAGGAATGATCATCAAAATAAAATAAGGGAA
The DNA here is from genome assembly GCF_023864275.1 of Schistocerca cancellata. NCBI lineage: Eukaryota > Metazoa > Arthropoda > Insecta > Orthoptera > Acrididae > Schistocerca > Schistocerca cancellata. Next base: position 379,430,162 of record NC_064628.1, read on the forward strand.
ATCAGAGCTCGAACAGAAAGGTTTAGGTGTTCGTTTTTCCCGCGCGCTGTTCGGGAGTGGAATGGTAGAGAGATAGTATGATTGTGGTTCGATGAACCCTCTGCCAAGCACTTAAATGTGAATTGCAGAGTAATCATGTAGATGTTGGTAACGCCACGTAGCGCTCTGTATGAAATTCACTGACTGTGCTGTGTGCAGTCTGTGGCTGGCTGGACTCATTGTAGGAATATTCGCTTGTGTAATGTTGGGCAGTTGGATGTGAACAGCGCGTCGCGTTGGGCAGTTGGAGGTGAGCCGGCAACAGTAGTGGATGTGGAGAGAGAGATGCCAGAGTTTTGAGCGGACGATCTGGACGTGTGTCCCTCAGAAAAAGGAAATTTGTGTAATTGGATGTCACAAAATTATATATATTATGACTTTTGAACGTTATTAAGGTATATACATTGTTTGTTCTCTATCACAATCTTTCCTTTGCTAACTATGCCTATCGGTAGTTAGTCCCTTCAGTAGTTAGAATCTTTTATTTAGCCGGCAGTATTGGCGCTCGCTGTATTGCAGTAGTTCGAGTAACGAAGATTTTTGTGAGGTAAGTGATTCTTGAAAGGTATAGGTTATTGTTAGTCAGGGCCATTCTTTTGTAGGGATTATTGAAAGTCAGATTGCGTTGCGCTAAAAAAAAAAATATTGTGTGTCAGTTTAGTGGTGATCAGAATAAGTAAAGAGGGAACTGTCTGAGTACTTTTAGTTTTACTCAGCTGTCTTTGTATCAAATAACGTAGTTTACCAGCACAGTAATTCATAATTTTTTCTAAGGGGACGTTTCACAGACATTCACCGCGCCACGGATGCAGTATTACACTATGGGAGACATTCTCCTTCGCTTGCATAGCACATGTGGTAGTAATCGGAGACATCATTTCAGCTGCAAGCCACGTGCATCCTTCATGCTTGATGTCTTCTTCGACGGCGATGCCATCTTTCAGTAGTACAGGATGTATCAAAAAGGACATTACCACTATAAAATTTCATCTAAATTTATTCAAAGAAGATATAGATCTGGATTTAGTGTTACGTTGTAGGGAAACACATTATTTTTTTCAGCTTAAACTAAAGATGTTGTATGTGGCTTCCGTTGGTTATCCTGCACACATCCCATTGGAAGTAAATTTCTTCCCAAACACGCTTTAGCATTGCAGGTGTAACTTGCTCAGTTGCGGTGTAAATTCTTGCTCTACGTTCAGGTACAAAAGCCGGCACAGGAGGCACAAACAATATCCTTGATGTATGCCCATTTTTAAAAAAATCGAATGTTGTCAGGTCTGGGGAACGTGTGGGCCATGCAGTTGGCGCATCACGGCCAGTCCATTGACCTGGAAAGCGGTCACTGAGAAATTCCCGGACTCAAATGATTCAAATGGCTCTAATCACAATGGGAATTAACGTCTGAGGTCATCAGTCCCCTAGACTTAGAACTACTTAAACCTAACTAACCTATGGACATCACACACATCCATGCCCGAGGCAGGATTCGAACCTGCGACCGTAGTAGTAGCGCGGTTCCGGACTGAATCCCAGACTCAGCCAGGTAGTGGGGCGGTGCACCATCTTGCATGAAGTAAACATTTCGTTCTTGGTCATCCTCGTGATCTGTGGTATCAAAAATTGTTGTAACATTGTAAGTAGGCTGTTTATGTTTTCTTTATGTAAGTAGGCTGTTAAGATTTTTATATTGGTAATGCCACGTAGCGCTCTGTACGAAAATCACTGGCTGTGCTGTGTGCAGTCTGTGGCTAGTTTGTATTGTTGTCTGCCATTGTAGTGTTAGGCAGCGGCAGCTGGATGTGAACAGCGCGTAGCGTTGCGCAGTTGGAGGTGAGCCGCCAGCAGTGGTGGATGTGGGGAGAGAAATGGCGGAGTTTTGTAATTTGTCATGAACTGCTATATATATGATGATATTAAGGTAAATACAGTGTTTGTTCTCTATTAAAATCTTTCATTTGCTAACTATCCCTATCAGTAGTTAGTGCCTTCAGTAGTTTGAATCTTTTATTTAGCTGGCAGTAGGGGCGCTCGCTGTATTGCAGTAGTTCCAGTAATGAAGATTTTTGTGAGGTAAGTTATTTGTGAAAGGTATAGTTTAATGTTACTCAGGGCCATTCCTTTGCAGGGATCTTTGATAGTCAGATTGCGTTGCGCTAAAAACATATTGTGTGTCAGTTTAAGCACAGTCTTGTAAAAATTGTTCTAAGGGGACGTTTCATAACATATCCAGGCACACTACCTCATTGATGGTTCTCCCACAGAAAAAAAATAGGTCGTACACTTTCTTCTTGCTCAACGCACAAAAAACGTTCAGTTTAGGGCTATCACGAACATGTTGCAATTCTTGATGTAGATTTACGCTGCCCCAAATCCTACAGTTATGTGTTTCAACCTTGCCGCTTAAGTGAAAAGTCGACTAGTCAGAAAATATGATTTTGTCCACGAAATGTTCATCCTTATGTAATCGATGTAACATATCCCCACAGAAGTTCTTGCGACCAATTTTATCAGTGTCTTTTATTGCTTGTACGATCGTCAATCCGTACTGTTTCAAATGCAAACGGTTTCTCAACACACGACAAACAGTCGTAATTGGGACTTGCAGTTCGCAAGATGCACGCCGCGTCAATTTCGTAGGGCTGTTGACAAAACGTTGTCTCACTCGCTCCACGACGTCGTCAGATGTGCTTGGACAACCTGATTATTTCCCGTGTCTTCCCGAGCACCCTGTTTCTACAAAACATTTATGCCACTCATAAATTTGTACGCCCCCTAGGAGGATCTTTTGCGTTTTTGATACGGAAATTAGGCTGAACTGTTGTTGCTGACTTCGATTTTTCAAAACAAAACACACAGCCAACACCTTTGTGTCCAGTGAAGGCAGCCATCTTAAACGCAACTGCCGCTAGAGCTCCTTACGGTGCGATTCGGCACTAGCGAACTACGCGAGACTTATTTCGCTGCAGATTGACACTACAATCACCTCTGTAGGTACTATGAATTAATTTATATGAATTTACAAAGTTGTAAAGTCCTTTCTGAAACACCCCGTCTAATTGTCCGTGTCACAAAGCCAGAATCGTGCTACAGTGATTTGAAGAGTATGATTGTGAAATCTGGTTGGTCTTGGCTACCAAATTCGCCTGATGTCAATCCGATGGAATCCTTCTGGGTCGCTATCGGACGCTATCACCACGTACACAAATCAGCGGCTCGTTATTTACGGGAATTACACGACTTGTGTGTACATGCCTCCTCAAACCTGCCAATAAATGATAGAATTGATGGCACGCAGAATGGGTGTTGTACTGCAGTCCAAATAGGGACCAACATGCTATTAAGCACGTGGTCATAATGTTCTGGCTCGCCAGTGTACATGGTACAGTGATACTAGAACTACCTTCTGACACCTCTTCTTAATTCAGTGAAAATTTTGTGTTACTGAAATAGAGAAATATTGGGGCTTTTCAGAAAAGTTGATTTTTAGCACTACTCAATATTTATCAAGCCGTACCTCCTTCAGTATGTGTCGTACAATAACATTATTTTGTAGTTGCTTTTAGTAGTATATGACGAAAGCATGTTGAAGCTTTCTGGCCGATAGAGTCAGTAATAGTGAAGAAATAAATTAATATTTCACTATCGAAGACAATGCTCCCAAGAAACAATCAATGCCTTCTCTGCGCGATAGCAACTGAGATACTGTCGAAGACAGTGCTGCCAAAGTAGAGTTACTAAGAAGAGCCTTCCGAAATGCGTTCACAAAAGAAGACGAAGTAAATATTCCAGAATTCGAATCAAGAAAAGCTGCCAAGGTGAGTATCACTGAAGTAGATATCCTCGGAGTAGTGAAGCAACTTAAATAACTTAATAAAAGCAAATCTTCTGGTGCAGACTGTATACAAATTAGGTTCCCTTCTGAGTAACAATCATATACAACCGTTCGCTCGACGAAAGATCCGTACCCAAAGACTGGAAAATTGCACAGATCACACCAATATTCAAGAAAAGTGGTAGGAGCAATCCAGTACATTGCAGGCCCATACCATTACCGCCGATATGAGGCAGGATTATAGAACATATATTGTGTTCGAACATTATGAATTACCTCGAAGAAAACGGGCTATTGACTCACAGTCAACACGGATTTAGAAAACATGGCTCTTGTGAAACACAACTAGCTCTTTACTCGCATGAAGTGTTGTGTGCTGTCAACAAGGGATTTCAAATTGACTCCGTATTTCTTGATTTCCGGAATGCTTTTGACACTGTATCACACAAGGGGCTTGTAGTGAAATTGCGTACTTATAGCATATCGTCTCAGTTATGTTACTGGATTCATGGTTTCCTGCCAGAGAGGTCACAGTTCATAAAGTTCAGAAAGTCATCGAGTAAAATGGAAGTGATTTCTGGCGTTCCTCTTGGTAGTGTTATATGCCCTCTGCTATTCCTTATGTATATAAACGATTTGGGAAACCATCTGAGCAGCAGTCTTAGGTTGTTTGCAGATGACGCTGCCGTTTATCGACTAGTAAAGTCATCAGATGACCGAAACAAGTTGCAAAACGAAAATTGGGAATTGATCCTAAATAACGGAAAGTGTGAGGTCGTGCACATGAGTGCTAAAAGGAATCAGTTAAACTTCGGTTACACGATAAATCGGTCGAATACAAGGGCCGTAATTTCAACTAAATATCTTACTTACTCAGTGGTCATACCGGACTCGAGAGTCCATTACCGCAGCACCGTATTTTCGCCACCTGTCCCTGTCTTGGGCTATTTCCTTCCATTCACCTTCAATACCTAGTCTCCTCAAATCAGCCTTCACATTGTCCTCCCATCTACGCCTCGGTCTCCCCACAGGACATTTTCCCTCTAAGTGCCCTACCAGTACTCTGCGCGCTGCCCTGTCCTCGTCCATTCGAGCTACGTGACCCGCCCATCGCAGCCTACGTGATTTAATAATACTGATTATGTCAGGGATTGAATAGAGTTCGTGAACCTCTTCGTTATGCAGTTTTCGCCACTCACCGCTAATTTCATCCCTTTTTGTTCCGAAAATGTTCCTCAAAATTTTGTTTTCAAATACTCGAAATGATTTTTCATTTTGCACAGTGAGAGACCAAGCCTCACACCCATACAGCATAACTGGTAGAATAATAGTTTTGTATATTCTAATCTTCAAATTCCTAGACAATATCCGTGATGAAAGTAATCCATTCAGTGAGAAGTAGCACGCATTTCCCGCCCGTAATCTCTTCTTCAGTTCGGATTAAATCTCATTTCTCGAAGTGATGTCCACGCCTAGATACTTAAATGTGTGCTAAATACCTAGGAATTACAATTACGAAGAACTTAAATTGGAAGAAACACATAGAAAATGTAACAGACCTACTAAAAGGGGGAGAGAGTGTCACTGAAACGATACAGGAATTGGGATGGACATCACTAAAACAATGGCGTTTTTCGTTGCGGCGGAATCTTCTCACGAAATTCCAATCACCAACTTTCTCCGCCGAATGCGAAAGTATTTTGTTGACGCCGGCCTACATAGGGAGAAACGATGACCATTATAAGATGAGGGAATCAGAGCTCGCACGAAAAGATATAGATGTTCGTTCTTTCCGCGCTCTATACGAGCTTGGAATAGTAGAGAATTGTGAATGTGGTTCGTCGAACCCCTTGCCAGGCAGTTAAATGTCATTTGCAGAGTATCCGTGTAGATGTAAATGCAATGTACCACATTGGATGTAATTAGACAATTATGCTTCCTTATTTCATTCATTTTTCTCCGGGTTTCTGCCCAATTCAAACCTGATTTTTCAACCCGGAGTCAGGCATGTTCCGTGAAATATGCTGTTCGGATACTAACTCGATAAGCTGCCCGTCCTCTGGGACAGAGAAGCGGTCAACCGACATTTCTGGTGAATGATTCAATAATTAGATCGGAACAATTAGCTTCTCTGTTGCTGCCCGAGAGTGCGGAACAAATACTGCAGCGTTCGCCGAGAAGTACGCCGTTGCTCAGTTCGACTTCCCCCACTCCTCCAACCGAGCAAATAGCTGCGACATGCGGGACAGAGTCGTCCCGAAACACGCAGGCGTTTTCCGCACGTGGAGATTCCACAGCGACGCTGCGTAGTCCGCACTCCAGGAAAACGGTCAGGCGTGAGCGAGTGGGCAGCACCGTCTCCCAAGCGTTTTACGTAGCTCGTTGCGGGTAATTCCCGCAACAAGGAAAACGTAGCTTTACCGATAGTTTCAGCGTTAGAACTCAAGGTCCGCGCTAGGAAGACCGGCTGCGCTTGTCACGTGGTTGCCGCGTCACAGAAGCGCACATGGCCGTTCATAGTCTCGATCTTTCAACACCTGGCGGCCTGCCACCCGTCGTACGCCGGGTAGTACAGAGCTGCGACCTAATTGTTTATACACTGCTCTCGTATATGGAAGAAAGGTGGTCTTAATTATCGTCTTGATTTTAACGCCTCGTTTCCGGAAGGCTTCGTTTCCATGCAGGCTAGTATCGAGGAAAACGCAAAAACGTTTTGTAAAATTAAGAACAGCCACATCAGCAATGAACATAACGGACTCTGCATAAGTAAATAGCCTAAACAGTCACACGATCACAGCTGCAACTTGAATATCGAACAGCTTCTACGAGCAACACAAATTTGATTTTCAGTATTCCACGTAATTACTGTCGGAATTTAAAAATTAAAAAGAAAATTAAAAATTTAAATTGGTGTCATAAGCTACTTCAGATGTATAAAATGATGTTAAGGGGTTAATATTTTTGTATTTATATTTTTATATCGTTATGATAGAAGGTTGTATACATGGAAGAACCCTGGAGATACTAAAAGGTATCAGACAGATTATATAATGGTAAGACAGAGATTTAGGAACCAGGTTTTAAATTGCAAGACATTTCCAGGGGCAGATGTGGACTCTGACCACAATCTATTGGTTATGACCTGTAGATTAAAACTGAAGAAACTGCAAAAAGGTGGGAATTTAAGGAGATGGGACCTGGATAAACTGAAAGAACCAGAGGTTGTACAGAGTTTCAGGGAGAGCATAAGGGAACAATTGACAGGAATGGGGGGAAGAAATACAGTAGATGAAGAATGGGTAGCTTTGAGGGATGAAGTAGTGAAGGCAGCAGAGGATCAAGTAGGTAAAAAGACGAGGGCTAGTAGAAATCCTTGGGTAACAGAAGAAATATTGAATTTAATTGTTGAAAGGAGAAAATATAAAAATGCAGTAAATGAAGCAGGCAAAAAGGAATACAAACGTCTCAAAAATGAGATCGACAGGAAGTGCAAAATGGCTAAGCAGGGATGGCTAGAGGACAAATGTAAGGATGTAGAGGCTTATCTCACTAGGGGTAAGATAGATACTGCCTACAGGAAAATTAAAGAGACCTTTGGAGATAAGAGAACCACTTGTATGAACATCAAGAGCTCAGATGGAAACCCAGTTCTAAGCAAAGAAGGGAAAGCAGAAAGGTGGAAGGAGTATATAGAGGGTCTATACAAGGGCGATGTACTTGAGGACAATATTATGGAAATGGAAGAGGATGTAGATGAAGATGAAATAGGAGATACGATACTGCGTGAAGAGTTTGACAGAGCACTGAAAGACCTGAGTCGAAACAAAACTCTACCATCTGGTGAGCAAGATGTATGAAACAGGCGAAATACCCTCAGACTTCAAGAAGAATATAATAATTCCAATCCCAAAGAAAGCAGGTGTTGACAGATGTGAAAATTACCGAACAATCAGTTTAATAAGCCACAGCTGCAAAATACTAACACGAATTCTTTACACACGAATGGAAAAACTAGTAGAAACCGACCTCGGGGAAGATCAGTTTGGATCCGTAGAAATACTGGAACACGTGAGGCAATACTGACCTTACGACTTATCTTAGAAGAAAGATTAAGTAAAGGCAAACCTACGTTTCTAGCATTTGTAGACTTAGAGAAAGCTGTTGACAATGTTGATTGGAATACTCTCTTTCAAATTCTAAAGGTGGCAGGGGTAAAATACAGGGAGCGAAAGGCTATTTACAATTTGTACAGAAACCAGACGGCAGTTATAAGAGTCGAGGGGCATGAAAGGGAAGCAGTGGTTGGGAAGGGAGTAAGACAGGGTTGTAGCCTCTCCCCGATGTTATTCAATCTGTATATTGAGCAAGCAGTAAAGGAAACAAATGAAAAATTCGGTGTAGGTATTAAAATCCATGGAGAAGAAATAAAAACTTTGAGGTTCGCCGATAACATTGTAATTCTGTCAGAGACAGCAAAGGACTTGGAAGAGCAGTTGAACGGAATGGATGGTGTCTTGAAGGGAGCTTATACGATGAACATCAACAAAAGCAAAACGAGAATAATGGAATGTAGTCGAATTAAGTCGGGTGATGTTGAGGGTATTAGATTAGGAAATGAGACACTTCAAGTAGTAAAGGAGTTTTGCTATTTGGGGAGCAAAATAACTGATGATGGTCGAAGTAGAGAGGATATAAAATGTAGACTGGCAATGGCAAGGAAAGCGTTTTTGAAGAAGAGAAATTTGTTAACATCGAGTACAGATTTAAGTGTCAGGAAGTCATTTCTGAAAGTATTTGTATGGAGTGTAGCCATGTATGGAAGTGAAACATGGACGGTAAATAGTTTGGACAAGAAGAGAATAGAAGCTTTCGAAATGTGGTGCTACAGAAGAATGCTGAAGATTAGATGGGTAGATCACATAACTAATGAGGAAGTATTGAATAGGATTGGGGAGAAGAGAAGTTTGTGGCACAACTTGACCAGAAGAAGGGATCGGTTGGTAGGACACGTTCTGGGGCATCAAGGGATCACCAATTTAGTATTGGAGGGCAGCGTGGAGGGTAAAAATCGTAGGGGGAGACCAAGAGATGAATATACTAAGCAGATTCAGAAAGATGTAGGTTGCAGTAGGTACTGGGAGATGAAGAAGCTTGCACAGGATAGAGTAGCATGGAGAGCTGCATCAAACCAGTCTCGGGACTGAAGACCACAACAACAACAACATATTTATATATTTATATTTACGTTAAAAGCCATATACAAGGTGTAGAAATGTGAAACCGGAATACGGTTGCTTTAATTACACGTCTGTTGTTTGAAACTAATAAACAATATTTTAGTCAAAATAATCTCCATTGCTATTTATACATTTCTCCCACTTCTCCGGCAGGCTATGAATGCTACACCAAAAAAACAGTTCTTCTTTTGAAGCTAACCAGTCAGCGAGCCATTTTCTTGCATTTTCATGCGAACTGATGCGTTGATCAGCGAGAGCGTGTCCCAGTGAGCAAATAGATGATAATCGGACGGAGCCAAGTCTGGAGAATAAGCCGCATGCCATAGTATTTCCCAACTGAACACCTCGATCGTTTCCCTGACCCGTTTCGCCGTGTGTGATGGGACGTTATCATGGAGTAATACGATTGGTCAAATGGTTCAAATGGCTCTGAGCACTATGGGACTCAACTGCTGTGGTCATAAGTCCCCTAGAACTTAGAACTACTTAAACCTAACTAACCTAAGGACATCGATTTAAATCGATCATTTGCTGTTGGTAACGAACAGTGTTAACGGTTCCACCAGGTTTTAGCAGCTCATAACAGATGACACCCTTCTGATCCCACTAAACACAGAGCATTGTTTTCTTTCCAAAGCGATTTGGTCTTGCAGTGCACGTCTATTGTGTGCCTGGATTCACCCATGATTTACGACGCTTCGGATTCTCAAAATTATCCGTTTTGCATCACACTATTCGATGGAAAAACGAATTTCTTTTGTATCCGCGGAGCAGATTTCACAAGCGGTCTTTCGATTTGCTTGCTGTCTTTCATTCAGTTCATGCGGAACCCGTTTTCCCACTTCCTGCACCTTTCCCACAGCTTTCAACCTAAGAGAAACGCCTGTCTACGTCACATTCAATTTTTTCGCGAGTTTCTGTTGAGTTTGAGTATCACCTTCGTCCAATGAGGCCTGCAATTCGTTGTCTTCGAATTTTTTCTGTAGTTTCCCGCGCTCGGCGTTTCTCACGTCAAAATCACCTCTTTTGAGTTTTTCGAACCACTCGAAACACTGTGTTTCCCCAAGAGCATGTTCGCCGAAAGCTTCGACAAGCTTTCGACGCGATTCTGCGGCAGTTTTCTTCAAATGATAACAGAAAACCAACGCTGTCTGCAAACGGTAGTTCGCAGGCACAAAACCCGACATGTTTACGGGTTTGAAACAGATACCGATGTATGGGACTTGGGTTACTGTGTTGACATTCGTCGACGGCCCTTACAGGAAGCAGATGGCGTTGCAGGCGCGGCCTCACGGGCCCTGCGCTTACGGCTAGCACCGTCTATAGGAAGTTCCAGTTTCATATCTCTACACCTGGTGTATATTGAGGCAGCAAAACTCAAACCGTGCAAATTACCCTGACTATATTCATCCAGTATTTGAGGATGGTAGCACTTAGCGAATGCAACATACTTTACAAATAATTTCAAACCTTTTCAAAACTTTTTATTGCTGATATCCCCTACAAAATAGTGAAACTGAAAACGCATTTCGATATAGAAACAGTTAAAGATGCAAGATTCACTTTTTGTTTAATTAAAGACTAGTTTCAGGTTACCTGAATCCATTTTCAAGTCATCCAGATGAGCAAAACAGTATTTTCCGAAATAGCATATAAACTATGTCAAGAGTATATATACTCTTGTACATACAACAAAGTCAAGTTCAAACAGTCAGTGACAGCAGTTAACGGCGTATTTAACAAGAAAACTGGGTTTTTATTCAGCAGCAAGAAAGCTGTGAACTTTAGAATTATGTAAAATAAAGGTCTTTTAGTAATGACTTTAGAAATGTTCTTCCTTATGCATCGAAAATTTAGGGATTTATGTTTTTAAAAACAAATATTGCCATTCGACTGGTAGAGTAACATTTTATGTCTTTAGCATGCAGTAGCTGTACAAATAAGATACGTTACTGCAACTCGGGTGTCCAGTGCATACAATGATGTTTTGATCTGTTCCACTAGCCTTCTTCCACAGAGGCTATTAGTATTTCATTATAACATCTACATGTACATATAGTGATGTAATCAATCCTAATGAATATTATGAAAACTCATATACAGTGAGTATCGGTATTTTCATTTGTAAGACAAGACCCCATACGGAAGTACTTGTGTACAAACCGCATAATTCATGCATTGCTGCTTACGTTTTATGTGATCAGAATAATTTTGTACTTATTTAACAAGAAACTATTACACTGAAGTTCGCTAAATTTATGTAAAAATGTATATAAGTTAGTTTGTATACCATATTTGCCAGTAACGTATATAATTAGATTCTTTGCTTACAAATGTAATCGTTGGTCATTCTCGTTTGGGTTTGATAGTGGTTGTAAGAGAGAGTGGTGTGAAGGCGTCTATAAAGGGTAGACATGTTTTGTATATGGTTGTAGTTTGTAATTCATGCGAGCAGATAGCAATTACTTTGCCAGCCAGGCGTTTGAAATGTTCACATATGCAGGAGTTAAATGTGTGACCATTTCTTATTTCTGAGTTAGCGAACCATCGAACTGCTACAGTCCTGAAAAGTTTCAGAGTTTTTCGTAGAGCAATAACCACACGTCGAAGACAATGGAGCCAACACATAAAACCAGCTACGATATTCAAAAAATATTTAACTTAAATGTTTCCGTACTTAAAATTGCAAAAATTGGCGCATATCTGTAGTTATGTTTGTCAGTGGCAGTTTATCCATTTATTGAAAGTGGCGTGTCACAATGAACAATCTGAAAACCAATTCGAAGTGCATGGCAAAGGGGAGCTGCCCATTTTTGCTTATTATGATTTCTTCCCATTCCACATGCGATTGCAGAGAGGGAATATTTCCCAAATGCTTCTGCGCGCACCCACTGCTGTGAGTCTAATCATGTCTTGGCGGTCTCTATTGGAGCTAGCTTCTTAGGACCGTTTTTACTTACATCATGTGTGCTCGAAACCAGGTTGTGATGTGCAACACCACACATACAAACGTTCACGTATGTGTCACCACAAAGCGCGAAACAGATTTTAAACGGGACACACACATCACCAACACAATAAACTTGAAAAATGCAATACAGGCATCACAGCCTAAAGTGGTTTTTTAAAATGGTTTCATCATTTAGAAATGATAAGATTTGCTATCCTAAATCAAAAGCGAGCAGTAATTTTAGGACTTGTTTAATGAAATGAACGTTGTATAATGATCACATTATATGGACAGAAAGTAAACTTAAAAAGGACAGAAATAATTAGGGCAGCAGACATGAAGTTAGCAATAAACGTAATTGGTGACTACAAAGTAGGCGAAGTAAAGGAATTCCACTTACCTGAAAACATAATAACTCATCATGGACGAAACAAGGAGGATATGAGAATTACACTAATACAGGCAAAGAGGGAATGCCTGATTTAAAGAAGTATAATGGTATCAAACACAGGTCTTAATTTCAGGAAGGAACTTCTGGGAATGTACTTCTGGTGCACAGGACTGTATGAAAGTGGATCACTGAATGTGGGGAAACCGGAAAAGAGAGTTGAAGAGCGTGAGTTGTGGGGCTACAAAGGGTGCTAAAAATTTAGGTGGACGAATAAGATAAGTAATGGTGAGATCCACTGCAGAATCGACGAAGAAAGGAATATATGGGAAACATTGACGAGAAGAAGGGAGAGGATGATAGGACTTGTGTTAAAACATCAGGGAATAACTTCCATAGTAGTACAGGGAGCTGTAAGGCAAAGACTGGAAGACATTCAACAAATAATTGAGGCCGCTGAGGGCAAGTGCCTCTCTGAGGTGAAGAGGTTCGAAAATCGCTCCAGCCAAATTCCAGGATAGATAAATCTTTCATAACAAGTGATTTCGATCGTCTTATATTTTCCCTCTGTGAGGTCGTGATATGGATGAGCACTACATAACTGAGCGCTAGTAACTTTCATTGTGCAACAAACATGTTTTACGTTGTAAATTACATTTTTATACAATGAGCAATATTAAACACAGTACTTGGATAAAATACACACTATTAAAGTATTAAAATTTATATTGTTGAAGTTTGTGAGGTAAACAAGTTAAGGAATAGGAAATTCTATTGTGTTTTAATTTTGTGTAGCAGTTAGTGTGGGCATGATCAATTACAGCTGAGCACATCTTCAATTGTGTCACATGATACAATCAACCAGTCACACACCCACAAACAGTCACAATTGGGCATACTGCCACATAAAATTAAAACGGAAGAGAATATCCGATTCCTTACCTTGCATATCTCACAAACTTCATCAGTATAACTTGTAATACGTTAACATTGCTTATTTTAATTGGGTACGGTGGTTAATATTGTCCATTACATAACAAGGTAATTCACAATGTAAAACATGTTTTTTGCACAAAGGAAGTTACTAGTGCACTTGGGTAGTTCTCAATCAATGTCACGACCTCACGAACTGTGCCATCCTAACCACATAACATGTAAGATTGTGTATTTTAATCACTTTATATAATACTATTCATTGTCTAAAGTTTAATTTTCAATCTTAAAAAAACTTGTTCGTTGCATAAAATGAATGTACAGTGGTCAGTTTATCAGTTTCTCAGTCAATGTTAAGACCTCACAAAACTTAGCATTTTAATCATTTAGCCTGTCATACTGTGTAGTTTAATTATATATTGTGCTTTACATTGTCCATTGTGTAAATTGTAATTTCAATGCTTTTTATTTATTTGCAACTTGCTCCATTACAATATTTGTAATATTACACGTATGTAATGTGTGTGTGTGTGTGTGTGTGTGTGTGTGTGTGTGTGTGTGCAGTGTAGTGAATTTCAACATTAAGAAAAAAGTTTAATGCACAATGCTCTATGCAAATGGATAATGTCTTTGCATATAATGTTTGGTCGCTTGGAGACACTGGTCAGTTTTTTGGGTTTGTTTATAAATAAATCTTCTGCTACCAGTCACTATTTTCTTTATTTACTTTTCACACGACACGTTTCGGGAAATGATTACCATTTTCAAGAGCGTTTTTTGTGTCTATTATGCCGTTTCTGTGTGGTGTTGTCGATGTGTGAGAGGCTGCTTCATTTCGTTGACTTTACTGCATTATATAATAAACACGCGATTTTTTGTTGGTTATCGATCTCTTTGTGAAGTTAGTGGCAAAATTTAGAATAATTTGTACTTACAGTTTTCTAATGGTCCATTTGTGCAGTCTCACACGCACTAAACATCACACACAACTTGCTGTACCCTTCAAACATCGAAAATATCTTACATAAACAAAAGTTACAAAGATGTTCTTATCTCTGTGGTCTACTTGCAAGAACATCTTCGTAACTGTTTTGTTTATGTAAGATATTTTCGATGTTTAAAATGTGCAGCAAGTTGTGTGAGATGTTTAGTGTGTGTGAGGCTCTGCACAAAAGGACCATGTACTGTAAGTACAAATTATTCTAAATTTTGCTACTAACTTCACAAGGAGAGTGCTAACCAACTAAAAAATCATGTGTTTATTATATAGTGCAGTAATGTCAACGATATGAGGCTGACTCCCACACATATCGACAACACCACACGGAAATGGCATAATACACACAAAAAACGCACTTGAAAATGGAAAGCATTTCCCAAAACGTGTCGTGTGAAAAGAAGATACAGCAAATCGTGACTGGTAGCAGAAGATTTATTTATAAATAAACCTATTATTTCCACAGTCTCAGGCTTTCAAAACCATTTATAATGGATCAAATCAGTCAGTTGTTCGCTGAAAATGGCCCACTAAGCCGAAAACTAGTTTCAAATAACAAAAATCGGAAGAGCAAAAACGGTTGCGAAGCGTTATGTAGAAGCAGGACTCCGTCGTGCTACCAGAAAGGAGTAGGTTCTAGTGGTCGTTGCAGCAAGATGTTAGAAATGTCGTATCGCTAATGTAGAGATCCACTGCGTGCGTCATTTTACGCGCACTGCAGGGACGTTCGCACCGACACTCACCCCTCCGCCGGACATGGTGATCTCGTGCTGCCACACGCTCAGGTCGAAGTCCTCGAAATCGTCAGCGAAGATCAGGTCGCCGCTGCAGATGGTGGCGGGCGCCTTGGTGCCGGAGGCGGTGGTCTGTGAAGCCGTGCACTGCGCGAGGCAGCCGCAATGCATGCACGCCGCTACCACCACCAGCACCGCAACCAACAAGGCGTGCGCGTTCCTCGACATCTCGCAGACGACTGACACCCAGCGTCCGCACTTTTCTTCGTCGGCTAACTGCACTCAGCGCATGCACGCATGCTCAGCAATCTTAAGGGAATTCCGTAATCGGTCGCGCTTCGAAGTACGTGAGATGGCGCCGTCGTTACGTCATACGACGTCAGCGTGACAGAGCGACCTCGACTCTGCATTTTATTTTTCGGGATTGTAACACCACAACCCCTTGGGACCCTATATCCTACTCCAATCCCATTTCCGCTCTCCAGAAGACGGCATATACTACTGGCCATTAAAATTGCTACACCACGAAGATGACGTGCTACAGACGCGAAATTTAACCGACAGGAAGAAGATGCTGTGATATGCAAATGATAAGCTTTTCAGAGCATTCACACAAGGCTGGCGTCGGTGGCGACACTTATAAGGTGCTGACATGAGGAAAATTTCCAACCGATTTCGCATACATATACAGCAGTTGACCGGCGTTGCCTGGTGAAACGTTGTAGTGATGCCTCGGGTAAGGAGGAGGAATGCGTACCATCACGTTTCCGACTTTGATACACGTCGGATTGTAGCCTGTCGTGATTGCGGTTGGGTTCAAATGGCTCTGAGAACTATGGGACTCAACATCTGAGGTCATCAGTCCCCTATAACTTAGAACTACTAACCTGAGGACATCACAGACATCCATTCCCGAGGCAGGATTCGAACCTGCGACCGCATCCCGACATTCCTGCTCGAGTTGGTCGAGATCCAATGACTATTAGCAGAATATGGAATCGGCGGGTTCAGGAGGGTAATAAGGAACGCCATGCCCGATCCCAACGGCCTCGTATCACTAGCAGTCGAGATGACAGGCATCTTATCCGCGTGGCTGCAACGGATCCTGCAGCCTCGTCTCGATTCCTGAGTCAACAGATGGGAAGGCTTCCAAGACATCTGCACGAACAGTTCGACGACGTTTGCAGCAGCACGGACTGTCAGCTCGGAGACCACGGCTGCGGTTACCCTTGACGCTGCATCACAGACAGGGGCGCCTGCGATGGTGTACTAAACGACGAACCTGGGTGCACGAATGGCAAAACGTCATTTTTTCGGATGAATCCAGGTTCTGTTTCCAGCATTATGATAGTCGCATCCGTGTTTCGCGACATCGCGGTGAACGCACATTGGAAGCGTGTATTCGTGATCGCCATACTGGCGTATCACCCGGCGTGATGGTAGGGGTGCCATTGGTTACACATCTCGGTCACCTCTTGTTCGCATTGACGGCACTTTGAACAGTGGACGTTACATTTCAGATGTGTTACGATCCTGGCTCTACCCTTCATTCGATCCCTGAAAAACCCTACATTTCAGCAGGATAATGCACGACCGCATGTTGCAGGTCCTGTACGAGCCTTTCTGGATACAGAAAATGTACGACTGGTGCCCTGGCCAGCACATTCTCCAGATCTCTCACCAACTGAAAACGGCTGGTAAAAAAAATGGTTCAAATGGCTCTGAGAACTATGGGACTTAACATCTGTGGTCATCAGTCCCCTAGAACTTAGAACTACTTAAACCTAACTAACCTAAGGACATCACACACATCCATGCCTGAGGCAGGATTCGAACCTGCGACCGTAGCAGTTGCGCGGTTCCGGACTGAGCGCCTAGAACCGCTAGACCACCGCGGCCGGCGGGCTGGTCAATGGTGGCCGAGAAACTGGCTCGTCACAATACGCCAGTCACTACTCTTGATGAACTGTGGTATCGTGTTGAAGCTGCATGAACAGCTGTACCTGTACACGCCACCCAAGCTCAGTTTGACTCAATGCCCAGGCGTATCAAGACCGTTATTGCGGTCAGAGGTGGTTGCTCTGGGTACTTATATCTAAGGATCTATGCACCCAAATTGCGTGAAAATGTAATCACATATCAGTTCTAGTATAATATATTTGTCCAATGAATACCCGTTTATCATCTGCATTTATTCTTGGTGTAGCAGACTTAATGGCCAGTAGTATATATACAGGGTGTTACAAAAAGGTACGGCCAAACTTTCAGGAAACATTCCTCACACACAAATAAAGAAAAGATGTTATGTGGACATGTGTCCGGAAACGCTTAATTTCCATGTTAGAGCTCATTAATGTTTCGTCGGTATGTACTGTACTTCCTCGATTCACCGCCAGTTGGCCCAACTGAAGGAAGGTAATTTTGACTTCGGTGCTTGTGTTGACATGCGACTCATTGCTCTACAGTACTAGCATCAAGCACATCAGTACGTAGCATAAACAGGTTAGTGTTCATCACGAACGTGGTTTTGCAGTCAGTGCAATGTTTACAAATGCGGAGTTGGCAGACGCCCATTTGATGTATGGATTAGCACGGGGCATTAGCCGTGGCGCGGTACGTTTATATCGAGACAGATTTCCAGAACGAAGGTGTCCCGACTGGAAGACGTTCGAAGCAATTGATCGGCGTCTTAGGGAGCACGGAACATTCCAGCCTATGACTCGCGACTGGGGAAGACCTAGAACGACGAGGACACCTGCAATGGACGAGGCAATTCTTCGTGCAGTTGATGATAACCCTAATGTCAGCGTCAGAGAAGTTGCTGCTGTACAAGGTAACGTTGACCACGTCACTGTATGGAGAGTGCTACGGGAGAACCAGTTGTTTCCGTACCATGTACAGCGTGTGCAGGCACTATCAGCAGCTGATTGGCCTCCACGGGTACACTTCTGCGAATGGTTCATCCAACAATGTGCCAATCCTCATTTCAGTGCAAATGTTCGCTTTACGGATGAGGCTTCATTCCAACGTGATCAAACTGTAAATTTTCACAATCAACATGTGTGGGCTGACAAGAATCCGCACGCAATTGTGCAATCACGTTATCAACACAGATTTTCTGTGAACGTTTGGGCAGACATTGTTGGTGATGTCTTGATTGGGCCCAATGTTCTTCCACCTACGCTCAATGGAGCACGTTATCATGATTTCATACGGGATACTCTACCTGTGCTGCTAGAACATGTGCCTTTACAAGTACGACACAACATGTGGTTCATGCACGATGGAGCTCCTGCACATTTCAGTCATCACTGTAATGGTTGCCACTGAGGTGTTGTTTGAGTTGGAGGAACAGATGGTAATCACTCGGAGCAAGATCAGGACTGTAGGGTGGATGGCCTAAAACTTCCCAGCCAAAACTGTCCACTAAATCGTGGGTCTCACCTGCAGTGTGAGGTCTTGCATTGTCATGGATAAGGACAGTTCCCTTCGTCAGCATGCCATTTCTTTTGTTTTGAATCGCTCTGCGTAGCTTTATCAGGGTTTGGCAGTGTGCTTCTGCATTGATAGTGGCTTCTCGTTGCATGAAGTCGACCGACAAAACACTATGCCTATCCCAAAACACCGACACCATCGTCTGTGATCAAAGAAGGGCGACCGGAGCGGTCCTCATCATGGATGTTGTCACGGCCATCTTTGAATTCTCGTAGCCACTTACGACTTTGCTTTCACTCATAACAGTATCACCGTACATGTCGCAAATCTCGATGAATTTCTACAGCAGACAGGTTCGTTGCTGACAAAAACCGTATCACTGAGCGAACCTCATACGCGGAGGGCGAGTTGATAGTCTTAAACATGTTGAAAGCACAGAACAGAACCGTACAGGTTAGCTACAGAACTAAAACTAAGCACAGTTGTTCCCGAGGCATGCTGGTACACGACGCACGCGCTCGTTGCGGTATGTGCCCCAGCTACTAGTGTCTACAACAAAACGGACCTTTCTTAAAATATAAACACTGATTTAAACTGTTGTTTTGACATTGTGACGAGTCTCACAAGTAAACGGAGTGAAGGAAACATATTGGATTAAAAACTAATGTACCATCATAATTTACACACAATACAATCTTCAGGCACATAGTAGGAATAATTTCCTTATTGTAACTATGGAGTAATTAACGATTAAAGTTCCGATATTTCCAAGTCATAGAGAGACAGCTATTTTTATGTTTTGAAGCCAGAAATTGTTTGAATCCATAAGAAAAATAAGACACGATGATTTTTCAGTCAGAATCAATCACACTCATGTTTTAATTGGTGTTAGTTAATTAATAAGAAATAGAACTGTAATATGACCATATAGAAATGTAAATTATACTCGTACAAAAATTAATTAGTTGCATCTAGGCCTTTCATTCGATAAAACTAATCAATCTGTACACCTGAAAATGTTAGCATGATTTTTCTTTGAGTCAATTAATTACTATATGCAAATTAAAGAAATATATTGTTGCAATGATAAGACATATAACTTATAGTCTTAATTGAAACGGATTCTTTCTTGTCTTTGTATGGAATTATTCACTTGTATTCTACATAAATTTCTATGCAATTTGGGAAAATGTATGTAAAAACTTTGATTGTTCTTATGTAAAATAAATTATGTAACAGTGATAGTAATTGCTTGGAACCATATAAATAAAGGAGATTTGTACACCGCCATACTTCACTCTTAGGCCGAATTCTTTATCAACAGCATGTAGTTAGACTTTGTTTTGTCACAGTGTAAACTGTTTTATAAAAAAAAATGTTCAAATGTGTGTGAAATCTTATGGGACTTAACTGCCAAGGTCATCAGTCCCTAAGCATACACACTACTTAACGTAAATTATCCTAAGAACAGACACATACACCCATGCCCGAGGGAGGACTCGAACCTCCGCTGGGACCAGCCGCACAGTCCACGACTGCAGCGCGTAGACCACTCGGCTAATACCGCGCGGCAAACTGTTTTATAACTGGAAGATGTAAATTCTACGATGTAAAGCACGTTCGCCGCCGAACATATAGTGTGCGAAATAAAAACCCTTGTAAACAAGAAATTATTCTACTAAAACATATTTCATAATATCCATATGACGATGCAGTAACATCAAAATGAACCTAAGGCAACATCAAGAAGCAGCACCCCGGATTACACAAGATATCTATGACTTGCAAAACTTATACCAGCCTAATTGAACTTCGTTCAATTTTCGATATTCTGCACTTAAATCGGTAAAAACCAATCAACAAGTTGGTGGAGAGTTATGTGAATGCTGATAATGTGTTGTAAAACATGGTATGAAATAATTAAATAGTGACTGAACATTGCTTTTCTTGTATTAAACTACGATACACATCCCAAGCTTCACAAACATTCTCGCCACGTTTAATTATAGGGTACCACCTTAGGCGAGCAATTAGGTCGACTGTTATGGCGAATAACAGTTGAAACTATGTTACCGTAGTTGTATGGAAACATCGTGACTCCTCAGTGCGGTTTTTACAGTCATATATATATATATATATATATAATATGAAGGTCACATCATACAGATGGCAGATGTAGGAACCTGATGCACATTTTTAATTTACACAGACGTTTGGTTGTATAGTCTTAAGACATAAAAACTGACCGCCAGCCGGCTGCCACAGAGACTAAGTCCGAGTCGTTCACTTACGGTGGCCAATAAGAGCGACCGCACCTGACAACGCTAAGCCAGGCCATCTGCTCAGTGTGGCAACAATGGAAATGCGGGAGTGTCAGGAAGAAGTGTTGTCTACTTCGGAGATGTTGTCGTGTTGTGTGAGCGCATTGTATAGTAGTAACCGTCGTACATCCTAAACTTATAGTCGCGTGTTCGCGTCCAAATGTATCACTTTTCTTTTTAACCACATTTCGGCCCTCGTCTAAAGTTACGAGCATGATTGAAAATCGAAGATAATCCGCTTCACATTCTACCCACCAGTAATAACAAATACTTCCAGAAACATTTCCACAGGACACCTCGTGGTTACGTCGTCATCACAACAGCTTACGCTCGAGCGTTTCCTCGTGCTGCAGCGGCTACCGGCCACCGACCAGACGCCTCACGCCACCTGAAATCGGTCGCCGCCCAGGTGAACGCGGCGCGACGCTTTCAATGTATGTATCAACTGTCATTTTCAAATTTGAAGTTATAGTTATCATCTTGCAGTTAAGCACTGGATTTTTCATACTTAAAAATCATGAAATACTGTTAAGCGTTGTAAAATTGGGTTGCAAGTGGAAAAAGGTGTAACATCTGCAACACAATATTTACTTTAGGTATAATAGAGGGAGGAATGCAGAGGAGGCAGCTATGTGTGGAGCGAGTACTATTGAGAATAATACGCCAGAAAAAATTATTCTTGTTTCAACAAAGTTTGTTCTGGCATGAATGATTTTCCACATTAAGGAAGTCTCGACAACTGATATGAGTAATGGACTACCATTTAACCATCACGCGACATTTACATTTAACAGGCAAGGTTCAGAAGTCCAGTGTAAGAGTTCTGCATGCTCTAATTCGAAACAACAAAAATCAATGGAGTGACTATTATTGCAGTTTTGCCTGGACGTCATCAGGTCGCTCATTGAGCATTCCTTCGCGGTACAGTTACGGGAGACGAGTTATGATGCCTTTATCGTTAACTTCCTAAGAAGAAATGAAATGCTGAGCCCTACCAAGAGACATAATGTCAAGCAAAGAGTAATGTGAACATAATATTTTCCATCTGATAGCTCCAAAATTGCGTTTTGCACTACGGATTCTTCCCCAAGGGAGTGTCCATCACAGCTGGAATTTGTTGCCTACAATTCAGACACCTTTCGGTCGCAGTGTAAGAAAATCGGCCAACAGACCTACATCAGATCTGCTACTGCATGATAATGAAATCTGTTGATTTGAGAAACAAAACTATCCAGGAGATTGATAGTGAAGTCATCTCTCAGGCACTTGTCCCTTTGATAGTATACTCGTAAAATTTTACCTTTCCCACTCTCGATCGATCAACCATCAAGGCAATTCATGCCTAGACAAAAATGCTCTTCAAACTAAACTGGGTTAATGGCATCGTTAGAACCAGTAGGTTTCTACAGGCATAGAATTTATAAACTACTTTAGCACTGTCGGATTGTTTTAGTTATTGTGAAAGAATATACTGTTGCCGATTAATTTCTCTTAGATGATTACCTTTGTGTTCAATAAACTAATGGAAAATGCAATTAAAATATTCACTGTACTGATACAAATTAAATTCAGCTTACTACAGAAACATCACGACGGCAACCTATCTTAATAAAGCATTAAGTGTGTGTTAGACGATTGTGCCTATTTTAATACGATTTAGTACGATATTACCCACTTTTGACTTCGAAAAGGTCTGTATTTACTTCATTTCCTATATCATACTCAAGCATTATGAAAATGTGACAGTTCATAGATAAAATTATGTATTCACAACAACAAAAGATATGTTGGCAGAAAACAAGTGTGGCATTATGAATTATGCAGTCCCGTAAGGTTTTCACTCTGACACTAAGGGGGTAGCAAGACGAATTTTGCTCGAGCGTTGTCTTACTATACCCTTATTGGTTCAAATAGCTCTAAGCACTATGGCACTTAACATCTGAGGTCATCAGTCCCCTAGAACTTAGAAGTACTCAAACCTAACTAACCTAAGGACATCACACACATCCATGCCCGAGGCAGGATTCGAACCTGCGACCGTCGCAGCAGTGCGGTTCCAGACTGAAGGGCCTAAAACCGCTCGGCCACACCAGCCGGCATACCCTTATTGAGTTACTATCTGCCTGCTTGTAGCTCTGCTACAAAAGAATTAAAAATCTGGTTTGCAGCGAGTCTCGCAAGCCGAGCGAAAGCAGCTTATATCATGTAGGCAAGCTCGTTACCGATTTTTTTAAATCTCATTTCGTTCGTTTTCGTTCGTTGTATCTGCTCGGGATGGACGTCGCAAAACACCTGTTTCAGTTCGTCGTTGATCCATTATTTTAGTTGTTTTTATTTTATTACAGACTGCAGCTAACCCTCTGATCGAACACCCTGAGTTACCGTGCCGGCTATCTCGTCAGCACGTGAATGTATCTTACTTGTTTGCCCAGTAGACCGTATGACAGATAAATCCCAATGTAAGAGACGAGAGTAGTTCTATTTTCCGTGTGGAACGACTTTCGTGAACTCAAAAGCATTAACTGATATCCCTATATCATATCTCAAGAGAAAATCACTCACATTATTCAGCTGAAATGACACGATAATATCAAGGAAGTAACTCGTCGGTCACAGAGGTGCCAGACATATTCTGCGCTGTTGCCAAGTTTCAGTTATACAACCAGGAAAGATACCAGCTGATGTGTTGTGTGAGTGGCCCCAGAAGTGACTATAGCTTCATCTGAAAGCTGTGGGTGGCAAGGGTCGGAATATCCTCATTATTGCCAATGAGTCTTATTCGCATTTCTGTAACCAGGTTTAGGGGCTAGAGTGTATTACTTGTAATACATCGATGCACTGAGTGCAAACGAAACGTCTTAAATTAATAACTGCTCCAATTATTTGTGTTTTACTGTCTTAACCGGACCAAAACCGGGAAAGTGTATTCACAATTTTGGAGCTTCTCCAGTGGTTGTCAACGTATCTTTGCTGTACAATATTGTAATTGAGATCACTGTCATTGGCACACCCGCCAGAAGACACACATGACGTGGCTTCTTGTTGTCAGCTTTTCTGACGGATATTCTGCCATTGCTCGAAATGTGAAGACTTATGGTGAATTCGAATATTTCATATGGCGAAAATCTGATGTTTCTGTTCTTCCAGCTCTATCATTAGAAAAATAATTACAATAAGTTGCAAAAAAGCGCCTGTGAACCAACAATTAATAATGCAGTCATAATCAGTGGAACTGACACACTACATCTGTCATCTGATAATTGTGAAAAACTACTTTTTTCATCTGCACAGCACCGCAGTATGAACTCAAGGGTTTCGTAGAATTCCTATACTTAATTTCGTCGTGATCCTTTTCAATGACAGTAGAAGAGGATCAAGACGATCTGACGAAATATACTTTTCCAGCGAGATTTGAATGTTTGGCTACAGTTGCAGTAGCATATCCAGTGAGGTATCAGCAATGTGAGGATTCACTCATTGCTGTAGTGTAGGCTAGGGAAGAAAGAAGCAGGTTTCCCACAAAGTAAAAGATGAGAGACACTGTAATTAACACATAATGTAACCATCTCGCAAACGTATATTTTCCAAATAGCTGTCACTTATTAAACATGAATCGTTCAGAAAATTACAACTACATATAGTGAAATGCGTAGGTTAATGCAGTTTCGCTCCGTCACTATCTTTGAGTTGCCAAACATTTTCCGAATAGCACTTTAGAAATACGTGTATGTGTGTGTGTGTGTGTGTGTGTGTGTGTGTGTGTGTTTTCTTTCTTCTAACAAACTCAATGCAAAGGGAAATGAGGACGTTCAAAATTGATTTCCAAAAATTCCCACACCAACTTCAATGCACTTTTGACTTCTCTTGATAACACCACGTGTAACTCTTCTGAGGTCGTCCTTGCGCTCTTTTATGAGGGCTGCACTACTCATAATCCGAACGATCAAATCGGCTCTTGGGTTTACTTTTTCTATGTAGACTTCGCTACCAACTATCCCCACAAGCAAAAAGGTCCGTGGACCTTGGTTCGCAAGAAAAGTGCCCATATCTACTAATCCATCTTCCGGAAGATGTTAGGTTTGGATGATGTGTCACCTGACGACTAGAATGTTCAGGAGCCCCGTCATGCTGGAGGAAAAAAAATGGCTCTGAGCACTATGGGACTTAACATCTGAGGCCATCAGTCCCCTAGAACTTAGAACTACTTAAACCTAACTAACCTAAGGACGTCACACACATCCATGCCCGAGGCAGGACTCGAACCTGCGACCGTAGCGGTCGCGCGGTTCCAGACTGAAGCGCCTAGAACCGCTCGGCCACACCGGCCGGCATTCTGGAGGAACATACACATTCTCGCATCCAAATGAACCTAATTACAATGCATTGAACCCAGCTGTATGTACTCAATAAAAATTGGACACAAGTTATACGGCATTTTTTCTGCAATACTACTACCTCCTACAGTATTTACTATTCCTCCTGAAACATCCTGTGTAATTATTCGCTGCCGGCCTCTGTGGCCGAGAGGTTCTAGGCGCTTCAGTCCGGAACCGCGCTGCTGCTACGGTATCAGGTTCGAATCCTGCCTCGAGCACGGATGTGTGTGATGTCCTTACGTTAGTTAGGTTTAGGTAGTTCTAAGTCTAGGGGACTGATGACCTCAGATGTTAAGTCCCATAGTGCGCAGAGTCATTTGAATCATTTTTTGCAATTATTCAGGTCTCTACGGGCCTTCGAAAGTTTTCAGTGCTAGACGCACGTCATCGCCCGAACCCTCGCGAGAATACAGTGTGGCTGCGACGAGTGGAATAATTGACGGGAGATACCGCGTTTGTGGTATGCGCCTTAGATGGGATTTTGAGTCTGACGAGAAGCGTGTGTAGATAGATCCTGCAGGCAGGTTGACTGGTATGTCCCGATAGTCCGATAGTTTACCGGCACGGTAGCTTAGCGTGTTCGGTCAGACAGCGTAACACCGCCACATCCACTGACAACCTGTACCATTATCATCACACAGTTGTTACTCGCAATGATTATAAGTTGCTGATGTTTGTCAAGAACAGCGGAAAGCTCCTCATGAATGTGAAGCCTCATCTGCATTACGCCTAGGACAGAGAGAATCCTAAATAACACTAAGAGGTTATCCAGCGAAGAGTCCGCGTATTGTCTCGAGTTCTTGCAGTTTCATATTAATGTAGTTCCTGATGGCTTCACACTAACGGGTTCTTTTTCCTGTCGGAATACTCATATAAGAATTATCAAATCGTAATTGCTAGAACACTCAAGTACCTCAATAACAACTCATTTTGGATTCAATATGACTCGGAAAGTGACGTTAATTTGATATTTCCGTCCGTCTCTTGACGACTTACTAAATGTCACCTGACGACTTACTAAATGAAGTCAATGCACTCACAGTTGTGTTGCCTGCAGCATGAATTCTGTAAAGTATTGTGGCCGCTGGCAGTCACTGTTGAATACAGACATGTGCAAATATCTTCACTGCTCTAAGGGAGCCCGCTTTGTTGCACTTTTTCAAAAATGTTCAAATGTGTGTGAAAGCCTATGGGACTTAACTGCTAAGGTCATCAGTCCCTAAGCTTACACACTACTTAACCTAAATTATTCTAAGGACAAACACACACACACCCATGCCCGTGGGAGGACTCGAACCTCCGCCGGGACCAGCCGCACAGTCCATTACTGCAGCGCGTAGACCGCTCGGCTAATCCCGCGCGGCTGCATTTTTTCCACACCGTGATTGGCACACTAACATAAGGTTCATTCTGCTGAAGAACTTGATGCCCGCAAGTCCTTAAATAAGAATCTACGAGTGGTAGTAATGCATGAAAGGAAACAGACTGTTGGAGAAGAGAAGGGAGAGCTCCCTGCTTTTTGCGTTTCCGATAGGGCCTACGATAAGAGTCAGGTGTCCTATTATGCTTCGGACCTTAAACTGTTAATTTTTCACTTCATACTGAAACAAAAGTTATGATATCAGAAGAGGAAATGACTTATATGCTTCTCAGAAACTTTAGTTTTTTGTGTTTATTTTCTGACTTCATACGCGGGCCGCAGTGGCCGAGCGGTTCTAGGCGCTTCAGTCTAGAACCGCGCGACCGTCACGGTCGCAGGTTCGAATCCTGCCTCGGGCATGGATGTGTGTGATGTCCTTAGGTTAGTTAGGTTTAAGTAGTTCTAACTTCTAGGGGACTGATGACCTCAGTTGTTAAATCCCATAGTGCTCAGAGCCATTTGAACCATTTTGACTTCATTCGAACTGCAGTTCGCCGCTGTAGCTCCGAGGATGTCTCCCGCAGTCGGAGACGAAACGTCAGGGGAGAGTTTTATACTACGACCACGGCCTATCAGCACGGACTAACACGAATTCTTTACAGACGAATGGAAAAACTGGTAGAAGCCGATCTCGGGGAAGATCAGTTGGGATTCCGTAGAATTACTGGAACACGTGAGGCAATACTGACCCTAAGACTTATCTTAGAAGAAAGATTAAGGAAAGGCAAACCTACGTTTCTAGCATTTGTAGACTTAGAGAGAGCTTTTGACAATGTTGACTGGAATACTCTCTCTCAAATTCTAAAGGTGGCAGGGGTAAAATACAGGGAGCGAAAAGCTATTTACAATGTGTACAGAAACCAGATAGCAGTTAAGAGTCGAGGGGCATGAAAGGGAAGCAGTGGTTGGGAAGGGAGTGAGACAGGGTTGTAGCCTCTCCCCGATGTTATACAACCTGTATATTGAGCAAGCAGTAAAGGAAACAAAAGAAAAATTCGGAGTAGGTATTAAACTCCATGGAGAAGAAATAAAAACTTTGAAGTTTGCTGATGACATTTTAATTCTGTCAGTGACAGCAAAGGACATGGAAGACCCGTTGAACGGAATGGACATTGTCTCGAAAGGAGGATATAAGATGAACATCGTGTGTGTGTGTGTGTGTGTGTGTGTGTGTGTGTGTGTGTGTGTGTGTGGTCTTCAGTCCTGAGACTGGTTTGATGCAGCTCTCCATGCTACTCTATCCTGTGCAAGCTGCTTCATCTCCCAGTACCTACTGCAACCTACACCCTTCTGAATCTGCTTAGTGTATTCATCTCTTGGTCTCCCTCTACGATATTTACCCTCCACGCTGCCTTCCAATACTAAATTGGTGATCTCTTGATGCCTCAACACATGTCCTACCAACCGATCCCTTCTTCTACTCAAGTTGTGCCACAAACTTCTCTTCTTCCCAATCCTATTCAATACTTCCTAAACCTACTCCTGTATTACCCCTATTTGATTTTGTGTTTATAACCCTGTAGTCACCTTACCATAAGTCTTGTTCCCCCTTCCACCGAACTTCACTAATCCCCACTATATGTATCTTTAACCTGTCCATTTCCCTTTTTAAATTTTCTAACCTACCTGCCCGATTAAGGGATCTGACATTCCACGCTCCGATCCGTAGAATGCCAGTTTTCTTTCTCCTGATAATGACATCCTCTTGAGTAGTCCCCGCACGGAGATCCGAATGGGGGACTATTTTACCTCCGGAATATTTTACCCAATAGGACGCCATCATCATTTAACCATACAGTAAAGCTCCATGCCCTCGGGAAAAATTACAGCCGTAGTTTCCCCTTGCTTTCAGCCGTTCGCAGTACCAGCACAGCAAGGCCGTTTTGGTTAGTGTTACAATGGAATGTAGTCGAATTAATTCGGGTGATGCTGAGAGCTATGGCTCTGAGCACTGTGGGACTTAACTTCTGAGGTCATCAGTCCCTTAGAACTTAGAACTACTTAAACATAACTAACCTATGGACATCACACACATCCATGCCCGAGGCAGGATTCGAACCTGCGACCGTAGCAGTCGCGCCGTTCCAGACTATAGCACCTAGAACCGCTCGGCCACTCTTGCCGGCGATGCTGAGGGAATTAGATTACGAAATGAGACACTTAAAGTTGTAAAGAAGTTTTGCTATTTGGGGAGCAAAATAACTGACGATGGTCAAAGTAGAGAGGATATAAAATGTAGTCTGGCAATGGCAAGGAAAGCGTTTCTGAAGAAGAGAAATTTGTTAACATCGAGTACAGATTTAAGTGTCAGGAAGTCGTTTCTGTAAGTATTTGTATGGAGTATAGCCATGTATGGAAGTGAAACATGGATGATAAATAGTTTGGACAAGAAGAGAATAGAAGCTTTCGAAATACTGAAGATTAGATGGGTAGATCACATAACTATTGAGGAGGTATTGAATAAAATTGGGGAGAAGAGGAGTCTGTGGCACAACTTGACAAGAAGAAGGGATCGGTTGGTAGGACATGTTCTGAGGCATCAAAGATCACCAATTTAGTGTTGGAGGGCAGCGTGGAGGGTAAAAATCGTAGAGGGAGACCAAGAGATGAATACACTAAGCAGATTCAGAAGGATGTAGGCTGCAGTAAGTACTGGGAGATGAAGAAGCTTGCACAGGATAGGGTAGCATGGAGAGCTGCATCAAACCGGTCTCAACAACAACAACAACAACAACACTATATCTACATGGATACTCTGCAAATCACATTTAATTGCCTGGCAGAGGGTTCAAATGGCTCTGAGCACTATGGGACTTAACATCTGAGGTCATCAGTCCCCTAGAACTTAGAACTACTTAAACGTAACTAACCTATGGACATCACACACATCAATGCCCGAGGCAGGATTCGAACCTGCGACCGCAGTGATCGCGCGGTTCCAATTGCCTTGCACAGGGCGTTGATGTGAGAGTAGAAAATAAAGTATACTTTTCCAAGACACAATATTTCCTTGTGTGCTAATACTGCGTGCGTGAAAGCTCTGCAGTTAATTTTTGTGTGTTGGATTAATTTTGAGATCACCTCACATTACTTTGTGAGAAGGTTCCTATTTTCTTGGGATTCAAACAGAGTGGACATTTCATCATTGATTAACATTCTGATGGCTAATGATATGATACCCGTTCCAATTGCTCCATGGCACCTGTGAGTAGAGCCTCACGATTCTTACTGTAAGAACATGCGAGCAGCGATGTCCGCTCATTGTAGTCAGAGCCAAGGGGATTTCTTTCTGTTTATGGCGAAGCGTCTGCTGCAGTGTCCACGCTCTGCCAGCATAAACAAATCGCGGCGGCATTGGGCACTGCTAATGCTGCACTTGTCGCGAGGCGCGACAACAAGAGCGCACTGTCTCTGCTAACAGTATTATGGAGTTAATAGATCTTACTTACTTAATGTAATATGCAGAACATGAGTTGGGTAAAAATTCAGTTTGTAGTAACTATCCATTGCATTAAAATACTTTACAGTTATGTCTGATGCAATACTTACTGTTGCTTGCCTCTCTAATGTTAATAGTAATGATTCAGAATCCTGCCTCAGGCACGGATGTGTGTGATGTCCGTAGGTTAGTTAGGTTTAAGTAGTTCTAAGTTTATGGGACTGATGACCTCTGATGTTAAATCCCATAGTGCTTAGAGCCATTTTTGAATGATTCAGATTATGCGTGAACACGAAAACACACACAGTTATTGATTCCAGTAAGGGTGACTACTACTGCCTGTTGAACAACACATGCGCCAATCAGTTCCTTGGTTGGCGTCGAATGGACGAGATTTTCCAGTTACCTTGCATTGCTAGAATTGTGAGGAGGAGACTGAAAGTAAATGGACTTGTATGCTAAAGAGCTGCGACAAAGCAAAACTTGCCTGGATATCAGATGATTGTCGACATGGGTTTGTGGACGAGTACACTTTTAGTAACCAACCCACCCACCATCATTATGTAAGATTTCTCGAAAGCGTCGGGGCATTGATAGCGCAGCGTGATGGTTTACTGCCCACCATTGGTTTTCTATATTCGTCAAAAGGTCGCTTGCAATTGTAGGTCCACATGGCAATAACCTCGTTACCTCTGCCCACATATTCTCTATCGGGTTGATGTCTGATGATCGTGGAGCAAACGGCAACAACTTTATCCTCTCTTGGCCCTGATGGATAAGGCTGTGGTCCTGTAAATAAATTGTTGTCTCGTTACTTCATATAATTATACTTAAATAACATATTTGTAATAAGCACTTTGTATTAGTATTTTCCATAACTTATAAGAATTCAGGCCCTGTCATAGGTCAGTGATGTGGATTCAACAGTCCGATTAGGAATGTGATTTACCGAGTCTATAATATGATGAGGGGTGTAGTCGGAAATCCATATTAAGACTGACTGGCTGAATCCGATTAGAACGCTCTGGTATCGAACTGAAATAAGAGAACTCATTGAACGTCTGTGCTTGCCTACCAGGTGCAAGCTGCTTTCGCTCGACTTTCGAGACTCGCTGAAAACCAGATTTTTAATTCTTTTGTAGCAGAGCTACAAGCAGGCAGATAGAAACTCACTAAGGGAATCGTAAGACAACGCTCGAGCAAAATTAATCTTGCTACTTTCAGTACCCCTTAGTGTCAGAGCAGAAACCTTACGGTACTGCAAAATTCATAATACCACTCTTGTTTTCTTCCGACATATCTTTTGTTGTTGTGAATACATAATTTTATCTGTGAACTGTCACATCTTCATAATACTTGAGTATAATATAGGTCATGAAGTAAATACAGACCTATTCGAAGTCAAAAGTCGGTAATATCCTACTAAATCGTGTTAAAATAGGCAAAAATTGTCTAACACACTCTTAATGCTTTATTAAGATAGACTGCCGTCGTGATGTTTCTGTAGTAAGCTGAATTTAATTTGTATTAGTAGAGTGAATATTTTAATTGCGTTTTCCATTAGTTTATTGAACACAACAGTAATCATCAAAGAGAATTTAATCCGCAACAGTACAATCTTTCACAATATCTAAAAAAATCTGACAATGCTAAAGTAGTTTACAAATTCTACGCCTGTAGAAACCTACTGGTTTTAAGTATGTCATGAAACCAGTACAGTTTGAAGAGCTCTTATGACTAGACGTGAATTGCCTTGACGATTGATCGATCAAGAGTGGAAAAGGCAAAATTTTACGAGTATACGATCAGAGGGACAAGTGCCTGAGAGATGACTTCATTATCAATCTTCTGGATACTTTTGTTTCTCAAATGAACAGAGTGCATTATCATGCAGTAACACACGTGATGTAGGTTTGTTGGTCGAGTTTCTTACACTGCGACCGAAAGGTGTCTTAATTGTAGGCAATAAATTCCAGCTGTGTTGGACACTCCCTTGGGGAAGAATCCACAGTGTCAAACACAATTCTGGAGCTATCAGATGGAAAATATTATGTTCACACTACTATTTGCTCGAGATTACGTCTTTTGGTAGGGATTTTCTTAGAAAGTTAAAGATAAAGGCATCATAACCCGTCACTCAGTGAGCGACTTGATGAAGTTCAAGCAAAACTGCAATAATAGTCACTCCACTGATTTTTGTTGTTTCGAAGTAGAGCATGCAGTATTCTTACACTGGACTTCTGAACCTTTCCTATTAAATGCAAATGTCGCATGATGGTTTAATGGTAATCCATTAATTATATTAGTAGTCGAGACTTCATTAATGTGGAAAATCATTCATGCCAGAACAAACTTTATTGAAACAATATCATATTTTTCTGGCGTATTATTCCCAAAAGCATTCCGTCCACACACAGTTCAAATCTTTCGAGCTGCTTCCTCTGCATTCACCCCTCTAATATACCAAAAGTAAATATTGTGTTGCAGATGTTACACCTTTTCCACTTGCGACCTAATTTTAGGACGCTTAACCATATTTCATGATTTTCAAGTATGCGAAATCCAATGCTTAACTGCAAGATGATAACTAGAACTTCAAATTTGAAAATGACAGTTGATACATACACTGAAAGCATCGCGCCGCGTTCACCTGGGACGCGACTGATTTCAGGCGGCGGGTGGCGTCTGGCCGGTGGCCGGTAGCCGCTGCAGCGCGAGGAAACTCGATCGTAAGCTGTTGTGATCGCGACGCAGCCACGAGGTGTCCTGTGCTAATTTTTCTGGAAGTATTTGTTGTTACTGGTAGGTAGAATATGAAGCGAATTATCTTCGATTTTCAATCATGCTCATAACTTTAGACGAGGTCAGAAATGTGGTTAAAAAGAAAAGTGATACGGTTGGACGCGAACACGCGACTATAAGTTCAGAAGCCAGGCCGATTACCAGTATTTTTTTTTAATCTCATTTTGTTCGCTTTCGTTCGTTGTATCTGCTCGAGGCGGACGTCGCAAGACACCCGTTTCAGTTCGTCGTTGATCCATTAACTCAGTTTTTTTTTTTAATTACAGAAGGCAGCAAACCCTCTGACCGAACACGCTGAGTTACCGGGCCGGCGACTGAGCTATCGTGCCGGCGGTCGGTTTTATTGGCCGCCTTAAGTGAACGGCTTAGTCGCTGTGGCGGCCGGATGGCGGTCAGTTTTTATGTCGATGACTGTACACTGACGTGGCAAAAGTCATGGAACAGCTTATGTACAGATGGCGGTAGTATCCCGTACACAAGCTATAAAAGGTCTGGCGTTAAAAGGTTTTTGCTTTTCACGTTTAACCAAATATAACATAGATGATGATAATTTATGGCAATGTTTGCCGACAAGTTAAAGAATGCAACCTTTTAACGCTAGATTGCGTACTCACGGCAGTTCTCCTTGGCCGTTTTTTTGGTACGACTTGGAAAGAGAGAAAAATTAATGAATGATCGCCGATGCGTCGGTTCTCGATTGTGTTCAGGAGACGTACAGATTGATTGCGTGAAAATAGTTTCTCAAATGTCCTCTTAACCCGGATTGCTTTCACGCAATCAGACTCTTCAATGAAATTACCTAAGGGACCTATTTGAATAACAAAAAAAAAATGGAAATGAATGCAAAAAAGTGAAATTTTGTAAAAAAAAAGTTGTCAGGTCGGAAATTGAACACATTAATGGTCTCCCAAATATAATCGAGACACCGCGATAAAGAGCGAACCTATAACAAAGTTCATTTAAACATAAATATTATTTGTGGTTAATTTAAAGAAAAGAATAAGCATAGATTTTCTGTTCAGTGAAGCATCAATATATATATTCTCAAAGAACAAAGGCGTTAAACTATAAACATTAACAAATTTACAATGAATACAAAACTTACATTTTTATGTTTTTCTCATACATGGAACAGTCCAACAATCGGTGTTTTTGTATGTGCGATATTTTGTAAAAATTAAATGTCCTGGCGTGCGCGTAAGTATTTTTTATCGTCACAAGGCTTACAAAAGCGATTTTTTTTCTTGGTGATAACGTAGTTTTTCACACTAAATGAAATTTAACATATCGGCGACCAGAAGTACAACTAACTATAAAGACTAGAATTTTCCTAACAAATGATAAATTGTTCTTTCTTCTGTTTCGCAGCTTCTTGCTATCAAGCGATGCGGCAATGATTTTAAAAATCTGCGCCCAGCGAGTCATAGTGTACCTTTTAAACGCTGGCCGCGCGTCTTGGTATAGGCGCACGTTATAAACAGATTTCATTTCTTCACTCTCGCGTTGTCATGCTTAGTATCATTACAAACTACAGCTCGGTGGCTATCCTTTTCTCATATGCAAAATGTCTGAAATCCAATAATATCACATTGCTTCCCGCGTGAGGAGCGATGACTCCGTCACGATCATCGCGACTCACGCGTAGTCGTGATATTATTGCTTTCGTGAAAAAAGTTAGTATTACTTGCAAAAATTCTTTACAATAGATTTTACACACTACATCAGGCAAAGTGGTTAACATACAGAGTATCAGGTAAGTATATTCGTACGACTGAAATTGATAGTAACTTGTCCATAGGGTAACTACATGACAATTGAACTGTGCTCTTTATAATGTATTGTGCAAGGATAACAAATATTCATTTCTCGGTAAAAGAAATTAAGATAAAGATACACATACATAGATAATACGTACATGGCATAATAAATATTAAAAAATAGCAAAGGTATAAATTACTTGACTTGGCAGGAAGTCTGGGTGCTGTGTGCACTCGTGGAAAAAATATGTTACAAAAAATTGACATTCTTGTTTTACAATGACATATTACAGGAATATCTTTGTCGTTGTTTCGTCGAAGATTTCTTGCAGTAAATACGTAGCACTTTACTTATTTGTGGCTTTCATGACATGAAAAAAATGTATCACTACACTTGGGTTGGTATGAGTTGCACTGGGAGTGGTAGAACTTCGGGTATAAATGATAGCACTGCACTTGAGTGGCGAAATTGATTACACTTTCAGATCGGAGGAAAAGTAGGGCATCACTTTCACTGTGGAAGTTGGAGTAGTTGTCAGGGTGTGATGTTGCGTTGGAAATACGTCGTGGGTCAGGAACTGGAAGATTGGTTCTGCAACATGTTGAGCCGTATGGTGGCGGTCTCTATTTCACTTGACACATGTCCGTGCTTCCGTTTATGTTTTCGTACATGAAAAATACAGAAAAAAAATCTGTATTAGAATGTGCTTACTTACTAATAACTTAGTCTAAAAGAAAATTGGATTAGGTAAGGATAACAATTGTTTATGTACATAATGTCTCATTCTCTTAGGAATGCTTAGTTCTCATATGTATCTATTTTTCTGGTTTTACTTGGTTCGACACGTTTTCGTCATTACTCGGCCTGGTCAGTAAATTCGGTAGCAATTGTCAAAATCGAGCTTAAGACTCTTCCGATTAGTGTCTTTATAATTTCACAAGGTACATGAGTGCTTAATTCATTGCTTTATCATATTTTATTTTGAATGCATTTCAAACACATTTGGCATCCGCGCTCGTTGTGCAAAGAAAAATTGATTGTTGAGCGCTCAGGGTACACAGTGTTACGTCCGTTGGTCACAATCACGTGATAATAACTTGACAGTTCCACAAAGCTAGCAGCAGTATTCTGCGAGAAGCAGAGCGTTTGGTGTCTTGTAGCCGTGGTGTGAGTTTTTACACAGTTTTTCATCGACTCTGGATAACGGAAGCAGCCAGATGCGGCGACTCCCGCAGCTGTTTCGAAGAATGTGTTCGTGGAAAGGCGTACACTACCGTTTGTGGTTAGTACAACACTTATTCACTTTCACTCTTCGGCTTTCTACATCGTGGTTTCGTGGTACAAGTACTTATAACATTACTTCACACGCGTTATTTCACACGTGCCCTTGGAGTTATCGCCTTTTCAGTTCACACGTTATTATTAATTCGTGTTCACATTTATTTGGTCGTCATGTTGAGGTTCACACGCACCACTTTTATACGTGTCCATTAATTACTTGTCTATAGTCGGTTCACACGCAGCAGCATATACGTGTCCATTTATTACTGACTGCATTATTACTACAAAGTACAGTTAACATTCAGTATACATATCATGTCCAAAAATTATTTACAAAGAAATATTTAGTCTCTGTGACTACAAGGCCTGACGAAAAGCGTGTCTCTTGTTCGCAGTTTGTGCTTCCAAGGCACTTTAGATTTACACTTTGTTCGAAATCTTATAATTCTTTTCTTTTTACAATAGTTACTCTTTTCTCAAGTTCAGCTCTTTTATTTTCTCTCTATTACGTCGTTAGTTTGAAGACATAGTCAATGTGGCTTCGTTTACGTGATGAACAGTTCGTGTTCAAACTACCATTAGGGAAATTGGGAAGCTTGGTGTTCCCTGTCGTGCAATTGCACATAACAAATCTTAATTGAACTCGCAATTTGCGGAGAATAAGCATAGCCCGTCGACAACCAATGTGTACGACTATCCATTCTTATAGCCTGTATGTATCAATCATGCAACCAGCTCGTAAAATTCACTTCTCTACTGGATAAGGTAGGATGGTAAGGATATTGGTTAGAGGAAAACACAAAAGACTTTTATGGAGTGAAGAGATTTGAATACACAGTGTTAATGACGTATGATATGATGAGCGTAACATAAATTATTATCACCTTAGTTTTTCATGACAAATAGTATAATTAAATCGATACAGTAGTTTCAGTGTCGTCTGATCCAGCTCTCTAAACAATTTTCTATGCGTATCTAAAATTACTTAAACCATGCATTAGCAGTGAACTGTGTCTGTTAACTATCTTCTGTTCCATGTATCGTAAAATTGGTTTTCTTAAAAAAGAAAAAAAATCGTCGTATCTCGAGGACCTGAAATAGCCTAGATATTTCTAGTACTAAATTAGTTTATTTATAAATGATCTTTGTAAGTATTTCAGCTGCACTGTGCCGAAAAATTGTTATGAGCGTATACGGTTTTCTCCATATTATAATAAAATAATTGAGCTGCGCACTTCTTTCCTGCTACCTGGATCGTTATTGACTTACTTGATTCTTATATGCTAAGCTGCTGCTTTTTGCCTGCTGCGTTTCATAGGTGGTCTCATAAAATTTGTTGTCACACACTCCTTATGCATAACATAACATTTACCTCATTAGAGTAGGCGACGTTAATCAAATTTTTTTTTTACCTACGAGCAATCATTCTGGTCTGAATGATCATTTTAATTTATTTCATTCAAGAGGAGAGAGCTTTGCTATACTTAAAACTAGTGGTAGCAGGTGGCACTTAGCACGTCCCTACTATAATATTTATTTGTCAGCTCTTTCGGCTGTGGCCGTTCATGGCTCAATTAACTTACAACTAACTTACATCTAAGGCAAATCTTGCTCTCCTACAATAAATGTGTTTTACTTCAGGTGCTCATATAAATTACTTATCTTGTTGTGGCAAGTCGACAGGGTGTTAGTCCTGTGCATTACTCTTACATACGTTGGTACTTCACACATAGTATGACAAATTATAGTGTGTGTATATTTTATTTTAGCAGCTTAACTTAACAGATATTTTCAGTGGTTGACTCTGTATTTCTTCAAGTCTGCGTGATGAAACAATCCTTTTATTCGTCCAGATACAGGGTCAGCTAATAGAAAGCAACCAATGTGCGGCTTTCTTAATATAATATATGGTCCTTCATACAAGTGCTGCCACTTGCGATTCTTATGATGAATCGAAGATGGTTTGAAGTGGGTCTTTAATAGCACTCGTTCATTTATACGATACTATAAGACTTTGCTAATGTGTTTGTCATGCGCCTTTTTTCTTAGGTTGGCATGAGTGGTTAAAGATATGAGAGCTTATCTTAACTTGTCGTCTAATGTTACTTCAGGGTGTTGTAATTTTGGGATGGGGTGGAGCTGAAACGTCAGTTATTTTTAGTTGACTAGTATTTTGCGACATACCAGGTCGAAAATTTGCGTTCGTATCCCATACGACTTGTGCATCTCTTGATTGCGTGTTATTTGACATCGCGTTTGGTGCTTGGTTCGCCTGTGTGTAGAAAATGGTCGGATTTCCTTGGCTATTATGACCGGCGGTGTCAGGAAAAGCATGCGACGAATTGTCCTGACTATTGTTCCTGAACTGTTGGTTGGGTTGGTGAGAAAATGTCGCATTTTTCGGCTGTGAAAAACTCATTTGGTGAGAGGGAGTGAAGTGACTCGGCTGATTGTACTGTTATGGTCTGTTACAATTGTTCCATTTCTTTCCCTTGTGACGATTTCCATTATTCGTCTTGTTGTTCTGGTACTGGTAATTATCGTTGTGATGTATCGGTGAATTACCGTATTGTTGCTGTGTGTTTTGATAAATCGGATTGTATCTATTCTGGTGTGGATATTTGTTTTATTGTTTTCCATTACGGCGGTTGAAACTGTTATGATTTCCGTAAGGCTGAGCGTTTGGTTGTCCCATCTTTTATGTTGGTACGACATTCCATTGTTATGTTGGTACGACATTCCATTGACGCAATTTGTTATGTGCTGCTGCGGAGCGGGCGGTCCATTATTATAATTATTCCGCACGCTCGCACGCACATCCTCATAGATCATATCTAAATTGTCAAGAACAGAAAGAAAGGCTTCTAGGTCTTCTTCACTCACATGAACTAGTTTTTCTCTTATTGACACAGGAATTTTTGACTTTATGACCATGATTACATCTTTGGTTGAAATGGGCGTGTCCCAATTAGAGATGGGGGATCCGCTCTTGAACTGATTCATAGAGTTGAATCTTTCAAAGGAGTGAACAATCAGTGATTCAGAAAGAAAGAACGGTAGCTCCAAACGTTTCCCACGGCAGAGAGAGAGAGAGAGAGAGAGAGAGAGAGAGAGAGAGAGAGAGAGACGGAGCCGGAGCATATCAGCAGCGCTTCTGCTGGTCACAGCACAGTGCACGCCACACAACACAGCCACCGCCGGCCTCTGCCCTGCTTCTACCTTGGCTGCCTGCATTGTGCAGTGCCCCATTTGATTTTGTGTTTCACATATGCCGTGCCGTCTCTGTGCGTCGTCTGCCGCGTGCAGTGTCTGGCGCAGCTTAACTTCGCATCGCACTCTGTCGGCGATCATTTCAGTCGCACGTCCTGCCCTCTGGGCAGTTGATGCGAGCTACAGGACAGAGAGCCACCTAGCGGATAACATAGGAACTACTAGCAACAACCTGCTCGCAAGGGAACGGACGATTTGTCTCGGAGCGGGTGAGTGGTGGCCGTTCACCGCTCCCCCCACCCTCGGAACTCGCCCGCTCAACGCTCACCCCACCATTCTCGACTCTAGCCAGAGCGTTGAGCAAAGCAACTCAGGTGTCACCCTGGTCTCTGCGGTCTTAGCTCACGCAGTAATACGGCTCGCGGCTCGACCTGCTCGACTCAGTGCTTCTGCATCGGAGTTCGTCTCTACTGGATATTGTTCTTCGTAGTAATACCGCTATGTATATTACATTATTATGTTATGTATACATCATTTGTTTTTATTTTATTTTTATTTGTTTAAACTGATCAGATTAGGTTCCTGACGACACCTCTTACTATAGGATTTTTATTATGGACACTCGAATTTACGCTTTAATTACGAGCGAACCGATAAACGTATCGCAAAATGTGATACACCAATATTTTCCTTGTTTTATTCTGCGTAAGGCTATATGCAGCACTTTCGTTTTACAGTCAAATTTATATTTTTTTTTCTTATTCTGGTACGGATTTTGCGATTTTAGGCATCTTCGGAAGGAAACGTTCACTTTAAAAATATATGGCTTGCGATGTATTTGTATGCGGTTAATGAAATTTTAATACATTATAGCCTAATATATTGTTAATGTAAATCTCAAGTTACAACATTTTCCGATCACCCAAAAGACCACGATAGTGCAAAATAAATCAATAATCAAAAACTTTGTCATATCATGGAAATTTCAATAAACAATACAAAATTCTTACTCATTATTTGTGTTACTTCAAAATAGGATCAAATAAGATCAAAATACAGGTATAGTACTGGAATAAACCAAGTTTAAAGGGCAATGTGCCTTCCATTTATTTTCTATTGTAAATGAGTGGTGAGTCATGAAAAAGAGCTAATTCATTTCAGGGAGTGAACAGTTCTGATCCGATCTCTGAAAAGAACAGTTTTGCCCATCTCTAGTCCCAGTACTGAATTTTACGTAGATATTTTTCAAAATAACGTCTCAAACCTCCTCCTTTGGTGTTGAAAGGTTCGGCGTTGTAAACCTCCTTTCGGAGTCTTTGTTGTATACCTGAACTCCAGAATTTATTCAAAAAATGCTTTTCAAAATCTGCATAGGTGTGACATTTGTCTATTATTTCTGTACCCCAAATTGATCCTTCACCGTGTACATAGCCTAAGATGAACTGTATCCGCTGCCTGCCGTTCCATGATTCTGGAAAAGCACCTGTGAATGATTTTAGAAATACCACGGGATGTATATTTCGTTTTTCAGGTATAAAAGGCTGAAAAACTCTGTGTTTTAGCACACTCTCGTCGCGCATTAGTTCAACGAGTGTTAGTTGATCGGCATGACTACGTGATGTGGAAGTTTCGTCACGCGTATTATTTACTGTTGGTGAGAATTGTACCTTACACTCGGGATATTGGCGATTATCGTGTTCTGGCGGTAGCGAATACTCACTTTGATTGTCACCTTGCAATTCCGTAACTTGTCGTTTCAGTTGATCTATATCATTGCTTAGCTGACGTTTCCATTCCGGAAGATCGTGGCTAAATGCTCATCTGATATCACCTAATTCACTGGTTAAAGTGTCACCAGAAGTACCGGGAGCGGTTAAGATTTCTGCTGTAGCAGATTTAACCGTGCCCTTTAGTTCAGCGTGTACCTTGCTGACAATGTACTGTTCTTTGGATTGCATCCACTCTTCAAATTCCCTATTAAGTGTATTGCTTATACCGGTGTTGACATCTGCGATCTTTTTGTCAATATTGACATAGCATATTTGCTGAGCAAGGTCTTCAACTCGCTCGCCAACGTGGTTGACACCTTCTGTCAATTGGCTTACTCTCTTTGAAACATCACTGTAATGTTTCAAAGAGTCACTCGCAGTTGATTTACACACATCTATTTGGGCCTGCATATCTGTGAACTTGCTACCAATATTGGTCTCGGCGGATTCCACCATCGAAAGAACACTATCAATTTTTGCGTGTACGCTAGCGTTTAGCTCGCTTGCGTAAGCAGTGGTAATGGCTTTAATTTTTTCCTCCATGGTGTCATTCGAATTTTTGATTTGTGCTTGGATGTCGGTAATAACAGAATTTAAATTGTTCATTCGCACTTGAATGTCCTCTATCCTTGATTCTAAACTGTTGAACCTGCTGTCACTTTGATTTGCTAACTGACCGATTTGCGTTCCAAGATTACCCATGTTTGCTTCAAAACTGGTTTTCATATCAGCAAACAATTTTAGTATATCTGACAGCGAGCATTCACGTGACTGCGACGCGGTCTGTGGCGCCGACAGCTCACGTGTCGCTTCGTCGTCTGTTGTTCCCTCACTACGAGATTCAGGTTTGTTTACACCCGCGGGCGGTCTAAGTTGCCTTGGTTGCTCATCAGCCATCGTAAATTTAAAGTAGTTACACTGCACAAGCTAGAAAAGATAATTTTTTTTAAATTATGATTTTCACTTGTCAGGTGCGCCAAGGATTTCGCGTCCTGATTTCTCAGATATTGCTTGCGCGTTATAAACAATTGAAACTCTGACCCACGAAAATGCCAATATGGCAACGGGAGTGATAAAATAAATGAAAAACACTTATAGAGCACTGAAACTGGCATAGATAGCGGCCATTGTGATTCACTAAAATGCACAACAATGAAAATTCTTGCTAACTATTTCTAACTATTGTAAGCGATATGATAT
Organism: Schistocerca cancellata; assembly: GCF_023864275.1. NCBI lineage: Eukaryota > Metazoa > Arthropoda > Insecta > Orthoptera > Acrididae > Schistocerca > Schistocerca cancellata. The sequence continues at coordinate 379,472,286 of NC_064628.1, forward strand.
GATAGAGGCGGATCTAATAGCAAAAGGAAACAGAAATTTGGAAATTAAATTGCTTGAGGAAAAGGAAAAAAGCGTAGAGAGTGAATGTCACGAGCCGACTGACTGCTCGGTACGCAAAGCTTCAAACGTAATGAAAAATCGTACTCACATTAGTTGTCTTGCGCGCTGCTATTTATTGCTGTTGTGGATTCTTACTGCGATTTTCTGCATGTGCGTCCTTTTTTTTATCACTGGTTTTTGCTTCCAATTTTCTCCACATGGTAGCATGAAAATAAAAAGAACAAATTAGTTTTTTAGTCGGGTCCCTGTTCGTGCGCCACATCTGGCGTTAAAAGGTTTTTGCTTTTCACGTTTAACCAAATATAACATTGATGATGATAATATATGGCAATGTTTGCCGACAAGATAAAGAATGCAACCTTTTAACACTAGATTGCGTACTCACGGCAGTTCTCCTTGGCCGTTTTTTTGGTACGACTTGGAAAGAGAGAAAAATTAATGAATGATCGCCGATGCGTCGGTTCTCGATTGTGTTCAGGAGACGTACAGATTGATTGCGTGAAAATAGTTTCTCAAATGACCTCTTAACCCGGATTGCTTTCACGCAATCACTCTCTTCAATGAAATTACCTAAGGGACCTATTTGAATAATAAAAAAATTGGAAATGAATGCAAAACAGTGAAATTTTGTAAAAAGAAAGTTGTCAGATCGGAAATTGAACACATTAATGGTCTCCCAAATACAATCGAGACACCGTGATAAAGAGCGAACCTGTAACAAAGTTCATTTAAACATAAATATTATTTGTGGTTAATTTAAACAAAAGAATAAGCATAGATTTTCTGTTCAGTGAAGCATCAATATATATATTCTCAAAGAACAAAGGCGTTAAACTATAAACATTAACAAATTTACAATGAATACAAAACTTACATTTTTATGTTTTTCTCATACATGGAACAGTCCAACAATCGGTGTTTTTGTATGTGCGATATTTTGTAAAAATTAAATGTCCTGGCGTGCGCGTAAGTATTTTTTATCGTCACAAGGTTTACAAAAGCGGTTTTTTTTTCTTGGTGATAACGTAGTTTTTCACACTAAATGAAATATAACTTGTGGCGGTGCTACACAACACGTCTTAACAAGTCGGCGACCAAACATCAAAGGTAATGAAGTACATGTTAACATATCGGCGACCAGAAGTACAACTAACTATAAAGACTAGAATTTTCCTAACAAATGATAAATTGTTCTTTCTTCTGTTTCGCAGCTTCTTGCTATCAAGCGCTGCGGCAATGATTTTAAATATCTGCGCCCAGCGAGTCATAGTGTGCACCTTTTAAACGCTGGCCGCGCGTCTTGGTATAGGCGCACGTTATAAACAGATTTCATTTCTTTACTCTCGCGTTGTCATGCTTAGTATGATTACAAACTACAGCTCGGTGGCTATACTTTTCTCATATGCAAAATGTCTGAAATCCAATAATATCACAAAGGGCAGTGCATTGGCGTAGCTGTCATTTGTACTTGGGTGATTCATGTTAAAAGGTTGCCGACGTGATTATGGTTGCACCACAGGAATTAACAGACTCTGAGCGCTAGTTGGAGCTGGACGTATGTAACAATCCATTTCGGAAATCGTTAGGGAATTCAATATTGCGAGACTCACAGCGACAAGAGTGTGCTGAGAATACCAAATATTGGGAATTACTTCTCACCACGGGCAATGCAATGGCTGACGGCAATCACTTAAGGTCCGAGAGTTGTCAGTGCTAACAGACATGCAACACTGCGTGAAATAACCACAGAAATTAATATGGGATGAACGATGAACGCATCCATTAGTACGGTCCGGAGAAATCTAGCATTAATGTCAGTCAACCAATGCAAGCGTCTTTGCTAACAGCACGATATTGCATCTCCTGTACTCGTGACCACATCTGTTGTACTCTAGACGACTGGAAAACTGTGGCCTAGTCAGATGAGTGCCTATTTCACTGATAAGAGCTGATGGTAGGGTTCGAGTGTGACGCAGATCCCTCGAAGTCATGGAACCAAGTTGTCAGGAAGGCACTGTGCAAGCTGGTGGTGGCTTCATAACGGTGTGTACTGTGTTTTGGAATGGACTGTGTCCTCTGGTCCAACCGAGACGATCATTGGTTGTAAATAGTTATGTTCGGCTACTTGTAGACCATTTGCATCCGTTCTTAGACTTGTTGGTCCCAAACAACGATGCGCCATGTCACTAGGTGACAACTGTTCGTGACTAGTTTAAAGAACATCCTGAACAATTCGAACGAATGATTAGGCCAGCCAGAGCATGTGACATGGATTCCAGCGAACATTTATGGGACATGATTGAAAGGTCAGTTCGTGCACAAAATCTTGCACCGCCAACACAGTTATGGACGGCTACATAGGCACCATGACACTATATTTCTACAGGGGACATCCAATGACTTGGTGAGTCCATGCCACGTTGAGCTGTTGTACAATGTGGAGCGAAAGGAGGTCCAACATGATATGAGGAGGTATCCCATGACTTTTGTCACCTCGGTGTTCTTTCCTACAGACAACAGCGTAGTTAGCGAACAATCTCATAGTGCTGCTGATCCCATCTCACAAACCGTTTGTGTATACTGAAAACATTACAGGTCGATTTACGTTTCATTGAGGCACACGCAATGTTACTTTCGTGTCTGCCAAACACTCGCCTTCCCGTGTAATGTACTGGCTTCTTTTAGTCAAATATTCTTGGACCTAACCACATGTCTGCGAAAATACTCCCAATGATCCTGATTATTAATCGACTGTTTCGTACGGTGTTGAACGCCCTAAGATGACAAAATGTACCAGTTCTCGCAAAATGACTTACCATTAAATGAAGGACAATTCCGTTTCCCACTCTGGCCGCTATAGAATCTCTTTTACACCACGGTCAGCTGTTTCACCCGTTATCCATTTTCAAGCGCGTACTCCTACACTCTCAAAAATCCGGGCGAGAACAGGTCCATGCTGTATCAAGTTATAGCAGTCTATTAGAGCGCCATAAGGTAGATAAACCATTGGGGAATTTGTGATAGGTAGCTTAAAAGAACGGTTTCGAGCCAGAGGCAGTACAGAGAATATACGCAGATAAATTAAAGAAAAGCAGAAAGTCAACTGACATCGAAATCACCCCAGATAAAGAAAATGAAGTAGTGAAGAAAACCAAATACGCCTCACCGCCGTGGCTTGGTAAACTCTCGGACAGAATCGCTCGGGTTTTTAATAAAAACGAAAATAAATACCAGTTTCCGTACTGAGCATACGCGCCAGGCAAAGAACAAAGTGGATCCTTTATGAAGATCTGGAATCTACAAAATTAACAGTGTGTGTGTGGTGGTCTTCAGTCCTGAGACTGGTTTGATGCAGCTCTCCATGCTACTCTATCCTGTGCAAGCTTCTTCATCTCCCAGTATCTACTGCAACCTACATCCTTCTGAATCTGCTTAGTGTATTCATCTCTTGGTCTCCCTCTACGATTTTTACCCTCCAAACTGCCCTACAATGCTAAATTTGTGATCCCTTGATGCCTCAAAACATGTCCTACCAACCGATCCCTTCTTCTAGTCAAGTTGTGCCACAAACTTCTCTTCTCCCCAATCCTATTCAATACCTCCTCATTAGTTACGTGATCTACCCACCTTATCTTCAGCATTCTTCTGTAGCACCACATTTCGAAAGCTTCTATTCTCTTCTTGTCCAAACTAGTTATCATCCATGTTTCACTTCCATACATGGCTACACTCCATACAAATACTTTTAGAAACGACTTCCTGACACTTAAATCTATACTCGATGTTAACAAATTCCTCTTCTTGAGAAACACTTTCCTTGCCATTGCCAGTCTACATTTTATATCCTCTCTACTTCGACCATCATCGGTTATTTTACTCCCTAAATAGCAAAACTCCTTTACTACTTTAAGTGTCTCATTTCCTAATCTAATTCCCTCAGCATCACCCGACTTAATTTGACTACATTCCATTATCCTCGTTTTGCTTTTGTTGATGTTCATCTTATATCCTCCTTTCAAGACACTGTTCATTCCGTTCAACTGCTCTTCCAAGTCCTTTGCTGTCTCTGACAGAATTACAATGTCATAGGCGAACCTCAAAGTTTTTATTTCTTCTCCATGGATTTTAATACCTACTCCGAATTTTTCTTTTGATTCCTTTACTGCTTGCTCAATATACAGATTGAATAACATCGGGGAGAGGCTACAACCCTGTCTTACTCCTTTCCCAACCACTGCTTCCCTTTCATGCCCATCGACTCTTATAACTGCCATCTGGTTTCTGTACAAACTGTAAATAGCCTTTCGCTCCCTGTATTTTACCCCTGCCACCTTCAGAATTTGAAAGAGCGTATTCCAGTTAACATTGTCAAAAGCTTTCTCTAAGTCTACAAATGCTAGAAACGTAGGTTTGCCTTTTCTTAATCTTTCTTCTAAGATAAGTCGTAAGGTCAGTATTGCCTCACGTGTTCCAACATTTCTACGGAATCCAAACTGATCTTCCCCGAGGTCGGCTTCTACCAGTTTTTCCATTCGTCTGTAAAGAATTCGCGTTAGTATTTTGCAGCTGTGACTTATTAAACTGATAGTTCGGTAATTTTCACATCTGTCAACACCTACTTTCTTTGGGATTGGAATTATTATATTCTTCTTGAAGTATGCGGGTATTTCGCCTGTCTCATACATCGTGCTCACCAGATGGTAGAGTTTTGTCATGACTGGCTCTCCCGAGGCCATCAGTAGTTCAAATGGAATGTTGTCTACTCCCGGGGCCTTGTTTCGACTCAGGTCTTTCAGTGCTCTGTCAAACTCTTCACGCAGTATCTTATCTCCCATTTCGTCTTCATCTACATCCTCTTCCATTTCCATAATATTGTCCTCAAGTACATCGCCCTTGTATAAACCCTCTATATACTCCTTCCACCTTTCTGCCTTCCCTTCTTTGCTTAGAACTGGGTTTCCATCTGAGCTCTTGATATTCATACAAGTGGTTCTCTTCTCTCCAAAGGTCTCTTTAATTTTCCTGTAGGCAGTATCTATCTTACCCCTAGTGAGACAAGCCTCTACATCCTTACATTTGTCCTCTAGCTATCCCTGCTTAGCCATTTTGCACTTCCTGTCGATATCATTTTTGAGACGTTTGTATTCCTTTTTGCCTGCTTCATTTACTCCATTTTTATATTTTCTCCTTTCATCAATTAAATTCAATATTTCTTCTGTTACCCAAGGATTTCTATTAGCCCTCGTCTTTTTACCTACTTGATCCTCTGCTGCCTTCAGTACTTCATCCCTCAGAGCTACCCATTCTTCTTCTACTGTATTTCTTTCCCCCATTCCTGTCAATTGTTCCCTGATGCTCTCCCTGAAACTCTCTACAACCTCTGGTTCTTTCAGTTTATCCAGGTCCCATCTCCTTAAATTCCCACCTTTTTGCAGTTTCTTCAGTTTCAATCTGCAGTTCATAACCAATAGATTGTGGTCAGAATCCACATCTGCCCCAGGAAATGTCTTACAATTTAAAACCTGGTTCCTAAATCTCTGTCTTACCATTATATAATCTATCTGATACCGTTTAGTATCTCCAGGATTCTTCCAGGTATACAACCTTCTTTTATGATTCTTGAACCAAGTGTTGGCTATGATTAAGTTATGTTCTGTGCAAAATTCTACGAGGCGGCTTCCTCTTTCATTCCTTCCCCCCAATCCATATTCACCTACTATGTTTCCTTCTCTCCCTTTTCCTACTGACGAATTCCAGTCACCCATGACTATTAAATTTTCGTCTCCCTTCACTACCTGAATAATTTCTTTTATCTCGTCATACATTTCATCTATTTCTTCATCATCTGCAGAGGTAGTTGGCATATAAACTTGTACTACTGTAGTAGGCATGGGCTTTGTGTCTATCTTGGCCACAATAATGCGTTCACTATGCTGTTTGTAGTAGCTAACCCGCACTCCTATTTTTTTATTCATTATTAAACCTACTCCTGCATTACCCCTATTTGATTTTGTATTTATAACCCTGTAATCACCTGACCAAAAGTCTTGTTCCTCCTGCCACCGAACTTCACTAATTCCCACTATATCTAACTTTAACCTATCCATTTCCCTTTTTAAATTTTCTAACCTACCTGCACGATTAAGGGATCTGACATTCCACGCTCCGATCCGTAGAACGCCAGTTTTCTTTCTCCTGATAACGACGTCCTCCTGAGTAGTCCCCGCCCGGAGATCCGAATGGGGGACTATTTTACCTCCGGAATATTTTACCCAAGAGGACTCCATCATCATTTAATCATACAGTAGAGCTGCATGTCCTCGGGAAAAATTACGACTGTAGTTTCCCCTTGCTTTCAGCCGTTCGCAGTACCAGCACAGCAAGGCCGTTTTGGTTATTGTTACAAGGCCAGATCAGTCAATCATCCAGACTGTTGCCCCTGCAACTACTGAAAAGGCTGCTGCCCCTCTTCAGGAACCACATGTTTGTCTGTCCTCTCAACAGATACCCCTCCGTTGTGGTTGCACCTACGGTACGGCCATCTGTATCGCTGAGGCACGCAAGCCTCCCCACCAACGGCAAGGTCCATGGTTCATGGGGGGGAAAATTAACAGTGATGATTGCCAATAATTTGGAAGTTCAACAGCAGATTTAACGTCCACACTACACTGACTGAGGGCAACAAGTCCAGCGTGACAACACATCTGAAAGCAGTCGCCCACACTATTTCAGAGGCCGCCAGAAGTACTACAGATTTTACACACAAGCGAGAAAGGAAGGGTTATGAATGCTCTCAAGGAAACAGAAATATTCACGCATGCTAAAAGGTAGAGTGAACAAACAGAAGTTCATAACGTAAGGTTTTTACGGAATTTGATGAAATGGAAAGATATAAACGCAATTAAATGTGTTCTATTCCGTGACAACTTACAGCCTCGTCAACTGTATGAAAGATTTCAGCCGCGCGGGATTAGCCGAGCGGTCTAAGACGCTGCAGTCATGGACTGTGCGGCTGGTACCGGCGGAGGTTCGAATCCTCCCTCGGGCATGGGTGTGTGTGCGTGTTTGTCCTGAGGATAATTTAGATTGCGTAGTGTGTAAGCTTAGGGACTGATGACCTTAGCAGTTAAGTCCCATAAGATTTCACACACACTTGAACATTTTTGAAAGATTTCAGTTTTAAAGCTTGATAACGTTTGTTTTGAAGATCTGGTTTACACCGGAGAGCCAAAGAAGCTGGTACACCTGCCTAATATCGTGTAGCGTTCCCGCGAGCAAGCAGAAGTGACGCAGCACGACGTGGTATGACTCAGCTAATGTCTGAAGTAGCGCTGGAGGGAATACACTGAATACTGCAGGGCTCTCCATAAGTCCGTTTAGAGTGCGAGGGGGTGGAGATCTCTTCTGAATAGCACGTTGCAAGGCGTCCCAGATACCCTCAATGGTGTTCATTTATGGGGATTTTGGTGGCCAGCGGAAGTATTTAAACTCAGAAGAGTGTTCCTGGAGATACTCTGTAGCAAATCTGGACGTGTGAGTTGTCGCATTCTCCTGCTGGAATAGCCCAATGTCGGATTGTACAATGGACATGAACGGACGCAAGTGATCAGACAGGATGCTTATGTATGTGTCACCTGTCAGAGTCTTATCTAGATGTACCAAGGATCCTACATAACTCCAACTGCACACACCCCACACCATTAGAGAGCCTCCCCCAGCTTGAATAGTCCCCTGCTGACACACAGGGTCCATGGATTCATGAGGATGTCTCCATACCCTTACAGGTCCATCCGCTTGATACAATTTGAAACGAGACTCGACCGACCAGGTAACATGCTTCCAGTCATCAACAGCCCAATGCCAGTGTTGGCGAGCCCAGCTGAGGCGTAAAGGCTCGTTTATTGCGGGCGCAACATCTTGCAACATTGTGGCATGCTACAGAAATGTGGCATGCGTCAATGGCAACATTTTGAAATCTGTGTTGCATGCGGCAGGTTAATTTACCGGATGATCAAAAAGTCAGTATAAATTTGAAAACTTAATATACCACAGAATAATGTAGATAGAGAGGTAAAAATTGACACACATGCTTGGAATGACATGGGGTTTTATTAGAACAAAAAGAAAAAAACGAAGTTCACAAAATGTCCAACAGATCGCGCTGGACAGCAAAACTGCTACCGTGACGGGTGAGAGGCACGCCGATATGTTACAGAATCGCATCATCCCCAGCCTGGCTGATAAACACTTGCTGGAACGTACGATGTTTATCCAGGATGGCGCTCCACCCCATATTGGTAGACGCGTGAAAGATCTCTTGCGCGCATCGTTTCGTGATGGTCGTGTGCTCAGCCGCCACTTCCGTCATGCTTGGCCTCCCAGGTCCCCAGACGTCAGTCCGTGCGATTATTGGCTTTGGGGTTACCTGAAGTCGCAAGTGTATCGTGATCGACCGACATCTCTAGGGATGCTGAAAGACAACATCCGACGCCAATGCCTCACCATAACTCCGGACATGCTTTACAGTGCTGTTCACAACATTATTCCTCGACTACAGCTATTGTTGAGGAATGATGGTGGACATATTGAGCATTTCCTGTAAAGAACATCATCTTTGCTTTGTCTTACTTTGTTATGCTAATTATTGCTATTCTGATCAGATGAAGCGCCATCTGCCGGACATTTTTTAACTTTTGTATTTTTTTTTTTTGTTCTAATAAAACCCCATGTCATTCCAAGCATGTGTGTCAATTTGTACCTCTCTATCTTCATTATTCCGTGATCTATTCAGTTTTCAAATTTCTACTGACTTTTTGGTCACCCTGTATATCAAAGTCTGGTTGGAACCCTCCAATATCTGGGGTTTCCCCATGCATGTCTTCAGTGATTATTGGGGCTCAGTTAGAAACGGGACTCATAAGTGAAGACATTTCTACTCCAGTCAATGAGATTCCAGGCTGAAGACGTGTCTGGGGATGCCCCAGGCAACGATGGGGTACCAACCTGAATTTCGCCGCCAGATGACTTGGCAACTAGGAGCGATGGTCTGGGGTGCCATTTCTATTCATAGCAGGACCGCTCTGGTTGTCATCTGCGCCACCTTTACAGCACAGCGGTATGTCGACGATTTTCTATGCCCACATATTGGTAGAGTTTCTGCTGCTTGCCTTCGTACTTGCCAAACCCTACCTTGGGCATAAAGTCGCCGGATCCCTTTCCAGTTGAGAAAGTTTTGAGCCTTATGGGCAGGGACCTCCAACTGTGTTGAGATTTTGACGATCTAACGCGCTAATTGGATATAATTTGGCACGATATACCTCAGGAGGAGACCCACAATTCTGTCAACCAATGCCAAGCCGAATGACTACCTGCGTAAGGGCCAGAGGTGGAACAACGCTTTATTGACTAGCTCAGTTTGTGAAGCTTTTTCTCTTGAATAAATTACCACCTCTGGAGCGACTGATAGTAATTCCGGGTCGTCGTGTGTCAGGTAGTCAGGGAGTGCGAGACGCACCAGCAGGGCAGCCGCGACGGAGCAGCAGTCGCGGATGGACCAGCAGTCCAATCGGTCGGTTGGCATCGAGCAGCTAGCAAGCCCCCGTCGTGCGTAGCCGGCCTGGATCCGCTGGTGGTGTACATGCGCGGTTGGAGTGTGAGGTGCTGCTTGCGAGTGCTACAAAGTTCGTCGCCCACCGATCTTGGACATGAAAGTTGAGTCCTCACTTAACTTACTATCGAGCCCAACTGTTTACATTACGACGTTTGATCGTGGTTGTCGCTTTTGGGACATTCCCTCAAGCAACAACGTGTGTGTATTTAAGTCGGCTAAGATTCCAACTGTCTTCCTGTGAAATTTAACTTAATTTATCCCTTGTTATGGAAGTTTACCAGCGGTATCTTTTGCCTTGTGGCCGTTGACGTTCCGGTTACCTGCCGTGGTCGTTGACGTAATTTTAGGCAGTGTATTTCCGTCCTCGTGTTGTTGCTGTCCAGCACAGCGTTTAGTTCGACAGCTGAGGTGCTGTTGGTCGGTGTGGGTGCCAATATTCTGTGTGTCGTGTATTTTGTGGTCGTTTTGCTGGTTGCGTGGAGCGAAACTGATTTGGTTGATTGGTCGGTTGGCTATCTGTCGGCTGGGTTGCCTCCAGATTACGAAGTCGTTGGACAGACTGCCTGTCTCACCGAAACGGGCGTTAGTGCTACAATCCCAGGCCGACACTTGGAAACTTCTGAGTGCTGTTCCTTGTGTATTATGTAGTAATTTCCCTGTTTGGATTTTAGTTATTTGGTTGATGTGTGGCCTTCAGCCGAGCTTTAATGTCTCTTAAATTAATGTCCTTGTCTTGCCCTTAAGGCATAAGATTGTTATGCTTTTGTTTTAAGATAAGGCATTCTGCCTTTTGATTGAAACTCTTCTTATTGCCTAATATGCGGCCTTCAACCAAGTTCCATTAAAATTAAATTGCTAAGGCCTTCAGCCTGTTTAGAATGAATATTTAGAAAATATTCTTGGGTGAAACCTCCAGAAGAACCTAGTATTTCAATTTCTTGCTTAGGCCTTGTGTCTTGGATTTTGAGTGTGGCCTTCAGCCAACCTAAAGTTTATCAAAGGAGGTCGATTAAGGTTTTGAGTGTTTTGCAACCTTGTTGTAATATTATGTGTTGGTGAATAAAGTTTAAAGTTTGTATGTTGAGTGAAACCGACTGCAGCATATTTTGGCCCCTTTCCACAACCTAATCCGCTCTGTCCTGCTAGTGCAGGCGTTTCACATGCATTTTTTTTTAATGAAAAGATGAAGATACTACATCTTTAATAGCCCGCCCGGCTAGCCGCGCTGCTTTCCGAGCGGAAAAGCGTGCCGATCCCCGACACGAATCCGTCCGGCGGATTAGTGTTGAAGTCCGGTGTGCTGGCCAGCCTGTGGATAGTTTTTAAGGCGGTTTTCCATCTGCCTCGGCGAATGCGGGCTAGTTCCCCTTATTCTGCCTCAGTTACACTATGTCGGCGATTGCTGCACAAACAGTCTCCCGGGGGGGGGGGGGGGGGGGGGGAGGTTTAATGGGAACCGAACCGCACAATAAACCTGGGTTCGATGTGGGGCGGCGGCGGGGTGGGTGGACTGCTGTTGTGGCCTGTCGTGGGATTGTGAACCACTGAGTGCTACGGTGAGACGAAGCCTCTCCATCGTTTCTAGGTCCCCGGTTTAATAGACACACAATACGCACACACATCTTTAATTGTAAGCGACTGCTCTACTCCAACGGTTTTAACAGCGACTTAATTAAAAGTGAAACTCATTCTGCGAAAATCTAGTAATCGGTTTCGGCGATTGGCTTGGTGAGCTCCAAAGTGACGTGCGCAACAGGAAAGGGAAGACAGACAGGAAGAGTCACTGAAGTGTGTGGACGCTTTGTCGATGGACGCAGATGTAAAGTTGTTGTGGTGGTAAAAAGTGCTTTGAAATTTCATGAGAATGGTGTGGTTTTTCACGTACACGCTATTAAGTCGTTTCTGATATCATCTGGTCGCAGATGCAAGACTTTCCGGTGTTGGACACCATAAAAATCTGTGAGTCATGGCTCCCGCTGGAACAATGGTTCTGGGCAGTGCCTTGTTGCTTGGCGTGTATTAATTTATCAGAGATGTGAAGAAGGATCACTGATCATCACCGTTCTGACGACGCAACTACTGTCACACATATGAACTTGTATAAAAATTACGATCTTAAGAATCGTAAAAATGTTTTCAGAATTTAGTACTTCAGAATACAATGCTAACAATCCAAACCATTCAAAATGATAAATTTAAGCTCTATTCTGGTTGTCTTTATTTTTCCATTTTCTGACTTAAATTTAGCTCATTGAAAGTTCGCAATCCAGTTAATACCTTTCAATAAATCATTTCGAAAACAGTTTACAGATGGCTGCCAGAACATGGCACTAGAATCTATATGGCTTCCTTCCATTTTGACCCGTAACCCGAAACAACTCTCTCTCAGACCCATAATTCATTTTAAATACTGCGTGTGGTAACACTGCAAACAACCACCCTTTCTCTTTTTCAGTGTCTTCGCTTTAATGCTTGCCGTGTGTAAAGCAACAGTCAATAATCAGCGTGAGTTTGTCAAACGATAAAGTATATTATTTAGAACTGAGCACGAAATTGGGTGCCTGTTTGACCGCAAGTTTCTCATTACGTGTAATAATTAGGTAAGTCCAATAGTCTACATGTTTCTAATTACTACATATTTTCCTTTCAACTGATATTTCGGATTTTTTTATTCATAGCGTTTTATTATATGCCTGAATTCATTAGTTTCAGCTATAGCATTGAGCGATTTCCTAAGAAGAATAAGATTTCTGCAACTGATCCAGATTTTGAAGCATGGGTGCAATAGCAATTACGCTGAAGAGGAAAATGGGAACGACGATGACATTTTTGAAGATTCTGATGCTGATTTTCATTTTGTGTTAGCTGGTGGTCACCAGGAAACGGTGTATGTTATTAAGTGAAGAAAATGCGTCATTGGAAGAAGAGCCAGCTGTGACCTATTCCACAGATAATTGTTCGCAGCAAATGCAGTCTTTTATCACAAAGATAATCTCAAGTGGGTATGTTCAAACTCTATTTGAGCATGGAAAATACCTCAACACAATATTTGAACGGAGAAAAATCGAATTTTCCTGCGAACGCCTATCAAATGTCGAATATAGGAGAATTATTTGACGACAACGCGTTAGAGGTATACCAGCTGATAGAATGGAAAAACGGAAGACGTGTATGAAGTATAGTGCGTCAAAGACAAGAAAAAGGGCATGTAAGCAGTGGTATAAGTGTACCAAATGTTGTCAGACAGTTTGTCTGAAATGTGGTAGGAAGATGTGTGTCGAGCGAGCAAAAATTCTGCGAATTAATATTTTCACTTCATTTGATTATTACCTTAGTTTATATTATCTGCACTCATTTTAGTTATAATCCGACTGGTCTAACGATATTAACATAATTTCAAGACACGTACTACATGACTACACATATGAAATTTCGTGTTCTTTTTAAATAACGTAATCAACGAAGTCTGTACAAACGCTGAATAGTTTTTCATCTGCTTATAATATGACATAGATGACTGTTCACATTATTTTTGTCAGCTAATTTGGAGTTCTGTGATAAAATAATATTAAGAGGTCTACAAGACTGCATGTTTCTAGTTATACATATTTATATACTACTACTTCAACTATCAACGAAGTCTGTACAAACTCTGAATAGTTTTTCATCTGCTTATAATATGACATAGATGACTGTTCACATTATTTTTGTCAGCTAATTTGGAGTTCTGTGATAAAATAATATTAAGAGGTCTACAAGACTGCATGTTTCTAGTTATACATATTTAAGAGATGCTAAGCATTGGGCAGGTGTTACATGACAATCCTAACGTGTTCAAGTAAGGTGTAAACGGGCTACCACCTAGCGGCAGAACGAATGGAGCTGCGATTTCAGTAGACGGTTTATCTGCTGAGGAGAAATTACTCTGCCATAGATTTGCGCATGCGCAATGGAAGAGGTGTATGCGTGCACGCGCAGAATGCAATATTTTATGGGCCTTTCGCTTGTCATTGTTTTCACGCGTAGTAGGCAGATGAGAAATACGAGAGATCTGGAGACTGGTTTGGCTATTGCACAAGATATTACGCACATTTTTCTGCTAGCAAAGTTTTTACAAATACAGTAATTAAACAAATTAAAATTCTCTGTTTGTATTGCCGCTGAGAAAAGTTTTACATCTAATGACAGCTTGTTATTGTAGAAATGGAATGATCCAAAGATAGTACAAGCGTGCCTACTGAGGCATACAGCAAGGGAAGGTGTCTATGTGATCCTCTAGATACGCTGTACCATAATAAGTTACGTCTAAAAATTAAATTCTTAGTTTATGTTTTACGTACATGTCCATTTAATTTTACTTTCGATATGTGTACGTATCACCTTAATTGGTGAAAGTAGCGCATGTGCTTGATTTGACTGCATCTTTTATATTATTTCAGCATGCCAGGAAGGACAGCGTTGAGAGAATAGACACAAGTACAGAGCATCTGTGCCGGCTGCGACCAATGAGGATTGTAATAAGCGTTCTGCGTGTTTGAGGTCGCATTATTGTGAAATGGCTTCCCCCATTACCGTGCCACTTGAGCGAATTCCATCATGTACGACAGACAAGGCACAACTATTCTGATGAAGTTCCTAAATTCCTGTGGATCTTCGGGCCACTACTACTTCGTTAACTGGTAGTATATGCCCCTGCCTTCTTCCCAGCCAGGGACAGACCCAATTCCTACACCTGGCATTACATTATTGTCGTACCGGTACGCTTCTCCTAACAACAAAAACAAACATTGTCACAGCAACTTCTGTATAGATAACAATGGCCTCCATGTCTAAAATGCTGTAACGTAAACTTACATAATCATTCACTTGTACCAACATGAGATAAAAAGAATACTTTATTCCACAGTTCTGCATAATCATAACGTAATTTGATCATAGCTGCACAAGATAACAATAACTGCTTAATAAATACGTAGCTGGACCTCTCAGAAGCCTCAATATGAGTAAACAGCACCTTTACAAAACTAACTTTCACACTCAACGATGTGACCAAGTCTATGGTTCCGAATACGTACCCTTCAGGCGCTGGTGGAGACACATGTTAGATGTATCACATAATAGGGCTAACGAAGTAGTTGATAATTACAAACTTGTACGCTTTGGGTGCCAGTGCAGGTTTGTATATGATAAGTGTGTCGCGTAAAACTGGCTTCAGAGTTTTGAGTATAAAGCACAGTTAATAAATTCGCATTCAAATTCACATTGAGTTTCAAAATTAATTAAGATGAAATTAGCTCTTTCAGAGCTTCATGACTGTAAGAATCTAGACATAATATTTCCTTAAAAGGTTGTCGCCCTCCGTTTCTGGCGGTGGCACCGCTGTGGCAATCACAGCTTTGGTGTCTCCCTCTGGTGGGAAAGGGGAAAGATTGCCTGTTCACGCGCATTCATGGGGCGCTATGAGCTCGCCAGTTGGTCAGTCTGGGTGAGTCAGGAGTCAGTCTGGGGTCAGTCTCTCGTCCCCAACTTGCTAGTCTGTCTCTCGTCCGAATTTGTGAGACAGTTAGTGTCTGTCGCTCGTCTGGAGTGTTAGTATGTCTTTCGTTCGGATCTTTAAAGCCGGATAAATGAGAGTCTTTCCACTCCGCCAGTAAGAGAACTCAACGAGTGGTCGCCTGGTCGGGGCTTAGTTCCTGCATCGGATTCTGCTCCAGTTGCTCAGGCAATAGTCATTGGCGGTTGGATCGATCGGTTGGTCGGTTGCGCACTAAGACACAAGATGACCTGTCCGCCTTGAGCGTCGGCACATGTGAGGTCGCCAAGGGAGTCCAGTGGGCCACGCCGTATAGCAAGGGGTAGTGGCTTCGCGGCCGACACGAGAGCAACAGGAGTCAACCCACGACATCGGTCTGGCCGGTGCGAGCTGCGACGCCGTGAGACGGGAGATCGGCGCGCCTTCCTGCGTCCGTTGAAGCGGCTGGCAGCGGACGGTTCGGGAGAGCGATTTCGGGGTGCTGCGCTAGGTCTTCGCCAGAAATCGCAGAGTATTAGAAGTTAAGTGATTGGCGATATGTTGTTTCATTTACTTGTTAAATTCTACTTGTTTTCTTGGTGAGGTCACCAGGCGCTTTGTTTTGGGGTCCTCCCACCAATCTTCTCCGTTTGCCACCCGCCGGAAGGTGGTTACTTATGAACTGAGTGGTCCGTTTTTCCCTTGTGGAGTAGGGGCGGGTTAGAGCAACCTGCGGTTCGGGTTGTTCGGTAATCTCCCTATCAATCTGCCGTACGTTAGTAGCTGCCTCTGTCATGTTTGTCGGATTCGGTGTGTTAGCGAATTTATTGCTTCGAGTGTAACGGCCTAATACCTGAAAAATCTTTGGAAGCTCTGATATTATTGCCTATGAAGCTCTGATATTATTGCCTATGATCTTGAGAGTGTACTGTAGAGCATATTAACTATTGTTTGGCCAACGTTGTAGAATTTTATATAAGATTGCATTTCATGGGCTTTTATTTAAATGATCATTTTAGTATATAAAGTTGCCACCCTTTCACCGTAAGACTTTTCTTAGAAGTTAAAATCAAGTTGCACCTTCGGTGGCAAGGTTAATATTTTAATTGTTAGTGTTTTGTACCATTTCCATCCCTCCTATGGGGTGCATAGTTTGTGTGCTTGTATGAATTGTTAAAACTTTTAGTTTAAGGTAATCTGGTGTGTTGCACGTTTGCACCAGTGTAGCCTTTCAGAGGTTGTTGTGAGCGGTCGTGACTACGGCCGTGTCAAAAGGGAGCGGCAAGGTTCTCAGCCAGAAAGCTCATACACTCCTAAATTTCTTTGTTTCTGCCTCTGAATAAATTGTAACTTGATATTTAGAGGGTGCTTTCTGATTATAATTTTAAATCTGTTTCTTTAAAAAAACGCTTTTAGGAATAAAATTTCCATTTGTTAAAAGCAATTTGATTATGATTTCATCAGTTACTCCCTGGCAACTACTTCCACGCCCACAATTTTAAGAATATTCTTTGAAGATAAATCACGGTTCACAGTTAGTAACAAAAATATCAGTTTCACTATATCTGTTAAATAAACTTGAAGAGAGTGTACGCAGTTTGTTGCTACTTAAAAGCACAAATTGAATATTGCTAGTGTTCAGTCACAAGCACAACATTCTCAATTTAATTCACTGAAATATAACAAATGAAGATAATATTTTATATCTGATTCAAATTTTGAAGCTCATTTTCTCAGAATCGTGACTTGGTCAAATACATCCCTTTGCTTTCAACTGCCTCGTTTAGTAGCAAAAACTGACACTGGTGAAAGTATGTGATAACAGACAGATCCGCTAAGGAACTGTTTGCGGATATAGCTGTGAATATCTGGCTATTGACTACGACTAACTTCAATATGAAATATTGTCCTGCTTATAGCTGACTTGGCGTAAGTTGATCGCTACACAACTGCAGTGGGAAAACACGAAATGTAATGTAAAACTTGAACTAGCCGTCTGAAGATGAACCTATTGGTTCGAAACCGGTAACGGCGCTGTTTAAATAAATAGCATTGCAAAAAGTGGCGGGTTGCTGTAATCTTCTGTGTAAGAGTTAACCTACATGTCGCAAAGTACTGACAGTTTTGCGAACAATTCGGTCTCGAATTGTCTGCCTCAATCGGTGTTGACGTGGAGCAGGCAGCCAAACCGCGATATCCAATGCGACACAAAGGTATGTGCCAAGATTTCGGCCGAGATATTATCTGTTGGTACCGCTTCCGGCAAACGAGTGAATCCGTCGACGATGGTGAGCAGGTAGCGTTGGCCATTTGAAGGCGGCAGCGGCCCGACGATGTCAACATATGTGAATCGCACTGTGACGTCGGGGAAATTACCTACTGGAGCATGTATGTGTCTGCCGAGTTTACTGCGTTGGCACTGGAGACAACACTTCGTCCACTCTCTACAATCCTCTTTTGCTCCCGGCCACATGAAGCGATCTAGAACCAAACATCGCCTGTCCTGTTTCAGAGGAAACCACTCAGCCTGCAAGATCCGGGCAATTGCAGAGTGTGGGATTATTGGTAGTTGAGAGTTCCAACGTTAGGCGCTTTATGGGACCCCTTAGGGACTTCGCTGACAAGAGGGGTAAGAAAACCAATGTGCACTTCGTGTGCATACCGGGTGGAGTCATTCCAGATGTGGAAAGGGTCCTCCTGGATGCCATGAGGAGCACAGGGTGCAGCCAAATGCAGGTGGTTGCTCACGTCGGTACCAATGATATGTGGCACTTTGGATCAGAAGAGATTCTCTCTGGTTTCGAGCGGCTAACAGAAGTGGTAAAAGCTGCCAGTCTTGCTTGCAAGATGAAAGCAGAGCTGACCATTTGCAGCGTAGTCGACAGGACCGATTGCGGACCTCTGGCACAGAGCCGAGTAGAGGGTCTTAATCAGAGGCTCAGACGGTTCTGCGACCGTGTAGGCTGCAGATTCCTCGACTTGCGCCAAAGGGTGGTTGGGTTTCGGGTTCGGCTGAATAGGTCAGATGTCCACTACACACAGGAGGTGCCTACACGGGTAGCAGGGGCTGTGTGGCGTGGACTGCGCGGTTTTTTAGGTTAGAGGGTCTCGGGATAACACAAGAAGGGCTTCAGTCACAAAGGGTGCAGGCTGAACACAGGAAGAATGCAGACACAGGAACCATTGGTATAACAGTTGTAAATTGTCGTAGCTGTGTTGGGAAAGTACCAGAGCTCCAAGCGTTAGCCGCCGGGATTAGCCGCGCGATCTTAGGCTGTGCGGCTGAGGCTGTGCGGCTGGTCCCGGTGGAAGTTCGAGTCCTCCCTCGGGCATGGGTGTGTGTGTTTGTTCTCCTTTAGCCTTCGGGCCCGCC
This sequence comes from Schistocerca cancellata, assembly GCF_023864275.1. NCBI lineage: Eukaryota > Metazoa > Arthropoda > Insecta > Orthoptera > Acrididae > Schistocerca > Schistocerca cancellata. The sequence goes on from NC_064628.1 coordinate 379,490,841, forward strand.
AGTGCGGCTGTCAGCGGCTCTTGAACTTCAGCTGCATGTGACAGATGCCGCTGATAAACGTTGAGCATACGAAGGTAGCGTCTTAATTGCTTGCATGTGGCTGGCCGAGGCACCTGGCAGATAGCCTCTACTTTGTCCGACAATGGTACCGAGCCTGAAGGAGTAATGCGGTGGCCTAGGAAGTCAATTTGCAACTGTCCAAAGATACACTTCTCCACGTTCAGCTCAAATCCGTACTCACTTAGGCGTTGACAAATCTCGACGAGATGCTGGCGATGTTTTTCTGGCGAGGCTGAGAAGACCAAAACGTCTGTAAGGTGTCAGGCAAATCCAACACCTTCCATGAAAACCCTAATGTGATAGCAAATCCGGCAATATGTCACATAGCTCCGAATAAATCCTGACATTAAATTAACCAAAGTAATACGATCAACGAGTGAGCAAATGGAATACCACAGACTAACACAAGAAAGCCTAAATGCATGTCATACCTTCCCACCGTGAAACAGACCCAGTTCCGAGGGGAGAAACGAGAACAGAAGCCGAGAGCTGAGCCGTGTAGGCTAGAAGGCCCTATGATAAGGGACACCCACATCGCCGGCCGACCGCCGGGAGGTCTATCCCCCAGCCCATGTTAAAAGATAGACCCCTCCAGAAGAACACTATAGATCTTACAATAACACTAAAAGGCCCACATCAGCTGCAAGTTTTAGCATGAGACTATACACGTCTCTGTTACGTAGAAAACATTAAAAACATTGCCCCACCACAAAAAGTATAACGTTTCTCATTGGGTAGACAGAATTTTTGCAGGCAGAGGTTAAAGTTAACATTGAGACGCTGATTGGTCAGTTGAAAACACAGCCAGATACCTTTTTCTTAAACCAACTTCGGTAAACAGTAGTAAGGAGAAGTTCGAGAGAGTTGCTACCGAGACGGCGAGGTGTGTGGAGCTGCGCCGCCCACCGCCCCATGATGCTGCCTAACCACCGACAAGGAAATGAACGCACGCGATGCCGCATAAAAGCGCATAAGGCTTCACTCAGAACTGCAGAAGTCTCATCTGTTGCATCCCCTTTTTATGTAATACTAATGTCGATCGTCAATTAAACTTCGTGGTATTCACATTTGCTACTTGAAGTTAAAATCTGAAACGTGGTGATTTTTCTGTTATGTTATTGAGAAGTCACATCAGCCACTGTAATTTATGACAAGTTAAATAAGTAATTAAAGATAATTGAGGGTCACTGTAGACCATTTTTGATAGTTTTCTCTTTTATGAAACTTAATTTAAACCTAGATTATAGATGTGATATGGCATAGGTTATCCTTCGATCCATTATAGAACTTGGAAACCCATACATGGAATATTCGTTCACATTTTTGTTGAACGCAGTTGGTTTTTATCATCCTTTAATAAAATATTTCCTTTTATCAACAGTGCATTTTATAAACAATTATTTGTGAGTAGAATAAAAATTCCAATGGTAAACTTAACTGCTTTTTCGACGTTATTTTACCACCTAACTAAAAATAGTAAAGCCTTGAACCCCTTCCACTAAATTTAGTTAGTATTAAGATTCTTTTACAGGGAGTGCAGTGGAGCTGATGCTGAAATCATTAAGTATTTGATTATATCATCGCTAGTCTCACTGAAATCTTCTGAGCTCTACATGTCATGTGTGGTCTGGCGTCTCCTTACCAGCAACAGGTCCCAGGTTCAAACTAGTCAATGCCCTAAAAAACACGCTCAGAGCGTCGTTGCGCGAAAGTGGTAGGGAGACACGACTTCGAACAAACAGACACCACGTGGAATGTTAGATGTCTTCCAGGTAAACGAAAGAGAATGACAGGCCTCGCAGCACTGAATCGACGAACCTTGGCCACGTTTGCGCCACATTCCGGAGACCGAAAGTCATAAATTTGCTTTCAGATAAGCCAAATGGCGTAATAATGGCTATCTTCGTCGGCCACAGGGATCTAGGTGTGGGCCTCGGAGCAATCTAGTACAGTATACACACAAGCGCCGCTCAACACGGAGCAGAGGTATCGGATACCTGTCAGGTATTTGCGGGCGTTCAGTGTTCTGTAATCTTCAAAAGTCCGCCACGCACCACCCTTTTTGGGGGCGAGGGGTAACGGTGAAGACTAGGGGCTGTCAGACGGACGCATGATGCCCTCTTTGATCATGTTATCAAACTCGGCGTTGGCTATCACAAAACGGTCCGCCAATCGTCGAGGTCGGCAAGAGATCGGCGGCCCCTCAGTTGTCTTGATATAGTGCACAGTGTTGTGCCTGACGCCCTTCGGTATGCCCGGTGGCTTTGTTAACGCTGGAAAGTCCTTCAGTAGTGCGGCGTGCTCGTCGTCAGTGGTGATAAGCAGCTGGGCAGATTGGGTGGATGTCTGGCGCCGGACACACACGTTCGTCAGCCCTGTGGTCTGGTCTACAAGGCAGATATTGGTCATATGAGGCAAAAGGTTATAGTACGCCAAGAAATCTCCTCCTACACTACTGGCCATTAAAATTGTTACTCCACGAAGGTGACGCGAAATTTAACCGACAGGAAGAAGATGCTGTGATATGCAAATGATTAGCTTTTCAGAGCATTCACACAAGGCTGGCGCCGGTGGCGACTCCTACAACGTGCTGACATGAGGAAAGTTTCCAAACGATTTCTCATACACAAACAGCAATTGACCGGCGTTGCCTGGTGAAACGTTGTTGTGATGCCTCGTGTAAAATGCTTACCATCACGTTTCCGACTTTGATAAAGGTCGGATTGTAGCCTATCGCGATTGCGGTTTATCGTATCGCGACATTGCTGCTCGCATTGGTCGAGATCCAATGACTGTTAGCAGAATATGGAATCGGTGGGTTCAGGAGGGTAATACGGAACGACGTGCTAGATCCCAACGGCCTCGTATCACTAGCAGTCGAGATGACAGGCATCTTATCAACATGGCTGTAACGGAACGTGCAGCCACGTCTCGATCCCTGAGTCAACAGATGGGGACAACCATCTACACGAACAGTTCGACGACGTTTGCAGCAGCATGGACTATCAGCTCGGAGACCGTGGCTGTGGTTACCCTTGACGCTGCATCACAGACAGGAGCGCCTGCGATGGTGAACTCGACGACGAACCTGGGTGCACGAATGGCAAAACGTCATTTTTTCGGATGAAGCCAGGTTCTGTTTACAGCATCGTGATGGTCGCATCCGTGTTTGGCGACATCGTGGTGAACGCACATTGGAAGCGTGTATTCGTCATCGCCATACTGGCATATCACCCGGCGTGATGGTATGGGGTGCCATTGGTTACACGTCTCGGTCACCTTTTGTTCACATTGACGGCACTTTGAACAGTGGACGTTACATTTCAAATGTGTTACGACCCGTGGCTCTACCCTTCGTTCGATCCCTGCGAAACCCTACATTTCAGCAGGATAATGCACGACCGCATGTTGCAGGTCCTGTACGGGCCTTTCTGGATACAGTAAATGTTCGACTGCTGCTCTGGCCAGCATATTCTCCAGATCTCTCACCAAATGAAAACGTCTGGTCAATGGTGGCCGAGCAACTGGCTCGTTACAATACGCCAGTCACTACTCTTGATGAACAGTGGTATAGTGTTGAAGCTGCATGGGCAGCTGTACCTGTACACGCCATCCAAGCTCTGTTTGACTCAATGCCCAGGCGTATCAAGGCCGTTATTACGGACAGAGGTGGTTGTTCTGGGTACTGATTTCTCAGGATCTATGCACCCAAATTGCGCGAAAATGTAATCACATGTCAGTTCTAGTATAATATATTTGTCCAATGAATACCCGTTTATCATCTGCATTTCTTCTTGGTGTAGCAATTTTAATGGCCAGTTCTGTATTATTGGCTCTGAAACATCCGCCATCGTGAAATTGCAAAGGAACGCGCGGCGGAGGCCATGATCCAGCTCTATTCCGTGCAAGCCGTACGTCGCAATAGGCGAATTATTCGCGGCCGCCAGGCAGAACGACGTAGCACTGATCTAGCGTCGTATGTGGGTAAATACACACGTGAGAGCCAGTATCAATCAAGTACTTAGAGCCGGCGTGTCGATCCCTGACGAATAGGCGCTGTGATGTTGGCCAGCAATCGGACGAATTGCAGCTGCCATTTGGGAACGCGCACGGTTTGGTGCAGCGTTGCGCATGTTCCCCGAATTGTCGGTGGTACTGGCACACATCGTCCTGTGCGTTACGTGACGGCACTGGTGAGCGGGACGCGGCCCTGCTGCGTGAGCCTCTCCTGGTTCTCGGCCGGCTGCGATCTCCACCGACGCTGCAACACGCTACCAGCTGGATAATCTGTTGCGTCAATTGACCGACCTTCGCAGCTAATGCATCGTACTCAGCTCGCGCTACCGTGGCGGCTGTACTCTCTCACTGCGCGGCTGATGCTGTAACAGGCGCGGGTGAGACGGCATCCAGCACCTTGTCGGCCAATTCTGCCACGGTGTCTAACGACATCTCCGACTGCCTCGCGTAAATCGCCTTGATATATGAAGGTAAGCGACGGCTCCACATTGTACGCTACAGATGATCGGGAACTATAGACCTACATCTCTAACGTCGATCAGTTGTAGAATTTTGGAACACGTATTATGTTCGAGTATAATGACTTTTCTGGAGACTAGAAATCTACTCTGTAGGAATCAGCATGGGTTTCGAAGAAGACGGTCGTGTGAAACCCAGCTCGCACTATTCGTCCACGAGACTCAGAGCGCCATAGACACGGGTCACAGGTAGATACCGTGTTTCTTGACTTACGCAAGGCGTTCGGTACAGTTCCCCACAGTCGTTTAATGAACAAAGTAAGAGCATATGGACTATCAGACCAATTGTGTGATTGGATTGAAGAGTTCCTAGATAACAGAACGCAGCATGTCATTCTCAATGGAGAGAAGTCTTCCGAAGTAAGAGTGATTTCAGGTGTGCCGCAGGGGAGTGTCATAGGACCGTTGCTATTCACAATGTACATAAATGGCCTTGTGGATGACATCGGAAGTTCACTGAGGCTTTTTGCGGATGATGCTGTGGTGTATCGAGAGGTTGCAACAACGGAAAATTGTACTGAAATGCAGGAGAATCTGCAGCGAATTGACGCATGGTGCAGGGAATGGCAATTGAATCTCAATGTAGACGAGTGTAATGTGCTGCGAATACACAGAAAGATAGATCCCTTATCATTTAGCTACAAAATAGCAGGTCAGCAACTGGAACAGTTAATTCCATAAACTATCTGGGAGTACGCATTAGGAATGATTTAAAATGGAATGATCATATAAAGTTGATCGTTGGTAAAGCAGATGCCAGACTGAGATTCATTGGAAGAATCCTAAGGAAATGCAATCCGAAAACAAAGGAAGTAGGTTACAGTACGCTTGTTCGCCCACTACTTGAATACTGCTCAGCAGTGTGGGATCCGTACCAGATAGGGTTGATAGAAGAGATAGAGAATATCCAACGGAGAGCAGCGCACTTCGTTACAGAATCATTTAGTAATCGCGAGAGCGTTACGGAGATGACAGATAAACTCCAGTGGAAGACTCTGCAAGAGAGACGCTCAGTAGCTCGGTACGGGCTTTTGTTAAAGTTTCGAGAACATACCTTCACCGAAGGGTCAAGCAGTATATTGCTCCCTCCTACATATATCTCGCGAAGAGACCATGAGGATAAAATCAGAGAGATTAGAGCCCACACAGAAGCATACCGACAATCCTTTCCACGAACAACACGAGACTGGAATAGAAGGGAGAACCGATTGAGGTACTCAAGGTACCCTCCGCCACACACCGTCAGGCGGCTTTCGGAGTATGGATGTAGATGTAGATACGGTATCAGCATCAATTTTACTTCTAAAATGCCGCAGGTACTGTGACGGTCTTCGGTCTTCAATATCTTATCGAGTTAGTACCTGACGGATGCGCTCTTCTTGTGATGCACATACGCGGCGGGTCAGTGCCGTATTCAACCGCTCGTATGCCATCCCTTCAGGTGGTGCGACGGTGATATCTTGCACTTCTGGCGCATATTGCTGCTTGTAATGGTTCTTTATCTACGTGACCATTACGGCACTCCAACCCCAGTTCTCGTTACCGGTAAATTCGTACTACTTTCCTGCGAAGTAACAGACATATTTTTTGACAATATTCACATTTGGTTTTATTAATGTATAGGTAATCCGATGTATCGATATATTACAGTGATTTGGTTCTTGTGTGTATTCATTTCTGTGGAACTGTCATAATCTTTGGCTTACTTGTAACCGTTTTGGCGCGAATGCACACAGAGCAGTCTTTGTTTCACTTTGTAGAAGGTAAGTTGTTATTTCGCTTTGTAAAAGAACAGTCAAGTCTTGTGTTTGGTTAAAGTGGAAATTAAATATATGAAGATTGATACAAAACTGTTTTCTCGATGATGTGACAATTAAGAAGAAGTATATGTGAATTTACAAGAAGTTTAATAAAAAATGTGGATCGTGAACACCAAGTCAAAAATTACTTCCACCATACCATTGTTCTGATTTGCGATTGTTTGATCATTAAGAATTTCCTGAAAAACGCATTTGTTAGGTCTTCAAATATTGCTAAAATACAGATCTGGACCTTCTAGCAGTCAATGTGGAATCACCCTAGAATCAACAAGAAGAGCCACAACAACTTCGACGAAATCTACGTGGGAATCCATTCAAGAAAGTGCCAAAATTAATGACTTTTTTACAGTGACTTCATTATTTCCATTCTGACGATACCATCCACAGTCAATAACTTTGTCGTTGCCCGATAAAGCGAACATATGCTGCGTGAGCAATATTATTAATCTGATTTCTAACCCACTTTGCAAGTGGTGGTATTGTTTGATGCTCCAGGTGCCTCACCACCAATGCAAATTTAGATGCATCTGCATAACGCCTGAATAAAAGAAAATTACCTCTACCTGGGCAAACTACAGCATCAGATTTTGTGGCCAGAACAGCGGTAGCCTCACAGGTAGTCTAGATACTGCTGGGTTAGCAGTCACTTGATTCTCATCCATTCTTTACTCGTGTTACGGACACTTAGGCAGTCCAGGTCACGACGAGGTCACCATTTTAGCTGCAGTGTAAACGAATTAGGTCCTGTGACTCTGCCATGCCTGCTAAGAAATTATGCGTACACCAGGATACGTTAAACTAAACGATGGAACTTTATTTTTGTGTGTGGCGCTAAAATACAGAGCTCACGATTCTAGTAATGTGCAATAGTATGGTCGAGGTAAGTGAGCTCCTTGTTGCTAGCGTTACTAAACATATATGAAAGGAACACACACTAGAGAAAGAGAGATAAAAAACATAGAATAATTAACATAGTGTTATCATTTAACCAATAAATATTAACATTAATCAGAAATAGTAAAATTCTTTCGTCGATCGTATCTCCATGAAGATGTTGTTAGTAGGCTGTTTAGGTTTTTATGTTGGTAACGCCACGTAGCGCTCTGTATGAAAATCACTGACAGTGCTGTGTGCAGTCTGTGGTTGATTTGCATTGTTGGAATATTTGCTACTGTAGTGTTGGGCAGTTGGATGTGAACAGCGCGTAGCGTTGCGCGGTTGGAGGTGAGCCGCCAGCAGTGGTGGATGTGGGGAGAGAGATGGCAGAATTTTGAGAGCGGACGAACTGGACGTGTGTCCGCCAGAGAAAGGAAATTTGTAAGACTGGATGTCATGAACTGATATATATATTATGACTTTTGTACATTATTAAGGTAAATACATTGTTTGTTCTGTATCAAAATCTTTCATTTACTGACTATGCCTATCAGTAGTTAGTGCCTTCCGTAGTTAGAATCTTTTATTTAGCTGGCAGTATTGGTGCTCACTGTATTGCAGTAGTTCGAGTAACGAAGGTTTTTGTGAGGTAAGTGATTCATGAAAGGTATAGGTTATTATTAGTCAGGGCCATTCTTTGTAGGGATTACTGAAAGTCAGGTAGTGTTGCGCCAAAAATATTGTGTGTCAGTTTATTGATGATCAGAATAAGTAAAAAGAGAAATGTCTGAGCACGTTCAGTTGTGCTCAGCTGTTTGAAAATCAAATAACGTAACAGGTTTACCAACACAGTAATTTATAATTTTCCAAAGGGGACGTTTCATTGTTTCTGTATGGCAGTAAACATTGCATAGAGATGGCAGTGAACATCTGTACAATCCACGTCCATCCAACAAGTGGTTTAAATTCATACAAGAACGAGTTAGTGAGCTGGACAAGTAACACAATGACCATCACAAAGAGAGGAGAAGTGAAGAAAAAAATTTCCATTTTGCTCAGTGCTGACAACAAATGTTCGGTTTCCCACTTCATAGGCCCATCGACATCTTCTATGGTAGGAGTAAGGAAGTAAGTTGTTTTTATGTCTGGCCGACAGCTAAGGTCATTAGAGACGGAGATTTTTTTTTTTTTTTGTTAAAGGAGAGGAAGGAAGCGGGCGTGGGCTTTTCAAGGAACCATCCCGGCATTCGCCTAGAGTGAACTGGGAAACCATGGAAAACCAATACCTGTATGGTCAGCTCTGGGGTTGTACCTGGGTCTCTTGAAAGTGATCTAGTGCTGCAGGCACTACACCACCCTGCTTATTACTATGGTATAAATGACAGAAAAAAAGCGCGGAATAGGAACGTGAATGTTAAAATGTAGTCCTTATCAGTGGTAATGAATCTGAAATTATGTACTTTGTAATAGTGTTCGAGTGCTAAGGAAGGCAATGGCCTTCTATTGGAAAGAAAACTTCTACAAGATTATAGGTCCATTTAAATAGTTTATGGACGATTTTCAGTTAGAGTACTAAACTGTATAATTTGCATAAATTCATGCGAATAAACTTTAATGCTTCCTATCTTATGTGAACTTAGTAGATCTCATTGGAGGTTCTGCATTTACGAAATGTAGTCCACGTTGATTCTTTCTATGAAAAAGAGAGAGAACAAGAACTGCGATAGCAGTACAACTTTTGTTAAGACGTATTGAATGGATACTTTTATAATATAACTTACGTTAGCACATACTGACATCAGCAGTAGCAACAAACTGCACAATAACTGTTGTTGCTAGCAGCAGATTTGGCAGATATACCTTTATTAGGAAGAAGCACAGCAAAGGCGTAAGTAGAATTTCAGTTTGTTTAGTCATAAATACATAACCAGTCCCTTCATGTATTGCTATAGCTACTACAAATGCACTGTATACTGTGAATGTATTGGTGAGAATGGAAATAGCAGAATTACAAACAAAGTAACAGTTTTATAATTTTTTTATTTTAGCAAATACACATTTATATAATAAGTCTTTTTTTCCGAAAAGGAATCTACGATTTCTGACGCATCAAGTTTTGTGCTGTAGTGGATGTCCATTAGAGCCAAACCGTTGAGCCTATTTTCGGAAACTGTTCCTAACAGTTTTTAATCTCTTTAAGCTGGAAAATGTTATTTCTGGAGCAGCTGTTGAAACTGGTATTGTTACAAAAATCTGAATCAGTACGTAAATGTTTGGATACAAGTTTGAGTCACACAGATCTAAGTACTCCAAAGCAGATTTTTGACTAACTCTCTTTGAAGGTATGTGTACCTTCCAAATGTCAAATTCTGCTTTTAATACTGATGTGCTTTTCTCCGGAAGAAGTGACGAATACATTGATATCGCCTCATCAATGTCAGTGATTTTATCGAAATTTTCTGGCAATAGACCATAAAGAGCACATATTAATTTGTGATGCTTTGCGAATCTTTCAGTTAACTGTTGAATTGCGTGCTCGAGGAACGGAATAAATGAATTCACTCTGTAATATTTAATTACATCCACCGCAGGCGTATTATAGCGGTTGAACTCCTTCCCAGTAAGACGTGGCGCATGCAGCAAAGCACCATTTTCCTCTGACTCTAGCTTTGCTTCTGCAAAAACCTTTGTAAATTCATCTTCAGCATTGACTCTCAACAACTGCAAGGCGTTAAGAACATTGTCAACATGGTGCAATGTTGCAATAAGGTCTATATTGGTTCCTTGCAGCTGTTTTGATATCGATAGTGTGTAGCTCATCACTTTTTGAAGGATCACTAAACTCATCACAAAATTTAAGGAACGAAGTGTGTTTATCAGTTGGACAGCTTGTCTTGACGTGTCCTTGTTGTGGCTAGACTGCAGTTTTTTGAGGGCGGCGACAATTGCTGGATAAATTTCCTTGAAACGGATGACTGCTTCGTGCTTGTGGACCCATCGTGTTTCACATAGTTCAAGCAAGTTTTTTTGGTGTCCAGTTGGCAACAGTTCGCGAATTTCGTCTTTTAATACGGCAGTGCGTTGAGCAGAATGACTGAAGTAAGACCCAACAGACTGCACAATGCCCACGCAAATTCTGATTTCTGCTTGTGAACATGCGTCAGCAATTGCAAGGTTAAGCGAGTGTGCACTGAAATGTACATAAAAGCATGGGCGCATTCCTTACGAACATACGTTTGGGCACCATGCAAGTGCACACTCAAAGCTGCAGCACCGCCATAGCCTTGACAAACTACATGGGAACAGTCAAGTTCGTGTTTTTTCAATGCTTTAATCATTAGCTGTGCAAGGCCGAATCCAGTTAACATCGATAGTTGGAATATATTCGAGGAACATTTCCTTAATTTTATGGTGATTAACATTCTCCGAATCAACATACCGTAAGCAAAATGAAACTTGTTCTACGTGTGCAATGTCAGTAGTTTCGTCAGCAAGAATACTAAATATTCTGGCTTTCTTTACCTCATCCATTATTTTACGTTGTAGAATTTCACCACAAATAGCAATAATTTCATTTTGAATTTGTGGGCTGGTATATAGAGCGTTCTTTGGAGCTGTTGACAAATGCTCCAAAATATATTTATCTCCAGACTCAGCAGCATAACGCAGTAACGCTCGAAAGTTGCCATCGTTCATTAGCAGTCGCTGACGTTCCAATAATGTGTAAACTAGTCCTCTTAAAGGAATGGCTTCTTTACCACAAAAAATTATAGCTTTTGCTATGGACGTCAGTTTCCTTTTATTGTCTTCTTGCTGTCGTTTTCTCCCTGAAGACAATTGCTCGAATACTGTAGACATCTTTGAAGAAACAGTTTTAAGAAAATTGTCTGCCATTTCCGAATTTCGCTTGTGATAGGAAGTTTGTGCATGCGTTTGAAATACCTCCAACGCTTTTTTCCAATTAGAAAAAGGCTCATACATGAGTTTTCCTAATCGCTGATTGTTTCCCTTGCCTTCACATGAACGACCCATAATGACACAAATTTGAGAAGGCTCCATTTTTTAAATCAGAATACGACAACCAAGGGAATCTGTTCAAATGGCTCTGAGCACTATGCGACTTAACTTCTGAGGTCATCAGTCGCCTAGAACTTAGAACTAATTAAACCTAACTAACCTAAGGACATCACACACATCCATGCCCGAGGCAGGATTCGAACCTGCGACCGTAGCGGTCACGCGGTTCCAGACTGAAGCGCCTTTAACCGCACGGCCAGGGAATCTGTCCAACCACTTCAGTTGAAAGCTTAAGTTTTGTTTTGATGAAACAGGAAATTTGTAATCATTAGCGGTACCCAAGCGCCTTTTAAAATTTGTTCCTTTAGACAATCATCCAGTTGTGAACTTTGATCTGAATATAAACCTATGTCTAATCTAGCAAAAACATTCGGTGCAGATGAGACACCACGTAAACTTCACTAAGTGCCACGCTCGATGTTGCAGGTTGATTGATGCTGGGAGGTAGTGTGCAAGACGACTGCTGAGTGGCCAAAAGTACCTCCGCGTTTGTAGCTCTTTCTGATGAAGCCTCAGCAATCGTTACGTCTTCACTGTTTCCAATCGTCACATTATGACTGGCGGGTTCGACAGTTGAAGATGCGTCTTTAAATGTACCAGCTACTGAACACAATTTTTTCCAATATTCCAAGCCCTTAGATTTATTTGTATTCTCAGCTTTTCTTTTCTTTGCCTCCATTTTTGCGATGCAGATGACCCTATAAAAAACACTAAAAAAAATTAGCAAACACGCGACTGGTTATTATTAACGAAAAGTAGATTCCGATTAAAAAGAAATCGGGTTCGTGACGTTACAAAGACATTTGTAGTTGATAAATGCAGGAAATCTTATTAAAAGGATCTTTATGCAAAAATGGGCACAGACAATGGGAAATGAGTCCTACATTTATCGATCGTCAGTTTGTTTTGTGCGAATCACGTACCACAGGATTACATGAAAAACGAAATGTAGATTGCGATTAAAAAGAAATCGGGTTCGTGACGTCACAAAGACATTTCAAAATCGATAATGGAATTGGTCACAAAACGGAATAATGGCTGGAGAACTTAAGTAAAAGTTGAGGAAGGTCACTTTGAAGATGATCTTGTTTTTGCGTGAAAAAATCTTAACGTCAGAAATGAACAGTTGAACAAACAGTAAGATCACCGAATATGAACAAAGAATTTCTGAGTACAAATAACGGAAGGATATCTGAGATGTATTTATCTTCAGAGGATCATTATAATAACGATTAGCGAAGTCGGACCAACTACTGAGACATAAAAGTGGTCTTTTTTTCGCATAATGTCCGTGATGTCGTACCTTGCGGATCACAATTATACCAATGTAAATGCAGAAAGAAAACAATAAAAAACAATTATGATATTGCACACACTAGTCGTTTCTCTTGTACATAACTTTACTTAAACTAAACATTTAAAAAAAATTCTCACCACGTCAGTAATCATTTCTGCAGTTTCCAGGAAGAAGGATGCCGATGGTAGTAGTAGACTGCTGCCGTGTAAATGAAAGACTTCTGACTGTGCCCAGCTTCGGAACTGTGACAACTAGGGTGGCCCTGATGCAGGGACTGCGCTACCTGGAATTTCCAGGGCTGCAGGCTAACCGCAGTCCTTTGAGGCTCAGTCCAGCCATTGATGGCAATATTGCCGACAACGTTGGCTCTTCGCTGCCGTATTCCCCTCGAGCATTAAGCCACGCGCAGTTTGTAAACGCGGTAGCTTTGAATTAAAGATTACATTACAATCGATTTTAAGGTCAATTCTCCCCTTTCTTTTTTTTTGTTTTTTTTTGTTTTGTTAGCTTCGTCAATTTTTCGAGGGGGGGGGGGGGGCGGGGGGTTGAACCTCCAACACCCGTCCCCCCGCCATGGCTACGCCCATCAAAACAAGGAAGAAATGATCCGTGCATCGCACGAATAAACCCAGCGCCTCTGGCGGCGCGCACAGAACTACTGACGCTAACGCAAAAATTTGACACTCGCGCACTAACACACACATGGTAGGCGGCTGCGGGTCGCTACAGTCTCTATGGCAAAGCCTCAGTGTTGTCACAGCTCATAAATGGCTACTGGTTTCTCCTGCAGCCATTTGTGGTTTACAGTTGAAAACTGGCTATAACACTGCGAGCTGTCAAGGAACTTGTTACACCGTCATGATGATAATACAAATTTATTTGGAATTGAAATATTTTGATTAAGTCCAACATCCAGTTGCGCTCAGATCTCACCCAAGGCCTGTCTTAACAAGAAACACAGTACTACTTTAGCATGGTACACATTGTAATTTACTGTACACTTGTACCTGTTAAAAGAAGTGTTCCACATGTCGTCCTCACATTTAGAGGCAGAGCCATTTGAACCAATTTGAACATTTAGAGGCAATACTGCCTGTGGAGACATCAGTGCCAATAATACCGCTGTGCAATATCTGTGACCAGCGTGAGCTGGACAATTCCGTCTAGAACCTGATGCAATGTGGCACTGTTATATTGCACTCTGTGTTGTTAAAAGCGTATTATACAATATTGTGTCACCTACATTAACGGTACGTCTCCTTATACTGATTAGGAAAATTTACAACACTGGTGACCCACGACAGTTACAACAACCTCACTGGCGGAACGTTTCATTCCATTACAAGTTGCTATGCACCAACAATGTAGCCTTCTTATACTATGCCTGTTACACCAACTGCTTCATGCACCCATGCCTCATGAATTCCGTCCAGTGATGTGCTTCACCGGTTTTATCAGTGCCTTATCTGACAAAGAGTGCCAAAATCTGAACCATGTACTGTCATGCATGCTTCCTCACACAAAGCCATATCTCCGGCCATGCCACAACAATGGTCACCATTCACCGACCTACTATTAGACTTAGTACAAAATTAAGATTCACATACTTTCATTTTGTATTCCGGTGTTCAGCTCATATAGATTACGAATGAATCTTTAATAACCGTGATACCTGCACAAGTCACCCTGCGACTGCTGTTGGACAACATGCCCATAATGAATGACACCCTACAGAATCTATAACTTCACCGCAAGTGCTGCATGACACTTCCTCCATCATATCGTTTTGCACAACTTCAGCAGTAGCACTACATACGAACTGTACACTGCTTTGAGGGAGCACTTCTCAAACAAAATTACTGAAATGTGTATTTTCATCGCAACTAATATTGGATGACAACTCTAAGTTTGTGACATCGATCTGCCATCTGACCGAACACGCTAACATCGTCAGTGACGTCATATTCACCTCCTGGCACACAGTAGGTATCCAATGGCCAAATCAGCTCTGCTTCAACGTTTATCTCACAATTTGGAGAGACAAATTTGACAAGCTATCACTGGACACAAATCCAATACCAGATTACGAATGCTTTGGATCGTCGATCTTCCAACACAGCTGTAGTTTGCTATGACTGCACATGAAGCTAAGATGCTTAACAAGACACTCCGCCTGCAGCATATGCAGTGCATGAATTATGAGGACATCACCCCCCTGCAGAATCGTAGATCACTGCTGCTCGTCTCATGTACCATACTGGCCCAACCAGAACCGATGAAACAGACTGTGACATCGCCACCTCCAGCCCAGGCACGGACCTGCAGGCTGCAAATGACACCATTCTGAAGGTCGACAACAGTGCGCTGGCTGCGACTATTGCCTCAAGGTCACAGCTCTGCTGGTACCGCACACAGTTTGGCGACACTGCATACAACTGACAGTGTCTCAGCAGCGAACTTCAAACACAGGCTACTGTAGACCAATCAGCTCACACTGTCAAATCAAGTTGTCTTAGCACAGGCTGCAAGGGCTGCAAGTTCTCTGTGTTGGCCAGCCTAACATGCAGAAGATTACATGTATTTGACCACAATTTGGTTCAAATGGCTCTGAGCACTATGGGACTTAACATCTGAGGTCATCAGTCTCCTAGAACTTAGAACTACTTAAACCTAACTAACCTAAGGACATCACGCACATCCATGCCTGAGGCAGGATTCGAACCTGCGACCGTAGCGGGCGCGCGGTTCCAGACTCAAGCGCCTAGAACCGCTCGGCCACTTCGTCCAGCACCACAACTTGCTCACGTACTTAAGGGTCACATGTTACCACAGTACTGAAGGACATGTTCACATTGCTCAATGACACAACCTGGTTACAGCTCCATGCCACCAATAATTCTGCAATCTATGCACATGGAACATTACAACGTGTTTTACAACTCAACATGGATCTCCAGTGCCCCTGGACTTTCTTCATTTGCAAAATCAACAAACCACTTTTGGGAACTGACTTCCTCCATTATTTTCAGCTCTCTCAGGACCTGGAGCATACAGCACTTTCATGGGACACAACCCGTTGCCCGATACTGGTGTTTTTTGCTACGACACCACCTCCGACAGCATACACCATTTTGTGTTCCACTGGGATACCTAGTCACGATGATGATGCATACTCTGTCATCATGGAAGAATGCGCTACAACCATGGATGCTACCAGACAGATACACCAACATTACCTGATAATACACAAAGCATCGGAGTGCTCCACACTGAAAATACGAGCCTACTACAATGCCTTTATGATATATTTGGGGCACTCATGCACATGTGGGAGTTGTACAGGAATACATCTAATGGCCTTCATCACAGGGAGCTAAGCCACCAGTCTACTTGACCACACTGCATTGCTCGCATGTTAGAATGGCACCTTTGGCCTCGGTACCCAGGTAAATGCCACATGTTCCACCTCCCACATATCACAAGCAAATGCTCATCAGTGTGCATCTGTAACAGTATACTGCACCACATTCTCATGACTACTGGCCCCAGTTCACCAAAAAGCATGCCACCTGGCTCCAACTCTTCTGCAGGAAGCAAAATTGATGTCCAATGAACTGCTGCAATTGGGTATATGCAACCTTTGGGCCTCCAGGGCCTCACCCATCAAACTAGTTCCAAACAAGGAAGTTCTGTTAGGCTCTGTGGGGACTACAGAGGCCTCACCTCTCGAACAGTACACAACAGCTACCTTACCCCTAACATTCAAGATCTATACATTCCCTTGTGGGTGTTACTATCTTTAGTGTTACTGACTGCAGAAAATCCTACTAGGTTGTATTACTTAAAAAGTCTTTGAGCCATTCACACATATGGGAACCTATTCTGTATGCTCATAATTTTGTTAATAGTCGGCAGTGGCACACCTTTTCAAATGCTTGCTATAAATCTAGAAACATGGAATTTTCTTGTTGCCCTTCATTCATGGTTCGTAGGATATCATGTAAGAAATGGGTAAACAAGTTTCACACAAGTAATACTTTCTAAATCCATGCTCATATATGGAAAGAAACTTTTCTGTCTCAAGGAAATTCACTGTATTCGAACTGAGACTAAAGAATTCTTCAAAAATTGCATATTGGTCTTTTAATTTTACAGGTCTGTTCATTTACCCTTCTTATATGAAGGAGGCACCTACACTTTTTTCCAGTACCCTGGGACTTTGTGTATGGTGATGGTGATTTTACATAAGCACAATGTATTTTAATGATACATATGTGGTACAAGGTAACCAATCACAGTGATTCTCCCCATACAAACTCTTTTCTATATTTAAAAAAGCTGTTTTATTGTTTTTTCCAACAATTTTGTAAGGCTGTGAGTCCTCCTGATTTTACCTATATCTGTAGCTGGAAGCAAAAATAGTTTTTCAAAAATCAAGTTGATAAAGACATACCTTAAATCAATACTTTCTCAAGAATGATTGTGTGAACTGTCAACTTTAGCCATTGAAAGAAATACCTTTAAGTCAATAGATTCAGATTGTGTTTTGAAACATTTTGTTACTGTCAAAAGCTTCAAAATTTTCAGTGTGACCTTTTTATCTGAGGAAAAAGTTATGGGTACATACACTAAACAACTGTGGGAATTATACATTACTTCATTAATAAAATATTTCCCTTTCATATTATACATAATTAATTTTTCTTTTAAGTTGCATATATGAAAATTTTTGGCATGTTCATCAATTTTCAACAACTTTCAAGGCAAATATTCAAAAATTTAACTACTTACTGATTAGTTCCTTCCGTATCTAACACACACGTTAATGCAATAAAACAGCATCTAATGGGTTTCACATATCAGTATAAAATTTGATAAGTTTCTTTTGTTTTCTCTTAATTTCTGTACCAGTTTTTCTAATAGAAAGAGAACCTCATCTCCTCCCTTCCTAGCTCCAAAGTAATTCTTCTGCGAACCTTGCAAGATATGCAGATGAGGTACTGGTGGTAGTAAAGCTGTGAGGACAGGTCATGACTCATGATTGGGTTGCTCAGACTGTAGAGCACTTGTTCTGAGTTTGAGTCTTGGTCCGGCACACAGTTTTAATCTGCCAGGAAGTTTCAGATTTTAAATGTGTCAGGAATTCCCTTAAATGCAGACAAATTGTTTCTTCTATTAATATTTAGCACTGAAATAAGAGTCCTAAAGCCTTTCTGTTACAGAGGTATGCTCATGTAGTCTATCTTCTTCCTTCTACTTTATACCATGTTGTCATGGGTCAGCATATTAATTACTGGATTTTGCAGTGGTAGTTGTTAGTTGTAGACAGTGGCTGGATGCCCTTCCTGTCAGCTCAGAAAACTACAGAAAGTGCTACAGCAAGGGTGCAGCACAAGCACAGGAAGAGAGTAGACATAAAAACAATCAGTATTGTACTTGTAAACTGTCATAACTGTATGAGAAAGAACCAGAGCTCCAAGCACTAAAAGAAAACACTGAAGCTCAAATCATTATATGTACTGAAAACTGGCTAAATTTGGAAATAAGTTTGGCTAAAATTTTTACAAAGAACCTAAGAATGTTCAGAATGGATAGATTCAATACTATTGGTGACATCATGTTTGTTGCTGTTAGAAATAGTTGTAGTAAAACTGACATTGATACCTCCTCTAAGTTAGTATGAGTAGAGGTTGCACTTGACAACTAGAATAAATTAATAATTGGTTGCTTTCACCAACTCTCTGACACAGATGATTCAGATGCTGAACAGATCAAAGCAAACTTGAACATCATCTCAAATAGGTACCAGCTCATACTATGATAGTTGGTGGTGACTTCAATCTACCCTCAATGCATTGCAAAAATACATTTTTAATGTTGGTGGTAGGAATATCACATCATCAGAAATGCAACTAAATGCTTTCTCTGAAAAAATTTCAACCAATTAGTTCACATGCACACACAAAGCAAAATTTTTTGTGAAAATATCCTTGACCTCTTAGCAACAAATAATTCTGAACAAATAGGAAGTATCATGATATATACAGTAATTAGTGACTACAGAGTAGTTGTGGAAAGACTGACCACCACAACATACAAATCCCCCAAAAGTAAATGCAAAATATATCTATTTGACACATTCCTAGGAGCCAACCTGCTCTCCTTTCCAACTAACTACACTCCTGGAAATTGAAATAAGAACACCGTGAATTCATTGTCCCAGGAAGAGGAAACTTTATTGACACATTCCTGGGGTCAGATACATCACATGATCACACTGACAGAACCACAGGTACATAGACACAGGCAACAGAGCATGCACAATGTCGGCACTAGTACAGTGTATATCCACCTTTCGCAGCAATGCAGGCTGCTATTCTCCCATGGAGACGATCGTAGAGATGCTGGATGTAGTCCTGTGGAACGGCTTGCCATGCCATGTCCACCTGGCGCCTCAGTTGGACCAGCGTTCGTGCTGGACGTGCAGACCACGTGAGACGACGCTTCATCCAGTCCCAAACATGCTCAATGGGGGACAGATCCGGAGATCTTGCTGGCCAGGGTAGTTGACTTACACCTTCTAGAGCACGTTGGGTGGCACGGGATACATGCGAATGTGCATTGTCCTGTTGGAACAGCAAGTTCCCTTGCCGGTCTAGGAATGGTAGAATGATGGGTTCGATGACGGTTTGGATGTACCGTGAACTATTCAGTGTCCCCTCGACGATCACCAGTGGTGTACGGCCAGTGTAGGAGATCGCTCCCCACACCATGATGCCGGGTGCTGGCCCTGTGTGCCTCGGTCGTATGCAGTCCTGATTGTGCCGCTCACCTGCACGGCGCCAAACACGCATACGACCATCATTGGCACCAAGGCAAAAGCGACTCTCATCGCTGAAGATGACACGTCTCCATTCGTCCCTCCATTCACGCCTGTTGCGACACCACTGGAGGCGGGCTGCACGATGTTGGGGCGTGAGCGGTAGACGGCCTAACGGTGTGCGGGACCGTAGCCCAGCTTCATGGAGACGGTTGCGAATGGTCCTCGCCGATACCCCAGGAGCAACAGTGTCCCTAATTTGCTGGGAAGTGGCGGTGCGGTCCCCTACGGCACTGCGTAGGATCCTACGGTCTTGGCGTGCATCCGTGCGTCGCTGCGGTCCGGTCCCAGGTCGACGGGCACGTGCACCTTCCGCCGACCACTGGCGACAACATCGATGTACTGTGGAGACCTCACGCCCCACGTGTTGAGCAATTCGGCGGTACGTCCACCCGGCCTCCCGCATGCCCACTATACACCCTCGCTCAAAGTCCGTCAACTGCACATACGGTTCATGTCCACGCTGTCGCGGCATGCTACCAGTGTTAAAGACTGCGATGGAGCTCCGTATGCCACGGCAAACTGGCTGACACTGACGGCGGCGGTGCACAAATGCTGCGCAGCTAGCGCCATTCGACAGCCAACACCGCGGTTCCTGGTGTGTCCGCTGTGCCGTGCGTGTGATCATTGCTTGTACAGCCCTCTCGCAGTGTCCGGAGCAAGTATGGTGGGTCTGACACACCGGTGTCAATGTGTTCTTTTTTCCATTTCCAGGAGTGTATGTATGTGTGGCTCAGATGTGGCTTAGATTCACAGAAGTAGTACCTGTCGTGAATGAGAGATTTATATCAAATAAAAGGCGGTACTGATCCCCCTTGGTACACTAAACAAGTCAGAACACTGTCACAGAAGCAATGAAAGAAGCATGCCAAATTTAAAAGAACACAAAATCTCCAAGATTAGTCATGAAGCATGAAACTTAGCACTGGTTTCAGTATGAGCTGCTTTTAATAGCGTTCACAATTAAATTCTGTCTTGAAATCTGTCACAATATCAAAAGAGCTCCCAGTTGTATGTAAAGTACACCAATGGCAAGACATAACCAATACGTTCACTGCATGATAAAAACAGAAATATTATCGATGAGAGTGTCACTAAAGCACAGTCATTAAACATAGTTTTTCAAGACTACATCTTCAAAGAAGACAAAATAAATATTACAGAATTTGAATCAAGAATAACTGCCAATACGAGCAACTTAGACATAGATATCCTCAGCACAGTGAAGAAGCTTAAATCAGTTAATGAAGGCCAGTCTTCTGATTCAGATAGTATACAAATTAGGTTCCTTTCAGGGTATGCTGATATAATAGTCCTATAATTTGCAATCACATGCGACTGCTCACTTGACAAAGTTGCACAGGTCACACCAGTACTCAACAAAGGAAGTAGGAGTAATCCGATGAATTACAGGTCCTTATCTCTCAATGGAAACTCCAGGTTGGAATATCAGCAATATAAGGGAAAGTCAGATTGCTATTGCCCCTAAAGATGACACATTAAGTTGCAGACAGGTATTATTATAAAGACATTACACATTAGCTATTGGCCACAGCATTCCTCAGAAAAAGAAAAAGAAAAATACACACATTCATTCACACAAGCAAGAATACCTCAATCACACATGACTTCTATCTTTAGCAGCTCAGACCAGGATGCAATTGTCAAGTGGAATGGAAGCAGCAATCTGGAGAGGGTGGGGAAGAGGAAGGGATAGCAGCGTGTAGGTGGGAGGAGAGAAGACTGCTGTCTGGCAGAGTGTGTAGGGACTAGGCTGCCAACAGGCACAGTGTAGGCATAGGAACGCTGTGGGACAGTGAGGTGTGGATGGAGTGATAAAGGAGAGGAGTGTGGAAAGATGGGCAGATGCATTAGCAGAGGGTGGCACATGAATAGGATGGGAGATGAGAATGGAGAAGACGTGATTGAACAGTAAGTGTGAAAACAGTTGGGTGGAGGATGTGCAGAAAGTATGTTACTGTAGGTTGAGGCTGGGATAATTTTGGGAGTGGAGAAGGTGTTGTAAGGAGAACTTACATCTGCACAGTTCAGAAAAGTTGGTGGTGGAGAAGGGAATCCAGATGGTTCGGGTACTGAAGCAGTCATTGAAATAAGGCATGCTGAGTTCAGCTGCATGTTGTGCCACATAGTGGCCTACTTTGCTCTTGACCACAGTTTGGTGGTGGGCATTCTGGTGGACAGCTGGTTGATAGTCATAGCAATAGAAAAGGCTCTGCAATGATTCCAGCAGACCTGGTATATGAAATGGTTTCTTTCACAGGTGGCCTGGCCCCTGATGTACATGCTGGGTGGATGGATTGGACAGGTCTTGCACATGTGTCTCCCACTAAGATATGATACTTGTGGCAAGGGGATGGGACCGGCAGTGGAATATGGATGAACTAGGATGTTATGAAGGTTGGGTGGGCAATGGAACACCACTTTAGGGGGTGGGAAGGATCTTGGATAGGATGTCCCTTATTTCAGGACATGATGGTAGGTAATCAAAGCCCTGGTGAAGGATATGGTTCAGTTGTTCCAGTCTGGGATGGTACTGGGTGATGAATGGGGCACTCCTTTGTGGCTGGTTCTTGGGGATGGTGAGGTGATTGGGAGTATGAGGGAAATGGCATGGGAGATTTGTTTGAAGACTAGGATTGGGGGGGGGGGGGGGTAGTGCCTGTCTGTGAAGGCCTTGGTTAGACCTTCAGCATACTGGGCAATGGAGCATCTGTCACTGCAGGTATGCCATACCTTGGTGACCAAGCTATATGAGAGGGATTTTTTTGTGTGGAAGGGATGACAGCTCTTGAAATGCAGGTGCTGCTGGTGGTTGGTGGGTTTAATGTGCACAGAGATGTGGATGGAGCTATCAGAGATGAAGAGGTCAATGTCCAGGAAACTGGTACTCTAGATTGAGAAATACAAGGTAAAGGAACTGAGATAATGAATCACTGAAGACAGGGGTCTTGGTCCTGAGTCCACCTTGTGATGATATCATCAATGAACCTGAACCACACTATGGGTTTGGTGTTTTGGGAGACGAGTGAGGTCTCCACTAAATGGCCCATAAGCAAGGTGGCACAGGAGGGTGTCATACAGTTGCCCTTAGCTGTGGCATGGATTTGGTTGCATACCTTCTCCTCAGATGAGAAGTAGTTGTAAGTTAGGATGAAGTTAGTAAGTTATATGAGGAAAGAGCTAGAGGGTTTGGAGTCAGATGGACATTGGTAAAGGTGGTGTTCAATAGTCGTAAGATAATGCACATGAGGGATGTTGGTGTACAGGTAGGTAGTATCACCAAGGACGAGTTGGGATCCAGGAGGTAAAGGGATGGGGATGGTGGAGTGTTGGTGGAGGAAGTGGTTGGCATATTTGACTTAGGAGGCTAGATTATGGGCAATTGGTTGGAGCTGTTGCTCAGTGAGGGCCAAAATTCTTTCTGTGGAACCACAATAACCAGACACAATGGGGCATCCAGGGTTGTTGGGTTTGAGGATTTCGGGGAGCTTGTAGAATGTGAGTGTGTGGGGTGTCATAGGGTTGGGGAGGGAAATGGATTCATGGCGGAGGTTCTGGGAAGGGTCTAAGGCTTTAAGCAGGGATTGGAGGTGATGGGACGGGGTCACTCTGGCTGAGTTTATAGGCGGAGGGGTAAGATAACTGGCAAAGGCCTTCCACAGGGTACTCACTGCAGTTCATAACAACAGTGGTGCAACCTTCATCAGCAGGTAGGATGAATAGGTCATGGTTTGATTTCAGGCAATGTATGGCTGTCCTTTCTTCTGCTGAAAGGTCTGTCTTCTGAGGAAGACACCTGGGGAAGGATGGAAAGGCCATCTTGGAGGTAAGAAATTTCTGGAATGTGACTATTGAGTGGTTAGATGGGAGGGGGTGAGTATAATGGCTGGATGGTGTAATATTTCTGGCTTAGTCAGCCATCATATTAGGCTCCAAGAAGCAGTTCCCAGAGCAGTGGAGATGCAAGAAGTATATAGATGATGAAGTGTGGTGTGAGGTACTTGTGACAGATGTTAGATTCGGTACCATTCCCGTGAGAAAGACCACCTGCATAATGCTACTGCTCTGTGGTTGGCTGCTGTGTTCGGAGCAAGGGCGCCAAAACGTTAAAGTATAGTTATTATTATTAGTTAAACTACTCATTGGAATGACTTCACTTTTTAAGATAAATGTCTCTCAACAGCTGACTATCAGTCAGTCATTTTAGAATTATTAAAAACAATTTACATCAAAAACAATAAGACTGGCGAAATTGCAGACGAAGCACTTTGGAAGCGTTCGGGTCACGCTTTTTCTGGTATGGCTTGCGAAGTGTTTTGGGCTGTTCGTCACTCTGGATTAGGCAGTCGAGAAGAACAGACATGTTGTCTGTCATAGTATGTGTTTCCAATTTCTATTTAACTTCCTTTTCGTCACTCTGGATTAGGCAGTCGAGATGTACAGTCATGTTGTCTGTGGCAGGATGTGTTTGCCAGTATTCAGTATTAAAAGATTCATTCCGGTAGTCATGAGGCACAGACATGTGCCACTAATAGTGTAAAGATACGTTTTCGTAAACATTGTGTTTGATCATGTACTTTGCTGTATCAGAAGGTGTTGTATTAAGATCATGTAGTCTTCTCGTATGGCTATATTAAAATACGCGAGTGGCATCCCAAAGAAGTGATACATCATTTCAGAATAGAACCTCACTAAAAGTCAGTTTCAGTCTCAAGATACATAACCTACGACCTGCATGCTGTTTTCTGCGCTGGGGACATCAACTTGAAGACAGCAGGTTAGTGAACTATATCAGAACCTTCGTATTACACACAGTGCAGTGGAAACAACTAGGCGCCTCACGTGTACTGCATGCACAGAACAAACGTGCTCAGTGAGACGTCATCTGCAGTAGTGCAGAGGAGGTAAAGGAGGATGATCGTTATTAACACCAACAATCAATTCATTCTTCCTTTCTTGCCATAATGGCGGTATGAACTGGGTGAGGTAGGGATCAGTGTTGGGATTAGGTTCGCTATGGTTGGAGGGATTGGTAGCAAATAAGTGTTTCCACTTCAGGGATCGGAGAAGGAGGGTAGAAATTCGACAAGTCCAGCAAGGATAAATTTGGGTGTAGGGCTAAAGGTGAGGTTTCTGGCTGGGCTTGTCAGTGAGCTACTCTCCTCCCAATCCCTGCAATGGAAACAATGATTTCCTACCAGTTCCTTCAACCAAAGCCAACCTAACCTCAACAAGGAACCCTGCCTCCCCCAGTTCATACCATCATCCAACTATGATCCTGCCCCCCTCGCATTTAACCATCCAAAGGTCTCTTTCCCAGAATTCCTTAACTCCAACTTGACCCCATCATCTTTCCCCAGGTGTCTTCCTCAGAACATACAGCTTTCAGCAGAAGAAAAGACAGCTATACAGGGTATTACAAAAAGGTACGACCAAACTTTCAGGAAACATTCCTCACACACAAAGAAAGAAAATATGTTATGTGGACATGTGTCCGGAAATGCTTACTTTCCATGTTAGAGCTCGTATTATTACTTCTCTTCAAATCACATTAATCATGGAATGGAAACACACAGCAACAGAACGTACCAGCGTGACTTAACCCTTTAGTGACCAAATTATTTCCATAAGTTTTACACTTTTTATGAACACTTTATTGGGCTAAGGAACCACTCATAAAATCATAGTTTAAATCTTAAAAGTGAGAGTTTAGCCTAAGAGCATAAAAAAATTAGTGGGAACTATTGTTCCCACCGAACTCTGGAGTAACTTCTCTTGCTAATTTAAAAAAAATGTATATCCTTTTTTTTTAGTACACAAAGCATGTTAAACGTTACATTTATATTAGTATTTGTTCATATTGTCTTTAGAGTTCACTAAGGTGTTGTACTATGGAACTTAGAGAAGCATGGTGCTACACACAAAGGTACCCGACAGTTGCTGCACATTAGTTTTGTTCTTTTCTTTGTTCTTGGCGCTACATTGGCTGCATCTTGTGTTTGTTGTACCTTTTGTAGGCAAATAAGTTCCAACTTTCTCCAGACGAACTTCATCTGGCCCTCCAGACCTGTCACCTTTCTGGTGTTTGAAAATGAACAGGCCTTCCTCTTCGCTTATGACCTGAGATTCCAGAGATAAGCTGCCTCGCCAAGTGCAATCTAAATGTTAGCTGGTCTGCTTCTGTCATCTGTAGCTTCCACATAATGTAGGAATTGACAGCTGCCAAATCTACAAGAAAGAAAAACAGTCTGTGCCACCACTTCCATGAACGATAGCCTGCAGCATAATGTTCACGCAGGTGATCAAATCTATCCACTCCT
This sequence comes from Schistocerca cancellata, assembly GCF_023864275.1. Classification (NCBI taxonomy): domain Eukaryota; kingdom Metazoa; phylum Arthropoda; class Insecta; order Orthoptera; family Acrididae; genus Schistocerca; species Schistocerca cancellata. The sequence continues at coordinate 379,516,727 of NC_064628.1, forward strand.
CCCATTATTTTATTATACTCTGCCATAGCCAATGGGCAGAATACTTACTTCACTTCTGCTTCCATCTTTGTTTCTTCTCAAAACAGTTGTAATGTGTTTGGATTGTGGTAATTTGGTAGTATACAAACAGGTTTGCTATCCTGCCACTTCACTGCAGCAACACATGACCTGACAGAAAATTCGAATTCTCCCCTGCTAAGTCTAGAATTTTTTTCAGCATATCTGTGAAATATTTGGTGACTCAAAATCATCATCAGAGTCAGCATCGATATCTGAATCTTCTACATCTTCTGGTAAAGCATACAAAATTCTGAAAACATCTTCTGCCATCAGTCCAGGCATTCTAAACAATAAGAAACAAACAATAACTACGATGCCAATTACGCAGCCATATGCATTGCACTTCACCCCAGTTCAGTGGGAAAAATAATTCCCACTAACTTACCTTGTAATATTTACGTAATTTCCAGTCAAATCCAGCAAATATACTCGAATACTATCTGCCTCACAAATGTAAAAGTAGATAAATACGACACAAGTCATTTCACACGCAAAAGGAAAGCACACTGTACAAAAAACGCTGTGGCGGTCGAAACAGTGGCTCGTTTTCACGCGGAAACTGCGCTTCTGCATTGATTGACTAACAAGGTAGAAATACAACCGCTTTCGCACACCCGTTGACAATTTACATGTAGTTACCATACTCTAACAGAGCTGACAGCACAAGTTAGAAGTGGGAACACAGGTTACCACTGAACTAACAGCGAAAACAAATAAGTGGGAACTATAGTTCCCACTGGTCACTAAAGGGTTAAAACACTTTGTTACAGGAAATGTTCAAAATGTCCTCCGTTAGCGAGGATAGATGCATCCACCCTCCTTCGCATGGAATCCCTGATGCGCTGATGCAGCCCTGGAGAATGGCGTATTGTATCACAGCCGTCCACAATGTTGTTGTTGTTGTGGTCTTCAGTCCTGAGACTGGTTTGATGCAGCTCTCCATGCTACTCTATCCTGTGCAAGCTTCTTCATCTCCCAGTATCTACTGCAACCTACATCCTTCTGAATCTGCTTAGTGTATTCATCTCTTGGTCTCCCTCTACGATTTTTACCCTCCACACTGCCCTCCAATGCTAAATTTGTGATCCCTTGATGCCTCAAAACATGTCCTACCAACCGATCCCTTCTTCTAGTTAAGTTGTGCCACAAACTTCTCTTCTCCCCAATCCTATTCAATACCTCCTCATTAGTTACGTGATCTACCCACCTTATCTTCAGCATTCTTCTGTAGCACCACATTTCGAAAGCTTCTATTCTCTTCTTGTCCAAACCAGTTATCGTCCATGTTTCACTTGCATACAAGGCTACACTCCATACAAATACTTTCAGAAATGACTTTCTGACATTTAAATCTATACTTGATGTTAACAAATTCCTTTTCTTGAGAAACGCTTTCCTTGCCATTGCGTCTACATTTTATATCCTCTCTACTTCGACCATCATCGGTTATTTTACTCCCTAAATAGCAAAACTCCTTTACTACTTTAAGTGTCTCATTTCCTAATCTAATTCCCTCAGCATCACCCGACTTAATTTGACTACATTCCATTATCCTCGTTTTGCTTTTGTTGATGTTAATCTTATATCCTCCTTTCAAGACACTGTCCATTCCGTTCAACTGCTCTTCCAAGTCCTTTGCTGTCTCTGACAGAATTACAATGTCATCGGCAAACCTCAAAGTTTTTACTTCTTCTCCATGAATTTTAATACCTACTCCGAATTTTTCTTTTGTTTCCTTTACTGCTTGCTCAATATACAGATTAAATAACATCGGGGACAGGCTACAACCCTGTCTTACTCCTTTCCCAACCACTGCTTCCCTTTCACGCCCCTCGACTCTTATAACTGCCATCTGGTTTCTGTACAAACTGTAAATAGCCTTTCGCTCCCTGTATTTTACCCCTGCCACCTTCAGAATTTGAAAGAGAGTATTCCAGTTAACATTGTCAAAAGCTTTCTCTAAGTCTACAAATGCTAGAAACGTAGGTTTGCCTTTTCTTAATCTTTCTTCTAAGATAAGTCGTAAGGTCAGTATTGCCTCACGTGTTCCAACATTTCTACGGAATCCAAACTGATCTTCCCCGAGGTCGGCTTCTACCATTTTTTCCATTCGCCTTAGTATTTTACAGCTGTGACTTATTAAACTGATAGTTCGGTAATTTTCACATTAGTCAACACCTGCTTTCTTTGGGATTGGAATTATTATATTCTTCTTGAAGTCTGACGGTATTTCGCCTGTCTCATACATCGTGCTCACCAGATGGTAGAGTTTTGTCATGACTGGCTCTCCCGAGGCCATCAGTAGTTCAAATGGAATGTTGTCTACTCCCGGGGCTTTGTTTCGACTCAGGTCTTTCAGTGCTCTGTCAAACTCTTCACGCAGTATCTTATCTCCCATTTCGTCTTCATCTACATCCTCTTCCATTTCCATAATATTGTCCTCAAGTACATCGCCCTTGTATAAACCCTCTATATACTCCTTCCACCTTTCTGCCTTCCCTTCTTTGCTTAGAACTGGGTTGCCATCTGAGCTCTTGATATTCATACAAGTGGTTCTCTTCTCTCCAAAGGTCTCTTTAATTTTCCTGTAGGTAGTATCTATCTTACCCCTAGTGAGACAAGCCTCTACATCCTTACATTTGTCCTCTAGCCATCCCTGCTTAGCCGTCCACAATACAAGCACGAAGAGTCTCTACATTTGGTACCGGGGTTGCGTAGGCAAGAGCTTTCAAATACCCCCATAAATGAAAGTCAAGAGGGTTGAGGTCAGGAGAGCGTGGAGGCCATGGATTTGGTCCACCTCCACCAATCCATCGGTCACCGAATCTGTTGTTGAGAAGCGTACGAACACTTCGACTGAAATGTGCAGGAGCTCCATCGTGCATGAACCACATGTTGTGTCATACTTGTAAAGGCACATGTTCTAGCAGCACAGGTAGAGTATCCCGTATGAAATCATGATAACGTGCTCCATGAGCTTAGGTGGACGAAACTAAAATGAGCTCTAACATGGAAATTAAGCGTTTCCGGACACAAGTCCACATAACATCTTTTCTTTATTTGTGTGTGAGGAATGTTTCCTGAAAGCTTGGCCGTACCTTTTTGTAACACCATGTATACACCCTCAAAACAAAAATGGACCTAATTATCCTACCTACACAAATGGTTTGTGAGTTAACGAACATTTCCCTCTGATTTAAATATATGGTCGAAAGAGTCAACCTTCAGGAATTGTGAAATGAACCCTGAAGTCCAGGACCGTGTGCCACAAATTGCGCAGATTCACCACGAGATGGGGGAACATGCCACTATTGTCTATTGAGGCCTAAGTGCTGTAGTTTGCGAGTGAGACAGACGAGAACCTACGTCATAGGGAAACCCAGGAGAAGGCGTTTGTGGCCAGGGATGTGTAGCAGTGTTAAATATGGCGGACCTAATATTGGCCATAAAGGGAAACATTTATGGAAACTATTTAATTCTGTAGTAATTCAGAAAATGAAGCCACAGTAATTTCCTGCCATCCTCCATAAATTTCCATGGTGATCCCAGTAAAACTTTAATATTGATCATATCTATAATAGTTTATGGTTTCCTCCACACAAAACACATTGAACGATGACAACATGACACCTTACTGTATCATTAGGTAATAGAATATTTGTTGTAAAGTTTAGTGCATAATACACTCCTGGAAATTGAAATAAGAACACCGTGAATTCATTGTCCCAGGAAGGGGAAACTTTATTGACACATTCCTGGGGTCAGATACATCACATGATCACACTGACAGAACCACAGGCACATAGACACAGGCAACAGAGCATGCACAATGTCGGCACTAGTACAGTGTATATCCACCTTTCGCAGCAATGCAGGCTGCTATTCTCCCATGGAGACGATCGTAGAGATGCTGGATGTAGTCCTGTGGAACGGCTTGCCATGCCATTTCCACCTGGCGCCTCATTTGGACCAGCGTTCGTGCTGGACGTGCAGACCGCGTGAGACGACGCTTCATCCAGTCCCAAACATGCTCAATGGGGGACAGATCCGGAGATCGTGCTGGCCAGGGTAGTTGACTTACACCTTCTAGAGCACGTTGGGTGGCACGGGATACATGCGGACGTGCATTGTCCTGTTGGAACAGCAAGTTCCCTTGCCGGTCTAGGAATGGTAGAACGATGGGTTCGATGACGGTTTGGATGTACCGTGCACTATTCAGTGTCCCCTCGACGATCACCAGTGGTGTACGGCCAGTGTAGGAGATCGCTCCCCACACCATGATGCCGGGTGTTGGCCCTGTGTGCCTCGGTCGTATGCAGTCCTGATTGTGGCGCTCACCTGCACGGCGCCAAACACGCATACGACCATCATTGGCACCAAGGCAGAAGCGACTCTCATCGCTGAAGACGACACGTCTCCATTAGTCCCTCCATTCACGCCTGTCGCGACACCACTGGAGGCGGGCTGCACGATGTTGGGGCGTGAGCGGAAGACGGCCTAACGGTGTGCGGGACCGTAGCCCAGCTTCATGGAGACGGTTGCGAATGGTCCTCGCCGATACCCCAGGAGCAACAGTGTCCCTAATTTGCTGGGAAATGGCGGTGCGGTCCCCTACGGCACTGCGTAGGATCCTACGGTCTTGGCGTGCATCCGTGCGTCGCTGCGGTCCGGTCCCAGGTCGACGGGCACGTGCACCTTCCGCCGACCACTGGCGACAACATCGATGTACTGTGGAGACCTCACGCCCCACGTGTTGAGCGATTCGGCGGTACGTCCACCCGGCCTCCCGCATGCCCACTGTACGCCCTCGCTCAAAGTCCGTCAACTGCACATACGGTTCACGTCCACGCTGTCGCGGCATGCTACCAGTGTTAAAGACTGCGATGGAGCTCCGTATGCCACGGCAAACTGGCTGACACTGACGGCGGCGGTGCACAAATGCTGCGCAGCTAGCGCCATTCGACGGCCAACACCGCGGTTCCTGGTGTGTCCGCTGTGCCGTGCGTGTGATCATTGCTTGTACAGCCCTCTCGCAGTGTCCGGAGCAAGTATGGTGGGTCTGACACACCGGTGTCAATGTGTTCTTTTTTCCATTTCCAGGAGTGTAGTTACACATTGAACGATGACAACTGAATCATTAGTTAATAGAATATTTGTTGTAAAGTTTAGTGCATAATAGTTACTTTTGTTCTGTATCTTTTTATCAGAAAGCACATTGGTGCAAGGCTACTGGCCGTGACATTCAAAGTTAAGAAGGAAATTGTATTGGTTTTATGTAAAAGAATTTAACATTTACTATGTAATGGATATTATTGTTACTTTATTTATAACATGAAAGTGGTCAAGCTTTGATTATTTAAATATATTAAAATGTAAAATAATACAGAATAAGCTGTAGCCAATAAGATGTACGGCTTCAGGAAAGGGAACTGCACTAGTCAGTTGAGCGAGTATGTTCGGCGAGCAGGAAGTGCGGCCAGGGACAGGCGGAGGAAGAGTGCTGGTGCAGACACGAAAGTGGACAGTTCTGGTCTACATACGAAAGGGAACAGTTTGGATTGAGACGCGAAAGCGGACAGTCAGTCTTTAGGCAGCTAGAAAGTGAAACGACTTAGACAATTTCGTGTTGTGTGGTATCGCGGGACTTAGTCTCTGAGCAGTGAGCAACCGCGCGCCTGGTGTAACTTTTCGTGTGAATGATCGAACTCTGTCAAATGGATATGTGGTTGAGTGTAACAGTAACTCTAAAGACGACCACTTTCGCTATTAGTTTGCCTTCTGAGTAAACATTATTCTAAACAAATCGCAAATGTGTGGCCTAAATTATTTATGGGCCATTAATTTAGTTCCCGATATTATTATTACTGTTAATGTTATATGAACTATGTATTTCGCAAACTTGCCATCAGACTGAAAATTTAACCAAACGTTCATAAGTGTCTAATTTAGGACGTGTAATGCGACACGTGCGATTCAACCCCTAGACGCAGTTGAGCCAAGGCAGTGAGCCCGAACATCTTTGGGATGTTAGATCGCAATTGGGGGCTCGTCCGAGATAGGAATTTGGAAAGTGTTAGCTGAGGGATAAGAATCTTGCACAGTGTTGGAACAGGATTGGATTTTGGAAAGTGTTAGTTGCAGAATATGAACTCTGGAAAGTTTTAGAACTGTATTTGAACTCTGCAAAGTGTTTCCAAAAGTATTATCTTAACTTCGCCGGCCGCTGTGGCGGAGCGGTTCTAGGCGCTTCTCAGTCCGGAACCGCGTTGCTGCTACGGTCGCAGGTTCGAATCCCGCCTCGGGCATGGATGTGTGTGATGTCCTTAGGTTAGTTAGGTTTAAGTAGTTGTAAGTCTAGGGCACTGATGAAAAAAAATGGCTCTGAGCACTATGGGACTTAACATCTATGGTCATCAGTCCCCTAGAACTTAGAACAACTTAAACCTAACTACCCTAAGGACATCACACAACACCCAGTCATCACGAGGCAGAGAAAATCCCTGACCCTGCCAGGAATCGAACCCGGGCGTGGGAAGTGAGAACGCTACCACACGACCACGAGCTGCGGACAGAGGACTGATGACCTCAGATGATAAGTCCCATAGTGCTTAGAGCCATTTGAACCATTTTTGAACCTCAACTTCGATGGGCAGGGTCTCTCGCAAAATTTAAATGTGAGATCGTTTCAGTACTGAATACTAGGTGTCTTTATTAGTTGTGAATTTACAGTTTTAATTCTGACAGTTAACGACATTCTGTGATCTAAGTCTCAAGACTGTGGCAGCTTAGGTAGTTTGCGTGCGGGCTCTGGGGTACGAATTCTGCAACAGTTGTGCTGAAGAAGAGGCGACATCGAAAGCACATGGTTCCAGCCGGCAGTGGAATATTCAACGGCGATTCATCGCTTAGCGGCGGTTGCAGCACCACAGCAGAGGCTACGAGATCTTCGGCATCAGCTTCAACTGCAACATTGGCAGCAATACCATGGCAGTAGGATCTAGCACGACACAGCTAAGTAGCTGCGCTGATAGTGACATTATGTATGCTTCTGTGGTTCAATCGCCAATAATAGACGTCGATAACATGAAGCAGTCGGCCAGTTTGTGTGGGTCCGAAAATACTAGCGAAGTAGGGCAAATAGTCCGAAAACAGGCAAGGTACATGAATTTGGGGGGAGACATGATGTTGCAATTAATGCAAATGATAAGAAGATTGGTATCCAAAACTGAGTCTGTTAAAACTGATATGGGATCAAAAACTGATTCTGTAAAATCCGATATGGGATCTAAAACTGATTCTGTTAAAACCGATAGGGGTGACGTAAATTTAAAAATTGATTTGGTTCAATCCGAACTAGCTTCGGTTGTGAAAGGAGAAATAGATAAAATGGCTAGTATAATCGCGAAACAGATAGACGGAAAATTAAAAACATTCTTGATGAAATGGGCAAAATTTCTGATGAAGTTAAGATACTTGACTCTAAGGTAGATCAAGCGGAGAAAAATTTCAGTGATAAGGTGGAGAAGTTGCAGGCAGATCTGGGAGGCAAAGTAAGAAATTGTATGAGTAGGCAAGATGCTCTAACGGCTGAGACGACAGAGGATATTAGCAACTTATCCGTTCGAATAGGTAAAGGGGAGAAAGAAGTAGATAAAATATATGAACTAGTAGAACGTTGCATTCATATTGAAAATAGTGAAGTTATAAAGCAAATCAATGAAACAAGAAGCGATCTGAATTTATTAGCTGCACATCAAACCTCTACAGTGATCATTGTTCCGTGGATGAACTCAGGATCGGCCAAATGTTTTGGAGACGATGGGAAATATCACCCAGTAAATTTTCTAGCAGCATGCAGGGATGGTTTTATAAGGGGAATTTCTGACAAGGCGAAGATAAAATTCGTTAAAAGACATTTGGAAGGTGAGGCGCAATCGTGGGCAAATATACACTACTACGAAATATCTGAAAGCAGTTTCCTGAACAAGTTCTGGAGTGAAGCAAAGCAAACGTAACTCCAAAATGAGTTTCCGAACGGGCCAACATTTAAATACGGGAATGGGTCGATGCGAGAATTTTGTAAACGTGAACTTGTGAGATTAATGCATGTGAAATGTCCATTGGGAGTGCTTACTGAAATTATGATGTTGAAAAGGCGGTTACGAAACGGTAACAGGAACACATCCAATGATAAATTTCAAAGGGGTAGTGGGAACGGATACTTTCGTGACAGGGACCGACACCAAGAACTTAGATTTAGGGACCGGCACCTGGCGAAATGAACCAGCGTAAAGGGAGACTGGGAAACTAAGTTTTGCCGCATCTCAGGTCCGGAGATGGCAAAATAAACCGGCGATGAATAGGATTCGAGTAAACGGAAATGTGACATGTGTTAATAAATCGGCAGAAAGGTGCCAGAATTTTGAAATGAGATTAGTAAGAGATGAAAATCAAATAGGCAAATTTTCAGTTCAGATCGTACATAAAAGGCGTAATTCTAAGATAATGAAAGATAGCGATAAACCCAATGATGACGATTTAGGGCTAATGATTTGTTTTACGAATGTGAGACGAAAGAGTGTGTGAATGTTAATACAATGAAAGAATCTGTGTACCAAAAGGAGGCTGCGGTGGAACTGAATTTGGTGGAGTTAGATGGTATAGAAAATTCAAAAGAAGTACTAACTAGCGGTAACGATTATAGTGATGAAGGTGATGATGTTTCCGGTGATATTTTGACGGCGAAAGTTGTGAAAGAGGTTAATAAGGGCGGCGTGCATTAGTCTCGTAAGCTGTTGATGGATTTGTGTGTGTATCGGCAGATATTGGTGAATTATTTTTGAAGGAAGGTAGTAATGATGATTTATGTGCTGAAGTTGGTATTGATACTTCAGAGGAAGAAATCTGTGTGTATCTTTCTACTGATGGAGGAGAACCCGAAATTCTGGATGGATCTGTGGATCTTGAATGTTTGTTTGAGAATGAATGTGTATCTGAATTTGATGTGCGATCTTCAATTAATGTGGTGCAGGAGCATGTAGGAGAGGAAAAGGTATTATTCTCAGGTTTAAATCAAAACGCAGCGGAATTAAATGGTACTGTTGATTCTGAAATTGCACGTCTCTGTAGCTATAATGTATGTGATGTAACGGCAGAGGATGGTGAAACTATGAAGGGTTCTTATATTTGGTGATCTGTCGATGGAGGTAAATGAGGTTTTATGTAGCGAGTTGTATGATGTATCAGCGGTTGTTCAAAGTGTTGTTTGGGAAGGTGTTTGTAATGATGTGAAAGTAAAAAGTAATGCTTTATTTCATGATGATGATGTTGTAGCTACTACTCTTGATAATTTTAAGGGAGAATACAGTGAGTTTGATTCCAATATACAAAATAATATTTGGACAGAATGGTATCTTAAGGAGAAATGTGATTTTACTGTAACTGATTGGCGGTGGTACGGTAGAACATTACGATCGTTATTGCCTCATTTGTGGACTCGAGAGAAGTTTAAGATAGCGAGAGGTCTAGAAGGGGGGAAAAATGACATTGGGGCGAAAGAAGCATTTAATTAATTATTCTGGGGCGAGTACGAAATTGAGGGGTGGATCGAACAATATATGTGTACTCTAGAGATGGAAGAGAAGGGACGAGACGTAGAGAATGATTTATTGAGGGAACAATGTTTAGAGCAAAGGGAAATGATTAATGTTCAGCCTATCATTGAAATAAAAGTAAATGACGAGAAAGTAGATGCACTGCTCGATTCTGGAAGTAATGTTCGGCAGTGTCGGAAGGTTTTGTACATAGGGCAAAGAACAAGAAATTAGTATTACTACCTGTCAATAGTGTAAAAATTAATATGACAGTTGGCGGTTTAAGTAAGCCGATAAGGCAAGAAGTGATCTTGGAATTCAAGTGCGAGGAGAATCACTTTAGTATAGGATGATTTGTAGTGAATGGACTTGTAAAAGATATGGTGCTGGGAACAGATTTCTTATGTAAATATAAAACTTCGTTTCACTGCGTGGGAAGGTGCTTGGATTTTCAAATTGAGGGTGAAAAAAGGAAAGTAAAATTTAAGAATATTTTGGTGGGGACAACCAGATTGCGCACACTATAATTACACATGGTTGGAATGAATAGAACAATATGTGTGACAAGCTTGGAGAGGTGATTTTCAATGTTTTACTTCAGGATTTATTGTAACTTGTTTGTTGTTTTGTCGCATAAAGATTTTTTTGGCACAAGATCTGTGTGATTATAAAGAGATGCGGTAGTTAAGACGCACATTTGGGTACGAGGAGGTTGTAAAACTCGATTATTTGGTGAACGGTATCAAACCAAAAATCTGTGCACAGTATGCATATAAATTAGGTTTTGGGGGTATATAAGGGATTTATTTTTGTGTATATTTTTGGATGGTTTTATGTTTATTGTAATTTCCAAATTATAAGTTATGGTCACGTCAATTTGGGTGCATAGAGGTCGGAGATATTTGGAAAATGAAAATTAATAATGCTTACCTAGGAGGACAGATGTATGTTTATCTATTTATCTGAGAATATATTGGAGGAATAATTTATTATTGTGTGGAATATTGATTTGTGTACGCAGCTTCACTGCACGGAATTAAACGAGGGGTGAAATTTGTTCCTCTATTTGTTGTTAGTTTTGAGTCTATGGGAGTTATTTAAATTAAAAGAAAATATTAATTTGCCGATGAAGTTGATTGGGAATCTGTCACGAGATGCATGTCTCTAGTGGGACTTGAATAACGTGTCAGAATCATTGAAGAAATTACGAGCATCCTGCAAACAATGTAAATCAATTGTTTAATGTGTAGTTCAGATCTGTTTGTATCGATTCCACTAGGAGAAGTGTTCAGTGCAGATCCCGGGCGTTTCAGAAAGTGTTTGTTTTCTGGTATCCACACCCGATTCGAATTTCAACAGATATGCTCCCTAAAAACGATGTCGATGGAATGCAGAGCCATTCAATATTACGGTGGGGTACTCGGCTCTGAATTTGTGGAGCGCCGCTGGTGACGTTGTGACAAAACGTTTCTGTGAAAGTGAGCGCAGTGGCGCTGATATTACTGCGGCATTTCAATAGACAGTCGATTTTGATAAATGTATAGTTTTATTTGGCATTTAATTAATATAATGCAATCCATAATTTATGTGAGATAAAAGTTTCTTTAATTTAAAGCATGCTGCATCTACACCACTACAAATATTTACACTATTGATCTGGTGCTTAGTATATTCACTACTGGCCATTAAAATTGCTACACCAAAAAGAAATGCAGACGATAAACGGGTATTCATTGGACAAATATATTATACTAGAACTGACATGTGATTACATTTTCACGCAATTTGGGTGCATACATCCTGAGAAATCAGTACCCAGAACAACCACCTCCGGCCGTAATAACGGTCTTGATACGCCTAGGCATTGAGTCAAACAGAGCTCGGATGGCGTGTACAGGTACAGCTGCCCATGCAGCTTCAACACTATACCACAGTTCATCAAGAATAGTGATTGGCGTATTGTGACAAGCCAGTTTCTCGGCCGCCATTGATCAGACGTTTTCATTTGGTGAGGGATCTGGAGAATGTGCTGGCCAGGGCAGCAGTCTAACATTTTCTGTATCCAAAAAGGCCCGTACAGGACCTACAACATGCGGTCGTGCATTATCCTGCTGAAATGTAGGGTTTCTCAGGGATTGAATGAAGGGTAGAGCTACGGGTCGTAACACATCTGAAATGTAACGTCCACTGTTCAAAGTGCCATCAATGCGAACAAGAGGTGACCGAGACGTGTAACCAATGGTACCCCATACCATCACGCCAGGTGATACGCCAGTATGGCGATGACGAATACACGCTTCCAATGTGCTTTCACAGCGATGTCGCCAAACTCGGATGCGACCATCACGATGCTGTAAACAGAGCCTGGATTCATCCGAAAAAATGACGTTTTGCCATTCGTGCACCCAGGTTCGTCGTTGAGTACACCATCGCAGGCGCTCCTGTCTGTGATGCAGCGTCAAGGGTAACCGCAGCCGTGGTCTCCGAGCTGACAGTCTATGCTGCAGCAAATGTCATCGTACTGTTCGTGCAGATGGTTGTTGTCTTGCAAACGTCCCCATCTGTTGACTCAGGGATCAAGACGTGGCTGCACGATCCGTTACAGCCATGCGGGTAAGACATCTGTCATCTCGACTGCTAGTGATACGAGGCCGTTGGGATCCAGCACGGCGTTCCTTACTACCCTCCTGAACCCACCGATTCCATATTCTGCTAACAGTCATTGGATCTCGACCAACGCGAGCAACAATGTCGCGATGCGATTAACCGCAATTGCGATGGCTACAATCCGACCTTTATCAAAGTCGGAAACGTGGTGGTACGCATTTCTCCTCCTTACACGAGGCATCACAACAACGTTTCACCAGGCCACGCCGGTCAACTGCTGTCTGTCTATGAGAAATCGGTTGGAAACTTTCCTCATGTCAGCATGTTGTAGGTGTCGCCACCAGTGCCAACCTTGTGTGAATCGTCTGAAAAGCTAATCATTTGCATATCACAGCATCTCCTTCCTGTCGGTTAAATTTCGCGTCTGTAGCACGTCATCTTCGTGGTGTAGCAATTTTAATGGCCAGTAGTGTATGTTATTGTATGGCACGCCACACGTTATGCAGTGGAGGTGTGTGAGTTAATGAGCATTGCACTCTCATTTAAATATATGGTCAAACGAGTCAGCCTTCAGGAATTCTGTAACGAACCCTGTCGTCCAAGACCGCGTGCCACATAGGGCGCAGATTCACCACGAGATGGGGGAACTCACAGGCGTCTATTGTCAATTGAGGCCTAAGTGCTGTAGTGTGCGAGTGAGACAGACGAGAATCTACATCATAGGGAAACGAGTAGACGGCGTTGGTGGCCAGGGAGATGTAGCTGTGTTAAATATGGCGGACCTAATATTGGCCATAAAGGGAAACATTTATGGAAACTATTTAATTCTGTACTAATTCAGGGAATGAAACCACACTAATTTTAATCTGCCATCCTCCATAAATTTTCATGGTGATCCCAATACAACTTTATTATTGATCATATCTATAATACTTTCAGCTTTACTGTTACAGTGAAATTAATCAGTGTTGTAACAAAGACCTGAATGCTAAAATCTGAATGCTTTGGTCGATCTTAAAGACAGACATTTCATACAGAAGCGCATCATTAAAATGACAAACGTCGTAGATATCAACGCTGTAACTTTATTTGTTTAAAAGATATAGGAAATTTAAATTATCAGTATTTTCAGTTAAGCATCAGATCATCATTTCCTCCACACAAAACAAATTGAACGATGATGGCATGACACCTTATTGAATCATTAGGTAATAGAATATCTGTTGTAAAGTTTAGTGCATAATAGTTACTTTTGTTCTTTATTTATTTATCAGAAAGTACACTGGTACAAGGCTACTGCCGTGACATTCAAAGCTAAGAAGGAAACTCTATTGGTTTTATGTAAAATGATTTAACATTTACTATGTAATGGATATTATTGTTACTTTATTTAGAACGTGAAAGTGGTCATGCTTTGATTATTTAAATATATTAAAATGTAAAATAATATAGAATGATCTGTAGCCAATAAGATGGATGGCTTCAGGAAAGGGAACTGCACTGGTTAGTTGAGCGAGTATGTTCGGCCAGCGGGAAGTGCGGCTGAGGAAAGAGTGCTGGTGAAGACACGAAAGTGGACAGTTCTGGTTTACATACAAAAGGGAACAGTTTGAATCGAGATGCGAAAGCAGACAGTTGGTATTTAGGCAGCTAGGAAGTGAATCGGCTTAGAAAATTTCGTGTTGTGCGGTATCAGGTGACTCAGTCTCTGAGCTGTAAGCAGCCGCACACCCATTGTGAACTCGATAACTTTTCATGTAAATGATGAGGTGGAGTATCGGACTTGCATTTCGCGATGAGATTGTGAATGATCAAACTGTGTAAATGGATATGTACTCGAATGTAACAGTAACTCTAAATACGACCACTTTCGCTATTAGTTTCCTTTCTGAATAAACATTATTCTAAACAAATCGCAATTGTGTGGCCTATATTATTTATGAGCCATTAATTTAGTTCCCGAAATTATTATTACTGTTATTATGCGTTATATTAACTTTGTATTTCGCAAGCTTGTCATCAGCCAGACAATTTAACCAAAGGTTCATAAGTGTCTAATTTAGGATGTGTAATGTGACACATGTGGTTCAACCCCTAGACAAATTTGAGCCAAGACATTTCGATGAAGGGGAGCCGCATGTGAGCCCGAACATCTTTGAGATGTTAGCTTGCAGGTTCCACCAATGTTGTTAGGAATCATAGTGACTGTCTGACTCCACCTGTAAACTCTGTTGGATTGATACCATCCCAGAACTCCACTGTAACCTCCACTCCTTGCTCAAAGCCTTAATCTCCTCCCAAAACCACTCCCTTGAATCAATTTCCCTCCTCTCTCCTATGACACCCGGCACACCCACATTCTATATGCTCCCCAAAATTCACAAACCCAACACTTCTCCCACTGTGGGTGGTGATTGTGCCCCCACAGAAGGAATTTTGGCCCTCATTGAGCAGCAACTCCAACAAATTGCCTGTAATCTAGTCTCTTATATGAAAGATGCCAACCACTTCCTTCAGCACTCTCACCATCCCCACCGCTTTACCTCCTGGATCCCTACTCATCACTGGTGACATCACCTCCCTATACAGCAACATCCCTTATCCCATGGTCTTATTGCTATTGAATACTACTTTTCCCACTGTTCTTCAGACTCCAAACTCACTGCCTCATTCCTCATACACTTTACTAACTTTATCAAGCAACGGAGATTCCAGGATGGAATATAACAAAGATGAGGCCAGAATGCGAGGAGCAGTGCATGATGGGAGTGGCAATTGGGTAGTGGGGGTGAGGAGGAGGCTGGGGTGGGGAGGGGGGGAGAGCAGGGTAGGGCTAGGGGATGGTAAAGTGCTGCTTGGAGGAGTATATATGGATGAGGTGGTGAGAGGCTAGGATAGCTAGGTGTATTCAGGGGTTAGATGGAGGGCAGGTGGGGGGGGGGGGGGGGTAGCAGAAAAGGAGAGAAGTAAAAAGTCTGTGGGTGTGTTGATAGAATAGAGGGCTGTGTACTGTTTACTAGAATGTGAGCAGCGTAGGGGCCAGATGAGTAAGGACAATGATCAATGAAGTTTGAGGCCAGGAGGATTACAGAAACATAGGATATATTGCATGGAGAGTTCCTACCTGTGCAGTTCAGAAAAGCTGGTGTTGGCGGGCAGGATCCAGATGGCACAGGCTGTGAAGCAGTCATTGAAGTGAAGCTGTTTCTTGACAAGTTGTTGGTGGCCATTCATTTGGAAAAACAACTTGTTGGTTGTCATGCCTGTGTAGAATGCAGCATGGTGGTTGCAACTTAGCTTGTAGGTCACATGGCTGGTTTCCCAGGTAGCCCTGCCTTTGATGGGACAGGTGATGCCTGTGACCGGACTGGAGTAGGTACTGGTGGGATGATATATGGGGCAGGTCTTGCACATAGGACTATTACAGGGATATGAGGCAAGGGGTTGGGAGAAAGGGTTGTGTAGTGATGGATGAGGATATTGGGTAGGTTCAGTGGGCAGCAGAATACCACTGTTGGAAGCGTGGGAAGTGTAGTGGGTAGGACGTTCCTCAATTCAGGGCATCATGAGAGGTAGTCGATGGTGTGGTATGAGATCTTTAGGAGGAAGGACTGACAGAGGACATCAAAAAGTTCTAAAAATGGCAGCTCATTTTATAATATTCCAAAATAATGGAGGGAGTGTCAGAGATATGATAAACGAGTTGGGGTGGAAATTGTTAAAACAAAGGCATTTTTTGTTGGATCGAGATTTTTTCAGAACATTTCAATCACCAACTTCCTTCTCCGAATGTGAAAATATTTCTTTGTCAGTGACCTACATAAGGAGAAATGATCATCATAATAAAATATAAGAAACAGCTCTTTTTCATCATGAGCTGTTAGAGAGGAGAATAGTAGAGAAATAGTCTGAAGATGGTTCGAAGAACCTTCTGCTAGGCATTTAAGTGGGAACTGAATAGTAATCATATAGGTGTAGTTGTAGATGTAGATGTTATTAATGGCAAATACTATTAGGGAGTATAAAATAAATAATTTTTTCACCTAAAGTGTAATGTCCCATAAGACCTGCCTTCACAACACAGTGAAAGAGAGTTCTGCATACAAAGCAGGAAGACCTCAGCTTTTTGGTTAACTTACCCACATGCTAGTGCCACTTTGGTTTATTATCCATCTGATGCCCTGGAGCTTCACACATGGGGTGCCATCCAACATATGCCCATTGATCTCTATTTCTGTGAAGTCAGGTTTATTTGTTTGAAAATTGCAGAATATGGGTTTTGTAAAATTAAGTGTTAATCTTTAGCTGTAAGCCATTCATAATCCTGTTAAGTTGTTCTCCTGGCTGTGTCTGGTGTGGATGTGTTTATCAATATATTTGTGTCATAAATAAATGTTACGGTCTTTGAATACCCCTCTGAATGTCCAGGGTAAATCATTTATGAATACCAAGAACAGAAGGGGAGGCAATCATCAAACATTCCAGCACACCATATATAAGGGATGATCAAAAAGTTACTCTCCAAAGGCTGAACAGTCCAAAATCAGTACATGAATCAGACAAAATCACCATGAGCCTTGAGGCAATCATCCCACTGATGCACTAAGTTATAGATATCAGTTTGGTAAAACACTATGTCCTGTAGCATGAAGAAGTCCATTAGTGCCTGCTGTGTTTCCCTGTCCGACAGGAATAATCGACCCTTCAAGGCCTTTTTCAGGGACTGAAGCCATGATAATCAGATAAGTAGAGATGAGAACTATAGGGTGGATGCTCAAGTGTCTCCCACTTCAGTTGGTGTAGCTTTT
This sequence comes from Schistocerca cancellata, assembly GCF_023864275.1. Classification (NCBI taxonomy): domain Eukaryota; kingdom Metazoa; phylum Arthropoda; class Insecta; order Orthoptera; family Acrididae; genus Schistocerca; species Schistocerca cancellata. Next base: position 379,533,795 of record NC_064628.1, read on the forward strand.
GCATCTTGTGTTGAATAGTGACCACCGTGAAACATGGTACACCACTCAACAATGGTGGTTTTTGATGGACATGTTGCCCCATACACATTCTTCATTCTCTGGTGGATGTCTATTGGCGTTCGTCCTTCGGCAGCCAAAAATAACAGCATCTTGCTCCTGTTTGGATACATTTGGTAATAAAATTGCCATAGTTTATGTTTCCGCATTTACCACACAAGTTGGAAAGACATGAATGCAACACTAATCCCCTCCCTAAATATCACTGTTTATACTCCCACATGAGTCACACTCCACTGCACACATGCTGCAGCAATGTCATCAAACTTTCTGATTGACACCTACATGATGTTTTCCCAGCCTGAATTGAATCTTATTCTTGGTCATATCACTTGCTGGCCTGACCTCCTGTTTCCTGTTGTCAAGATGTGACCATTCAAGGGGAAGACTTTAATGTCATGTCATTTTAGTTTCCCTAGCATAACTTTATTATCTACCAAAAGCTACTGCATATTTAAGTCTTTCAGTAAATACACCTTGACTGATCTGGTTACAAAGACAACACCAGGATGGTGCTACGAAGTCAGCATAAGATTTTAATATTTTGGCTGATATAGCATCATGAACCTCATTGTAAAGGCTGAGTACTACTAAATTTTGAGGTAAATTCTTGTGAGTGTCCAAATTGAGTTTTAATGTTGTTAGCTCTCCATGCTACTCTAGCCTGTGCAAGCTTCTTCATCTCCCAGTACTTACTGCAACCTACATCCTTCTGAATCTGCTTAGTGTATTCATCTCTCTCTCTCTCTCTCTCTCTCTCTCTCTCTCTCTCTCTCTAAGATTTTTACCCTCCACGCTGTCTGCCAGTACTAAATTGGTGATCCGTTGATGCCTCATAACATGTCCTACCAACTGATCTCTTCTTCTAGTCAAGTTGTGCCACAAACTCCTCTTTTTCCCCAATTCTATTCAATACCTCCTCATTAGTTATGTGATCTACCCATCTAATCTTCAGCATTCTTCTGTAGCACCACGTTTTGAAAGCTTCTATTCTCTTCTTGTCCAAACTATTTATCATCCATGTTTCACTTCCATACATGGCTACACTCCATACAATTACTTTCAGAAACGACTTCCTGACACTTAAATCAATACTCAATGTTGAGTTTTAATAAAACCTCATAAAAAGAAATGCTGAATTTTGTCACATGAAAGTGCTTACATTTAAAGTTAAATGACTATAAGCAATTCTTTTCATGTCACAGACAAAGTTGCATAGAGCAACTATTGCATGCATTATATTATGTATTTTATTGCTGTGTCTTGTTGTGTGTAGTCTGCTTTGTGTTTTGTCTATGGTGTAAATTCAGTATTCCTGACCTGTGCAGTGCATGAAGTGTTACTTATGACTTACAAAAGATACTAGTTTGAGGACAAGATTGAGGCAGGTGCTGATGTGAAAGAAAACTTGCAAATTAGGCTATTGTGCACAAATGATTGTAGGCCTTCAGTGCACTGAGGTGTCTTTCCAAGATCAACTGAAGGAAGCACGCATTGTGTTTGTGACTTTCTGTCATTCATCCACAGTTTTCTGTTTACCATGTAATTTTAAGCTATACTGGTATTTTCTTGTAGAGTGGTGAGTATTTACCATACATCACAATTACACTGCATAAGTTAAATAGTAGCTTCATGTTGCTACTCTGCTATGATCCTCATTGCCTAACTAGCTGAAAATTGTACTGGGGAGAGAAAGGTTGAGGTGGGGAAGGGGTGTGGGAGGCTTGGTTTCAAAGAAGAATTACCCACATTCAAAGTGCCCTTCACAACACCAGTATAGTTTTTACAGCTGCTCTTAGTGAAGAACTTTGCACAGCAAGGCAGGTAAAAGAAACTGATACATATTGCCTAACAAAACAAGAAAAGTAAAGCACCCAGAAGAATAGGCTGGATGTCTATGTACCTTTGTACATGTCCACACCATTGGCAGGTATGTAAATGATAAAACGAGTTGCAATTTGTAACACGCATCTGCACTTTGTGCCATGGATGGCATGATCATTTAGGTTGGCACTTGCCGATCTGGGTTGGCTGTAAAGCCCTGCATATGTATGAGGAACTCCTCTGAGGAAGAAAGCAATTTATCTACGGAATGGGCAGGCTATGAAAGGAGAGAGAATGGTTGTGGCGGAGAGAGAGAGAGAGAGAGAGAGAGAGAGAGAGAGTGAGTGAGAGAGAGAGTGAAAGAGAGAGAGAGAGAGAACGGGTACACAGAGACGGAAGAAGCCTGGGCATACGTACAGAAAGCATGGCATCAAGCGAGTGTGCTGGTGTTTACTTGACAGAAGCTAAGCTGGTAAGAGCAGTTAGCATCGGGCACAGAGGAAATGAGAGGCACGGTGACTCAAAGTAAAGAGTGGTGCATGTAACATGTCTTAAGTGGCTAGATTCACTATGTGATCAAAAGTATTCGGACACTCCCAAAAACATACGTTTTTCATATTAGGTGCATTGTGCTGCCACCTACTGCCAGTACTCGATATCAGCGACCTCAGTAGTCATTAAACATCGTGACAGAGCAGAATGCGGTGCGCCGTAAAACTCATGGACTTCGTACATGGTCAGGTGGTTGGGTGTCATATGCCTGTAAGCGAGATTTCCACAGTCCGAAACATCCGTAGCTCCACTATTTCTGATGTGATCGCGAGGTGGAAACATGAAGTGACACAAAAGCTCAAAAGCATACAGGTCGACCTTGTCTGTTGACTGACAGAGACCACTTACATTTGAAGAGGGTCGTAATGTGTAATAGGCAGACATCTATCCAGACCATCACACAGGAATTTCAAACTGCATCAGGATCCACTGCAAGTACTATGACAGTTAGGCAGGATGTGAGAGAACTTGTATATCATGGTCGAACGGCTGCTCATAAGCCACACACCACGCCGGTAAATGCCAAAAGGCGCCTCGCTTGGTGTAAGGAGTGTAAACATTGGACTACTGAGCAGTGGATAAACATTGTGTGGAGTGACAAATCACGGTACACAATGTGGTGATCCTATGGCAGGGTGTGGGTATGGTGAACGCCTGGTGAATGTCAACTGCCTGCGTGTGTAGTGCCAACAGTAAAATTTGGAGGTGGGAGTGTCATGGTGTGGTTGTGTTTCTCATGGAGGGAGCTTGCACCCCTCGTTGTTTTGCATGGCACTACCACAGCACAGGCCTACATTGATGTTTTAAGCACCTCCTTCCTTCCCACTATTGAAGAGCAATTCGGGGATGACGATTAATCTTTCAATACAATCGAACACCTGTTCATAATGCACGGCCTGTGGTGGAGTGGTTACGTGACAATAACATCCCTGTAATGGACTGGCCTGCACAGTGTCCTGACCTGAATCCTATAGAATACCTTTGGAATGCTGACTTTATGCCAGGCATCACCGACAGACATTGATACCTCTCCTCAATGCAGCACTCCATCAAGAATGGGCTTCCACTTCCCAAGAAACCTTCCAGCACCTGATTGAACATATGCCTGCGAGAGTGAAAGCTGTCATCAAGGCTAAGGGTGGGCCAACACCATATTGAATACCAGCATTACTGATGGAGGGTGCCATGAACTTGTAAGTTATTTTCAACCAGCTGTCTGGCTACTTTTAATCACATAGTGTACATGAAATGATAATGCGGCTGCTGCATTACTGGAACATTTGCTAAAGGTACAGTTATTCGCTAATATTATATGCTCGTTGTCTTGGTTGAACATTAACTTACATTGCATCAGTATCACATTGATCATCCTTGTGGTCAAACCATTCTCTTCTGTGGATTGGGCAGCCTTTGATTTAGAGACTAAAGGGTAGCTAGAGCGTGTAATGTTAGAGAGATTCATTAAGTGGTGTTGGGATCAATCATGTATAACTCCAGCTCACAGCTGTTAGGGATTGTGGGAACCCTGAGCACAACATTACGCCATGGACGTGCTGTGTCCTCATGAGTTACCTCTCGTTAGACAGTACCACGGTGCCATTTTTCAACATGACAATACTCTTCCAAATATGACAGTGTCTCAGTGAGCTGTCTGTATGATTTGGGGTACTCCTATGTCCAGCAGGATCCCCAGATCTGTCCTCAACAGAACATGTATGGGAACACCCTGGACAGCATATCTCTCTCTGTGTCAGCTTCTGGGAAATCAAGGAATAGTTACAACAGTTGGAGGCCAGTCTGCTTCATCAGAGGATACAACAGCTTTGACACCCTTCCCAACTGAATCAATGCGAGCATCAGTGTCAGAGGGGATGCAACATCATACTTATTAGTGGGCTCGTACTGTCTAGTTCTTTCTAAAATTTGACTCATTTTTGTAGTCACCAAAATAACATCATATACCGTCTCAGCCCATACAGTTTCATTTTGTTTCTTCCTATCCTTCCAAGTGCTCCACTTTTTGTTTCAGCCAGTGTGTTACATCACAATTTTCTTATTGTATGTCACACAAGCATTCATATTCATGAAAGTATTTTGGACGCCACATATAGGCGATGTATAAATTGCACCTGAGGATAAGATTCCTGGAACATTTTACAGCAGACCAGGACACTGTTGATGAGAAGAGAGTACCCTTTAGGGGCTGCATCGGCTCCTTATTTGACAATAAACAAACTAAGTGAAATGGACCATGCGTATTAAGATTTTGGCTGAATGCAAGAAAGCTTAGATCAACTGTTTTGAAATCTTCTACAGAAGTTGTAACACCAAGATGTGACCACATGTGTCATTCATGAAAATTATATATATAAAAACAATCAACATAGTGTGTAAACTGTCATTTTATCCATCCATCCACTCATTTAACCTGGTGCCCTATATGCAGCCAATGACTTGTCATGACTTATAGGGTACTTATCCAGTTTCACAGAGAACCAACCATACCCATATGCAGGCTATTATTACAATGGGAGTTGCCACTTCCAAAGGCATTTTAAAGGTACTGCCAGCTCTTTTACCCTCAACTCCCCCAACCCCCCACCCCAACCCACAAGCCCTCTAGGTGGAACCCATGCAACCTTTCTTTCTGCATCTAGTGTCTAGTGTGCACGGCATGGTCAAATACGGCATCGTGTTTCAAAGGAGTGATTTGGGAACCAACGAAGTAGTTACCTAAATGGATATGGAAAACCACCTTAAAACTAGAGCCAGGCCAGCTGGTACATTGGCCCTCATCGTTAATCTGCAAGAAGAATTCGATCTGGGTCCGGCACATCTCCCTGTGTCCCAGAAGTGGACACCTTAACACACTCTGATATCTAGGTGGAGTAATTTAACTGTCACAATACAGTTTAATGTTAATCATGCTTAAACCATGGTTTGGAATTCTGAATTCAGACACCCATCTCCCAATACATTTACTTCTAACTTATTTTTGTTGTTTAAAATAAAATTCAGTTTCAGTTGAAGTATGATGAATCAGACGAAACACAAAAATAATTTACATGTACACTTTGCTTCCTCATTTAGGGCTCACAAGAGAGTTATGTGCTCTAGTCCAAAAGTACTGAACAAGTTCCCATCCACCACTAGGCAATACTTTTCAGTAGAATATTAAAACATGCACCTTGTTTGTCACTCTTTCTACAAAATTATCTCAATACCTACATTCAAGGATTAAGTTATTTTAGCTCCATGGCACTCTGCACAGCTGCATAACACACAGTAACACACGGTAAACAGAACTTGTATGTACAGATGTAGGAAAACGTTCTGAGAAAAATGCCAACAGGACAACGAGCAACCAGCTTTCAAAGTTAGCAGCTTACTTTCTAATTTACTTGATTAAATTTAGCTGGCATAATCATGAGTACTATTAAGCAGTATAGTGATAGTTTTATTGTTCATATGTGTATAAATTAAGTTGCTATGATATTCTTGTCTTTTGTTCATGTATACATTTGTTTGTTCTGCATTCCGGAACATTTTTCTCCTTGACAGTATCTATGGAACATGATGAATGAATGAACTCTTAAGCAAGTCATTTGGCATGAACCCAATTGTTTCTCCTACTTGGCTACTAATAATTGCACTTTAAATTAAATTCAGTAGCTTGTAAAGAAATTCTAAAAAAAATACACAAATTAACACTACTTGCACCATTAAACAAACTGGGAAAGAAAAAGTGCCAACATGCAAAAAGGAATAAATAATGGCATGCAAAATGAAGGGAGAAGTAAACAACTGGATGATTTAAAATCTGTTTACAGTTGCCATAGCTACAATGAAACAACATAACATCTAGTGAGAAGATATTTATTTTATATTATATTGAATGGGGAGAGAAGAAGACAATGAAAACAGAGTCATTAACCTACCCAAAGAAGAAGAATCACCTGTTACTTGGACAGAAATTGCTCTGAAACAAATGAAAGGAGTGCAGTCACCTGGATATGATTAGTTAACTCATACGGGGATCACCTTATTACCACACTGCCCGGTATCTTTGGAAAATTGTAGGTTATCTAGAATCTCAGTTCAAAGAATAGCATGGATCTGGGATAACAGAGGAACAATTGGCCTTATTTTTACACTCCAACAAATAACAGAAAGATATTGGGAGAAAGATTTCATAACAGTGTACTTAGATTTGGAGAAGGCATATGACAAATGTGCTGAGGTACAAAATATGAGACTGCCTGGGAAGAAAGAGAGTGTCTCCATCACTAATGACAGAAGTTCGGATGCTGTATGGTACATGTAAGGACAGTGAACAAATAGGAACCAGACAGTCAAAGTGATTTAAAACAAAAAGAGGTGTGCAACAGGGCAGTTCTTTCTCCACCTTTACTCCCCGTCACAGTCATGGATACTGTAAGGACATAAAGTAAAAAATAGACCTAAACATTCTATTTGTATATGACATCATGATTTGGGGTGAAACCAAGATAGAGGTACAGAGGAAATTGGATATGCAGAACACCAAGTTCTAAGAGTTTGTGTTAACTGTAAGCAAAAACAAGACAACAGCAATGTGAATGAGCAGACCACCCACTCCAAGTAATATATTTCTGGAGTGTGAAGACTGAAAATGTGAATAATTTCACATATCATCACAGTGTTAGGGCAAGTGATCACAGTATCATTCTTGAGGTTCTGAGCAGCATAACCAAAAGATCTGAATTCATCAATGTAGTACAAAGACTTGTCTGGGATAAGGTTGTTCCTGCCTACACAGACCATGATCATCTTTCCTTCTTCCCACCATGCCCTCTAGTTTGGAGAGCTGTGTCATAAAAACAAGGCACATAAACTTATGACGTGAAATTTCTTATGTCTGTTCTACGAAAGATCAGGGAGGCAAGCTCAAAAATGAGCACATAAGGAGAGATATGCAAGTGGAAGTGACAATGCAGGAAAGGCTAAGTTCAGTGAGGCTGAAGCACTTTTGCTGTGTGAAACAGATGCAGACTAACTGAATTATCCATCTGTACTTGGAAAGAAATGTGACAGGATAAAGTACAGAAAGTACAAGAAAGATTGGCTGGACCAAACTAAAGAAGACCTTGAATGGCAAGGAGAGCTGTGACGAGGGAGAAAATCTACCAAGACAGAAACAGACTGGTGCAAATCATTCCTTGCTGGAACAGCTCCCTGGTATTGATGACAAAGATGACGACGATAATGGCAACAACTATGACAATGAACATCTACAGCAAAATAAAACAATCTTGTGTAATTCCAGCTCGAGAATGGAAGTGAAAATTTCATGTTCTAGATCCATTCAAGAACATGAACACTTAAAAACAGGATATACAAGGCACTTAAGGATGTGTCTGATGTGTTTTCCATTAACAGAAAAATCATGACTTAGAAAGTTGGGGGAGAGGGGTGGGGGGGGGGGGGGGGTGGGGTGTTAACTAAATATCAGTGATTAAGTGAATCCACACTTTTACTCAAATTATAACTGCCAATGACATAACAACCTTTATGGATCACTATCTGGGCAACAAATATGGATGAGTTGCTCACCAACATGGCCTGCACATGGGGCAGTGTGTTAAAGTTCCTCTGGACTAAACACATTACAGATAACAAAGACTTGGTCAACAAGTCACATTGATCCCCTGATTGATATCTGGACGCACTCAGGCCTGGGCTGAAGCCCCCAGGGGGCAGTGTAGCAAGGATACAGTTGTCGAGGCTATGCTACAGTGTGAAAGATCCCAGCATGACATTACCTCAACATAGATGAAAGCAGGTTAGGGGCTGTGGACTGAGGGAACTAATGCAGTGGATGAAGATGATGGAACACACATACTTTCTTCGGCACCCAGTCCTTGTTACATCACATTTGGCTGAACAGACAATATTGTGGATTTAGAACCCTACTACTTTTGTTTAGGGACCCAAAGATAGATTACTGGAGTCAGAATAAACAAAACCAAATTGGATGTTATAATGTTATCAATAATGTGGTGTAAAATCGAAAAACAGGACATCCTTATTATTGAGGTACATGGTGGAATGAAAATTCAGGAACAGCCTTTGTTGTAAACAAGAAACTGAAAACCACTTTACAGGTGTCTCAGAACTCTCAAGAATGGTACCAAGATTATTTTTAAAAATAAACAAAATATTTCTATGTAGAATTATTTCATGTCCACACAACAACCTATGTGATGAGGAGCTAGAAGGCCTTTATGCAAAATCACACATCTGACAAATGACAGCAAATCCCACTACATGGCAGTGTCTATTAATGCAAAAGTAGCACAAAAACTGAAGACTGATTCTTCAGTGAGTAATTATGGATATAATATTTGACATAACTGAGGACATAGGCAAGTAGAAATAGCTCAAACAATAAATGCTTGCTCTTAACAAATTCAGCAGCCAGCTATCCTCTTTCCCATAAAGCTTACTGTACAAGATTGATAAAAAAAAAGCAAAGATACAAACAGTTCCAATTCAAAATCAACAGGTGAAGCTCTGGTACCAGGATGTTCTGAAGTTCCTTTGTCAGTGTAAGCAAAAATGTACAATAGAATATATTAGTATATTGTCTGTGTAACTCAAAGAGTGTAAGTTTCAAACAGTTTCACTGACAAAGAAATTTCTTCAAGAAAGTGGTTATGATAAATAATACATATCATGTCACACATGTAGCCAACTGAGGCTTAATTTGGGTGGACAGTGGGTGCATGAACAGATATAAATAAAAACCAAAAGTAACAAAGAGGTAGCAATATATTTTCTGGTACATTGAAATTATACAAAATTAAAATTCAAAATGAGAAAAAAATGCTTTTGGTGAATGTGAAATAAGAACAAAATTAAAATAACACTGCAGATATACTGTGATTTTAAAAAGCAAAAGAAAGCTGCACAGACAGCAAATTTCTAAAAATTATTGAAACATTAATATGGCTAAAAATAAAAACTACCAAACCATTGACAAATGTAAAAAAATAAATGTATAACAAATTCTTTAACATTAATGGTTTGTAAACAAAACAACATTTTCTTGAACATTATTAATTACACCCTATGAGACCACTATGTAAGAATGTTTTCATGAGGTAACAAGTACTACACATCAAATACTGTCACTGCCTGTATTTCCTCATTATAAAAACTAGTGTCTTGTTTCCTTTACCTAAAATAATATCATTATATACACCTAGCAACAGTCAAACAAAACGCACTAACTCAGCACCAAGGATAAAAACAGAACATTATCAATGAAACTATTCTTGACAACAAATACATACACATATTTGATCATGCACCAACATTTCCATTCACACATTCATGTACTACACAATCATGCTGAAACACACTGTTGGCTAGTGGCTTCAAGATTAAACTCTCAACCACACCAGAGAACAACTGGGTGTTTCACTGTATTAATATGATTTGCAGGAACAGAACTAATAAATTCATTCATTGTTTCAAATTAGCTTTGTTATTTTGATCAGAACTGGTTATTGTGTTAACTAATCAAAACAGATACTTTTTCCTTATGAAGCAGCCTATTATTCGTGCACCATAACTGAGAAATCTTAATTTATTTTCAAACTGAGTAATAAATACTATGGAAATGAATTTGTGAAAGGCAAACAAGACAATTACCAACATATGGGGAATATGATAAACAGCTGAAAGACATAAATGGGGGCTTTAACAGTACCACACCCAGAGCTACATTCTCTCCATGTTGAGAAGTAAGCTTATTAGGTGACACAGAATCAGGGGAATATAATGTTTTCACTCCCCCTCCCCACAATTATATTGCTCTCTCCTTATGCCACTGTTTGCATCCCACCAAGGACTTTCTACTATTATACAGATTTTGTAAAGGTACTTTTATAAGAAACCTTGACACTTTTTTTTTAACAGGAACAATAAACTAAAGAAAATTTTAAAAAGAAATATTAATTAAAAAGTGTTGATAACTGTGTACTGTCAACAAATTAGATGTGAACCAAATTAGAACTACTTATTTCTATACAGAAATATACAGAAGGCTGTCACAGTATTCTCAAGTTCTGTTTCTTCGGGGAGGGGACGGGAGGAGGGGAGGGGAGGAGGGTGGGGGGTAGGAAAGGCTTTACTCCTGAAATGCAGTGACCAATTGCAGATCAGAATATTACCATCAAATTTGTCTTCTTGTGTAAAACTAAAACCAAGTTATAGTCACATAAATGCCTATTTAACAACAAAAGAAACAAAAAAATTGACTTCATGATCATCAGTTAGAAGATATCCTAAGTGTACAATAAAGTAAAATATCTTCAACAACACTCTTCTTTGCTGAAAATAGATAATGGGTCAGAGTTTACAATGCCATTTCTCTCTTTGTTGGCAGGTAACACAAATTTTATTTAAAAAATAAACATAACAGACAAACTCATTTGCCTCTTTCTTTCACTTGAAATAATGAAGTTGTCATATAAATGTAATTTTTACTAAAAGGAAGTCTGTATATTACTTTGTACCCAAACTTTCTACAATTTTGTAGGCACACTCTGATAACATTTCCAGCTCAAGCAGTTTGTGTTTACAATTAAAACTGCTAAGCATACTCCAATGAAGAAATGTAATTTTTCCACAACAGAATCCATTATAAACAGTCGAATGATCATCAATAAGACCTGCACCAAGGCGGCCGGACCTGCCCCGTAAGGGGCCTCCCAGCCAATTACGCCAAATGCTCATTTCCATTTTCCATTGCTGCCAAAAAAGCAAGCAGTGTTAATTCAAGCAAATGGTTACTGAAATTATAGGTTACATATGGTTTCCTGACAAAAGAAACTGAAGTGCCAGTTCTGTGAAGCTAAAATTAACTTTAGAAATATCAGGAGTCCCTAAAATATTTTAGAGCAATTCATAGGATTTTATAATAATAAATACATAGAACAAATTCATAAGCATTAGCAGCTACAAAAGTAGAAATGTAATTCATAGAACAAAAATTCAAGGAAAATGAATTCAAGTAAAAATGAAAGCCCACTTTGCAAAAATACTGAATCTCAAGCTTCAAAATAAGAACTGCAGGCTTATTTTTCAGAAGCTACAGAGATACAGTAATAACACTGGGTTTGAAAAGTTTGGAATTTAGTTGCATCTTTTTCATGAAGTACACCAGTAACGTCAGAGTCTTTTGTGACCAGACCATTGTATGTACCTCTTACAGATTGCTGCATTGATTTACTTCCTCTACAGCATGTTGCACATAAATGAAGATGTAAATATAACATCAGAATTAATGATAAGTTGACACACCTGACAATTGAAAAAGGAGGAAAAATGGGAAAAACTCAGCTTTTGTGGCTTTTATGTTTTATACTGTCTGACCAAGGAAAGTATTTCCGAAAAAGAGGAATCTGTAAACATCTAATATAAATTCAAGTGTTACAAAGTCTTTTCTGAAGGTATTAGCCAAGACTGTAGCCTTATATGGAAGTGAAATGTGGACGATAGGCAATTAAGACAAGAAGAAGATAGAAGTTTTCAAAATGTGGTGATGCAGAAAAATGCTGAAGATCAGGTGGGTAGGTCAAATACCAAATGAGAAGGTACTGAAGTGGATTGGGGAAAAAAATTTATGGTACAACTCGACTAAAAGAAGGGATAATTTGATAGGGCACATCCTGGGGCATGAAAGAACTGTCAAGTTGGTAATGAAAGGAAGTCTGGAATGGTAAAAATTTGTAGAGGGAGACCAATGCAGTAAGGGCATTCAAACGGATGTGTGTTGCAGCAGTTATTCAGAGGTGAAGAAGCTTGCACAGGACAGATTAGTACAGAGAGCAACATCAGTCTTCGGACTGAAGACCACAACAACAGACAGAGGAACTTCAACAGCTCAAATGAACAGTACAATGTTTCAGGTCAATAGCAGGCTTGAAAAAGAAAATTACAGAAAATTTGCTGCATATTTATCAAGCAAACACTGTTCACGAAAACATCACATATAAAAAGAAACAGATACAGACTAAGCTTCTACAATTTATATAGGAAAAAGGCTACGGAAAACTGATAATTTATCAAACAAGTGCTATTACTCTTAAATTAGCTATGGAAACTTTCCTCAAAATCTAAAAGAATTTAAAGTATCTGGTGCAATAGACTGCTTTTTAATTCAAGTCCAAATGGAAAAGCACTAAATTTTCTTAAATAACATACTTCAGTATTTCAAGAAAAGAGAACTTTGGCATTTACAAATGCTGTAATTTGAATAATACTTCTATACAACACATTATGATCAGAACCACATCATGCACTCTGTAAATTATAGTACTTTTGAAAAATATGCTATACATTTATTTCTAGTAAGTACACTTGTACGATTACAACTGGCTATTCAATAATCTGGTCAGTTATTAAAAGGTACACAATTCTTTGTCTGAACAGTACTGAAAAAGACACAAAATTTCTTCACAGACATCTCACACAAAGTAAAATGGAACATGTCAACTAATACTTGGCAACAGATTCTTGAGTTTTTCGATCTATTTACTGTTTTTCTTATCATCCGGGACAACAAATTCTACATAAAAGAAATGTATTTACTTCCAATCTTCTGTAAATATGAAATAATCTAAAATATTGAATTTAAGAATCAATAATCTGTCTCGTGTACAAGTAAGTCTTGTTTTATCAAAAAACCTAATTAAGTACTCATGACCAACTAAAATATTAACACTGTCATAGCCTTCACTTTGTGACAAGAAATTACAATATTATAACTAAATTTCTGGATTTGTTCCACAGTTCATAAATGCATTTTAAGAAAATCAAGAAAACAATCCCCAGTGTCAAATATATTGTATTTACAAAAGAATCATTATGGTATAACCTACTTCTTAGAACAACAGTTTATTAAAGATGTAACATCACGTAACAGTGCAAAGATCAATTAGAAGAATAGAAATACTGAGAAGGCGCTCTGTACTTATGCCTACACACAACACATGGAACAATGAATGTCAACAAAAACTATCTTACTATATCACACACAGTTGTCACCCCACACATATACTGACAACATTAAATGATTCTAAATAGTGTCAATAGTTTTCAACATAATATATTCAGTTATCACATTTGTGTAATCTATAAAAGTTCTAAAGCATATATGCAGTTTACTATTATTTAACTAGTGGGAATCAGTTACTTTTCTATTAGTAGTGCCTTGGCCACACATTAAGGTGACGTACTTCTATAACCACAGGATAGTTTTATAGAACGTCTTACAGTACAAACTGCAACACAGGAATCTTTTGAATTCTTCCACTACATGAAATTTCACATCGTGTGTTTGATAAGAAATGCACTAGAAACTACAGTTCTGCAACTCTGATCTATGTAAGGTAACTACCAGTGAACTTCATCACGATTAAAACACTTGGCTATTATTCTGCAAGAAAGACATATTATAACAGGAGCTCACTAACCATTTTCTTCTGCACATTATGCTGGACAGAAATCATCGGCTACAATTTTGGAATTTGCTAGCCAGCATTCATTCTTGTGCAAATATATTTTTGAAAATGAGAATGAATAAAATGTTATGATTATCTTCATTTATAATGCAAAACCAGAACTCCACAGGCCAATAATATGGAAAGTGCAATTATTAATACACATTACAATGAATTCAACTGTAGGTTGATATGATACAAAATCAGTAGACACAAATACCTAGAGTTGCAAAGATGTATCTTCTTAAGATTAAATCATTTTATCACAGCTGAAAACAGAAATTAAGAAGACAATGTTATAGGGAATGATATTAAAATACTAATGTTGAAATTTTTAAGCATGGTAAAGAAGAAAACTGACATACAGGTATAACACTGTTCTCCCAGCTCTCCTCACTAAGGACCTGGTCACGCTATATAAGGCTGCATCTATTTAGGGCTTGGCCCTTTATAGAAACATCCTTTTACAAAAATCATTATAGTGGCATTAAGCAATTTTTAAGCTGGTGACAGATGCCTTGCACAGCTAGCTTCTTAAAACTTCATTCACAGTTACATTCTCTCTTAGTTTATCATCTGCAAATATTTACAGAAAGCACCAATCACTTTTCAGGATCATCTACCATCTATAAGATTATAATGTTCATTAAAGATTTACAAAGTTAGAAAAAATACTCAAAGGAAGGAAACACACACAACCACTGTATAGTGTCCCCTGTATATCACAATAAAAATGGGCAAGAGAGACACACCATTGTTCAATGATGTAACAGTTCACTTTGCTTTTGTTTCAAGTAAGTAACTGTCAATTCTTGCTTTCCTCCATCACAGCTCCACCTGCAGTGTTATTTTTTCAGTTGCTTGTATCTAATAAATAAAGTACAAATTAATAAGAAAAATTCAATGCAAAAGCACATTACTCTCAAAAAATGTAAATAATTTATACATCCTTCAACTATGTAGAATATGCATCAATGGTACTTATCAAAAGCATTACCACAGGAAACTTCAATAACTTCTATGACAGCATGAATGTTAACTAGTGCTTATAAAAATATAAATAATGCAAAATGATGAATGAAAAATAAATATACAAATAATTGAAGTTTCCCTTAGTCACCAACAAATGCCACAAAATTCTAGTCACTATTACGGATTTTCTGAATGGTTCACCAATAAAGTCTTTCTCATTTTGATTTTTGTACCAGAAGAGACCACCTCAAGACAGATACTGGGCTGCATACTGACAGTACCAGTTCTGTGACTGTATATTTTAGTCGACTCGGGCCTTGCTTCTGGTTTTCCTTAACTGTCATACGAAGTCAAGTTCAGATTTGAAAGCCTTCTGACGCTTCTCCAGATGCCTCTCCATAAACTTCTTCAGCTCAGAAACAACAAACACTGTTGACGTCAGACTGACGAGGAACAAAATATCTGCACAAAAATGAAAGCAAAATTAGGTCCTGCACTCAGAACACAGCTCCGCTGTACATGATACGATAAGGGAGGCAGCAGATAAATAATCAAGAAACATTCCTGAACATCAATCGCTAAATGTATTTAAACAACATTATAAAGATATGGCCAAAACACTATCTGTGTCAGTCCTCTCAGATGATGCATGTACATGACACAGAAATGAGGAATGAAAATAAAGAAATGCAAAAGTAGCAATGTTAAAGTTGTCCTTGAGCAAACGTCCAACTGCTTAGAAAAAATTGGTTCTTTTCACAGAAAAAAATCAGCAAGTCCTTATCTAAACATAGTCCAGTAGATTAAGGTTAGTCTCACAAAAATCAAAAGACTTTCTTAAACTATGCAGGTTTCCAAATTCTTAATTCAATAACCTAGTCTGTGTGTGCATGCCATTTCTACAGGAAAGTGTCATTTCAAAAGGACTGCCTTCTTCATTTACTCAGATGCACTCTTAATTCCACATTTATGAACTGTAAAACGCCACTCTCAACATAAAACTAGAACAAAAGGAAATGGGGATAAGGGGCTAGAAATGTCTGTTTATGTCCAATCTCTCTAACTTCATTTTAAATATAAATGTTACAGGTATGTATACAACAGAAAGCAGAATATTTTAAGACTTCTCTATACAGATTTCATCTTTAGATTTAATGGTATTGTTTAATTTGATGAACGAGTGAAAAGAAATTTTGCTGGAGAAACAAAGAAATTCACAAAATTGTTGTTTATATCTTACCAAACTCTTCCACTATGACCACTTGCTAACAAGTCAACAATACAATTAAACGATAATTAATTGAAACCCTCAGCTGCCGACAGGTGGTGTTGATATACCTCAATGGGGACAGCCGAAAATGTGTGCCCCGTATGTAGATCGTGAACAGCTCTGGGAAGGCGGACGGCTCTGGGAAGGCGGACGGCTCTGGGAAGGCGGACGGCTCTGGGAAGGCGGACGGCTCTGGGAAGGCGGACGGCTCTGGGAAGGCGGACGGCTCTGGGAAGGCGGACGGCTCTGGGAAGGCGGACGGCTCTGGGAAGGCGGACGGCTCTGGGAAGGCGGACGGCTCTGGGAAGGCGGACGGCTCTGGGAAGGCGGACGGCTCTGGGAAGGCGGACGGCTCTGGGAAGGCGGACGGCTCTGGGAAGGCGGACGGCTCTGGGAAGGCGGACGGCTCTGGGAAGGCGGACGGCTCTGGGAAGGCGGACGGCTCTGGGAAGGCGGACGGCTCTGGGAAGGCGGACGGCTCTGGGAAGGCGGACGGCTCTGGGAAGGCGGACGGCTCTGGGAAGGCGGACGGCTCTGGGAAGGCGGACGGCTCTGGGAAGGCGGACGGCTCTGGGAAGGCGGACGGCTCTGGGAAGGCGGACGGCTCTGGGAAGGCGGACGGCTCTGGGAAGGCGGACGGCTCTGGGAAGGCGGACGGCTCTGGGAAGGCGGACGGCTCTGGGAAGGCGGACGGCTCTGGGAAGGCGGACGGCTCTGGGAAGGCGGACGGCTCTGGGAAGGCGGACGGCTCTGGGAAGGCGGACGGCTCTGGGAAGGCGGACGGCTCTGGGAAGGCGGACGGCTCTGGGAAGGCGGACGGCTCTGGGAAGGCGGACGGCTCTGGGAAGGCGGACGGCTCTGGGAAGGCGGACGGCTCTGGGAAGGCGGACGGCTCTGGGAAGGCGGACGGCTCTGGGAAGGCGGACGGCTCTGGGAAGGCGGACGGCTCTGGGAAGGCGGACGGCTCTGGGAAGGCGGACGGCTCTGGGAAGGCGGACGGCTCTGGGAAGGCGGACGGCTCTGGGAAGGCGGACGGCTCTGGGAAGGCGGACGGCTCTGGGAAGGCGGACGGCTCTGGGAAGGCGGACGGCTCTGGGAAGGCGGACGGCTCTGGGAAGGCGGACGGCTCTGGGAAGGCGGACGGCTCTGGGAAGGCGGACGGCTCTGGGAAGGCGGACGGCTCTGGGAAGGCGGACGGCTCTGGGAAGGCGGACGGCTCTGGGAAGGCGGACGGCTCTGGGAAGGCGGACGGCTCTGGGAAGGCGGACGGCTCTGGGAAGGCGGACGGCTCTGGGAAGGCGGACGGCTCTGGGAAGGCGGACGGCTCTGGGAAGGCGGACGGCTCTGGGAAGGCGGACGGCTCTGGGAAGGCGGACGGCTCTGGGAAGGCGGACGGCTCTGGGAAGGCGGACGGCTCTGGGAAGGCGGACGGCTCTGGGAAGGCGGACGGCTCTGGGAAGGCGGACGGCTCTGGGAAGGCGGACGGCTCTGGGAAGGCGGACGGCTCTGGGAAGGCGGACGGCTCTGGGAAGGCGGACGGCTCTGGGAAGGCGGACGGCTCTGGGAAGGCGGACGGCTCTGGGAAGGCGGACGGCTCTGGGAAGGCGGACGGCTCTGGGAAGGCGGACGGCTCTGGGAAGGCGGACGGCTCTGGGAAGGCGGACGGCTCTGGGAAGGCGGACGGCTCTGGGAAGGCGGACGGCTCTGGGAAGGCGGACGGCTCTGGGAAGGCGGACGGCTCTGGGAAGGCGGACGGCTCTGGGAAGGCGGACAGCTCTGGGAAGGCGGACAGCTCTGGGAAGGCGGACAGCTCTGGGAAGGCGGACAGCTCTGGGAAGGCGGACAGCTCTGGGAAGGCGGGCAGCTCTGGGAAGGCGGACAGCTCTGGGAACGTGGTCAGTTGGGAATGTGGGTCTCATGGGAAGCGTGCAAGGGATAAGTCCCTGTAGTCACGACATTCCTCTGCATCCTCGGTGGCTCAGATGGATAGTGTGTCTGCCTTGTAAGCACGAGATCCTGGGTTTGAGTCCCAGTCAGGGCACACATTTTCGGCTGTCCCCATCGAGGTATATCAACAACCCCTGTCGATAGCTGAGGGATTCAATTAATTGTCATTTATTCTAGAGAAGCTGCACAGTCATCAATGTTATCTGTTCTTTCGAGAACATTGACTATCTTCATATAAATACAATTAAAAATGGGAAACAGAAATGTTTTCCCAATGTATTATTCTGTATCCACCTACAAATACCAATCATTTGTATTTTATGGCAGTCTGGGATTTTCACAGAGTGACCAATAGCATGTATTTGTGTGTCCAGCTGGGCTGACAATTCTAATTTTCTATGCAATATTTAAAACCTGCTAACCCAGTTATCATCTTCCAGTGCTAAGAGAGAGTAACAATGTGTGTCTGGGTGGGAGGGGGGGGGGGGGGGGGGTGCACTCTGATGGCAAAGAATAAGCATGCACATAAGACCAAAACTAAAATGGCATTTTTCTCTCTACAAGACCAAACCACACAGAACATAGTAAATGTGACAATGTCACTTTCAAAGATTGTGCGAAAAAAGCAGAATCTTTGATTTGGCTGGACATAAAGAAACAAACATACTGTATACACACTCACCTACTGCTTCAAAGGTACCCACACAGTTGTGTATCCCATACCTTGATAAATGATAATACAGTATTCATCAGGTGTCAGTAATTACAGTGTGACAATGGAATTGGGAATCCATCTGGCTATAAGAGAAATACAATTTTGAAATGTTCTTTGACTCTTAAGTGCCTCTATAGATATTGTTTTGTTTCAGTTTCCCTTCTGCCTAAACTGTGACTCTTAGGTTTATGAAGTTTAACCAGAAGCGAAAAATTCGTACAACAGGAACAGAAACCCTGTCTACATAAGACACGCAGTTCCACAAGGTGAATGAAATTACACTTGGAATTTCATCTAATATCTTTAAAAGTGACATATGGCTTTCAGTTTTAGACTTCTGATTTAAAATTGTGAAAAAACTTATGGATAATGATTATTATTACCTGTAAGTGTAAGAGCTTCAGTTTGGAACACCTTCTGAAGGGGTGGGAAATAGACAACAAGCATCTGACCTAACACAGAAAGTGACACCGCAAGCAGAAACATTTTATTACTCAGGAGACCAACTGTGAACACTGATTTAGTCTGTAAAAGAAAAAAAAAAAAAGATCACACATCAACAAAGTAACACTAAAAAATACTTGCAACAAACAGAAACTAATGATTATTTCCTTGTGTGCTTGCACTTCCAAATTTTTACATTAACCTGGGGATAAGTGTACATTTTATTATGGAATATCATTTAATCAAAGTGCTGCATTAGAATAAGTGACTTGGTGATATACAGTACTGATGTGAGGTATGAAACAGTATACATGGTTTGTATAGTGTGATGTGAAGCTGATATGATGTTCCATTAACTTTGACTGTAGTGATTACACTTGGTTTTTGTAGATACTTTACTATAAATGTGTTGTTATGTCACCAAAACTTTCATTACACATCATTTACTGTCTTCTCTATACCTACAAACTTCAGTGTCATGACTGCTGCTATGACCCTCCTGTCCATGGACCCTATATAAAAGGAGTATGATGCAAAACTCACGTGCTTCAATTTTCACATAAATCTAGACAGGGACACCATATTTTTTAGCATGCTGAATGGCACCAACATGACATTCTTTATTTCAATGATATGACAAAATGCACACTATCATTTTTCGTTAAACATAGGATATTGTGAAGTTACATGGTTGGTAAGTTGCTGAGGACTCTAGCAGTGAAAGACTTTTTCTGGAGTTGGTATCAGCTTTCCTTAAGATATATGATTATTTTATCCGACTAATAGTTTCAAAGGGAAACATGTAATTTTATTTTACTTCAAATAAAGTCATTTATTCATTTATTTCACACTGAAAGTCCATGACATAATATGGTATAGTATAAATGAGTTTAAAAATGCTTGTTTGTAGCTGAAAAAAATTCTCATAGCTGTTTTTGCAGGTTTCTTTTTCTTTTTTTTTCTTAAATTTCCACATTTACAACATGTTTTGGACCCAGCCCATCATCTGGTGACCTGTCAGCACTTAAAATTTGGGATTACAATTACAATTTACGTTGATTTCTTCCATCTCAGCATTTCTTCACAGTAACTATTCTTCACTCTGTTTTAGTTTCCAACGCCTCTGCCACACACCGTCAGGTGGCTTGTGGAGTATGGATGTAGATGTAGACCTGTCACTGTCTTACCCATCTATTTTTCACTGTCCCTGTCCCACCTCTGTTACATACAATGCACTTAGCTTTTCACTCTTACGAACTCACGTGTGATGTTTAAGCATCATCTCTGTCTTGCATATTACCCTGTCTTCCACCTTTAAGCTCTCATGTTTTCAAATCACATCTGATGCAATCCCCAACAATCAGTTTTTTCTTCTCATCCCATGCGGTAAGTCTCCCCTGACCTGAGTTCCCGAGTTCTACCCCTTTTCCTAGACCTCTCCAGTCCTTTTCCTTGACTCCTCTTCCCTTCCCTTCAATCCTTCAGCTTGAAGAAGGAGCCACAGGCTCCGAAAGCTTGCCTAATTACAAACCTATTTTATGTGTGTGTTCTGCCACCACTTGGTGAGTAGATTTTTTTTATCTATCCAATTAAAAATAATACATATAATAATATAACATATAATAAATACAAATAATACATATAATAAACAATATATAATACAAATAATAAACATCCCAATAATGCAAATGCAAATACACACAACTGCAAGGCTTACACACATACAAAAATAATAATAAAAAATCGAAGATGTCAAAATAGGCAAAACTGTGCATATCACATCCAATTATATAAGCTTAAGAGGCTGTTGTAAATGCTGCACATCAAGAAATGCATTTGGTATATCAGGTGCAATAACTTCCCACTTGCAAAGACAGAAACCAACTGTACCAGAGCCAGAGCTGCAGTTAATGCACACTGTGGCCAATGTAGGGCACCTTGGGCTAGCACAATGTCAGGTGGCCAAATTTTTATTGTTGGCACATCACCAGACCATGGCCTGAGCCAGAAACATGTTCCGAATGTGGAAATAAAAAAATAAAAAACAGCTACGAGATATTTGCAGCAACCAACAAGCATTTTTGGAGTAACTTTTGCCACTGATTTATTTCAGAAGAGGACAAGAAGTATTAAAGACAGGAAATGAAACAGCTTGACTGTAGAGCAAGGGCAATCTCTTCAGCCATGACAATGCAGCTGTACAGAAATACCTTCCTGTATGTATGTGTACTCTATAAGTACAAAGAAGGATTTGTCTCAAAGCTAGGAAAGTTCTAAGTGTTATTTATGTGCCTCCAACAATTTAGGGCCTTAACTATTTGTTACCAATAACCTTAAGTCCTCAAATTATTTATATTCCACCAAGGACTTTGTTATCATATTAATAATGTAAACTATTTTATTTATGCTTTTCAGTCAGTAAATTGAGTAAGAAAATATGAAGTATAGACAATTAGTTTATTACATTAGACTTCAAAAGAAACTAGCAAAGAAAAATTTTTTCTGATCTTTGAATTAATTCTGCAGCAGTAACAGAGTACTAAAAACAAAACTAAACTAAAATCTTTTACACTGAAATAATAGTGACTCTTAAGGGGAGAGGGGGGAGAGGGGGGGGGGGGGGGAGAGAGAGAGAGAGAGAGAGAGAGAGAGAGAGAGAGAGAGAGAGAGAGAGAGATTTGATTAAAAATACATGAATCTTAAGACTGAACAATAAAATTAAATCTTTTTTTTCCTATGAAACTAAATTTATAAAATGAAATACAGACCTGTGACCGGCAGCTAAGGGCATTGAACATGTCGAAGAATACAAAACATGTGAATGTCATTGTTGTGTCCCTCGGTGTTATAACATTATCGCTCATCTGCAAAAGTAGGAGATGTGTTAGTCCAGAGGGAAATAGTGCAACACACGACTAACTCTTGCAGCACAAGACAAACTCTTATCACCAGAGAACTGAAAATTACTAGGAACATTTTCACGGTACCTCTCTCTTGAAAACCCATAAGGTTCCAGCTATAATTATAAGAGCTGACAACAGCACATTCAGTATAAGTGATTTGGTGATCATTGGCTCCTTAACATTTCTAGGTTTTTGTTTGGTGACATCCTTGTCTACTGGTTCAACGCCAAGACTAGGAGAAAAAGAGTTCATTAGTAGCCACCACTGAAGGAAATAATGTAATAAGAAGCAGCTTATTAAATTAATAATATCTCTATTCCTTATATTAGCTATAAAAAAGAGTTAACTAGTTTTTGTTGGAAAATTGCTAGATAAGTAGCAACTTACCTCTGAGCTGGTGGACCATCCATAATAATATTAATCCACAGAATCTGCATTGCATTTAAGGGATTTGGTATTCCCATCAAAGTTGAAAGTGCTATAAGTGAAAGAGCTGCTATACTAGTACTCAGTTGAAATCTGACAAAATTTCTGATGTTGTAGAATATACCCTTCCCTTCTTCAATTGAAGATCTGAAAGTTGAGGAAAAATCTTTTTTTTTAATACTTATATGAGTTTAAGACAATGTCAAACAAAATATTAAATAACTGCTCTAGGTGAATAAATTCACAACAACAAAGGAAAATCTATCATCAATCCAAAAGTTGGTTTAAACACAACAATGTTTTACTACAATTTTAGTAACAATTCTAGTTCAGTGTATCTGGAAAGGTGCATTCAATAATTATGGAAAATTGTAAGTTGGTGTCTCAAAAATTTTCCAAGATATTGGGTCACAAAATTCGATAATTTAACATTGGCAGAATAGGACATACAATGTCCCATGAAAAACTTTTTCGTTCTATTTGTGTGACTATCAACAACTCAACTATAAGGGCATTACTCCTCCCATTACTTTTATTCCACTTTATATCACATCCACTGTCTATTCAAAAACTTTAATCTCAACAGGATGTAGCCATGTCATATTTTTTGTCAAAATTAGTTTTCACATGTATCAAAATCCACAGCTGGACATGTTGATGGATATCCTCCTTCCACAGTGAGTTTTGACTTTGCAGCAGAGTGTGTGCCAGTTTGGAACTTCCTAGCACATCAAAACTCTGTGCTGAATCGGGATTCAAACCTGAGAGTTTTGTATATCATGAGCAAGCACCCGACCGATCGTGCCAGCAAAGCCCACCCTCAAAGCTTTATTTCTACCAGTACCTCATTTCCTATTTTTTAAATTGCAGACTTTCCCCTACAGACCTTGCAGGAAGGTCCTAGAAGGAAGGATACTGTGTAGAGATGGCTTAGTCAAAACTTAAGGGACTGTTTTCAGAATAAATTTTCATTCTGGAGTGAACTGTGCACCGATATGAAACTTCCTGGCAAATATGAGCTGTGTGCTGGATCAGGACCCTAACCTGTAACCTTTGAGAAGTTTGGAAGGCAGATGAAGAGGTATCAGCACATGTACGCTGTGAGGCCAGGTCATGGGTCGTGCTCGGAAAACTCCATTGGTAGACCGCTTGCCCACATATGGCATAGGTCCTAGGTTTGATTCTTGGTCCAGCAAACAGTTTTAATCAGCCAGGATATTTCAGAATCACACTTGCCTCATTTTCACACAACCATACCAAAAGCAAAAAGTTCAATGTACTGGAAAGTACAAATGACTGATAATAGAACTCAGTAATTTATATAAACAAAATAAGTTAAGAACTCAATAAATGAATAATAACAATTGATTGTAAAAGAAAGATTTTCAGATGAGTAAAGGGCCAAGATGGTTTTAAGAGAAGCATTCTATATTAAAGGGCATCTCTGCCCCAAGTATATTGTGTCCATTTTTTTATATTAGAAATATTCACACAAAATAAAATACCACTAATCATGTGAAACCACTTTTCTACCATCCCTGAGTAAAACTTTGCTAAGAGCAACATGGCTCATGGTCTTTCCGGATAAATCTCATTTTCTGTGCATCATTTAAGTACTATTTCCATAAAAATATGTGCACAATGAAATTACTTATCTTTGTTTTTAATACATATAATGCTACTTACATAATGGTGTGAAAATCATCATCAACAAGAATCATGTCTGCTGCTTCTTTGCACACATCAGTCCCATTCTTTCCCATTGCAATCCCAATGTCAGCTTTCTTCAGAGCTACGCCATCATTTACTCCATCTCCTGTCATTCCAACAATCATGCCATTCCTCTGAAATGCCTGATCACATACAACATAAAATGATAAAGCTTGCAGTTTCTGCAGAAATAAATAATGTGAGAAATATTGCACAATCTGAATTACCTTAACTATACATAGTTTGTGGCGTGGAGTGACTCTGTAAAACACGCTAACACTGTTCACTATCTGTTCCAGCTGATGATCAGTCATTGAGTCTATCTGATCTCCGGACAGTACCTGGCTGTGGATAGTATCTAGGCCAATCATTGAAGCTGCAAACAACAAATGAAATCTTATTCCAGAATACAGTTACACAATTTACCAGCTATAGAGATACTGTTCAATATTTGCAAATATAAGCATTTAGATGTTAAAACTAAGGATTTACCACACCACACAAACTTACTTGTATCTATTTCTAATCTCTTTTATGAATGTTTCTGTCACAATGTTCTATAAATTATTCTATAGAAGGTGTTACTGAAACATGTAGAGATCTCTAGAAAGAATCTGTATAACTGTGAATATATCTCTAAACAACACTGGCTGGTGAATATCAAGGCAGCACAGAAGGAAGGTGTTAATATTGCAATATGGCAATCTTTGCTGGAATAGGCTTGGTCATTACTGACATGTGCAGGGAAATCTGGCAATGGGTGATAAAAGGCAAAGAATTTTGTCAACTGACTTTCCAACCATGGAACAGTAAACCATACACCTTGATTTTACCTCCTGAAACATATGTTACATAAAAACAAACAGATGAGCATTAGAAATTGACCTAAGAAAGCATCTGATGCATAACAACACACTTCCACAAATGCTGACTCAGAAAATAAAACTGGCTGAATTTGGAAGAAGATGAAGAAATGGATTTAATTTCCTGTTGAAATGAAGCAATTAAAAATAGAGCACATACTTAGACTGGGCAAGAATGAGAACAGAAGTCAGCCAGGTCCTCTTCAAAGGAACCAATACAGCATTTGTGTTAACTTGTTTAGGGAAATCACAGAAAACTTAACGGTTCATCAGATGATGATTTGACCATATTCCTCCTAAATGTGAGCCCTGTACTTTAACTACTGTGTTACATTCTTCAGTAGTTCATATTCAAGCATAGGGTTTAAGAACATCCTCACTAATTACCTGTTTAAGCCTACTACACTACAAACACTTTGAAAAAACAAAGGAGACTTTAAGACAAAAGATATTAAAATACGCAGATGGTGTACAGCAAGCTGTCCATGAGTGGAGATGTATGGATACAAAAAACTGAGTCTAATGACAATCTTGTGAAAAGGATAGATTACTGCTCACCATATAGTGGAGATGCTTAGTCACAGATAGGCACAACAAAAAGACTGTCAAACAAGTAAGCTTTCAGTCAAAAATGCCTTCATCAGAATTAGACAAACACACACACACACACACACACACACACACACACACACGGATCACAGTCTCTGTCAGTGACTGACGTAAGACACAAAATCTGTTGGCAATCAGAGACTGGTCGTGTGTGTGTGTGTGTGTGTGTGTGTGTGTGTGTGTGTGTGTGTGTGTGTGTGTGTGTAAGACTAAGTTTCAACCCAGTGATTTTATTTCACAACTCATGCCTCATCCATCTTAACAGTTTGATTGGATTCTTTTTAAAATGATCACAACACAGCTC
Organism: Schistocerca cancellata; assembly: GCF_023864275.1. Taxonomy (NCBI): domain Eukaryota; kingdom Metazoa; phylum Arthropoda; class Insecta; order Orthoptera; family Acrididae; genus Schistocerca; species Schistocerca cancellata. The sequence goes on from NC_064628.1 coordinate 379,559,940, forward strand.
ATAAATGTGTTATTGCAATTGTTTTTGGTAAACATTCCGCAAATGAGACACTCCTCAAGCACCATATTTTCTCAGAGACAATTATTTACATGATGCTGAACAAATTCATCTCCTGACATGTACATGCCATCAGCTATTTCATCATTAAAATTCCACTTCACTACTGTGCAATTCATCAATAATTTCCTTTGTGGTTGCAGTTTTGGTATGTCCTTAATGAGGATCATCTGCAAGTATGGCATGCTTGAAGAGTGCCAGACATTTCTTGGTCATTGAAAAAGAAAGCACTTCTGATAAATATTCACCATGTTTGGATTGATTTCCATTGTGATAAACTATCTGAAATGAAAATTCTATGACAGGTAGGTATTCCAGTCAGTCTTTGTGAATGAAACACATGATTTATCTACTTTAAAATCCACATAAAGTATTTCTCAGTTCCAGTTGACACTTACATCACACATACATCAATATAACAAAGTGTCACAGATTTCAGCATCATCTCAGAGGGAGCAAGAACATTTTCCTCAGATACTGATCTGTTATGAGTTTAGCCTTTAACTTTTTAAATAATGTAAATCCTTTAACAGAAGATATGGAATTATTTAAATTATGAGCCTTTGGATAAACACTGCACCTAGAATTACATGACTGAAAGCTGTAATTTTTGGGGCAGTGAAAGTAAAATAATTAAAACAACGTAAGATAACTTTAAAGACTTCTTGCTAGAGCAGTTTCTTACCTATAGCAGTTGCAGTTTCCTGTGCATCTCCTGTTACTAGTGTTACTTTCACACCAGACTGCACTAGTGTTTGTATTGATTCTCGTACAAATGGTCTGGGTGGATCACAGATGCCCACTAGGCCAGTGTACACCAAATCTTGAAGTGAACTGCCTCTTGCCATTCCCATCACTGGGAAAAAGTCAGAATGATATCATTAAATTAACACAAAGTGTTATCACATAAAGATATTGCACAAAACATTTATTTTAGCAACCACACAGTTATCTGAAACAATATTTATAAGCACATAACTGTCAAAGGTCATTACAATACAGTTACTGTCAGCCACATAAGGAATGCACCTTACTTTAACGAGAATGAAAATGGAACAGCAGTTAAACTTTAAGTCAATCTACATAACAATGATATTTTCTCAGAATCACTGTAATTTGGTGGAAACATGACAAAATTTTGTACACACTGCATTTGTGTATAAAACACAAATTATTTTGAACAGAAGAGGAGTATTTACTTGGGGTTCACTGAAACAGAAATAATGGAACAGTGCTATTAGATACAGAACTTTTCTTATTTTCAGGTTGTATCCCTAATCTTCTGAACTCTTAAGAAAGAACAAAATGGGAAGCAAGGAGGAGGATGTGGTATACACACGGCAGAAGCAAGTTCTGTATTTGGAGTTAGAGAAGCAGTAAGAAAATAATCTTAACTAACAAGTTACGGCATCATAAAATCTTAAAGTGAAACAGTTATTCACTGAGAAAGGATATTAACAGACTAAATGTAAACAGTTTCCAAGGAGACAAGAGGATGAAGGGGGGCAATGGCATTTTTCCAACAAGTACAAATAAAGTGAGCTCACATGCATGAACGAAGAACCATGAAAACAAATCTCTAGGCATGAGCAGACGAAATGATATGTTAAGATTGGGACTGAGACAGAAAAAGAAGGGGCAAAAAGCTAAGAATTCAGCTTAATAATATACTCCGAGCATACAGCAGTTCCACAAGACAGAGATTCTTGTTTACAGAGTTCAGATGGGAAATGAAACTGTTAACTGCCAACTCTTAAACTTTTTTTCTGCTGCTGTGCAACAAAAGCACAAAAATCACTCATTTTGTATGTGATTTACATCTGTTGCTGCAGCTATTACATGCAGCTTTTTATATGAAATGCACAAAAATAATTTCTGTGATGAAAAATATAGCAAGATACAGAAACGTACTATTATAAAAATTGTTTGCTTTTTCCTTAAATGTTCTCCACAGTCCTCTTAGTCATCATCTGCATTGAATGTATTCAAAATAATTCTCTGTTAATCCATCAGGCACTCCAAGCCACATCCAGTAAACCTTACCTCTGAGACCCTTTCTGCCAATTTCATATGCTTCAGCAAGATATTCCTGCTCTTTCTTGGCATTGAGGGGTTGTACTGTACCATTTATTAAGTATTTTGTACACTGCTGAAGCACTTTCTCAAGAGCTCCTTTCACAAAGTACGTCTCCTCTTTATTCTGTAAAGGTAAGCACAGTTAGTCATTGTAGACCTTATTTCTCACATTAAATACACATGAAAATCACCACTGAATATCACAAAAAAATTTCTTGCACTTACATCACCATACTTAGGCACACATTTCACAGCCATCATCTTCTGTTCAGAACTGAATGGGTACTCTTGGAGTCTAACATATTTGTCTGCCACTCCATACATCCCATGCTGCAAGGTAAAACAGAAGAGACATTTTTAATAAACACTCCTCAGAGTGAAACCTATCCATTCTGTGATTAGTAAAGTAGAACGCAGCACACAGAAAAACTAATATACTCAAGAATGAAGTCACCATAATTCCACACATTCCATTGCAACAGTACAACATTCAACTTACTTGTTTACATTGTTGAGAGAAAACTTTACTAAAAACTAACAAATAGAATGCAGTGATGTGGAGTCACAAATAGGCACAACAAAAAGACTGTCACAATTAAAGCTTTCGGCCATTGACCTTCGTCCAGACACACACACACACACACACACACACACACACACACACACACACACACATACCTGCAGTCTCAAGCAACTGAAACCACACTGTGAGCAGCAGCACCAGTGCACAATAGGAGTGGTGACTGGGCGGGTGTAAGGAGGAGGCCAGGGTAGGGAGGGGAAGGGATAGTAAAGTGGGAGTGATAGAAACTGAAGTGCTGCAGGTTAGATGGAGGGCAGGGTAAAGGTGGTGAGGGGGGTGGAAACAGCAGAAAAGGAGAAAAATAAAACGACTAGGTGTAGTGGTGGAATGACAGCTGTGTAATGCTGGAATGGGAACAGGGAAGGGGCTGAATGGGTGAGGACAGTGACTAACGAAGGTTGAGGCCAGGAGGGTTACGGGAATGTTGGATGTATTGCAGGGGAAGTTCCCACCTGTGCAATACAGAAAAGCTGAAGGATATCATGTTTGGCAGCGTATTCAGCAACGGGGTGGTCCACTTTTTTCTTGGCCACAGTTTGTCGGTGGCCATTCATGTGGACAGGCAGTTTGCTGGTTGTCATGCCTACACAGAATGTAGCACAGTGGTTCAAGCTTAGCTTGTAGACCACATGACTGGTTTCACAGGTAGCCCTGCCTTTGACGGGATATGTGATGTCAGTGTCTGGGACTGGAGTAGGTGGTGGTGGTGGTGGTGGTGGTGGTGGTGGTGGTGGTGGGAGAATGTATGGGATAGGTCATGCATCTAGGTCTATTACAGTGGTATGAGCCATGAGGTAAGAGATTGGGGGCAGGGGTTGTGTAAGGATGGACGAGTATATTGTGTAGGTTCGGTGGACAGTGGAATACCACTGAGGGAGGGGTGGGGAAGGATAGTGGGCAGGACATTTCTCATTTCAGGGCATGATGAGAGGTAATCAGAACCCTGACAGAGAATGTAATTCAGTTGCTCCAGTCTTGGGTGGTACTGAGTCACAAGTGGAATGCTCCTCTGTGGCTGGACGGTGGGACTTTGGGAGGTGGTGGGAGACAGGAGAGATGGCATGACAATCAACAAGCTTTGCAGTACAAAGTTTTAAAATTCCAAATTCCCAGTCAAGTGGTAGTAATTCTGAAAGGGCACTTGACCAGAAAAAGTGTTATGCCATATTTCCAGAGCTGATGGGTAATTGTGAATTGTGCATTTTCACTTCCATTTTCCGTTTTGTCCAGGTTCAATGGCCGCTCTTTGACCCATTCTGTTGTCATCCAGGACTTTGTTGAGGCTGGTGGGCCACAGGAAATGACGTGTGGGATAGTAGAGCTCACTATCGAAAGTGATTTTTGCTTCTCAGACCTGTCCATGTTCACTACAAGCAAGGGCATTACTACATCTTTGCTATGATTTCCAAACAACATTTTTCATCTTTAAAAAATAAATGTGTGGTCAAGATTATAAACTTGTAGAAAAGGAAGTTTTGTCAGTACTGCACACGTCACATGGTTTGTAACTTGCCAGCAGGCTTTCTAGGTCATTTTTCCACGCCAAACAATGTCATCAGATCTTGTGCTTTCTCCACAGTCATCTTAAAAATGATTCAGTTTTTTCTTATAGTTTACAAGCAACTTGCTTACTAGCGGTACCATACATGCTAGAAGATTAACAGCGAATGACTCCTGCCTTTTCCTTAATAATATAGCCTCTCACAGGGATACTTTGTCCTTTACATTGACTAAGCACGTTTCAAGAAGTGAGAACTCTCCTTGCAGATGGGAGTCCACTTCATCCCTCCATGTGATATGTTCCCAGCAATCCACAGTTTCTGCTTCAGGATTATTGAAGTGAGGATGGTGGAAACTCAAAAGATTTTGCTACGCTATTTTTGTTTCACCCCAGTTTCCACAACCCCAATATTCTCCTCATTTTGTGTGAGAATCAATTTTTATAACTGGTCTATATACTGCAGTACATTACACATTGTTGAGTAAGCAGAAGACTGTCATGCAGAACTGAAAGATGACAAGAATGAAAACAATTGACAAAACAATTCAAATTACCGAATATTGACAGCCGCTAACTTCAAACTATAGTGTGTATGTAAAGAGTCTGTTATCTGACATACACAATTTCTTTGATTTATTGCTGTTTAATCAAGAGAATGGACAACTATTTCGCTTTATCAAGAAATTTGATTTATTGCTGAGGTTCGAATTAACAAGAGTCTACCAATTTTTGCTTAATTTCAGTTACATGATAAATCAGACGAATCTAATGACTAAGTTTGACTAAATACGTAGGGATTACAATTACAGATAACTTACATTGGAGCGATCACACAGATAAAGTTGTGGACAAAGCAAACCAAAGACTACAACAACAGGTCTATTAAAGAGTGTGCTTACACTACATTTGTACGTCCTCTTCTGGAGTGCTGTTGTGTGGTGTGGGATCCATATGAGCAAGGATTGACAGAGAAAATTGAAAAAGTTCAAAGAAACGCAGCTCATTTCACACTATTGCAAAATAGGAGAGAGAGCACCACAGAAATGGTACATGAATCTGGGTGGCAATCACTAAACCAAAGGCATTTTTTGTTGCAGTAGAATGTTCTCATCAAACTTTGATTGCCAGCTTTCTCCTCAGAGTGTGAAAATATTTTGTTCAAGAGTGATCATTATAATAAAATACGCAACACAGAAAACATAAATGAAACACTACGAAAGAGGCGACTGCTATTTTTTGGACACTAATACGGAATGAACAGCAACAGGTTCACCAAACAGATTTTTAAATATCTTTGGGACATGAAGCCTGGATTCAAGAAGTTAGGAAAGATTTGGAAAGAAACAACATAAGTGAAAAAGATGCAACGGAAAGAGAGATTTTCAAGAGGAAAGTGTTAAAAATGGAAGACTTGCAAGGCAAGAGGAAGAAGTAGGCAGCGTCAAAATGATCTGAGGAGAGAAAAAGGATACATAGTGAAAATATGAAAGAATACTGGAGGAAAAAGAAATAACAACAAAGAAGAAAGCATTGAAATTGGTGTGTGGTCCTTAGATAACCCACACGAAGAAAGAAACAAGAACAAAATATGGTAAATCAGAGCTTGCACAGAAAGATTTAAGTGTTCATTTTTCCCATACACGGAGAATGGAATGGTAGAGAAATATCTCTACATCTACATCTACATCCATACTCCGCAAGCCACCTGATGGTGTGTGACGGAGGGTACTCTGAGTACCTCTATCGGTTCTCCCTTCTGTTCCAGTCTTGTATTGTTCGTGGAAAGAAAGATTGTCGGTATGCCTCTGTGTGGGCTCTAATCTCTCTGATTTTATCCTCATGGTCTCTCCGTGAGATGTACGTAGGAGGGAGCAATATACTGCTTGACTCCTCGGTGAAGGTATGTTCTCGAAACTTCAACAAAAGCCCGTACCGAGCTACTGAGTGTCTCTCCTGCAAAGTCTTCCACTGGAGTTTGTCTACCATCTCCGTAACACTTTCGCAATTACTAAATGATCCTGTAACGAAGCGCACTGCTCTCCGTTGGATCTTCTCTATCTCTTCTATCAACCCTATTTGGTACGGATCGCACACTGCTGAGCAGTATTCAAGCAGTGGGCGACGGAGCGTACTGTAACCTACTTCCTTTGTTTTCGGATTGCATTTCCTTAGGATTCTTCCAATGAATCTCAGTCTGGCATCTGCTTTACCGACAATCAACTTTATATGATAATTCCATTTTAAATCACTCCTAATGCCTACTCCCAGATAATTTATGGAGTTAACTGCTTCCAGTTGCTGACCTGCTATATTGTAGCTAAATGATAAAGGATCTTTCTTTCTATGTATTTGCAGCACATTACACTTGTCTACATTGAGATTCAATTGCCATTCCCTGCACCATGCATCAATTTGTTGCAGATGCTCCTGCATTTCAGTACAATTTTCCATTGTTACAACCTCTCGATATACCACAGCATCATCCGCAAAAAGCCTCAGTGAACTTCCGATGTCATCCACAAGGTCATTTATGTACATTGTGAATAGCAACGGTCCTATGACACTCCCCTGCGGCACACCTGACATCACTCTTACTTCGGAAGACTTCTCTCCATTGAGAATGACATGCTGCGTTCCGTTATCTAGGAACTCTTCAATTCAATCACACAATTGGTCTGATAGTCCATATGCTCTTACTTTGTTCATTAAACAACTGTGGGGAACTGTATCGAATGCCTTGCGGAAGTCAAGAAACATGGCATCTACCTGGGAACCTGTGTCTATGGCACTCCGAGTCTCGTGGACGAATAGCACAAGTTGGGCTTCACACAATCGTCTTTTCCAAACCCATGCTGGTTCCTACAGAGTAGATTTCTAGTCTCCAGAAAAGTCTTTATACTCTAACATAATACGTGTTCCAAAATTCTACAACTGATCGACGTTAGAGATATAGGTCTATAGTTCTGCACATCTGTTCGACGTCCCTTCTTGAAAACGGGGATGACCTGTGCCCTTTTCCAATCCTTTGGAACGCTATGCTCTTCTAGAGACCTATGTTACACCACTGCAAGAAGGGAGGCAAGTTCCTTCGTGTACTCTGTATAAAATCAAACTGGTATCACATCAGGTCCAGAGGCCTTTCCTCTTTTGAGCGATTTTAATTGTTCCTCTATCCCTCTGTCATTATTTCGATATCTACTATTTTGTCATCTGTGTGACAATCTAGAGAGTGAACTACAGTGCAGTCTTCCTCTGTGAAACAGCTTTGGAAAAAGACATATAGTATTTCGCCCTTTAGTCTATCATCCTCTGTTTCAGTACCATTTTGGTCACAGAGTGTCTGGACATTTTGTTTTGGACCACCTACCGCTTTGACATAAGACCAAAATTTCTTAGGATTTTCTGCCATGTCAGTACATAGAACTTTACTTTCGAATTCCTTGAATGCCTCTCGCATAGTCCTCCTCACACTACATTTCGCTTTGTGTAATTTTTGTTTGTCTGCAAGGCTTTGGCTATGTTTATGTTTGTTGTGAAGTACCCTTTGCTTCCGCAGCAGTTTTCTAACTCTGTTGTTGTACCACGGTGGCTCTTTTCCATCTCTTACAATCTTGCTTGGCACATACTCATCTAATGCGTATTGTACGATGGTTTTGAACTTTGTCCACTGATCCTCAACACTATCTGTACTTGAGACAAAACTTTTGTGTTGAGCCGTCAGGTACTCTGAAATCTGCTTTTTGTCACTTTTGCTAAACAGAACAATCCTCCTACCTTTTTTAATATTTCTATTTAAGGCTGGAATCAACGATGCAGTAACCGCTTTATGATCGCTGATTCCCTGTTCTGCATTAACTTTTTCAAATAGTTCAGGTCTGTTTGTCACCAGAAGCTCTAATATGTTATTGCCACGAGTCAGTTCTCTGTTTAACTGCTCAAGATAGTTTTCAGATAATGCACTTTAAAAAAAAAAGCTTGTGCTTCTGTAAGGTGGTTTGATAAACCCTCTGCCAGGCACCTAACTGAGGATTGCGGAGTAATCATGTAGATGTCAACATAGATGTAGATATATGAATGTCATATCAGAATGCTAAAATTGCAGTTTTTTATTACAAATACTTAAGGTATAAAATGAAGAAAGAATACCACCAGTCCCTTCTACGAATTCTTTTCCTGGAAAAGATATAACTACACTCATTTGTAACTAAAAATGAAGAAAAAATAATTAAATAGATAAATGCACTTCACCTTCATGCCCACTGCAAGCAGGGCACCTTCTGTTGGCTGACCCAGAAGTGTTTCAGAATGTATCACAGCATTGTTACATACGCAGCCAACCTGAAAAAAGAAATTTTTTACTGATGAAATATTACTGTGCATGTACAATGAACTAACCAAGTACTTCAGAAATGAAGGGGATAAAGGAAATTAGACAAAAAATACATATCTGATATTATTTTTCAATATCCCAGTCATTATAATCCTACAAATTAAATGTCAATTTGTTACTTACATCAAACAATACAACAAGATTTCTAAAATACTGGACAAGAGTTGACTTGCTAATACTAAACAATGTTGCATCAAAGAATATCTACTCAGAAACCTAAGACAGTTTCCCTCTGTGGAAAAAAAAAAATTAAAAAATGAGCACAAATTATTATTAACTAAAGATCATTTTTTTAGATGAAATGTTGTGCTTCTGCATATTTTAGCAACAATAATGAATGCTGGAACATTTACTGAAGAGGATAAACATGGTTAAGCTTCATGAAGTTCTTGGAATACTGTAAGTGTTGTACGAGAACAAATGGTAAACCCAATAATTCAGTTAACAAAGTCACCTAAAATGACACTCAAGTGATTTAGCAGCTTATTCTCTGACCATAAAAGGTGAGCAAATTAGAAGCATTACCAAGATGTGAGGGCAGAATACAGAGTGAAAAAGAATGATTTCAATATAAGGCCACCACTACCTCTAGCAACTCGTTATAAAAGTTATTGCATTTTGTTTCTCCACCCAATTTGCTTTGCATCTGTACTGCACTGAAATCAGGGCACAACAGTTTAAATGTAGAGGGTATGCGCGATGTGTTTTGTTTCCACTTGCTCACAGTTGTTAACAATAGTAGTACTCGTTTTACTTTTAGCCTTCAGGTATGCATTCAGTACTGCTCAGTTTCATCTTGCATTTGTTTTTCCACCAGTGCGAACTGTACCTTAACAGAGGTACACAACTATATGGATAGGTTTAGTGATGAAGAATTGGCTGATATGCACTTGGTGTACTGGTCCGCTGAATGCAATGGAAGCGCAGCACAATGACTATCTTTTTATTAATACAGTGAAGGCAGTTAATCATAGTACATTGTTTCATCTGCGGTTTGTGGCATTACTCTGTGTTGTGTGCTGTACAATTGTTGGTTAGTTTAATGATGAAAGGGACTTAATTATGAGGTCATCAGTCCCCCCCTTCCCCCTACTAGAATAGTAGTCAACCAAACTGCACACTAAAGAAGGGCCTAGTGTGCAAAATCCAAGGAAAGAAAACCCCAAGGTCTACCGGAAGTCAACAAAGCCTAGAGAAAGGAACAAGGTAGAAGAAAAGGGGGAAATAAGAGGACCCCCCCAAGGGCAAAAAGTGTGATGGAGGACAGACCCCCAACCCAACAATACCCAGGAAAACTAGCAATACAGACAGGGTGAGAGGAGCACAGGAAAACAATGGAAGAACACAAAGTCAAACAGAACACACAAGAAGGGGGAAGCGAGTCTGAAAGATTAAGGGTCTGCAGCAGGTCGGCAAGATTAGGACAGTCCAGTAAAGTGTCAACAATTGTCAAGTGGGCACCACAATGACAGTGGGGCAGATCCATGAATGGAGGAGATGACCATGAGTCAGCCAAGTATAGTTGATGCGCCGCCGGCAAAGAATGACGGAGTCCCTGGAAGAGACCGCATGGAGGATCTTCACAAGTTCATGGTCTCCTTTATTGCCATAATGTGTTCAGCAAAGTCAGAGTATGCCATTCCGTGCACCAAATCATTAGAACTTTAAGGTGTAACACCATTCTAAGGTCGCATTCTGAAATACAGGTCTCAAGAGGTGGCTTGCCGGTAGCCAATTTGTCAACAAGTTAATTCTCCAGGATGCCAAAGCAACACAGGGTCCAGACAAAGACCGAGTGTCCACACTGTTTGAGGGAAAAATGAGAATACTGCATAGTCAGGACCAAGGGACAGCGAGAGTAACACTGGTCAAGATCTTGTAAACTACTCAAAGAGTAGCTACAGATGATGAAGGACTCACTGGTGCAGGAACGGATATGTTCAAGAGCACGAAAGATGGCTACCAACACCACAGTGAAAACATAGTGGCCATCAGGCAAGGAGCAGAGTTAATTATATCCTGCATGAACTTAATCAAAGCCAACATCACCAGCAACCATCAGTACAGATTACTTATGAACCCCGAAACATGCCAAGAATGGAGAAGAACTGGTGGCAGAAGGCCTCAGGATGAGCAGAGTCTTTCGGACCTTGTGATGGGTCAAAACAGAGCAGTTGATGGGGGTATGCACTGTGGAGGTGTACACAATGCGGTCCAGTGAAGAGGTGGTAAAAAGTGAAAGCTGGAGTTCAGAAAACGGATTCAGATGCGGATGGCGATTGTCACCCCAGACCTGGGCTGCCATTGCGGGAGGTACATGTCCGTATCTGGAAAGAGGTGATGGTAGTTCGGGTGTTCCAGGAAACAGTGGATGCATAATACCAAAGTCACCAAATGATGATGGCACAGAACCTCCAACAGTGGAACCCCTACCTCCACTAGGAAGCTAATCACGGCCATTGTCTGAAAAGCACCAGTTGCCAATCGTATCCCACAATGGTGTATCTGGACCAGAATCTGTAATATCAAAGGTGATGCTGAGCCACACACGAGACTCCCATAATCTAAATAGGACTGAATCAATGTTATGTAGAGCCGTATCAGAGTAGAGCAGTGCACACCCCAAGTGATGCTGCTGAGGCATCGAAAAGTACTGAAGTGCGATCACCATATTCACTTTAGTAGAAGATGGGGAAGCCACATCAGCCAGGCATCTAAACCAAGACCCAAAAAACAATGAGAGTCCACCACACTGAGGGACTTCCATCAAGTTACAGATTCAGATGGGAACAGACTGTATACCGATGACAGAAATGCATAATAGAGGTCTTGGCAGCTGCAATATGGAAGCCAGGGGAGAAAGCCCAAGACTGCACTCAGTGTATTGCTCTCTGCAGTCTGCACTCAGCAACGCCCATCGCAGACAAACAAAAATAAATGAAAAATCATCACCATACAAAGAGGCCCCACAGCTACCAGCAGACCGCAAAGACGTAAAAAGAGAGGGACACTCAAAACAGAATCCTGTGGAACCCCATTCTCCTGCAAATGGGAAGTGCCAACATGTACCTGAAATGAGTGAGATGAAAGAAAGTTCCAGATAAAAATCTGGAGAAGGACACAGAGGCCCCACTCATGTAAGATTGCAAGGATGTCTTGGTGCCACATAGTATCATAAGCTTTACATAGATCGAAGAAGATTGTAACAAGGTGTCGATGTCAGGCAGAAGCCTTATGGACAGCAGACATCAGGTGGATTAAATCACCTGCAGTAGAGTGCCGTCGGCGAAAACCACCCTGAGTGGAAGCAAAAAGGTCCCAGGATTCAAGGACCCAACACAGCCTTCGACTCATCATACAGTATGTTCCAGTACCTTGCAAAGGACATTGGTTAAGCAGATCGGACAACAGCTCTCCATCTGAAGAGGTCGTTAACCAAATTTCACAACTAGAATAACGACACTTTTTCACCACTGGGAAGAAAATTCCCCTTGGTCCAGAGATGGTTAAAAAGGGCAGGTATATGGCACTGGCAAGCCATCAATAAGTGTTGAAACGTTTAGTGTGGTCCAGGAACCATGTCAGAGCAGAGTGCGACGGTGCTGGCGAATTTCTACTCGCTAAATGGAGTGTTATAAAACTCCAGGCAGAGGGGAATTGAAGATAAAGGAAGTCATTCCAGACTGTGTTTGAGAAACTGAACATGGGTGGATAGTGGATCAATGTTGAGGCCTGGGCGAAATGCCAAGCAAAATGCTCAGTGATAGAGCCCCGGCTGGTGAGAATAATACCATTCAGGGAAATTCCTGGGACGCCTGTAGGACGACGGAGGCCAAAAATGTGCCTGATCTTTGCCTAAATCTGCGAAGAGGGAGTCTGCGGCCCTGTGGCAGTGACATATCATTCCCAATAAACCCGTTTCTAAGATAATGGGCCCAAGCATGAAGCTGTCTAAAAGCAAGGTGGTGCTCAAGAGACGGATGTCGTTTGTAGTGTTGGAGTGCACAACAGTGGTCTTTAGCAACTGGCAATTTTGTGGAGGTCCACCAAGTGACAGACATACATCAACAAGAATCTGAGGAAGAAGGAATCTCCAAAGCAGCTGCTCAAAGGATGGCCTCATTCGAACTCCTTAAGGACACTCAGTGCCGTTATGTGATGAAACAACTGGGATGGCAGCCAAAGAAAAGGCATCCCAATCCACATTAGTAAATGGCAACCTAGGAGGGCCTCTAGGTGAGTGATGGTGAAGACCAGATAGGGTGATCGGAAAACAATCGCCGTCACACAAATTGTCATGAGCTCCCACTGAATGGAAGGGAGAAATCCCGAGCTACAGCTGGAAAGGTTAGGTTAGGTTAGTGTTGTTTAACGTCCCGTCGACAACAAGGTCATTAGAGACAGAGCGCAAGCTCGGATTAGGGAAGGATAGGGAAGGAAATCGGCCGTGCCCTTTCAAAGGAACCATCCCGGCATTTGCCTGAAACGATTTAGGGAAATCACGGAAAACCTAAAACAGGATGCCTGGAGATGGGATTGAACCGTCGTCCTCCCGAATGCACAGATGGAAAGATCAATGGCCAAGAAAGTGCTGTCTGTGACACTACAGTGTGTGTGGACACCATTGTTGAGGAGTCAAAGATCAAGCACTGCCATCAGGTTTTCAACAGTCCTGTCCTGGTCAGTGGTCACAGTATCACCCCACAGAGGGTTATGGGCATTAAAATCCTCAAGGAGAAGGATGGAGGGAGGGACTGACAGAAGAAGTTTTAGTCAGTAGGGAACCAGATTGCATTCTACTAAGTGATTCAAATCCGTCAAACTTACCTTAGATATTTTCTACAGAAAAGAGGACTTGGCAGCGGTGAAAGTCTCCCCCCCCCCCTCTCCTGTCATGGAATAAACCTAGTAACGGGGACAGGCTTATATGCACGCCTGCAGGCCTGGCCTCTCTCCAGGTAGCCCTTACCTTAGTAAGGGCTGCCTGGCATGACAGTCACTGCTAGGAGTTCTGATGCCCCAAAAAGATAAGCAACCACTCCTAGCAAACACTTGGCAATGGCAGTCCGGGTATCAGAAGTGTGATCCCTGTGTTGTCAGGGGGCTCAGCCAGATGGGTAGATGGGTACATAACAGCCCCACCACATGGACAGGCTACAAGTATTGCAGAGGTGAGGGGTGGGGGTCTACGCTAGGGAGGGATGGGTGGAAAGAGGGTGAGGATGGGGGGAGAGGAAGTCCATCACCAGAGACGCTAGGGAGAGAGTTCTTGCCCCAATGGCTCACACTCGAAAACAGAATTTAGTAAGAAAGGTCAAACCCCACAGGGGACCGGGAAATGCCAGAAAAAGAGGGGAAATGAAAGCATGAGACTCAAAAACAAAAAGGAATAGCACAACCAAGGGAATAGCTAGGTTGTCAAAAAGGGAAATACCAAGGGAGAAAGATGGAGGGTGCATTCAGGGGGAGGAGCTAGGGCGGGAAGGAGTGGATATGGGGAAGGAATGCACCCCGGGAGAAAAGAAAGGCTGCAATAGTTTGGGGCCCCTTGTGTACCAACCACACACACACACACACACACACACACACACACACACACACACACACAAGGAACTTTCGGGTAATGGAACATGTATCAATAATTACAGATTTCTGTAGTTGTATATATATGTTTGGATGTAGCTGTATTGTGTTGATGTACTGGTGGATACTGTGTGGTATGGTTCCTGTAGTTGATAGTATAATTGCTACAATGTCAACTTTATCCTGATGCCACATGTCCTTGACTTCCTCAGCCAGTTGGATGTATTTTTCAATTTTTTCCCCTGTTTTCTTCTGTATATTTGTTGTATTGGATATGGATATTTTGATTAGTTGTGTTAATTTCTTCTTTTTATTGGTGAGTATGATGTCAGGTTTGTTATGTGGTGGTGTTTTATCTGTTATAATTGTTCTGTTTCAGTATAATTTGTATTCATCATTCTCCAGTACATTTTGTGGTGCATACTTGTATGTGGGAACGTGTTGTTTTATTAGTTTATGTTGTATGGCAAGCTGTTGATGTATTATTTTTGCTACATTGTCATGTCTTCTGGGGTATTCTGTACTTGCTAGTATTGTACATCCGCTTGTGATGTGGTCTACTATTTCTATTTGCTGTTTGCAAAGTCTGCATTTTTCTGTTGTGGTATTGGGATCTTCAATAATATGCTTGCTGTAATATCTGGTGTTTATTGTTTGATCCTGTATTGCAATCATGAATCCTTCTGTCTCACTGTATATATCGCCTTTTCTTAGCCATGCGTTTGATGCATCTTGATAGATGTGTGGCTGTGTTAGATGATACGGGTGCTTACCATGTAGTGTTTTCTTTTTCCAATTTACTTTCTTCGTATCTGTTGATGTTATGTGATCTAAAGGGTTGTAGAAGTGGTTATGAAATTGCAATGGTGTTGCCGATGTATTTAAATGAGTGATTGCTTTGTGTATTTTGCTAGTTTCTGCTCATTCTATAAAGAATTTTCTTAAATTGTCTACCTGTCCATAATGTAGGTTTTTTATGTCGATAAATCCCCTTCCTCCTTCCTTTCTGCTTAATGTGAATCCTTCTGCTGCTGAATGTATGTGATGTATTCTATATTTGTGGCATAGTGATCGTGTAAGTGTATTGAGTACTTCTAGGTCTGTGTTACTCCATTTCACTACTCCAAATGAGTAGGTCAATATTGGTGTAGCATAAGTATTTATAGCTTTTGTCTTGTTTCTTGCCGTCAATTCTGTTTTCAGTATTTTTGTTAGTCATTGTCTATATTTTTCTTTTAGTTCTTCTTTGATATTTGTATTATCTATTCCTATTTTTTGTTTGTATCCTAGATATTTTTAGGCATCTGTTTTTTCCATCGCTTCTATGCAGTCACTGTGGTTATCCAATATGTAATCATCTTGTTTAGTGTGTTTTCCCTTGACTATGCTATTTCTCTTACATTTGTCTGTTCCAAAAGCCATATTTATATCATTGCTGAATACTTCTGTTATCTTTAGTAATTGGTTGAGTTTTTGATTTGTTGCTGCCAGTAGTTTTAGATCATCCATGTATAGCAAATGTGTGGTTTTGTGTGGGTATGTTCCAGTAATATTATAGCCATAATTTGTATTATTTAGCATGTTGGATAGTGGGTTCAGAGCAAGGCAGAACCAGAAAGGGCTTAATGAGTCTCCTTGGTATATTCCACGCTTAATCTGTATTGGCTGTGATGTGATATTATCTGAATTTGTTTCGATATTAAGTGTGGTTTTCCAATTTTTCCATTACTATGTTTAGGAATTGTATTAATTTAGGATCTACTTTGTATATTTCCAATATCTGTAGTAACCATGAGTGGGGTACACTATCAAAAGCTTTTTGGTAATCAATGTATGCGTAGTGTAGCGACCTTTGTTTAGTTTTAGCTTGATATGTCACCTCTGTATCTATTATCAGTTGCTCTTTACATCCTCGCGCTCCTTTGCAGCAGCCTTTTTGTTCTTCATTTATAATTTTGTTCTGTGTTGTATGTGTCATTAATTTCTGTGTAATGACTGAAGTTAATATTTTGTAGATTGTTGGTAGGCATGTTATGGGGCGATATTTTGCTGGGTTTGCTGTGTCTGCTTGATCTTTAGGTTTCAGATAAGTTATTCCTTGTGTAAGTGTATCAGGGACTGTGTATGGGTCTGCAATGTAATTGTTAAATAATTTAGTTAGATGTGAATGTGTTGAGGTGAACTACTTTAGCCAGAAATTTGCTATTTTATCATTCCCAGGGTCTTTCCAACTGTGCTAGAATTAATTGCTCGGGTGACTTCATGTTGCAAAATTATCACTTCAGGCATTTGTGGTATCATCTTGTATGAGTCTGTTTCTGCTTGTATCCACCGTGCATGTCTGTTATGTTGTACCGGGTTTGACCATATGTTGCTCCAGAAGTGTTCCATGTCTGTTATGTTTGGTGGATTGTCTATTTTAATGTGTGTGTTATCTATTGTCTGGTAAAATTTCTTTTGGTTTGTGTTGAATGTTTGGTTTTGTTTCCTTCTATTTTCACTTTTTTTGTATCTTCTAAGTCGTTTGGCCAATGCTTGTAATTTCTGCTTCTTTTCATCTAATTGTTCTATTGCTTCTTGTTGTGAGATTTTACCTAACCTTTTTCGTTTTTTGTCTGATATTTCATTTCTTATAAATTGTGTTAGCTGCCCGATGTCTTTTCTCAGTTTTTCTATTCTGATCTGCAGCCTGTGTTGCCATGCTGGTTTTGTGGGTTTCTTCCGTGTGTTGGTTGGTTCTGATCTCTGCCTAGTATGTATATATAGTGTAGTGAGAGCTCCTACATACACCAGTAGTTGTAACTCTTCCATAGTTGTATTTTCATTTATTTTGTTGTGTATGATTGTGTTGATAGTTGTTATTGTTGTTTCGACTTGTGGATTATTTGGTGGTCTATGCAAGAATGGTCTAACGTCTGTATTTGTGTCTTTGTATTCTATATATGTTAACTGAAATTTTTCTTCTATATCTAACGTGTGTCACTTCATGTTCTATTTGTGCTTGTTCTGGTGGCTGTCTTAAGATTTCGTTTTCCTCTGATTGTTCAACTGACGCGTGTTGTTCTTTGTTTGTTTGCTCTGGGGTGTTTGAGTCAATTACTGTATTTTCTTCTTCTTCTTCTTCTTCTTCTTCTGATTGCACATTATTTTGTTCCAGTATTTGTTGTACTTGTTGTTTGATGTTTTCTAATTCTGACTGGGGTATCCTGTTATTTTTTATTATTACACGAATCTGATCAGCTAGTCGTTGTTCTGTTAAAAATTTTAATTCTGGGTACCTGGTAATAAATGTTGTGTATACTTGTGATCTGTATCCAGTTGTGTTGGTTCCTAAGTTTGTTGCTTTGTAATAACAGAACATGAGGTGTCGGTTAACTTCATCTGACCATCTCATCCTCTGTCTGTTTTCCTTCTAGAGCGGTTGCAGGAAGCATATCCTGCAAAACACCTCTATTTAGATTTAACTCATTTGCCGTGTGGCTAGCAGTGTCGTTACAATTGTGGACGGGCATAGTTCTGTCCTGAACCAACTAATTACACTAAAAGGGATGGGTTAGCCCTATTAGTGGTTTGTTCTTTTCGTCGCCTTTTATGACTGACAGAACTTACCGGAGGCCTATTCTTTTCCCGGGCCTCCACGAGGTTTATTATTAATTATTATTATTATTTCTTTTTCTTTACTTTCTCAGACTGTTAAGTCTGGTTAAAAATGGAACGTGACGCGGACCTTGATCAAGCGTGACTTCCTTGTAACTGTATGGTATATGTTATATTGCATTTAGGAACTTTCGGATAATTGAACATGTATCAATAATTACAGATTTTTGTAGTTGTATATATATGTTTGGATGTAGCTGTATTGCATTGATGTACTGGTGGATATTGTGAGGTATGACTCCTGTAGTTGATAGTATAATTGGTATAATGTCAACTTTATCCTGATGCCACATGTCCTTGACTTCCTCAGCCAGTTGGATGTATTTTTCAATTTTTTCTCCTGTTTTCTTCTGTATATTTGTTGTGTTGGGTATGGATATTTCAATTAGTTGTGTTAATTTCTTCTTTTTATTGGTGAGTATGATGTCAGGTTTGTTATGTGGTGTTGTTTTATCTGTTATAATCGTTCTGTTCCAGTATAATTTGTATTCATCATTCTCCAGTACATTTTGTGGTGTGTACTTGTATGTGGGAACATGTTGTTTTATTAGTTTATGTTTTATGGCAAGTTGTTGATGTATTATTTTTGCTACATTGTCATGTCTTCTGGGGTATTCTGTATTTGCTAGTATTGTACATCCGCTTGTGATGTGATCTACTGTTTCTATTTGTTGTTTGCAAAGTCTGCATTTATCTTTTGTGGTATTGGGATCTTTAATAATATGCTTGCTGTAATATCTGGTGTTTATTGTTTGATCCTGTATTGCAATCATGAATCCTTCCGTCTCATTGTATATATTGCCTTTTCTTAGCCATGTGTTGGATGCGTCTTGATCTATGTGTGGCTGTGTTAGATGATACGGGTGCTTGCCATGTAGTGTTTTCTTTTTCCAATTTACTTTCTTCGTATCTGTTGATGTTATGTGATCTAAAGGGTTGTAGAAGTGGTTATGAAATTGCAATGGTGTAGCTGATGTATTTAAATGAGTGATTGCTTTGTGTATTTTGCTAGTTTCTGCTCGTTCTAGAAAGAATTTTCTTAAATTGTCTACCTGTCCATAATGTAGGTTTTTTATATCTATAAATCCCCTTCCACCTTCCTTTCTGCTTAATGTGAATCTTTCTGTTGCTGAATGTATGTGATGTATTCTATATTTGTGGCATTGTGATCATGTAAGTGTATTGAGTGCTTCTAGGTCTGTGTCACTCCATTTCACTACTCCAAATGAGTAGGTCAATACTGATATAGCATAAGTATTTATAGCTTTTGTCTTGTTTCTTGCCGTCAATTCTGTTTTCAGTGTTTTTGTTAGTCATTGTCTATATTTTTCTTTTAGTTCTTCTTTAATATTTGTATTATCTATTCCTATTTTTTGTCTGTATCCTAGATATTTATAGGTATCTGTTTTTTCCATCGCTTCTATGCAGTCGCTGTTGTTATCCAATATGTAATCTTCTTGTTTAGTGTGTTTTCCCTTGACTATGCTATTTTTCTTACATTTGTCTGTTCCAAAAGCCATATTTATATCATTGCTGAATACTTCTGTTATCTTTAGTAATTGGTTGAGTTGTTGATTTGTTGCTGCCAGTAGTTTTAGATCATCCATGTATAGCAAATGTGTGATTTTGTGTGGGTATGTTCCAGTAATATTGTATCCATAATTTGTATTATTTAGCATGTTGGATAGTGGGTTCAGAGCAAGACAGAACCAGAAAGGGCTTAATGAGTCTCCTTGGTATATTCCACGCTTAATCTGTATTGGCTGTGATGTGATGTTATCTGAATTTGTTTGGATATTAAGTGTAGTTTTCCAGTTTTTCATTACTATGTTTAGAAACTGTAACAATTTAGGATCTACTTTGTATATTTCCAATATCTGTAGTAACCATGAATGGGGTACACTATCAAAGGCTTTTTGGTAATCAATGTATGCGTAGCGTAGGGACCTTTGCTTAGTTTTAGCTTGATATGTCACCTCTGTATCTATTATCAGTTGCTCTTTACATCCTCGTGCTCCTTTGCAGCAGCCTTTTTGTTCTTCATTTATAATTTTGTTCTGTGTTGTATGTGTCATTAATTTCTGTGTAATGACTGAAGTTAATATTTTGTAGATTGTTGGTAGGCATGTTATGGGGCGATATTTAGCTGGGTTTGCTGTGTCTGCTTGATCTTTAGGTTTCAGATAAGTTATTCCTTGTGTAACTGTATCAGGGACTGTGTATGGGTCTGCAATGTAATTGTTAAATAATTTAGTTAGATGTGAGTGTGTTGAGGTGAACTACTTTAGCCAGTAATTTGCTATTTTATCATTTCCAGGGGCTTTCCAATTGTGTGTAGAATTAATTGCTCGGGTGACTTCATGTTGCAAAATTATCACTTCAGGCATTTGTGGTATCATCTTGTATGAGTCTGTTTCTGCTTGTATCCACTGTGCATGCCTGTTATGTTGTACCGGGTTTGACCATATGTTGCTCCAGAAGTGTTCCATGTCTGTTATGTTTGGTGGATTGTCTATTTTAATGTGTGTGTTATCTATTGTTTGGTAAAATCTCTTTTGGTTAGTGCTGAATGTTTGGTTTTGTTTCCTTCTATTTTCACTTTTTTTGTATCTTCTAAGTAGTTTAGCCAATGCTTGTAATTTCTGCTTCTTTTCATCTAATTGCTCTATTGCTTCTTGTTGTGAGATTTTACCTAACCTTTTTCGCTTTTTGTCTGATATTTCATTTCTTATAAATTGTGTTAGCTGCCCAATGTCTTTTCTCAGTTTTTCTATTCTGATCTGTAGCCTGTGTTGCCATGCTGGTTTTGTGGGCTTCTTCTGTGTGTTGGTTTGTTCTGATCTCTGCCTAGTGTGTATACTTAGTGTAGTGTGTGCTCCTATATAAACCAGTAGTTGTAACTCTTCCATAGTTGTATTTTCATTTATTTTGTTGTGTATGATTGTGTTGATAGTTTTAATTGTTGTTTCGACTTGTGGGTTATTTTGCAAGAATGGTCTAATGTCTGTATTTGTGTCTTTGTATTCTATATATGTCAGCTGAAATTTCTCTTCTATATCTAACACTTGTGTCTCTTCATGTTCTATTTGTGCTTGTTCTGGTGGCTGTCTTAAGATTTCGTTTTCCTCTGATTGTTTAATTGATGCGTGTTGGTCTTTGTTTGTTTGCTCTGGGATGTTTGAGTCCATTACTGTATTTTCTTCTTCTTCTGATTGCACATTATTTTGTTCCAGTATTTGTTGTACTTGTTGTTTGATGTTTTCTAATTCTGACTGGGGTATCCTGTTATTTTTTATTATTACACGGATCTGATCAGCTAGTCGTTGTTCTGTTAAAAATTTTAATTCCGGGTATCTGGTAATAAATGTTGTATATACTTGTGATCTGTATCCAGTTGTGTTGGTTCCTAGGTTTGTTGCTTGGTAATAGCAGAACATGAGGTGTCGATTAACTTCATCTGACCATATCATCCTCTGTCTTTGTTTTCCTTCTAGGGTGGTTGCAGGAAGCATATCCTGCAAAACACCTCTATTTGGATTTAAATCGTTTTCCAGTTGGCTAGCAGTGTCGTTACCATTGTGGGCGGGCATAGGGTTCAAGCGTCGTCCCCGACCATGACGGCGCTTGTCCGAGGCTTCTTTAGTTCTGTCCTGAACCAAGTAATCACACTAAAAGGGGGGTTAGCCCTTCTAGTGGTTTGCTCTTTTCGTCGCCTTTTACGACTGGCAGAACATACCGGAGGCCTATTCTTTTCCCGGGCCTCCACGGGAATTATTATTATTATTATTATTATTATTATTATTATTGTGTAATGAGCTGCCACAGGCCGTGGGTCCCTTAGACTCAAACAGCCAGAAAGTATCCATTAACAACCTCTATAAGTGTTGGTGGAACTTTGTTTCACCCTATATAGACCAGTTTGTTTTATCATTCACACCCCATTGTTGAATGTAGGCTAGACTAAGAAAAACAATGTGGTAATACTGAAAATGTGGGAGGCACACAGAAAGACGTATATTCAAAAACTTGGGTAGAATACTTCAAGCAGAATTTTGAAGGAGGAGACCACACATCCTTTTGATTCAAAAGATCAAACAAACCAGTAACTGCATTTGTGGACTTCAGGACAGCATAGAATCCAAACATTGGTAAACACACTAGAATAATTTCGAGCTGCTAAAAGACAAGAGAATTTATCAAATATGTTGTTTTACTGAACAAGCACATACCCTTATAGGTTGATCTGTTTCAAAGCAGGAATTGTTGAAGGCACAAATCAGAAGGAAATTTATATTGTTTACGAAACAAGTTGTCAAAATATGCAAGTCCAGTTTCCCCATCCCTCATACAGCCTTAGTCCCACCAAACGTAAGAATTAACAGCAAATTTCAACAATGAGATTGATGAGCCTATCAGTCAATTTGCCTTTACGATAAAGAGGACATAACGCTGATTAAAAACTTTTAAAATTAGGAACTATTTTGTAAATATTACTATTAATGATGATGATGATGATGATGATGATCTGTTTCCAGAAACTAGAACAATTTCTTGTTGGTTACTTTATCAAAATGTAAGTTAGCTGCAGTGTGGACAAGCATCAAGCTAAAAATGCAAAGACCCATTGTCTGTTCCAAGTTGTTCTCAAGACCTTTCCTGGCCACTAACAAACTTATGTTTGACAATGTTTTGTCTATGTGAAAAAAATCAATTTGTGCTGTGGTTTGGATTCCAAATTGAGCTTTGGGGTTGCACCACATAACTAGATGACTCTCGGCTTAGAGAACAATCAGTAAAACCCCGATTCTTTAAGGAATTGTGCTATCATGCATGAAACAGCTTCAACTTACGTTACAAATGAGTTGATGTGGTAAATATTTCACATTAAGAATATAAAGGAGAAAAGTTTAGAAAATATTTTAAATTATGTTTAAAGTTTGTTGCAAGGCACTAGTGCTCTCAGTCTCAGACACTGTATGATGTACCTTCATTCGTGAGACGTCCAATTTCGGACAGTGTGCATCCATAAAGTTCACAGGCCCACTTACACAGACCAACTGGGTTGGCCCCCTGGCACGCTCTGATGGGCCATCAAAGAAACAGCATTATCTAAGTGATTGCAAAAGGGTGCTCGGCCTATTCTTTATGCTGTATTACTGTTGTCCAGTCAATGTGTTCAGTGCTATGCACAACCTGTACCTTATGTGTTGCTCAACAAAATACTATGTTCCATAAGTTGTGTTTGTTCTTGCTGTAACAAAATGGCAACAGGTGAGGGTTACGTTTCTTCCTCTGCATGTTAGTGCCAGTGCCAAGTCATCCAACAAACATCTCAATGGAAGAAATACTGAACAACTCATTGCCCAGCAGCAAGCTTTTACAGAACATCGTCAAGCTATTGCTACTGCTCTTGATCAAGTGGCACCTGCATGTTCACAGCAGGTTACTCTCCAGTCAGTGCAACCATCACCATTTCCAGCATATAATGAATCGGCTGAAGATTGGAACTCCTACGAAAAATGGTTACATCAATACATCCAGGTTTTCCAGGTGGGCGATGCTTTCTTTCTTTCCTGGCTTTTGCCTGGCATGTATCAGTTGTTATGGCAACATGTGTCTTTGCAAGAACTGGCCGGCTTATCATCTGACAAAATGTGCAAGCTTCTCTCAATCTATTACTGTGACAGAACACAAGGCATTGTGATGCATGTACAATATTACCACAATTTACCAAACCAATCTTACAAAGCCTGGACTGCAGAATTACACGAGTTGAGCCATCATTGTAAATTTGTCACTAGTACCCATCATGAATCCTACGCTGATCACACACAGCATGATATTAGTCATCTGGCCCCAGATAGGGAAGTCCATGAAAAACATTTCAATGCGAGAATCTGGCACTTATGGATGTGCTCAACACAGCACAGTCCTTTGAAGTGTCACGGGCCACAGGTGATCAGATTGCTGTGTGGGGGGAGGTTTCAGAAGGTGCTCAGTCAGTCCCTGTTAGGCACACTGCAAGTATTCAAGAGGCAGGGAAGCTTTTGCAGCAGTACAACCTTTGACTCAGTGTCGCATTGGTTATGGCTACAGCAGCAACAGGCTGCATTACAGCAGCGGCCATGTGCCCCTCTTCTGTCTTGCCTGTACAGCTTCGTCCAACACAAGCACACTGCATGCCCTAAGTGTTGGGTCATTTGCAACAAGTTTCAAAAGAAAGGCCACAATGCATCGGTGCGTAGCTCCTCTTCAAATGTGACAGATACAATAGTACCGAAGGACATGAACTGTATCTCTACAATGACTGTTTTCCCAAACAAATTGTTCATTGACTTGCACATCTTTTATAAACTGCTAAAAATGCAAATGGACACAGGAGCTGCAGTGACTTTACTAAACGCACAAACATACATAGACTTGGGCTCTCCTCTCCTCACATGTTTCACGGAAGTTGGTAAAGTACAATGTATTGTTTGCCCTCTCATCATGTATCAGCAAATGGAGTCCCTCTGCGCTGAGTTTTCGCCTCTTGTTTTCCCCTGGGCTACGTTTTCAGGTCCACATTACCATGAAAGTGTCATGTGCCCTCTTTTTTTTTTTTCGGGCCAACAGGTGCCTGTTGCATTGTGTGACTCTGTAAAGGCCGAATTAGACCATTTGACATCACTCAATGTCATTCAGCCCATTTCTTCCAGTGAATGAGATACACAACTGGTCATCATTAAGAAGCCGATGAGTAAGCTTCGCCCCTGTGGCGATTCAGTGTCACGATCAATGCACAATCCATGATACATACCCTTTGTCCCACACTGATGAGTTGCTCGCAAAATTGTTGCATGGCACTACTTTTCCAAGATTGATGTGTCAGAAACATACCTCCGGTTCCCTTTGGACGAGGCCACTAGGTGGCTTCTCGTTGTTAATACACCTTCGGCCTATATCAATATCAACGCTTGCCTTTTGGTGTCTGTATCCGGCTACATCAAATATCTCTAAGATATAGTTTTGGGTTTTTCCACTGAAGACCACCTTAGCCATCTCCAATCACTGTTCTCTGTTACGAAGTCTGTGGGTCTCAAGTGCAAACTTGCCAATC
The DNA here is from genome assembly GCF_023864275.1 of Schistocerca cancellata. Lineage (NCBI taxonomy): Eukaryota > Metazoa > Arthropoda > Insecta > Orthoptera > Acrididae > Schistocerca > Schistocerca cancellata. The sequence continues at coordinate 379,584,886 of NC_064628.1, forward strand.
TCAATTTTCTCACTTGTCAATTGAGTACCTATGTTTTGAGGGTTCTCGCACACAAGTTAAATTGTTGCACCACCATGCTGATGCAATTGTGGCTTTGCCGCAGGCGATCTCCATTAAGAAACCACAGGCATTTCTCGGTAAAGTTTCATACTACCGTAAGTTTTTACTAGATGCATCCACTGTTGCTCAGCCACTGCATGCACTTTTGCATAAAAATGTGCCTTTTTTCTGGTCCCCAGCTTGTAACTGAGCATTCACTTTCCATAAATATAAGCTTCAATCTGCCCCATGCCTGGCCACTTTTCACTTGGGCCAGCATTTCGTGTTGGCTACAGATGCCTTTCGGCACATTGTTGGCACACAAATATGGGGATGGGTCTGAATGGCCTATTGCTTGCACTTCTAAGACTTTAAGACCTGCTCAGCAGCAGTATTCTCAGATTGAAAAGGAGGCTTTGCTATAGTGTTCACCCTCAAGAAATTTGACATCATCTTGTAAGATTCTAAGTTCCATTTAATCATGAATCACAAGCCACTGGTTGCTCTTTTTCACCCTTCGGCCTCCATGCTGGACAAGGCATAGCATAGTTTGCAGTGGTGGGCTCTCCTCTTCTTCTACTATCATTATCAGATACACTACCGGCTGACAAATGCAACAAGCCAATGCCTTATCTTGTGTTCCGGTCAGCCCAGATCCGGCATTCAATCAGGACGAGTTATTTTGTTTTTATTTAGATACTGAGAACCAGAACGCTGTTGATGGTTTTCCCATCTCTAGTGCCATGTTAGCATCAGCTGCTGCTGTGGATCCTGTACTTAGTCGAGTCCTCCCTTTTGTGCAGCACAGTTGGCAGGGAAAACCCCCAGGCTATGTCTCTAATCCTCTGCATAATTCCTTCTGTCTCCAGCACTGCCATTCTGTGTTTGATGGGGTTCTTTTGTTAGCTATAGAGGATGCTGCCCCCTGGGTTGCGATTTCTGCTTCCCTAAGTCATAATGTACTGCAGCTTTTGCATGTCGGTCACAGAGGACCTCTCGCACCAAAGTTTTGGCTCACTAGCGTATGTACTGGCCGGCTATAGATGGAGTCATTACACAGTGTATCACTACTTGCCTCACTGTGTTCAGAAACAGGTGGCCTTGCAGGCATCTCTTTTCACCTGGCAAACTCCGCAGCACCCCTGGGAGCATCTACAGGATGATTTTGCTGGGCCATTCCTAAATAGCTATTGGCTCATTGTACTGGTAGCCTATCCCGAATTTCCCCCACAAGGTGCTTTGTCTGTTCATGTCCGCAGCGGCCACAATTTCGGGCCTGTCTAAGATTTTTGTAACTAAAGAACTTCCTTATACCATGGTTACTGACAACGATCCCTCAAGCTGTTTCTCGAGAATTTACATCTTTTTGTCAGGATGGTGGTGTTCACAGCTCCCCCGTTTCATCCTCAATCTAACCGTGAGGCTAAATGCCTAGTTCAGATGTTTAAAACTCAGATGCAGAAGTATGTATCTGGTATGTTCCCTGAAACTGCTTTTGACAGTTCTTTGAGTTGCACCATTTCACTCCGGTGGGGGACAAGAGCCTGGCAGAGCTGCTACCTGGAAGCCAACCACAGACCCTCCTTCAACTGATGTATCTGATGCCATGTCTGCTGGCATCACCAGCTCCATGACAGTTCCGGTCGGTTGCACCTGTTTGGGATAATGGTTTCAGCTGCTGGCTGAACTGGGTTCCTGAATCATTGAGCATCACCTGGGCTGGCGCCTGTTTGTTGTCTGCACTCCCAATGGGTGGATGTCCCAACCAGTTGTGGCCGCACAAGGCAAGGCTAGACCAGAGGTCCCACTGCCTCCCCTGCCTCCTGTGTCACAGATGGTCTGGTTTGTGCCGCAGAGAGGGTCGTAGGCTAGCAGATTGCTGTCCGGGGTACCCGTCTCCTCCCCCACTCCTCGTTGGTGCAGCTCTCTCTGCACCAGATGCTAAGGCCACCACCATGGTGACCTCAGTTGACAGGTCCTGTGCGGCCGTCATCTCCGACGCCCCTGGTGATGCCTCTGATGCCAATCACTGACCTCAATGAGGAAGTCGCTATGGAGATGCCATCTCCGGTCCTGCCCTATGGACTCTCATGAGAGGAGGGATGTTTGGCCATCCTCCCCCCCCCACCCCCACCCCCTCATCACCACTAGCCTGTGCCTACTTGCCACATGCTGAAGAAGCAGTCTCCATCACTGGGCAAAGAAATCAACGTCAGTGCCATCACTGGCATTTTCCGTGACTCGTAATCTCAGAGCCTCATGAGAGGAATGGTTTGTTCTTTCGCCTCTTCACGATACCCGTGCACTTTCAGTGCCAGAGCATTTTATCTGCACCTACTGTTTTTTATGTATGTGTGTATGCATGTGGTTTTCCTGCCCCTAGAAGGGAGGAGTTAGGTACCTTCACTCATTATGTGCCCGATTTCAGAGAGTGCACGTCCATACAGTTCCCTTCCCTGTTTATAGAGGCCACTTGGGACGGTCTCTTGGAGCACTCTGGTGCCCCACCAAAGAAACATTATCTAAGCAATAGCAAACAAGCGCTCGGCCTATTCATTATGCTGTATTACTGATGTCCAGTCAAAGTGTTCAGTGCTACGCACAACCTGCATCTTATGTGTTTCTCTATAAAACACTATATTATGTTAAGTCATGTTTGTCCTTGTTAAAGCACTGGATGAGTATAGTCTGGGTAATTTTCACTCTATTTTGAGCAAAAGATAGTCTTAAGCATCTCACTGATTACGACATCATATCTCCTAAACTATGAGCTGCACAATTACATAATTTGTAGTACAGAAGTAATAAATTAAAATGCAGCATTTTACTGCATGAACAGTGAAAATGTAGAAAGTGGCATACATTTTTCCTTCCATCATTTTGTACAGCAGCTCAGTGAGATACAGTGTCATAATGGTTCAAAATTATGTGTAAAGTTAGTTCAAGTCATTAAGTGCTCTCATGCTCAATTACTGGACTAATATGATGTGGGTATTTGCACACAATGAGTTATGTCACCTCAACTGTAATACTTGTCTTACTGTGTTAAAAGTTTAATGTTAGCTTATACTTCATAATGAATATATGCAGACAACATCTTAAATTTTTAAGTTTGGTCAATATTTACAACACAAAACATTGAAAATTAAATTGTTGTCCCTGGAAGCCATTAGATAGGTACACTGGAGCTGGGACTAAGAGCCATTTAGTAATACAGACACCTAGTACAATCATGTGGTCATCAAATGAGTAGGCTGATGAGACCTTTGCTCTACTCTCCATCACAGCAGGCAATAACTGTGAAGGAATATTTGATGATGAAATCTTTTGCACTGTCAGCACCCTCTTATACACAGCTACAAATGTTTCAGCAACTGCATTTTTCTAATAAATTTGTGACGGCTGAAATTCACAGTGCTAAGATCACAATAAAAATTACAAAGAGGTGGTAGGTAAATGAATAAAAAAGGCAGTAAAAAAAGTGATTATCCTATGTGATACACTAAATATGCCACATAAAAGTAAAGTTATTTCTTACCTCCAGCAATGTATATATGGATTCTCTGGCACGATCTACACTGTCACATTTGTGAATATGGATCTCTCCCTGATCATTGTAGCCAGCACCTGAGACCTGTTCAACAAATAAAATTTACAAGATGGAACAGTTTCTCTGGTTTATTCGAGTCATTTGAAAAGAAACTACAAATTAAACCATTTTAGATTTTATTTCCCACACACTTAACACATTCCATTTAGTCATTTGTAATGAAAGAAGCTGCCAAAACCAGAAAAATACAACAAACGCTTTTGTTGTGCAGTGAAATTTGGATATAAAGAAAAAGACAGTGTGTGTGTGTGTTTTCTTTGGGCAGACTAATGTGGCAAAGAAAATATTACTGTGGAAATCAGGTCATTGTAATTTATATCAATTTCCTGTATTACTATCTATAGAGCACACAATAACAAATTACGTTGGAAAGTCCTGGTCTGTCACAGGCATATCCTATCCAGATACAGGTCACCTGTGAAAGCAATCATGTCATATACTAGCTGTGCTGCAATCACTGCACAGCATTCTAAGTGGGCATGGCCACCAACCAGTTGTCCACCAGAATGAATGGCCATCACCAAACTGTGACTAAGGATGAAGTTGACCATCCAGTGGCACAACATGCCACTAAGCACACAACATGCTTGCGTTCAATGCCTTCTCCACAACCCGTGCCAGCTGTATCCTTCTCTGCAACACCAGCTTTTATGATCTACATAGATGGGAGTTATCCTTGCAACATATACTGCACTCCCATAATCCTGCCGGTCTCAACCCCTGCTAACCCGCTGTTCCCACAACCTTTACACAACAGTTTCTCATCCCTGTGTCCTGTCATCCCCTCCCAATCCATGTCTCCATATCACCTTCATCATGTGCCACATCTCACTGTCCCCTCTACCCGTGCATCACATGCCTAGCCCATGCACCTGCCACATTCCCTCCCGCATTCCTACCTTGCACATCTACTGTCTCCCTCCCAGCCACTGGTTGCACACCACTCAACCCTCCTCCTGCTTCCTCCATTTTCCTTTTCTCCCTCTACCTGTCCATCCTAACAAGCCCACCCCTAGTCCCAATCCATCACAGTTGTGTGAAGCCAGCAAGATTTTCATTCTCTTTTGCGTCCATCATTCGACGACGTAACACCTCTGCTATTCGGTGAATGAACCCCTTTTACTCCCAAATATTTGCAGCCTTTTACTCCTAAATACTTACAACAAGAAACTCTGTAAAATTTAGCAGATATGCAACTTGCACCACTGCCTATATGAAGCAATTCACATCAACTGTCAGTTTACAAGACAAAACATTGTAACAACACAAAATACAACCGCTACTCATGAAGTGCATAGAAGATGGTACTTAGCACAGTACCAACATTAGGGCTTCTTCCCATTTGATTCACATAAAGGACATGGGAACAATACCCACTTAAATGCCTTTGTACATGTTTTAATCTTGTCTTCATAGTGGCAAGACAAGTAATACTTGGAGGGGGTTGGGCATGGTCACATAAAACTGTGAGAAATTAAAATGCCAAACAGATTCATTGGAAGAATGTGGAGAAAGGGCAGTCCACATATGAAGCAGGTACCCCTCAGTAGCTAGTATTGATAGAGGACACAGGGAAGATGGAAATAAGATGGTTGATTGGTTTGTGGGGGTCGAAGGGACCAGACTAATAAGGCCATCGGTCCCTTATTCCACGACCATGAAACATCCACAAGGAAGAAAAACAAGCAACAAATACGACAAAGGATGACACAGAACAAGAAAGACATAGACAAAGACCAGAAAAAAAGAAGTAAAAACACACAGTGTTACAGTGGTTGGCCGACCAGGGAAACAAAAAAGGAAAAACCAACCACCAAGAGACACACTAAAAACACCAACCTAAACCGTAGGCCAAAGGCCAGACTCAACACAAAAAAAGACACAAACCCTCAGATCAAGCAATAAAAGCCCCCTGTGCAAATAAAACTTAAAACTAATGTCTGTCTGAGCACAGTTAAAAGCGGACAGGCCAACAAGATGTGGACAACTGTCAACACTGATCCACAGTGACAGAGGCAGGTCCTCGCTGCTCAATAAATTACCTTGTGTCAGCCAGGTATGGCCAATATGGAGCCGGAAGAGAACAAATGAGTCCTTGTGAGAGGCTCACATGGAGGAGTGCCACACACCTGTAGTTTCCTTGATAACCCGAAGTTTGTTGGGTGAAGGCAGGGTGCGCCATACATCACCCCAAGTACCAAGGACTTTGTCGCAATAATGCCTGGAGATCACATTCCGAAAGGCCAATTTCCAGGGCCAGTTCGCTGATAGCCTGTCAACACATTCATTACCCGGGATGCCGACATGACCCAGGATCCACACAAAAACCACGGAGTGACTGCAACAGGTAAGAGTATGGATGGACTTCTGGTTAGACATCACCAGACGAGAGCGAGGGAAACACTGGTCAATAACTCATAAACCGCTCAGGGAGCCACTACAGATAATGAACGACTCCGTGAGCAGGAGCAGACATACTCTAGGGCGCGAGAGATGGCGACCAGCTGGCAATGAGTGTTGTTCATAATGATCCCCTAGAGTAAGAGCATAACCGACATGACCAGCAACCAGCAACCATCGAACCATCGGTAACACGACAAGGCTGGAAAGAAAGCTGCGGCAGAGGGTCTCAGGAGGGACTCAGTCCTTCGGGCTGTACCAAATCCAGCCGAAGGCATGGGCGGGGCAACACCATGGGGGTATACATATATGGGCCCAGAGGGAGGTGGGAGAGGGAAAAACTCAAGCCCAGAGAGAAGAGCCTGGACACGAACCGCGATCTTACACCCTGACTGGGTCGACATTCTAGAGAAGATGGATGACCGAGTTGGGGAACAGGAGACTGTAATTTGGATGCCCGGGCAAGCTACAAACATGTGCAACATAAGCGGCCAGTAGTCATTGGCACCGGATCCGCAATGGAGGGACACCAGCCTCCAACAAGTATGCTGTTTACAGGGCTTGTGCGGAAAGCTCCAGTTGTGAGTCGGATCCCGCAGTCAAGTATTAGATCAAGCAACCACAACACGGAAGGCGATGGCAAACCGTAAGCCAGGCTCCCATAATCAAGACGGGACTGAATAACACCTGATACAGTCAGAGAAGGGTATACCGATCAGCACCCCAGCTGGTGTGACTGAAGCAATGTAGAGTGTTAAGATGCGGGAGCCAAGTCAACCGGGCATCAAAAAGCAATCCCAAAAACCGGTGCATCTCCACCACAGCAAGAGATTCACAATCAAGATAACACCATGGGTCAGGATGAACAGAGCAATGCTGGTAGAAATGTATGATGCAAGACTTGGCAGCCAAAAACTGGAAGCCGCACGATATGGTCCAAGACTGCACCTTGCAGATAGCGCCCTGCAGCTGCCGTTCAGCAATCTCAATGCCAGTGGAGCAATAGTACAGGCAAAAGTCATCAGCATACAAAGAAACCTATATGGACATTCCAACAGCAGCAACTAGCCCATTGATAGCAACTAAAAAGAGGCAGACACTCAAGAGCCTTGCGGGACTCCATTCTCCTGGATTCTGGAGGGACTATGGGAGGGACCAATTTGCACGCAGAAGGAACGAAGCGACACAAAATTATGAATAAAAATCGGCAGCAGGCCCCAAAGACCCCACCCATGAAGCGTGGTGAGAATGTGATGCCGCCATGTTGTATCGTATGCCTTCCGCATGTCGAAAAAGACAGCAACCAGATACTGACAGTGGGCAAATGCTGTGCAGAAGGTAGACTCCAGGCAGACCAGATTATCGGTGGCACAGTGACACTTATGGAACCTATCCTAGGACAGAGCCAACTAAACCTCCAGCTCACCATGCGTGTGAGCAACTTGCACGGAATGTTGGTGAGGCTAATGGGGTGGTAGCTGTCCACCTCCAGTTGTGGAAATAAGAGCAGTACATTGCATTGCAGATTCACTTAGTAAGTACAAAATGATCCGCAAGATGCTCATCGAATTCCACTTTTAACATTACCCTGTTTATGTGTGCCAATATGGCTCTGGTTGCTGCACCTCTGTCGGATCTGGCTGAAAAGCAACTGGTGAAAGTAGGTTATTTCAAATAATGTTGTTCATATCAGGTTCACGGTCCAAAGCACTTTAATTGTGATTTGATATTAAATAACCTACTGTTTATTGCCAGATCGAGTCTCATTTACTATTCTTTATGCACAGATAATGGGTAACCCACACACTACACTCGATTGACGTCCTATAACGACGACGATGGTCTGAATGCAGTAACCTAACATAAATGCAGATTCACAATAATTAATGTACAACAAGTAAATCACTAATACATTCACTAATTATACAGTCCTTCCAAGTATATAATCATATCAAAATAAAAACGACGTTCACAGTAAGCGTACTTCAAAAATAATACACTTCACAGTTCAATACTACTGTTACAGTTCGCAGAACGCATTATTAAAGATTAACACAGTTCTAGAGATTAATTGCAAGTTAACAATCAATCCTTTAAAGTAGTCACTAAACTATAGAAATACCTTGCAGATGCAAAATTTAGATAAAACTTGGCACATTGTATGAATTGTAATTTATGCTAATTCGCCTACAGTACACTGTGTGATAATTTTGGACACAGATCTTGCTCACATTATACACTTCCACAGATTGATTGAAATGGCTTCCAGCAATCTACCTTTTATAGTATCGCAATAATAACCAATAGATTCAGCTATTGTTGATATTGTATTTTTAGAAATTAAAATTAAGTATCTACATGCCCGATTAACTAAATAGTGGGGAAAAATTCTTCCGTATGTGAACTTTCAGATACAACAGTAACTGCTACTGTGTGCTCTCTTATTTGCCAAAATGTGGTATTCTGTTTCAGTAACAATGTTTTAACTATAAATGCTAATTATTCTGAAACTAAATGAGCGCAGAAGTTGCTAACATATTTCCAGCATTAGCTCTATAAATACTGCAATTGTTGTGTGTGTTTTTCCTTTTCTCTATCCGAAAGTTAGTAACTGGGTACAAGTTAACATGTGAACAATGATGATAAAGTTTTATATTACTGGTATCTTGCAATCAGCACAGTTTTTAGGTAAATGAATTATAGCAATGGCTTCTAATTGACTGAATGAACATACTTGATAACAAAGTCAAGTTGGCTAAGTGCTGTGTTAATATTCAAGATTTCTGGTACTGTGCACTTTGTCATATAAATGATATCTTGTAGATATTTGCTAAAATGAATGAAGAAATAAAATTTTGTGGGCCACAAAACATAACAGGGGGGAAGAATCCACCTGCTTTGTTACACAGTGGCGGACTTTACAAGAGATGTCTTCTGCATCACTCTGTGGTTTTCTTTAGGAATTCCTAGAAGTGTCAATGAATATATTACTTCCTCCTACACATATCTGTGAAACTGCAGCTCACATGGATACATACCAACAGTTATTCTTCCCACATACTATTTGCGATTAGAACAGAAATGGGAGGAAGTGACAGTGGTACACAATGTACCCTCCCTCATACACAAATGCCAGCATCTGACTAGCATCACAACATTCACGTTTTCAGCATTAATGTAAATGTTTTACTCTGAAACTTGAATTCCGTGTCACTTACATGGGCAAAAGTTCTTTGTTGACGGATGGCCCTTTGACGTGTTCCTATTTTATTTCCCAGAAATACATCATTGTTTATACAAGGGGTAATCATTTGGTTCCACTTTGTGTGCTTAAACAGTATGTGCGTATCAAATGTATTAACAAGCACCTTTACTCACCTCAGCCAAATATCCATCTGAAGTTACAATGACAGTAACAGTCATTTCATTCTTGGTGATTGTGCCAGTCTTATCTGAACATATAACATTTACACACCCTGAAAAAGAAAGTAGTCAGGTCTGAAAACACATTGTCTGAAAAACTTTATACTGAAAAAAATATCTAATATTATACAGAGACACCAATGACAATATACCAAAACATGGTAAGATTTTGCACTGGTAATTTGACAATATTGTTATCTGGATATGCAGCAAAAGTGAGTAGCCAGTGACGCATGAGAACATGTAGTTAAGTGACCAGAGAATTTTAGATGTCCGATCTTTTCATCATGCACAGAAGTGCATAGCCACTCAATTTCCAGCCTCTGTTCACAACTGACAAAATTCTCAATTGAAAGCAATTGGCTGTCATTCTGTTGGCAAAAAGTCAACATCCATATGTTATCTAACTTAACACCTGCTTCTTTCCTGATGTCAGCCAGAGATAATCACCCAATCAGCAATATGATGACAGACTGCTCTCTAAGCAGCTCTATAAATGCAGGGTTTCCTCAAGTCCTCCATGTAATCATTGTTTTACCTCTGATGATGTTTCCCATAGTTGGAAACAAAATGCCAGATAATAGCTTTATACATCAACTGTGGCTTCTCATGCTGGAAGTTTTAACTGAAGTAAACACCAGCTGTGAAAGCCTATGTCGTATGATTCTCAGAACTTTCTTCAACGACCCCCTTTTCAATGAGTATGCAGAATAACTGTTGTTATAACTAATATAAACAAGAGTATACCTGCAAAGATAGCATCCCCTAGGGCAATAGGAAATTTGAAAATAAGCAATCAAGGAGGTCTGATTGGAGACTAAGTATAGGAAGGGGGCAAACATTTTGTTATGATTTGTTGTGGAGATTCATTAGTAAGAGGACAAGCTGCGCACACACACACACACACACACACACACACCACACACACACACACACACACACACACACACACAGTCTTTACAATAATGGTGTGCTGGACCAGTGGGAAGCAATTGCATGAGTAGCTGCCTGCAATGGACTGTCAGATGGGGTCTGCACACTTCACACTGTAGCAGCTCTCAGTACAGAACAAGTTGGTTATAAAGTGCTATGAATGTTTATAGTCTGACACTGACAATGTGGCTTGACAGACAGTTCAGAACTATGTGGTCACTTCAGTTCAGTGCTCTGCGTATCTTGCAGTAAACTCTGAAGCGCTGAAACGTAATTTTGCTTTTGAATGATCATTAGATTTATTAGAGTACTTTTGACAGTTAACAATACTGAGTGCTAGTTCCTGCTTGCAATCCAACAAACAATATTATACCTATCAACTGATCCAGATATACACTAATACAGTAAACTACCCAGACCACAATTTCATTGTGGAGCACAACTTATTTACATAAACTTTTAATGCGTGCTGCATGTAGTGACACAAAAAGGACAAAAAGGTTTCATGTAACTTTTGGTAACTTGGGTGAGACTGCTGCTGTGTTAAGACTCATATAAATTAACTGTATCAGTTTTAACTACTTAACATTCACATACTTAATACAAACTGTCACTACTAAACAAGGCATAGAAGCTTTGTTAAAAGTTGCTGACAATGCATACTAACCAACTAACCAAAGAACTTACACGAATTTCACTCTATGTATAGAAAGTATTATTATAATTTACAGCGTGTTGCTCTGTTGTTTAATGTGTGAGTTTTACTTTATGTGAACGCTAGCATGATTTTGAATATAAATTAGATGTAAAAGTAAATGGATAGATTGCTACTCACCGTAAAGAGTTGCAGACAGACAATGGAAAGAGTGTTACATATTTAACTTTTGGCCAAAGGGTCCTTCAGAAAAGAACACACAGGCATACATACACACAAGCAAGCACACCTCATGCACACATGTCCACCGTATCTGGCAGCTCGGACTGGAATGCAGCTGTCATGTGTTACAAAAGTAGCAGTCTGCAGGGTGCAAGGAAGGGGAAAAAACAGCAAGATGCAGGCAGGTGAGTTAAGAGTGCTGTCTGGCAGAGCATGCAAGGATAAGATGGTGGTATGACAAGACTGTCACCAGGTGGAGCATCAGCTGGCTGTGCATCAGTCAGGAGGGGGGTGGATAGCAGTGAGCAGGGGAGAAGAGGGGCAGGGGGAGAAGAGGGGCAGGGGGAGAAGAGGGGCAGGGGGAGAAGAGGGGCAGGGGGAGAAGAGGGGCAGGGGGAGAAGAGGGGCAGGGGGAGAAGAGGGGCAGGGGGAGAAGAGGGGCAGGGGGAGAAGAGGGGCAGGGGGAGAAGAGGGGCAGGGGGAGAAGAGGGGCAGGGGGAGAAGAGGGGCAGGGGGAGAAGAGGGGCAGGGGGAGAAGAGGGGCAGGGGGAGAAGAGGGGCAGGGGGAGAAGAGGGGCAGGGGGAGAAGAGGGGCAGGGGGAGAAGAGGGGCAGGGGGAGAAGAGGGGCAGGGGGAGAAGAGGGGCAGGGGGAGAAGAGGAGCAGGGGGAGAAGAGGAGCAGGGAAGAAGAGGAGCAGGGAAGAAGAGGAGCAGGGAAGAAGAGGAGCAGGGAAGGGAGAAGATAAGCAGGTGCATTAGCAAAGGGTGGCACACTATGAACGCGATGGGATGTAATTAGGGAGCATGTGACAGGACAGAGGGGGTAGAACCTGCTGGGTAGAGGGTGTGAGAATGGTACGTTACTGTCGGTTGAGGCCAGGGCAACTTCAGGAGCAGATAATGTGTTGTAAGGATAACTGTCATTTGCATATTTCAAAAAAGCTAGTGGTGGAGGACATCAAGACGGCCACAGTTGTGAAGCAGCCATTGAAATCAAGCATACCATGTTCAGCTGCCTGTTGTGTCACAATTTCGCAATGGCCATTCATCCTGGTGGACAACTCTTTGGTAATCATACCAATATAAAAAGCTGTGCAATAATTGCAGCAGTGCTAGTCTATGACATGGATGCTTTAGCAGGTACCCCGCCTCTGCTGAGGTAGGATAAGCCTGTGACAGGTCTGAGATAGGAGGTGATGGATGGGTGGATCGGGCAGGTCTCACACATGGGTTTGGGATCAGGAGTGGCACAGGGATGGACTAGGATGTTGTCATGGCTGGGTGGGTGGTGGAACACCACTTTAGGAGGGCTTGGAAAGATCTTTGGTAGGATGTCTTCTTCTCCGGCCAGATTCTGGAAATTGAGGCTCTTGGCTAGTTAGTGTAATTTTGCTGTGTTCTGAATTGGAAACTGCTTAATGCTACAAGATGTTAAAAAAATGTAGTCCACCCTGCTGATCCCAGAAGACTGTGAATACTACATTACATGCAAATGGCTGCCTCCTGATTTTCTTTTTTGTTGCAGAATGGACATGTCACCACTACATGGGCTGCTATTCTGGCTTCCAGCTCATAGTGGTGATCTCTGGTGCTGAGGATGTTCATAAAATTGTCACCTTGATCATTGTATTGGTCCAGCAGAGCCCAACATATTTCAAACTGATAAATTTTTTGATCTCGTGCAAGCCTTGTTGGACCCGCATCTTGTCTAAGGAATTATAGCCAACATTCAGTTATGCACACAATTTTTGGGCATAATCTATCGATAATCGTGAAAAAGTTGATTGAGAAGCTGTTTATTACGAGATATGGCAGCTGAGGAAGGCCGACTACCGCACGACTTGTTATGCCGATCCTATTTACCACAGTTAAAATGCAGTAACCATCATCTCATGTTATCTCCGTTTTTTGTTATTAAGAAACTAAGTATGTGAAAAATAACTGGTGTTCCTTCATGCATCAGACAAAGAGCAATTGACATGTGTGAATATCTCCTCAGAATAAATGTAAAGTGTTTGGATACTGCTGAAAAAGACAAATTAAATTCAGGAAACTGTAAAAATATACATACATGTTTGCTGTATAATCTCTGTACAACTTTGGTGGCCTTCGATGGATTAACAGTAACACATCTCTGTCTAGTAAGCACCACAATGTAAGGTGCCCTTTTGGACTACTCTCTTGCTGCTATCTGTTGCAAGAATTCAACACCATTAGTGTGAAGATTAAAAAAAATAGTACTACACAAAGATACCTTTGCTCAGACAGCCGCAATCAGCACACAAAAATAGGAGGCATTAGTTTCGGAGTGACCCTCTTATTTGTCCAACGCTTTCCCATTTCTGCCAACTGAGGGTTTGTGGGAGAAAAAGTGACGGAAACTCACCAAAAAAAGTAAAATGGTACTAGCCTTACTTGACCCCAGCGGACACTTTTGCATTTTCAAATCACAGATTAGTGTTTTGCACAAAAAATGTATGAGGGAAACTAAGTGATAATAAGAAATATTTATAAGAACAAATGGAATTACAGACCTAAGGTTTCAACTGTAGGCAACTTCTTGACTATTGCATTTCTTTTCGCCATGCGCATTACTCCCAAGGCCAGTGTCACAGTCACGACAATGGGGAGGCCTTCTGGTATAGCAGCAACAGCTAGGCTGTAGACCCATGAGAAACAAAATAACTTACAAATGTTGCAATACATGGATTTAGAACAAAATTCAAATGTGAACAACAACAATAAATGAGACAGAAATGGCACATATAAGTGTACAACTGCCAAAACATATCCGAACTGTAGCATTATTGTGTAATATGTGGAAATATTAATTAAAGGAGTAGTTGAAACTCTAGCTTTCAACATTAAAAAATAATTCTTTTGTTAGGAGGATAGGAAGCTAAGGACCAGTAGTACAGGTAAGATTTACAGTGAGAAGCAAAAGTCACGCCATCTCTGGATTAGAAAAGGCAGAAGGTGAAAGAGAGTGAAACTTATCTTGTCAGTTTTTCTTAATCACCCCCTTCCCTCTCTCCCTTACCCCATCCCAGCCTCTCTCTTCAAGCTTCAGAGTTGAAATTTTGTTATCTTTCCAAATGGATGGTATTGAGTCAACTGACACATTTCAGATTCAAATACAATGCAGATGCAGCCATTTTTTCATACTTCCATCAAAGAGGACAACAGGGAGTACGAAATCATGCAAAGTTTCATGTTATCTCCGTTTTTTGTTATTAAGAAACTAAGTATGTGAAAAATAACTGGTGTTCCTTCATGCATCAGACAAAGAGCAATTGACATGTGTGAATATCTCCTCAGAATAAATGTAAAGTGTTTGGATACTGCTGAAAAAGACAAATTAAATTCAGGAAACTGTAAAAATTACCAAGACAGAAAGGCTGCCAAGTACTTAACTTTAGGAGGTGCAGGCCCCAGTACTGTTACACTCAAAACAGTAGTCTCCTCGCTTTAGGAACAATACATTCCTTCTTCAGGAAAGAGAAAAATTTGCTTTGAGATGAAAAAGGGGTAGGGTGTAGTTCACTCAGATCCTGTCCTAATATGAACCCACCTGTTACAAGAAGAAAGGGGGGGGGGGGGGGGGGGGGGGAAGAGGGGGCGAGATCAAGGGGAAAAGGGGTAGTATAATACTAATAATAATAATAATAATAATAATGATAATAATGTCAAGAGTGAAATAATAAACAAAAATGAGAAATGGTGACCAGTAGCCAACTGATCAAAAACTTAACACTCGATAAGTACATTTGGGTGTTTGTAGTGTTAAGTATGCGAATTTATAAGTGCTAGAAAAAGAGCAGTAGCTCCAAAGCTATAGTTATATATATCTATAATATTTGTGCCTACGTTCCACTAATCAAACTGCTGTAGATTAGCAGTTGTCCTCATTTTTGTTTGTTTTAAAAATGGTTGTAGGTTAGAGATGAAGCATGCACACAACCACGAACTAACAGCAATGAAGGATACACTGTATTTTGAGCATACCCTTCAACATTCTGCGAGACAGTACTCTTTCATTTTATGCTTAAAAAAATACAACGGTTTGGAATAGTGCAAACATACCGCATAATAAAATATGGCACAAGGACTGGTACTTATGACATCATAGTATAATATAATCAAGTGTGGCTTAACATTTTAAAAATGAAAATAGTCAGGTTTTCACAATGTAATAATGTATTACTTCTCACAGTTAGAGAAGTAATTTCTCATTGCTGAAGACAAGTGTATTCTGAGCAGAAAAACAACACTAAGCACATGACCTGCAATAATATTTGGTGCAATCTTTGGAGGATTACAAGATAACACTCATAATTTAGTTACTGCACTATTATTGGAATTAAATCAAAGCAAAAGGTAATATTCACCTAAAGGGTAAGAGCTATGGCCCGTTATGAGTTTAAGTATAATACTAAAATAAATATACAAAATTAAAATTTTAACCCAACAACTGTCAACTGCTCAAACCTTCGCAAGAGGAACAAGACAGCAAAGATCTGCCTCCCCTACCCCACTCCCTCCCCTAGTAACACCATCCTTGGTTTGCTATGTGGGAAATATGGACAATTTAACAATTTGCTCAATATCTACAAGACCTTATCGGGTCATGCCAGCAAACAAATTGTGATAACAGTCACCAGTAAAACTCAAAGGACCTGCACAAAGTGTCATTGCAGCATCCTTAAATGAATGTTTCAAGTAGTCAATGTTACTGGGATTTTAGGCCCAATTTTTTCAAACTCAATAATGGTAAAACTGTGGTTCTATATGGAATGTCAGTTTGACAAATAAATGTGTTAAACTGAACCACTTTTACTAACAGTACTCCCGATTTCCAACAAAATGGACTGACAGCCCATATTACTCAAAGAAGTATCAATGTTGTTTATACGAAATGTGTGGAACAGTTGTTATCAATTTTGAAGATAATGCTTGGTCTGTACAGTTACTGGATTTGACTATTACATGCTTTTTCCTTTGGTAACCTCTTTTAAACCTTAAGTTTTTGATGTGTGTCTTGAATCACACAAGTCACTGTTAATGAAGCTGCATGTATATCAATGAATTCTTAAGTGTTATCACCCACTTTCAACTGGTTTGGTATTATCTATTATTTGTGTATGTAACCAAACAGTAACAATCTAAAAGGTCATCTCTCCTCGGATGAAATAAACTATTAAATACTTTTGAAGTGATTTTCACAAAATTCTGTTCATTTAATTTAGCCAAGATGACATATTGGCTAACTACTTAAAACAACTGTACAATATCTCCATAAAAATCTCAGGCAGAGTAAAAGAAAATGTTTTGGCCTTACTACTTTAAGAATCAACGATATAGGAGAAGACAGACTGCTACTTACTGTAAAGATGACACATTAGGCTAGGCGCAAATTGAGACGCGTATAGCGCGACACAGCGCGCGTTTTTGTAACATCACAGGTTCAAATTGGACCGCGCAAATTGCGACACGACTGGGATGCGACACGCGCCTGCGCCAGGTCGCACGGCGTTGTGGTTGAGGCACAGTTTCTCGTGTCGCTCGTGCCTCGCTAGCACTGTGGGAAATTTGAGGCGGGGAGCGGAAAAGTAGCCCGGCCATAAGCTCATATCGGAACGGTGCATGTGAGAAATGGCAGTATTGCCCATACAATAAGTACATTATACTTATCTGTTATTTATATCTGTGTAGTTTTGGTTGTTTTTTCTTCTGTCAAGAAAAATGCATACTTCAGTAACTGATGAGCCACTGGCCGCTGGAATTGTATCATATGCCTCCGCGATGTTTTCAGATCGCAAAAAGAGACAGAGGGTAGTGAATAAGGAAGCAAGGAATACTATAAAATCATGTGATTAATAATCAAGGTAGGAAAGTAAAGCAAAGTTATCTTCTTTCTGCCTAGTATGCTGGCGTATCTGTACGATCTGTTACAAAAATTTAGAAAGGGATAATCTCCACAGGTGTGATCCCTTTGTGCTCCTGGTAAAAAGCGTACAAGATCTGAAGTATAGAAGTCTCACTGTGATTACTCTGATATGGATGTAATAATGTAATACGACACACTGTGCTACATGCACGTGAACATCACATTTACATTGTAACCTAGAAACAGTCGAAAAGCAGTCACAAATAACAATGTTTTAATTGGTTCGCCATGATGAGAAAAAGCACTTCAATTGTTGCATCCACATTATCAGCATTAATAAACTAATTACACAACAGGCTACACAAATGAAGAAAATGGTCGGTATTATT
Source organism: Schistocerca cancellata (assembly GCF_023864275.1). Classification (NCBI taxonomy): domain Eukaryota; kingdom Metazoa; phylum Arthropoda; class Insecta; order Orthoptera; family Acrididae; genus Schistocerca; species Schistocerca cancellata. The sequence goes on from NC_064628.1 coordinate 379,602,444, forward strand.
ACTAAAGTAGGAATATCCTAAAATAATGTTATGATGAGATATATTTAATTTGTTGAAATGTACTGCTGACAAAGGCAGATCTACTTTCATGACAATGTTTTTCAAACTCCAACTCACAAGACACACATGACTAGCTTGTGCATTCCTGTCGCGCGCATTATCCTCCGCTGCTGATAATACACTGACCATTGTGTTGTGCGACAGATCAGTTGTTTATTTTTCTCAATAACAACTATTTTATTCGCGATCACACATTGTCAGTTTGGCAAGCCATAGGTGAGTAACCAGTATCTGGCATGTGCCTATCATTCCGCCTGAAGGAACATTCATCGTTATTTTAATACTGCTCAGATCAAGAGAAGGAATAAAATCCTTTGGTAAGTTTCCAATCCAGTCGCTCAGTGTTAAAAATACGATGGGTTACGTGGATTCCACCAAAATTCCAACAGAATTGGCAATCTATTTTTGTGTGAGTTGTTAATCTTATCTCATTCGAACAAGCATCACCATTTTTGAGTAACGGCCACATTTCTCTTGGTGAAGGGTTTAACTGTACTTCCTTCGTCACAGTATAATTTGCCAAACTCATCTCACAGCAGCTATTGCGACAGAATTCCGAAACGGAGTGCCTCATTAAACGAGTAATTGGCAATCGCAGAGCTCAATAGCTTACGAAAAACCTCATAGTGTCGGTTTGCAGTAACATAAGAAGAAATTTTATTTTTATTTTCATACTAGGAAGCTCTTGTTTCGCTAGCTGTCGATAACTCTTAAAAAATTACAGTCACTGGAGTGAAATAAATAACAAGGGAAGTACAAGTACTGATATATTGCCATAGATAAGAAAGTTCCGTGTGTTTAAGAATTGACAAAACACTCTCCTCCTTGTATGCTATCATTCGCCAAACTTTCGTTTCGATGTTTTGTTTTAGGAGATATGAGAGATGCTGTGAGTATTTCATTCTTCCGGGCATGAGAGCAGAAGTGAGCACGCTACATGAGATCCATTTTCTCGAGATCGGAGGCAGATAGAGACCTCCTCCCAAATCTAAACAAAAATTCAGCATGTTAGCTAAATTTCATACTCAGCAATATATGGTGTAATACGCACCAAACGCAAAATCGTAGCGGCCCCTATTTTCGTTGCAAACTTTTTGAGTTTTGCGTAGTCTCTTACTAAAATGTGTACATCACAATAAGAATGGTCATCAGCGAGTTGATGGGCACTTCATGACGAAGCTGACATATAACGCTACAAATAAGGCAAAAATCATATACTTTCAGTGAATAGTTTCTGTAAAATCGTTTGAGAAAGATAACAGCTTGCGCGCACTTCGGTTCTGTCAGCGCAGAGCGTCGCCAGTCGGCGCTTGTGAAGTATGGTGTACGTGTCGCAATATGCGCTGGACCCGTGCGACTCGTGCAGCATGTGCGTGTCGCGCTGTAGTGTCGTGTCACGTCACACGTGCTATACGCGTCTCAATTTGCGGCTAGCCTTAAGTTGCAGACAGGCACAACTAGAACACACTTCCATATTAGCTATCAGCCACAGTATTCGTCAGAGAAAGAAAGAGAAACACACACCATTCATTCATGCAAGCAAGCAAAAAAGCACACCTTACACACACAAGCAGCTGAAGTAGGTGGTTGTGGTTGTGGTTGTGGTTGTGTGTGTGTGTGTGTGTGTGTGTGTGTGTGTGTGTGTGTGTGTGTGTGTGAATGAAAGGTCTGTTTTTCCTTCTTTCTTTCTTTCTTTTTGTGACTAAGGCTGTGGCCAAAAGCTTTTATGCAAGGGTCTTTTACATGTACCTGCCTGCAATTTAATGTGTCATATTTACAGAAAGTAACAATCTATCTTTTCCTACATTATTGATATTCCAACCTGAAGTTTCTATAGTTTTCTTTAGGAATCGTGCAAGAAAAAAAAAAAAAAAAAAGTTATGTGGCCTTCTTTTGTTTAGTTTTTCCACAATTACTGTATTACTTCTGGAACTTACTCTTTAAATTATTATCAGACTTTATGTCACATAAATGAAATATATAAGGAAATAATAGTGTATTGACTACTGTTCCTCGAGTACAAAATTTTACCATTAAAACAATTTGCATGCATGCACCTATGACCTATGATTGATCTTAGAGTACAACTCATTCTAAAGCTGATCACTTAGCAAACTATACATTATTCTTATAAGAACAGTAAATGATTAAACTGAAAGACTACAATAGATACATGTTGTATTAAATTTTTGTACCTGACACCAATGGTGAACATATCAAGAATAGGCCGGCCTTGAAACCAGCCAAGAATCATTATGAATCCAATGATGCAGAATGAATAGAATGACAATTGTGCTCCTAAGATATCCATGCTTTTCTGCAAAGGTGTTTTAGGTGCTTCTTCAGCTTGCATCATTTTAAATACTTCTCCAAATTCAGATTTTTCGCCTGTATTTACTACAATCCCCTACAAGTAAAATTAAAAGTACATTATGAGGCAAGTCTACCAAACATAAGCAAAACTCAAATATTCACTCAGCTTCTAGTTTCAATTTAAAGCACAGACCTGACACACTATGTAAATAAAAGTTGAATTAGTAGTGGTTAAGGAACTTCAGAATTTTTTCAGCAACTTTCAGTTAAAGTATTCTTAACTAAACAGAGATTAGACAAATATAAAGGCAAAACACATACTTGAGGTACACATAGAAACAAATACAATTTTAGTGCTTACCTTTCCATTTCCACATCTTACGAGTGTCCCCATGAATGCTATGTTTTTCATGGATGAATGACCATTGCTTTTTAGAATGGGAGCAGTAATCTTGTTTGAAGGTTCTGTTTCTCCAGTAAAACTGCTCTCATCTATAGCCAGATCGATTGCCTGAAAATCGAAATGTTAAAAAAAGAATCATATATGAATTGTGTTGCAGTATGCTTTTGACACTTCTTTGGTTGTGTGGCACCACAAATATGAAGCACTGAGCATGGAGCAATGTGGAAATACTGTGTGACATGTCTGGAAACTGATATTGTGGAAAGGAGATGTGTGTGAGCTGAAACAACCAAGATAAAAGTATCAAGAGTACTTATTTCTACCTGTACTTCGGCACAATTCTGAGGCAGAATTTCCTGTAAACGTTCAATACCTACAGTGCACACACAAGCACTGAATGACTGTGCTGTAGCGAAATGTCACTGATGTGTCACTCATTCACTCATTACTAGTTTACATGCATCCATGCAGAGCATAGTAATTTGTCATATGCAACATTATAGATAAAACCCACCTTGTTAGAGCTTAAATGTGTTATTGTAATGTGCAAATAATGCCATATTAATAATCATGTATCTGATGTAAGCTTCTTCTTGAGGGTAGTTTATTTTTATCAGTCTAATTGTAGACGTTTGCAATTTCTCCAAGCTGCAATGCACCAACTTTACTAGACAATCTAACTGAAATGTGTTTTACATGCATTCACTTCCAACAAATCCTAAGCACAGACAATAAAACTTCATATCCATCTGTATGCAATAGCTTACATGCTGCTGATACTGTATGTCTGACTAATTGACAAAAGGACTTTATTGTCACTTTCTGAACTGAACATGCTCTGGTTTCTGAGCCACCTTGTACTAATGGTTCTCATCCACGCACAACACACGGCTACGTAACTGTAAGGATTGTCAGGACAATGATCTCATGTTGCACATTCTTTCCACAGATATAATTATTCCTATATCCCTAGACCTTCAGACTGATCACACTACCATCCTTCACCCCCACATACTTTTGTGTGTTTTTCTGTACTTTCATGTGCCACTGACACACATTTTGTTGAATCCCGAACCTAACCCCCTCCTCCTCCTCCTCCTCCTCCTCCTCCTCTCTCTCCTCCACGATTCTAACACTGACCTCATACAATCCAATTATACCTCTTCACACCTATCAACCCGCTGAAATGTGCCCCACTATTTGTAACGTGCTGGGCTGTATCCTCACCTGGGGCACCACATGTAACATGCCGGGACATGTCCTTATTCATTAGTGCCTCTTACTAGTTCACATCACAATCGGATGTACCGGTATTGAAACATTTCCTCACCCAGTAGATAGTGCGCAGTGTTCTCAACCTACCTTGCTTTGTTTATTCAATATTGTCTTCCCGGTAACTGCGTACATCTCACCTAAATCACACTGAAATTAAGAAGCCAGGATCCTAGGCGAAGTTTTCCAAAATCAAAAGTCAAGATCGTATTCATTGTTGAACATTTATGCCAACCACAATGCGATTTATTTGTTATCACTCGCACACACAATATTCATGTGACCAGGCCTCTTACACTTAATCATCACAATAGGTAGTCAAAAACTTCCAGTCTTTAACAAAGTTCACAATTACTGAAAAATTAACCAACTTGCCGCACTTTTGCTCCAAGAGAATCTGACCGAGAACTAACAGAGAACTGCACCAGCTCGGACCTTATATAGACAAGCGCTTGAATATTTGACTATTTCTGTTAATATATTATAGTTTATAATTTCCCAGGGTTAAAATGATCCTTTCTAACTGGTTTTGAAGTTAGCTATTGGGTTTTATTACTTAAATAACATGAGTGAGCTGTATCAATTTAAAAACGCAGAACTAACTTATGCATCCGCCGTGGGAATTCCCGACTTATAACCATGGCAACCCTCTTGAACAATAATTTTTACTTTTTCAAATTTACTTAATTCTTTTAATGCACTTACAAAGTTGAGACTGGAGTCATTTTACGTAGAAAAATATAGGTAGCAAAAGTATCAAAACAGATCTCGGAATTATACAGTAGTTTGGTCACAATTGGCACTGAAAGTCATACAGGCTACAGATTTTAAGTCTTAATATCTATTTAACTAACAGACTTTAGGTTAATTTAAAAACTTTGCTGGAATCAGTAAAATTTAGGCTTTCTTTTAGATGCAGTCTTATAGCTGAATTCGATCTATTAGCTCACTCGAATTTTACTTAATACACTCCTGGAAATTGAAATAAGAACACAGTGAATTCATTGTCCCAGGAAGGGGAAACTTAATTGACACATTCCTGGGGTCAGATACATCACATGATCACACTGACAGAACCACAGGCACATAGACACAGGCAACAGAGCATGCACAATGTCGGCACTAGTACAGTGTATATCCACCTTTTGCAGCAATGCAGGCTGCTATTCTCCCATGGAGACGATCGTAGAGATGCTGGATGTAGTCCTGTGGAACGGCTTGCCATGCTATTTCCACCTGGTGCCTCAGTTGGATCAGCGTTCGTGCTGGACGTGCAGACCGCGTGAGACGACGCTTTATCCAGTCCCAAACATGCTCAATGGGGGACAGATCCGGAGATCTTGCTGGCCAGGGTAGTTGACTTACACCTTCTAGAGCACGATGGGTGGCACGGGATACATGCGAACGTGCATTGTCCTGTTGGAACAGCAAGTTCCCTTGCCGGTCTAGGAATGGTAGAACGATGGGTTCGATGACGGTTTGGATGTACCGTGCACTATTCAGTGTCCCCTCGACGATCACCAGTGGTGTACGGCCAGTGTAGGAGATCGCTCCCCACACCATGATGCCGGGTGTTGGCCCTGTGTGCCTCGGTCGTATGCAGTCCTGATTGTGGCGCTCACCTGCACGGCGCCAAACACGCATACGACCATCATTGGCACCAAGGCAGAAGCGACTCTCATCGCTGAAGACGACACGTCTCCATTCGTCCCTCCATTCACGCCTGTCGCGACACCACTGGAGGCGAGCTGCACGATGTTGGGGCGTGAGTGGAAGGCGGCCTAACCGTGTGCGGGACCGTAGCCCAGCTTCATGGAGACGGTTGCGATTGGTCGTCGCCGATACCCCAGGAGCAACAGTGTCCCTAATTTGCTGGGAAGTGGCGGTGCAGTCCCCTACGGCACTGCGTAGGATCCTACGGTCTTGGCGTGCATCCGTGCGTCGCTGCGGTCCGGTCCCAGGTCGACGGGCACGTGCACCTTCCGCCGACCACTGGCGACAACATCGATGTACTGTGGAGACCTCATGCCCCACGTGTTGAGCAATTCGGCGGTACGTCCACCTGGCCTCCCGCATGCCCACTATACGCCCTCGCTCAAAGTCCGTCAACTGCACATACGGTTCACGTCCACGCTGTCGCGGCATGCTACCAGTGTTAAAGACTGCGATGGAGCTCTGTATGCCACGGCAAACTGGCTGACACTGACGGCGGCGGTGCACAAATGCTGCGCAGCTAGCGCCATTCGACGGCCAACACCGCGGTTCCTGGTGTGTCAGCTGTGCCGTGCGTGTGATCATTGCTTGTACAGCCCTCTCGCAGTGTCCGGAGCAAGTATGGTGGGTCTGACACACCGGTGTCAATGTGTTCTTTTTTCCATTTCCAGGAGTGTATGTATTGCACAATATATGTCATTGTTTATAACTTTTAATAGTATGCATTTCCAATAAAACTGATTACCTCATTACTTTCAGAATAGACATTAGAATGTACTGAAATAATAGATTTTACAAGGGGAATTTTATTTAAACTATTTCTGAATTCTGTACTATGAGGCTGAAGGCCACAGAATCTGTAGTCGGAATCTGAGTAGTGAAAATGAAAAAAAAAATAAATAAATAAAAAATAAATAAATAAATAAAAGTTCATTACTTAACTAAGTTACTGAAGGAGTGTAAAACCAAAACAGGATAGCAGACGGCAACCCTGCTTCGTTACATATTACCTTCTCTTTGATTTCATTTTGTTTTCACATGAATTTTTGTTCATTTTCATATTTAACTATAGGCACTACTCCTACGTGTTTCACCTCTTTTCACTATACTTCATCTGTTTGTCCTTTCTGTGATTTTTCTCACCTATTTTCATGCATTTTTAATCTTCCATTTGTGACAGTTCAGAAAAGTTTCCCTAACCCTAAGCAGAACCCTACAAACTGTTCCTGCATTGTAGCCTAGCTTATGGAATTCCCAAATGACCTGGCCATCATATTACCCATCTCTAGCTGAGAACCCTAATCAAATACAGTCAATCTACTGCTCTCATAAACATAGTTCTGCAAAACCACATAACTGAGGCCCAAACCTCCTTGCAATCCCTCCTCTCCATTCATAAAATTCTCTTGCTCTGCAATAGCAAATGCCTACAGCCTATCTGCCAGACAAACTTTTGCCATCCAGAAACTAGAGCAGCATTCACACAACCACCTCAAAAAACTCTCCAATCTATTCACCTCATACACCCATGGACTACCACCACACACCCCTCCATCAAACCTCCCTCATATCCCCTCCATAGCTGCCAAATTTTGCATCACAGACCTACTACATTTACTGCACCCTCGGAAACTCCCTCCCACTACCACAAATTCCAAGACTTAAACAGACTCACAAAACACAGTCATGAAGCTGTCCTTCAAAAGCCTCAGTCCCACAGACCTATCAGTCCTTTCCAAAGGACTTAACATCTGTCCCACTTACAAATTCAGTCACATTGGGCTTTTTAAAGACCTGTTCTCCTTCTCTTGATCCTTATGTGGAAACACTTTTTCACCATCAATCCTACCAATCACACTAAATTGAAAAGCAATACTGAACACTGCCTAACTCAGGTTTTCAAATCGCATCTGGTGCAATCCCCAACAATCAGGCTTCCCTTCTCATCCTGCCCAGTAAGTCTCCCCTGACCCGCGGTTCTGGGTGACTTTTCCGAAATCTACAGCTTTTCCTAGACCTCTCCAGTCCTTTTCCTTTACTCCTCTTATTTGCCGTTCAACCCTTCTGCCTGAAGAAGGAGCCACCAGCTCTGAAAGCTTGCCTCATTATAACCTCCTTTTATGTGTGTACTACCGCCACTTTGTGAGTAGATTTTTTATTTATCCAATTACTTCACTGTCTCTGTGCTAGGATGAGAATTTCTGTTTAGCCCTAATTTGCTTGCAGGATTATACAAAATTACAAAGATGGAGTACTTGTCAGTGTGAATTTAGTATGAATTCACGGATATATACTCTACAGCACCATATGTTCAAATGGCTCTGAGCACTATGGGACTTAACATCTATGGTCCCCTAGAACTTAGAATTACTTAAACCTAACTAACCTAAGGACATCACATAACACCCAGTCATCACGAGGCAGAGAAAATCCCTGACCCCGCCGGGAATCGAACCCGGGCATGGGAAGCGAGAATGCTACCGCACCATATGTAATATGCCTCTAAGAGCTATGAAGGCAAGAATACATTAATTACAGCATGTACAAATGCTTTTAGGTAAGCATTCTCCCTGTGCTCATTAGGCAAACGGAACACTCTGAAAGATGACCAAATTCGAATTCACCTCCTTAGAACCAAGGCCACTAAGGGTCCCAGATTTGTATACCTGCTAGAACTAACTTGACCCTTTAAACATGGCCACAACAACATTTCAATTAAGAGTTTGTTGTTTGAGCAGTTTTATTCATTACTTGGCTGGCTGTAGACAATATTTATCTGTACAAAATCAGATCACACAACCGAGAGACAATTCTGCCTGTGCCGCCACTGATGTCAACATAAATAGAAAAACTGTGAAGAACAGAAGATTACAGTACCATTGAGGAATGAAACAACCCGACACCTTGTGCAGTACTGCAGCTGCAGCAACGCAGGAAGATGAGTGCCTTCCATCAATTAACAATAAATAACCCTCTCTACCAGCCAACAGACCACAGAATTGGAGAAGATGCAATTAACTGACTACTGAGAAAACTTGTCAGGAAGACTATCACCTGCATTAGCATAAAAATTTCCTGAAACATATCCCACTGGTTGTGCCAGGAAATCACAATGCTGTTCTTGACAATAACAATATCACTGATTTACCATTCTGTACACATGGACTCCAGAAGGCAATTACTGCAGTGGGGTAGTTTCAGGATACAACAAAAGTTCTGTGTCATTTAAAATGTTATTTTGAGAAGGAAATGATGGTCAAAAATCAAAGAACTGATGAGAGATGAGTAATGACAGTATTCTCCTCCATACCATTCTATCAGAATTCACAACAGGGACAGAATAGATGCATTTCTGCTAATGGGTTTTGAATGATAACCAGATAGAACAAATGGACCATAAATTTCATTGTCTTTGGCTTTAGCTTTCCTATTACCATACAGGTTTCATAATTAATTTCCCGAAAATTTCTGTATCTCACTTTTAGTGTTGATTTAATCTGTGTGACAACCAGTTTTATGGGTACAGAAACAGACTTACCTCAAAGAGTCTTATATCTGCTGGCACTCTGTCTCCAACATTCAGATGAACAATATCACCAGGTACAAGATTTCTTGCCAAAAATGTCTCCAGTTGGCCTTCGCGGAGACTGGAAGGAAATGCAACCATTTAAAATTAAAAATTTAAATTTCCATTGAAACAAATTACATTTTTAACTGGAAAATGAACAGAGAGAACTTACCAATGGCATGATGGAGGAACAAGTTTTGTTAGTTCTTCTAGAGATTTCTCAGAGCGATACTCTTGCACAAATGCAACCGTGACAACGATGAGAATGGCCTAAAATATAGAGTAAGCTCAATTATAATACTGCTACAGGTACACGTTAGAATGTTTGAACCAAAAATGCACCTAACATTTGGCAACATATTACATACCACTGTTATGCTGACAGCATCATCGAACTGCTTCATACACACACTAACTCCCGCTGAAGCCAATAGCAGCAAAATGAGAGGATTCTTGAACTGGAAGAGATAGAAGACTCGTTAATGAAAAAAGTGCTGTTTTACCACCTAAGCCCACACTATGTGGTATCTTCTGCAGTTTTATCAGTATACATATTAATACAACATAATTGAACATAAAGTGTTTTTGCAGGCCATCCATGCCTTTTTTCTTGATTTGGTTGGATTAATTCCACTTTGCTATCATTAAATAAATAAATGTCAACAACAAATTAAAATCATCACTGTGATTACAAAGGCTGGAAAAGAATAGGAAACACTATGAGGAATGCACACTTGAACATAAATGCAGATAATAGTCAAGCCTGTAGGTGGTGTCATTGTATTTGACAAAGAATGGCACCAACGCAAAGTCCTCAATATGTTGCAAATGTTAATCATGATCAGACCAGTGTTCTGTGTAGTCGTAAGTGCAATATGTCAGAGCTAAGTGGATTTGAACACGGGCAAATTGTTGGTGCTCTTATAGCGAGTGCTTCCATCAATGTTGCTGAAGTGTTTGATATTTCAGAAGACACTGCATCAAAGAATTATACCGCACACCGGGAAAGCAGAAAATTATCTGTTAAGTCACAACACAGAAGAAAGTGTGTGTTGAGTGACAGTATCGTGAGCATAGGAGAGGATTGTGACAAAAGTAACAGGATGAGAGCTGCGAAGGTCACTGCAGAACTGAATGTCACACTCGTGAATCTTGTCAGCACTAGAACAACATGAAGAGAGCTCCACCGGCTGGGTAATGTAGGGAAAGCTAGAATTCCAAAACCACACATGATGCAAATACCCGTAACAGGAAACCATCATGCCGAAGCTATAAAACATGGACTAGCATGAAAAGGAGGAAAGCCATTTACTCAGTGTGTTGAGTCTTGTTTCACACTGTTCTTCTAACTGAGTTTACATGGAGAATGTCAAACATGGCAGGGATTCGTAGATAATTTGGGCAGGCATACTGCAGCATTTGATGGGCCTTATGGTTCCTCTGCAATGTCACATTATTGCTAGGACTTACCAATTTGGTTGATCAGGTCGATCCCATGGTACATAATCCATGTATGACCTTCCCAGTTCACCCATCGTGACATTGTGCTCCAAGGCAATAGGACCACCATACACACAGCTCGCATATCTTCCCTGGCCATCAATCACCAGACCCCAATATTACTGAGGCTTTGTGGTCTACTTTTAAGAGAAGGATACATGACCGCGTCCACTTCAATTATCGGCATCTGAACATGCCACTATTTTGCACAAAAATGGTGTAAGATGCCCTTGAAAAACCTACTGGTCCTGTATTTGTGACTGGAAGCTGCTTTGCATGCCAACAGCTGCCTTTTTTGCTTTTAGGTCTCATTTTCATGTGATCACAGTTATAGAAGTAATACAGGTTACATATCATTTTTTGCAACTGTATTAAGTCATAAAATGCGTGTGAATTTCTAAGGGACCAAACTGCTGAGGTCATCGGTCCCTAGACTTACACACTACTTAAACTAACTTATCCTAAGAACAACACACACACCCATGCCTGAGGGAGGACTCGAGCCTCCTGCAGGAGGGGCCGCGCAATCTGTGAGATGGCGCCTCAAACTGCAAGGCCACTCTGCGCAGCATTAAGTCATAAAAAAATAGTATATAACCTACACTACTTATTAAAATTTCACTGGTCAACAGTTGCTCTCCATCACACCAGCAGAAAAACTACAATTAACCATGTCCCAGATGATTCTTTATCCAGCCACCTTCAAATACGTAACGCTGTCTATTACAAATGGTTTTCTTTTCAATCAAGTATTAAATTTAAGAAAATAGGGACATGCAAAGCTAGTTGCAGAAGTATATTCTACATTGTCTGCAGAAGTAAATCAGCGTTCGTTACTTCCAGTGGTTGCTCATAAAATTTTTTCACCTCTCTTTTGCCACTACAACACTCCAGCAAAAAACCACAATGTTTTAAAGATGACCCACACTTCCACATGCTAGACAAAAGGACAATACAGAATTTTAAGACATGAAATAGTCTACCACTTAGCAAAGAAGCAGATTACTGAAGGACAATTTTGTCTACCACCAATTGCTCATAGTGATTTCAAACCTAATATCAAGATATCTGCTTAACATGAGTGGAACCACGAATAGCAAGTGTGTCACACACCCAAACCTTCAGACATCAGACACTCAGATTGGCACCAAATGATGTGTGTCGATAGGGTATCAACCATAACACCGATTTAGTTCATGCTGTGTGTTGTCGTCCAGTAGAATGTGTAAATGGTAATAAAAAGTAACACCAGAACTACGGAGTATGAAACCTTATCTGTGAGCTAGGATGATGAACTTCTGTGGTAGGTCGTTACAACATCATACTAAAAGTCCCAAGTTTGAAACTGCCAGCTGGCAATCTTTAACAGTTTACACGTGAAACTGTTATATGGGAGAATTTCTTTCTGATGTGTAAAAGGATGTTTCGTAGTTTGTAGCAATGTTCTTTAGGCAGTATGCTTTCACTTCGTTAGTTGAAAGTAGCAAACCTATTGGGTACATTTACATAGATAGGTGTGGTGTTATCTATACAAATGTATGCAATAGGTTTGCTGCTTTCAACTAATGAAACAAAAGCAGACTGCCAAAAGAACACTGCTACAAACTACGGAATGCCCTTTTACACATCAGAAAAAATTTCTCCCATGTAACAATTTCACACAAACTGTTAAAAAAAAAAAAAACAAATAATTGCCAGCAGGTGGTTTCGAACCTGGGACTTTTAGTATGATGATCTGACACTCTGCCAATTCACCTACCAGAGATCTTTGTATCAAGACCTCATAAATACACTTTTCCTCTACTCCATAGTTCTGGTTTTACTTTTAATTACAATTTACACACGTTCTACTGGACAACAGCACACAATACAAACTAAATTGGTGTTTTTGTTGATACTCTATCAACACGCACACACAACATTTGGTACCGATATGAGTGTGTGACATCTGGAGGTTATGGTGTCAGCAACATAAGAGCAGACACTTAGCAGCTACTCAACCAGACATCTCTCCTCAGCAGTGGTTCAAGTATGTGAAGTTAAGTAAATGACACAAGAGGTACCTCATTCGTATAAGGCTCAGACAAGAATGTTACCCCACATAATCACATTGTATAAAAATTATAATTTCTGTAAGCTGTGATCAGGATCAGACATGGCCGATGTGAATCATGTACTACTGGCATGCACTAAGTACAAGGAAGCACAAGAAAGAAGGAATGAAGGTTAGGGTTTACCATCCTGTTGATATTGAGATCATTAGACATGGAGCACAAGCTAGGATGGTTTCAATGACAGGGAAGGAAACTGGCGGTGTCCTTTCAAAGGCACCATCGTGGCTTTTGCCAGCAGTGATTTAGGGAAATAACAGAAAACTTGAGTCCGTATAGTCGGACCCGGATTTGAACCCAATCACCCTCTTAAATGCAAGTCCAGTGTGCTAACCACAGTGCCACTTTGTTCAAGGGAAGTACAAGAATTACCATAGAGGAAACTGGTTGCAAGGGGTTTTTCCCCTACTTACAGCTGTTACATCCTTCATCTATAGATTCCATGTAAACAAGTACAATTTGATAACAGCATACTTAAAAGAAGCTGATATACAGTACAGATTTAAATTTAGTACTATAGGTCCACATGGCTCAAGTGATTTTATGGAGACAACCTGGTCATAATAATGCACTGTGATTATTCACAAAGCTAAGTGTAATCTGTCATTTTGCTTTACTCAAAGTTTTTATGCAAAAAACGTAAAGCTATAACCACTGCTGGATGTATAGTCAATGTTTCCTAAAACCAAAATAAAAGCAAATAATAAGAGAGACTAAAATTGTTGTGTGCAAGTTTACAGTTCAGCCTAGCATATGACTTTCTATGTGGCTGCAAAAGAATGTGTCTGGCAAATTTATGGAGTTCCAGAAGTGTAAATTATATGCCCAGCTACCAACTCAGAAAGTATAGGCCTACAGATTTAATCACACGTTGTAAATCTAATCAAAAGCTTTAGTTCAGCAACATTTCCTCTGTGTATCATTGCTAATGTTGGCGGTAAAAGCATTGGAATATTAGCTTTCTTTGTATACTTGCATTGTTTTATGTCATATGGAATAATTTTCTGGTGCAATTCTATTAAAGACACAAAGTACTCATTGCACTTGAAAATGTGCTGAATTGGTAATACAGTATCTTGTGTCCATCCCTGAACTTTATGTAGATTACTGTTTAAAAAATTAAAAAATGGAAAACTACAGACTGAAATATCAACAATATTAGTAATTGAATACACTGCTACTCACCATAAAGATGACACAATGAGTTGCAGACAGGCATAACGAAAAGACTTATGTATTTAGTTTTCATCAACATGTTCTTCAGAAAAGAAAAAACACACACTCACATGGCGCAAAAGTACAGCAGCTCGATCTGAGCTGCTGGAGATGGCACGTGTGTGTGTGTGTGTGTGTGTGTAAGAATGCATTGGCTGGCTGAAAACTGTAAGTCTTTTTGTTGTGCTTGTATGCAACTCAATGTGCTATCTTTATGCTGAGTTGCAATCTATACTTTTCTGAAGACTGTTGTTTAAAAACTTAGGCATACTAACAGCAGCCCCCCAACGCATTAACTCACTCATGAAGTTTGTTGTGCAGAATCAGGCATTATTTGCAAATAGTACTAGAATTTACAAATATAACACTATGAACAATTTCAGCCTCCACTAGTCACAACTTAACCTTACCCCTGCATAGAAAGGAGCAAAGTATGAAGCAATAAACATATTTGACCACCTCCCTAGTAAATTAAAGGTGTTAACAGACAGTTGTAAAAACAAATTAAATTAATATCTACTTGACAACTCTTCTTCTTCATAGACGAATTTCTGAGTAGATAGTATGTACACGGTTGGTTTACAGTTATCAGTTTTTGTTGTAGATCAAGATAAAAATATCAATTATGCAAATGTGGAAAACATATCTTTGTGAACTTACTGACAAACTTCACATCATGGTGAACTGTCATGAATATGATCCACAGGAGACGAAGAACGTGAAGAAGAAAGAAAAAACTAACTTCAATCACATTTCTTCCAACAGATTTCTGGTCTTGCAACTGTCAAAGTTGTCTGTACCAGGCATTACAGCATAAAAAGCATGTGTGTTCAATAGTTTCTGAATAGCAACCACCCAAGAACGTTCAGGAACAGTCACCTTTACTTTGTGTGTTTCTATCCACCAGTTATTACATTCTACAACCCCAATGACTCCAATTTTAAGCTGGATTACAAATATTAAATTATTTTGTAAACAATTATTAGATGTCATAAAATTGAAGCTTTCTTGACAATTTCTATCACCTAGGTGATTTCTGTTTCTTGGGATTTGGTCTGTGGCTTAAAAGACTATTTTTCTGCCTTACATGTCATCTCTTGCTGCAGACGACACACTTGGAAGTTAAGGCATGGATGATTTCTACCTACGTAACTCCTTAGCCAATGAATGTTAATAATTTGGGAGTAAACAAGACCACTCACAAAATAGTAGAAGCTTCGAGTCGTCAATAGGCAAATAAAAACAAGAATTAAAACTTCACTAGCATGTGTGCTGTAGCTCATTAAAGGATTCATATGAGAACTAGAAAAGCA
Organism: Schistocerca cancellata; assembly: GCF_023864275.1. NCBI lineage: Eukaryota > Metazoa > Arthropoda > Insecta > Orthoptera > Acrididae > Schistocerca > Schistocerca cancellata. Next base: position 379,617,912 of record NC_064628.1, read on the forward strand.
TTCACTTTTTTTGTGTGTGTATCAGCAACTCAGCACTGCTACCATTCAGTGAGAGGTCTCCTTTACTCCAAATTATTTACATTCTGCCAGAACTTCCCTTACCACATTTATACCACACAACACTTGAATTATACAATGGTTGTATGTGATTTTAGGCTTTCCCCATGTACATGCTGCTGCCAAGATTCTCAGCTGTGCTGCCACATCCTATCACCAAAGTTCCGTGATATTTCAGCAAATAATCATTCCACCATCATCACGCAGTTCTGATGAAATAGTGCGACCACTGTATGCTAGCATTATGTATTCCAGCCGGTCCCAAATTTGGGCCTCGCTGGCCCCATGCAATGCTCAGTGGTGGGAGGTCGTGTGGCTGTGGTGAGGGCTATGGTGGCGAGAGTCTCAGTAGCCTTGCGCCTGTTGTCTATGTCGCATCTCACATCCAGATGCCACATTCTGCTACCGCTGATAAATTTTGGGACTCCTTTCCCAAAGAAGCCAAATACCTGATAATTTTATCAACAGGGACCTGGGCTTCCAAATGAGCAAGGCACGCAAGCCAATACAAAACTCCATCAAAATGCGACATCTGGAAGCAAAATGTCACAGGGATGATGGGCAGAAGGCAACTGAGTTTTCCACCCATCACTGCAGCTGCACCCCCCCCCCCCCCCCCCCCCACCGAGCACAGCAAGTGGCCAATCAAGGCCCAACCTCCGGACCAGCAGGCATAAATACCATCAATCGTCAGAACATAGTACACATATCATTCCATCAGCACCACCTAGTTATGTCAGAGTGGTTATTCACTGAAATATTGTGGAACTTCAATTATTGGATCCAGCAATATACAAAAAATCTTGAAAGTAATATAATTTAGGCAGACACACAATCTACTCACCAAGAGGTGTCATGAAAAAACATGCAATTATAAAAGATATGGAAATGTGCAAGTTTCAGAAAAAATAGCTCCTTTTGGCAGAAGGGCTGAAGCGAAAGAAAGACAGATGAACAAGAAAGACTGGCAACGTTTAGGAAAGTGGGAGACGTATGGAAAAGTTTCCCAGAATCCAGGTCTGGAAAGAGTTACTGGACAGCATGAGAAATAAAGACAGACTGATTGTGCCTGAATCGGACAATATTTGAGAACCTAAGAACTTAAATGTAAAATGCAGGGTAATAAGTAAGACAGATTACTGAAAAAAAGTGTGCAAGAGTCAGTGTGAGTGGACAGCTATGTGCATTACACAATGCAGACAGGCGAGAAGAACAGAAAAAAAAAAAGAACTGACAGGCAACACAATAAAGATATTGTAAAATACTAGGGAACAAAGAAAAGGAACTGTTACTGAAAAGAAATGCTGCGACCACACAAAAGTAATATAAATCTAGGCCAGGTGGGTGGTGAGAACCAAGCATGTCTTAATGCCACCTGCACAGTTCTGCAATACCAGAGAATCGAGATGGCACGTGTGGTGTGAAACAGGCATTGAGGGTATGACTGCATGACTGTCATGGTTTTGAGCGTGCTCTGCAATAGGATATTGTGTTGCCAGTATACACTCCCCCCCCCCTCCCCCCACCTGTCCCTATTCATCCTAACTGATAGCTTGGTGACAGTCAAACCAATGTAGAAGGGTGAACAGTATTTACATATCAGCTGGTACATGAGATGGGTGATTTCACAAGTGGCTCTTCCCTTTGTAGTATGTTTTGCCAGTTAAGAGGACTGGTGTAGGTGGTGGCAGGTGGGTGCGTTGGGCAAGTCTTACAGTGGGGATGGTCACAGGGGTAAAATCTAGGAGTCACAGGGTGGGGAAATGGATGCAGAAGGAGCATAGTGTCTGACCGGGACATTGTGAAAATATCCCCAAAGGTCTACCTTAGAATGTCCTTAATTCTGGATGTAATCCCACTCCTCACCTCCCATTTTACAGTTTCAAATATGGCAATCTATTGCACTTACCCAGCTAATTGTGAGCTATATATCTCATCTGTCAATTTCCTCCTCCAGAGTTCTGTCCTCCTATAAAATATTGCAGTTATCTGTCTCTCATGTTTACTTCGATCATCAGCCAAGCCAACTACAAACTGCAACAACAGGCCTGACACCACCTCAGAAAACTATCCTGTCTTTTCCTAAACTACTTCAACAGTGATGTTTCCATCCCAGTTCTCACTCCAGTGCCATAAACAGCCACATCATCAGCCATCACTTGTCTCCTACAAACACAGCTTGGCCAACTCGCTGAACATCCCCCAGCCTTCACCACTGCCTCGCAGAGTAATGGCAACCCACAATCACATGAACCAGCCACAATAGTAGCGAGTTCTCATCTAAGCCCCTCCTGAATTATTCATATTCTCCAAATGTTCCACTTTCAGCCCTAAACCTGCATTTAATTTGTTGCTTTAGTTAAGAACCCACTTTCCTTCACATGTCACATTAACTGAAATTATCACTTTGCAGCCCAATCTCAAACCTTTCTAACAGCAGACCTGACACTGAACCCTGCTTTGAACAGTTTCATTCAAGATCCCAACTTGATCCACCACAATTACCTCACCAACACTCCGTGCAAGTTATCTGAGAATTTCAAACATCCAACGGTGCTTCGCCACCCTTTCTCACGTCCCTGCAGCATGATCTTAACGTGCCCTATGCAGGCTTTTTGTTCCTTAAAAATTGATGACGTCATCATTATTCTAAACCGGCAGACGAGATCTACCATTGTGGACCTGACCGATAAGAGTATGTAACCATGGCTCTAAACCAGTTTTCTGGCACTTCCACGTACAGCACCTGCCACCAAAATTCCATCCCTCAGCTGAAAACTGAACTAGAGTCCCCCCTTAAAACCTCAGGCCCATCACAGGGATTACTAACACAATCCATATAAGTTCTTACCCTACCCAAACCACACACACAATTTTTGCCTTCTTCCTAAGATCCACAAACTGGACAACCTTGACCATCCCATAGATGCTGGCTTCAAAGCACTCACTATATGTCTCTGTCTACCTGGGTTGATCAAAACATGCAACCTATAGGACAAATACTTCCCTTCCTATGTTGAAGAGACCAACCATTTCCTAAATCAGTGGTTCCCAACATTTTCTACCGGGCATCCCTTTTTGCAATCTCAGAATATCTCATGTCCCTATGTTTGTCTGTTTATTTATTTAGTTTTATTTATCGCTTCTTTTGAAAACTTTATTTGACAATAATCTGCAATCCTCACTTTAGTAACAGAAGATTATCAAAGGTAGAATAATACAAAACCGTAGTGTTTGAAAGGACTTGGCAGTTGAAATACAGCAGAAATGACTTTATGTCTTACTTAAATACCTATACACTATGCACATGAAACATTTTTTTATGTGATGGGAATCACAAAAGTTCAGAACATCAGTGAGATGGTTGACATTGTTTCTCTCCTGAATGTTTGGTTTAAAACTAGTTAACACACATCTAACAGCACTCTCCACATTAAGGCAACTACAGTGTTTTGTTTTCATGATGGTTAGTATCGAGAATCCAGTCTCACATAGGTACATAGATGAGAACTGTATGAGGACTTTTACGAGTGCCTCGCCATTCCTGGATAAATAAGAATGAAATGGGCCCAAAATTCTTCCAACCCCATTTGTTGACACTTATCTAAAACTCTACCCACATTTCAATTCAACTCTTGTATTTCATCAGAAAGTCCATGCTTATCAATGGTGGCAGGTGACCTTGCTAATTTGCACTGCCACTCCACTGAAGGCAAGTGAGAAATTTAGATTTCAAGTGTTTCCAGATGTTTGTTGATGATAACTCTCCACTCATTGGAATCACTGTTGCCTATCTAGAAGTTCACGGAATTAGGAATGACGAAAAGTTAGTAATGGGAGCATCCAGGCGACACTTCAATAGTTGTGTCTTTTCCAAGAAGGCACTTATGGCATCATTGGCATCTATTACGGTGTTATTTCTACCTTGTACTTTTAAATTCAGATTATTCAGGGTTTCAGATAGGTCTACAAGGTAGGCTTGGGAAAATATAAAGCTGTCATAAGTGAATGAATGATGAAGCTCATTGTTCCCTTGACTCAAAAGAAACAGAACTATGTCTGATTTCAATTCATACAGCTGCTAAGCATATTGCCCTTTAAAAGACACTGACTTTGTGTATGAAAGATTAAAGATTGGTGTACAACAATAACATCATATCACTTGACTAAATTTTATTATCTATGCCAATAGCGACTTTAAGTGCTGTGTTCAGCTTCTCAGGTAAAGCTAAGGCTTGTCCATGGATCACACAATGAGAGTCACAAATGTTAGAATGGTTTTCTTTGGCAATACTTAGGAAGCCAAGACATGAACAAATTTCTGTAAATGTCCCAAAACAAATGATTTTCAACCAGGAATTCATTAAAAGCAGAAAGTACATAATAACCTCTTGATGCCGTTTCTATGTTTTTAGTAAACAATAGTACTTCCATTATTTTCTTCTCAACTGCAAATCAGTAGTATAGTATTAAGTGATACTGTTAAGCTACATCAGTGGAGTCATTACACTGCAAGGTAAAAAATTGTAATGTTTCAGTCTTTCAACTAGATGTTCTTTCACATTCAGGGTCACTTCTTTGGTCCTACGCACCCTGGTGTTTGAAAGTAACGTTTTGTCCATCTTTCGCTGATTACCTTCTCCAAAAACAATTCTGGTTGCTTTAAGAATGGAAGATTTCATTAACATCTCACCAATAGTATGAGGGTTTTTTGTCTTTGCTATTAAGAGAGAAATTTCATATAATGCTTCAATAACATTCTTGTTTTCCTGCTGAAAGATCTCAGTAGAGTCCTGTTTCACGCAACATAAAAAATTTATTTTTCCAACTAAAGAGTCTTTTGGTTTATTTTTCAACACTGGGTGAACTGTTACGAGACATTCCAGACACAGGCCACAATGCATTGTTACTGAGGACTTTATGACACACAACACACTGTGGTAGTTTGATATGTCTTTTCCAATAAACTAAAATCCATATTATTATATTCTTCATTACACAATCTTCTTTTAGCAGTGATTTTCAATCAACATCCAGAACCAATAAAATACAATTTACTTCTACACAGCCCAACAGGTGTAACATTGAGTTAAGAATGGAGAATACAGATTGAAGACTGTTGTGTCAGCAACATGTGAGGCAAAACTGATTCTGCCAACTTCACAAAAAATAGATTCACATAGTGTAATAAGAATATAAAAGTTTTGACCTTTCTGACAGCACATTTCTGCTTTCTTCTGTGTTGTCTGCACCTCCCCTCCCCCCTTGTCCCCCATAAATCTCTCTAACCTCTCAGGTTGGAAACCACTGGCCTAGATCATATGAAATCTGCGTCTGCCCATTCCCACACTACACCTTACTTCTCACCACTGATGCCACCTCCTGCTATGCCGACATTCCCAATGTACATGGTCTGCTGTTGAACATTACCTTAGTCAGTGTCCACCTGCTTCTAAACCTATGATGTCCTACCTGCTCAATTTCATCAACTTCATACATACTAACAACTACTTTTACCTTTGAGGGGTAGACATGCAAACAGATTGCGGGTACAGCCATGGGAACCACGATGGTTCCTTCCTATGCCACTCTTTTCATAACTCATTTGGAGGGGGCTTTCCTGGCATCCATAAACCTTTGGTTTGGTTTAGATACGCCGATGGCATTTGTGCCATATGGGCTTGTGAGACTGACCTGTTGAAATTTTTGAAATCTCTGAATAAAGTACATTCTCACAGTTAAATTTCACTGGTCCTATTCCAAATCTCATGCCACTGTCCTTGATTTTGACCTCATCCCCACTGAGGGTCAGCTAGCACTTACCTTTACAGTAAACCCACAGACAATAGTACTTACATTTGACAGTTGTCATCCTTTTCACGTCAAACATTCCCTCCCACACAGCCTTGGAATTCAAGGCAATGTACTTTTTCAGATGCAGATTCTTTATGCAGTACACCCCCATTCTCACTATGTAATTATACTGTCAGCCTGGCTCAAAATGAGATTTACTGGTATTTCTGATCCTCCCAAAAAGAAAAAAAACATACGAGTACTCAGTAATATCCTGGTCTTGAATGCATTACTCAGTTACTTCAACAAGGTTACCACTTCTTAAAATAATGCCTTCAAATGAGCCCCAGTCTTTGTGATTTTTTCCCACATCACCTGGATCCCCCCCCCCCCCCCCCCAATCTCCACACTATCCTGGTCAGACCCTGTGGTCCCTTCTCCCCCAGTTACCCTACTCTGTAGCTTCTATCCCTGTTATGACCCCACTGTAAAACTTGTCCAACGCCTTCTATACCATCCTTGTGACTGCAAAACATATTATAAAAGGAAGAGCCTTCTGTGAAATGACACTTCATATACCAGCTGTTATGTAAACACTGTTTGCCCTTCTACATGGGTATGAGTATCACCAACTTATCAATTAGGATGAATGAACACAGACAGGGGTGTATATTGGTAACACACAATATGCTGTCTGAGAGCATATTCAACAACATGACAGTCATGCCCTCGGTGCCTGTTTTACGACATGTGCCGTCTTTATTCTATCTCCTAACACCAGTATCTCAGAACTGCATAAGTGGGACCTGGCATTATTACATGTGCTTGGTTCTCGCCACCCACCTGGTCTAGATTTACATTAGTTTCTGTGGTCACAGCATTTCTTTTCAGTAACAATTCCTTTTCTTTGCTCCCCTTTCTTTTTCTATACCTTTCTCCCCCCCCCCTCCCCCCTTTGCCTGTCTACCTTGTATAATGAACATAGCTTTCCACTCTTAGGAACTCTTGCACATTGTTTCTTTCAGTAATACGTCTTACTCATTACCCTATCTTTTACTTTTATGTTCTCAGTTTTTCAAATACTGTCCAGTGAAGTGACAAACTACCATTCTTTCCTTCTCATCTCATCCAGCAAGTCTTCCCTGAGCTGGGGTTCTGGGCAACTTTTCCATAACCCTCCACATTTCTTAAACCTTGCCAGTCCTTTCCCTTCAACCCTGCAGCCAGAAAGAGGCACTGCCTCAAAAACGTTGTATATTTCAATACCTTTCATATGTATTTTTTCCTCCCTTTGCTGGCTGAGTAAATTTTTTATCTATTCATATTATATTTTTGGACAATAATTGAAGTGACATAATGCATACTCTAACATGTGTCACACTGGTTACTTGCAATAACTCCTTTTAATACGTATGAAATTAATAGAGAGAGACCCAATCACACAACTCACAGAACCTTATTGGGTCATAGCTAGAAGATACAGTATACGTACAACAACATTTCCATTGTACAATGATTGGTTACTTTTCCCTCATTCTATTATTTCTATTCTTTCTAGGTCTTTCAGTACCACACTGATGCTGTAATTGGTAAATGGAAACACTCCAAACTTCTCTAAATGAACTGGAATTGAGTAGCCTATTTTGTCTTTTTCAGGTTCAGTTTCACTGTTACTGTTTAGTGATTTAGTGCTGGTGCTCTCCTCAGAGTGTACCAAGTTAGAAGCAAGAATAGAAAGGTGGCGAGGAAAATCGATACACAGCATAAAAATACTATCCAGGTACAGGTAGATAAAGACTGGAAATAAAGAAGTAAGCAATACAACATACCTGTTCAATGTATTTCTTCCATGTAGGCTCCTCTTCTTTGACAGTCAGTTCATTATAGCCAGTCAGCTGCCTCCGAAGCTCTGCCTCCCGCCATCGGAGGCCAGTCCGAAGGTCGGTGCGCAGCCGTGCTGCCACCTCCTCAGTGCCGAGAGTGCTCGCCTCATTTGTTATGAGCCACATGTAGTGCTCATCCACCTGAGCAGTGAGATAATAATAGCATCATTGTCGCCAGAAGCAGTAAGAACTATACATGCAAAGAAATTAAATGAAATAACAAGTAAACCAATTAAATGAGTCACAAGCTTCATATTCAGGCACAACTGCTCACCTCCCTTTAAATTTACAATTGCCAAGGAAGCTAGAGTTCCCATTCATAAAAGAAAACTGGGAATGGTAAAACTCAAACATTACGTATTTAATATCAATTAATGGTGATCAATGTGAAATAAATAGTGAAAAGTGCGGGCAAGACAAACTACAAAAAGAGAAAAACATGCAGATGTTCATAACGTTGACAAAAAATGCCAAAACAAGAGCCACACATTAGCTTGATATATGCTTTAAAAAATACAACCTAGGTGAATAAGTACAACACATTACACATGAAATTATAAAGAGCAGGCGACATTCACAGCAAAAACCACGATGCTGGAGAGTGTACACTTCACAGACCTTATGACATCTTTTTTTTTTATGCTGATAAGTTAATGCATAAGAATGATAATTTCAATGCATATATCTTATAGAGCTTATGTACCGAGTGTTTTGTCTTGTGTGTAACTTTCACTGGTTGATCTCTCAATTTCCAGCCAAGTTGCAAATTTGCTTATCTAATATTGTCATTAAAAACAAATTCATCATCCCTGAAAGTCTGCCTTCTCATGTTGAAGCAACCAAATGAGCAAGAAAACACAAGAGATTACTAACACCATAAGACTCAAGTTTCTAAACACAAAAATGCACAATGTATGACTCATTGCCAATGACACAAAACAGACTGACAGTTCCTGAATGAAAAACAGACGATACTGCCTTCAATTTCTTCTAGTCTACAAAACAACGGCATAGTGGTATGTATGTTTTGCAATTCACAAATGAGTTTAGGCCCCTATATAAAAATAAAGTAAAAAAAAAAAAAATTACATTGTGCATCCAACTGTCCTACTGTAAACCACATAGGCCTAATATCACATACAAAGTCAGCAACAAATGATTTTTCAAATAACATAGAATCTGCTAAATGAAAATATTTATTCTACACATACATTCAAAGCTGTTTATACTTGGATTAACATTAAGTGGCAGTTTCCAGACATCTAGTTTTGTCTCGCAATAATGAAGAGTTCAATACACATTGATAAAATGATAATGAATATACCAGGATGACGCTATTGATGGAATATGAAAACAGAAGTAAACATTTATACGTTTGTGGACAGCTCAGAAGTAAATGCCTGTCTGCATATGCTGGAAAGCCATACTTCCAAAGCGCTCACAGCCGCAAATTTTCCGGATCACGTAAGAACTGAATGAAGCTGATACATGGGAGAGATGAGATTCTTCATATTCGCCACACACTGATACATTTTCAAATTCAGTGTGAAGTAGAAAGCTTTCACATAAAAATGGATACTGAATGGAACTAACGGTACAAGTTTGGAGAGTATTAGAAAGAGACAAGGAAAGAATAGCACTAGCTACTAAAATTCATCGATACATCCAAACGTATCTAAAGCTAACAGTTGCAAGTCTGTAGTTACTGTCCGTTTTTTTTTTTTCTTTTTTCGAGAAGAGCAGAAAAGGACGGAAAACTGTAAACACATGAGTACGTATGACATACAGACATTGTATACTTCTCGATAATCGGTTGATGACATACGGCATGGCTGAATGAGATACTGTCAACGCAGTAAGTGTAACGTTCCACTTCATGCTAATAGCTACAATACATGCAGCAGAGGGGCGCGTTTATTCATGGAGCGGCACGAATTTACCAGAAAATACGATTCAGGCGCAATTTCATCTTCTAAATTTCTTTTGGCTGCGGAGTGCGGCACTGAAAAATTCATGTACTCAGAGGGAAAACTTTTTTTAAAGTTAGGAAAAAAATTGCTAAAAACAAAGCTAACTACTCTTCGGCAAAAATGCTACATATGCCGCACACAGACTTACTTCATGCATGTGCTCGATAAATTAACCTAGATTCGTGCTCTTCCTACTAATTTTTACTGTCAATCATATGCAACACATCAATCAGCATTGTTATTGATTAACTACAAATGCATGTAGACCAATAACTTTTGCGACACACTTTTTCGCTGCTTCCCTAGCTGATACTGATGTCAACGAACGATAAAACGAAAATTATGTAAGCACGAAGTATTATTTTCAATAAGTGTGGCAAAAACTTTCACATGCACTAATCAATATCGTTGAGTCCTACTTCTGCCAGACCACTCACTTCACTTAAATTTATACTTCCACTTTCTGGGCTTCCTACCGAGTCTTCATAGCACTTGTCGGCACGTGCCTGCGACAGTTTCTCATACTTCGTATTATTACTATGTTTCATTTTCAGTGATACGGCTTCACCACACTACCTGCGTTTAGCTTTTACATGACAAGACCTCCACCGCAACACAGCTACACACCAACTAAACTTCGACGGGCTTCTGTACGGCACTTCGACATAAAGATGAACCACACACCCTATAACGACTGATGAAAAATTTACTGCACAACTTCACTCCACTGAGTGTCAGACATTGAAAGAACACTGGCAAACTAATTGATACGTCGCTAATGTTTATAATTATAACAACAAACAATGTCGTTTAAGATGAAGCAGCTCTAAAGTGTTGCACTATGGGTCATCTTTGTTACATGGGCTTTGGAACCCTGTGCAGCGCAGCTGCGCCAGCAGACGAAATTGATGAAACAGCTTCATAACCATTCACCGCCTCTTTCGAAGACTTGCCGACGTATGCAGGAGAATCTGCGGGTGAAGCAGAGACATGTAATTGAGAAGGAATTGTCACTTGCGCAGAATACATACGAATTTTATTGATGTAACGGGTCAGTTTCTTTTGTCGTCTCTGAACGACGGTTTTTGCCGCTTCTGTATTAATTAAGACCACAGCTACTTTACTATCGATACGAGTTGGGACTTAAATATTTATTCGTATTCTATTACAAATCGTGTATGTTACAAGACTAAAAATGTTAGTGTACCCGAGACTGAATTTCTTGTACGACCATTCATTGAGAAAGTAACTGTCAGCCACGTCAGTCACGAAAACATACGGCAGCGTTCACATGGAAAAGCGACAATTGCGCCCTACATGTATGCCACACTAACTGATAAGTTCTAAACAAGTTATATTTTGTAGTGCAGATATAAATATTATGTGTTCCATGCCAACTAAAGGCAGATTCATAAAGCTATTTGAGAAAAATTACGATGCCTGGACATGGGTTTGAACTCTATTCGTTTCGAACTTGATTCACTATGCTGCCTGCGATGTACTGCAGTTGGATGATGCAAAGTAGATTTAGATAACCTCATTTTTATTTACTGCGGCCACCCCGATCACCCCCCTCCCGTCAATATAAAATACGACACACACACACACACACACACACTTACTTTTTTTTTTTTTGTCGTAAGTGAGAAGTCTACGTTGCCATCCCTGCATCAGTAAGTAGCTTCATTGCTAGCTCAAGAGTGAAGTAGCTTCAGCTGGTTATTGTATACCTAAAGAAACTTGTGGAATATTTTTCCTACCGAATTCAGGACTTTATCGAGCTACAGGCGGTGTTAAACGGATTTAGCGGGATATTTTTGGAGAGAGACTAACTTTCTGTTCTATGCGCTTCTATTATTATTATTATTATTTTCGACTATTCCCATTTAAGAGATCGTTTGAACTTGAATTCCTTTATGATGATTGTTTATGTTTCTTCTGAGCCCAAATTTTCTTCATGTGTTCACTGTGTTGTTTCTTTCGCTCCGCTGTCCATTTGCATCCTGATCTCTTCTGTGTTGTGGTGTCAAATTTATGTTTTTTGATGGTGTTCCTCAATTCATTTCTATTTTCTGCATCGTTTACTGTTATGTGTGCTTGTCTGAGGTCCTCTTAAACTTCTTTTATCCATTTTGTTTTTCCCCTGCCTGAGTTGATGACTAAGAATTCGCTTTAAAATTCTGTTTTCATTCATCCTGTGGATATGTCCGTAGAACTGCATTCTTCTTTTCCTTATTGTGTCCGTAATCTTGTCTGTGTATTTATATAATTCTGATGTTGGTCTCTTCTTCCAGATTCCTTGCTCTTGTATCAGGCCAAAAATTTTCCTGAGAATTTTCCTTTCTTGTTTCTTTATTTCTTTGATTTTAGTTTGCCCACCTGTTTGTGTTGTTTCAGATGCATACAGTGCCTCCGGAAGTACGACAGTGTTGCAGTGCCTCAATATGCGCTTCTATATTATAACAGAAGTTAATGAACTGGTAGTGTCTGCGTCTACGCCTGAATTTACAGGCCACTATACGATATTTGGCCTATGGCATGTAGGGTGTCGGAAGACTGCTGCACATAAGTAAATTTATCTAAATTTATTGGCATAATTATTATATGCGAGGTTCATGTGAGCGGACGTAATACGTTTGTAGACACAAACTTTGACCCGTATACTTCCGAAAAATTATGGATAAGACTTCAAATAATGCACAACGGATTTCCTGTAGCGTATCTTATCGAAGAGCGTTGGTCATTCTTGTGGCCCTCTGGCACTGAGTAAACCAACCTACTACGAAACGCGCTGGTCTTCTTCGAAAATTGTTTGTTTCTTCTGTTAATTCAACTAATTTCAATGATTAACCGGCGAAGATGCTTAATGTTCACTACATTACACCTCATTAAGCTGAGAATTACCTGTCACTCGTTACTTTGTCAACAATAGAGCCAAGTACGTCAGCATTGGTACGTGTATCCTACGAAAGCTATACGGCTGAGTTCTCGCATCCTGTATGGTTGATGTTTGGCTTGAGAAGGCAAGCCGGTGGCTGACAGTTAATACCAGAGAGTGAATTTAAATCAGGGATGCGTTAGTAATCATACAGCAAATAGCTGATTCTTTAAAGAATCGAACTCCCATGTATACAATAGCTTCAGACGTCGGTTTACTTCACAAATGAGTTTTACTTTAAGCATGTAAGCGAAAAAAAGTTTGGAAAAGGTTTGAAAGTATGCCTCAAGTTTTTTGAAAGTCGCTAAGTGTTCTCATTATGAAGTGCTGGATAAATATGTTTTCTACACGTCTCAATGTTTATGACGCGATTATCTCCTAAACTATATGTCGTGCGTTGATGTAATTCTGCACGTACATTCGGTGATGTGGATACTGTCTACAAACTGTGTTTCGAGTAGAGTCGGTAGTAAACAAGCAATACATTAAAAGTTCACGGCTGATGCCGAAGTTTTACTGCATTAACAGCTAAAATGTAATAAGCGACAAACTTTTCCTTTCGCCATTTTGCGCGCGAGGGGGACGGGGAGTCAGCGAACAAAAGTTTCGTAAAAGTTTGAAATCACGTGTAAAGTCTGTTGGAAGTCGCTGAGTGCCCTACTTCTCAAATACTAGATGAAAAACGTAGGGGGATACATGCGTGCCATCACTTGCGCTGCCTCAAGACGTTGGTTGGTTGATGTGGACGAAGGGACCAAACAGCGACGGCACCGGTCCCATCGGATTAGGGAAGGAAGTCGGCCGTGCCCCAAAGGAACCATCCCGGCATTTGCCTGAAGCGATTTAGGGAAATCAAGGAAATCCTACAGTACAGCAGGATGGGTGGACGCGCGGTTGAACCGTCGTCCTCCCGAATAGCGAGTCCAGTGTTCTAACCACTGTACTACCTAGCTCGGTGCCTCAATATATATGTATATATATATAATTTTGACAGTCGTAAAAATTCATATATATATATATATATATATATATATATATATTACTCAAACAACTAGCTGTCAACCTTGAATATCTATGATTGTCAAAATTATAAAAACACATTATAATAAGTGCAACATGAAATCATCGGACAACTTTAAATCTTTAGTGAAAAATATTACATCCAACAAATGCGGACAGCAGCAGTTTACTCATAGTTGATGTATGTCAGTTTTCAACGTCATAACATGTACTGATAAAGGCAATAAAGTCGTTATAAGCTTATATAAAAAATACAATATCAAGCTGCATGTTGTGCTCTAATTTCCTCGATAAACAAATCGGTTAAAGAAAAGCAAAAGAAAAAAATCTGCGCAAACTATACAGTCTACGCGAGCAAAGCAGTAGGCACTAAGCTAGTATTTGATAAGAAAACCTTTTCTCTAAAAATGAATTGTTTCTTTTCTTAATAACTAGTATTGGGCTAGGATTTAGAAATTCATTGTTATAGAAGAATGTCGACCTCCAACATCACGTGATGAAGGCGGGTCTGAGGGATGAAGGTGAAAACGTGTGGGGGGGGGGGGGGGGGGGGCAAATGGCTCTGAGCACTATGGGACTTGACTTAGCTTCTGAGGTCATCAGTCCCCTACAACTTAGAACTACTTAAACCTAAATAACCTAAGGACATCACACATATCCATGCCCGAGGCAGGATTCGAACCTGCGACCGTAGCGGTCGCGCGGCTCCAGACTGTAGCGCCTAGAACCGATCGGCCACTCCAGCCGGCAGGGTGGGGGGGGGGGGGGGGGGAGATAAGATGATGCGTAGCGTAGCAGGACCGCTAATTTTTTCAATGTGTAGGTGAACGACGTGTCAGTTAGGATCAGCAGCAGTTTACAACTGTTCGCTGGTGATGCTCTTGTGTAAAGTTCACCGGGCAAAAAATTTGTTACCCCCAGAAGACATCACGTTAATATCGTCAAATACAGGCGTTGATAATGATGTCAGTTCAGTGAGGAAGAAAATGCACAAGGTTCTTCAGGAATGCCACATCCAGTTGCAGCCACTAATTGATTACTAAATCCTTCAGAGTTATGGTAACTGCTGGGATGTTACCAGCTACGTTCCACCTGCTGTTGCAAATACGACGCCTGTCAAAAAAATGAAGCACTAAAATGACATTGGTGGATGTCAATGTAGCTTCGTACATGTACACACCACCAGCAAGTATGTAAACGATTGTAGTGCGTTTAAAATTAGTTGCGACTTTTGACAGTTCAGTACTCAACGAGTGGAGGGAATCGTTAACAGCGAGTGTTGAACGCGCCAGTAGATAGAATTATGCCAGGCCTTCTCGACGCGGAACCTGGCAGGCTCGATGGACGGCGTGAAATGCAAGCTGGCCGATCTGCAATCTTCCTCAAACGATGTAAAAGAAACTATTCGGTAATAAACTCTGATTCTCGCACATCTTATAGCTTAATTTGTTAGCTTCATGACGTATGCCTATCATTTCGTTAATGGTCATAGTTACTGTGATATTTCCATATTACGTAACTACTGCAAGAATTCTTAAAGTTTGCAGTGAAAAATAGGGATCGTTACGAATTTACATTTAGTGCGTGCTAGGTCATGTTGCATATGAAATTTAGAAAACATATTGAATTATTCTTTAAACTTGAAAGGACATCGCTATCTGTCTCCAATATCGAGAAAATGTAATGTAAGCAAAGTTCTCGATCACCAACGCACGCGCCAACGAAAAAGTCAGAATGAAATATTCATAAATCCCTCGTATCTTATAAACGGAAATATCGAAACAAGATTTTGGAAAATGATAGCATGAAAAGAGGAGATTATTTTGCCATATGATTATTATGCGAAACTTCCATATCTATATCGATATTCAAGCAACTACAGGTTTCTTAAATGAAAAAATGTAATTTTTTACGATCATCAATTGCTGATGAAACGAGAATTGTTATGGGTTTTGCAACAACATAAGGCGGGAAGTTACATGTTTATTTTTATACTGAGAATAGGCTTTTTCGTAACTGTTGACCCATCTTGTCCTCAGTTGCTAGTTTAATAAACTACTGTTTCAGTACTCTGTCACAATTTCTACTGCGTTAGAATGTTAGTAAGATGAATATTTGTAAATTCTCCTGTGTTTTGGGAAAAGAAGAAGATTTTAACATGGCAACAAGAGAAGTTATGTATTACTCGAAACTCGTCACAGTCCTTCATGAATCCTTGTCTCCTCAGCTTCCTTCTTGGTATGGCTGACAACTCGGATCCTGTGGTGTAACATTTGCAGTGGCTTCTTCTGTCAGCATTTCAACCTCACTGAGTGCAAATTTTTTATTATTTTTAGCGTTTTTGGTTTTCATCTAGGCCCATATATTTTCAGTCAGATTTAAATGAGCATGATACGCAGGAAGCCTGATTAAACTATGCCCTTTAGCGTTAGCCAGTTCGTCGACCTGGTACCTGCAGATTCCACTAACTCTGCCTCATACATGCTAGGTTAAATTTTATACAATGGAACATTTCTTTGTACCCAGAGCAAAACATCCCCTTTCCTCCACTGCAT
This sequence comes from Schistocerca cancellata, assembly GCF_023864275.1. NCBI lineage: Eukaryota > Metazoa > Arthropoda > Insecta > Orthoptera > Acrididae > Schistocerca > Schistocerca cancellata. The sequence goes on from NC_064628.1 coordinate 379,634,128, forward strand.
GGTCGGAGGATTATCTATCACATTGGAATAGTATGGAGTCTTGAACGACCAACGCCAGAAAATACCACTTTACAACGAGAGTAAATGAACGTCACGGTGTGGTACTGTTTATCCACCGTGTGGCAACAATGGGCACTTTACCAGCCGAACTTCTAACGACGTGGTAGGGAAAACCGGATCGCCATTGTTGTTACCTGGGCAATGGCGTCGGGTCCCCTACAGTACGCACTTTACCAGGTGTAGAGATATGAAAGTGGAACTTCCTATAGATGGCGCTAGCCGTCATTGTAGGGCCCGTGAGACCGCGTCTGCAGCGCCATCTGCTTCCTGTAATGGCTTACGATGAATGTCAACACACATTAACCCAAGTTCCATACATCAGTATCTGTTTCAAAGTCGTAAACATGCCGAGTTTTGTGCCTACGAACTACGATTTGCGGACAGCATTGGTTTTCTGTTATCATTTGAAGAAAACAGCTGCAGAATCGGAACGAATGCTTGTCGAACCTTTTGGCGACCATGCTCTTGCGAAAATACCATGTTTCGAGAGGTTCAAAAAATTCAAAAGTGGTGATTTTGACGTGAGAAACGACGAGCGCGGGAAACCTCCGAAAAAGTTCAAAGACAACGAATTGTTATTGGACGAAGGTGATACTAAAACTCAACAGGAACTCGCGGAACAATTGAGTGTGACGCAAAACCCGTTTCTCTTCGGTTGAAAGCTATGGGAAAGGTACAGAAAGTGGGAAAATGGGTTCCGCAAGAACTGGATGAAAAACAGCAAGCAAATCGAAAGATCACTTGTGAAATGGCGCTCGCCTTATACAAAAGAAAGTGGTTTTTCCGTCGAATAGTGACAGGTGATGAAAAGTGGGTATATTTTGAGAATCCTAAGCATCGTAAATCATGGGTGAATCCAGGCAAGCCATCGACATCCACTGTAAGACCAAATCACTTTGGAAAGAACACACTGCTCTGTGTTTGGTGAGATCAGAAGGGTGTCATCTATTATGAGCTGCTAAAACCTGTTGAAAAAGGTTAACACTGATCGCTGTCAACAGCAAATAGTCGATTTAAATCGAGCATTACGTGAAAAACGACCGGAATATAGGAAAAGGCAACGCAAAGTCATATTGCTCCATGATAACGCCCCATCACACACATAATAGCCGGCCGGGGTGGCCGAGCGGTTCTAGACGCTTCAGTCCGGAACCGCGCTGCTGCTACGGTCGCAGCCGTCATGTGTGTGATGTCCTTAGGTTAGTTAGATTTAAGTAGTTCTACGTTCTAGGGGACTGATGACCTCAGATGGCGAGTCCCATAGTGCTCAGAGCCATTTGAACCATTTTTAAGCCACACATAATAGCGCTCCATCACACACAGCAAAACGGGTCAGGGAAACGATCGAGGCGTTCAGTGGGAAAATACTTGGGCTTATTCTCCAGACTTGGCTCCGTCCGATTATCATGTATTTGCATCACTGGGATACGCTCTCGCTGGACAACGCTTCAATTTGTATGAAAACGTACGAAAACGGCTCGTTGACTGGTTCGTTTCAAAAGAAAAAAATGTCTTTTTGGCGTGGCATTCGTAGGGAGAAACGTATAAATGGCAATGGAGATTATTTTGAACGAAATATTGTTTATCAATTTCAAATGGTTGGCTCTGAGCACTATGGGACTTAACATGTATGGTCATCAGTCCCCTAGAACTTAGAACTACTTAAACCTAACTAATCTAAGGACGTCACACAACACCCAATCATCACGAGGCAGAGAAAATCCCTGATCCCGCCGGGAATCGAACCCGGGCGCGGGAAGCGAGAACGCTACCGCACGACCACGAGCTGCGGACTATCAATTTCAAATAACAGACGTGTAATTACTGCAACCAAATTGTGGTTTCGTATATCTACACCTGGTAGACTTGCAATTCTTCGCGTCTGCTAGAGAAGCTACAAGACTGCATTACTGTTGTTCATTACCAGGTGTGCTAGAGTATAAAAATGGTTTGAACAGCATCATAACCTCATAAAATAAACACGCACACACGAAAAATAGGACTAAGCTAGACATAAAACGTAGCATAGACATAAAAATTATGTAACTGTTCACCACTGCCACGAAAGTCATTCCCCTAAGGTAATTGGAGGACCTGATGTAAACAGGAGAGCACGCTAAACACCAAATTGACAACTGCTCTCTACACTCAGTTCAACAATCAAATCAACTGTATATCTTCAAATTATCCTCGCCTCCCACCTATAGTGGACAATGTAAAGAAAAGTGGCACTGTTAATGTTAAAGTATATCTGTCTATATATACATGTAATTAATAAATAAATAAATCGCGTAAGTAGTAACATAAAACAACACCACCACTACTCACACACATAAAATGAAGCACCACCACAAAAACTAAATAAAAACACACACAACAGTCGCCTCAAAGCATAAACAGTAAACTACTGCATTTTATTTTATGCACTGTATCTTACTGTATTGTATTTTTATTTTTGTTGTGTGATACTAACTTTATTGTATTCTAATGTACTCCGAGAGGATATATGGAATAATCATGATGTAAAATATTCGATTATCTATAGGACTTGTACCGTATCTCAATATGACAAATAACCCTGCGGTGCATTTGACCTGCGGTCGTCGCACGGTGGCGCTAGCAGCAGTCCACATACACAGAGGTGTGTTGGTGCTTGTCAGAGTCCGGTGCAGCGAGTAAGTATGCAGACGTTTTCAGACGTGCTAATGGTGACTGTGTGTTGACAATGGCCCAAAGAACACATATTGATAACGTTATGAGGGGTAGAATACTAGAGCGACTGGAGGCTGGTTAAACTCAGCAGGTCATAGCACGGGCCCTCCGTGTGCCACAAAGTGTGATCTCAAGATTACGGCAACGATTCCAGCAGACAGGAAACGTGTGTAGGCGCTATAGTACGGGACGTCCACAGTGTACAACGCCACAAGAAGACCGATATCTCACCATCAGTTCCTGCAGATGGCCACGGAGTACTGCAGGTAGCCTTGCTCGGGGCCTTAGTGCAGCCACTGGAACAGTTGTCTCCAGACACACAGTCTACACACGACTGAAAAGGCATGGTTTATTCGCCCGGAGACCTGCAAGGTGCATTCCACTGACCCCTGGTCACAGGAGAGCCCGTAAAGCCGGGTGTCAAGAACACAGTGCATGGTCATTGGAACAGTGGTCCCAGTTTATCTTCACGGACGAGTCTCGGTATAGTATGAACAGTGATTCTCGCCGGGTTTTCATCTGGCGTGAACCAGGAACCAGATACCAACACCTTAATGTCCTTGAAAGGGACCTGCATGGAGGTCGTGGTTTGATGGTGTGGGGTGGGATTATGATTGGTGCACATACACCCCTGCATGTCTTTGGCAGAGGAACTGTAATAGGTCAGGTGTATCGGGACGTCATTTTGCACCAGAATGTTCGCCTTTTCAGGGGTGCAGTGGGTCCCACCTTCCTCCTGATGGATGATAACGCACGGCCCCACCGAGCTGCCATCGTGGAGGAGTACCTTGATACGGAAGATATCAGGCGAATGGAGTGGCCTGCCTGTTCTCCAGACCAAAACACTATCGAGCACATCTGGGATGCTCCGCTGCACGTCTTCAAACCCCTACGACACTTCGGGAGCTCCGACAGGCACTGGTGCAAGAATGGGAGGCTACACCCCAGCAGCTGCTCGACCACCTGATCCAGAGTATGCCAACTCATTGTGCAGCCTGTGTACGTGTGCATGGTGATCATATCCCATATTGATGTCGGGGTACATGCACAGGAAACAGTGCCGTTTTATAGCACATGTGTTTCGGGACGGTTTTCTCAACTTACCATCAATACCGTGGATTTACATATCTGTGCCGTGTGTGTTCTCTGTGTGGCTATGCTATTAGCGCCAATTTCCTGTAGTGCCACGTTGTGTGGCACCACATCCTTAATTTATGAGCAGGAGTGCAGACTAAGTAGGGACCGACGACGTCAGCAGTTTGGTCCCGTAGGAACGTCCCACAAATTTCCAGTTTTTTCTGTAACCCCTTCACTTCTATGCCCGCCACCCAAGGACAAGTAATAGACTCCCTGCAACATTCTATGACATGCCGCACCATTGGTCGGAGAGTAGCAATAGCCAGATTAGGGATTGCAGTCCCACTAATAGGTTGTCATTGACACCACAACACAGAAGTCTACATGTAGAGTGGTACTGTGACCGGAGAGGATGGACTGTTGTTGAATGGTGTCCCATTGTGCTCCTCGAGAAATCGCGGTTCTGCACATCAGATGACCATCATCAGCGAGCATGGCAGCGGCCTGGGGAGCAGTCCCACACTTCCAATGTTTTGGAGACACTCAGTTGTATTATTCCTGGCGTAACGGTATGGGGAGCCGTCGGGCATGACTTCAGGTCACAGTTGGTAGCGATTGAGGGAACTCTGACTGGGTAACAGTACGCCACGGTCATCCTGCATCCAGGAGGTGTTACCTGTCATGCCACTGCATCACGGTGCATTCTTTCAACAGGATAATGCTCGTCCACACATTGCATGTGTCTCTCTGCCAACAGTGTGCGTGATGTTGAGGTACTCGCAAGACCATTAAGATCCCATGATCTATCCTCGATAGAACATGTGTGAAATCAGCTCAGACGTCAACACTATGCCAGTGGCAATCTTCAGGATATCAAGGACCAGTTACAACAGTTCTGTACCAAACAATCTTGTAGGTAGGGCAACCACAACTATGAGTCTCTGTTGGTCTATCATGGGCAGGGAACATCGGCTGGTTGAGCAATTGTCAATGACAATTAAACTCACCAGCAGCTGTGTAACTTAAGGACTGAAATTTATGGCTCTATATGACGTTTTCGATTGTTTGGAGAGATGCATCTGGGGCCTGAAGATGACATTGTGAAATGCTGAAATTAGTAGCCTTCAAAATAAAATAAAATAACATTTTAAACTGCACGGCTGTGGGTGAATTTAATTGACATTGACGGCTATGGGTAGTCATCTTGGGTATTAATAAACCGCTTCACCCGTTTTTAATCCATTATTATTGGATCACTACCAGTTTCGTGGCACTAAAAGCCACGTCTTCATGTGAACATCTGTATAACAATAAATTCAGTAGGAATGACAACTGTGAGATATACAGGGTGAGTCACCTAACGTTACCGCTGGATATATTTCGTAAACCACATCAAATACTGACGAACCGGTTCCACAGACCGAACGTGAGGAGAGGGGCTAGTGTAATTGTTTAATACAAAACATAAAAAAATGCACGGAAATATGTTTTTTAACACAAACCTACGTTTTTTTAAATGGAACCCCGTTAGTTTTGTTAGCACATCTGAACATATAAACAATTACGTAATCAGTGCCGTTTGTTGCATTGTAAAATGTTAATTACATCCGGAGATATTGTAACCTCAAGTTGACGCTTGAGTACCACTCCTCCGCTGTTCGATCCTGTGTATCGGAGAGCACTGCAACATACATCGCGTTTCTACAGAATGATGTGCCAACGTTGCTCGAAAATGTCCCACTGGAAATGCGTCGACGTATGTGGTATCAGCATGATGGTGAACCTGCACATTCCGCAATTAACACTAGGCTGACCCTTGACAGGATGTTCGACGGGCGTTTCATAGGACGTGGAGGACGCATAAATTGGCCAGCCCGTTCTCCTGATCTTACACCTCTGGACTTCTTTCTGTGGGGTACGTTAAAGGAGAATGTGTACCGTGATGTGCCCAGAACCCAAGAGGATATGAAAAAACGTATTGTGGCAGCCTGCGGCGACATTACACCAGATGTACTGCGGCGTGTACGACATTCATTACGCCAGAGATTGCAATTGTGTGCAGCAAATGATGGCCACCACATTAACATCTATTGGCCTGACATGTCGGGACACACCCTATTCCACTCCGTAATTGAAAACGGAAACCACGTGTGTACGTGTACCTCAACCCTCATGGCAATGTACATGTGCGTCAGTGAAAAAGACCAATAAAAAGGTGTTAGCATGTGGACGTAATGTGCTGTTCCAGTCTCTTCTGTACCTAAGTCCATCACCGTTCCCTTTGGATCCCTACGTAATTCGGTGCTCTCCGATACACACGATCGAACAGCGGAGGAGTGGGACTCAAGCGTCAACTTTAGGTTACAATATCTCCGGATATAATTAACATTTTACAATGCAACAAACGGCACTGATTACGTATTTGTTTATATGTTCAGATGTGCTAACAAAACTAACGGGGTTCCATTTAAAAAAAACGTAGGTTTGTGTTAAAAAACATACTTCCGAGCATTTTTTTATGGTTTGTATTAAACAGTTACACTAGCCCCTCTCCTCACGTTCGGTCTGTGGAATCGGTTCGTCAGTATTTGATGTGATTTACGAAATATATCCAGCGGTAATGTTAGGTGACTCACCCTGTATACTGGCATGGTAAATTATTTTAAGGTTTAAAAAACGTTAAAAACTTTAAAATGAGGATATGAGAATGTCAGTACTCACACGACTGAAACATTAGAGAGGAAAAGCTCGAAACTTTTTCACCCAACATTCGTTGTCCGTCAGAAAAAAACACCGCTAAATGATGGTATGTCATAAAATAAAACAGCCGGATGCCAAAATAGTGGATGGGTCCTAAACAAGTCGTATCATAGTGATCCATTGGTAAGGAGACAATAACTGAAAACTATTAAGACCTCGTTTTGGGCCATAGTGAAAAACCTGCGGTAGCCACAAAATGGAGGACTCTTCTGCCTTTCCGTCAATAGCTGGTTACTTGATGATTTTGTCCGGGTGGAACGTCCCGCCATTTTGTCTCACCCACTTCTTGATCTTTCATTATGGCCCAAATTTAGGTCTTAATAGTTTTCATTTATTTTCTCCTCACCAATAGATCACTATGATATGATTTATTTGGGACCCATCCACTATACAGGAATTGGGCTGTTTTATTCTATGACATACCGTCTTTTAGCAGTGTTTTGCTCTAACGGGCAACGAATGTTGGATGAAAAGGTTCCGAGTATTTCCGCTCTAATGTTTTAGTGATGTGATTACTAACATGTTGATATTCTCGTGTTAAAGTTTTTAATATGTTTAATATTTTTAAAATCTTGAAATAATTTAACACACCTTTGTCTGTCGCAGGGTTGTCATTCCTTCTCGATTTAATGTTATACAGATGTTCACCTGAAGTGCTTCAATAACAAAGGACTAAACACAGCTGAAGCGGTATATTATTGCCCAAGATGCATTCTATACCAGTTTGCTTCAGGTGAGGATTGTTCAGCTTTACGACACTAATGCGTGCATCGAGGCCAGAGAACTGTCAACTTGTTTATAAATTTGACTCGATTTTGGAATGATTGAAATAACATTAGACATCTTCTCACTCCATGAAGTTTCATTTCATTTCCTCCTCCACTTCTAGCTGCTCCTTTTTTTCAGTCTGTGAAGGTGCAGACATTTTCTGTGGCATAGCGATTTAACGAACTAGTCGATATGCGACAGGATGCCTTCGAAAGGCAGAAATATATGTGTGAATCCTTGGATAACAGCATACACACAACGAAGATTTAGAAGTTAGGACAACACGTCGTCACAAAGAATGCTGAAATAATGATTCTGATTTACGTCCACGATATACTGAATGAGTAGGCCAAGTGATGGCACAGAAAACATCACAGAACCACCCCCGGCCTGAACTACACCTCCATAAACTGCAAACATCTACATCTGTACCATAGGAACCACTCTAATTACAGGGTACGTTCCGCTGTACCGGTTATTATGGCTTTTCGCCGTTCCATTCGCGTAAGGAGCTCGGTAAGACTGATTGCTCAAACGCCCCTGTGCAGGCTGTAATTAATCTAATCTAATGCTCACGACCCCTATGGTAGCGATATGTAGGGATAATATATTCCTAGAGTCATCATTTAAAGCCTGTTCTTGAAATTCTGTCAGTAGACTTTCTCAGGATAATTTAGGCCTATCTTCAAGAGTCTGCCGATTCAGTTCTTTCAAAATCTCGGTGATACTCTCCCATGGGTAAAAAAAAAAAACTGTGTCCATTCGTACTGCCCGTCTCTGTATACGTTCAATATCCCTTGCTAATCCTACTTGGTACGTATCGCACACACTTGAGCACTGTTCTAGGATGGGTTGCACAAGTGATTTGTAAGTAATCTCCTTTGTAGACTGCATTTCCTTAGTATTCTACCAACAAACCGAAGCCTGTGCCTACGACTGAGCCTGCGTGACCGTTACAATTCGTGTTGCTACCGTTACACCCAAGTATTTGAACGAGTTTACAGATTCGACCTGTGACTCACGAATATTATAGTGATAGGACACTATGCTTTTTGGTTTTGTGATGTGCACAATTTTACATTTCTGAACATTTAAAACAAGCTGCCAATCATTGCACTACTTAGAAACCTTATCAAGATCTGACTGAACAGTACAGTTTCGTTCAGACTGTAATTCATTGTAGATAACTGCAGTATTCGCGAAAAGTCTGAGGTTACTAATAATAATGACCGCAAGATCATTAATATACAATATGATCAGCAGGGGACTCAACACACTTCCCTGCGGTACAATCGAAGTTAATTCTACATCTGTCGGTGATTCTCCATTCAAGGTAACACATTGCGTCGTCTCTTCCAAGAAATACTCAGTCCAGTCACGTATTTAGTCTGACACCCCGTGCGATCGTACTTGTGATAATAAGCGTAGGTGTCAACTGCCTTTCGAAAATCGGGATATACTGCATCTGCCTGACTGCCTCTATACACGGCTTTCAGGATACCATGTGACAAAAGTGCGAATTGGGGTTTAAATACATTTGGTCGTCGGTGTCTCGCATAATGTAAACTGAGGCATTATCTTCACTAGTCGTATCACATTACATCACTGTAATCAGCTTCTTTCCGGTCCCTACATTTTTTGCCCACAGTTTTACCTGTTCTTACGAGCAATGGCCTTTTGCGATACACCCAACACCAAATACCATTGCACGCATTTCTCTTTGAAGGGTTCGCTCGAAGCTGGTAGAGATGGACAGTAGCATTTCCTGTCAGGTCTGAAACCGACTGGAGTGGCCGTGCGGTTCTAGGCGCTACAGTCTGGAACCGAGCGACCGCTACGGTCGCAGGTTCAAATCCTGCCTCGGGCATGGCTGTGTGTGATGTCCTTAGGTTAGTTAGGTTTAATTAGTTCTAAGTTCTAGGCGACTGATGACCTCAGAAGTTAAGTCGCATAGTCCTCAGAGCCATTTGAACCATTTTTGAAACCGACTGTGATTGACCACGCCTTAAACTAATCTTCGGCCCTGCTTCTTGGAATCTACACTCATGTTTAGAAAAACCAGAGCACCTTGAACGATTGAAGATAGGGCATTCATATTCACACGACATGTACATTAGTATGTTCTGCAGAAATGATTAGCATTTGCACCATGTCGGCCCGCGTGTTCAAGGTCCACGAGACTCAGAGGGCCATAGACACGCGTTCCCAGGTAGATGCCGTGTTTCTTGACTTCCGCAAGGCGTTTGATACATTTCCCCACAGTCGTTTAATGAACAAAGTAAGAGTATATAGACTATCAGACCAATTGCGCGATTGGATTGAAGAGTTCTTAGACAACAGAACGCAGCATGTCGTTCGCAATGGACAGAAGTCTTCCGAAGTAAGAGTGATTTCAGGTGTGCCGCAGGAGAGTGTCGTAGGACCGTTGCTATTCAAAAAATATATAAATGACCTTGTGGATAACATCAGAAGTTCACAGAGGCTTTTTGCGGATGATGCTGTAGTATATCGAGAGGTTGTAACAATGGAAAATTGTACTGAAATGCAGGAGGATCTGCAACGAATTGACGCATGGTGCAGGGAATGGCAATTGAATCTCAATGTAGACAAGTCTAATGTGCTGCGAATACATAGAAAGAAACATCCTTTGTCATTTAGCTACAGTATAGCAGGTCAGCAACTGGAAGCAGTTAATTCCATAAATTATCTGTGAGTAGGCATTAGGAGTGATCTAAAATGGAATGACCATATAAAATTTATCGTCGGTGCAGCAGATGCTAGACTGAGATTCATTGGAAGAATCCTAAGGAAATGCATTCCGAAAACAAAGAAAATAGGATACATTACACTTGTTCGCCTACACCTTCTCTCTTCTTCCCTCCCTCCTCTCACCCTGGGCTTCCCCTACCCCCCTACCTTCTTCCCTCCCCCTCCCTTCTCCTCTGTCAATGGCATCTACATCCTCTCCCTCTCCCTCCTAGCCACACCTTTTCCCTTTGGCAGGTCCCCAGCTTTGTGCGTGAGCAGTGAATCTTCGTGCGCCGAAGATCGTCGCCAGTGTCGTGGTCAAGTGTCCCTCTGTTTGTGCTCCATTGTTCACATGTGTAATTTCTGTCTTCTCTGTTTGTGTACAAGTGCTGAACGTTTTTTTATTCTGACATTGCGGTTGTGAACGGCTACATGTATTTTAATATGTCTCATTGCGCTTGTGAACGGCTACATGTATTTTAATATGTCTGACTACCGTTTTTCATCCACCATGTTTTTTGTTTTTTTGTCTCTCATTATGCTGTGTGTGTTATCTGTGGTCAAAGAGCGGTATAGATAGGCCGCTACCGGCCTATTTTTCCCGTAAAGGTGTTAAAATAACAATAAAGAAAAAAAAGAAGAATGAGTCAGATCATCCCTAGCCTGGCTGACAAACACCTGCTGGGAGGTACGACAAAAAAAATGAAAATGCGTGTATGGCATCGTTAGCCGGGAGGCCCCCATTCGGGGAAGTTCGGCCGCCAAGTGCAAGTCTTATGTCGTTCGACACCACATTGGGCGACTTACGCGCCGGTGATGAGGATGAAACGATAAAGAGGACAACACAACACCCCAGTCCCCGAGCGGAAAAAATCTCCAACCCAGCCGGCAATCGAACCCGGGCCCGCTTGCATGGGAGACGAGCACGTTACCACCCAGCTAAGCAGGGGGAGGTACGACTTCTGTGCACAATGGTGCTCCACCACATATTGCCACACATGTGACAGGTCCCTAGCGCACATCTTTTGGTGGGGATCGTGTCCTGAGCCGCCACGTCCGTCATGCTAGCCCTTCCAGGTCCCCCAGATCTCAGTCCATGTGGTTATTGGTTGTGGGATTACCTGAAGTCGCAGCTCTTCCGCGATCGTCCGACCTCATTAGGGATGCTAAAGGACAAATTCAGACGACAGTTTCCCACTATACCTACTGCCGACATGGTGGGCATTTGTTATAATGGGCATCATCTTTGCAAAACTCAATTATTATGTTAATTATTCCTTTTGTATCATACGAAACGACATCTGTCGGTCATTTGGGGCACTTTTTTGTTTCAATAAAACTTCATATCATTTCAAGCATGTGTGCCAAGTTGTACGTCTCTACCTACATTATTCCGCGAATTAGTTCGTTTTCAAATATTAACGGTCTCGCGAAATTTTATTAGTAAGTGTAGCAGAACGGCTGTTGTTCTCTACATACATAAATGTGTATGGTATGGTGTCGAAGTGACTGTAAGAAGGTACAAGACGGCTTAGACAAAATTTCCATTTGGCGTGACGAATAGCAGCTAGCCCTAAATGTGGAAAAATGTAAGTTATTGCGGATGAGTAGGAAGATCGAATCTGTAATATTCGGATACAATATTACTACTGTCCTGCCTGACACAGTTAAGTCGGTTAAATTTCTGGGCGTAACGTTGTAAAAGTGACATGAGGTGGTTCGAGCATTTGAGAACAGTGGTAGGGAAGGCGAATGGTCGACTTCGATTTATTGGGAGAATTTTAGGAAAGTGTGGTTTACCTGTAAAGGAGAGAGCAGTTAGGACGCTGGTGCGACCTGTTCTTCAGTACTGCTCGAGTGTTTGGGGTCCGTACTAGGTGGGATTGAAGGAGGACATCGAAGCAATTCAGAGGCGGGCTGCTGGATTTGTTAGGTTCGAACAATACGTAAGTGTTACGGAGATCCCTCGGGAACTCAAATGGGAATCCCTGAAGGGAAGGCGACTTTCTTTCCGAGAAACACTACTGAGAAAATTTAGAGAACGGGCATTTGAAGCTGACTGGCGAACGATGCTACTGTCGCCAACATACATTGCGCGTAAGGACCACGAAGATAACATACGGGACATTATGGCTGATACTGAGACATACAGACAGTCGTTTTTCTCTCGCTGTGTTTGAGAGTGGAACAGGAAAGGAAATGACAAATAGTGGAGCAGGGTACCCTCCGCCACGCACCGTGCGGTGAGTTGCGAAGTCTCTTTGTAGATCTAGATGTAAATTTACAGAGGTGGTATTAGAGGTAAACTAACGGGGTCCACTATATACATGATGTAAAAAAAAAGTGTCACATATTCCTGCAGGAGGCAGTATTCGCCACAACTAGAAGAAACGTTTCTATAATTATATGTCCAGAAACCAACGCATGTTGAGATTTGGATCGTTTTTCTTGTGACGAGCAACGTGAAGTATTCAGTGGTGTAGGCGGGATTCACATGAGACGGTAAAGTAGATTACAACAATGCGCAAGTGTGGACACGTGCAAAGCTTCGAACAGTCATGGAGATGAGTCACCAGGATCGCTGAAGTATGAATGTCTGGGCAGGAAATGTCGGTGACAGACTCATAGGGCAGCGTACTTTACCAAACTGACTCGCAGGTGCTGTGTACCAACGATTACTGAGCTATCAGTTACCAGCGCTATTGGAGAACCTTACCGCTGCAGAAACACAACGATTGTCAACGATTGTCCATTCTGACAACGATTGTCGTTTATGAGCAACGGTACACCATCCAATTTTCTGCGGATAGTGCGACATGCCCTCACCGCAACGTTTCGTCGACGATGTCTTGGCTGTGCAGCTCTGGTAGCATGGCCTGCCCGTTCATAAGACCACAATTCGTTGGATTTCAGGGTAGGGAGACATTTAAATAGCATGGATATACGCCCAACCTATCGCCAATGTGCAGGAACGTGTGACCGATACATGGGACGCAATCCGAATGGAGTCAGGTGTATTTGAAAGAACGCGTGATTCACTGGGAAGAAGGGCGAAGAAGGATACGTGGCAACACAGCCTATAGTGTGTGCTTATACGTAAAAGGTAGATGGGAATAAGAAAACAGATTGGCCCGTATTTCAACAGGTATTGGTTTCTGAATATGCGATTTTAGGAACTTTACTTCTAGTTTTGACCGATACTAACTCTTGTGGGAATACCTGACATAGGAATACATAACATTTCTTTTAAATGTTCTGTACCTCACGTAGGGAGGTGAGAGGAATTTAGTCGTTAAGAGAAGAATATTTTTATCTCGCCCCATAAGTTATTGGGACAGGTCGGAGGGCAACTAAAGCTAAGCGCTATTCACTAGGAACTGTAAAGTTCAAACACAGGTAAATGTAGAAATAAGTTTAGGTAGTTGATTCCATTAAATCTTCGTATTACAGAACAGAAAGCGTTTCACTGTCCTTCGGCAAGATAGTCAACTCTGATATCGGAGGGAGCCAACACCTAAGAGCGCAAGCATTGCGTGAGATAAGAGATATAAGATCAAAGATATCTTCTGTTGCGATATATCAGTTACGCGTACGATTCAACGAGCATTTTCTGAGAAGGCTACCGGGATAACCGGCTGGTACCACCTTCTAACGGCTGTCTCTTCGTCGTGGTATACACTGACGTCACTAAAATCACGGGATAGCAACATGCACAAACGCAGGCGGTTGTAGTATGACGTACACGAGATATAAAAGGGGCAATGTTTTGGCGGAGATGTCATTTGTACTCGAGTGATTCATATGAAAAGGTTTCTGATATGATTATGGCCACACTATGGGAAATAACAGATTTGCAGCTAGATGCTTGGGACACTCCATTTCGGAAATCGCTAGGGAATTCAATCCACAGTGTCAAGAGTGTGCAGAGGATACCAAATTCCAGGCATTACCTCTCACCATGGACGGCGCAGCGCTCGACGGCCTTCACTTAACGCCCGAGAGCAGCGTCGTGTGCGCAGAGTTGTCAGCGCTAACAGACAAGCAACCCTGCGTGAAATAACCGCAGAGATCAATGTGGGACGTACGGCGAACGTATCCGTTAGGACAGTGCTGCGAAATTTGGCGTTAACGGTCTGTGGCAGCAGACAACCGAGGTGAATGCCTTTGCTAACAGCATATCGACTGCTGCGCCTCTCCTGGACTCGTGACCACATCGGTTGGACCATACACGACTGGAAGACCGTGGCCTGGTCAGATGAGTACCAATTTCAGTTGGTAAGAGGTCGTGGTAGGATTTGAGCATGGCGTAGACCGTCGAGGCCATGGACGCAAGTAGTCAACAAGGAACTGTGCAAGCTGGTGGTGACTGCATAATTGTGGGACTCTATTTACGTGGTATGGAGTGGGTCTCCTGGTCCAACTGAACCGATCACTAACCGTAGATGGTTACTTTCGGCTACTTGGAAACCATTTGCAGCCATCAATGGACTTCATGTTCCCTAACAATGGTGTCGTGTCACCAAGCCGGAATTGTTCACGATTCGTTATCTGAAAATTCTGGACAATTCGAGCGAATAGTTTGGCCACCCAGATCGCCCAACATGAGCCTCATCGATCATTTATGGGACATAATCGAGAGGTAGGTTTGTGCACAAAATACTGCACCAGCAACATTTCCGCAATTATGGACAGCTATAGGGGCAGCATGAGTCAATATTTCTGAAAGGGACTTGCAACGACTTGTCGAGTCCATGCCACATCGGGATGCTGCACTAGGCCGGGTAAAGATAGGTCTGACACTATATTAGGAGGTACCTAATGACTTTGGTCACCTCAATGTTGGTACCCTTAGTGACACAACTCTCGTAATGGAGAGAAGGAAGCTATGTTGTTGGTAATGTAAAGTTCTAGTGCTTCCTAAAGTGCACAAGGCCACTGACTTCGACAAAGGGCAGATTGTTAGCGCCCGGCGACTGAGAAAAAGCGTCACTGAAACGGTGGAGCTAGTCAGCTGTTGGCGTGTTACTGCCGCGAGTGAAGGACGGAGAAACCACAGATACGGGACAAGATGTCGAAGTCTATGCCTTATCAAAGAACGAGAAGGTCTGAGGCTTTACCACTCTGCAAAGAAGGACAGGTGGCTGTCTGTGGCAAACCTGATGACAAGAGTACACTGCTGATGCAGCCACAAGTATTTCGGGGCACACCATTCAACGCACGTTGTTGAACTTGGAGTTTTGCAGCAGATGACCTGTAAGTGGGCAGGCTTACCCAAAGACATTGTCCAATAGGACTGTATTTGGTAAGGGATTATCGATATTGGACGGTGGACCAACGTAAATGTGTTGCCTGGTCAGATGAATATTACACCAGTTTGATAAGCGTCTCCTGATACACTGTAATCCTAGCAAACGGCTCCTCGAAACATTCACCATGCCACGCCCGCAGCCAATGGGGGAGAGTGTTATATTATGGGGAACATTCACTTCGGCTTCCAAGGAACTCGTAGAAGTAATCGAAGGTACTACAACGACTGTTGACTTCCTGAACATCATTGCGAACTAGCAGTACCCTTTCGTGCTCGATATCTTCCACGATGGCTCTTCCAGTAGGATAACTGTCCATGTCGCAGGACCAGAATCGTCTTGGCCACCAAATTCGGCTCACCTGAACCCGATGGAACATACGTGGAGCGTTACTGAGGGGAACCCCCCCCCCCCCCCCCGGCCTGTAATTTACGGAAACTGATTGACCTGAGCGTAGACATCTGGTTCCAGATACCTCCGAAAAGGTACCAAGGATTGGTAGAATCCATGCCATGCAGAATCGTTCCTGTACTGATAGGTTGGTTGGTTAATTTGGAGGGTGGAGGGAGGGAACCAAACAGCGAGATCATCAGTCCCATTGGACTAGGGAAGGGTGGGGACAATCCCCTCATTTGCCTGAAGCGATTTAGAGAAATCAAGGAAAACTTAAATCAGCATGGCTGGACTCGGGTTTGAACCGTCGTCCTCTCGAATGCGAGCCCAGTGTGCCAACAGCTGCTGCTGTACTGCCTTCCAAATATTGACAAACACGATATTAACCAGATGGTCATAATGTTTTGGCTCAGCACTGTAGCTCAATTGTACCAAAAGAACTGCAGCATTCAGTATTATGAGGGCGAACTGATAAGTATGTTAATTTTTACGAAAGAATGGAATATTTTTGTTGTGTCTTCACGGTAAGCTTAATTATTCCAAGGAACGTACAAAGAATTTCAACAATGTTCGGTGTATAGTTCATTGTTGACAGCTGTCTGAATTGGTCAATAGATGCGACTGTAGATGGAGAAAACCGAGTTTCGTTCTGTTATTAATTTTCATTTGCAGAGTTGTACTGCCACACAAATCAAAACTGAATTGCATGAAGTCCACGAAGAGTCTGCACCGCTACTGAATACCATTTAATTTTGGAGTAATGAATTTAAACGTGGTCGCATGAGCACTGAAGACGAAACGTGCTCCGGCTGTCCAACTGAGGTCACCCTGAAGGAAATCATTGACAAAATCCATGATATGTTAAATTCATAAGATTGCCGAGACTGTAGGCATCTCAACTGATCGAGTGTGTTATATTCTGCTTGAGAATTGGCTATGAAGAAGCTGTATGCGAAGTGGGCGCCGCAATTGCTCACATTCGATCTAAAGTGCATCTGGTACAACTTTTGTCTGGCGATGTTTAAAAGCAACCCGCAAGGCTTTTTACTCCGATCTGTGACTATTGATGAAACTTAGATCCATCTTTCCACACCAGACTCAAAACCGCAGTCAAAGCAAAGGACAAAGGCTTGTGAAAGTGCACCGGAAAAGGTAAATACGATTTTGGCAGCCGGTAAGGTGATGCTCAGTTTTCGTGGCTTCCCAAGGAATAAACCTCATAGATTACTTCGAAAAAGGTAGAACCATAACTGGTTAAGGAAGTGATAGTTGCAGGCAACGAGCATTTTGCAGTGTTTGACAGACTCGATGTTTCCGGTGGGGTGAAAAAGTTGACAGATCGCTGTCGAAAGTGTACGAGTATATCTCTCAAAGGAGACTGTGTCGAGTGAGTTGTTTACGAAACAAACATTTTTCTTTCATTTTTACCAGACTTATCAAACAAGTACTTTTAGGGTATTGGAGCGGGAATAGCGGAGTGTCCCTCTTGCGATGTCAACATGTGCCAAGCTGTCTAATACAACAGCCTTCTTGCTATCCCACATACGATTTGGAACGAACACCTTCCGTTCATTATCAGCACAGATGTGGAAACGGAGGCATCTGATAGTCGAACTGTAATGCTGTATGTGTGTAGGTGTTACGTTGCCGAGTTGTGCAACGGATTGGTCTGACAAGTACCCTTTGGCTCCTGCAAGAAGCGATTTCCACCCCACACGACTACGGAAGTCAGACAGACGTTCCTAACGTACCAAAAAGAAATGCCTGAAAAACTTTCAGCAATAAATATCTTCTGGAGTCGTCCGCTATCAGGAAAAGACACAAAAAATTCTATTTTCTTACGTAACTAGAGCGATAGTTGGGTACTGGAGTATTGTTAGTTAGTGTAAGAAAAACACTAAACGAAAGGAAAATATTATTTATTGCAAAATCTGAGAAAATCAAGCGAAACTTTTATTTATAAACTGATACACGAATTTCCGGGTTCTTTTCAGAATAGGAGGTTACCTCTCATGAATAGGAATACAGTTAATGAAATTTATATACAAAGTGTGGGAAAGCTCTTTTATCCATTTTCTTTAAGAATGTTATCTACTCAGCAGAATGGCTGAGAGCCATGCCTACTCAACTTGAATAATTATCCAATTGAATTTTTCTTAGTATGGTCGAGGCTGTCGAGTGAGAAATGTAATGGAGTGACGTGAATGAAGTAAGTTGTTTCTAATGGAGGAAAGATGGGGCTCGCCTACACTGTAGAATACAATACTGTGAGATGCAATGACTGCTGCCTGCATCATTCGCCACTGAAAAATAACAAAACTATCTCTTTCTATCTGGACTGACCTTCGCCAATCGAACTCTCACTAAGCCTTGATGAAGTCAAGGACTCCTATCTGGCCCTAGTCTAATTACTGGCGTGGTACGCCAGTCAGATAACCAGTCCACCACAATGCCACTCAATGTTCACTCGCAGGTGCTAACTAATACTCTGTCTGTGTTCACACTGCACATTGTCGTGGCCAACACAGTGAACATACGCTTAATCGCGAGCGACTTAATATAGTGTATCACTCCGTTTCGCTAGCGACAGAAGTGCTCTCTCAGTGCAGTACTGAGTAGAGACTTTGTTCCTCATGCTCTGCGTACACGCACGAGTGCACTCGCTCTCGCTATGTGTTCCCACTTCTAGAGCGTCACCAGAACGACCCCTCTACATGCAAAAAGCCAAAGGGAATATCATCCCCTGTCTTTCTCTCACTCCTCCAGCTCATTGCGTCAGAAATAGTCCACCAATCAGTGTTACTCTTACAAACGGGGGAATGGCGCTCCATTTAAGCCGACAAATCCAGAAATACACTCCTGGAAATTGAAATAAGAACACCGTGAATTCATTGTCCCAGGAAGGGGAAACTTTATTGACACATTCCTGGGGTCAGATACATCACATGATTACACTGACAGAACCACAGGCACATAGACACAGGCAACAGAGCATGCACAATGTCGGCACTAGTACAGTGTATATCCACCTTTCGCAGCAATGCAGGCTGCTATTCTCCCATGGAGACGATCGTAGAGATGCTGGATGTAGTCCTGTGGAACGGCTTGCCATGCCATTTCCACCTGGCGCCTCAGTTGGACCAGCATTCGTGCTGGACGTGCAGACCGCGTGAGACGACGCTTCATCCAGTCCCAAACATGCTCAATGGGGGACAGATCCGGAGATCTTGCTGGCCAGGGTAGTTGACTTACACCTTCTAGAGCACGTTGGGTGGCACGGGATACATGCGGACGTGCATTGTCCTGTTGGAACAGCAAGTTCCCTTGCCGGTCTAGGAATGGTAGAACGATGGGTTCGATGACGGTTTGGATGTACCGTGCACTATTCAGTGTCCCCTCGACGATCACCAGTGGTGTACGGCCAGTGTAGGAGATCGCTCCCCACACCATGATGCCGGGTGTTGGCCCCGTGTGCCTCGGTCGTATGCAGTCCTGATTGTGGCGCTCACCTGCACGGCGCCAAACACGCATACGACCATCATTGGCACCAAGGCAGAAGCGACTCTCATCGCTGAAGACGACACGTCTCCATTCGTCCCTCCATTCACGCCTGTCGCGACACCACTGGAGGCGGGCTGCACGATGTTGGGGCGTGAGCGGAAGACGGCCTAACGGTGTGCGGGACCGTAGCCCAGCTTCATGGAGACGGTTGCGAATGGTCCTCGCCGATACCCCAGGAGCAACAGTGTCCCTAATTTGCTGGGAAGTGGCGGTGCGGTCCCCTACGGCACTGCGTAGGATCCTACGGTCTTGGCGTGCATCCGTGCGTCGCTGCGGTCCGGTCCCAGGTCGACGGGCACGTGCACCTTCCGCCGACCACTGGCGATAACATCGATGTACTGTGGAGACCTCACGCCCCACGTGTTGAGCAATTCGGCGGTACGTCCACCCGGCCTCCCGCATGCCCACTATACGCCCTCGCTCAAAGTCCGTCAACTGCACATACGGTTCACGTCCACGCTGTCGCGGCATGCTACCAGTGTTAAAGACTGCGATGGAGCTCCGTATGCCACGGCAAACTGGCTGACACTGACGGCGGCGGTGCACAGATGCTGCGCAGCTAGCGCCATTCGACGGCCAACACCGCGGTTCCTGGTGTGTCCGCTGTGCCGTGCGTGTGATCATTGCTTGTACAGCCCTCTCGCAGTGTCCGGAGCAAGTATGGTGTGTCTGACACACCGGTGTCAATGTGTTCTTTTTTCCATTTCCAGGAGTGTATATAGTATCTGCGTCAGGCGTTTACTGACCACTTGTGAGAACTCTGAAACTGCGCACTAGGTCCGTCAAAAATGCATATACTGGGGCTCTCCCAAATAACACAGCGGGTTTTGCTTTTAAGGTGAACACGCAGGCCATTATCCCTTTTCTCTGGCAAAACTGTTTTGGTCCCTGTGTGGTTGGCTGGCCGGTGCAGCTGGTTGCTAACCCACCCTCCTACAGACTTTCCAGCGGGCTGGTTGCCTCCGCTGAACAAAATCTCCTGTGACCATCGTGTATTGAATGTTTGTGTACGCCAGCCTCGACTTTTTAATCTCGGTGCGCACTTGCAATTTATTTATTAGATTTGCATATCGATTAAATGGAATGTAAAGTTGACTCTACCCTATCGAGTTTGGGCTCGAATGAAATGTCTTGATACATAGAATACGGTGGTGAGGTCGGAATATGTAGGAAATGAAGGTCAGGAGACCACGCCACCTTACAATGCTCCAACGGAAATGTGTGGTTCATTGTAGCCCCTTCGTTTTGTGAACCAGACTAAGAGCCAATTGAAAACCTGGGAAAGTAATGTAAAAAGGATAGAAACCAACAAAAGGCCTGATGGGAATTTGAAGTCCATTCCTCAAGAGAACGACTCCAATACTTTAACCACTGAACCGCTTCACTTAATTACTGCAACGATGATTACAAATTTGTGCTTAGAGCACACGGATGGGTGATTAATGCCCACACTGTTTTCATTTATGTGACTAGTATGGTCAAGAGGTATGAAATGGTATGTATATCTGCTTTTCTAACAGTAAGCAAAGTGAAAATGAATAAAACTCTGTAGGCTTTCAAGCAGCACCTCTAGATTTTCTGCAGTAACACTGCACGGCTGCCGTGGTCGCTGCTGCTAAACAATCAATGAACAGCAGATGTGACATGTTGAAAGACTAAGTGACCTCACAGAGCCCGAGGAAGGGCCCACGAGAAATACGGGCCCACGCAACGAACTTGTGACATCACACTAGTCGGCTTGTCCGCCACTCTTCACGAATGCCTGGCTCTGTGCAGGGCCAAAGGGCAGGGCCGCAGAAAGCCAGGATTGGGCCCAGGGCAAGATGTGTGTGTGGGATCCATCTCCAAATATGGCAGTCCAATTTTATCGTTATCTTAAAGAAAGCCTGATGATTTAAACTTAATGCAGTTCGAGCAGTATTGGAGAAACACAAAAAATCCTAATTGGGATGAAATATTAAATAAATATAATCTATTATTAAACACTGAACATATTTTCACAAATGCAATCACTCCGTGCACAATAGTGCACGAAACCAATATGTTCTACTAAAAAGCCACATGCAAAAATGTGGTTTTTCAAGATGTCATATCATGAGTTCTATTGATCACAGAGATAAGGGGTCAACTGTTTTGGATAACTCTCGACCTAGTCACCATTTGTATAGTTGTTAGGAGAACTACAGAGCTATGTACAGTAAAGGGCCAAAATTTAAATATTACACGCTTTCTCCTGCCCAGACAAACTGAGCAAATCGGTTGATTCTTTTCCTTTAGGTGTGGTCTAGGGTGGATCTCGGTGTTACAGTAGACCGAGGTATACGTTTTTTAATCTTCATTGTATTTAATTGTAATAATTTCACAGAAAGAAAACAGTTATTAATACATCTGTGTGATGAGCCCTTGAGCTCTTCAGTGTATTTACGCAACGCCACGCGGAAGAAGCGGGCATTCCCATTTGAATAGCAATCTGATAAGACAATTCTTTCTAAACGTAATACGAAAAACGAGTGCTAGTTCGTAGCGTTTGAAGTGTTTACTGTGGGTATATGGGGCGTGAAGTGTATAGCGACAAGTACTTCGATGACTATAAAGTGTTATTTCTACACCCCCTTTTCATAGTGTCCCAACGAGGTCCCAGCTAGATACGGCAACCATATAATGTACTCCCAACAACACAGAACTCTGCTCTGACCACGACTGACATTGGAACGCATGCCGTTCGCTGTCAGACGCAACGACGTGACCTGCAGCCTTCCCTACCATATCCACTTATGTTTAAGCGTGTATTTCTCTTGGTGTTCCCATATTTTTGCTCAAATTCTGTATATTCAAATAAATTTAACATGCCACAGAAAACACTTTTAAAATAGCTTAATTATATTATTAAATACATTTTTATACTGCGTATTGTGACATCATATCCGGTGAGAGGAGGGACCTCTTCGAAACACATCGAATAGACGCCAATTGTCCCCTGAAGCGAGTTGATGTTGTGATCGGTCATGTGGCCCTGCAATATTTTTTTAATTTTTGTGAATGACAGTGAAATTCAGGTTGGTAAAAGTGCATAAACATGTCGGATGTCAGTCATGAGCGTTTTTTACTTGCTATTTACAATATAAATGCTGAGCTATGAAGAAATGTTTTCCTTTATCAGTATTTACATTGCAAATTGTTACAAAATCTGGTAGCACAAGCGAACATCGGAACCAGAGACTTCGAATCGATTTTAGCCATCAAATTCATCACATTAGTCGATGAAATGTAGCGAACAGCGGCTCAGATTTCAATTTATCGATCCCAAGCGTAGGTAAAGTCACGCACTGACCCCGAAAATGTAAATTTTATTCACTGTTATCTCAAAATTTTTGTACATCCACAACACTTACGGTCCCCTGTTGCAGTTTCTGTCGTAACCATTTAAATGTGTACTGAAGAGCAATTAGCCAGCGATCCGAATTTTCATTCATATTAAATAACAACGGACATATCTCCTGAGAACTATATGGTGATATTCCTCTGAAATATTAGCAAACGTTACCAATTACGGTATTATAATTCGAAGGATGAATCGACCGAAAGAGAGGCTACTCATTCGGATAATTCATGTGACGCACAGTGTCAGTGGAATTATCGTTCAATTGGCCTATTTTGGTAAATTTAGTTTGTTTCTTGCTACACACAAAACTGTTTTTAATGCTTAACCGTTCTGAGAGAGCGCACACGAACTTTTCATTTCATAGTGCTTCTCAATCTAAACCAAAGACGGCATTCAATCTCTCCTTAATCTTAGCATACAGTTGACGTAGTTGATATTGATGATGCACAATTGCCCACTGTCCTCATCGCCAAAGACCTCGACGAATTTGAAAATCTGCCTAAACCAACAACGCAGTATCTGTTAGCCCATATACCAGACAGAGCTGAGGTTGAATTTCAATCGCCGGCACTTCACGTTCTCTCAAAACTCTTATCACACCCGTTACCTCGCACGTAACAGGAGAAAGATCAACAGCCGCCACTTTTAACCGTTACTATGGCGATACTGCAAGCGTTCTGAATCTTCGCATACGTCAGTTACTCTCAGAGATTTGAACTTCTTAGATTAGAGTAGATTGTTTAATTTTCGAGGAAGGTTGTCGCCGCGTTATCCATTGGTAGCATGCTTCGGGCTTCCCCGACCGCTGGTTTGGCCGCTTAGGTCCTTAGTTTCGTTTACGACGTGCTTCAGGCTGAGGCGGCAATGGTGCTGAAACGGGCGAATTTTCGCGTGTCGATCTTTTACGATTTCAAAGTGGGACTGAATATGACCGATTGTTCGTATCAACTGCAAGAGGTTTATGAGAACGCTTTGCCTTCCAAAGCACCCGTTTACCGCTGGTTTAATGAGTTCAGAGAAACTCTCTTGAGAACAGACTTGCCATCAGTCCCGATATATCGGGACTGTCGCCGTCATGGACGTTCCTGTCCCGACATCCCGGGCCGGCCCGAGTGGCCGAGCGGTTCTAGGCGCTACAGTCTGGAGCCGCGCGACCGTTGCGGTCGCAGGTTCGAATCCTGCCTCGGGCATGGATGTTTGTGATGTCCTTAGGTTAGGTTTAAGTAGTTCTAAGTTCTAAGGGACTGATGACCTCAGAAGTTAAGTCCCATAGTGCTGAGAGCCATTTGAACCAACCGACATCCCGGCAAGACCCAATTTTGTTCCTAATTTGCAAAATACTATTGCAAGCTTGGCTGAAGTATTGAGGTAATGCGATCTGTTGGCGCAACATATAAATGCAGTCTCAGTTTGGAGGTGGATTTACTTTCTTAATGAAACCGAAAATCCTGAACAAAAATGCTAACTGCTAAAATTACGTCAGTATTTGTTTTCTATTCCCGCACACAACGCTACTGTGGGAAGAGTATTTCCGCTGTGGACTGGTGCAGAAATAGACTGCTGCCAGGGACTGTGGAATCAGTCTTACACTGCCAGATTACTACACGCTGACTTGCATGGAGTTTTAAAAATGCGTAAAAGGGAAAAAAGACTTGCTGAAAAAGGTGACATCTTCAAAAAAATTTGGAGTACCAGCTACTTCTGCCGTACCAAGTTCCATGTAATTGTGTCCTAAATAAAAATTGATTACATTAAATAAATTTTTTACTTCATTTCTACACCTCTGCCGCGACGAGGTCCCAGCTAGATATGGCAACCCAACTTGAGAATGAAAGCCAGTCGGCAGACGGTAAAACAATGGGATTCCACTGCAGATGATAGTACGTTAACTGCACCAATCAACAAATTGCCTGCACCCACGGCATAGACTTGGTAGCGGTTTACAACATTCTGCATGGGAATCTTCGGTTTAAACGGACCCTCAGTCGCACATTATATTCTCCGGTCAGAAATGATTCAAATGGATCTAAGCACTACGGGACTTAACATTTGAGGTCATTAGTCCCCTAGACTTAGAACTACTTAAACCTAACTAACCTAAGGACATCACACACATCCATGTCCGAGGCAGATTCCGAACCTGCGACCGTAGCAGCAGCGTGGTTCCGGACTGAAGCGCCTAGAACCGCTCGGCCACAGCGGCCGGCTCGCCGGTCAGAATGAGTACTGAGTTTTACATCGAGATTCTACATCTGCGTCTATACTCTGATAGCCACATTACGGTGTGTATCGGAGGGTACCTCTGGCAATACTATAATTTTTCCCCTTCTATGTTCCATTCGCGAATGGTGCGTGGGAAGAAGGACTGTTGATAAACTTCGGTATGAACTCCAATTTCTCTGATTTTTACGTCGTTGTCATTTCGCAAGAAGTATTTGAGAGGAAATAATGTGTTGCTTTACTCTTCTCCGAACATATGCTCACGTAATTCAACAGTAGCCTTCTCCGTAATCACAACCCAAGCTCTCTCGTCAATGCCATTTGCGTTCATTGAGCCTCTCTGTAAACCTCTCGCGATTTCTGAATGATTTCGTGAAGAAAGATGTCGCTGCTCGTTGGACCTCCTCTGTCTCTTTTGTTGATAGTACTTGGTAAAGGTCCCAGATCGATGAACAGTATTCAAGAATTGGGCGAATAAGTATTTTGCAAACCTTTCGTGGATGAATTTCATTTCAGTAAGAGCATTGGGGATGATTAACAAGAATAGGGGAAAGTAATACAGTAGAAGACGAATGGATAGCTTTGAATGATTGAATGATGAAATAGAATAGTGAAGGCAGCAGAGGATCAAGTAGGTAAGAAGTCTTGGGCTGTTAGAAATCCTTGGGTAACACAAAATATATTGAATTTAATAGACGAAAGAAGGAAATATAGAAACGCAATAAATGAAACAGGCGAAAGGGAATACAAACGTCTAAAAATGAGATCGACAGGAAGTCCAACATTGCTAAGCAGTGATGGCTAGAGGATAAACGTAAGGATGTAGGGGTAAGATAGATACTGCCTACAGGAAAATTAAACAGACCTTTGGAGAAAAGAGAACCACCTGCATGGATGTCAAGACCTCAAATGGAAAACCAGTCCTAAGCAAAGATGGGAAAACAGAAAGGTGGAAGGAGTATATAGAGGTTTTATACAAGGAAGATGTACTTGAGGGCATATTATGGCGATGGAAGAGGACGTAGATGAAGATGAAATGGGAGATCTGATACTGCGTGCAGAATCTGACAAAGCACTGAAAGACTTAAGTCGAAACAAAACCCTGGGAGTAGTCAACATTTCGTTAGAGTCACTGATACCCTTGGGAGAGCCAGCCATGACAAAACTCCTCCATCTGGTGAGAAAGATTTATAAGACAGGCGAAATACCCTCAGACGAATATAATAATCCCAATTACAAAGAAAGCAGGCGCTGACATCCGTGAAATTACCGAACTATCAGTTTCATAAATCACGGCAGCAAAATAATGACACGAATTCTTTACAGAAGAATGGAAAAACAGGTAGAAGCCGACCTCGGGGGAGATCAGTTTGGATTCCGGATAAGTGTAGGAATACGCGAGGTGATACTGACCTTACGACTTCTCATAGAAGATAGGTTAAGGGAGGGCAAACCTACGTTTATAGCATTTGTAGAACTAAGCTTTTGACAATGTTGTGTGGAATACTCTCTTTCAAATTCTAAAGGTGACAGG
Source organism: Schistocerca cancellata (assembly GCF_023864275.1). Classification (NCBI taxonomy): domain Eukaryota; kingdom Metazoa; phylum Arthropoda; class Insecta; order Orthoptera; family Acrididae; genus Schistocerca; species Schistocerca cancellata. Next base: position 379,660,649 of record NC_064628.1, read on the forward strand.
GGTAAAATACAGGGAGCAAAAGGCTATTTACAAGTTGTACAGAAACCAGATGACAGTTATAAGAGTCGAGGGGCACGAAAGGGAAGCAGTGGTTGAGAAAGGAGTGGGACAGGGTTGTAGCCTATGCTCGATATTATTCAATTTGTATATTGAGCAAGGAGTGAAGGAAACAAAAAGAAACACTGGAGTAGGAATTAAAGTCCAGGGAGAAGAAATAAAAACTTTGAGGTACGCCGACGACATTGTAATTCTGTGAGAGACATCAAAGGACCTGGAAGAGCAGTTGAACGGGATGGACAGTGTCTTTAAAGGAGGATATAAGACGAACATCAACAAAAGCAAAACGAGGATAATGGAATGTAGTCTAATTAAGTCGGGTGATGCTGAGGGAATTAGATTAGGAAATGAGACACTTAAGGTAGTAAAGGAGTTTCGCTATTTGGGAAGGAAAACTGCTGATGATGGCCGAAGTTGGGAGGATATAAAATGTTGTCCGGCAATGGTAGAAAAGCGTTTCTGAAGAAGAGAAATTTGCTAACATCGAGTATAGATTTAAGTGTCAGGAAGTCCTTTCTGGAAGTATTTGTATGGGGTGTAGCCATGTATGGAAGTGAAACATGTACGATAAATAGTTTAGACAAGAAGAGAACAGAAGCTTTCGAAATGTGGTGTTACAGAAGAATGCTGAAGATTAGATGGGTAAATAACGTAACTAATGAGGAGGTACTGAATAGAATAGGGGAGAAGAGAAATTTGTGTCACAACCTGACTAGAAGAAAGAATCGGTTGGTATGACACATTCTGAGGTATCAAGGGATCACGAATTTAGTACTAGAGGGAATCGTGGGAGGAAAAATCGTAAAGGAAGACCAAGAGAGGAATACAGTAAGGAGATTCAGAGGAACGTAGGTTGCAGTAGTTACTCGGAGATAAAGAGGCTTGCACAGGATAGAGTAGCATGGAGAGCTGCAACAAACTAGTATTTGGACTGAAGACCACAAGAACAACATATACAGTTAAGTCATAGTCCATCTCTTGACACATACGACAGCGTCACTTTTGGCGGCAGGGAAATGAATGTCCCAAGATGGGTAAAAGTCCTTTACCACTAGACCACGGTGCGGCGACTGGGAACAAGTGTTTCAGAAACAATGAAGATCGTCAGGAGTGTTCCAGTACAGCGGTAATTAGTGCGTGTCGAACGGGGACGACATTCCGAGAAGCTCGTAGAGGCCGACAAGACGTTGGACGTCGCCCAAGAAAGCCAGTGGCGGAGTCTCGTCCTTTGTGTAAAGCAGAGGTGGACGGCAATCTGGCTTGTGCCGAAGCTGACATCGGACCCCCTCCGATCACTAGGGTGACCGGCTAGCATCAGATCACAGCCGCCCCATAAGTCTACAGAAGCTAACTGATCAACCTATTGAAACATTGCCGTCATCAGTTACGGCTGCAACAGGCTTCTGGAATCGCGGTGGATCACTTGAATCATAGAAATTAGTTTCTGATATGAAGTTCGCTGAGGTCACTTAAGTCACTGGATAGCGATATGCACACATACAGATGGTGATAGTATCGCGTAAGCAGGGTATAAAAGGGCAGTGCATTTTCGGAGCTGTCATCTGCACTCGGGTGATTCATGTGAAGAGCTGTCCGACGTGATTATGGGCGCACGACGGGAGTAAACAGACTTTGGAAACGGAATGGTAGTTGGAGCAAGACCCGTGGGACATTCCATTTCGGAAATTGTTCAATATTTCGAAATCAACAGTGTCAAGAGTGTGCCCAGAATATCACGTTAAAGGCATTGCCTCTCACCGCGGACAATGCAGTGGTCGACGGCATTCCCTTAACGACCGAGAGCAGTAATATTTGCGAAGAGTTGTCAGTGCTAACAGGCAAGCAACACTGCGTGAAATAACCGCCAAAATCAATGTATTTCTTGATGCGATAATTTACCAACAGCCCTATGTACTACAGAAATTTATTTTATGAACTTTTTATGTGCTACCAGTTTCAGCGTTACATTGATGCCATCTTCAGGCCCCACACGTCATAGTCGTAAAATCTCTATACACGGAAGGGGCCATATAACAGGATCCTTGGTGGCCACCAAGAGCTGTTGCATATCGATTTGATTCACGGATCAAGTTATATGGCTACTTCCGTGTATAAAGATTTTACTACTATGCCGTGTGGGGCCTGAAGAAGGCATCAATGTAACGCCGAAACTGGTAGCACATAAGAAGTTCATAAAATACACTGTTGTTGTTGTGGTCTTCAGTCCTGAGACTGGTTTGATGCAGCTCTCCATGCTACTCTATCCTGTGCAAGCTTCTTCATCTCCCAGTACTTACTGCAACCTACACCCGTCTCAATCTGCTTAGTGTATTCATCTCTTGGTCTCCCTCTACGATTTTTACCCTCCACACTGCCCTCCAATGCTAAATTTGTGATCCCTTGACGCCTCAGAACATGTCCTACCAACCGGTCACTTCTTCTTGTCAAGTTGTGCCACAAACTCCTCTTCTCCCCAATTCTATTCAATACGTCCTCATTAGTTATGTGGTCTACCCATCTAATCTTCAGCATTCTTCTGTAGCACAACATTTCGGAAGCTTCTATTCTGTTCTTGTCCAAACTGTTTACCGTCCATGTTTCACTTCCATACATGGCTACAATCCATACAAATACTTTCAGAAATGACTTCCTGACACTTAAATCTATACTCGATGTTAACAAATTTTTCTTCTTCAGAAACGCTTTCCTTGCCATTGCCAGTCTACATTTTATATCCTCTCTACTTCGACCATCATCAGTAATTTTGCTCCCCAAATAGCAAAACTCCTTTACTACTTTAAGTGTCTCATTTCCTAATCTAATTCCTTCAGCATCACCCGACTTAATTCGACTACATTCCATTATCCTCGTTTTGCTTTTGTTGATGTTCATATTATATCCTCCTTTCAAACCACTATCCATTCCATTCGACTGCTCTTCCAAGTCCTTTGCTGTCTCTGACAGAATTACAATGTCATCGGCGAATCTCAAAGTTTTTATTTCTTCTCCATGGATTTTAATACCTACTTCGAATTTTTCTTTTGTTTCCTTTACTGCTTGCTCAATATACAGATTGAATAACATCGGGGAGAGGCTACAACCCTGTCTTACTCCCTTCCCAACAACTGCTTCCCTTTCATGTCCCTCAATTCTTATAACTGCCATCTGGTTTCTGTACAAATTGTAAATAGCCTTTCGCTCCCTGTATTTTACCCCTGCCACCTTTAGAATTTGAAAGAGAGTATTCCAGTCAACATTGTCAAAGCTTTCTCTAAGTCTACAAATGCTAGAAACGTAGGTTTGCCTTTCCTTAATTTTCTTCTAAGATAAGTCGTAAGGTCAGTATTGCCTCACGTGTTCCAGTATTTCTACGGAATCCAAATTGATCTTCCCCGAGGTCGGCTTCTACTAGTTTTTCCATTCGTCTGTAAAGAATACGTGTTAGTATTTTGCAGCTGTGGCTTATTAAACTGATTGTTCGGTATTTTTCACATCTGTCAACACCTGCTTTCTTTGGGATTGGAATTATTATATTCTTCTTGAAGTCTGAGGGTATTTCGCCTGTTTCATACATCTTGCTCACCAGATGGTAGAGTTTTGTCAGGACTGGCTCTCCCAAGGCCGTCAGTAGTTCCAATGGAATGTTGTCTACTCCGGGGGCCTTGTTTCGGCTCAGGTATTTCAGTGCTTCTTCAAACTCTTCACGCAGTATCGTATCTCCCATTTCATCTTCATCTACATCCTCTTCCATTTCCATAATATTGTGCTCAAGTACATCGCCCTTGTATAGACCCTCTATATACTCCTTCCACCTTTCTGCTTTCCCTTCTTTGCTTAGAACTGGGTTTCCATCTGAGCTCTTGATGTTCATATAAGTGGTTCTCTTATCTCCAAAGGTCTCTTTAATTTTCCAGTAGGCAGTATCTATCTTACCCCTAGTGAGATAAGCCTCTACATCCTTACATTTGTCCTCTATCCATCCCTGCTTAGCCATTTTGCACTTCCTGTCGATCTCATTTTTGAGACGTTTGTATTCCTTTTTGCCTGCTTCATTTACTGCATTTTTATATTTTCTCCTTTCATCAATTAAATTCAATATTTCTTCTGTTACCCAAGGATTTCTACTTGCCCTCGTCTTTTTACCTACTTGATCCTCTGCTGCCTTCACTACTTCATCCCTCAAAGCTACCCATTCTTCTTCTACTGTATTTCTTTCCCCCATTCCTGTCAATTGTTTCCTTATGCTCTCCCTGAAACTCTGTACAACCTCTGGTTCTTTCAGTTTATCCAGGTCCCATCTCCTTAAATTCCCACCTTTTTGCATTTTCTTCAGTTTTAATCTACAGGTCATAACCAATAGATTGTGGTCAGAGTCCACATCTGCCCCTGGAAATGTCTTACAATTTAAAACCTGGTTCCTAAATCTCTGTCTTACCATTATATAATCTATCTGATACCTTTTAGTATCTCCAGGGTTCTTCCATGTATACAACCTTCTATCATGATTCTTAAACCAAGTGTTAGCTATGATTAAGTTGTGCTCTGTGCAAAATTCTACCAGGCGGCTTCCTCTTTCATTTCTTAGCCCCAATCCATATTCACCTACTACGTTTCCTTCTTTCCCTTTTCCTACACTCGAATTCCAGTCGCCCATGACTATTAAATTTTCATCTCCCTTCACTATCTGAATAATTTCTTTTATTTCATCATACATTTCTTCAATTTCTTCGTCATCTGCAGAGCTAGTTGGCATATAAACTTGTACTACTGTAGTAGGTGTGGGCTTCGTATCTATCTTAGCCACAATAATGCGTTCACTATGCTTTTTGTAGTAGCTTACCCGCATTCCTATTTTCCTATTCATTATGAAACATACTCCTGCATTACCCCTATTTGACTGTAACCCTGTAGTCACCTGACCAGAAGTCTTGTTCCTCCTGCCACCGAACTTCACTAATTCCCACTATATCTAACTTTAACCTATCCATTTCCCTTTTTAAATTTTCTAACCTACTTGCCCGATTAAGGGATCTGACATTCCACGCTCCGATCCGTAGAACGCCAGTTTTCTTTCTCCTGATAACGACATCCCCTTGAGTAGTCCCCGCCCGGAGACCCGAATGGGGGACTATTTTACCTCCGGAATATTTTACCCAAGAGGACGCCATCATCATTTAATCATACATGCCCTCGGGAAAAATTACGGCCGTAGTTTCCCCTTGCTTTCAGCCGTTCGCAGTACCAGCACAGCAAGGCCGTTTTGGTTATTGTTGCAAGGCCAGATCAGTCTATCATCCAGACTGTTGCCCCTGCAACTACTGAAAAGGCTGCTGCCCCTCTTCAGGAACCACACGTTTGTCTGGCCTCTCAACAGATACCCCTCCGTTGTGGTTGTACCTACGGCACGACTATCTGTATCGCTGAGGCACGCAAGCCTCCCCACCAACGGCAAGGTCTATCATTAAAATTGCTACACCACGAAGATGACGTGCTACAGACGCGAAATTTCACCGACAGGAAGATGCTGTGATATGAACATGATTAGCTTTTCAGAGCATTCACACAAGGTTGGCGCCGGTGGCGACACCTACACCGTGCTGACATGAGGAAAGTTTCCAACCGATTTATCATACACAAACAGCAGTTGACCGGCGTTGCCTGGTGAAACGTTGTTGTGATGCCTCGTGTAAGGAGGAGAAATGCGTACCATCACGTTTACGACTTTGATAAAGGTCGGATTGTAGCGTATCGCGATTGCGGTTTATAGTATCGCAACATTGCTGCACGCGTTGGTCGAGATCAAATGACTGTTAGCAGAATATGGAATCAGTAGGTTCAGGAGGGTAATACGGAACGCCGTGCTGGATCCCAACGGCCTCGCATCACTAGCAGTCGAGACGACAGGTATTTTATCCGCATGGCTGTAACGGATCGTGCAGCCACGTCTCGATCGCTGAGTCAACAGATGGGGACGTTTGCAAGACAACAACCATCTGCACGAACAGTTCGACGACGTTTGCAGCACCATGGACTGTCAGTTCGGCGACCATGGCTACGGTTACCCTTGAAGCTGCATCACAGGTGTACTCACCGACGAACCTGGGTGCACGAATGGCAAAACTTCATTTTTTCGGATGAATCCAGGTTCTGTTTACAGCATCATGATTGTCGCATCCGTGTTTGGCGACATCGCGGTGAACGAACATTGGAAGCGTGTATTCGTCATCGCCAGCACCATGGACTGTCAGTTCGGAGACCATGGCTACGGTTACCCTTGAAGCTGCATCACAGGTGTACTCACCGACGAACCTGGGTGCACGAATGGCAAAACTTCATTTTTTCGGATGAATCCAGGTTCTGTTTACAGCATCATGATTGTCGCATCCGTCTTTGGCGACATCGCGGTGAACGAACATTGGAAGCGTGTATTCGTCATCGCCATACTGACGTATCACCCGGCGTGATGGTATGGGGTGCCATTGGTTACACGCCTCGGTCACCTCTTGCTCGCATTGACGGCACTTAGAACAGTGGACATTTCAGATATGTTACGACCCGTGGCTCTACCCTTCATTCGATCCCTGCGAAACCCTACATTTCAGCAGGATAATGCACGACCGCATGTTGTAGGTCCTGTACGGGCCTTTCTGGATACAGAAGATGTTCGACTGCTGTCCTGGCCAGCACATTCTCTAGATCTCTCACCGACTGAAAACGTCTGGTCAATGGTGGCCGAGCAAATGGCTCGTCACAATACGCCAGTCACTACTCTTGATGAACTGTGGTATCGTGTTGAAGCTGCTTGGGCAGCTGTACCTGTACACGTCATCCAAACTCTGTTTGACTGAATGACTAGGCGTATCAAGGCCATTATTACGGCCAGAGGTGGTTGTTCTGGGTACTGATTTCTCAGGATCTATGCACCCTAATTGCGTGAAAATGTTATCACATGTCAGTCCAATGAATACCCGTTTATCATCTGCAATTCTTCTTGGTGTAGCAATTTTAATGGCCAGTAGCGTAAATTTCTACAATACGTACGGCTGTTGGTAAATTATTGCATCAAGAAAGACATGCCAGCTGTTGTCCCACGGTCCATAATGGATCAACCAACATTAAAATCAATGTCGGACGCACGAGGACCGTATCCGTTAGAACAGTGCGGTAGAATCTGGCCTTAATAGGCTATCGCAGCAGACGTCCGACGCGAGTGCCTTTTCTAACAGCACGACATCACCTACAGCTTCTCTCCTAGATTCGTGGCCATATTGGTTGGACACTAAACGACTGGAAAACCGTAACCTGGTCAGATGAGACCCAATTTCAGTTGGTAAGAGCTGATGGTAGGATTCGAGGCTGGCGTAGACCCGTCGAGGCCACAGACCAAGTTGTTAACAATGCACTGTGCAGACTGGTGTGAGCTGTATTTACATGAAATGGACTGGGTACTCTGGTCCAACTGAACCGATCATTGACTGTAAATGGTTATGTTCGGCTACTTGGAGGCCATCTGCAGCGAATCGTGGGCTCCATGTTCCGAAACAATGATGCCATGTTACCAGGTCACAAGTGTTCGCGACTGGTTTGAAGAACATTTTGGACAATTCGAGCAAATGTTTTGGCCACCCATCGAATGTATATGGGATGTAATCGAGAGATACGTTTGAAAATTTTCGATTATTTGCATGAATATATTCAATAAATGATTTTTTATGAATTTGGTCATATTACTTATGGAACGCACCTTATAATGCTGCAAATATTGAGCCGTGCTCGCACTGTGCGTGCGAGGCCAACTGTATTCATCAGCTTGAAAGTTTCCTTTACTAATTCTCATCATTTAATTTTTACTTTTCAACTCGTTTGGTTGGTTGCTTGTAACTTGTTGTTTAGCCTTGTGTAACTTCGTGCATTTCCAGCTTCAGGAGGAACCAAATATATTTGAATCTGGTCCTGTTTTATAATATTTCTCAAAATGTGCAAATTGATTAAATCCTGAACTCTACTATTAATCTCTTTAATTAAACTAAGTGGCCCCTGTGCGTTAATGATCTGCCTAATAATACTGTTCATGAAATGGTCCCTGTGCATTGACAATTTTCGTAGCAAACTGATTCTAAAATGGAAATATCTTACCCCGTAATGTAATTGCATGGAAACGCGGTGCTTGCTGCTCTCTGTGCGCCAACTGCAAATTTCTAACTACAGTTGCTCAGAGCTTAGTGCAATGCTCCAGACAGCGAGTAAACTATTTTATCTACATCTACATGATTACTCTGCAATTCACATTTAAGTGCTTGGCAGAGGGTTCATCGAACCACAATCATACTATCTCTCTACCATTCCCCTCCCGAACAGCGCGCGGGAAAAACGAACACCTAAACCTTTCTGTTCGAGCTCTGATTTCTCTTATTTTATTTTGATGATCATTCCTCCCTATGTAGGTTGGGCTCAACAAAATATTTTCGCATTCGGTAGAGAAAGTTGGTGACTGAAATTTCGTAAATAGATTTCGCCGTGACGAAAAACATCTTTGCTTTAATGACTTCCATCCCAACTCGCGTATCATATCTGCCACACTCTCTCCCCTATTACGTGATAATACAAAACGAGCTGCCCTTTTTTGCACACTTTCGATGTCCTCCGTCAATCCCACCTGGTAAGGATCCCACACAGTGCAGCAATATTCTAACAGAGGACGAATGAGTGCAGTGTAAGCTGTCTCTTTAGTGGACTTGTTGTATCTTCTAAGTGTCCTGCCAATGAAACCGCAACCTTTGGCTCGCCTTCTCCACAATATTATCTATGTGGTCTTTCCAACTGAAGTTGTTCGTAATTTTTACACCCAGGTACTTAGTTGAATTGACAGCCTTGAGAATTGTACTATTTATCGAGTAATCGAATTCCAACGGATTTCTTTTGGAACTCACCTCACACTTTTCGTTATTTAGCGTCAACTGCCCACCTGCCGCACCATACAGCAATCTTTTCTAAATCGCTTTGCAACTGATACTGGTCTTCGGATGACCTTACTAGACGGTAAATTACAGCATCATCTGCTAACAACCTAAGAGAACTGCTCAGATTGTCACCCAGGTCATTTATATAGATCAGGAACAGCAGAGGTCCCAGGACGCTTCCCTGTGGAACACATGATATCACTTCAGTTCACTCGACGATTTGCCGTCTATTACTACGAACTGCGACCTTCCTGACAGGAAATCACGAATCCAGTCGCACAACTGAGACGATACCCCATAGGCCCGCAGCTTGATTAGAATTCGCTTGTGAGGAACGGTGTCAAAAGCTTTCCGGAAATCTGGAAATACGGAATCAACTTGAGATCCCCTGTCGATAGCGGCAATTACTTCGTGCGAATAAAGAGCTAGCTGCGTTGCACAAGTACGATGTTTTCTGAAACCATGCTGATTACGTATCAATAGATCGTTCCCTTCGAGGTGATTCATAATGTTTGAATACAGTATATGCTCCAAAACCCTACTACAAACTGACGTCAATGATATAGGTCTGTAGTTCGATGGATTACTCCTACTACATCACTTAGTGAGACACGCATCAAATAAAACTGACTTGGATCAAGGATGTGGCTAATGTCCTTAACTGAAATATTTCTTTAACGAACTGTCTTTAGATTATCCGATACATTACTACCCGTATGAAATTCATGTGACAACACTCATTAACATTGACAAAGTGCAACACTGGTACCAAACTCTTACTCTCACGAATGTTAGACAAATCATTTATAAACATGGAAAATACCTAACAGTGAAAATTACCCTCTCCTCTGTTTTACAATATCCAAACACAAATCATTAACACAGATTCACTTAAATTTACGTCTACATTGCCATAGTCCGAAGAGCCTGCTGTAGATCTCGGACGAGACCTCCCGGCAAACATCCCGCGTGCAGGCTCTTTCCCGACTGCCTGTTATTTTCCAGAGGGGCTCCATCACCCGCATAACTTCGACGCTCCCAGTTACCAACTTACCCGTCCTCTGTCCTTGTCCAGCCTTGGCAGCAAAAACCCGCCACTGGTGTAAGAGACCAGGAGTCTCTCGTTGTCCCAGATGTGTTACCAACAATGGACAGCATTCGATACTTTTTGTACCTAGGACGCTGGAGAGAATACTACATTTCATATCAATGACAGAAGATCTGTTATGAGGGGTCGCGTAAGCTTTTAATTATCAATCCGAAGAAATACTTAACAAATTTTTTGTTAGTTAGTTACATGTTCCATAGATCATTTGAACGATTCTTCCATCGAAGTGATGTGGAATGAGTAATTTACAGGTTATGTACACATGAATAGCGTTATCATTAAAGATCATGTTATTTTTTTAGTCTTACTTGTGCAACTACACTTAAAACTAGTTTTGTTACAGGATACCAGTTTTTTAAAATAAAAGTTCGTCGTATATTATTATTCATTATTAGACCTGCTTCAGCATAGTCCCTATTCGATTTTATATTTATAGCTATTGAAACGTCCCCTTAGAACAATTTATACACGACTGTGCTTAACCTGACACACAATATTATTTAGCGCAACGCAATCTGACTTTCAAAAATCCCTACAAAAGAATGGCCCTGACTAACATTAACACTCTCTGTACCAGGCCTATTTTATGCACCCGTCCCTAGAAACCGGGCAATTTTACCAATATTAAAAAAATTACTGCATCAAATCTACTGTTTGGATTGTGGCAAATTTGGTACCATCTTGAAGCTGCACATTTCTACTTTAATTCTGAGTGAAAGAAACTACTTTACAATGCACAGCTTTAAGGTACAGTTATAGAAATCACTTAGATGTTTTAAGAATTTAGAAAAAGTCATACGAATAAGGGAATACAATTGTGATTTATTTTTAACCAAAATTGTGGCACTACATTACATGTTTCTGATAGTATACAGTATTACATATAAATTTCACACAGAATCATATTGTTTTTTAGTGTGGAAAATTTTAAAGCAAGGTTCCAGGCAGAGTGCAACGCCACACTGTTCACATTCGTATCGTGTCTCTTTGCGAGAAGCCTTGCCACTCTGTTTCTTGCTCCTGGAACTGCACACGTGACACACACGAGCAGCATACTTCTTAGTAGTTGCAGGTATGTGCTGCAAAAAATGTCTCTTTGTTAGCCGACCTACAGTTCCTTCATTTCTTGGAATGAATTCAAGTGTGTCGTCTTCAACAAGCTGAACTGCAAGCACTGTTATAAAGTCTGTTATTGTAATTTTCTTCCTGTGCACTGCATTGTACAGCCAAAATGCATTTGATACTCCCATAAGCAGCAAATGGAAATATAATTTTCGCCACCATTTCACAGTTCTGTGCTGGAACGGATTGTACTGCAGGCGTTGGTCTCCAATATCCACTCCAATTTTATTGAGGTTGTAATCAAGTACCTGAAGTGGTTTCAATACTACAGACCCATTTCTCTTAGTATGCGTACCAAATGTTGCTTGATGCCTTGTAGACAATGTATACACATCTCTCTTATCTTTCCACTTCATTGCCAATACATTATCTTTACGCCGAAAAGACATTTCGCCCTTTTTCAGCTTAGCAGATACTAAATCTTTAGGCAATCCTTTCCTGGATTTGTTCACAGTACCAACAGCTCCAGTGCCTTTCTCTGCCAGTTGCTGAAATAGCTCTGGACTGGAATAAAATCGATCTAAATACACAGTGTGGCCTTTGTTCAGCAAGCTGCTGTCAGACAACAATCGCAAAATAACCGCAGACGAAGAATTGTCAACAATATGCTTACCAGCATAAACTTCAAAATTTACAACATAGCCACTACTGGCTTCAGCAACAGCATATACTTTCAGTCCATACTTATGAGGCTTATTTTGCATGTAAACACGGAAACTCACACGACCTCGAAATGGGCAAATTCCTTCATCAATTGTCACTTTTTCTGAGGGACGATATGCCTGGATACATCGCTCCTTCAAATTATTATAATATGGCAAAACTTTGTAAAGTGGATGAAATCCATCTTCGCCTGGTTTTTTCTGATTTGAATTGTCAACAAGATGCAAGCATGACAGTATCTGAGTGAAACGCAAACGGCTCATGACATGGGGACAAAAGTTACAACTAAGAACAGGATTAGTGCTCCAATGGTCCGCAATTTTGGGCTTTTTCGAAACACACATGTGGAAAATAATACCCAAGAAACGCCTCATCTCACTTATAGTCACTGGCTTCCACGAACTCAAAACTGAATGGGGCTTCAGATTATTTCCTCTTCTTTTCTTCTGTATTGTCTGTGATGCATACAAATTTGTCTGTCTCTTGAGTTCATTTACGTCACTGTCAGTAAGGAACACTTTACTGCAATCCAGTACAGAACTCGACTCATCAATATCCACTAGTATCTGCCTGGGTGTCGTGTTGACAGGCAGAGGTCGGTAGGTGTCAACTGCAGTCCACTCACTGTCTTTCGGATACGGCACAGCTGCTGGATTTGAAGCAACACCTTCAACATCATTCTCGTCTTCATCTGAAGACAAACTGTCATCAATCTCGTCTTCTAAAAAGAATATCACATTATGTGTAACTACATACATCGTTTACACATGTTCAACAGATATGTGCGTACTGCACAATTACGTGGAAAATTCGGAAATACGTACCTTCAAACACACCATTGCATTCAGAATCGTCTGAATCACTCTCTACATTATCCAGAGTGTCGCTATGATTGATCAAATCCGCAATTTCTGCGTCTGATAAACCGCGCCGAAACATGATGACAAACAACTGAATGATATACAGACTGAGAACGCAAAGATAAGTTTTAACATGAATTACAGCGCTGCCGTGACATCTATGGACGCATTTTGTTAATAAACATCTGAAAAACGTATAGCGCTGGCCAAACCCGTAGAAATAACGTTGCAGTGTTTTGAATGAAATTAAATGTAGCGGCCCGTAAATTTTACGGGCTTGGTGATTTTCGCGCGATCCCAGGCCCGTAAATTTTACGGGCTTGGCGCTTAGAGTGTTAAACTATACCTTTCACAAATAACTTACCTCACAAAAATCTTCATTACTCGAACTACTGCAATACAGCGAGCGCCACTATTGCCAGCTAAATAAAAGATTCAAACTACAGAAGGCACTAACTACTGATAGGGATAGTTAGCAAATGAAAGATATTAATAGAGAACAAACAATGTATTTACCTTAATAGTCATAATATATAAATAGCAGTTCATGACAAATTACAAAACTCCGCCATCTCTCTCCCCACATCCACCACTGCTGGCGGCTCACCTCCAACTGTGCAACGCTACGCGCTGTTCACATCCAGCTGCCGCTGCCTAACACTACAATGGCAGACAACAATGCAAACTAGCCACAGGCTGCACACAGCACAGCCAGTGATTTTCATACAGAGCGCTATGTAACGTTGCCAATAAGAAAACATAAACAGCCTACTTACACTATGTTCTCAGCCTACTAAAAGTCCTTTTCCTCCTGCCACCGCACTTCACTAATTCGCACTTCAGCCTATCCATTTCACTTTTATAAATTTTCTAACCTACCTGCATGGTTAAGGGCTCTAACTTTCCACACTCATACACACAAAACGCCACTTTCGTGTCTAAAAAATTGGCTCTAAGCACTATGGGACTTAACTTCTGAGGCCATCAGTCCCCTAGAACTTAGAACTACTTAAACCTAACTAACCTAAGGACATCACACACATCCATGCCCGATGCGGGATTCGAACCTGCTCCCGCAGCAGCAGCGCGGTTCCGGACAAGCGCCTAGAACCCGCTCGGCCACAGCGGCCGGCTAATTTCGTGTCTTCTGATGGCACTATCCTTCTGAGCCGTCCACACCAAGAGATATGATGTGGGACTCATTTACCTCCGGAATATTTTATCCAAGAAGATGCCATCATCATTTAACAATACAGTCAAGCTGCATGCCATCGGGAAAATATCGGGCTGTAGTTTCCCCTTGCTTTCAGCTGTTTGCAGTACCAGCATAGTAAGACCGTGTTGGCTGATGTTACAAGGCTAGATCAGTCAATAATCCAAACTGTTGCCTGTCCGACTACTGCAAAGGCTGCAGCCCTCCTCACGAACGACAAGTCTGTCTGGCCTCTCAACAAATGCCCCTCTGTTGTGGTTGCACGTGGGGTACGGCTATCTGTATCGCTGAAGCACGCTAGCCTCCCGACCATGGCAAGGACCATGGCCCATGAGGGACACTCCACTATACACTGAAGTCAAAAAAGCTACCTCCTAATGTGCTACCTCCTAATGCCGTGTCGGACCTCCTTCTCCTCGGCAGAGTGCAGCAACTCGACGTGGCATGGACTCAACAAGTCGTTGGAAGTCCCTGAAGAAATATTGAGCCATTTTGCTTCTATAGCCGTCCATAATTGCGAAAGTCATGGCGGTGCAGGATTTTGTGTACAAACGGATCTCTCGATTATGTCCCATAAATATTCGACGGGATTTATGTTGCGCCAAATCATTCGCTTTAATTCACCAGGATGTTCTTCAAATCAGTTGCGATCAATTGTGGCCCAGAGAAATGGCGCATTGCCATCCATAAAAATCCCATCGTTGTTTTGGAACATGAAGTGCAAGATCGGTCTAGTTGGACAAGAGGACCCAGTCCATTCCACGTCAACACAGACCACGCCAGTATGGAATCACCACCAGCTGGCACAGTACCTTGTTGACAACCTGAGTCCATGACTTCGTGGGGTCTGCGCCACACTCGAACCCTGCCATCAGCTCTTACCAACTGAAATCGGGACTCATCTGACCTGGCCGCTGTTTTACAGTGACTAGGGTCCAGTCGGCATGGTCACGAGCCCAGGAGAGGTGCTGCACATGATGTCGTGCTGTTAGCAAAGCCACTCACGTCGGTCCTCTGCTGCCATTAATGCCAAATTTCGCAGCACTGTCCTAACGAATACGTTCTTCGTACGTCCCACATTTCAAACAGTATTGCTTGTATGATAGCACTGACAACTCTATGCAAACGCCGCTGCTCTCGGTCGTTAAGTAGAGGCCGCCAGCAACTGCATTGTCCTTGGAGAGAGGTTCAGATGGTTGAAATGGCTCTAAGCACTATGGGACTTAACAGCTGAGGTTATCAGTCTCCTAAACTTAGAACTACTTAAACCTAACTAACCTAAGGACATCACACTCATGCCCGAAGCAGGGTTCGAACCTGCGACCGCAGCAGCCGCGTGGTTCGGGACTGAAGCGCCTAGAACCGCTCGGCCACCGCGGCCGGCTTGGAGAGAGGTAATGACTGGAATTTGGTACTCTTTGCACACTCGTGACACCGTGGATTTCAGAATATTGGATTTCCTAACCATTTATCAAATGGAAGATACCAAGCGTCTAGCTCCATCTACCATTCCGCGTTAATCATCGTCGTGCGGCCATAATAACGTCGGAAACCTTTTCACATGAATCGCCTGAGAACAAAAGACAACTACTCCTCGGATGCACTGCTCTTTTATACCTCGTGTACGTGATAATATCGCCATGTGTACTCTGTATATGTGTCTATCACTATCCCATTACTTTCGTAACGTGAGTGGATGTACCAAATGTAGTATGTCTGGCCGCCGAGAGGTACACGGCCGTTCAAGGTGCTAATGTCCTGAAGAAGATGCAGTCATTAGAGGCGCAGACAGAGGCCGAATCGAACAACGATAAGGCGGCAAAAATGCAGCGTACTTTTTAAAACAACAACCGCCGCAGTGATTGAGAAAAACCGCAAATTGTTACGTAAGTCCTTACTTTAAGTCGTAATTAATCTTATGGACGATAAAACAGAATCTGTATTACTAAATAGCTAATGTAGATGAAAATTAAATAGGAGATATGATACTGCGTGAAGAGTTTGACAGAGCACTGAAAGACCTCAGTCGAAACAAGGCCCCGGGAGTAGACAATATTCCATTACAACTACTGACGGCCTTGGAAGAGCCAGTCCTGACAAAACTCTACCATCTGGTCAGCAACATGTATGAGATAGGTGAAATACCGTCAGACTTCAAGAAGAATATAATAATTCAAATTCCAAAGAAAGCAAGTGTTGACAGATGTGAAAATTACCGAACTATCAGTTTAATAAGTCACAGCTGCAAAATACTAACGCAAATTCTTTACAAACGAATGGAAAAACTGGTAGAAGCCCCCTCGGGAAAGATCAGTTTGGATTCCGTAGAAATGTTGGAACACGTGAGGCAATACTGACCTTACGACTTAGATTAGAAGATAGATTAAGGAAAGGCAAACCTACGTTTCTAGCATTTGTACACTTAGAGAAAGCTTTTGACAATGTTGACTGGAATACTCTCTTTCAAATTCTAAAGGTGGCAGGGGTAAAATACAGGGAGCGAAAGGCTATTTACAATTTGTACAGAAACCTGATGGCAGTTATAAAGAGTCGAGGGGCACGAAAGGGAAGCAGTGGTTGGGATGGGAGTGAGACAGGGTTGTAGCCTCTCCCCGATGTTATTCAATCTGTATATTGAGCAAGCAGTGAAGGAAACAAAAGAAAAATTCGGGGTAGGTATTAAAATCCATGGAGAAGAAATAAAAACTTTGAGGTTCGCCGATGACGTTGTAATTCTGTCAGAGACAGCAAAGGACTTGGAAGAGCAGCTTAACTGAATGGACAGCGTCTTGAATGGAGGATATAAGATGAACATCAACAAAAGCAAAACGAGGATAATGCAATGTAGCCGAAGTAAGTCGGGTGAAGCTGAGGGAATTAGATTAGGAAATGAGACACTTAAAGTAGTAAAGAAGTTTTTCTATTTGGGGAGCAAACTAACTGATGATGGTCGAAGTAGAGAGGATATGAAATGTAGACTGGCAATGGCAAGGGAAGCGTTTCTGAAGAAGAGAAATTTGTTAACATCGAGTATAGAGTTAAGTGTCAGGAAGTATTTTCTGAAATTATTTGTATTATGGAAGTATGGAAGTGAAACATGGACGATAAGTAGTTTGGACAAGAAGAGAATAGAAGCTTTCGAAATGTGATGCTACAGAAGAATGCTGAAGAGTAGATGGGTAGATAACATAACTAATGAGGAGGTATTGAATAGAATTGGGGAGAAGACGAGTTTGTGGCACAACTTGACTAGAAGAAGGGATCGGTTGGTAGGACATGTTCTGAGGCATCAGGGGATCACAAATTTAGCATTGGAGGGCAGCGTGGAGGGTAAAAATCGTAGAGGGAGACCAAGAGATGAGTACACTAAGCAGATTCAGAAGGATGTAGGCTGCAGTAAGTACTGAAAGATGAGGAGGCTTGCACAGGATAGAGTAGCATGGAGAGTTGCATCAAACCAGTCTCAGGACTGAAGTCCACAACAACAACAACATGTAAGGTAAGCCATTTATATTACTTCTGTTACTTCACTTACACAGAGAGTAATACTGAAGTGACTGAAGTGAGCCGGCCGGAGTGGCCGTGCGGTTATAGGCGCTACAGTCTGGAGCCGAGCGGCCGCTGCGGTCGCACGTTCGAAACCTGCCTCGGGCATGGATGTGTGTGATGTCCTTAGGTTAGTTAGGTTTAATTAGTTCTAAGTTCTAGGCGACTGATGACCTCAGAAGTTAAGTTGCATAGCGCTCAGAGCCATTTAATACTGAACTGAAATAATCGTATGGCACTGATGGCTGACAGTGCCCGCCTGGGGAAGTTCGGCCGCCGAGTTACAAGTCTTTTCATTTCATGCCACCACGGGCGATTTGCGTGCCGATAGTGATGAAATGATAATACAACACCCAGTCTCAGAGCGGCCGGGAATCGAACCAGGTTCCGCTGAGAGTAATTCTCTATTACGATATCAATGTTTAAACAACGTCTTTTGGCCTAAAAATGTAGTTTTTTGTTGTTTGTTTCGGTCTGAAAGTTCCATCTGTGAATCACACTAATGCTGATATGGCATCCAGGGGGTTAAAGTGGTCACACTACACTTCGGGAAAACTGACCAAGATGTCCATCCCAGTAACAGTTGGTTATTTCCATAAACCACCCACAATACTACAGATCAGATGGACTTCTAACACTGTTTTGTAGGCAAAGCTATCATCCATTATAGTATCAATTTATGACTATTCGGAATTAATTAACGTATATTATATAAAAACGTATCCTGGTATCCTGAAAACAAGTTTCCCACTGAACGCATCCTCTTCCATGAGCTGTTGCAACCGCGCCGAAAATTCAAAGCGTTTGACTTTGTCATCGGGTGTCAGGGCTTGTAGCAATTGTAAACGGTAGCCTTTTCCGTAAGATTTTCCAAACCGTCGGCTGTGGTACGTTTAGCTCCCTGCTTGCTTTATTCGTCGACTTCCGCGGGCTACGCGTGAAACTTGCCTGCACGCGTTCAACCGTTTCTTCGCTCACTGCAGGCCGACCCGTTGATTTCCCCTTACAAAGGCATCCAGAAGCTTTAAACTGCGCATACCATCGCCGAATGGAGTTAGCAGTCGGTGGATCTTTGTTGAACTTCGTCCTGAAGTGTCGTTGCACTGTTATGACTGACTGATGTGAGTGCATTTCAAGCACGACATACGCTTTCTCGGCTCCTGTCGCCATTTTGTCTCACTGCGCTTTCGAGCGCTCTGGCGGCAGAAACCTGAAGTGCGGCTTCAGCCGAACAAAACTTTATGAGTTTTTCTACGTATCTGTAGTGTGTCATGACGTTATGTCAATGAATGGAGCTACAGTGAATTTATAAAATCGCTTCAATCATTTGTAATAGCCCTGTACTACTGTCAACTGCAAACAATTCCAAAAAAATTTCGATATCGCTATTACAGCAGTAAGACACCTGTATCTGTCATTTTACTGCAATACACAGACCTGTTATGTCGGCTGTATCCATCATTCTAGACACACAATAAGAAGAAACAATAAATTTAAGCAATCGCTGTAATAACAATTTTTTGTATTTTCTCTGTAATGCATTAATAATAAGTGCCATAAAGTAGATGCTAATCACCACAGACGAAAATTCTGTTCATTTTTTATATTTTCATTACATCATGAAATCATAAACTGCATTGTGAAATTTTTATCAGTTAAGTAATAAATCTAAATGCTACATTATCGGTCATGTCAAACGAAAATTCTGTTCATTTTTAAAAATTTCATTAAATCATGAAATCATAAACTGCATTACGAAAATTTCATCAATTAAATAACGAATCTGATGTTATGGGCTTTTAATTGCTCCAAAACGCTGTTTTGGATCCTGAATACGACCCTGATAGGTACAGCGCTTGTTACCTTTCGGTGTGATTACTGAAAAGACATTTTTTCGCAGTTGAGAAATAAACTTGATTTGTATCTGAGCCAGTGTTAGTTGTGTCTTTAAGCGAGGACATCCCACACTGTGTCTTTTCCATGGTGTAATTGAGAAGGAAATGGCGACACCCAGTGCAGTCCTGACCATCCTACCACTAACAACACCATCGCCGCCACCGCAAAGAAATAAAGAATGGATCCTCGCCAAACCGCCACTTCCAGGCTACCGAATATTCCAATAACACGACTACGATACGATATCTCTTCGCGCCTATGGTACCCTGGCGTCACTGCTGCTTTTCGTATTTGTGCCCAAATCGGACTTTTTTACGAATCCGTCAAGGAATTTAAGCTTAATCACTAAGACGATTTCCTACGTATTTGACCTGCTATCAAAACTATTTGTAATTCGACAGCGTGAACGTTTGTAGGGAAGCTTTCAGAGAATTTACAAATCTAATACGCGTCCTTTTGTTACCTTTAAACACACGCTCTTCTGTCAAAGTAAATGGAAGAAAAATCGCACGATGACCACTGTGCTACCTTTTTCTCGAATACTTTACTTCATGGTTTAAACAACAAAAACATTAAACGCACTGGATTTACAATAAAACGTACGACCTTGAATGTACAAAACTGCGCAGCGTAATTTCACAGGAGAAATTACGTTTTAAATTCAGGGTCTTAATCGGAAACTGTTATGTAACCGATGCTTTGGTTGTCTTTCATCCATTATCCTCTACGCTATCATATTCTGTGGTAACTGTGTACTTTCTCAGACCTGACAACGGCTATAAGATCGATTTGCGCTGTCGGTCGCGAACTGCGAGTAGGCCGTTGTTAAAGCGCCTAAGAATTATAACAGATACTACTGCGAGTTGAGTACGCATATTACCTCACGGAGTTAGTAATTAATATCACGGACATATTCGAATATGTTTGAAGCATTCTTTTAGTGAATTTGAGAGAGAGAAAAGCCTTGCATGTGGAGAATGCGCTTTCTACTGTTGAGTTGTGCAAAGACATGTTCGTTGTGCAAGTTTGTGTTTCAAGAAACTTCAGAAAAGATAGATGTGAGGCGTAAACATGTGATTTAAAACCTAAATTGAAATATTTCCTTTCATTACGCAAGAGAGAAGAGAGTAATTGCCCCCCCCCCCCCAAGTCAGAACCACAAACTCAGAAGTTAAGTTCGGAGCCGTCGTTAGAGCGTACTGCTCATACTCAGATGTTATGGAAATATACTGAGTGTCGTATAGCTGTACCAATCAGTCAGAATTTTGTGCACAGTGTAGTTGCTCGTTCCATGAAGAACTAATTTAATTCGAATACTGTCCCAGGTGCTGAGAAAATTAATTGAATTGTTACATGTAGGACCTGAGTCGAAACAAGGCCCCGGGAGTGGACAACATCCATTAGAACTACTGACAGCCTTGGGAGAGCCAGTCCTGACAAAACTCTGCCATCTGGTGAGCAAGATGTATGAGACAGACGAAATACCCACAGACTTCAAGAAGAATGTGGTAATTCCAATGCCAAATAAAGCAGGTGTTGACAGATGTGAAAATTGTCGAACTATCAGTTTAATAAGTCACAGCTGCAAAATACTAACACGAATTCTTTACAGACGAATGGAAGAACTGGTAGAAGCCGACCTCGGGGAAGATCAGTTTGGATTCCGTAGAAATGTTGGAACACGTGAGGCAATACTGACCTTACGACTTAGATTAGAAGAAAGATTAAGGAAAGGCAAACCTACGTTTCTAGCATTTGTAGACTTAGAGAAAGCTTTTGACAATGTTGACTGGAATACTCTTTTTCAAATTCTGAAGGTGGCAGGGGTAAAATACAGGGAGCGAAAGGATATTTACAATTTGTACAGAAAGCAGAGTCGAGGGACATGAAAGGGAAGCAGTAGCTGGGAAGGGAGTGAGATAGGGTTGTAGCCTCTCCCCGAAGCTATTCAATCTGTATATTGAGCAAGCAGTGAAGGAAACAAAAGAAAAATTCGGAATAGGTATTAAAATCCATGGAGAAGAAATAAAAATTTTGAGGTTCGCCGATGACATTGTAATTCTGTCAGAGACAGCAAAGGACTTGGAAGAGCAGTTGAACGGAATGGACACTGTCTTGAAAGGGGGATATAAGATGAACATCCACAAAAGCAAACCGAGGATAATGGAATGTAGTCGAATTAAGTCGGGTGATGCTGAGGGAATTAGATTAGGAAATGAGACACTTAAAGTAGTAAAGAAGTTTCGCTATTTGGGGAGCAAAATAACTGATGATGGTCGAAGTAGAGAGGATATAAAATGTAGACTGGCAATAGCAAGGTAAGCGTTTCTGAAGAAGAGAAATTTGTTAACATCGAGTATAGATTTAAGTGTCAGGAAGTCGTTTCTGAAAGTATTTGTATGGAGTGTAGCCATGTATGGAAGTGAAACATGGACGATAAATAGTTTGGACAAGAAGAGAATAGAAGCTTGCGAAATGTTGTGCTACAGAAGAATGCTGACGATTGGATGGGTAGACCACATAACTAATGGGGACGTATTGAATAGAATTGGGGAGAAGAGGAGTTTGTGGCACAACTTGACAAGAAGAAGGGACCGGTTGGTAGGACATGTTTTGAGGCATCAAGGGATCACAAATTTAGCATTGGAGGGCAGTGTGGAGGGTAAAAATCGTAGAGGGAGACCAAGAGATGAATACACTAAGCAGATTGAGACGGGTGTAGGTTGCAGTAAGTACTGGGAGATGAAGAAGCTTGCACAGGATAGAGTAGCATGGAGAGCTGCATCAAACCAGTCTCAGGACTGAAGACCACAACAAGAACAACATCTCTTTCTCATTTGCGCGATCCAAAAGTGTTCACAGATTTCGAGGAGAAGGTCTACACCATGCATTCCAAGAAGCTGTGTCAAGAATTCATGAGATGGTTCAACTGATCTGCAATCTCTCAGACAGTCAGTCTTCGATTGGCACCCACAATTTCGTCGACGTTCCTGACATGAGCGTCGGCGGTAGACTTCGAAGGGCGTCCTGAACGAGGGTCATCTTTAATTTCCATCCGACCAGTTTTAAACTGTGTGAACCATTCGTAACACTGAGTACGCCGACAGCACACGTCATCGTAGGCTTCCTGCCTCATTTGGTGTGTGTCTGTGTTTTGTTGAGCTTCACGCAAAATTTAATGTAGACGTGTTGCTCCTCTAACTCTGCCATCTCGAGATCCATAAACTGTGCGACACAACGTTCTACTTAATACAGCACTGAACAATAACTAACGGTCATACAACCTGTAAATATTTAAATAAAAAAATATGATTATTTATATTATTTTCTTTTTTTAAATAATTTTTGTTGAACTGAATTGAGATGGGTGGAAATGTTTATACTTAAACCATGATAAGGTGGCATCGGACATATACTTTCAGTTTCGTCGCCGTAAGAAGGAGGTTCGTGGGCCACGTTATTTCTGAGCTAAAATGAGATAACTGCCAGGAAGTTTCATATCAGCGCACACTCCGCTGCAGAGTGAAAATCTCATACTGAAAATACAATTTACATATAGTGTTGAAATTTTAATTATAACTATAATTACTGAAGTGCACTATGCTACTTACATTGGGAATACAATATTAATCACTAGTGATATGTTGATTATCCGCACGTCGGTATCTCGTCCGTGCGCAGTGGAAATTTCCTTATATAATTACTAGTATGCGCGAGTATGCGCCCTGCAGTACGCAGTGCCTTTTTATAAAATTAAAGGGTTTAATTTAGATCGGCCAGTCTAACGTGCGAGGCTCTCCCTCGACTCCATTCCAGAACAGATAACAGAAGACGTAATTAACAAAAGACTAGACATCCTTTCTGTGTCTCACCAGCGATCACATGCGACCGCGCACAAGATAACTTGCATTGGCTTTCATGCTTTATTAAACAGGGTTCTCTGATTATGAAAAAATAGATTTACATGCTACGGCTAAAAATGTGCCTTTAAAAAGCATACACAATGCACTATTGGCGCGAAATTACGAACGTACCGGATTTATTTGAACAGACCTCGTAACTGAATTTACTTATTGCATGTGTACAGTACAACAAGAACAATGTGTACTGCCGGACAAATATCGTCAAGCAACCAGAAAACGTGGTCTGATGTCAACGTAACTTTGTATACGCACACGCCATCGGCGTGAATGTAAATGATTAGCGGTGTTCTATGCGATAGAAGGACCGGCTCACCATAGTGAATTAGTATTGTTCGTATAGTTCGTGTTGTTCCCAAGTCTGCTAGGTTATACAGGGTGAGTCACGTAAGATGTAACACCGCTTTTATTTCGTGAACGGTTACACATATCGAAATGCGATTATCGGAAAACGTTATAGCGTCGAGAGGCACATACTTTTATTCTTTGGTTAATGTTTTTAGCGCGGGTATCAACGGAGATACTGAAGCAAGTACGTTTTTGTTAATGGAACCGTATGCTTTTTATAACTGCATTCGATATCTACTGAGAAGACAATTCCACTGATATAGCGTTTGTTAATGTCGACGTTGAAACCTGCCTTTAAAAAAATCGTGTAATATCCTAGAATGTGAGAGCGCAGTGGCCGGAAACGGCATTTGCGGTGCAAACACTGCCAAGCACATGTCTATCACCAGCCTGTGTAGTTGTATACCGCTGCGAGGATAAAGCTTTATTTCCCCTTGAACCTACTTACGAACTACAAGGTGACACACGGGAGACGGACGATTTTTAATAAAATAATACTCAGCCAACTTTAAAATTAATGCATGTTTATTTATACAAAATCAAAGCTCATTATTTGCCATTTTAGTTAACAAAGTTACTTATGAAAAATAATGTCGTCAAGGTGATGTCCATCATTTCGAATGCAGGGCTCAAGTCTCTTCTCAAAATCCTCCATCACACGTACTAAAATCTCTGCAGGGATGGCAGCAATTTCTTGAATGATTGCATTCTTCAACACGTCCAAATTTCGTGGTTTGTGGTTATAGACACAGTTCTTAAGGTACCCCCGCAGAAAAAAGTCACATACTGACAAGTTGGGAGACCTGGGAGGCCAAGGAACATTGCCAAAACGTGAGATAATCCGGCCAGGAAACATGCGTCTAAGAATGGTCATTGAAGTGTTTGTGGTGTGCGATGTTGCCCCATCCTGCTGGAACAAATGCGTTTTAAAGGGATTCGTCGTCTTCTTAGTTCTGGTTTCAAGAACGTTTAAAGCATACGAATGCAACGAACTGAATTAACAGTAACTGTGGCCCCATTCTCTTCAAAAAATAAGGTCCAATAATGACAACAGAGCCAAGAGCACACCAGATTGTTACTTTTTCTGAGTGTAGAGGACGCTGGTGGATAAGGTGTGGATGCTCTGGAGCCCAGTAACGTAGGTTTTGCTTATTCACGGTCCCGTTTGAATGGAAAAGAGCTTCATCGCTCATCAATAAAATTTCATTTTCATTCGATCCCAAAATCACTTGCATTCTGTAAGCGAAGTCTTCTCGTACAGCAAAATCAGTTTCCTTAAGTTGTTGGACAATGAGCATTTTGTAGGGATGGAATTATAATTCTTTATGCAAAATTCGACTAACCGATTCACGATTGATTCGTAACTCACTAGCATGACGTCTAGCTGACCGTCCAGGGCTTCTGACTGCCGCTTGCCTTATCCTTTCACCATTTTCTGGTGTCGTTACTCTGCGTCTCGGGCCAGGATGCTTCTTATCCAGTATGTTTCCAGTTGATCTGAAGATTTCCACCCATCTGAGGATTGTGTTACGACTCGGAACAGCTCCACGTCGACCGACATTAAACTGCGCATGAAACAATCGCTGCTTAGCAATAATAGACTCACCATTTTTCACGAAACTGTCACAGACAAACACTCGACGTTGCAAGTCCCACTGCTCCATAGTGACTGAGTAAATGAAATGGCGTCTTGTGTGGATCAGAACTATCCTCACCACGTCCACCTCCCACCGCCGCGCCCTCAGTACTACGCAGTTCAAAACCGTCCGCCTCCCGTGTCCCTGTAGATGCAGTTTCATCTAGGAATATTGTATATAGAAATACGACATAGGGGAGAATCTACCGTATTACAAAGTGGTTAGGAAAACTATTTCACATTTGTGTATCCTTCCAAAATTTACGTGAGCTGATAGAGAGAAATCAATTGTTCATTCTTCATAAGTAAAGAAGTCTTAAACGCTACAAAAAACCACTGCTGTATTAAATAACTAAATGTTGGAAGAAAGATTTGGCCTGTGTTTTCCTGTACGTGGCTTTGTGCTTCTTAGAGGTAAAATACATACTGTTAGGCAGCTCTATCTACACTGCTCTAAGGTATATCATATCTAATACTAAACATTTTATTAAAAATACCTCGGTCACCACCTGTACACAGCGAAATAAATATTCTTCTTAAGGAAACGTCGTTTCATGCTGGAGGTAAGCACGTAATTACTGTGCTACTACAGCTATGTGCAATAAATGCCGTCGATTTATTTAACATAGCAATGAAATTTCGTACTCACGTAAATGAAATACTAACTACGATTTGGTAACCACCCAAATCACATAACATAAATTTTGTCTTCCAAAAAGAAACTTTATCCTTTATTTAAGCATGTGTTCAAACTGCTGGCTATCCACTGAGAGGCACACTTGTAATCGCCGTTCGAAAGAACGATGAACAGATGTAACTACAGTGGATGATATGCTAGAGCATGCTTTGGCGACTGGACGACACATATCGTCTGATGTAGTTGAGACTTCGTCATAGACTGCATCTTTGAGTGCTCCCCAAAGAAACAAAGTAAGAGGAGTCAAATCGGGGGACCTCGAAGGTCATTTGACAACACAATTTCGTCCTATCCAACGCCGAGCGAAGTTCTCGTTCAGAATATGCGTTGCAAGACGGGACAACCGCCGTATTGCATCCACATACACTGCCGAATATCCAGTGGTATCTCTTCTAGAAGAACTGGCAGAATGTTCGTCAGAAAGTGTGTGTACGAATGTCCATTCAGAAAGCCTGAGATGAAGTATGTCTGGCTGGTTGATTTGGGGAAGGGGACCAAACAGCGAGGTCATCGGTCCCATCGGATGAGGGAAGGATGGGAAAGGAAATCGGCTGTGTCGTTTCAAAGGAACCATCCTGGCATTTGCCTGAAGCGATTTAGGGAAATCACGGAACACCTAACTGAGTTTGAACCGTCGTCCTCCCGAATGCGAGTCTAGTGTGCTAACCACTCCGCCACCTCACTCGGTGAAGTAAGGTGCCACAATGTAATTTCCGATGATCCAGCACTATACGTTTACGCCAGTGTGGATTTTCGGCTACCCAGTAGTGCATGTTATGAGCATTTACATTAGCGTGGTTAGTAATCGTTGCTATATCGGTAAAAAGCAGACGTTGGAAAATCGTAGGGTCATCTCTCATTTACTGAAACACAAACCGACAAAAATCTGTAAGACGTTCGAAATTACAGTAATCGAGTGCCTGTCGCAGTGACAGATGATAGGAATGTAAATTCTGTCGATGCAGTATGCGAATGACACTTGTCTGGCTGATTTCACATTCTTTCGCAGTATGTCTCGTAGCACTGTGCGGATCCATTAGCGCCGCAGCCATTAAAGCTTCTTCGCGTTGTCTATCAATTTAAAGGGGAGATGTACGTCCTATAACTACAGTGTTAAATTTGCAATATTGATGACCCATTATCTCAGAACCTTTGAGAGATAGAGATCCGAAATTTTTAGGAAGTATAGTTTCACTCCTTTTCTGGTGACTGAACCAGGATCAGAATATACAGACAAATAATTAGTTAGTAATGATTTTTCAAAAATTATGTTCAAATTTTTTTAAATGTCTTATGTTCCTTCTCTAAGTAAAAACCGTTACAAGCAGAGATGTTTTGGTGGTTCAGTAGGTGCAGTATACTAAGAGGTAACATAGTGTAAAATAAGACATATGTATCTGTAATACTTTCTGAGATAATGGAGCCGGCGGAGTGGCCGTGCGGTTGTAGGCGCTACAGTCTGGAACCGCGAGACCGCTACGGTCGCAGGTTCGAATCCTGCACCGGGCATGGATGTGTGTGATGTCCCTACGTTAGTTAGGTTTAAGTAGTTCTAAGTTCTAGGGGA
Source organism: Schistocerca cancellata (assembly GCF_023864275.1). NCBI lineage: Eukaryota > Metazoa > Arthropoda > Insecta > Orthoptera > Acrididae > Schistocerca > Schistocerca cancellata. The sequence continues at coordinate 379,688,242 of NC_064628.1, forward strand.
CTGATGACCTCAGAGGTTGAGTCCCATAGTGCTCAGAGCCATTTGAGCCATTTGAGATAATGGGTCAAATATTTTTAAAAAATGTCATTTCTGGGAAATCAAGTTTAAACATTTTATTTGATATTAACTCACATATGGAGCCATGCCAGCACTTGAAACAGCCAGGCCCGTAATCAGCATTATCTGGATTGTGTACTTGATCACCTAGAGGTTTTCTTCTTTTTCTGCCTCTTGCTTCGTTAGTCATTTCCTCTGCTGCACGCTGCATTTTCATGATACTGAGTCGATCCATTCGCTGGAAAGCTTGCAGTGTGTTGGTTCTTGGAGTGATACCAAATTGCTCTAGTACCCTAATTCTTCCCTTATTGCCAGCATTAAACGTTGTCACATCATCAAAACACCCAAGAACAGAGTTTTCAGGCCTAAAAAGACATTTTTTTGGTATGCAGGTCCAAATGACATTATTGAAAGACTCGTTCGGGTTTTGCGTTCGAACGTGGATACATTTGGAAAGAAGATCAGGATGAGCTGACTCTCTATATATTGGCTTAATTACCTCCATCACTGCAGATGGTGCTGTTTTTGTACCTAATTTGTTCCTCTGTACCCGCTGCCTGAGCTTTGCGGTACTTGCACCATGAATCAGTAACAGGTGGGCAAACAACGTGTATAGGTGTATCATCAGTGGTTGATTTGTGGGAGAATGTAGACCACACTGCTCTTTTCATTCCTTGTGGGTCATGTGTGTTGTTCCTTATTGCCATTCCATAATACTGCTGGAGTTCATCAATGTTTTTGTCTGTGAGTCTTCCTTTACCATTTAGTCTTTCCATCCGATAACTTCTCTTTTCCTTTTGCAGCTTCAGTTTTCAAAGGTGGGTTCCCATCCGTTTTTGAACGTGGCCGACACATTCAATCTTCAAAATATGCTTTTCACCATAAGGTTGGCTTTCCACAACTGATTGGAAGGTCTCCATTCCCCAAGTACTCGATGTAGCACACACCTCTTACCTGCTGTGAGCGTCTTAACACAGAAACAACTGCAGCAACCTCCATATCCCCACTAGTTCCCTCATAATTCTTGCCACAATTTGTTTCATGACTTTTACTTGTTTCATTGTCAACTGATTTACATTGATTGCAGTATTTAGTTAGCACTTCTATGTCTAAAATTTTACTTGTGTCTACACTAGTGACAGTTGCAACTGCATTTTTAGATGTGTGGCCTCTCTTCCGCCACGTACCATCAACTGCCACAGATAAGTCTGCGTGTTCTTTAATTCTACTGCTTCTTTACCAGCGGCTTTCATAGAAGCAACAGCAACAGATGTGACATATTCACCAATTACTCATGTGTTCTTACTTGATCTTGTTCGTGGGTTTACCAAGTTCAGCGTCGCACATAATACTTGAGCTGAATACTTGAGCCGCAGTCAATACTTTACCTATGCTCCTCATTCCATCAAGAATCTAACATTGCTCTCTAACAAGTCGTTCTTGCACTTTTGAGAATTCCAAAATGACGTAGAGAGCCTGCAAACTTTTAACTGAACAATAAGTTTGTTAGCTAGTACAGTCCTTGCAGATGTGTCCTCAAAGTTGCTAATTTGCCCACCACAAACCTTACATGATACAGCATCTTGTAAAACTTGTCCTAACACACTCATATCTAATAAAACGTAACCTAAACTATTTACATAATCTTCTCTGTCAATAAATAAATCCTCATGGTTTCCAAGTTTCCTCCTCGAAGCACTAGTAGGCGTGTCCTTTTCGAGTGTCTGTGAAACACCTATTTCAGGATCAGCACTGGATTCAGATCTAGTCGTATGCTGATTTCCATGGAAACGTCGCTTCTTGAAAGAACTCTTTCCTCGTCAAGTTGGAAAGAGGTATAAGAACGTGTAATAGTACACTAAACCATTATATTTACAGTTCAAACACTACACCCACAAACTAAATCCGCAAGATGCATGTGCAATACTGCCATTTCTGTTTACACAGTGCATCCAACCTCTTAACATGAATTCAAGAAATAAATAGCTGAAAACCACAGCCTTGTAGATTGAATAGTTCCAGAGATAGCAAGTCAATGCAGAAAGACCGGATTTTTTTTACACCTGCACTGTTAACTTTGAAATGATAAAAAGTACACTTCCAACTGGAATCAGTCGACAAATGATGCATCAAATTATTCAGGAGAGATCAAATATTATCAAGAGATAATAATCAGAAAATGTCACTTTTTGACCAATTTCATCAACATACTCCCCTTAAATCTTCATTCTTCCCCTCTTTTTGACATTCAAGCACCCTCTCTGTAGTAGCGTCTTAATAATTCCTGCAACTGCCGGGCACGTCGGGCACTGGCGATCCGGACAGATAGCCTTATGCCGCTGTACTGTTTTTTACGGGAGTTCTTTTACATTCGCCATGCACGTACCTTAGGAGTAAGTTTGCCCCTCAAGAAACTGACGTATCTACATGTCTGTTGTCTTTAAAAGTATCAAACAGCCAGATTAAAAAATTTTCAGCAACTGATAAAAAAAGGGAGACATCTTACAAGTCTGTACACTCCTTTTAGAAGCTTTTTATGTGAATTTAGGGTTGAATGTATAGCGTCTTACAGTGCCACAAAAGCGTTGCTACTGTTAATTTACGTCAAGGAATTTTGTTGAGAAGAAATTTCCTATTCAATTTTGCACGACAGCGGGTGGATATAGAAATTTATGGTAGGTAAAATATAAACTTCGAGGCTGCTCCCAATCAAATTTAATTGCAAAATATCCTCTCGTGCTCTTAATGTGATCCAACAATGGAAACTCCAGGTAGAAACATAAGCAGTTTAGGAAAAGATGGATTGGTACTTACAGGTACAGGAGATACGTTAAGTTGCATACAGGCGCAATTAAAAGACACTTGCATAGAGCTTTTGGCCGCAGCCTTCATCGGCAAAAATAGAAAGACTCGCCATTCGTACACACATGACAACCAACTCCGGCAGCTCTGGCCGCAATGCCGAAAGCTTTATGTAAGTATCTTTTAACTGTACCTGTATGCAACTTATCGTCCCTTCTTTACGGTAAGTAGCAATCTATCAAAAAAAAAAATGGTTCAAATGGCTCTGAGCACTATGGGACTTAACAGCTGAGGTTGTCAGTCCCCTAGAACTTAGAAATACTTAAACCTAACTAACCTAAGGACATCACACACATCCATGCCCGAGGCAGGATTCGAACCTGCGACCGTAGCGGTCTCGCGGGTTCCAGACTGACGCGCCTAGAACCTCACGGTCACAGCGGCCGGCAGCAATCTATCTTTTCCTACATTATTAATACGATTCTTAATTTATAAGACCGTAATTCGGTTTGATATTTTACTTCTTTTTTTGCGTAAATTACATCTTTGATTATCGGCTCGCTATCAAAAACGCATGCTAAATCATCGAAGTCGAATTCGTCTCTCGCTGTAATGGGTAGACGTAGGAAAATTTGCGTTTGCTGCTAATTTTGCTGAAGCACTAGCAAACAAAGTTAATTCCGGTGCACACTTCAAGAAGACTCTGGAACACTGCTAACAAGGGAACCTCCCCATCGCACCCCCCTCAGATTTAGTTATAAGTTGTCACAGTAGATAGGCCTTGAAAAACTGAACACAGATCAATCGAGAAAACAGGAAGAAGTTGTGTGGAACTATGAAAAAAATAAGCAAAATATACAAACTGAGTAGTCCATGTGCAAGATAGGCAATATCAAGGATAATGCTAGATCAGGAGCGCTGTGGTCCCGTGGTTAGTGTGAGCAGCTGCGGAATGAGAGGTCTTTGGTTCAAATTTTACTTCGAGGGAAAATTTTACTTTCTTTATTTTCGCAAAGTTATGATCGGTCCTTCGTTCATTGACGTCTCTGTTCACTGTAATAAGTTTAGTGCCTGTGCTTTGCAACCGCACCGCAAAACAGTGCGAGCTATATTTGCTGGATTCATATTGCCCACGGAATACATCTCACGTATTTAATGCACTCTCGTCCAAAGTAGCGAACAGTCAACTGCCAGCCAGGGAGCCTCGTTAGCAGGAATACTCTCTCCTCCGTGCGCTGTAGTAGACTGACGTGTGTTTCGATGTTTGTTTAGGTGTAGCGTCCCCATACTACGGCGCAGTTACCTCGCATCGAACGGACGGACGGACAGATAATAATTGTCTGAAAATTAAACTATTCACTTTTTTTTTTCATTGTTGATCGTTGTGTTCGGTCGTTGCGGACGTCGCAAGACATCCTGTTCAAGTTCGGTGGTTGATCCTTCCACTCAGTTTTTTATTACAGAGGCCAACCGTCTCTCTGGCCGAACACGCTGAGCTACCGGGCCGGCTATCACTCAAGGGAAGACTTGAACCAAGGACCTCTCGTTCCGCTGCTGCTCACGCTAACCACGGGACCATGGCGCTCCTGAGCTCACATTATCCTTGATGTTGCATATATTGCTCATGGACTACGCAGTTTGTAAATTTTGCTTATTTTTTTCATAGTTCCACACTACTTCTTCCTGTTTTCTCGATTGATCTGTGTACATACAGCTTTTCAAGGCTTATCCACTGTGCCAACTTATAACTAAATCTGAGAGCGGTGCGATGGGGAGGTTCCCTTGTAAGTGTTAACTGACGGTAGCAGAAAGCTGACAACTTGCATACAACAGGTTGCTAGCGGTCATAAATTTCTAGGAGAACCTCCTTCACAGGTTTTAAGGAAGATACTGTAACTCAGCGGTAGTATCCAGAAAGTAAGGACGGAAGCAAAATGGCGAGCGACTAGATCAACTGACAGCGACAGTCTCTTGTTTCACCGTCACAGTCGCTACGTGATATGAATGCTACTCTGCTACAGAAGTATTTCCGTAACGCACTTACTAAATGAATCCAAGACAAAATGCACTGCTTTTCAAAGGATCATCCTTATTTCCTCTATCAATCCTTAAGAATGAAATAAGTAGGAAATGCAGTGAAGCGAAGACGAAATAGTTGCGGCAAAACTGTGAAGAAACCGGAAAAGATATATCTTTCGGAAGAACTGACTGAGCATATACAAAAACCAGAACAACTTTCGGGGAAATCAAAAGCAAGGGCGACAACTCTAAGACTGCAATGGTAATTTCACTGTTAAACGCGGAGGAGAGAGCGGATAGGTGGAAAGAGTACACTGAGGGCCTCTACGAAAGGGCGGCCATTTCTAATGACATGATAAAAAAATGAAATGTGAGTCGATATAGAAGACATGGGGGTTCAGTGTCAGTGAGAAGATAACAGAGCTTTGGAAGACTTGGGATCAAGCAACGCAGAAGGAATACTGGATATAGAGTCTCACTGTTATGCAAACAGTATGGATGAAAAACAAACAGTTGTATGCATGACAATCGGAGTTTATATCCAGTATTCTCGTCTGCAAACACCGCTAACAAAAGAGACGCAAACCAAATGATGAGTAAGGCAGAACGGTTAACTAACATACTTCCGCAATGTTTAAGATCATTTGGGAAGATGGCAGTGAAACCATTATTCAGGTTGGTGCGTACAATCTGTGAGACTGGAGACATACCATCGGGCTTTTGGAAAAATATAATTCCAACCATACCGAAGATACAAATAGCAGGTAAGTGCGAAAACTATCACACAATCAGCTCAACGTGTCAAGTTGTTGACAAGAATAATATGCAGAAGAAATTACAATGAAATGAACACCCTTAGCTGTTTACAGGCGTTGACATACGTCAACGGGGACATACGAAAATGCGTGCCCAGACCGGGACTCGAACCCGGGATCTCCTGCTTACATGACAGACGCTCTATCCATCTTTTTTTTTTTTTATATATCGTCATAAAATTAACTCGTATTTTAAACAGTTTTTCAAGTTTCAATATGTTTTATATTAAACTTCCTGGCCTTTGCCTTACCGGGCAAGTGCTCTACCGACTTTTTTTTTTTTTTTTAAAGTGCTCTACTAATTATTTTTTTTTTTAGAAAACAAAAAAAAACCTCTTGGGTATGAAAATAAAAGACGACGTTCTTCATAAAATAACACAATATTCTTTGAAAACGTAAAACATAAAAGGTAGCTATATTTCCTCAACGGCCTTCTTTTGTATTTTTAAGGTTTTTTGTTAACATAAATGAGTATACAGTCTCACCATCAGCAGCAATTTTTTTTTTTTTTTTGGGAGCACAAGAGAAAGAAAACAAATAGGCTGCAGATAGAGAGCTATGTGTGAAAAGGATAAACATGTGTAAGGAGGAAAAAAACTTAGAAGAGGAGGAGAAAAGAGAAGTGAAATAAAATAGGAATACTTTCCGCGCCATGCTCCACTTTGGCGCGCCATCAGAACAAAATGCATTCTATCATTGACCATTGAAGGGGAACGTGGGATCGTCCAGTCTTGGCTGGCACGGTTCGTTCAGATTCCAGCTTTGAGGCGGGTTGGTGAAAATGCTCTGTAAATAGTTCGCGAAAGTGGCCCGATAGTGTCGATGCCGGCGAAGGGTGTGGTGATGTACTTGAAGGCGTGTCCAAAAGTCCGCCGGATCGATAATGTCGTCCCGGAAGAGGTAGTTGACAGCCATGCCACTGATCCATGTGATGGCGTGCCACTTAGCCGATGGAAAGTAGGTCGTGTCGGGATATATCATCATAGTGGGAGAAACGTGATGTGGTGGTACTCGGAGGTAGAAAGCCACAATCTTCTGTACGAGGGTCCAGACAGCTGCTGCTGGCCCACACTCAAAACGATGTAAATTTGTATCTTCGACATTGCACTTGAGGCACAGGGGTGAGTCCACCAGTGCGATGCGATGCAGTTTCTGTCTTGTAGTATACTTGCCGTTGACGAGAAGGTACCACATAGAGGTGGTGTCAGTGGTGTGATACGGTTGGTGGATCGTTTTCCAAACTGTAGGCCATGAAACCTGGGGGTGACGTGTTTCGACGGGGTTGCGGGGTGGATACTTTCGGAGAAGGCGGTAGATGTCGCGGGTGGTCGTCTTCCTGGTCCTGGGGAGCTCGGTGCATATGTAGCTGTACTCCAAAAAGAAACGGCCGATATGTGACATCGGAGGTGGGATGTGTGCCAAAGACGTCGGTGGGCGTCTCGAAACAGGTGCGAGCTCGGTAGTCAACATTCCAGTAAAACTAGCATTTTGGCTTTTCCATAACCGGAGCATAGTATTGGTGTAAAGTGCCGTAGTCCTGGCTCTCACATTAACCAGATCGAGGCCACCATCCCGCTTCGGTAAGGTGAGAGCATCATACTGGACTTTGAAGATGTGTCCAGAACAAATGAAATAGCCGAATGCCGCCTGTAACCTGGCCGCCATTGTCGCAGTGATGGGCAGAATCTGCGCTATATGGGGTATCCGAGCCGCCAGATGGGTATTGACGAAGGTGACTCTCTGGCACATATTCAGCGGGCGTAGTATGTGATTTTGTATGTTGGCCCGGATGCGTTGCAGCAGCGCCCGAAAATTAATCGCCGAGGTGCGGCGAATGTCTCGGGTGTACACCAATCCGAGACAACAAAGGGTGTCCACCAGTTGAAATGGAACTACGCTGTCTGCGGGAAGGCCGCGGCCGATCTTCATGGCGCAAGATTTTGCCACGTTCATAACGCTCCCTGCCCCTGCACTGTAACGGGTAATCCACTGCATCGCAGCTTGTACGTCAGCCGCTGAACGTACGACGAGGGCCAAGTCGGCCGCATAAGCTCGGCAGCGGAACATATGATCCCGGAGTGGAATACCTGTCAAACGTCGCCGTAATCCGCAAATGAGTGGTTCCATCGCAATGGCATAAAGCACCGTCGACAATGGACAACCCTGCCGTACTGAGCGTTCAATCCGTATAGGTTCCGTAAGTCTGCCGTTGACGAGAAGTCTGGACGTTGCTCCACGAAGGAGCCGCATAATCACCTGCGTGAACGTCGGGGGAATTGCCATTCGATCCATCACTGCGTTGAGGAATGCATGATTGACGCGGTCAAACGCTTGTTTGAAGTCGATGGAGATTAAAGCGCCTGGCAGTCGCGAGTGTGTTGCCACAGCGATCACATCTCGATATTCACTGAGGGCTGTCTGTATATTACGATCGCCGCCTAAGGATGTTTGTTCGTGGGAAACAATGTCCCGTAAGACACGTTTGAGTCGCACTGCTAGAAGGCGTGTGAAAATCTTGAAGTCCGAATTGAGTAACGTGATCGGCCGATAACTGTCGAGCCGTGTTCCTCCTGCGGGTTTCGGGACTGGTACAAGTAAGCCTTCCATGAACATTGGTGGCGGGTTCGCCGCGCCGGACAAAAGTTCCCAGTACATGTCCCTCCATCGTGGCATCATCAAATCTTGGAAGGTTCTGTAAAATTCGAGAGGTAAACCATCCGGGCCGGGAGATCGATTCAGAGACCCCTTGGCCACAGCGCCTTGGACGTCGTCGGTGGTCACTTCAGCAGTCAGGAGGGTTGCAGCTGCTGCGTTTAGAGTACCAAGTGTCTCCTGGGCAACCTCAGCAATGGCCTCTGCACCGGCAGGTACTTCTTGATAGAAAAGTCTATAGTGCGTTGTGAATGCATCCGCAATGGTAGCTTGCGAAGTCAGCCGTCGTCCATCAGGTAAGTCTAAAGTTGTCATTAAAGCCTGTCGGCGTCGACGAACATTTTGAACAATATGATGCATAGAAGGTTCTGTCCATCTGAGCCACCGAGGACACAAAGGATAGCGCGACTGCAGGGGTGGTTAAGACTCATCGGCCACTTGACCGTCTTCTTCTTCTGTGCGAATTCACAAACAGTGCCCGAACTCTTACGGGAATCGGCAACGCGCCGCGAGTAATGAGTATAATGGGCGGGGGCACTACGAATGTAGTGGGGGACAATACGATGAGAATATTGGTTTCGCGGGAGGCGTGCCAGAGATAAATCCCTGTCCTCGGTGGCTCAGCTGGACAAAGCGTCTGCCATGTAAGCGGGAGATCCTGGGTTCGAGTTCCGGTAGGGGCACACATTTTCATCTGTCCCCGTTGACGTATGTCAACGCCTGTAAGCAGCTAAGGGTGTTCATTTCATTGTAATTTCATTCTAATGAGCTGCATGGTCACCGACATGTCCGAAAGAACAGATACCATCTCAGTATATATATGCAGAAGAATGGAAAAGAACATAATGGGTCTGTTGGACGATGGTCAGTTTGACTATCGGAAAGGTAAGGGCGCCAGAGAGGTTGCTTAGTAATGGAAGAAAGACTGAAGAAAAATCAACACACATCCGTAGTACTCGCAGCTGTATAAAAGGCGATCGACAATATTAAAATAGTGCGAGACGATCGGAGAATTGGGAGAAAGCTATAGGGAATTGCTCGAATCATGAAGTATGTAACACTAGCAAGGATATTGCTCGTCTATGTTGCACGATCTATACATCGAAGAAGCAGTGACGGAAAAAAAGAAATGCTCAAACAGTGGAATTAAAATCCAAACTGAAAGGATGTAAGTGACAGGATGCGGTGATGACACTGCTATCGTTAGTGAAAGTGAAGAAGATTTACAGGAACCGCTGAATGGAATGAATGATGAATTACAGAATACAGACTCAGAGTAAACCGAGGAAAGTCGGAAGCGATGAGGAGAAGCGAAAAGGAGAATAGCGAGAAACTTAAGATGAAAATTGCGGTGTAGACCAACTTACGGAATTCTGCTATCTAGGAAGCACTACCTTACAGTCGAAGCAACTGCGACTTAAAAAGCAGATACCACAGGCTAAGAGAGAATTCCACGTCAAGATATGTTTGCTAGTATCGTTCAATCATATCAAGGTTAAGGCAACCTGCGGAAGAAATTTCTGAGAACGTACGTTTGGAACACAGCATAGTATGGTAGTGACTCATGGGTTGTGGGAAAATCGAAAAAGAAGAGAATCGAAGTGTTTGAGACGAGGTGCTGCAGAAGAACGTTGAAGATTAAGTGCACTGGTAAGCAATGAGGAAGTTCTCCGCAGAACCGGCGAAGAAAGGAGCGTACGCAAAACGCTGGCAAGAAGAAGGGATGGGATGATAGGGCATCTGGAGATAAGGGAATGACTTCCATGGTGCTAGAGGGAGCTTAAGAGGGTTAAAAACTGTAGGGGAAGACAGAGACTGGAAAACATTCAACAAAATTGACAGTGTAGTTTGCAAGTGCTACTCTGAGGTGATGAGGTTTACACAGGGTGGGAAGGCGTAGTGGACCGAGTCAAACCAGTCACAAGACTGACGACTCAGGAAAAGAAAATCAAACCTATCAGGTAGGGGTTAAGGACTAATAATCAACACTCAAGAATCGGTCGAATAATTGTTTTGTAAGTCACTTCTTCCGAGGACGAATTACGTTTCTTTAAGATTCTTCCAGCGAATCTCTCAACCTGTCACCGGCCACCTTCCGATCGTAAGACGGATGTAATAGTTCACTGTTACCAATGAGAAAGCCGCGTTGTCAGTACAGACAATATGATTTCGTCAGAGGCTGAATTACTACATCCGCTTGTGGTCTGAAGATGGTCAGTGACAGTCGAATATGGTAAATTCTTATTAAAACTGCATGTTATTGTGTCAGGAAATAAACTGTTTCCAAACCATATATTCTGAGGCGATTTTGATGATAAGAACTATACTCGAATGACTGAAACAGCTAAAACCGATACGCTACCTCCCAAGGACCGAGGAATGGGCCGGAACTTACACGGGTTCGGAGCCTGCATACCCACCACTGATTCCCGCGCAACACTGCACACAGTGATTGCGTTGTATGTGAAACGTCCTGTACTTCATGAAAGTGAGCCCACTAGTGGACTATTAAGGGTTACACTATTTGATCAAAAGTATCCGGCCACCCCTTTGTGTTACGGAATTACCACTAGACGTCGCGAAAGAGAGACCCACCAGTATGGAACGAGTCGGGGAGTCTTGTCAGTAGAGAAGCAATAATAGCAACATGGGGCGGGCAGGAGAGCTCGGCGACTTCGAAGTGCCGGCTGCTGTGGTCGAGCGGTTCTAGGCGCTTCAGTCCGGAACCACGTGGCTGCTACAGTCACAGGTTCGAATTCTGCCTCGGGCATGGATGTGTGTGATGTCCTTAGGTTAGCTAGGTTTAAGTAGTTCTATGTCAAGGGACTGATGACGTGAGATGTTAAGTCGCATAATGCTTAGAGCCATTTGAACCATTTTGATTTCGAAGTGGACTATCCATTGCATGCAAACTGAGTAACAAATTCATCAGGGACATTTCGACCATTCTGAAGTAGCCCAAGTCGACTGTTGATGATGTTGCTCTCACGTGGAAACGTGAAGGAACAACCACTGCTGAAGGAAGACCAGACAGACATCATGTACTGACGGTCGCAGACCGTCAAGCATTGCAAGGGAGAGGGTGGGGGAAAATAGGCCACAGGAATTATTCGTGAGTTCCAGACTGCTACCAGGTCCGGTGGAAGGGTTTCGGTTGGGCAAATGCCAGGAGAACATTACCTGCCATCAGGTGCAGCATACACAGTGAAATACAGACAATGTGAGGTTACCAATGGCTGCATTTTTCCTAGTTAGGCTATGGTCCCCGTATCGCTCTTGAGAAAATACTGCGTGCGCTGTGTAGAGCAGAGGGACGGTTTGTAGACGGTGACTCTTTGTATCAGGATGACAGTGCACCCTTTCATAAAGCAGAGTGTGTGAGGCAGTGGTTTGTAGACAGTACCACTCCTGTATTGAACTGGTCTGCCCAGAGTCCCGCCGCGCGACCGCTCCGGTCGCAGGTTCGAATCCTGCCTCGGGCATGGATGTGTGTGATGTCCTTAGGTTAGTTAGGTTTAAGTAGTTCTAAGTTATAGGGGACTGATGACCTCAGATCTTAAGTCCCATAGTGCTCAGAGCCTTTTTTTTTTTAACCAGAGTCCCGACTTCAACCTAATGGAACAGACCCCAGCATCTACATTCTGTGGTTTCGCCTCTTGAGGAGTAATGGGCTGCCATTCCTCCATAGACACTCAGACACTTCATTGAAAGTGTTCGCATCACAGTTCAGGCCATCATAAAGCCAAAGGGTGGGCACAGTCCACATTAACGGAGGTGTCTACACAGGATGTTTCAGAAGTGATGGTCAATAATTCACACATGGAAATACAGGCCAAAAGTATATACGAAGTCTTCACGGGTTGTCAGCCGAGTAGCTTCGTCGTCTCGTAGCAACGCTTCGATGGAATGCGTCTCCGTCATCTTCAGGCTAAGATGATGGATCTTCGCCTGAAGATGATGGAGATGCATTCCATCGAAACGTTGCTACAAGACGACGCTACTCGACTGACAACCCGTGAAGACTTCATATATGAAATTCGCCGAGAAAGCCTGAACTCACATATAACAGGCCAAAAGTAGCTAAGAAGCTCCAATAAACATGGGTCCACAAATCAACCGTTATCGAGATACAACACATTTTCTGTTGCTGTTCGTTAGTGTCTAGGAACACATGGCATCTCTAAACGCTAAAGTAGATATTCGAAATGTTGTCCATGCGTCTGAATTCAACATTCAACTCGTCTCTGAAATGAGCTGCGAATCCTCTCAGGCACTCTTGGGGAATTTTATAAATGCTGGAAGGCTGCTTCCTCAAGAGAGTTGACCTCGGTAGCGTAGACCAGGCGTTTGACATGATCCCACACACAGCAGTCGACTGGTTAGGGGGGTAGGACGTCAAACGGGCCGACTTGGAGCAGGAGAGGCATGACAGGACATATTAATTTCCAGTGCCTATACTTTTACAAATAAAGTCATAAAACTTTATCTGCATCACCACGAAGGATTCAGGATTCACACTCATTGCAGTGGAAGTTCGAAAACATAGCAAAATTATTTTTTTTACTTGTGAAATTTCATCATTTTTTCACTTACTAATGGCTGCATTTGTTGCTATAGGTACACTTTTCTTCATAAGCTAGAGAGATTCTTCGATGAATTTTGCACAGCATACATACCATACTTACAGGTGTACGAAACTCTTATTTATTTAATTTATAAAAAAACGAATGATCTGTTGTATTTTAAACTTCATGTTTAGAAAAAACACAAATATTGTAGTTAATTACCTCAATTTTACCACAGTTTTTAATAGATTTGGAAAATTCTAGAGCTTCATACACCTTTAAGTATGGTTTGTATGCTGTACAAAATTCATCGAACCATCTCTCTTACTTATGAAGAAAAGTGTACCTATAGCAACAAATGCTGCCATTAGTAAGTGAAAAAAAATGATGAAATTTCACATGTTTAAAAAGTTACTTCGTTATGTTTTCAAACTTCCACTGCTATGAGTGTGAATTCTGAATCCTTCCTGGTCATGCTGACAAAGTTTTATGAATTTATTTGTAAAAGTATACATAGTGGAAATTAAAATGTCGTGTGGTGCCTCTCCTGCTCCAAGTCATCCCGTTTGACGTCCTACCCCCCTTAAAGCCGGAGACCTCGAACGCCATAGTATAGGCTCCCCTCTATCTATCCAATGTTGACCATATGCCCGAGTTGGAAGCCGGTGCACTCGTAAATGAAAATGTGCTAGAGCACGGTCATGCATGAAGCACATCTTCAGGCGTTGGTTCAGTGGAACATCATCACGTGTATCTGAAAGTACACTTCGCAGGAACTTCATGAACTACTGCCCGGTCAGTCTCTGTGGTAGGAAGTGTGGTCCAATTATGCGGCCTCCGAGCAGTCCGGCCCAGACGTTCAAAGAATAACACTGCTGATATCGCGATATGTCTGTTGCATTAAGACTGACATCGAGTCAAACGTGACAATTGCTGTTCTGGAGTAACCGCAAACGCCGGAACGAAGATGCGGAACGCAAGGCCAGAGAAGGTCGTGAGGAGACGGCGGCCAATGGTGCGCGGAATTGTACCGCCCCGCGACAGGCGCCCCCCCCCCCCCCCCCCCCCCCCGCCTGAAAAGTTGCATGTAAACGCCGTTCCTGCTAGCCTCGGCCGCTGAGATCGGCCCGAGTCTGCAACGTGATTAATGCTGTCAGACTGTCGTGATCCGTAGTAAGTGTTTCCTTGGATTCTGTGTATAGCAAGAACAGTACTGTTTTCTTGTCGCCTCTCGCTAGCGACATTTCCTATAGTCAAGTACGAGGTGCATTCAAGTTCTAAGGCCTCCGATTTTTTTTCTCCGGACTGGAAAGAGATAGAAACATGCGCATTGTTTTAAAATGAGGCCGCGTTCATTGTCAATACGTCCCAGAGATGGCAGCACCGTACGGCACATGGAATTTTACCGCCAGAGGCGAGAATGAGAACTGTTTTAAATACTTAAAATGGCGACGTTTTCTTACTTGAACAGCGTGCAATCATTCGTTTTCTGAATTTGCGTGGTGTGAAACCAATTGAAATTCATCGACAGTTGAAGGAGACATGTGGTGATGGAGTTATGGATGTGTCAAAAGTGCGTTCGTGGGTGCGACAGTTTAATGAAGGCAGAACATTGTGTGACAACAAACCGAAATAACCTCGAGCTCGCACAAGCCGGTCTGACGACATGATCGAGAAAGTGGAGAGAATTGTTTTGGGGGATTGCCGAATGACTGTTGAACAGATCGCCTCCAGAGTTGGCATTTCTGTGGGTTCTGTGCACACAATCCTGCATGACGACCTGAAAATGTGAAAAGTGTCATCCAGGTGGGTGCCACGAATGCTGACGGACGACCACATGGCTGCCTGTGTGGCATGTTGCCAAGCAATGTTGACGCGCAACAACAGCATGAATGGGACTTTCTTTTCGTCGGTTGTGACAATGGATGAGACGTGGATGCCATTTTTCAATCCAGAAACAAAGCGCCAGTCAGCTCAATGGAAGCACACAGATTCACTGCCACCAAAAAAATTTCGAGTAACCGCCAGTGCTGAAAAAATGATGGTGTCCATGTTCTGGGACAGCGAGGGCGTAATCCTTACCCATTGCGTTCCAAAGGGCACTACGGTAACAGGTGCATCCTACGAAAATGTTTTGAAGAACAAATTCCTTCCTGCACTGCAACAAAAACGTCCGGGAAGGGCTGCGCGTGTGCTGTTTCACCAACACAACGCACCCGCACATCGAGCTAACGTTACGCAACAGTTTCTTCGTGATAATAACTTTGAAGTTATTCCTCATGCTCCCTACTCACGTGACCTGGCTCCTAGTGACTTTTGGCTTTTTCCAACAATGAAAGACACTCTCCGTGGCCGCACATTCACCAGCCGTGCTGCTATTGCCTCAGCGATTTTCCAGTGGTCAAAACAGACTCCTAAAGATGCCTTCGCCGCTGCTATGGAATCATGGCGTCAGCATTGTGAAAAATGTGTACGTCTGCAGGGCGATTACGTCGAGAAGTAACGCCATTTTCATCGATTTCGGGTGAGTAGTTAATTAGAAAAAAAATCGGAGGCCTTAGAACTTGAATGAACCTCGTATTGTCAATTTGCTTTCTGGAAATAAAACTACTAACGTTATTCATTTGAATTGTTGCGAGAGCGCAGCATCCTCTAGGCACCCTATTAGCGACGAGTGGGGTGGGCAAGATCCAACATAACGGTAGTTAAAAATGCCGTCACAGGTAAATCCAGAACAGAATACTGCTTACAAACAGGGCATTCAGGTTACACTGGTACACTGTTGTTGTGCCCGTTGCAGAAATTCTCTCTAGGAGGGATCTCTGCATTGTTGAGGGCTTGCACTCGCTGGATATGATACAGTCAGAATACTTCACGATGTAAAATCCGCCACACACTGCTATGAATCATAAGGGGAGTCCACGACGTTTGGAGCGCGGATTTACTGCAAACTTCGTACACTCGTAGTACTCCAGGAGAACAAAAAAATGTGTAAGCAATAGTGCGTACTTCTCAAGCGTTATTGAGAAAATCGCAAGATAATTTCGGTTGTCGGATATATATCTATGTGTGGCCATTTTAACCATTAAGCGAGTGCAGCCGAGTGCTGTCGGTACGATAGCTCAGCGTGTCCGGTCAGAGCGATAGCTTCCCTTTATAATAAAAAAGCTTCGCGAAGAGCTTGCAGTAGCTGAATTTTGTATGGTTTCATGTATAAATTTCGACGCAACACACGCAAGACGGACGTTTGGGGCGCATTCTTTACACATCGCACGGCGAACGGATTTCTGCAGACCCCTTGTGAAACTATGGCGGATGCATTTAACGTTTGTGTCTGACACTAGGGGAACGCCCGGCGATTTGCCTTTATACAAACAACTTGTTTGTCGGAATTGTTCATGCCATCGTCTAATGTTGTATGCTATAGGGGGTTCCACGCCATACCTAGCATGAAAGTCACGCTGAACAGTTCTACTGACCCGCACTGTGCAAAATGTAGAACACAAAATGCTTTCTGTTGTCCCTACGCGATTTTTACTAGAACTGAAGTGGGCGCACACTGCTGCTGCCTAGCGGGAACCATGTAAAACTCGAGAGGTTACTCTTTCCAACAGTACATTGTTCGCGCATTTATCTTAAATAACATAATACTTATGATTTTTTAAATTGGATGTTTGTTTTTGGTACACCCTGTAGTTTCCATGTGTGAATTATTGACCATCACTTCTGAAACACCCTTTATAGTTTTGATCAGTTTGTTTGCTTTACCAGATTTTAATTACTTTTACAAGTAGTAGGAAGTATTCATACTACCAGGAGCTGGTTTTTCATTTCTGATAGTTCTTACAACGCGTGAATAGGTACCGTGTACACCAACCTTAAGGAACTGCATCGCTTCATAACTCTTCGTTTACCAGCGCGTTATCTCGGTAGCTGGTAAACAAGTGCCACATACAACACTAGAGCTGCGGTAAGACAGCAATTATATAGTTAGCAGTGATGCTAATAAAGACCGGCTCCCCCACTGATAGCCAGGCTACGTGTAGTCCCACACGTGCTTTCACTGCCCGCACCTGCCCTTATTGTTAGTTGGTTCAAATGGCTCTGAGCACTATGGGACTTAACATCTATGGTCATCAGTCCCCTAGAACTTAGAACTACTTAAACCTAACTAACCTAAGGACATCACACAACACCCAGTCATCACAAGGCAGAGAAAATCCCTGACCCCGTATTGTTAATTGCAAGAAGTGTTTTAGTACGACTCCTGATAGAATCAAAAATTTTGAATAATTAAGACTGTAGTGAAGCCGTCAGTTCTCTAAAACTGTCACCCCAGCCACGGTGTTTTATTTTTTTCTCGAGTTTATAATTCCTATATTATTTCTAACAGAAATGACCGTATTTGGATAAAACATGTAATTATAAAAATAATTCATCTTTCAAACTAATGCAGAAAATGAGTCAAAAACATATTGAAAATGGAGGAAACCTGAAGTCCTCCTGATGCAAGGCGCGTAATATCTCATGCATTTAATTTTGGAGTGGTTAAAACATAAAATTTTGCCTGCTCCCATAATTCAATGAATATTACAGTGCCTCAGACTGAGACACCTACAAAAAGATAAAAAGACACTGTTTAGATAGAAAATTTAAATCATAAAGATAATTCATCTTTCATAGTGATGCAGAATTTGGGCCAAAAAACATATTAAAAGCGGGAGAAATCTCATAAACTCCAAATGAAATGCCTGTGTTATCTCATGCATGTAACTCTGGAGTGATTAAAGCACAAAATTTTCTCTGTTCCTCTAATTCACGAATATTTCACTGATTCGGATTAGAATAATTACTAATATTCACTAAACAAGTATGCAGGATCCCACAGTAACTCTGGGATGCTACAATACGATGAAGTCTGGTAAATAAAAAAAGCCAACCAACACGCATCTGCCAGATTTAAAGTTTTCATGCCGTCTACATGCTTCCCCAATGATAACCTTCCTGCTCTTTCATGATTTGTCGTTGCCAATTGGGTTAATGATGGACCCCACACGACGGTACAAAAAACAGAACATTGCATCAAACAACATGTAAATCGACATGCGGGTATGGGAAACACGCCATAGAAAGGATCAACACTCACAAACACAACAAATACTCATTTATACGCAGCAATAGATTGAGAAAAAGTAAAAAAAAAGTACAGCTGCACACGGAAATGTCAAAAGAATGTAGGAGATACCAAAAGAGAAAAAAATTCGCAAAATATAGCTTTTGCAATAAAAGAGCATTTAATGAATGAAATTACATTCAGTTTAACTTTTTAAATTACTGACAATATGATTTAAACTGCCTGCGATTTAGGATTATTGACACAGGTAACACAATGAGAAGTCGTAAAAGTAACTTCTGCAATGTATGTTTATTATATAAGTCTTTAATAAACAAATTTGCGAGAGGAGAGCTTCTCTCAGTGATGTCCAATAAAGAAATACTTAGCTGTGGCACATTCTTGTCCTCATCCCCTGTTTTCGATCCATAAACCAGAGATGTAACAGTTATTAAGAACTGGAGCTGTAACTGTCCTCTTCAAATTGATCGTCTGTATAGCGAGGCAGGAGGTGTGTTCTTTACAGTCTCCTCGTTGACTGAAGTGTTTGTAGTCGGCGATATACACTCCTTGAAATGGAAAAAAGAACACATTGACACCGGTGTGTCAGACCCACTATACTTGCTCCGGACACTGCGAGAGGGCTGTACAAGCAATGATCACACGCACGGCACAGCGGACACACCAGGAAACGCGGTGTTGGCCGTCGAATGGCGCTAGCTGCGCTGCATTTGTGCACCGCCGCCGTCAGTGTCAGCCAGTTTGCCGTGGCATACGGAGCTCCATCGCAGTCTTTAACACTGGTAGCATGCCGCGACAGCGTGGACGTGAACCGTATGTGCAGTTGACGGACTTTGAGCGAGGGCGTATAGTGGGCATGCGGGAGGCCGGGTGGACGTACCGCCGAATTGCTCAACACGTGGGGCGTGAGGTCTCCACAGTACATCGATGTTGTCGCCAGTGGTCGGCGGAAGGTGCACGTGCCCGTCGACCTGGGACCGGACCGCAGCGACGCACGGATGCACGCCAAGACCGTAGGATCCTACGCAGTGCCGTAAGGGACCGCACCGCCACTTCCCAGCAAATTAGGGACACTGTTGCTCCTGGGGTATCGGCGAGGACCATTCGCAGCCGTCTCCATGAAGCTGGGCTACGGTCCCGCACACCGTTAGGCCGCCTTCCGCTCACGCCCCAACATCGTGCAGCCCGCCTCCAGTGGTGTCGCGACAGGCGTGAATGGAGGGACGAATGGAGACGTGTCGTCTTCAGCGATGAGAGTCGCTTCTGCCTTGGTGCCAATGATGGTCGTATGCGTGTTTGGCGCCGTGCAGGTGAGCGCCACAATCAGGACTGCATACGACCGAGGCACACAGGGCCAACACCCGGCATCATGGTGTGGGGAGTGATCTCCTACACTGGCCGTACACCACTGGTGATCGTCGAGGGGACACTGAATAGTGCACGGTACATCCAAACCGTCATCGAACCCATCGTTCTACCATTCCTATACCGGCAAGGGAACTTGCTGTTCCAACAGGATAATGCACGTCCGCATGTATCCCGTGCCACCCAACGTGCTCTAGAAGGTGTAAGTCAACTACCCTGGCCAGCAAGATCTCCGGATCTGTCCCCCATTGAGCATGTTTGGGACTGGATGAAGCGTCGTCTCACGCGGTCTGCACGTCCAGCACGAACGCTGGTCCAACTGAGGCGCCAGGTGGAAATGGCATGGCAAGCCGTTCCACAGGACTACATCCAGCATCTCTACGATCGTCTCCATGGGAGAATAGCAGCCTGCATTGCTGCGAAAGGTGGACATACACTGTACTAGTGCCGACATTGTGCATGCTCTGTTGCCTGTGTCTATGTGCCTGTGGTTCTGTCAGTGTGATCATGTGATGTATCTGACCCCAGGAATGTGTCAATAAAGTTTCCCCTTCCTGGGACAATGAATTCACGGTGTTCTTATTTCAATTTCCAGGAGTGTAGATCAATATGTGTTCCTCATTTGTATGTATATTTTACACCACGAACACAGTGTCAAAAGCAATCCACTGAGTAAACATGCTGCTTCACTATCCGAACAGCATAACTTTTGACTCACTTTGTGGATAGTACACACCAGGAAGGATATTTGCACTCTTAACTTCACAGTCGACGCTGTCCATTGCAAACTGGTCAACTAGATAAACGTGCCGCTTCACTTTGCCGAGCTTTCGCAGTATTATGCTATGATGTAATAGTTTATAACGAGACACACTCAGACGTATGCATCCATTAAGTTCACAGTCAACGCTCTATACCGAAAGCATCAAACTCAGGGGGCATGTCACTTCACTTTCCGTACATCGTAATCCTCAAGTTTATTTTGTGAGAAGATAGTCCACGACAGAAAGCTGTTTGATATGTTGAACTTCATAGTCCGCGGTATGTACCGAATCGGATCGTCTTATACACAGAAAACACTGTCTAAAAATTGTTCCTACGAACACGCCATTCCCTAGGTCATACACGACAGTGATCTGTCTCCCCTATACTCTCCAGTCATCTTTTTTACCATTTCACCTTCCGACTTCTCGATACATTTTTAAAGCTCGAAACTATAATTATATTTTAACATTCAGCCTTTCGCACGTGGAAATGCTTCAAGCACGTTACAGCAGAGAAGGAAGGAAGGATACAAGACTGGCTGTAATGTCCCGTCAACATCGAGGTCATTAGAGACGGAGCACAAGCTCGGACGATATCAAAGATGAGGTAGGAGATCGGCCGTGCCCTTTCAAAGGAATCATCGCAGCATTTGCCTGGTTCGATTTAGGGAAATCGCCGGAAACCTAAATCTGGATTACCGGATGCAGATCTGAACGGTTGTACTCCCGAATACGAGTCCAGTGACTAACCATTGCGCCAATTCGCTCGGTGACAGAAAATGAAAAACAAAAATTTCATAGATAGCAGCTACAGAACATGCGTAGAAGGAACATAAGACTTACACTTCTCCGTGAAAATAAACGAAAAAAAGGAAGAAAAAGGAAGAAGGAAATTATGTTGTACTACAGTAGTATCTTCACAAGTTGTTTAGCTTCTGATTGTATTTAGCCTGAATTAAAATTACGTTATTCCATCAGTTATTGAACATAAAGTAGGGACGTCATTACACTACCTGATCAAAAGTATCCACGCACCTATTAGTGGACTTTAATACGAGATGCATGCGCCCTTCGCCTTTATGACGTCTTGAACTCTGCTAGGGGCACTTCCAATAAATCGTCTGAATGTCTGTGGAGCAATGGCAGCTCATTCTTCCTCAAGAGTCGAAACCAGAGAAGGAAGTGATGTAGGACGCTGTGGTCTGGAGCAAAGACCACGTTCTGACTCACCCCCCCCCCCCCCCTCCAAGGTACTCCATTGGATTCAGTTAGGGACTTTGGGCAGACCAGTCCATAAACCATTCCCTCATAGATGCTGCTCTATAAGAAATTTAATTCACATGCAGATATTTATGGTACGAAAAGCGGCAATTGTCTATCAATAACGAAAAGTGTGATGTCATCCACATAGATGCTGCTTTATAAGAAATTTCATTCACATGCAGATACTGATAGTACGAAAAATGGCAATTGTCTCTTAGTAAGGAAAAGTGTGAGGTCACCCACACGAGTACAAAAAGAAATTCGTTAAATTTCGATTACACGAGAAATCAAACGTAACTACAGGCTGTCAGTTCGACTAAATACCAAGAAAATACAATTAGGTACAACTTTATTTGGAAGGATCACATAGATAATGTTCTGGGGAAGGTGAAATAAAAACTATGTTGTACTGGCAGAATACCTGAAACATGCAACACGTCTACAAAAGAGATTGTCAATGGTGCGCTTATTCGTCATCTGCTAGAGTACTGCTGTGCTGTATGGGATATTTAACAATTAGGATTGACGGAGGACAATCGAAAAAGTTCAAAGAAAGGCAGCTCGTTTTTTACTGTCACGAAATAGGAGATAGTGTCACGGATATGATAAGCGAGTTGGAATGACAATCATTAAAGCAAAGGTGTTATTCGTTGCGGCTAGATTTTTCAAATGGTTCAAATGGCTCTAAGCACTATGGGACTTAACAACTGAGGTCATTAGTCCCCTAGAACTGAGAACTACTTAAACCTAACTAACCTAAGGACATCACACACATCCATGCCCGAGGCAGGATTCGAACCTGCGACAGTAGCAGAGCGCGGTTCCGGAATGAAGTGCCTAGAACCGCTCGGCCACAGCGGCCGGCTCGGTAGATGTTTCCACGAAAGTTCAGTCACCAGCTTTCTCTTCGCTTTGCGAAAATATTTTATTGCCGCCGACCAACATAGGAAAAAATGATCATCATAATAAAATAAGTGAAATCAGAACTAGTAAACACAAGTGTTCATTTTTGCCAAGCGCTGTTAGAGTGTGGAACGGAAGAAATAGGCTGAAGTTGGATCGAAAAACCCTCTACCAGGCCCTTAGGTGTGAATTGTAGAGTAGTCATGTAGAACTAGATCATCTTATCTGAACCGTTCCTCTACTACACGCAGTACTCTATGCTGTAAAGTGTGTTCATACTCTTCCTGATTTAGCGTATTCTTAAGTGCAATAAGAGGACCACAGTCTAACCACAAAAAGCACGTCCATACCGTACCACCATCTTATTCGAACTTCGCTGTTGGCGTTACACATGATGCCAGACAGCGTTCTCAAGGCACTGGTCAAACCCAAACCCTTCCACCGCATTGCCACAGAGTACAGCGTGGTTCAGCTCTCGAAATCGCTTGTTTCCAGTCGTCCAGTGTCAAGTGACGTCGCTCTTTAGAGCACCTCAAGAGTCGGTTAGCACTGACTACAGAACCGTGTGGTTCAACCACTGTTCCCCACTCGATTTAACTCCCTACGCACAATGTGCTAGCGGGACTGCTGGTAGCGTTTTGGAACTCTCGAGTGATTCCTGCCGCTGACTTCACCCTCCGCATTGGTTGACGTTTGTCCGTAAGTACATGAGATCTGCCTTGTCTTGGTTTATTTGTGGTTGTTCCTTCGCGTTTCCACTTCACAACCACATCACCAACAGTCGACTTGGACAGTTTTGGGGAGTAGAAAGGAACCTGACGGTTTCTTTACTCAGCTGTCATCCAACGACTAGTCCACGTTCGAAGTCACTCAGCTCTTCCGACCGACCCATTCTGCTGTCACTCCTTCTCTGCTGACAACACGGCACTCCCAGCCTCCTTTTATACTGGTGGGTTCGCTTCTCGTGACATCTAGTGGCCAGTTCCGCACGATATAGGGTGGAGAAAAATTGTTTCACGAAATTTTAACCCTGATGGCAGTAGGAACCAAAATTACTAATGTTATATAGGTCGACAACGCATCATTTTTAAACTACGGAAACTTGACGCTACGCGCTCCGTTTGGCCGCGGGATTGCCCTGTTGCCAGATGCTTTGGACAATGATTGACAACGAATCCTTTGCCTGCCGGACATCGCGATGTATCCAAGGCGTCCCGCACGCTAGGTGGTAGCGCGTCAGCCTTCCACTCTGGGGGCCTGGGGGCGAATCCGCCAGGGTCCCCGACACATCCATTGTAGTTTCATGATAAGACGTACCAGGAACAAACCCATCAACAGCTGTCAGTTCGCATACAGAAAGTCTTTTAGCAATTGTTTCGACCCTGAAAAGGCCCTTTACTGTAGCTAGGACAATGTTTACTTAAAGCAGGTGCTCGAACTGGCGACCCTCTGACGCGACACAAGCTTGGTAACGTCGAACGGTGTTTTGCCAAACTCTTTCAAAGATTCCTGGCATTGCCCTGATGTGATTGGCGGTATGTTGAATGCGATCCATTAGTTCCTCTTAGTTTCTAGGTGGTTCGCGTCTGGATGGGTGAACTAGAACCTTGAAGAATCCTCACAGGGCCGGCCTTGTGGCCGAGCGGTTCTAGGCACTTCAGTCTGGAACCGCGCTGCTGCTACGGTCGCAGGCTCGAATTCGAATCCTGCCTTGGGAATGGGTGTGTGTAATGTCCTTAGGTTAGTTAGGTTTAAGTAATTCTAAGTTCTGGGGACTGATGACCTCAGATGTTAGGTCCCATAGTGCTCAGAACCATTTGAACCAATCCCCACAGGAAAAAGTCCGGTGGCGTGAGGTCTGGTGATCGCAGGGGCCATGTCCTACGTGCACCCCTGCCAATTACCCATGCCGTCGAAGAGTTCATTTAAATACCTGCACACAGCACTATTGTTATGTGCCGGCGCCCCATCGTGCTGCAACCACATGCATAGCCATATGTCCGGGGGAACATCTTCCAGCAGGCCGGGTAGAGTTTCTTGCAAAAAGAGAAGGAAATTTGCCCCAGTAAGTCGAGGAGGTAGACGGACCGGCCCAATCAGATGGTCACCCACAATGCCTGCCCAAATCTTGAGCAAATATGGTTCCTGGTGTCCTTGGACGTATGTGACGTGAGGATTTCCCCTTGCCCAGTAATGAACATTTCGAGTGTTGTAAAGGCCATTCCGATGGAAGGTGCAATCGTCGGTAAACAACACAATGGAGAGGAAGTCGGTATCTCGTGCAGCACGTCGCAGAAACCACCAGCAAAACCCTAACATGTGTTCATATTCCGCCCCAGGATTTAGGTCTTGCACAGGGTGAAAACTAAATGAATGCTGACCGTCGTCCCTCAAAACCTCCCAGACTTACCAATGAGTGACCCCCATGTCGTGTCCAACCGCTCGAGTACTTGTCGTAGGTGCTTCCTCGAAGCACTCGAGAACAGTCTCTTCAAATGCAGTATCCCGTCGTATTCGCGGTCTTCCAGCATCACCATGATATCCCGCTAACGAACCTATTTCGTCAAGTCGCCGGTGAATTGCTGTGAACGTTTGCGGGTATGGGTGGCGTCTTGCTGGGTACCGTTCCTCATACAACCGCCGAGCTTCACACCCATTACCGTCGGCTAGTCCATTAACAAAAAACGTATCTCGATGTTCTTCAAACGAATACTTTGCCGCATGCTCACTGTATGACTAAATCGCTGGTGATGTGTGTGTGCTCCGAAGTGATGCTTACTCGTGAATGCCTCTGACGTGGGATGGAGACAAACAGCAAGGCCTGATGGGGCAGTGACGGGGTGAGGGACGTTTCTATGTGTGAACTGACAACGATAGCGCTACCTGTCAACCGACGAATGGCAACAAGGCAATCCCACGGCCAATCAGAGCACGTGGCGCCAAGTTTCCGTAGTTTAAAAATGGTGCGTTTTCGACCTACACAACATCAATAATTTTGGTTCCTACTGGCATCAGCTATCCAGGGTTAAAATTACGCAACAAAATTTTTCTCCACCCTGTGTAGGTGTGTCCAGATTATTTCGATAATATAGTGTATATTTGTAGCAGACATTTCAACTGAACACGTTTCATCCATTTTCAAGGAAAGTAGGTGATTGACTTCTGAGGGTAAATTACTGCCTATTTATTAAGAACATCGTAGATACACTGATGAGCCAAAATACTGTGACCACCTAGTTAATAGCTTGTTTGTCCCTCTTTGGAACGACGTACATCACTGATTCTGCGTATCAGGGATCCAACTGTTCTTTGGTAGGTTTGCGGGGGTATGTGGCTTTAGATGTCTACGCACAGGTCATGTACTTCGAATAAATAACGGGCCTCCGATTAACGGACGCGGTGATGGCGCCCGATAGCGATCCAGATGGGTTCCATAGGATTTACATCCCGCGAATTCGGTAGCTGAGACATCAACGTGAGTTCACTATAATGCTCCTCAAACCATTGTAGCGAGGTTCTGGCTCTGAGACACGGACATTTATGCTGCTGAAAGATGACATCGCCGTCGGGGAAGAAATCAAGCATGAAGGGATGCAGGTGGTTCGCAGCTGTCAGCGTGTCTTCGATTACTACCACAGTTCCCATTCAACGGCAATAGATTGTCTCCCATAGCATAATACTGCTCCCAGCTGCCTGTGTCCGTGGTACGCTGCACCTATCGGGCCGGCGGTTGTCGAGACGATAATCGACCTAGTGTATCAACAATGTGATTCACTCGAAGAGGTGATATTTTCAATTAATCGACGGTCGAATCCGAATGGTCCCATGTCCGCTGCTATCGTAATTGACGATGTCATTGGGTCGACGTGTGAACATGTATAGGTGGTCTGCTGTGGAACTCCGTTTAACAGTATACCATGAACGGTGTGCTCCGAAACACTTGTGCGTGAGCCAGCACTGTGCTCTTTCGTCAGAGATGCCACAGATCATCATCTGCACAACTTCACAGAACATACAAGCCTCCGAACCCCATGTTCTGTGAAAAATCGTGGACGTCCAACCATCTAGCGCCTAGATGCCTGTCCTTGTGCCTCTTCCTGTAGATGCTCAAGACAGTAGTGGGTGAACATTCGACAAGCTTCGACGTTTTCGAGATACTCGTTCACAGGCTCTGCGTAATAATAAACTTCCATTTGTCAAAGTCGCTTATCTCAATGGATTTCCCCATTTGCAGCCCATATTTTCGCGAGGGTGATACACTGTCCGTGTCCGGTTACACACTTTTGCTACTGCGTGCCCCCAAGACACCACGCAGCATCCAGCGTCGCAGTGGGCAGTGGTCATAATGTTTTGTCTGATCAGTGTATAATGAAATGAAATGATCGTATGGCATTGTTGGCCGGGAGGCCCCATTCGGGGCAGTTCGGCCGCCGCATTGCAAGTCCTTTTAAGGTGACGCCACATCGGCGACTTGCGAGTCAATGATGATGATGATGATGATGATGAGGGCACACAACAACGTCCGCTGCCACGAATCGAACCCGCGCCACCTGCGTGGTAGGCGGTAACGCTACCGCTACGCTACGGAGGTGGACTGTGTATAATACACAGCTTCTATCACATTTAATGGTGCAAAGTAAGATGGTTGAAAGTATATCAACACAGAAAGAAACCCGTTCCAGAAATAATACGACCTGTTTACGAGATAACTGCGAATTTGTGATAAGGTGCGCTACTGACTTACATATGAACCATGCTTGATTTCTTCCCCGATGGCGATGTCATCTTTCATTAGCATAATTCCCCGTGCCGCGAGGGATTAGCAGAGCGGTCTAGGGCACTGCAGTCACGGACTGTGCGGCTGGTCTCGGCGGAGGTTCAAGTCCTCCCTCGGGCATGGGTGTGTGTGTTTGTCCTTAGAATAATTTAGGTTAAGTAGTGTGTAAGCTTAGGGACTGATGACCTTAGCAGTTAAGTCCCATAAGATTTCAGAGCCAAAACCTTGCTACAGTGGTTTGAGGAGCATTATACTGAACTCACGTTGATGTCTCATCTACCAAATTCGCGGGATATAAATCATATGCCCTATAAATAACATTGCGATTAAGTTTGCTTCTAACTGGGCTCAAGTTTCACGCGCACTTGGCGGTTAACTTACACGCTAGGACGTAATGGGCTGTCGCCGCGAATGGTCGATTTAGACAAGAAAGTCGCTTGTGTATAACACGTTTTACGCGCAGCACTAGCGAGGGACTTGCAGCGACTTCCGGTTTGCACAGACACAGTGGGAACTGCGACTCATGCTTGCGCCAGCCGCCCGTGCCCTACCCTTCACGCCGTTCAGCTTCGTCCTTGTTTGTTCTCGGAGGCGGAAGTTAGCTCGATTGTATCTGCCGCAGAGCAACGCTAATTACAACTGTCTTCCCTTGTTTCCTAAATTCGCCATTTACAATAAACTCTAGCTCGATTTACACATTCACTCCTTCGTCACTTAATTACTACGAATATCAACAAGTAAGCTAGGGAAACTATGTTTTTATTACAATTTCCTGGAGCGCATAATAAATGACAAAATTCATGTGTTTCGACTGTTGCATTGTATTTCGACTATTGTAAGAAAAACGGAAAAAAGAACAGAAAAGAGAAAAATACTATGGTGTAACTATTATTGTATACTGAAGTACCAAAGAAACTGGTATTAGCTTGCGTATTCAAGTACAGAGATATCTAAACAGGCAGAATACGGCGTTGCGGTCGGCAACGCCTATATAAGACAAGTGTCTGGCACAGTTCTTAACTCGGTCCGCCCCCGGTAGCTGAGTGGTTCAAAAATGGCTTTGAGCAGTATGGGACTTAACATCTGAGGTCATCAGTCCCCTAGAACTGAGAACTACTTGAACCTAACTAACCTAAGGACATCACACACATCCATGCCCGAGGCAGGATTCGAATCTGCGACCGTAGCGGTCGCGCGGTGCCGGACTGAAGCGCCTAGAACCGCTCGGCCACACTGGCCGGCTAGCTGAGTGGTCAGCGCGACAGAATGTCAATCCTTCGGGCCCGGGTTCGATTCCCGGCTGGGTCGGAGATTTTCTCCACTCAGGCACTGGGTGTCGTGTTGTCCTAATCATCGTCATGTCATCCCCATCGACGCGCAAGTCGCCGAAGTGGTGTCAAATCGAAAGACTTGCACCCGGCGAACGGTCAACCCGACAGGAGGCCCTAGCCACACGACAATTACTTTACTGCTGATACAATAACTGGTTACAAGATTTAAGTGAGTTTGAACGTGGTGTTATAGTCGGAGCACGAGCGATGGGAAACAGCATCTCCGAGGTAGCGATTAAGTGCGGATTTTCCCGCACGACCGTGAATATCAGGAATCAGGTAAAACATCAAATCTCCGACATCGCTGCGGCCGGAAAAAGATACTGCAAAAATGGGGCCAACGACGACTGAAGAGAATCGCTCAACGTGACAGAGCTGCAACCCTTCCATAAATTGCTGCAGATTTCAATGCTGGGCCATCAACAAGTGTTAGTGTGCGAACCATTCAACGAAACATCATCGATATGGGCTTTCGGAGCCGAAAGGCCACTCGTGTACCCTTAATGTATACACGACACAAAGCCTTACGCCTCACCTGGGCCCGTCAACACCGACATTGGACTGTTGATGACTGGAAACATGTTGCTTGGTCGGGCGAGGCTCGTTTGAAATTGTATCAAGCAGATGGACGTGTACGTGTATGGAGACAACCTCATGAATGCACCCTACATGTCAGCAGGGGATTGTTCAAGCTGGTGGACGCTCTGTAATGCTGTGGGACGTGTACAATTGCAGTGATATAGGACCCCTGATACACTCCTGGAAATGGAAAAAAGAACACATTGACACCGGTGTGTCAGACCCACCATACTTGCTCCGGACACTGCGGGAGGGCTGTACAAGCAATGATCACACGCACGGCACAGCGGACACACCAGGAACCGCGGTGTTGGCCGTCGAATGGCGCTAGCTGCGCAGCATTTGTGCACCGCCGCCGTCAGTGTCAGCCAGTTTGCCGTGGCATACGGAGCTCCATCGCAGTCTTTAACACAGGTAGCATGCCGCGACAGCGTGGACGTGAACCGTATGTGCAGTTGACGGACTTTGAGCGAGGGCGTATAGTGGGCATGCGGGAGGCCGGGTGGACGTACCGCCGAATTGCTCAACACGTGGGGCGTGAGGTCTCCACAGTACATCGATGTTGTCGCCAGTGGTCG
The DNA here is from genome assembly GCF_023864275.1 of Schistocerca cancellata. NCBI lineage: Eukaryota > Metazoa > Arthropoda > Insecta > Orthoptera > Acrididae > Schistocerca > Schistocerca cancellata. The sequence goes on from NC_064628.1 coordinate 379,717,846, forward strand.
GCGGAAGGTGCACGTGCCCGTCGACCTGGGACCGGACCGCAGCGACGCACGGATGCACGCCAAGACCGTAGGATCCTACGCAGTGCCGTAGGGGACCGCACCGCCACTTCCCAGCAAATTAGGGACACTGTTGCTCCTGGGGTATCGGCGAGGACCATTCGCAACCGTCTCCATGAAGCTGGGCTACGGTCCCGCACACCGTTAGGCCGTCTTCCGCTCACGCCCCAACATCGTGCAGCCCGCCTCCAGTGGTGTCGCGACAGGCGTGAATGGAGGGACGAATGGAGACGTGTCGTCTTCAGCGATGAGAGTCGCTTCTGCCTTGGTGCCAATGATGGTCGTATGCGTGTTTGGCGCCGTGCAGGTGAGCGCCACAATCAGGACAGCATACGACCGAGGCACACAGGGCCAACACCCGGCATCATGGTGTGGGGAGCGATCTCCTACACTGGCCGTACACCACTGGTGATCGTCGAGGGGACACTGAATAGTGCACGGTACATCCAAACCGTCATCGAACCCATCGTTCTACCATTCCTAGACCGGCAAGGGAACTTGCTGTTCCAACAGGACAATGCACGTCCGCATGTATCCCGTGCCACCCAACGTGCTCTAGAAGGTGTAAGTCAACTACCCTGGCCAGCAAGATCTCCGGATCTGTTCCCCATTGAGCATGTTTGGGACTGGATGAAGCGTCGTCTCACGCGGTCTGCACGTCCAGCATGAACGCTGGTCCAACTGAGGCGCCAGGTGGAAATGGCATGGCAAGCCGTTCCACAGGACTACATCCAGCATCTCTACGATCGTCTCCATGGGAGAATAGCAGCCTGCATTGCTGCGAAAGGTGGATATACACTGTACTAGTGCCGACATTGTGCATGCTCTGTTGCCTGTGTCTATGTGCCTGTGGTTCTGTCAGTGTGATCATGTGATGTATCTGACCCCAGGAATGTGTCAACAAAGTTTCCTCTTCCTAGGACAATGAATTCACGGTGTTCTTATTTCAATTTCCAGGAGTGTACACTGTACTAGTGCCGACATTGTGCATGCTCTGTTGCCTGTGTCTATGTGCCTGTGGTTCTGTCAGTGTGATCATGTGATGTATCTGACCCCAGGAATGTGTCAATAAAGTTTCCCCTTCCTGGGACAATGAATTCACGGTGTTCTTATTTCAATTTCCAGGAGTGTACGTCTAGATACGACTCTGACAGGTGACACGTAAATAAGCATCGTGTCCGGTCACCTACATTCTTTCATGTCTATTGTGCATTGCGACGGATTTGGGCAATTCCAGCAGGACAATGCGACACCTCACACGTCTAGAATTGCTACAGAGTGGTTCCAAGAACATTCTTCTGAGTTTAAACTCTCTCGCTGGCCACCAGACTCCCCAGACATGAATATTATTGAGCATATCTGGTATGCCTTGAAACGTGCTGTTCAGAAGAGATCTCCATCCCCTTGTAATCTTACGGATTTATGGACAGCCCTACAGGATTCATGGTGTCAGTGCCCTCCAGCACTACTTCAGACTTTAGAGGAGTCCATGCCACGTCGTTTCAAATTTTCAAATATCGGGGAATTCCTAAGGGACCAAACTGCTGAGGTCATCGGTCCCTAGACTTATACGCTAGTTAAACTAACTTATGCTATGAACAACACACACACCCACGCGCGAGGGAGGACTCGAACCGCCGGCGGGAGGGCCGCGCAATCCGGGACATGGGGCCTCTAACCGCGCGGCCACTCCTCGCGGCTGCCTCATTGTGTTGCGGCACTTCTGCGTGCTCGTGGGGGCCCTACACGATATTAAACCAGTGTACCAGTTTCTCTGGCTCTTCAGTGTAAAACTGAGTAGGGTATACATATTGGTTTTCATATTTTTGCACTTTTCAGTTCTTTATTTAGCAATAGATATTGTATTTTTGTCTGTTTTCTGAGCTCTGGTAACGAGTGTTTAGCAGCCTAATCCGCTCGACTTCGTCTTAAGAAACCGTATGCCATATTTTGAGGGGTGGTAGTACACATCACAACAACCCAAAAATGTTTTGTAAACATGGGTTCTAAAGGGGACCTCACACTTTCAGTAATATTGTCAAACCGTCAATACATTGACCTCTGAGTGCGCGTATTGACGTACTGTCAATACTAGAAATACTTACGAGCAGTATTGATGGCCCTCAAAATATTCCCAGTACTGTCAATACAAGATGAATGTGTGGGTTTGACAATACTGTCCATTCAGATGTTGACACAGCTTCGTGAATCAGCCACACGGCGATGATGTACACTTTGTAAGTTTTCAGTTCGCCTTTGTGCATGTCATACCTCAGCTTCAATTTTTCAAGTAGTATTTTTAACAAAACAATTTTAATAGACCTATACGAGAGTAATCAATGTATGTAGCATCTTAGGATGGTCAGTTGAAGTTTCTCTATGACGCTTTATTAATATGAAAATATAGGTTGGCAGTTTGCAGAAATGCTTCCACTTCGAAAAATAGGTACGTCATATTTTTGGCATGACTAGTAAGAGCTCTGCTAAATTCATGTCATTTTCACCGAATTCTTACAAAACGTAAAATAAATGTTTTACGTTCATTTTCTGATCATATCCTTGCGAGACAGATAGAATTTTACTAATTAGGTTTTGCTGATAATACAAAACTAAACTTCGAGAATACGACTGACCTGCCTGCGCAATAAATCTCAAAGTTACTACTAATCTCTCGTTGACTGTGCTTGCCTCTCATTGACGTATTTGGTTTCTCTATCTTATCTCGTATCAACATTGCCGTACGAGGCAGGACTCCTCGGAATCTTAGTATTGCGAACGACGTTGAGTATTTGCCTGTAATGAGATAAGACAATGACGTACTTCTAAATCACGATGGCGAAACGCGACCATCAAGCTCTCTGGCATTGTAAGAATAAATATTGCATAATTCAAGTAGTTAATTTAAGAAATATGCTTTGAGAAAAAAGAAGATAATGCTGACACTTAAACTTATCTTAATCCTAGAACAATAAAGAGGAGATGAGGCGAGGGGGAGAATGTTAGGCTACATTGCTGCTAAACTATCGTAAAGTTGAATGTCCACATATTACTCAGAGGAAATCATAATTTATAGGTTATGCATTATTTAATTACAATTTTTTGATCTCCAATGGCATGTTACACACCAAATTAAGTACAAAATGTCCTCTTTTATACTCTACTGTAATCGTAAATTTTAGGAGGGTTTGGTTATCTACGGTTAACATAGCCACCTATCAACACGTTGCATGAATGCTACACCCAAAAAGTTAAGAAAATTAGACTGTTTTCATCTTTGAATTACGTAGTGTGTCTTGTTGAAGTCTGAAAGTGAATAAATGGTGTCAAAATGGGGAACTATTGGAGATTTTTTTGTAAGCCTTGAGTCACACATAGTTATTCCCAATCTTTACTTTGAGTTATGAGTATTATATAATCCAGAAAGACAAGTAACAAATTTTAATTTTATTGTTCGGTTAAATAGGCCATGTACGTTTTGATCATACGCTGCGTTCTGTAGTAGCTGTTTAAGATTCAGCTACATGGCGATCCTAAAGTGAACGACGTTGTCTTCGGCAAAGTTTATATAAATCGTTATATTACGTTATGTGTTTTCTTGTTACAGAAGTGGGTAACCTTCGAAGAATTTTCCGTTTCCGATGAGTCACAAATAAGAATTAGGTGCAGATCCAACAACAGTTAATGTTGTACGTCACGGTGAATATTATACGCTTATACGAGTAGGTTTTAACTGGTGTCTTTTGAAAAAACATCAGCAGCGATGTACGAATAGAGGAGAATGATACCTTCGCCCGAAAGGCGTTTTATGTGGTTATTTGCTATAAATTTGCCCACGCTGTCTTCTTCCCACAAACTTCAGTGAACTCACGTACTGCTGTAAGTTTTTATGCGTATCTCGCTTGTTTTCGTTTTTCTTTGATAAATTCGCATCCAGTGAGGACTTCAATTAACGAACAAAGAACAGACGCATGTATATGCAAATATGTGAAACCTCAGAAGACGCTTATCAGTTATTTCATTGTATGACAACATGCGCATTTAGTGAAGAGGAAAGTATTTGTGGTTTTCCTTTTTTTCTTTTTTCTTGCAATTTCGTGACTCAAATCGAGCATTCTGATAAATGTGTTGCTTCACCCACTTATAGACAGGTTATGTTAACAGCGGTCATGCAAGTACGCGAGAATGTCTACCTCAATACAGCAGTCTGAATGGAAAGCTACTCAAACAACCAACATGTAAAGGGGGTACTCGCAAAGTTGTATATATCAGTTCGAAAGAAATCAACCTGCGGTCATGAAGCCAGGTGTTGATGTAAGGCCGGCCGCGGTGGTCTCGCGGTTAAGGCGCTCAGTCGGGAACCGCGCGACTGCTACGGTCGCAGGTTCGAATCCTGCCTCGGGCATGGATGTGTGTGATGTCCTTAGTTAGTTAGGTTTAAGCAGTTCTAAGTTCTAGGGGACTGATGACCACAGTAGTTAAGTCCCATAGTGCTCAGAGCCATTTGAACCATTTTTTTTTGTTGTTGATGTAAGTCCTGTACATAATGACATTTCAGTGGAACGCTTTTTTCCCAGTAATGTATGACCTTGCTGATACGTTGGCTGTAGAACTTTGCACATTGGCAGGTCAAGGAAGTTTCCACCTCGATGATCACCTCGTCGTCGTTCTGGAAATTTCTGGCATTCAGTAGTTTCTTCATCCGACGAGGAAGCCACAGGTGCAAAGTCAGGAGCAGGACTGGACCAAAATTTGATAGTCTAAAGAACAGTATGTGTTACTGTGTCTCGTGCAGAAGGAACTGGGCTGCTACCACGGAGCCCTTCGGATAGTATCCTGCGGCATCCTCTTGTAACCTCGTCTTGAGGAGGTTTGCCCCTCGCAAGCATATTCACCACATCATGAGAGTCCTGTAAAACATTCAGCATATCTTCCTCGATATGTCAATTCGGCCACGGCGAATCCACATGTTTCCAGTGCTTGCTTTGATCCTTTCTCTCCAGACCTTATTGATACAGCCGGCAGTCGTCTGTGATGGAGAGAAAACATCTGGGTTGGGCGGACCCAACACGTCTGCAACAGTTCCGCCGCTAATTTGATTTGTTACGTTTTTGAATGGACGTGAGCAGTCCCAAATCGCAGTGGATGGCGAGCAACGTTATGTTCAAAATGTGCAGCACGTTGAACACTGATCCATGAGCGATTTTCACTTTTTCCACTACCAGCTTGATAGTGATACTTTGGTCTTCGAGAGTCAGTACCTGACTTCCCTTCCAATTCCCAGTTCTCCACAGAGAGATGGTGTGTCATTTCGTTTTTCGTCATTCAGACTCCTTTCACTACGCTAGAAGCGTCTGCGCCAACTACCTCTAGCGGCTGACTGATGTACTACGGCGTGAGGGTCCAAGGCCGCCCGCACACGGAGCGACTGACAAGGGACGCAACGGGCAGACGATCTACATCGGCAACGGGTTGCCGACTGGCTGGCAACGCAATTCCGCGTACGGCATAACTGAAACGGGACACTGTGGTTGCTGTGCGTGAACGTGGTGGAGAGGGACTACTGATTTCCGCACCTGAGCATCTTTTGGTTACATACAACATGTCGAGTACAGTTTCAAGTTCAGAGGAAGATTTAGTCTCTATTATTATTATTATTATCATATTATTATTAAAACGAGTGAGAAAATGAAGAAAATTTTGGATTAATCCGTACATCCAAAGTAGTGTAAACTGTAGGCTATAAGTAGCATCCAACGAGCTGAAACAGACAGATTCGAAATTCAAAGCTTTTTCTAAAACGACTGAACAGTGTTCCAGCGCTCCGGCACAGTTGATTTCCTCCTCCATGACACAGCATTGCTTTATTTTAAAAACCTAAATGTCTTCAGATTCGTTTGTGGTTGTGGTCTTCAGTCCGAAGACTGGTTTGATGCAGATCTCCATGCTATTCAATCCTGTTCAAGCCTCTTCATTTCTGAATAGTTGCTGCAACCTACATCCATCCGAATCTGCTTACTGTATTCATCTCTTGATCTTCCTCAATTGTCTAGCCCCCTCCACGTTTCCCTCCAATACTAAATTGGTAAACCCTTGATGTCCCAGAATGTGTCCTACCAATCGATCCCATATTTTGGTCAGGTTGTGCCACAAATTTCTTTTCTCATCAGTCTTATTCAGTACCTCCTTATTAATTACGTGATCTACCCACCTAATATTCAGCATTCTTCTGCAGCACCACATTTCAAAAGTTTCTATTCTCTTCTTGTCTAAACCGTTTATCGTCCATGCTTCACTTCCTTACATGGGTACACTCCACAAAAATACCTTCAGAAAACCCTTCCCAACACTTAAATCTATATTCGATGTTAACAAATTTCTCATCTTCCGAAACGCTTTTCTTGACATCGCCAGTCTACATTTTATATCCTCTCTACTTCGGCCATCATCAGTTTTTTCCTGCCCAAACAGCGGAATTCATCTACCATGCGCCAAAGAAACTGGTATAGGCTTGCATATTCAGATACAGAGATATGTAAACAGGCAGAACACGGCGCTGCAGTTAGCAACGCCTGTATAAGAAAAGTGTCTGGCGCAGTTGTTAGATCGGTCACTGCTGATACAATGTCAGGTTAGCAAGGTTTAAGTGATTTTGAACGTGGTGTTACAGTCGGCGCACGAGCGATAGGCAAAGCATCTCCGAGGTAACGATGAAGTGAGGCCATTTCACGAGTGTATCGTGAATGAATCCAGTAAAACATCAGATTTACGACATCGCTGAGGCCGGAAACAGATTCTGCAACAACGGGACCAACGATGACTGAAGAGAATCGTTCAACGTTGCAGAAGTGCAACCCTTTCGCAAATTGCTGCAGATTTCAATGCTGGGCCACCAGAAGTGTCAGCGTGCTAACCATTCAACGAAATATCATCGATATGGGCTTTCGGAGCCGAACGCCCACTCGTGTACCCTTGATGACTGCGCGACGCAAAGCTTTACGCCTCGCCTGGGCCCGTCAATACCGACATTGGACTGTTGATGACTGGAAACATGTTGCCTGGTCGGACGAGTCGCGTTTCAAATTGTATCGAGCGGATGGACGTATACGGGTATGGAGACAACCTCATGAATCCATGGATCCTGCATGTCAGCAGGGGATTGCTCAAGCTGGTGGACGCTCTGCAATAGTGCGGGGCGTGTGCACTTGGAGTGGTATGGGACCCCTGATACGTCTAGACACGACTCTGACAGGTGACACGTAAATAAGCATCGTGTCCGACCACCTGCATCCATTGTCCGCGGTTCGTGGTCTTGCGGTAGTGTTCTCGCTTCTCGTGCACGGGGTTCCGGGTTAAATTCCCGACGGGGTCAGGGATTTTCTCTGCTTCGAGATGACTGGGTGTTGTGTGTCTTTCATCATCATTGACTCGCAGGTCACCGAAGTAGCGCCAGCTAAAAAGGACTTGCAATTTCGGCGGCCGAACACCCTGCATGGGGTCTCCCGGCCAACATTGCCGTACGATCATTTCATTTCACCTGCATCCATTCATGTCCATTGTTCATTCCGACGGACATGGGCAATTCCAGCAGGACAATGCGACACCTCACAGATCCAGAATTGCTACAGAGTGGCTCCAGGAACATTCTTTTGAGTTTATACTCTTTCGCTGGCTACCATACTCCCCAGACATGAACATTATTTAGCATATCTGGGATGCCTTGCAACGTGCTGTTCAGAAGAGATCTCCATCCCCTCGTACTCATACGGATTTATGGACAGCCCTGCAGGATTCATGGTGTCAATTCCCTGCAGCACTACTTCAGACTTTAGTAGAGTCCATATCACATCGTGTTGCGGCACTTTTGGGTGCTCGCGGGGGTCCTACACGATATTAGGCAGGTGTACGAGTTTCTTCAGCTCTTCAGTGTATGTAGTGTATGAAATAGAACGAACAGCAAAAATGCACTGTAACTAGCAACCGGAAACCAAACGTCCTTTGTACTAAAGGACCCTCTAAGATTTTGTGCTTGGACTTAGGGTTCGCCCTTAAGATAGTAATTTCTCATTTTCTCCAAACGCGAATGAAATAATAGAGAAAACCGTTAATACCGGTGTGAAATACCTTCCGCCATGATTGTACAATTGCATGTTTAGTATAAATGTAGATGTAAAAGCTCTGGAAGAGCTGTTTTTGCGTGTGTTTAAAATCCCGACGCTGGACAGATATTAAGAAAAGAATTTACCAAGATTTCATTGGCCGAAGACTTGGCGTGGAAGGCTTTGGGGGACCTTCCTGTATGGTAGCGTCACTCTGTTTTCCTTGTCTCGATGTATGTGTCCCAGCTGTATAATTATTTATCAGAGCAAACGCTAATGTTTACTAAACGTAATATACGTCTGGCCAAGCTTTAGCACAACAGATGTGTCCCATCGCGACCATAATAATTTCGACAGCTGAGCACCTTACGTGAAGGTCGACTGCTTGTGTTCCAGCCTAGTCAACATCGCCACACAATAAGAGTTTTTCTATGAATGCCGTTTGCTTGAAGAGAACGGAGAAGATACTAATGACTGAGCCGTCGCATCAGTACTCGAAAACAGTTTCCTAATGATTGGAGGCGAATAAAAGAGAACAAATGCAATAACATTTACGAATCATTGAGCCAGGATGCTACTGCTATCGTTTCATTACGTTTACTCTTAAACCGATGGAGATACCGGAGAATTCATTGTTCACTAAATTCTGTGGTTCTGACGGCCTTGAGCCGGTCTTCAATGCCGAGGTCGCTACGTTACGCTTGTGAGGCGACACTCGAATCGGAGGTACGCCGGTTCTAATCCTGGTGGTGTAAAATCTTCTCTGGCAGTATTTGGCCGGCAAGGGGAGGAGGGATGGTGGCTAAGAGTTCCTGACCACCAGATGTTAAACAAGTGTCCTCGATTAAATTCCGAACCTCTCTGCAGTGCCTCGTTAAGTGACGCCATGCGACACTGTCTAGGCTGTCGGCTGTCTAGAAAGTTCTCTAAAACGGTGGCGCATGATTCCTGCATCTGCTCCTTCCCTGAGTATGGGGCTGCTTTAATTCTGACAAGCACTTCAAGCATTCGAGTATACAAAGGAAATAATTACTGACTGTGCATCCGTGCATCGGATGAATACGTTAAGCCCAGTAGCCTCCTTGGTGGTATTCGAGAGGAGCAGGCTATGTGCCGGCAACACGGTTTCACCCTTCCGTTCACCCATAACAACACATACCCAGTCCGTTAGCTTAGCTAAATGGTAACGTGCTTGCCTCCCATGCAGCGGGCCCGGGATCGATTCCCGGCCGGACACGAAGTTTTCTCCGCTCGGGGGCTGGGTCCTGTGTTGTCCCCATCATCATTTTATCCTCTTCACCGGCACGCCAGTCTCCCAATCTGGCGTCGACTGCAATAAGACTTGCACACGGCTGCCAACCTTCCCCAGATGGGCCTCCCAGCAAATAGTGCCATACGATCATTTCATTTTTTTCAACACGTACCCAACACTATACTGTACAATCACTCGTCATAGTCATCCACACGACGTAGGTACACATTTGACACTGCGTAAACAGCTGTCTAGGGAGTTGTCTAAAACGACGGCGCATGATTCTTGTATCTGCTCCTTCCCTGAGTATGGGATTGCTTTAATTCTGACAAGCACTTCATGCATTCTAGTATACAAAGGAAATAATTACTGATTGTATCCCGTTGCAGCGGCAACAATTGTTATTTATCTTGCCCCTATAGCAAAAAATCCTATCGGGACAGTCGAATATTATACCACGTTATATACTGTATGTGGTGTCACTTTTATCCTGCAGTCATTATGAATCAAGACACAAAGAATTAAATACATTAGGTGACAGTAGAGTAAGAATATCAGCAAATGGGGAAAAATTTATTAAGTTTTGAAACTTCGGGAAAATACTCATATGGGGTGTAGTAATAAGAAACAGAAAAGTTCCCCTTCGTAAGGGGGGGGGGGATGCGTCCCCCTTCTATCCTCTCCAAAAGTCAGTTTGTCAATTTGTACCATATTTTAAAATTAGACACAAAAAGGCTCAAAGTCTCACTTTTCGAACAGAGCTCCTGTTAGTAAATAGATTCCTCGCAAAATTGTACACTAAAAAGATCTTGTGCATCTTTTCATTTATACGAATGGTATTTGAGGTATAAGAATTGGAATAGAATTCTGTTAACGTAATAGTTTGCAGTTTTTGTTACTTAGCAAAGTATTTAAATGAAAAGCGTAATTAAGTGTATGGAAATGTTTCTCAGCCTATATATTCTACTTGATATTTCTTTTGCGACAAGTATTGCTGAAATCAGGAGTACGTGCCAACAATGAAAACGTCAAGTTCCTCTCCCCATTCACTCAGCGCTTCCCTACCACTATTGTTGTTGTCGTTTCTTCCCTTCCATGTGTCCAATTCAGTTGAGTTAATGTTGTGACTGTCGAAGTAGTGCCAGAGAGTTCTTTTTTTGTGACAGTATTCATCAATTTGTGGTGTTATGAAGTGCTTCTTCTTAGTCTCATTTGTTTTGTCTGGCCTGATAAAACAATAATGCTAGACACTACTACCTGCTTTATACGTTGCAAATCTGTTTCGGAAGGAGAGACATCAATAGCGACAAAGGACTCGGAAACTGATACGCACCAGCAAGGAACGGAAGGATGGGGCTCATAATCTTCTACAGAACGCGGTACTGATTGAACTGCATAAGGTATGTCGACGTGAATATATTGATGATGATGATGAAGGCCCATACTTCTTAACACAGCGTAGGGGACGATGCGGGAGACCCGCACCGTCGTACTAGGGAAGGTACTAGTGGAGGTGGTTTGCCATTGCCTTCCTCCGACCGTAATGAGGATGAATGATGATGATGAAGACGACAGTACACACCCAGTCATCCCGAAGCAGGTGAAAATCCCTGACCCCGCCAGGAATCGAACCCGGGACCCCGTGCTCGGGAAGCGAGAGCGCAATCGCGAGACCACGAGCTGTGGATAAGGTATGTCGACGTGAATATGTTAAGGAACGTAATATAAGGAAACTAATTAATCAGAATGTTGCACAAGCAGATGATAAAAGTTCGATATCCTCTTCCTCTTATCCACTCAATTACAAAAATGACTGTTTCATATGCGCTGAAAAGTGTGACATAGAGGCGGACACACAAAATCCACTCCACGAACGCTTGGAGTGCTCGAAGTTCGTCTTTAACTGTGAAACATACGCTACTTGAGAAAGCAGAAAAACGCAATAACGATTTCGGTAGAAGGGTTGCCGAACGCATCAACAGTGTTTTGTGTTTAGTAGCTGAAGAAGCCCGTTTTCATAAATATTCCTATGCTAAATTAGTGTCGAACCCCTCCTCTGTTCGAAAAAGAGGCCGCCCTCACGATACGAACTTTGATGCTGCTTTTCAAGAAAATTCGCAGAACATTTCAGTTATCGCTGCAACAACACACTCCTTTTGTTTATAAGGAGCACTTGTATTCATTAGGATCCGGATTTGTAGCTTCTCTGGAAGAAAACTGCTACAAACCTGCATCTGTTGCTGAAGAAGCTCTTTGAACGATAGTTATTGTCTCGGCTAAATTTGGTTCTCTGTAGCTTAAGCGCTCGAGCATGGTTCGGCCAATGTGCATGTCAACTGTTAGGCTTGAAAAAAAAAAAAAAAAAAACTGAAGTCGATACAACGCAGTTATTTCTGAGAATACTGTGCACGTTTCATTCACCTGAAGATTTAAAGGATTGCTTCACGTGCGAATTATCGAGTGTACCAATGTCTCTGTTTCACAGCAGTGGATTGATGAGGAAAACAAAAAAGTCGTCGCTGTACAATCTTTTCAATCAAGTACCTAAAAGGAATATTGACAATAATGAATCGAAGTTGTTTGTTGTAGATGGAGGATTTCTTATCCACCATGACGTGTGGCCCGAGAATGGAACTTTTGGTGACATTTATGAAACCTTAATAGCCTATACTCAGAGACATTGTGAAGATGATGATGCTGCTGTATTTGACGGATATTCAGAAAGTTCTCTGGACACAAAAACTATTGAACGCTATAGGCGTAGATGTAGCGGACCTCACGAGAAATTTTCTGTGATGACGAGATGTTGTGTGTTGAATCACTGTCTGCCTTTCTTAGTAACCTCAGCAATAAGGAAATTTTATTACACAGTATATTAGACAGTTTCGGTATTGAAACCAGTATTGCGGATGACGATGCGGATGTTGAAATTGTTGCAAAAGCAACAAATGCCTCAAAATTTTACCAGCAAGCGATAATAGTGGGTGAAGATGTAGATCTTCTTGTGCTACTTACCGCTCTTGCTTCAGACGACACAGACATAATCCTGACGAAGGAAGGTAAAGGTAGCATCAGAACAAGGTATTACAGTTCTAAAGATATACACTCCTGGAAACTGAAATAAGAACACCGTGAATTCATTGTCCCAGGAAGGAGAAACTTTATTGACACATTCCTGGGGTCAGATACATCACATGATCACACTGACAGAACCACAGGCACATAGACACAGGCAACAGAGCATGCACAATGTCGGCACTAGTACAGTGTATATCCACCTTTCGCAGCAATGCAGGCTGCTATTCTCCCATGGAGACGATCGTAGAGATGCTGGATGTAGTCCTGTGGAACGGCTTGCCATGCCATTTCCACCTGGCGCCTCAGTTGGACCAGCGTTCGTGCTGGACGTGCAGACCGCGTGAGACGACGCTTCATCCAGTCCCAAACATGCTCAATGGGGGACAGATCCGGAGATCTTGCTGGCCAGGGTAGTTGACTTACACCTTCTAGAGCACGTTGGGTGGCACGGGATACATGCGGACGTGCATTGTCCTGTTGGAACAGCAAGTTCCCTTGCCGGCCTAGGAATGGTAGAACGATGGGTTTGATGACGGTTTGGATGTACCGTGCACTATTCAGTGTCCCCTCGACGATCACCAGTGGTGTACGGCCAGTGTAGGAGATCGCTCCCCACACCATGATGCCGGGTGTTGGCCCTGTGTGCCTCGGTCGTATGGAGTCCTGATTGTGGCGCTCACCTGCACGGCGCCAAACACGCATACGACCATCATTGGCACCAAGGCAGAAGCGACTCTCATCGCTGAAGACGACACGTCTCCATTCGTCCCTCCATTCACGCCTGTCGCGACACCACTGGAGGCGGGCTGCACGATGTTGGGGCGTGAGCGGAAGACGGGCTAACGGTGTACGGGACCGTAGCCCAGCTTCATGGAGACGGTTGCGAATGGTCCCCAGGAGCAACAGTGTCCCTAATTTGCTGGGAAGTGGCGGTGCGGTCCCCTACGGCACTGCGTAGGATCCTACGGTCTTGGCGTGCATCCGTGCGTCGCTGCGGTCCGGTCCCAGGTCGACGGGCACGTGCACCTTCCGCCGACCACTGGCGACAACATCGATGTACTGTGGAGACCTCACGCCCCACGTGTTGAGCAATTCGGCGGTACGTCCACCCGGCCTCCCGCATGCCCACTATACGCCCTCGCTCAAAGTCCGTCAACTGCACATACGGTTCACGTCCACGCTGTCGCGGCATGCTACCAGTGTTAAAGACTGCGATGGAGCTCCGTATGCCACGGCAAACTGGCTGACACTGACGGCGGCGGTGCACAAATGCTGCGCAGCTAGCGCCATTCGACGGCCAACACCGCGGTTCCTGGTGTGTCCGCTGTGCCGTGCGTGTGATCATTGCTTGTACAGCCCTCTCGCAGTGTCCGGAGCAAGTATGGTGGGTCTGACACACCGGTGTCAATGTGTTCATTTTTTCATTTCCAGGAGTGTTGCATGGGGGCTTAATTAAATAAAATGCAAATATTTTTCTTTTTTTTTTTAGTAGCTGTATGTCCGATTACGCAAGTCTCGTAAACGGCTGGCCCTGACTAGTATTATTACGCAATCTGACTGCATAGAACAACAACAAAGAATGAAATGAAAATTTTCGTTAACACAATTAATTAATTAAGTCCCCAGCAACTATAAAACCTACGAAACAACAAGCACAAGTGTAGCTGTTCTGTATGTGGTAGTATGACTCAACGCACATCTGGCACGGTTCTTCTTCAACAAGACAAGAATTTTTAAATATCATTTATACTGACGTGATAAAAGAAAATTAGAAATACTATAATTGTGCAAGAAACCCAGAATTACACTCTAATACAAGAACACACGCCAGATGCTTTGTTGACTGAACCTGCAATGAAGCATTATTCAGGACACACAAATAATAAGAAAATAAAGAACAGTAGTTAGTTACCTTAATTTATATTGACGAAAAGCACTCAGATCATTACAATATCTCCATTGGAACAACATCTGCTATCTCTCCCATCAATAACTGCATAAACATGGAACAACACTCTCAACTACCGCATCTCACTCTAACTTCAGCTACAAGCAGTGTCCACCACAACTTCTCGGCAAGAACTGCCTGTCGCTGCGTCTCAATAAGCACTGCAAGTGGAGGCGGCGGAACAATACTCTCTGGCGCGATTTCTGGCGCTGTGGCTCAGTGTAGCCACCTTTCATATGTCCTTCCTCCACGGGCTAGAATTTGATGGTATTTTTGCCAGCATTGGTGGTGAAAATACCACCAAATTCGTCAAAAAAAATACAGACAAAAATAACAGATAATATTAATACGTAAATATCATATAACTAGATAAAATTTTGGCTTTGCACTGACCTTACAATAGCCTAATATATAACATACAGTAAGGAATACAAATTCTTTCATACATATGACTTTACATAATAGTTTACACAAATATCATGTGGTTAAACAATTCAATCGATAGCGTCAGCAATGACGAATATGATCAGGTAAGAGTCTTATAACTTTTCACAGACAGTAATACACAAAAAATCAGTTTATACAAATTTTCACAACAAGTAGTTGACAGTTCCAGCAGTAGCACCCAGCACTGTTGAATAGGTGCTGACAGCAACAAGTGACATCATCTCAGTAGAAGCAGTCCATCAGTGGCACCCAGCATTGTGGAATAGGTGCAGACACCATCAGGTGACATCATTTCAGTAAAAGCCGTCCATCAGTGGCACCCAGCAATGTGGAGCAGGTGCAGACTCCAACAGGTGACATCATTTCAGTAGAAGCAGTCCATCAGTGGCACCCAGCATTGTGGAACAGGTGCAGACTCCAACAGGTGACATCATTTCAGTAGAAGCAGTCCATCAGTGGCACCCAGCAATGTCGAGTAGGTGCAGACACCATCAGGTGACATCATTTCAGTAGAAGCAGTCCATCAGTGGCACCCAGCATTGTGGAACAGGTGCAGACTCCATCAGGTGACATCATTTCAGTAGAAGCAGTCCATCAGTAGCACCCAGCATTGTGGAACAGGTGCAGACTCCAACAGGTGACATCATTTCAGTAGAAGCAGTCCATCAGTGGCACCCAGCATTGTGGAACAGGTGCAGACTCCAACAGGTGACATCATTTCAGTAGAAGCAGTCCATCAGTGGCACCCAGCAATGTTGAAGAGGTACAGACAGCAAGAAGTAACATCATTTCAGTAGAAGCAGTTCCATTTGTGGTACCCAGCAATGTTGAAGAGGTACACACAGCAACAAGTCACATTTCTCAGTAGAAGCAGTTCATCAATGGCACCCAGCATTGTTGAGTAGGTGCAAACAGCAACAGGTGACATCATCTCAGTAGAATCAGTCCATCAGTGGCACCCAGCAATGTTGAGTAGGTGCAGACACCGACAAATGACATCATTTCCATAGAAGTAGCTCCATCAGTGCACCCAGTATTGTTGAGTAGGTGCAGAGAGCAACAAGTGACATCATTTCAATAAAGGCAGTTCCATCAGTTGCACCCAGCAATGATGAGCAGGTGCAGAGAGCAGTCCATCATATTCACTATCACTGACCACACTATTCATCCGAGTTTATAAGCAGAAATTAAACATGTCCTATTGGCACCAATCATGTAGAAAAAGTACAAGTAACAGTCCATAATATTTACTATCACTGATCATACAGTTAATCGGCAGAAATTAAACATTTCTAAGTGTCACACATCATGTTGAAAAGTGCAGGTAACAGTTCACAATATTCACCATCACTAATCAGACAGTTCAAGCATGAACAATAGTTTGAATGCACATACAAATGCTTTTACAATGCTCTTACACTAATCATACAAATCATAACAAACACACAAATGATATCTGATAATTTTCATATTACTATTACAAATACACAAACATCAGTAAACCTATAATATTTATGGGTGTCAGTGCAAGCCACTACAAACAAATAAAATAATATTTAGGAGATAGGTGGGTAGGATTAGGAAAGGAAAACACACAAAACACACTCACTCATCTTTCATCCACATTAAGTACTACTGTGTAATTGAATAGTGTTAACTGTGTAATTCAATTCTGTCAAAATTTTATGTTCAACTTGTGTATCAAGTAGTAGTGGCAGCAGTGTATAACAGTCAATAATAGTTAAGTCAGCGTCATAGTCATCATGTCAAGACCAATGTTTGCCAAGCCAAATAAAAATGTACGGTTGCTGAACAACTGTCAGTGTGCCAAGATATGCAACTTCCTCTCTCCAAAACAAAGTACATACTGCTTAGTGATTTAACAAAGTGTGTGTAGACAATCTTCCTTCCATTTTAGTGTTCTAGTCTGCTATCTTCATCCTCCTTGTTCCATATAGACCAACAACAAAAAAAAATATGCACCTCACTTATTTTACCTCTTATACACCATAACTCCAATCAACTTCATATAATCTCAATACCTCCATAATACCTCTTCAATACGTCGATACATATAAACCTTATTGCCAGTATCATTTCACTTCCATAACAACTCTTTCCTCTAGTCAGTCTCCTCGATCGAGTACAGATAAAATCCTAATGCAAACCTCGTTATCCCATACAATCCGAAGACACACTGTCAACACACAACCTCTGTGTAATCCATCTGACCAAAATCTTCTACTCATTATGAATTATAAACAAAGAATGCATACATGACCTCTAACAGACTTAGTTCGAATAACTCTCAGTAATTAAGTACGATTACGGAGTGTGAATGATCCTAATTTTTCACAGTGTGGACACCACTTCAAGAATTATGGCAAACAGAAGCAAACCTGTGGAGTATTTCTTGTGTCAAGTGTCACTTCCTATTTCAATTGCTCACGAAAAATGCAGTGTAATAACTGTGTTGGTATGTCATGTCGTTAGCTTCCTTCCTATTGGCATACATTTATACAGCTTTCATAAAACCTCCAGCTCATGTGACTTCTATGAAGTTTCTTGTACTAATGTCATTCGTCGAATTATAGCAGTTCATTTTCTTATCTTAAAAATATAAAGCACTGAGCGTAAGCAAAACAAGCAATAGCGAGTAAATATACCAGTAGAGAACAGAATGTCAACAAGTGGATGCAGCACAATTCTTACAACGAGGCTCTGCCAAGGGAACAATCTGTAACTAGTACCATAGTGTGACCTAAACTCTATGTTTGTACACACTATATCAGCATTTCTATATACCAAATTAAAGAGTAGTTATGACGACAAACAGAGATGTATAAGTATACAATCCATACGCATAGCAGCAAACAGGTAATTAGCATCGTATTATCGTAAGCAAATAAATGTTCATATGTAATCTTAATAAATAAACATGAAGGCGCAAGCAGATAAATCACAAAGTATAACTTACATACCTAACCACATCAGCACAATTAATCAGGTGACAATTATAATTTAAATAAATAGGCACAGCAGGCACATAATTAAAAATATGACATCAGTGAAAAAGCAGTGCAGCCAAGCGATGCATAATATACACAAGTAACAATCCAGTTCATTAATAATCATTGTCAAAATCAGTTAACGTACGCAAGCACGTCGCTTCACAAGTAATTTCATTGAACATGTAATTAGCACAAAGTATGAATCACGTAATCGCGAGCAGCAAATAACGTCTAAAGTACGTACCTAAGTGGAAATATGTTACCTGAAAAATAAACTCAATTAATAATTACCTTTTTAGTTTATTACTTTCTTCTTCGAAATGACATTTTTCCTGAAATTTTCTCGATAGCAAGTCGTCTTAACGTAGGACACGCACAGAATTTACCTGAAGTTCTTAAATATTTTATAGAACCGTATCCTGAAAAATACTGAATGTTAATAACAGAATTCATCAAGTCACTATAGCTTTATACTGAATTTAGTCGGAGAAATTAGACTGTGTACTTATTTACGGCTGTCAGTGCATTCGCACTCGCATTCGCGCTCAATCAGCTGTAGGCGCGTGACGTAGGAAGTGATTGTTTGCGGTCAACGACTGCCTTGTGCGGCGCGCAGACTTGACTGTTGCTTTGAGTATATGCCGCCGCCAAAACACAGCGCGGTACTCTCCGTGTGTTTACATACAACTGTTAGTTTCTCAAAAGTATGTCATTCTACAAAAAAATTTTCAGAAGTATATCATTCCACAAAAATTTTAACGTTAGATATATGATGTATTCCCTTAGAGGGTCGTGATTTAAGAGTTTCTACTTCGACAGTGTTATCATGAATAATTTTGCGAATTCTATATGGACCGTTATAAAGCAGAAAAAATTTGCGACACAAGCCTTTTCCTTTGTGAGACAAACGATGAGCCTTAATTAACACCTTCTGACCAACTGACAAGATTTTTAAACGACCAGGACGCTTAGCTGATTTCTCTCTTCTAGCAGCCGCAGATGCAATATTTTGTAGAGCCAGGTTGACAACTTCAGAATGCCGCAGTTTCTGTGAAGGCGGAAAAGGAACGATTTCAGAAATGCGATTTGTCGGTGCTTTGTTTTTTAATATCAGTATAGGTGGTAAAGAAGTTGAGTCGTTAGGAAGTTCATTCAGAATGTTTTGAAAAATATGAAGATACTGATCCCAAGTTCTGTGATTCTGATGACAATAAAGACGACACAATTTATTGATTTCCTTCATCCATCTCTCTGAAGCGTTAGATTGAGGGTGAAAAAGTGAAATGAAAATTGGTTTAATTTTACGACGCTGTAGAGTACGAAGCCAAATTTTAGAACGAAACTGTGATCCATTATCTGATATAACCTTATCAACATGACCCACTTCTTTAAGAAAATGTTTGATGAAAGCATTAGATACTGAACGAGCTGTTGCTTTGCGTAACGGTGTAAAACACACATATTTTGATGTCAACTCCACTGCTACGAAAATGTACGTAAAACCATTAGTAGAACGAACCACTGGACCGAACAAATCAACTGCAGCCATGTCCTTTAATTTTGCTGGAATGATAGGAAACAACGGTGCTCTGTGAGAAACTGTCGGCGGCTTAGCCTTTTGACATAATTTGCATTTGGCAATAACAAATCGAATACGTTTTTCCATATTATTGAAGTAGCAATTTTCTCGTAATTTATGAAAGCATTTTCTGGGACCAAAGTGTGCATAACTGAAATGCGTATACCAAATCAGCTTATTAACCCACTCATCAGGAATACAAACTAACCAAACAGAGTTGTCGACCGATTTTCGTTTGAAAAGAATGTCATTGCGAACTAAATAATGCTGTCTAATCACTACGCTTTCCTTTCTCCTCCACTTCTCCTTAATGTCCTTCCAGATTGGATCCTTATTTTGCTCCTTAGCGATGTCCTGGAGCGAAGACGAAATAAAGTTCTCAAACGCAACACCTTGAATATACATCAAACAATAATTGTTTTCCTTGCAGTCCTCTTCAGCACTTTGTTTCAAACCCATAGGTGCACGTGATAAAGCATCAGCAACAATATTTGAAGAACCCTGTATGTAAACAATACTAAAATGAAATTCCTGTAGGTACAACGCCCATCGTGACAATCTGCCATGAGTTAATTTTGTCGACATAAGAAATTCCAGAGCTCGATGATCGGTATAAACCTTAGTATGTCTGCCAAACAAAAATGTGCGAAATTTTGTAAAAGCCCAAACAACAGCCAAAGCTTCAAGTTCCGTAATCGAATAATTCTTTTCTGATTTAGAAAGAACACGACTTCCAAATGCAATAGTTTTCTGGACTACAACGCCGTTTTCTTCTATCTCTTGAAATAAATGTGCACCTAGGCCTTTGTATGATGAGTCCGTCGCCAAACAAAAATCTTTAGATAAATCCGGGTGTGAAAGAAGTGGAGCAGCAACTAAAGCATCACGGAGTTGTTCAAATTCTGACTGAGCTTCCTCATCCCAACACCAATTAGATTTCTTTCCAGATAGTTCACATAAACGAGGTGTGGCCAAATCGTCCAATCTAACAAAGCGTCTAAGAAAATTACAGACACCAAGGAAACTACGAACATCACGTTTTGTGGTAGGAACAGCATAATTACGAATAGCGTCTAATTTTTCTGGATCAGGAAGAATACCTTCTGTAGAAATAATGTGACCGAGAAATTTCACCTGAGAACGACCAAATTCAGATTTTTCTAAGTTCACTGTAATGCCAACTCTTGCAAAAATACGTAATAATGAATCCAAAATTTTGTTGTGCTCACTCCAAGAACGTTTAGCAATAAGAATATCGTCAACATATGAAGTAATATTGTCACGAAGATGAACAGGTAAAATTTCGTTTAAACTACAAATGAATGCTGCAGAAAATATAGTAAGTCCAAACGGTAAATTCCAAAGTCACTTTTGGGTAAAATAGTCATATCCGGTTATTTTTTACACGCTCTCTAGATAGACTGATAGTTGAAGAGTTGTTTCGATAGATGCAAAGAATAGTGAAAGAGTAGGCAGCGGTACAGAAAACTAAAAGAGAAATAGCACCACTACAGCTCGGGGCCCTATGCTCGCTACGGCACATATTCACTTAAGAGTAGTGAATCCCCTGAGGACATTAATAGCTGCACGTAAATTTTAGTTTGTGACTTAATGGCAAATTTAGCGGAAGTGCGTACATAAATTGATCTAACCACGCACATAGATGTATGTCATTCTTAGAATTGCGGAAGATCTTAAATTTCCGAACAGTCAAAAAGTGTTTATAGTCGAAGTTTTCGCCTCGTGGCGACAAAGACCTACCGCGTCTGTCCCAGTCCCAATGTCGATTATTGTCAAGTTCGCGCGCCTGGCGCTCTCTTGTTGCATCTCGTAAATGAAATAAATAGCTTTCTTCAAAACCCGCTGCTATCGGTGATTCCAAATTTCTTCTACCGTCCTTTCCTACGATTTCGCCTTCAATTTGTTTCACTTGCTTTCGTAATGCCTCAACTTCCCTTTTAACGCGTTCATTAAATTTTCCCTGATTTTCAACATGTTTATTTATGTTCTGATACTCTTCGGTTTCTGAAAATGGCAATGGAGTTGTATCATCTGAATCTGTGTCCCCATTTAAACTAAGACTTGTATTTACGTCTTCCGTAAGTGTCGCGACTCGGGTTTCGGTATTGTCACATTTAGTAGTTAACTGTTCACACTGTTGCGTTAAGTTATTTAATCTGTCATTTGGTACGGATTCCTCGATTCTCTCAATTATTTCTTCCTTATCGTGTGCACGTTATAAATTTAATTCTGAAGATTTCTGTACTATCACGCGATCTTTTTCTTCCTGTTCTCTATCCTGTTTCCTTTGTCTAATCTCTACTGCACTTAATCTATTATTGTGAGAATTCAATATCGGTTGTACTTCTTCTCTGATTTCTTTCTTTAATTCATCTTTCATATTTTTGAAACATGTCCCTATTCGTGAGTCTAACCGTGTTTCCATTGTTCCCATATCAGTTTTTAATTCAGATCGTAAAGTTCCCATCTCTGTTTTAATTGTTCCTATTTGTGATCCCATTTGTGAGTCTAACCGTGTTGCCAAAGTTCCCATCTCTGTTTTAATTGTTCCTATTTGTGATCCCATTTGTGAGTCTAACCGTGTTGCCAAAGTTCCCATCTCTGTTTTAATTGTTCCTATTTGTGATCCCATTTGTGAGTCTAACCGTGTTGCCAAAGTTCCCATCTCTGTTTTTAATTCAGATCGTAACTGTGAACCCAAATTTAATATTGCACCCATCAACTGCTCCATATTAAATGGTTCAGAATTCTTTTCGCCCCTAACATTCCCCGCAAAACTAACTTCCTTCTGCATAGCCATAAGGCTATCTGTGTTCGATACTATTCCAGAATCTTCTATCGTTAATCTCGTATTCTGTGAATTTTCTGATTGAGAAAAATTTTGAAATGGTTCCGGACTATTTTCCCGACTTATTACATTGTTTTCCACTTCATTATTCATCACACTGTTTTCCTCTGTTGGCGAGTTCGCCATGTTAACAATTTCGTCATTCTCACTATCCATCATTTTTGCCTTTTTCATCGATCGCGTAATCATTTACCAAACATACAAAACTCGTCACTGTGCGAAAGTTACACACAATGCCTCCTTATCTCCAACAATACCATTTACATGAAATGTCTCCCTCAAACACGATCAATCGAACAATTGAAATAATTGCACTAAATTGTCAAACGCGTATACAAGGCAATAAAAATTAAATTATGAAATACCATTAGAAGAAAGACAATTACCAAATCTACACATGCAATCTAGACTACAATTACTAAACTACAAATTACTGCAACAATACTACTGTCTACTATTTTTACAATCAGAAGAATTCCAAGGGACGATCCTGGCAGGGTCGCCACGTGCATGGGGGCTTAATTAAATAAAATGCAAATATTTTTTTTTTTTTTTTTTTAGTAGCTGTATGTCCGATTACGCAAGTCTCGTAAACGGCTGGCCCTGACTAGTATTATTACGCAATCTGACTGCATAGAACAACAACAAAGAATGAAATGAAAATTTTCGTTAACACAATTAATTAATTAAGTCCCCAGCAACTATAAAACCTACGAAACAACAAGCACAAGTGTAGCTGTTCTGTATGTGGTAGTATGACTCAACGCACATCTGGCACGGTTCTTCTTCAACAAGACAAGAATTTTTAAATATCATTTATACTGACGTGATAAAAGAAAATTAGAAATACTATAATTGTGCAAGAAACCCAGAATTACACTCTAATACAAGAACACACGCCAGATGCTTTGTTGACTGAACCTGTAATGAAGCATTATTCAGGACACACAAATAATAAGAAAATAAAGAACAGTAGTTAGTTACCTTAATTTATATTGACGAAAAGCACTCAGATCATTACAATATCTCCATTGGAACAACATCTGCTATCTCTCCCATCAATAACTGCATAAACATGGAACAACACTCTCAACTACCGCATCTCACTCTAACTTCAGCTACAAGCAGTGTCCACCACAACTTCTCGGCAAGAACTGCCTGTCGCTGCGTCTCAATAAGCACTGCCAGTGAAGGCGGCGGAACAATACTCTCTGGCGCGATTTCTGGCGCTGTGGCTCAGTGTAGCCACCTTTCAGTGTATGTAACTCCTCACTCATTCATGAATGCAAGATATCGGTACTGTTTCTTCATGCAGTAAGTGGTTGCGACAGCACTTCAGCCTTGTTTGAGAAAGGAAAGCTGCAAGCTTTCCAACTATTCAACCGGTATCCATGGATATTCAACGATCCTGCATCCTCTCATGATACAGTTGCGAAAGCAGGAAAGGAAGTTTATACTCTCTCTACACAAAAACGGAAGAGTGTCCTCTAGACGATAACAACTTAAATGGCATTCGATTTAAATGTTTTAATGTACTTGTGGGTCAGGCAATTAATGCTGTCATACTCTCTCCTTTGTCACCCACTACTGATGCTGGACGCCTCCACTCTTACCGAGTTAACCTACAAGTCCAGCTATGGCTGTGGAATAACTTGGATCCCAGAAACTGGGCCTGGAGGGAATCAAACTCATCCCTCTCCCCGATTCACATGAATCGACCACCTGCTCCAGAGAAAGTACTGCTAATGATTTCATGCGGCTGCTCTCAAGTCTGTGGAAGAGAGTGGGGATACGTGGAGGCTGTCCTAGATTGCACAACAATGCGCAAAACCTGTCGTGGACAAAGCTGCGCTAATGTACCTCACAGTGATTTGACAGAAGATTTGGATGATGGTTCTATGAAAAAAAATACAAGAATTTATTTGAAAGATATTGTGGTATTTTCATTGTCTACATGCTGTACATATGATTGTAAATATATCATAACAAAAGTAATTGTTGATTAGTTTTACAGTAATTCTTAACTTTCACCAAAAATGATTTTCATTCTAGTAATTTAAATTGCATAGACCTAAAGTAAAAGATAATAAAGCAAAATTGTTCTCGTATAAATAAAAGTCTGTTTTAAAATAAATTTCACTTTTTTTAACCTTCAAATTTTAGCACTCATAAACTAATTATCTTGCTCAAGCATGCATTTGACCTTATCTGAGTAGAATTTCACCAGAAATATTTTCCCTCATACAGGTAACTTTGTTAAATGAACCGTTTTTCGTAAAGTTTGAAAAAAGGAAAATAGATTGTATTAAGCGGTGGGGGAGGGGGAAGCTCCTCTGATAGGGGAGTGAAGTTTTTTGTTTTTTACTTCTACATTCCCTAAGAGTGTTTTCCCAAAATTTCAAAACTTTATAAATTTTCCCCCCATTTTTACTAATTTGTCTAGACTATAAGCATGAGATCCTATTAAGAATCCCGGTCCAGCACAAATTTTCAACTTGCTCCACTGATACAAATCAGAGCCCATTGGTAGCGAATGTATTTAATTAAATTGTGTCTTTACTTTACCATGAGTCTGAAATACCACTTACCTAAAAGTACCCATTTGTGAGACGAAGTGCACGGTTCGTCCCAAGAATTTCACTTAAATTCACTGGTCACTTCCGTAACACTTTGAGAGAGACTACAATCGTAGAACAGCTTTTGCTGCATTCTTTTGATCTCTTGCTTCAGTTTGATTTAAAGAACCCCCTAATAGCACACACACTAGGGGATAGTGTTGTATATTGAGTATAGTGTTCTGAAGAACACATAATGGCTTTTGGTCGGTACTTCAGTCTAAAATCACATCAACGAATGCACACTAGAGACCACCATAAGAATTTTTTCCATTTTCTACAGTTTTTGTTGTTGTGAGGCATGAGGTTGTGTTTTGTGCATTGTTTGTAAATATTAGGCGTTCTAGTCATTTTAAGTGCTGTATAACACATTAAAGAAATTTGGAATATATTTATAATTCTTCAGTTACAGAATTTTATCGCAAGTTATGACGTATACATAGTGATATTTGCAAATTAACTGAGTGTCGCTAATGTCTTCACAATTTTAGCTGTCCTGAAAACAGAAATTTTTGTTTATTTAAAAGAAGTTCATTTACGAAATGTATTCACCTTGTAACTGTTTTTTTTTATAATATTTCTACTTGATTTGATTTTACTTACTGATTATTCGTGTTCAGTAGAGTAACAATGTCACACACAGACGACTAGATACACTTTTGACAAGATTTTCTCGATCGCAGCGCTTTTAATTTGCAATAGAATATTTGTTCCTAGCCACATGACAATGTTGTACCTTGGAACATGTTTTCACATTTGGAAAAAAAAACTTAATTTTTTGGAGCAATTTCTGTAGTTTCAGAAAAAGACTGCAGCACATACAAAGTAAACCCCATCATTTAAAAGTGGCATAATAAAATATACTGAACTTCTAGCATATGGCTACTAGCTAGATGTGAAATTCTGAGAACTGTTCCATGATACAACACTCTATCCTACTAAAAAATCGGTGACACCATGCTCTTTCAGGCATTTTCCAGTATTCTTCTGATAAATACAAGTCTTCATTTCACGAGTCCCACAGTTGATTTCTTTGGATTCGCTCTGCATAACATTTTTTTGTAGGCACCTGCAACTACACTCATGTTCAGAAAAAGACAGAACACCTTGATCTAGTAGAGATAGGACGTTCATAGTCACAAGACATGTACATTAGTATGTTCTGAAGAAATGATTAACATTTCAGTCACCTCGCTTCAGCACGTGCCCTATTGCCTAATAGGCACAGAGTCCTCCATGGGCCCCCATAATTTGTTCCATACGTGATGGCATCGACGCGTAGAAGTCGCGAATGGCGTCCTGTGGTATAGCCGTCCATGCTTCATTCACCCGGTTCCAAAGTTCAAAAAAATATGTTCAAATGTGTGTGAAACATTACGGGACTTAACTGCTAAGGTCATCAGTCCCTAAGCTTACACACTACTTAACCGAAATTATCCTAAGGACAAACACACACACCCATGCACGAGGGAGGAATCGAACCTCCGCCGGGACCAACCGCACAGTCCATGACTG
Organism: Schistocerca cancellata; assembly: GCF_023864275.1. Classification (NCBI taxonomy): domain Eukaryota; kingdom Metazoa; phylum Arthropoda; class Insecta; order Orthoptera; family Acrididae; genus Schistocerca; species Schistocerca cancellata. The sequence goes on from NC_064628.1 coordinate 379,744,313, forward strand.
TAGCGCCCTAGACCGCTCGGTTAATCCCGGGCGGCTTCCAAAGTTCACCTGTGGTCGTTGGCACTGGGTCATACATAGCATTGCACCTATCGTTTCACCACATGCCACATTTTTACTGGCTACAAGTGTGGTGATCTGGCGCAACAGGGCAAAAGACTGGGATCTTGTGACACCAAGAAGCACGTGTTCGTGCAGGAACATGTGGTCGTGCGTTGCCTTGCTGAAAAATGGCATCCGGGGTGTCGCGCAGAAAAGGATGGCTACAGGTCGCAGGATGTTATTCACGAAGATCACACTGCTCACCATCTGTGATTTATGGTTGTATCCAATAGCTTCCCACAGCAAAATGCCTTGAGTTGGCGCTGTATGTCTTGTACAAATGCAGTCACTGTGATATCGCTCTCCCCTGCCTGCAGCGAACCAAAATGCGGCCATCGTTTTCAACCAAACAGAACCTGGATTCGTCCGAAAACACTGTCTAATGCCATTCCTGTCCCCAGCGACATCGCTCCATACAACATTGCCGTCTAGCATGCTTCTGCACAATAGTCAACGGTAGGCGGAGAGGTAGACGACGCTCACGTAACCCGTACCGTAATAAACGGCGACCCCTCTTAGTGTACGATGTGCTCCACTGTTGCGCCAGAGCCGAGAAGGACACAGATCTGTCCTGTAATGTCACTCGGATGAGGTGTCGATCGTCTCGGGGAGTGGTCTGGGTGGTGCGACCTGACCCTTCTCGCCGTGTTCTTCGGCCTTCCATTAACGACTCGACACACACCCGTTGCACTGCCGAAACTCTTCGTCCCACACGAGCAGCAATTTCCTAGATGGAAGCATCACTTCTTCTCATGCCCTCTTTCAGACTCACTGATTTGTCGGTACGGTTCGTGCCTACGTCTGCGAGGCATTCTGCACGTCTGCTCATGTCACACTGTTCCGTTACGTTGGGTTTCTAGCAACAATGAGAGCATATTTTACCGGTAGGTGGTACTGCGCCGCGATATCGATTTTGTCGTTGAACTCGTGGGTCGACATGGCTTAAATTCTAATTTCTGTACAACATACTAATGTATGTGTCTTGTGAATATGAACATCCTATCTCCAGTCACTCAAGGTGCTCTGTTTTTTTTTCTGAACATGAGTGTATTTTATCGATGCTGCTTGCAACAGAAAGCAAATGGACATTTTTAAGCAGAATTTATGCCTCAATTTATCCATGTTACAGACAATCGCTTTTCTCTAAATGCAGCTGAAATATACGAGAGCGTGCTGAAATGCAGTGCCTCCGATATTTTCATGTACAAAATCTTGAAGCTTTTTAAATAAAACACGTGTTATTAACGTTCAACATCTTTATTACTCAAGCCTACATATTTGCAGCCTTCTGCCGCTAGAGGGCTCCGAATTCTAGCGTGTAAACGGCGGTGTGTAACGTAACGATGTTGGTGCTAGAGAAACAGCGTACTTTAACCGAGTTTCAAATTAGAATAATTCGTCCACGCATAAACCACCATCTCCTTCAGCATGAAAATGCCAAACCACACGAGTGCTGCGACAGCTGCAACAATCCAACGCCATGGCCTCATTGTTACCGATCGTCCGTACAGTACCGATTCGGCCCCATCCAATATTCATCTGTTTGCAAAACTCAATGAAAACCTTCGAGGACTTAGTTTTGATTTATGAAGCGGTGCAAGCAGAGGTGAGGTAGTGGCTCCGTCAAACAAAGTCAGACATTTTGCAGTAACAGTGTCAACAAACTGGTCTCTGGTTGGGAGAAATGTGTTTGTCGCTGGAGTGACAGTTTCAAGAAATAAACATGTAGACATAGACAACAAAGACGTTCTACATCTACTTCTACATCTACATGGATACTCTGCAAATCACATTTAAGTGCCTGGCAGAGGGTTCATCGAACCACCTTCACAATTCTCTATTATTCCAATCTCGTATAGCGCGCGGAAAGAACGAACACCTATATCTTTCCGTACGAACTCTGATTTCCCTTATTTTATCGTGGTGATCGTTTCTCCCTATGTAGGTCGCATTCGGAGGAGAAAGTTGGTGATTGGAATTTCGTGAGAAGATTCCGTCGCAACGAAAAACGCCTTTCTTTTAATGATGTCCATCCCAAATCCTGTATCATTTCTGTGACAGTCTCTCCCATATTTCGCGATAATACAAAACGTGCTGCCCTTCTTTGAACTTTTTCGATGTACTCTGTCAGTCCCATCTGGTAAGGATCCCACACCACGCAGCAGTATTCTAAAAGAGGACGGACAAGCGCAGTGTAGGCAGTCTCCTTAGTAGATCTGTTACGTTTTCTAAGTGTCCTGCCAATAAAACGCAGTATTTGGTTAGCCTTTCCCACAACATTTTCTATATGTTCCTTCCAATTTAAGTTGTTCGTAATTGTGTTTCCAAGGTAATTAGTTGAATTTACGGTTTTTAGATTAGACTGATTTATCTTGTGACCGAAGTTTAACGAATTCGTTTTAGCAGTCATGTGGGTGACCTCACACTTTTCGTCATTTAGGGCAACTGCCAATTTTCGCACCATTCAGATATCCTTTCTAAATCGTTTTACAATTTGTTTTGATCTTCTGATGACTTTATTAGGTGATAAACGACAGCGTCATCTGCAAAAAACCTAAGACGGCTGCTCAGATTGTCTCCCAAATCATTTATATAGATACGGAACAGCAAAGGGCCTATAACACTATCTTGGGGAATGCCAGAAATCACTTCTGTTTTACTCGTTGACTTTCCATCAATTACTACGAACTGTGACCTCTCTGACAGGAAATCACAAATCCAGTCACATAATTGAGACGATATTCCATAAACACGCAATTTCACTACAAGCTGCTTGTGTGGTACAGTGTCAAAAGCCTTTCGGAAATCCAGAAATACGGAATCGATCTGAAATCCCTTGTCAATAGCTCTCAACATTTCGTGCGAATAAAGAGCTAGTTGTGTTTGACAAGAGCGATGTTTTCTAAACCAATGTTGACTGTGTGTCAATAGACGGTTTTCTTCGAGGTAATTCATAATGTTTGAACACGTTGTTATTGTTTCTGGAGCCTTCAGTAGAAGGACTGCTTTGAGGCAGCTCTCAATGCTATTCTATCCCGTGGAAGCTTCTTTATCTCCAAATAACTACTACAACTCGTATTCTTCTGAATCTACTTACTATATTCATCTTTTGGTCTCCCTCTACAATTTTTATCCCCCTCACCCCTCCCGCCCCCCCCCTCCTCCCCTCCCCCTACCACCAAACTTCCCTCCGATGCTAAATTGACGATATGTCTCAGAATGTGCCTTTCAACCGATTCCTTCGTTTAGTCAAGCTGTGCCACAAATTTATTGTCTCACCAACTCTCTTCAATACTTCCTCATTAGTTACATGATACATGCAACTAATCTTCAGCATTCTTTTGTAGCATCACATTACAAAAGCTTCTATTCTCTTCTTGTCTACACTGTTTATCGTACATGTTTCACTTCCATACATGGTTACACTCCAGACAAAAATACCTTCAGAAAATACTTTCTTAACACTTAAGTCTACATTTGATGTTAACAAATTTCTCTTTTTTAAGAAAGGATTTTCTTGCCATTGACATTTTGCGTTTTACATCCTCTCTATCTCGGCCATCTCGTGTCCGCAGCTCGTGGTCGTGCGGTAGCGTTCTCGCTTCCCACGCCCGGGTTCGATTCCCGGCGGGGTCAGGGATTTTCTCTGCCTCGTGATGACTGGGTGTTGTGTGCTGTCCTTAGGTTAGTTAGGTTTAAGTAGTTCTAAGTTCTAGCGGACTGATGACCGTAGATGTTAAGTCCCACAGTGCTCAGAGCCATTTGAACCTTGGCCATCATCAATTATTTTGCTGCCCAAATAGCAAGTGTCTCCTCCCCTAATCTAAATCCCTCAGCATCACATGATATAATTCAACTACACTCCACTATCATTCTCTTGCTTTTGTTGATGTTCATCTTATTTCCTCCTTTTTAAGACACTGTCCATTCCGTTCAACTGCTCTTCCAAGCCTTTTTCTGTCTCTGACAGAATTACAGTTTCATCGGGAAACTCACGATTTTTATTTCTTCTCCAAGTTTTTCTTTGGTTTCCTTTACTGATTCTTCAATGTAAAAAGACGTAGAATGTTACTAACGGTCGTTTTATGTAAAGATCTTTAAGAGGTTTCACATAAAAATGCGGAGGCATTGCTTTTCAGCAGGTCCTCGTAATCTACAGACCATACAGCCGCCATGCGCTGTTGCCATTTTTCGGGGTGCACTCAGCCTCGTGATGCCAATTGAGGAGCTACTCGACCGAATAGTAGCGGCTCCGGTCATAGAAAACCATCAAACGACTGGGAGAGCGGTGTGCTGACCACATGCCCCTCCTATCTGCATCCTTAAGTGAGGATGACACGGCGGTAGGATGGTTCCGATGGACCACTTGTGGCCTGAAGACGGAGTGCTGCTGCCTGCTGCTCGTAATCTACACCGCAGATCACTAAAATTGCGACGTTAGGAAGGATAGCAAACAATGAAATTCTACTTATTAATCATATACATTGTAGTAGGAACAATATATGATTAAATTAGTAAGTGATGTGGGAGAACGTAGTGTACGCAATTTAGTACACAGAACTAGCGCTGCTGGCAGCAACAGCGGCTCTTCCAGTGCTGACAACGTTGGCAGTAGCAGTGCCTCCAACATGGTTGTACAACGAGTCGAACAGAACTTGTATGGCGGTTACCACTGGTTGAGAATTGTGGAGAACGTGGCTGGCCAGAACAACAGTCGAGCAACCTCTTTAACAAGATAAGTCATGGCAGCGATATCTTGTTGAGAGATAACATCACGCAGACCTTGAAAAGAGAGTACAGCCGTATCACGGGAAATCGCAGCGACTGTCGCACTGCTGACAGTTCGCGGTACTCCAGACACAGCACATTGCAAACAAGCCCACTTTCTCATTCAAAGTACATGTCGTTCCTGTACGGTACAGCACGTTCGAACAGACAGTTCGCTATCTGACCAAAAGGATGTGGACACCTATTAGTGGACGTTAATATGGGATGTGTCGACTCTTAGCATTTATGACGGCTTGAAATATGCTGCAGTTACTTTCAATGAGGTGTGTGAATGTCTATGGAGGAATGGCAGCCCATTCTTCCTCAGGAGTCGAAACAAAATAGGTTGTCACGTTGTACGCTTGGGCCTGGTGCGAAACTGACGATCTGACAATCCTAATGGCGTTTCACTGGCTTCAAGTCGGGACTTTTGGGCAGATCAGTCCATTTCAGGAATGATATTATCCACAAAGTTTGTTGAGTGCTATCGACAAGAGATTTCAGATTGATTCTGTATTTCTGGATTTCCAGAAGGCTTTTGAGATTGTACCACACAAGCGGCTTGTACTGAAATTCCGTGCTTGTGGAATATCGTCTCAGTTATGTGACTACATTCGTGATTTCCTGTCAGAGAGGTCACAGTTCGTAGTAGTTGACGGAAAGTCATCGGGTAAAACAGACGTGATTTCTGGCGTCCTCAAGGTAGTGTTATGGGCCCTTTGCTGTTCCTTATCTATATAAACGATTGGGGAGACAATATGAGCAGCCGTCTTAGATTGTTTGCAGACGATGCTGTCCTTATCGACTAGTAAAGTCATCAGAAGTTCAAGAGAAATTGCAAAATGATTTAGAAAAGATATCTGTATGGTGCGAAAATAGGCAATTGACGCTAAATAACGAAAACATTGAGGTCATCCACATGAGTGCTAAAAGGAATCCGTTAAACTTTGGTCACACTATAAATCAGCCAAATCTAAAGGCTGTAAATTCAATTAAAAATCTAGGAACTACAATTATGAACAACTTAAATTGGAAGGAACACATATAAAATATTGTGAGTAACCACAGATTACGTTTTATTGGCAGGACACTTAGGAAATGTAACAGATCCACTAGAGACACTGCCTACACTACACTTGTCCGTCCTCCTTTAGAATACTGGTGTGCGCTGTGGGATGCTCACCTGATAGGATTGATGGAGTACATTGAAAAAGTTCAAAGGATGGCAGCAGGTTTTGTACTATCGCGAAATAGGGGAGAGAGTGTCACTGAAATTATACAGGATTTGAGATGGACGTCATTAAAACAATAGAGTTTTTCGTTGCTGCAGAACTGACTCACGAAATTTCAATCACCAACTTCCGTCTCCAATTGCGAAAATATTTTGTTGACGTCGACCTACATGGGGAGAAACGATCACCATGATAAAATAAGGGAAATCAGCTCATATGGAAGGATGTAGGGGTTCATTCTTTCTGCACGCTTTACGAGATGGACATAATAGAGCATTGTGAAGGTTGTTTCATGAACCATCTGCCAGGCACTTAAATGTGATTTGCAGATTATCTATGTAGATGTAGCTGTAGACCTTTGCCATTCAGATGCTGCTTTATGACAGGGTGAACTGTCATGTTGATGCAAACAAACATCTATTGTACACACTACACTATGCTGTAAATTGTGTTCATATCTTTCCGCATTTAGGTTTTTCTTAAGAGCAATAACGGGACCACATTCCTAACCTCGAGAAACACCCACCATACCGCAACACCAACTCCTCTGTACTTCGCTTTTGGCATTGTACGTGATGGCAGATAACATTGTCCAGCCATACTCGAAACTCAAACCCTACATTCGGATAGCCACAGGGTATACCATGATTCATCACTCCAGATCACTCATTTCCAGTCGTTCACTTTCGAATGGCGTCGCTCTCTATACCACCTTGAGCATCCCTTACCAATGCCCGCAGAAATGTGTGGCTTATCATGTGCTGGCGTAAGCTGTCGCCAGCACACTGGTCGGCAAAGCTGTAGTACGAAGATCGATAGTAGGAGCTGGATCGAGCACGCCTATCACGAGAGAGGCCATAGACAGACTCGCAAGCAACACGCCGCCAACGCTCTCTCGACAGCATGTATTTAGGCCGCTGTCGCTGACCGGAGGGCCTCACTCACTGACTCACTAACTCAGACTCCAGTTGGCGTCCGTCATTCATTCGCAGAGCGGCACAGTTCAGCACAGGCTACGCCAGCACATAGTGTCCAGAAAAGTGTAATAGCAAAATTACTGATATTGTCTGCAACAGGACTATTACAGATGAGCTTGTATCACAACACATGGACTCTGTTAAAGTTAAGTAGCAGCCATCTGTTAATATAAATAAAGAACCGTGGTACTTGACATATGCATTTGTGCTCTATGAAGAGGATACCGCCCACCCATAATAACATCCTCTCCCTTGCTTTCTATGGTACAAGACTCTACATATTAGGAACTGCTCGACCATTGCACTCCACCCTTTTTAACTTCCTATGCACAGTCATTGTGCTAGGTGGGCCGCTGGTAGCACTCACAAGTGATTTCTTCTGCTAGTTTCAGGTTATTCATCAGAACAACACTCCACGTTGCTCAACGTTCCCTCATACGTTTTTAAACTACAGCCTTCTGTGAAGTTCTAAAATTGATAATAAATTTAATATGTGTGACCATTCCACACGAAGCAAAACAACGTTATATTTTTAATAAACTAATACAGGGTGGCGCAAGAAATGTGTCACCATTTTGTTTTTGAATATAAACTTTATTGTCAATACAATCTGAAAGGAACATATACTACAATGAAGAGCCGTCCATGGAGATTTGTTCTAACTCAGCACATGCTCAACATGTCCACCATTTCGTTTCCTAACTTCCTTCAAACTAACACTGAAGTTAGTGATTACCCTACGGCACATGTCTTCCGTAATTTCACTGCAAGCTTGAAGAAAAGTCTTCTGAGTTCCATTAAATCACGTGGACGTTTGGGGGAGGTCTGGACTACTGGGGGGCCAATTTAGTCCGTCATTGAAGCGACCTGAAAACCTGAGTGAAATGATCCACATGTCGAAATGCTCATGTAAAAACACCAACACAGTCTTTGCAGTATGTGGCCTTGCTCCATCTTGCATGAACCACTGCGTGTTGAAGGGCAAGGCAGCAACAAGAAGCTGTGGAATGAAACTATTGCGAAGCATGCTCAAATAACGCTCGCTGTTCACAGTTTGTTCAAAGAAAAAGGGTCCAATAAGTCCGTGACTGGAAATTGCTGCCCACGCTGTAATCCTCGGAGCATAATGTTGTTGTTCATGAAGCACTTGTGGGTTTTCAGTAACCCAAAAACGTACATTTTGTTTGTTAACCATACCGTGTACATGAAAATGCGCCTCGTCTGAAAACCAAACGTTGTTGAGATTTTCTTATCTATCCTCCGCCCACTGAGCAAACAGTAGTTTCTGCTGTTTGTGTTCTTCGGTGAGCTTCTGTGCACAGGTCATCTTGTATGGGTACAAATGGAGGTCACTTTTAAGAATGCGTTGAACGGAGCGTCTGGATATTCCCAGTTCCACTGCTGCCTTTCTACACGATTTCCCGGGACTTCTCTGTACAGCAACTCGTACCGCTTCAATATTCTCCAGCAAACAAACAGGCTTAGGCCGAGGTCGTTTCGCTTCCAATACTGTTCCTTCCTGTACAAATTTATCGTACAACCTGTGGATGGTCTTTTTGCAAGGGACCCATCGTGTGTTAAACTGTTGTCGAAAACGCCTCTGAGTCCCAACACGGCTTTTCGTTTCACGAAAAAGTAACACAATTGCCGATCGTTGCTGTGTCGTCAGTCTCCATTGTCAGCCATTGCTGCTTACTAATCTCCTAGCGGCAGTATCGTGAATTACACGTCATTTCGTAACTCATTTGTTTTTCCAAGTTCTGTTGGTACTACTGTAGAGATCCCAGCGGGATATGTTATGTGCGTCGTAAATTGTGAAAGAAACAATTGGTAACACATTTCGTGCGCCACCCTGTATATGAACAAGGCGTTGACTTTTACAATTACGTGTTCAAATCAAATGGCTCTAAGCAGTATGGGACTTAACATCTGAGGTCATCAGTCCCCTAGGCTTAGAACTGCTTAAACCTAACTAACCTAAGGACATCACTCGCATCCAAGCCCGAGGCAGGATTCGAACCTGCGACCGTAGCGATCGCGCGGATCCAGACCGCAGCGCCTAGAACCGCTGGGCCACACCGGCCGGCTCCGTGTGATTAAGATGAGCTGCGAGAAATGGGGAAGTGGTAGAGTTGGGAGTTGGTATTTTGATTGTGTAGTGTGTGAGAGAAGGTGGTTGGAATGAGATATGGATCGGCTGACTAAGATGGAGGCCTGGTCATGGTTTTGGAGAAAAACGAGAAGGATACTACGGTAAAGGGGGAGGGAACACTGATGTGAGAAATGATATGGAGGTTTACCATGGGTCTTATACGCGGTTTTCCCTTGTATGCCGTAAGATTTGTTTTATTAGTGGAGGTGTTCATGTGATTGTACACTAAAGCTCCAAAGAAACTGATATAGGCATGTATATTCAAAAATAGACATATGTAAACAGACACAAGACGGCGCTGCGCTCGGAAACGCCTATATAAGACAACAAGTGTCTGACACAGTTGTTAGATCGGGTCGGCAGGGGTGGCCGTGCGGCTGTAGGCGCTAGAGTCTGGTACCGCGTGACCACTACGGTGGCAGGTTCGAATCCTGCCTCGCGCATGGATGTATGTGATGTCCTTGGGTTAGTTAGGTTTAAGTAGTTCTAAGTTCTAGGGGACTGATGACCTCAGAAGGTAAGTCCCATAGTGCTCAGAGCCATTTGAACCATTTGTTAGACCGGTTACTGCTGCTACAGTGGAGAGTTATCAAGATTTAAGTGCGTTTGATCGTAGTGTTATGGTCGGCGCAAGAGCGATGGGAAACAGCATCTCTGGGGTAGCAATGACGTGGGGATTTTCCTGTACGACCATTTCACGAGTGTACCGTGAATATCACGAATCCGGTAAAACATCAAATCTCCCACATCGCTGCAGCCGGAAAAAGATCCTGCAACAACCGGACCAACGACGACTGGAGGGTAGCCTTTCCGCAAACTGCTGCAGATTTCAATGCTGGAACATCAACAAGTGTCAGCGTGCGAACCATTAAACGAAACAACATCGATATGGGTTTTCGGAGCTGAAGGCCCACTTATGTACTCTTAATGACTGCATGACAGAAAGCTTTACGCCTCGCCTGGGTGTCGACAGCGACATTGGATGATGACTGGAAACGTGTTACCTGGTCGGACGAGTCTCGTTTCAAATTGTATCGAGCGAATGAACGTGTACGGGTATGGAGACAACCTCATGAATCCATGGACCCTGCAAGTCAGCAGGTGACGGCTCAAGCTGATGGAGGCTCTGTAATGGTGTGGGGCGTGTGCAGTTGGAGTGATATGGGACACCCTGATACGCCTAGACTCTGACACGTACATAAACATCCTGTCTAATCACCTGCATCCATTCACGTGCATTGTGCATTCCGACGGACTTGGGCAATTCCAGCAGGACAATGCGACACCCCACATGTCGAGAAGTGCCACAGAGTGTCTCCAGGGGTACTCTTCTGAGTTTAAACAATTCCGCCGGCCACCAAACTTCCCAGACGTGAACATTATTGAGCATATCTAGGATACCTTGCAACGTGCTGTTCAAAACAGATCTCCACCCCCTCGTACACTTACGGATTTATGGACAGCCCCGCAGGATTCGTGGTGTCAATTCCCTCCTGGACTACTTCAGACATTAGTCGACTTAATGCCACATCGCGTTGCGGCACTTCTGCGTGTTCGCGGGAGCCCTACACGACATTAGGCAGGTGTACCCGTTTCTTTGGCTTTTTAGTGTATATTTACAAGCCAACTAGTTAAGACGGTAAATGGTTCTTTGAAAATTATCTTCGTGTCGCCGGTAACATTTTGTTACCAAGCAGAGACTAAGTAATCTACGTAAATGTTGAAAACAACTGGAGCCGGCCGCTGTGGCCGAGCGGTTCTAGGTGCTTCAGTTTGGAACTACGCGACGGCTACGGTCGCAGGTTCGAATCCTGCCTCGGGCATGGATGTGTGTGATGTCCTTAGGTTAGTTAGGTTTAAGTAGTTCTAAGTTCTAGGGGACTGATGACTCAGATGTTAAGTCCCATAGTGTTCAGAGCCATTTGAAACAACTGGATTCAGGGCAAATCCTTGTCGAGCACATTGTGTTGTTGTTAATTGCTTTGCCGGCCGCGGTGGCCGAGCGGTTCTAGGCGCTTCAGTCTGGAACCACGCGACTGCTATGGTCGCAGGTTCGAATCCTGCCTCGGGCATGGATGTGTGTGATGTCTTTAGGTTAGTTAGGTTTAAGTAGTTCTAAGTTCTAGGGGACTGATGGCCTCCGATGTTAAGTCCCATAGTGCTCAGAGCCATTTGAACCATTTGTTAATTGTTTCGACACGTTATCTGCATCTTCGATTATAGTCTGTGTCTCTTTATACAGCGCTTTTATAGCGTCATTAGCTACTTGGAATGCCACTTTCCTTTCATAATCTGCCAAACAGGTGTCTGTTGACTCAAAACTTGCAAAAGATAGGTGTGTCTCTAAGTTAAATTTGCTCCTTTTCTCTACTGCTTGTTTATAGACAAAAAATAGCATAATTGCAGGGTCGTCTTGTTTCAAAACTTCTTTGTTATTCTCATAATATTGTACCATAGAAAGCGCGCAACATCCTATTTAAGACACTGCTAAGATTTTATACACCGTGTTGACGAGGCTAATTCCTCAATAGTTGATTCTGTCGCTTCCGTGGTCTTTTTTGAATATGGAGAAAATGTAGTCATATTCCATTCCTGAGGTACCTTGGCCGCAGTCCTACATAGATTAATGAGATGTAGCATACTTCCTTCAGTGGAAGACCTCCGTATTTAAACAATTCGGCATTTACTCTCTTCATGTTGCTTTCTTGTCTTTCTTCTTCTCCTTCTCCTTCTTCTTCTTCGCGGATGGATCACTTAGGACCACGTGTAATCAACATTTGTTGGCCTTCCTTTTCGTCCAGTATTCTTTCATAAACAACGAATGGACTAGCTTTCGTTGCATAGACCACGCATGTCGGTTAGTTTTTCTCTCTTCTTCCTCAAAACCCCGTGTGTTTGTGATTTTTCTGATTTCATTTCTGTCATGTAGAATTGGAGACCCTAATTCTCTCAGGTCTTTTTCCGTCTGTTTGCACCAGTTCGGTCTTGTAGTTTTGTTCTTTAAAAATGTATGGATTTTGTGCGTTAACCTGTTTGAGTCCATTCTTTCTAAATGCCCCATGAATTGGATTCTTCTCATGCGCATTGTGTCTGTTATTTTGGAGATATTTTTATATATTTCTGCATTGCGTTTTGGATCATGCACACTATTTTTAGTTCTTGGTCCTAGGATTTTCCTCATTATTTTACGTTCTTTCACTTCTAATTCCCCTTTTAGTGTTCTGTGTTGAAGGGTTAGTGTCTCCGATGCGTAGAGAGCTTCGGGTTTAATTACTGTTGTGTAGTGTCGTATTTTGCAGTTCCACGAGAGACTCTTTTTGTTGTAAACGTATTTTGTTAATTGAAACTCCGTCTCCATTTTCTGGACTCTTGATCTGACAGATTTCTTTTCATTACAATTTTCTGCAATCCATTCACCTAAATATTTAAATTCTTTTACTCGAGAAATGTAGTTATTACCAATTTTGAGATCAGAAGGTGCATCTTTGATGTCAGTCATAAATTTTGTTTTTTCAAATGAACTTTGTAATCCTATTATTGCTGCCTACTCTTGTAATAATTCTAGCTGATTCTGTGCATCGGTAATATCTTGGGCGATCAGTGCCATGTCATCAGCAAATGCTAAACAGTCTAATTCTATGCCCTTACGTTTTGGTCCCAGTCTGTGTGCTGGTGCACCTGCGTTTCTCCATTCTTCAACAACTTTTTCAAGAGCACAATTGAAGAGCACAGGGGACAGTCCATCCCCTTGTCGTACTCCTGTGTCTATTTCAAATTCTGTGCTCAATTCTCCCATAAATTTTACTTTGGATTTGGTCTCCGTGAGTGTTTCTTTTATGATGTTTGTTGTCTTTTGATCTAGTCCCAATTCTGCTAACACTTCAAAAAGGGATTCTCGGTCTATACTGTCATATGCTTTTTTAATGTCGGCAAACGTTATGACATAACTTTTGTTTGAAGTACTATGCAAATATTTCATCGAGTTTTTCAAGTTAAGGATTTTTTGCCGGCCGTGGTGGCCGTGCGGTTCTAGGCGCTGCAGTCCGGAACCGCGTGACCGCTACGGTCGCAGGTTCGAATCCTGCCTCGCGCATGGATGTATGTGATGTCCTTAGGTTAGTTAGGTTTAAGTAGTTCTAAGTTCTAGGGGACTGATGACCTAAGATGTTAAGTCCCATAGTGCTCAGAGCCATTTTTTTTATTTGTTCTACGCCTGATTGATCTTTTCTGAATCCACCTTGGTATTCGCCTAGTTTTAAATCCAGCTGAGGTTCTGCGCGGTTTAGTAGGGCTTTAGACAGAATTTTGTATGTCATTGACAATAAAGAGATTCCACGATAGTTGTTGGGGTCTGTTTTACTTCCTTTTTTTGTACATTGGATGTACGATTGCTGTCTTCCAATCTGTGGGGATTTTTTTCAATTTTTCAGATTTCATGAATAATTTCTTTGAGTTTTGCAATAAGATTTTCTCCTGCATTTTTCCATAATTCTGCGATGATTTGGTCTTCTCCTTTGTTATTTTTCAGTGACTGATTATCTCTTTAATCTCCTGTAAACTTGGTGGCTTTGAGTCTGGGTTTCGTTGTGTGTGACGGAACTCCATTTTTTCTGCAGGCTTTTCACACTGTTTGCGTTGCTACTTTCTTCAATACGCGTACATAGCAAGGGAGAGTGTGACTGCACTGTGGTCAGTACTGTATGATTTTTGAGCTAATCCAGTAATTGAAATGGAGAAGTTTCGTTACTGCTGCGATGACGGTCACATCACGACTTTGCAATGGAAGCGGCAGCGTAGTTCGCGCAGCTGGTTGAACTCCAGCGGAAGACTCGGCTTCCCGGGTGGCTTACCCACTCCGCCCCTGTGGTCTTCGCATCACGCCACGTCACGGTCCCGACTCTCCTTGGACAGTCGATAGCGGGGCTCGCTGGGTGATCGATTGTCGTCGTGGAGACAGCACTGCGCTCGTCGCAAATAAACCACTCGGCGTCGATGGAAGGTGGCTTCGCCACGTGCAGCCTTAGGAGTGATACGCTGTTAACAGTACTCGGGTATTCAAAGCGGAGGCGGTACAGATGAGGTTCCTCACTTTTCATTCGAGTGTTTTTCTTCTCCACAATTCCGCCACTTGCCTCCATACATAGACTCTCCCAGGCAATATGGGGCACCGTGGTTGGGATGGGAGCTCCTTTTAGGTCACGTAATTTCTTTCAAGACGGGATCATTAACCATTAATCTCCACAGAATCGAACTCCCATGGATCAAACACCTAATATAGTTTCAAACAATGGAAATACCGGGTACGAGTATCAACAATCTAGGAAAAGATAGATTCCTACTTACTGTAAAGAAGAAACATCAAGTTGCACACAGGCACGAAAAGAAGACACTAGTTTATCACGCATCTCAGTGTTAACGACGTCATGTATTCTGAGCTATGTGTCGTACAGTGGTATAATTTTGCGGATACATTCGGTGATATATGTGGATACTGTCTTCAAAAAGGGGTTGCGAACAGCGTTAGTAATAAAGAAGCAATAAATTAAAATGTCATGCTTGATGTTGAAGTCATACTGCATAAAGAGCGAAAATGTAGTAAGCATTAAACTCTTTTCCTTTCAATATTTTGTGGAGGGTATCAGCGAGAAAAAGTTCTGAAATGTTTCGAAGTTATGTGCAAAGTTGGTGGATGAATGTAGTCCGAGTAATTCGCGTGTCGTGAGTAACTCTGCCACGAGGCACATACACGGTTTCTAACTTCAGTATTTGACTTGTTGTGGTAAACCGTCTACGTAAAATTGTACCTGTTAATGAGAAGATTATGACAACATTCTACATTCTAAAATTAGGTCAATAATTATACGAAAGATTGAAAATCGGATTTTTGTTGCCCCTTGAAGGCGTCAGAAAGACAACCTGCAACTCGGATTGTGTGACCGTACGTGGTAATTTAGATTTTTTTTTTTAATTTCATGTCTTTTATTTTTGTCGATCGATGGTATTTGAAGAAATTTTTCATAACCAACAATGCGTTCAAAACTATTTTTTGTTGGTATGTTTCGAGGGGTAGACCCTCACCTTCAGATCTTCAAATACTTTTTTGACTATATGTAATGTTCCATTGTGCGTTCATTACACATTACATGTTAACATTTTAGTGGACAGAATATTGCACGTTCCACACAGGATTGTCAAAAATATAATTACAAACCGGTTTGTCACAAGTAAAAAAATACATAGCTAAAATGCACCTTGTGGAACTTGGCATGTCTACATATGTAGTACTTCTTTGATGCTTGTCAGTCGTTAAACACCACAATACATAGCAAAAGTGAGTATTTATGCCGATGTTTACAGTTACAATACGAGTAAAACACTTTTTGAAACTTTCTCACTCGAAATACTTTCTTTGCACTATGTATTTCGAGCGAGAATGTCCCAAGATGTGCTTCACTTTTCTTGTATATGTGAACATTGGCATAAATGTGGACTTTAGTGTATATTGTGGATTTTAACAACTGACGAGCGTCAAAGGAGTGCT
Organism: Schistocerca cancellata; assembly: GCF_023864275.1. Classification (NCBI taxonomy): domain Eukaryota; kingdom Metazoa; phylum Arthropoda; class Insecta; order Orthoptera; family Acrididae; genus Schistocerca; species Schistocerca cancellata. The sequence continues at coordinate 379,760,081 of NC_064628.1, forward strand.
ACATATGTAGATATGCCAAATGCCAAACGCTGCATTTTAACTGTATATGTGAAAGTGAAGAAGAATTACATAATCTGCTGAATGGAATGAACAGTCTAATGAGTACAGAATATGGACTGAGAGTAAATCGAAGAAAGACGAAAGTTATGAGGAGTAGCAGGAATGAGAACAGCGAGAAACTTGACAACAGGATATATAGTCACGAAGTAGATGAAGTTAAGGAATCCTGATACCTAAGTAGCAAAATAACGAATGACGGACGGAGGAAGGAAGACTTCAAAAGCAGACTAGCAGTGGAAAAAAACGGCATTCCTGGCCAACAGAAATCTTCTAGAATCAAACATAGGCCTTAATTTCAGGAAGATATCTATGAGAGTGTACATTTGGAGCCCAACATTGTATGGTAATGATACGTGGACTGTGGGAAAAATGGAACAGATGAGAATCGAGGAATTTGAGATGTGGTGCTACAGATGAATGTTGAAAATTAGGTGGACTGATAAGATAAGGAATGAGGAGATTCTGCGCAGAATCAGAGAGGAAAGGAATATGGGGAAAACATTGACAAGGAGAAGGGACCAAATGATAGGACATCTCTTAAGACATCAGGGAATGACTTCCATGGTACTAGAGGGAGCTGTTGAGGGCAAACTCTGTAGAGGAAGACAGATATTGGAATACGTCCAGCAAATAAGTGAGGAAGTAGGCTGCAAGTGCTACTCTGAGATGAAGAGGTTGGCACAGGAGACAAATTCATGGCGGGCCGCATCAAACCAGCCAGAAGACTAATGACCAAAAAAAAAAAAAAAAAGGTTTTTACTTGTGACAAGCCAGTTTGAAATTTTATTTTTGACGAGGCAGAGAGGAATGTGCAATGGACTGTCCAGTAAAACATTAACATTTTGAGCAATGAACGCACAATGAAACATAATGTACGACCAAAAATGTTTTTGAAGAGCTGAAGATGACAGTCTTACCTGTTGAAAAAGGGTCAGTAAAGAATAGTTTCGAATACGATCTTGGCTATAAAAAAATTCTTTAATGTTCATACGGATCGCTGCTTCTCATTTCTCATTATGAAAAACTTCAATCGGATAGTATTTCACACGTGATGGCGATATTAATCGAGTGACGTGGCGCAGCGATCAGCCAGTTCGGGAGCACAGCGGTTCAGATAAACGTCCAGTTATCCAGATTTAACATTGTCTGTGGCTGAACTGTTCCTCTGGAATTAGCGACACTATTTCGTTTGCTATGCTTCCCACAACCCAAGTTTGTTTTTCGTCTGCAATGACCTGGACGTCGATGGAAAGCTAAAACTCAAATCTTCCTTCCCATGCATGAATCAACATAGTTTCTACAAGCACAAGCCACGTGATATCCAGCTTCCATTTGTTAATGATATCCATCAGGCCTTGAATTTCCAGAAAGCCTTCTATACAGTTACGTACCTTCTCAAAATAAACAATGGGCATACTGATTATCCGCACATATACAGCATTCGACAGAAGTCTTTCTAGACCGTTTGTCGTGCGTAATGACTAGGCGAAGTTAGCGTCCACCGTTCCACAACATAGCGCGACAGAACCGCCGCTGTTCACGATATACAAAATGTGTTCAAATTAAAAAAAAATCAAATGTTTTGTGTAATGGTTTGTGTAAAAGTAATAAAAGTAGATTAGAGAAACATTTAACGCTCCTTTGAATGATAATCGAAATCACGTGCAGCAGCTGGTTGTCATATATTGGTGACCTAAGGAGAGCACTGACAGAATTCCTCCAGACAAATATCGTGTAACTAGGCTGTTTAGGTTTTTATGTTGGTAACGCCACGTACCGCTCTATATGAAAATCACTGACTGTGCTGTGTGAAGGCTGTGGTTGGTTTGCATTGTTGGAGTATATGCTATTGTAATGTTGGGCAGTTGGCTGTTAACAGCGCGTAGCGTTGCGCAGTTGGAGGTGAGCCGCCAGCAGTGGTGAATGTGGGGAGAGAAATGGCGGAGTTTTGAGAGCGGATGATCTGAACGTTTAGATTAGATTTACTTTCATTCCAATTGATCCGTAGTGAGGAGGTCCTCCAGGATGTGGAACATGTCAGAAAAACGACAATACATGACAAATATTTACAACTACAACAAATAAGCTAATGTACCATTCCACAGGTCCCAAGTGGAATGATCATCATTTTTTAATGAACACTACATGAAAGTCATTTTACAAATACTAATGAACTGAATTTAAAATAAAAAAGTTTTTATTTATTTATAAGGTAATAAATATGTAATACAATACTTATTTACAACGAACACATTACTGCACTAAAATGTTGCAGAAGTTAGATTGTACTTACACACACACACACACACACACACACACACACACACACACATTTACAATGAACACATTACTACACTGAAATTGCGCAGAAGTCATATTGTAAAAATGGTTCAAATGGCTCTGAGTACTATGGGACTCAACTGCTGTGGTCATCAGTCCCCTAGAACTTAGAACTACTTAAACCTAACTAACCTAAGGACAGCACACAACACCCAGCCATCACGAGGCAGAGAAAATCCCTGACTCCGCCGGGAATCGAACCCGGGAACCCGGGCGTGGGAAGCGAGAACGCTACCGCACGACCACGAGATGCGGGCTATTGTACTAAGATATATATACACAAATCAGTTGGTTTTACTGAGAAATTCATCAATGGAGTAGAAGGAGTTGGCCACCAATAAATCCTTTAGGCTTCTCTTAAACTGAATTTCATTGGTTGTTAAGCATTTATGGCTGCTGGCAAGTTATTGAAAATGTGTGTCCCTGAATAATGCACACCTTTTTGTACAAGACTAAGTGACTTTAAATCCTTGTGAAGATTATTCTTATTTCTAGTATTGATTCCATGAATTGAGCTGTTGGTTTGAAAAAGTGATATATTTTTAATGACAAATTTCATTAAGGAATAAATATATTGGGAAGCAGTGGTTAGTATCCCTAGTTCCCTAAACAGGCTTCTGCAGGATGTTCTTGAGTTCACACCACATATAACTCTTACTGCACGTTTTTGTGCCCGGAAAACTTTAACTTCGCTTGATGAATTACCCCAAAAAATAATCCCATATAACATTATGGAATGAAAGTAAGCATAGTATTCCAGCTTTTTCATTTTTATATCCCCTATGTCTGACAAAATTCGCATTGCAAACAGAGATTTGTTAAGACACTTCAGCAGTTCTGTGGTGTGCTCCTCCCAGTTGAATTTATTATCATGCTGTAGTCCCAAGAATTTAACACTGCCCACTTCTTCTATCTTCTTGTCATCGTATGTTAGACATATACTCCTGGGACACCACTTACAAGTTCTGAACTGCATGTAGTGTGTTTTTTCAAAGTTTAGCGACAAAGAATTGGCTAGGAACCAGTGATTAATGTCTACAAATATTTTATTAGCTGATCTTTCTAAGACTACACTTGATTTGTTATTTATTAAATGTTTATATCGTTGGCAAACAAAACGAACTTTGCATCTGGTAATGTTACTTATGAAAGGTCATTGACATACACAAGAAAAAGTAAGGGACCCAAAATGGAACCTTGTGGGACCCCACATGTAATTAGTTCCCAGTTGGATGATGTCTGATAGCTTGATACATGTCTCTTTCCTAATAACACCCTTTGTTTCCTGCCACAGATATAAGATTTGAACCATTTTGCAGCATTTCCTGTTACACTATAATACTCTAATTTACTTAAAAGGATATTGTGATTTACACAGTCAAATGCCTTTGACAGATCACAAAATATACCAGTTGCCTGCAATTTTTTGTCTAATGAATTAAGCATATTTTCACTGTAAGTGTAGATAGCCTTCTCAATATCAGAACCTTTTAGAAATCCAAACTGTGACTTTGATAGTATGTTATTTGAGATAAGAGGGTTATAAAGCCGACTGTACATTACTTTTTCTAAAATTTTTGAGAATGCTGGCAACAGTGAAACTGGACGGAAATTTGATGCAATTTCTTTATCTCCCTTCTTAAACAGTGGCTTAATTTCAGCATATTTCAGCCATTCAGGAAATATTCCACTGATAAATGACTGGTTACACAAATAGCTTAATATGTTACTTAGCTCAGAATCACATTCTTTAATTAACTTTGTTGATATTTCATCACACCCACTAGATGTTTTTGATTTTAAAGATTTTATGATGGACATTACTTCTGTTGGGATAGTGAGGGTCAAATTCATATTATGGAAGTTGCTTGAAATTTCTGGTCTGAGGTATTCCATAGCAGCATCTACAGAACCTGACAACCCCATCTTTTCGGTGACAGTTATAAAATGTTTATTAAAAAGTTCTGCAACACTATACACATCTGTCACCATGTATCATTTACTCTTAATGCTATTGTTTCTCTTCATGTCTGGTTCTACCGGTCTCCTCCTTCACTATATCCCATATTGTTTTTATTTTGTTATCTGATATGACTATCTTTTCCTTGTAATGTATTTCCTTTGACATCTGTATTACAGTCTTTAATATTTTGCAGTATTTCTTGTAATGTGCTATATCATCAACATCGAAACTGTTTCGGATTGACAGATACAGTTTTCTTTTTGTTTTACAAGATACCCCTATTCCTCGAGTAATCCATGGATTTTTTGTAGACTTTGCTCTAACCTTGGTAAGTTTTGGGGGAAAACGGTGTTTGAATAAGGTAAGCACTTTATTAGCAAAAGTGTTATATTTTTCATTCACGCCATGAGCACTGTAAACATCAGTCCAGTGAATGTCTCTGAGGAGTGTCCTAAAATAATCAATTTTTGGCTTATTGATTACCCTCTTGAGCTCAGATTTAACAGATTTTATATCCTGTTCAGTGGTTACATTTAACAGAAGGAACTGCATGTCATGGTCTGAGAGGCCATTGACTATTGGTTTTGTAATATAATTTTGTTCATTGGACTTTTCTACAAAGATATTATCAATGGCTGTTTTTGAGCAAGTGGCTACCCTAGTGGGGAACTTTACAGTGGGAATTAAGTTGAAAGTTAGTGTTACTAACTCAAATAAGTTCTTATTGGGAGAGTCTTTAAGGAAATCTACATTGAAATCACGAGCAACCACTATTTCTTTGTTTTTGGTTGTTAAATGGGCCAGTACAGCTTCAAGGTGCTTTACAAACCGATTAAAGTTACCTGCAGGTGCCCGATATACACATAATATTATGAAGGATTTTTTGTGAAATTCTAATTCTGTTGCACATGCTTCCATATGCTGTTCTACGCAAAATTTATGAATGTCTATGTTCTTAAATTTATGAGAGTTCCTAATGAATGTGGAAACTCCTTCTTTCTCCATTTCTGATCTACAAAAGTGAGATGCTAACCTAAACCCTGTAACACTTAAAAGTTCTATATCATTGGTCACATGAAGTTCAGAGAGGCAGATTATGTCAGCTGAGTTTGAAGACTCTAATTCATCTATGCAGATAGTTAATTCATTAATTTTATTTCTCAGTCCTCGAATATTTTGATGCAATAAAGATAGCTGACATTTCACATTGACTGAGTTAAAATTTGGTAGAGTTATAATATCTGCTGACTGTTGAAAATTCTTAACCAATAGCTGTTTATGCTGATGTAATAAGCTGGAATTACGTTTTTTGATTTCTTTCTCAAACTTAAGGTTAGTCTCAGTTCTAACCTCCCTTAAAATCTGCTTTCTTTCTGTCCTCCCTACCCTAAAAAAGGGTCTTTTCTGAACCCTATAACCACTGGTATTTTACCACTCATGATAGTGCCTCCCCCCTTTAACTTTCCTGCTATTTCCCCAGCCAATTTACCCTTCCCCTTCCTGTTGAGGTGAAGGCCATGCCTAGTATAATCCCACCTACTGAGAGAATCAACAGGAACCACACCAATGTGTGACCCTGCACCCGACATAAGCAGCCGTTCCAGCTCCAAATTAACTCTCTTGACAGAAGAGTCTAAATGAGGTCGGTCATGGCGCCCAAGAACAGATACAAACTAAACACTAGTATGCTTCGATGCTGATGCAATCTTCGCCAGGTCACACTCTATACTGTACCCAGGATCTCTGTCAATACTGTTACCTGCCCCACCCACTATAACCACGGTGTCTTCCTCAGTGAAATCTTTGCAAAGTGATCCTAAATCCTCTGTCACCTGCTCCAGACCAGCACTAGGTTCAAAAAAATTGGTGACCTGGCATTCTGATCCTAGTTCATCCTGCAAAAGTTGGCCAACACCTCTTCCATGGGAACTACCTAACAACAACACTTTCTTTCTCTTTACTGATTTCCTTACATTCTTAAATTTGCTGCTGAAAGTTTGTTGTGCCCTGTCTACACCTTCAACTGCTTGAGGCTCACCAGCTTCTAACTGAAGCAACAGGTCATATCTATTTTCCACATTCACCATGAAGCTGTCAGACAAAGTTCTAGGCCTGTTCCTCCTGTTGCCTGTTGCCACTTCCCACCTCTCTTTACCCTTCTCCCTCCTTAACCTGTCAAGATCTCCCCTGGCCTTGTCTAACTCAGCCTGAAGGGCTGCAATCAAATCCTGCAAAACCACTGATGAGTCTCATTTACTTCCCCAATTCCCACGCCACTACAGTCACCCACATGGAAAAAACTACAGCACCCATCACACCAAAGCCCCGACCTAACAATTCTATGGCAAGTCAAGCACTTTTCACTCATGATAAACGTAATGCTTTATTAAGAATAAGTCAGTTAAATTACATATAAACACGAAAATTCGGTTACACAAATTTGGCCTATACGCAACTGTGTGTAAACGAAAACAAAAGTGCAAAGTTTCTGAAACAACAACTTAAACTTTCCGGAAGTGCTAGTTAAATAACGAAGAGGTACCCTAATTTAAATTGTTGGAGAGAGCAAGGAACAACTAAACGAAATTCTATAGATTTGCTGCAGCAGAGCGTAAACAGAAAATACGACTGTACGGTCTTTTCGCGTTTTCTGCTTTATTACGTAAGGAAAATGAAACTTTTAATGGTACACTTAAAAGGCACGCTGATACACCTATTTACCACACAATCAGTACTAATCTATATGTTTTATAATCTAAAATTATTTATCTTTACGAGAACACTAAAACTCGCGATAGTCACCTTGAAACGTCCCCTTTCAACAATTTTACATGACTGTGCTTAAACTGACACACAATATTTTTAGCGCAACGCAGTCTGACTTTCAAAAATCCCTGCAAAAGAATGGCCCTGACTAACATTAATCTATACCTTTCACAAATCACTTACCTCACAAAAATCTTCGTTACTCGAACTACTGCAATACGGCGAGCGCCACTACTGCCAGCTAAATAAAAGATTCAAACTACTGAAGGCACTAACCATTGATAGGCATAGTTAGCAAATGAAAGATTTTGATAGAGAACAAACAATGTATTTACCTCAATATTGTTCAAAAGTCATAATGTATTTAGCAGTTCATGATATCCATTATTGCAAATTTCAAAACTCCTCCATCTCTCTCCCCACATCTACCACTGCTGGCGGCTCACCTCCAACTGCGCAATGCTACACGCTGTTCACATCCAGCTGCCGCTGCCCAACACTACAATGGCAGACAACAATGCAAACTAGCCACAGACTGCACACAGCACAGCCAGTGATTTTCATACAGAGAGCGCTACATGGCGGCGGCGTTACCAATATAAGAACTTAAACAGCCTACTTACATAAAGAAAACATAAACAACCTACTTACAACCTGACTGCAGGGCTGCCAACTCCTGGACGTGTGTCCATCAGAGACAGTAAATGTGTAAGACTGGATGTCATGAACTGATATATATATATATATATATATATATATATATATATATATATATATATAAATGACTTTTGAACACTATTAAGGTAATACATTGTTTGTTCTCTATCTATGCCTATCAGTAGTTAGTGCCTTCAGTAATTAGAATCTTTTGTTTAGCTGGCAGTATTAGCGAACGCTGTATTGCAGTAGTTTGAGTAACGAAGATTTTTGTGAGGTAAGTGATTTGTGAAAGGTATAGGTTAATGTTAGTCTGGGCCATTCTTTTGTAGGGATTATTGAAAGTCAGATTGCGTTGCGCTAAAAATATTATGTGTCAGTTTAGTGTTGATCAGAATAAGTAAAGAGAGAAATGTCTGAGTACGTTCAGTTCTGCTCAGCTGTTTGAAATTCAAATAATGTAAGAGGTTTATCAGCACAATAATACATTACATTTTTTAAGGGGAAGTTTCAATCGTCTAGTTAAAATTCTGAGATATTAAGTAAACATTGAACTCTAAATTCTCAGTCGGCACCTTATTTGCTGTACGTGATTTCGAGTGTCACTCAGAGGCGCCTCCAATGTTTCTCTAAACTATTTTATTTCTTACGTTTGGACAAATCATTTCACAAAACATTCGACCAATTTTCAAATTGTTTTTCATCTTTCGTTCAGAAGGCATAGCATATCGATCAGTATTCTATTATTATTTAGAGCATATAGATGAAGAGAAAGCGGGTAAGTTTCAGCGTATGTTGTAATTTGCTGTTTTTTGACACTTCATTTACTTCTTAACGCCTTAATTACCCTGATTACTTCGAACCACTTAAATATTTTTTGCAAAACGATACCTCATGGTGGTCAATTTGATACAACATTTATCCATTTCCTACTCTTCGTTTGGCTATGGACTTTCGTACAAAAAAGATCCGAAAAAATTTCATGGCCTGCGCCAACTCGTATGCCATCATGAACGACTTCTCTAATTGTGATTTGGCGATGTTTCAATTCGCTGATCTTTCACTTCTTTAATTTTTTCCACGATTTTATTTGTTAAAGGTGTGGCGGGGCTTGCAGGGTGTACGCCATCTTCATTGTGTCCACGGCGTTTCTCTAAACGCCTGTAGCACTTATAAACCGTTGTTTAGCGTTTAGCGGACTCGCCAAAAGCAATATTTAACATCTCTAAGTCGGGTGATGCTGAGGGAATTAGATTAGGAAATGAGACACTTTAAGTAGTAAAGGAGTTTTGCTATTTGGGGTGCCAAATAACTGATGATGGTCGAAGTAGAGAGGATATAAAATGTAGACTGTCAATGGCGAGGAAAGCGTTTCTGAAGAAGAGAAATTTGTTAACATCGAGTATAGATTTAAGTGTCAGGAAGATGTTTCTGAAAGTATTTGTATGGAGTGTAGCCTTGTATGGAAGTGAAACATGGTCAATAAATAGTTTGGACAAGAAGAGAATAGAAGCTTTCGAAATGTGGTGCTACAGAAGAATGTTGAAGATTAGGTGGGTAGATCACATAACTAATGAGGAGGTATTGAATAGGATTGGGGAGAAGAGAAGTTTGTGGCACAACTTGACTAGAAGAAGGGATGGGTTGGTAGGATATGTCCTGAGGCATGAAGGGATCACAAATTTATCATTGGAGGGCAGCGTGGAGTGTAAAAATCGTAGAGGGAGACCAAGAGATGAATACACTAAGCAGATTCAGAAGGATGTAGGTTGCAGTAGGTACTGGGAGATGAAAGAGCTTGCACAGGATAGATTAGCATGGATAGCTGCATCAAACCAGTCTCAGGATTGAAGGCCACAACAACAACAAAGCTTCACAGCACTTTATTCCGTTCTTGTATCAACATTTAACACAGCCTCTGTAATTGACTTTTATACTACAAAATAAATAATCGAATCTACGAAATCATATATAACAGCAAAACACAACAACGATAAAAATGACGCAGATTTGACTAACACTGTATGCGATATTACAAAATTCTTGTTACTTCTCTCAACGTATTTCATAAGCATATAATTAACCTGATGGATAACGCATGTAGTTCTGTGATGCTCTTCGCAAACGGCACTTGTATTCTAGCAGGTGGTCTCGTTAGAAGCTTGTTAGGGATCACAGAGCGTTGTAGAATGTAGATTACCGGCGCCTGGGAGGCTGATTAGAAGTACACTGACGGAAAAAATCGCAACACCCCAAAAAATAATTAACTTATTTGTCTAGGTAACATATTTACTTGATTGACATTGCAAGATCACAGCTTAATGTAAGCGCGAGATAAGCCAGTGCAAATGTGAAATACTGTTACTTCAATAACAGGTGTAAGAGTCAGAGTGGTGAATGCAAGTACACAAACGTGCATGCTTTGAGTTCTACACGTGCCGGATGTCAGTTTGTGGGATGGAGTTCCACACCTGTCCTACTTGGTCGGTCTGTACAGTAAAGGTTAATGTTGTTTGTGGATGACGCTGGAGTTGTCGCCGATGATGTCCCGTATGTGCTCGATTAGAGACAAATCTGATGATCGAGCTGGCCAAGGCAACACGTCGACACACTGTGCAATATGTTGGTTTAAAATAGCGGTATGTGGGCGAGCGTTATCCAGGTGAAAAACACTCCCTGGATAGTTGTTCATAAATTGCAGCACAACAGTTTGAGATATTAGGGGTAGCATCTTTGATTAGTAATCAAAACGTCCTCGGTCCCGGATTGGAATCCCTCCAATGCTTAAATTTTGATTAATAATCAGCATTGGCAGCCGAAAACTTCCGGCATAAGAAGTCACCCTCGTTCTGCCAACGGCCTTGTCAAAGAGGGCGGAAGAGCAGACACATGTTCAAGGCACTCTTTTGTCCTTGGGGTGGGAAACTGTCCCTAAATGCGGAAGAATTAGCAGTGATCTGCGGCATGAGGACGCAGAAGAATGGAAACCACTGCATTAAGGACACGTAACGTGTATCCACAGGAAACGTGGCCTGTAGTTGAAAAGTATCATGACCACCTCTCCATTGGAAAAAGATTCCAGAAAAGTCCCCCATTCGGATCTCGGGGAGGGGACTGGCAAGGGGGAGGTGACCATAAGAAAAAGATTGAATAATCAACGAAAGCATAACGTTCTACGAATCTGGGCGTGGACTCTCAGAAGCTTGAACGTGGCAGGGAAACTAGAAAATCTGAAAAGGGAAGTGCAAAAGCTCAATCTAGATATAGAGGGGTCAGTGAAGTGAAATGGAAAGAAGACAAGGATTTCTGGTCAGATGGGTATATGGTAATAACAAAACAGCAGCAGAAAATGGTAACGAGATTAAGATTCGTTATGAATAGGAAGGTAGGACAGATAGTGTGTTACTGTGAACAGTTCAGTGGTAGGGTTGTTAATATCAGAATCGACAGCAAACCAACACCAACAACGATAGTTCAGGTATATATGCCGACGTCGCAAGCTGAAGATGAAGAGATAGAGAATGTATATGAGGATATTGAAAGGATAATACATATCTAAATGGAGACGAAAATCCAATAGTCATGGGAGACTGAAATGCAGTTGTAGGGGAAGAAGTAGAAGAAAAGGACATCTCTAAAAAGGACCATCACAGAAGTTGGAAAGAAAAACATAGTTACAAAGAAGGTAACTGCGATGAATCCATGCGTAACAGAAGAAATACTTCATTTGATCGATGAAACGAGGAAGTACAAAAACGTTACGGGAAACTCAGGAAGACAGAAATATAAGGCGCTGAGGAATGAAATAAATAGGAAGTGCAGGGAAGCTAAAACGAAATGGCTGCATTAGTACTGCTAACAAATCGAAAAAGAAATGATCGCCGAAATGACTGACTCAGCATATAGGAAAGTCAAAACAATCTTCGGTGAAATTAAAAGCAAGGGTGGTGACATTAAGAGCGCAACTTGAATTCCACTGCTAAATGCAGAGGAGAGAGCGGATAGACGGAAAGAATACACTGAAAGCCTCTATGAGGGAGAAGATTTGTATGATGTGATAGAAGAGCTAACAGGAGTCGATTTAGAAGATATAGGGGATCCAGTATTAGAACCAGAATTTAAAAGAACTTCAGCAGACTTAAGATCAAATAAGGCAGAAGGGTTACATAACATTCCATCAGAATTTCTAAAATCATTAGGGGAAGTGGCAACAAAACGACTATTCACGTTGGTGCGACATACCATCTGACTTTCGAAAAAATATCATCCACACAATTCCTAAGACGGCAAGAGCTGACAAGTGCGAAAATTATCACGCTGTCAGCTTAACAGCTCATCCATCCAAGTTGCTGACAAAAATAATATACAGAAGAATGGAAAAGACAATTGAGGATGTGCTAGATGACGATCAGTTTGGCTTTAGAAAAGGTAAAGGCACGAGAGAGGGAATTCTGACGTTGCGGTTGATAATGGAAGCAAGACTAAAGAAAAATCAAGACATGTTCATCTGATTTGTCGACCTGGAAAAAGCCTTCGACAATGTAAAATGGTGCAAGATGTTCGAAATTCTCAGAAAAATTGGGATAAACTATAGGAAGAGGCGGATAATACACAATATGTCAAGAGCTAAGAGGAAATAATAAGAGTAGACGACCAAGAACGAAGTGCTCGATATTAAAAAGGGTGTAAGACCGGAATGTAGTCTTTCGCCCCTACTCTTCAATCTGTACATTGAAGAAGTGAGAGAGGTTCAAGAGTGGAACTAAAATTCAAGGCTATCTAAAGGCGGCAAAAACTTCCCAAGTTCCCGTGGCCACTCTATTCAAGGTAATAAAATAGGATTTAGCAGTTGATTTAGCAACAAAGACCAAACTTGGGCGAAAAATCGTTCTATTTCCCGAACAAGAACAACAGCTGATTGAATGAAGCATGACAATGGAAAGTAAATCTTTTGGACTTATTCTGAAGGATCTCCAACAGAGGGCATTTCAGTTTGCCAAAGCCAATAATATCCAGATTCCGTTTTTGCGTGGTTGGGGTGGAAGAGGGTAGTTACACCTTTTCTTGAAGCGGCGCAACGAGGATATTTCGATTCGAAAACGCACAGAAACCTTATTTAATAGACTGTAGGTTTCGCAAGAGAAATTGTGACACTATTTAATAACTGAAAATACTATATGCCGTATGTTTTTCTATTGTGTTACTATGTTTTGTAGTGTTTTCTTTCACAACAGATTATTACAATTTCCATTATTTGTTTTAACTTTAACAAACCTGAAATGAATGGAGTATTCTGTACTTGTACCCCAAAATCTGAAGAGCCAAAGATGTCAGACTTTGTGTTAAGCCTAATTTATAAATGTTCCTAACTTAGTATGTATTCGAAAATATAGGAAGCATTGAAATACATCCCAAAGTATGAGCTAGAGATATTTTCTTTGCTTAATTTGGAAAACTAAAAGAAATTGTGAACTAAAAACAAAACAGTGTTCCATATTTGCATCACGTCTTCTTCTATAGTCTCCGTGTGTCTAAACGTTTACTACAGTAACGTGTAAAAATTTGAATAAAGCGGAAAGATAGATTTTGAGATTTTTGGTAGCAATGTTTTCCCTTTATATATTAAAGAGTTAGGCGCCTAAAAACACGCCCATATTAGAATTCAACAATGTGTCAAAATTCCGAAGCACTCAGTGAAGAACTTTCGGAGATAACGATTCTGAACAAACCAACATGTACATTTATATAATGTTTACCCTTTGTTACATAAATATTACATATGAGCCATATGACGTTCCAAAAGGTATATAAAAATGCGTGAGTCTTCGAAAGCTATGTAGCATCAGAATTTCAAATCAGTTCCTGAAGAACTTCCGAAGATTGGAGATTTTGAAGAAACGAACGCTATGTTTGTACTTACGTAGAAATTGTAAATGTTCCTAATCGCAAATCTTCGAATTTTTGACATAACGTCGCATTGAAATACAGGTGTGTTTTGTATACCTTTTTTTAAATAAGTGTAATATATAATTTTTTACAAATTTAATAATAGCGAAAAATCGTTAGAAAGATCTCAAGAAGTTTTATAAATACGCATGTATTAGAATGTAACGTTGTCAAAACTTCAAAGCAATCAATCGAGAATTTTTGGAGATACGCGATTTTGAACAAACAAACATTTACATTTTTATTTATATAGACTAGAGACATTTACATTAGCGATGGTTTCGTGTTTCAGAAGCTGCTATGTGTCGGTTAGTTTCCTATGTTTGCAGTGACATTTATGAAGCACTCAAATTTTTTATAGTACATATAAGGACTACAATGTCAATAAAATATGATTAATGAACTGTGAAATATAGTACAGTCGGCCTTTCACAAAGGCTACTTGATAAAATCTTCTATGTAGTTCGTCGGAGGGCAGACGGTGTGATCCTAGGCAAACCATTTTTATTGATCGAATATCTCTATCATAACAGTGATGCATCAGCCATGTAATTACACATACCTTGAAATTAAGTCACGAGCATGACGAGGTCTTTCTTATACGAGAGGCATTAAATAGTTAAAGACATTAATTTATGTATAACAAAAGCTGTATTTTTACATAATGAGACTTTTAATTCTCCTCAACATGATTCTAACCGATATCAATATATTTGTCCCTCGATGAACTATTTTTTTTATACGTGATGCAAAATAAGTCTTTGGCTTGTTGTTTGAGCAATTTTCCCACAATTTCTTTGATCATGTTTTATCTTTTGAACCCTAGTTCAAAATGGTGAACCTAAGTTTCATCAAACGCTAAAATCTTGTTTAGAAAAATGTCGCCTTCCCTTTCACAGCGTTCTTTCAAGTCTGTGCATAATTCGAATCTTGTGTACTTGTATGACTGAATTAACTCTTTCAGAACCCATCTTGCACATGCTTTGCTGTACTTGAGCTTCTTACTCATAATGTTATGAACTGCGCGAACATGTCTGCAACTGTTTTTGTTACATGTTCCAGTGTTATAAGTCGGTCATCACCAATAGTGTTGTCAATGCGGGTTTCGTGAGAAGAAATTTACACTCCAACTGGCAGGTCAGGACGTTCCTCCTTAGTCATTGAGGTGCGATCATTTTTTGAGCTGTTCTATCCACTTATAAAATTTCCTTGGTTTGCAGCTTACACGATAGCCTAAAACCATTCAAGGTGGTTTTTTCATCTTCAGAAAGATGGGTCACTGAACCTTGTTCATTTGATGCGGAAACTTCAAGTGGACGCACCTTCGTTAAATATGGTACTACGTTTACAAATAAAAAAGTTTTTATTCATCAGCTGTTCTCAGCTCCTCCCAATGATGCCAACCTAAATTAATGAAAGTAATGATTCCTTTCTGGAGAGGTGTGACCTGGCAGCAAGTGGAGGAAGAAAAGTGGTGGGAGGACCGAGCCAAATGGAGAGGACTCGTCAACACCCAGACCCGGCAGTAGCTGGAGCAGGATTCGGATATAGATAGAATGATTCCTTTCTACTAACAGTTTCATTTCTACACCAATTTGTCTTTTTAATGGTTGAATATCCTTAAATTTTAGTTTTAATCGGCTTAATAGTTACACATTCTTTCATATTTCTTTTCCTTTGGCATTTGTGCCTTGGATCTCTTGGATCCCAGAAGCACCTATTATATCTGAATTCTTCTAAACAGCAACGTTTCATTCTCTTTGGAATACCCCATCGTTCCAGTAACGCATGCCGAAACAGACGACGCAGAGCTTTCGGTAATGCTAGCGCCAAAGCAGAGAGGAGACGAACTTCTTCTGATGGTTCGCTAAAAGACCGACTGCCAGCCGAACACAAGCGAACTAGCGAATGCGAATCGAACACGACCATATGCAGTTGCCTCGCATACACTACCGTTTACACCAGAGACAATGCTCGTTCGCCGATGCTCATTTGCTTGTGTTCGCACTGGTATAGCTTCATCTACATCTACGTATATACTCCGCAAGTCAATGCATAGTGGAAGGTACCTTATTCCACTACTAGTATTTTCCTTTCCTCTTCGACTCGCAAACAGAGCGAGGGAAGAAGGTTGACTACATGCCTCCACACGAGGCCTAGTTTCTCTTATCGAACCTGAGAGGTGGCATGAGCCCCCACTCATATTTCTATCTTACTCTGAGTAATTCGGTTTCCTCTCTAATTGCATGCGGTGAAAAGTTGCTAGTCCTTCACACGTGGACTTCCCACGCAGCGTCTCTCGTCACCCGGGTGGTCCGGTGACAGGTGGGTTCTGCTGAGCTTGAAAGGGTTAAGCTGACAGGTGTGAGGGAGTCGAGTGGATGCTTTCCAGACGCCAACATTGTCATAAGAGTGGGAGCGACGCGCCCACAGGGGCGTGAAAGAGCGGTTGGGCTAGAGATTCCGTTACTTCGCAGAAACTTGGTGAAAACACTTTCTGGCGGGCTACCAGCGAGGCGTGGAAATGACTTGTGTTCCCAGGCAGTCATGGCAGGCAAATTCCCGCGTTTTCTGCAAAATCGTAAGTGTGATTGGCTTGCTCAGGGCATAGCTCCGTGACGTAGCAAAATCGGCGCAGAAATTGGCGCCAAGAATCTCCATTGGTGGAATGGTAGTGCTCCCGCAATAGAGTGGAATTTTCCGCCTGTTTTCGAGTTGCTGATTGGAACGTTTAACCACGGCCACTGTCATGGGGGCGGGAATGTTCGGTGTTCGGTTTGTACGGGTGCTCTTGAGGTAGTCGGCTCTCGCCTTTCGGTCGGGGTAGGTTCGAAGACTGAGCTATCGCTGCTCTGGACAGTCTGCCTTCCGTTGGCTGTCTAATATTCTTTCATTTAATTGTAACTGTTTGACGAAGTTGCTGAAGTTTCGACTTCAACGTAACTTTCCGAGTACAGTTGGCAATCGAGCGTTCTGCGTACAAGCGGCCTATGTTGTCCCTCTTGAGCAGTTTTGGCTAAAGTTGACTGTACCGGAGTTACTGTGGGACTTATCTTGTTAAAATCACTCACTGTACCGTCAGTGATTGTGTCAGAGGCGTGTTTGTGTTGCTAGGAAGTCTTTAGTCTGGAACAACCAGACCAGGAGAATTTGTTTCGGGCTATACTCACGACATTATCATCACCACGACGGGACGTTGAAGCAACTAGCCATCGCCTCCGGTATGCCAAATCGTGTCCATGCAATTAAGAAGACAGCTGGTAATGTACTTCCGCAGCACTGGCAAATCAGGGAATTTTGCTAGGTGATAATCAGAGCTCAGCAGAGCGCACCTGTTCGTCTTTTCTAACTTTGTTCTGTCTTGGGTGTTCATTGTCTGAGTTATCACCACTGTAGCAGCAATTAATGTTGGTTTGGCTGGGTGTTTCTCCTAAGATTTGAGTTGCAAGGAATTGGCTTTACGTACCACTTGGTAATAAATGTCACGATCTAGTTTATGGACAACTTCACCTTCACAGCCTTTATTT
Organism: Schistocerca cancellata; assembly: GCF_023864275.1. Lineage (NCBI taxonomy): Eukaryota > Metazoa > Arthropoda > Insecta > Orthoptera > Acrididae > Schistocerca > Schistocerca cancellata. The sequence continues at coordinate 379,777,340 of NC_064628.1, forward strand.
GAGTATCCAATTCGATGTATTGTAAATGTTTCATGTGTTTTGTTTATTATTTTGAGTTTACATTCCTCCCCATCCAACAACAATGTTCCTACCCCCAGACCACACAGAAGCATCCCCCTTGTCACCCAACTTTATCCTGGCCTCGAATACATCAACAAATTACTCCGCCAGGGATATGACTTTCTCAAGTCAACCCCTGAAATGAGATCATCCCTAGACAAAATTCTCCCCACACCACCCAGAGTTGCCTTTCGTCGCCCCCCTAACCTCCGTAACATCCTTGTCAAACCCTACAATATTCCCAGACCTTCTTCTCTACCCAGCGGTTCCTACCCCTGTAACCGACCCCGCTGCAAAACCTGCCCCATGTATCCCCCCACAACCAGCTACTCCAGCCCCGCTACTGGTAAAACATACACAATTCAAGGCAGGGCCACGTGTGAAACTACAAATGTCATTTATCAGCTGACATGCCTGCGCTGCACAGCCTTTTACATCGGTATGACAACAACTAAATTGGCTGAGCGCATGAACGGACACGGACGAACTGTCCGCCTAGGAGATGCCCAATACCACAATACCCATGCCCTCGAGCATAATTCTAGGGACCTAGGAACCTGCTACACCGTATGTGCCATTTGGCTTCTCCCACCCAACACCAGTCCCTCTGAACTGCGGAGATGGGAACTTGCACTCCAACACATCCTTTCATCCCGCCATCCCCCTGGACTGAACCTACGTTAAACAACCTCGCTCCCATTTACTCTTCAGTCTTCTCCTCTTTCCCTTTCGTCTTTAGCCATTCACGCATCTTTTAATCCTACATAGTTGTGTTTATCTTTATACTGTATGCCTCTTTACTTCTGTATGCATCCTCTTTGGTTTGAAGCTGGCACAGTACTTATGGTAGAATATCTTTGGGTTCCCTCTGACAACCATGCCTCCATCCTTGCTACCCTCCCTGTTTTCCTTTCCCTGTTGCTTCATAACCTGGGTTGTGAGTAACTGAATCCAGTTTCCCTTCTTCCCTTTCTTTCCCCTCTCTCCTCCCTGATGAAGGAACATTTGTTCCGAAAGCTAGGAACGTAAATTTTCGGTTCTGTTTTTTGTGTATCTATTGGCTGTACTGAGCTGAGGTAAGTACTGGCCAGCCCCTCTATCTCTTTGTTAGTATTTGTTTCACATCTTTATATGAGATTTTCCATTAATCATTTATTTTGAGTTTAGTCATAATAAATCAAATTGTTATTTTGGACAGAACTTTCATTCTGTTAATCGGTAGAGCAACCCTTTCATTTCTCACTACGTTAATGAAACTTTACTTTATCTAATTAATTTCTATCAAATTAAATTATTGCAGTTGCCAAATTTTTTTCTACTCCACTTGCAGGGTCGATTACAGTCAGTTCGCGTTTCTTCTTAATCCGTGTGTAACAGCAAAAGTCGGAGTTAGAAAAGGGGGCTTAGAGCATCATTTCCATATGAATATTCTAGAAAAATTTAGTTTTAAATACACTGCTAGCCCCGGCACCTCACAAACCTACCGGTGAAAAATCTTTCAGCCTGCACCTGAATTGCTTAGGTGTCTTCCTTTAATGTGACTGGGTAGGGATACCCAACGCTCGAGCAGTCTTCAAGAATAGGTCGCACTAGTGTTCTGTACACCGTTTGCTTTAAAGATGAACCACATTTACTAAAGTTCTCCCAATATACTCGAGTTGACCATTCACTTCCCACCTGCGATGCTTATCTGCTCGTTCCATATTCACGTCGCTTTGCAACGTTACGCATAGACTATGTCAAGCAGCAAACTACTACTACCGCATTCTAACACTACAGGATTGCTTTACCTTTTCATCTGTATTAATTTACATTTTTCTACCTTTACGGCTAGCTGCCGTGCGAGGTGCCGGGGCTAGCAGTGTATTTAACACTCAATTCTTCTAGAACCTACATATGTACATGATGCTCTAAGCCCCCCCTATTCTAACTCCAACTTTTGCTGTTGCACACGGATAAAAAAATACGTGAACTGACTCTAATCAACCCTGCCAGTGGAGTAGAAGAGAGTTTGGCACCTGCAATAATTTAATTTGATAAATAAGTTAAATAAACGAAGGTTTCATTAACATAGTGAGGAATGATGGGGTTGCTCTACCGATTAACAGAATGAAAGTTCTGTCCAAAATAACAATATGATTTATTAAGACCAAACACAAAATAATAAACAAAAACACATGAAACATTTACAATACATCAAATTGGCTCAAATTGGATACTCAAACAAACGCTGTGAATGTGAAGTTGTCCCTAAACTAGATTGTGAGGATTATGACGAAGTGGTATGTGCAGCCAATTCCTTGCAACTCAAATCTTAGAGAAAACACATAGCCAACCCAACATTAATTGCTGCTACCCAAGACAGAACAAAGTTAGAAAAAGACGAACAGGCGCGCTCTGCTGAGCTCTGATTATCACCTAGGAAAATCCCTGTCTGCCAGTGCTGCGGACATACCTTACCAAACTGTCTTCTTAACTCCCAGAACACGATCTGGCGCACCGGAGCCAATGGCTGGTTGCTTCGACGTCCTCGACCGAAAGGCGAGAGCCGACTACCCACAAGAGCACCCGTACAAAACCGAACACAGAACATTCCCGCCCCCACGACAGTGGCCGTGGTTAAACGCTCCCATCAGCAACTCGAAAACCGGCGGAAAATTCCACTCCATTGCCGGAACGCTACCATTCCACCAATGGAGATTCTTGGCGCCAATTTCTGCGCCGATCTTGCTACGTCACGGATCTATGCCCTGAGCAAGCCAATCACAGTTACTATTTTGCAGAAAGCGCGGGAATTTTCCCGCCACAGCTGCCTGGGTACACAAGTCATTCCCACGCCTCGCTGGTAGCCCGCCAGAAAGTGTTTTCGCTAAGTTTCTGCGAAGTAACGGAACCTCTAGCCCAGCCGCTACTTCAGACCCCTCCAGGCGTGTCTTTTGACAATGTCGGCGTCTGCAAAGCATTCACTCGACTTCCTCACACCCGTCGGCTTAACGCTTTCCAGATCAACAGAGCCCGCCTGTCACCGGACCACCCGGGTGACGAGAGAAGCTGCGTGGGAAGTCCGCGTGTGAAGGAATAGCAACTTTCCACCACATGCAATTAGAGAGGAGAATCGTAAGATAGAAATATGAGAGGGGGCTCATGCCACCTCTCAGCCGTTCGTCACACCACCTAGAAATTTAGTCAAAGTCACCTTCTGTCCTCCTGCAGTCACTCAATGAAGACACCTTCCCTGTACACCACAGCATCATCAGCAAACAACCGCAGATTGCTGCTCACCCTGTCTGTCAGATCATTTGTGTGTATACAGGGTGATTTTTTCACCGTGTACAAACTGTAAGGATTGATCGATGAGAGGATACGGAACAAAAATGGTCTAATGAAGTTATGTCCGGAAATGTGTGGGTTCCTCGCTAGAGACCACTTATTCAATCACACTTTGCTACAGAGATTGCAATCTTAGTAGGCGCCGCCACAGTTACAGTTTGCGTGATTCCCTCCTAGAGGGCGGTTCTGTTCCCCATACGTCATGCCCCAGCGCCCTCTCCTGCCATAGTGATTAGTTCAAAATGGTTCAAATGGCTCTAAGCACTATGGTTAACAGTCCCCTAGAACTTAGAACTACTTAAACCTAACTAACCTAAGGACATCACACAACACCCAGTCATCACGAGGCAGAGAAAATCCCTGACCCCGCCGGGAATCGAACCCGGTAACCCGGGCGCAGGAAGCGAGAACGCTACCGCACGACCACGAGCTGCGGACATAATGATCAGTAATGTCATGTCTGGTCCACTTCTATTGCTGACTCACCGTGTAGTGGATGTGATACAGCGTTGCACACAATCGTTCCGTATTCGAATAGAGAGCTTGCCGACGTGGTTTTTACTACCGGAGAGACAAATGGCAATGGGCGGCGGGTAGCAAAGTTGTATCAGCAGAGCTATCTCCGCCGACAACGAGAACAGCACTCAATGTTTGCTACAGTGTTTCGCCGTTTGTCTGAGACAGGGTCGTTTCAGGAAGCAGGAAATCATGAAGGACGTATCCGAAATGTTCGGACAACAGACTTGGAGGAAAATTTGATTAACACTGTGGATGGCGACCTCCGTGTCAGTACCAGGCAGTTGGTCCGCCAGTACAGGGGAAGCCAGACGACCGTGTGGAACATTCTCCACGACAATAATTATTACTTTTATCAGCCAGAGCCTGTGCAGCGCTTACTAGAGACAGGCTTTCCACATCTGGAGCAGTTTTGTCACTGGTTTCTTTACCAGACAAGCACGATTCCGGGATTTGTGTCATCCATTCTATTCACAGATGAGGCCACCTTTACGTGGAGTGGTATCTTCAGCTTTCGTAACAGTCATCTGTGAGATAGCATGCAGAACTCCCATAGTATGATGACAGTGAATCATCAGCATCAGAGCAGCCGGCATGTGTAGCCTGGGATAATTGGCGACCGTATTTTGGGACCAGTTTTCCTTCCACATCGCCCAACAGACCGGAACTATCGGCGTTTCTTGAGGGTGCCTTGCCTCCCCTGCTGGAAAAAGTGCCATTGATGATTCGAAGGATATGTGGCTGCTATATGATGGTGCTCCGTCCCACTTCGCCGTTAACGTCCGGCCGCATCTCACTCTTGTCTTCCCTGGTAGATGGATCGGACGAGGGGGTCCAGTTACACGGCCTGCTCGTTCACCGGATCACGATTTCTGGTCATGGGCCCATGTCAAAAGTATCGTGTATACAGGGCCCGTTCCAGATGTGGAGACAATGAAGCAGCGTAATCACGCTGCCTTTGACACTGTTCGGGTGCAGCTTGGCTGATGTGAACATGCTACAGCGCGTACACGCATGCTTTGAGGCGTATGGAAACCATTCTCAGCACATACTGTAGCTCCGGCTGCATCGTACAGCGCTTATTAGACTGCGGTCTCTGTAACAAAGTATGACCGAATAAATGGTCTCTAGCATGGAAACCATACATTTCCGGACATAAGTTCATTAGATCTTATTGTTCCGCATCGTCTCATCGATCAGTCCCTAGAGTTGGTACACGGTGGAAAAAATCACCCTGTAGAGGATAAGAGGCTTCCTACCTCACTTCCCTGGGGCGCTCCTGACGATGATGAACTCTCGCCGTCTAGGACAACGTCATGGGTTCTCTTACTTGAGACGTCTTCCAGCCACTCACATGTCTGGGAACCTACTGTTTGTGCTCGTAACTTCGTTAAGTGTGCTGTAAACAAGACTTTAATACATTCAGAGCGCCCACGCTCTAAAACGGCTCAAGACGCGTACTGCTTTCTCCAACATACGTATCATGTAATGGACAAGATGCTAAAATTAGGGATATTTGGGTTAGCGACAGTCTTTCTCTCCACGTGTTCTCCGCCTTGCGGTACGAATGGGATAAAATGTTGCTGGTACACTACGTACCCCAAACCACACACCGTATGGTGATTTGCGAAATACTAGTGCAATGTTCAGACTGTTGCAAGTAACTTCCTCCTTGATGTGTTTCTGGATCCAACAGAAAAGAATGAAGAATCGACGTTTAGCACGCATTAGGGGCCGCTTGTGGTTGGCAACGGTGCTTACAGCAGCGGGGAAGGTTTTCCGTAATACGACCTGGATTGACAAGAAACTTCCACGTTGCGTAATCACTAGAGGCGACTAACGATCTCTTAAAAGTCACCTTTCATTCAGGCAACATTGAGATTAAACGTGAAACAGATGTTATAATGGGCATATTCTTTGCGTATAATCACGATATCAGATTTAGTTTTAGACGTCATACAGTAATTTCATTGTCTGTTTTCAGACATGTTAAATACTTGGTGCTGTTTACACTTAGGTGCCGGCAAGTTACTTTCATCCGTCACTTTCATCTGGTACCACCCTATTACGTAAGTTCTCGTTATTTATTTATTAATAATTAGTTTTTGCGTGCCTCTTCGCTCGCGGGCGCAAATGTCACGTAATTATATTTCCCACATATGTATGTATCGCATATATTTAACATATTTCCCACATATGTGTACACATCTTTCATCCCTATCTCTGACAAATTTCGCCCCACAGTTTCACCTGAATTCTGGGGAAACCTTTAATTCTGCTAGTAACTGATCAGCGCTTCGAGCAAAACGACTGTCGTTGTCAACTGTCCGATGCTCCACTGTTTTACACGTTTAATTTGTTTGTGGTTTTGTGCAGTGCCGTATGTTCTCTGGCATCGAGACATGCTGGCAAAATTATTGGCTCGCTGCAGTGCACGTTCTCACGATGTGGTTGATGCACTGAACAACGCAAATGAGACACAGATGGCAAAAAAAGAATACCAACATGTCGTTTTCTTGCGTTTCTACACATCTCTCTTCAACCTCACCCCCAGTCCTTGCGGTAGGGGGCGTATCCTACACCCGCAGTATTTTTATGCAAATAATGTCTTTCGAATGTACCACATTTAGTTAAAATTACCCTCATTCCTGAGTTATGTGTTCAAGTAACCCCTTTTCAGCCCATGCCCTCAGCCATAAGGGTGCTATTGGGCCGTTACTACCGCAGTAGACTTTTCCAGATAGGAATTTTCGTATAAATTCCTTCCGGCGGTCCAGATATACGCTGATATGTCACTGCATTTGCACCCTCCCTTCTCCACCAACTCTACATCTACATAACTACTCTGCAATTCACATTTAAGTGCCTGGCAGAGGGTTCGTCTAACCATATTCACACTATTACTCTACCGTTACACTATCGAACAGTGCGCCGCCAAAATGAACATTTAAGTGTTTCCGTTGGAGCTCTGATTTGTCGTACTTCATTACCATGATCTTTTGTCCTTATGTAGGTGAGCGTCAACAATATTTTTGCATTCCGACGAGAAATTAGGTGATTGAAATTTCGTGTATTCGTTATATTTTCCGTGTGTAGGATACTGCAATAGGTATTCTGTTGTCTTTAATGTAATATATAAAAACACACGTAATTTTTAATTAGTGCTCGATTTTTGTAGATAGATTTAATGGAGAATATAGACACAACTTCTACTTACGACTTACGATGTTCTTGTGGTCCACGTGTGTGGAAGTTCACACACATTAAACATGACACACAACTTTCCGTGTAAAGTACTCAGTGACTACAGCAAACGTACAAAAACAAGATAGTTACAAAGACATTTTGACATATAGTTAACAACGACAACGCTTTATGACTGCTTTGGTTTCGTACGTATGCGACTGTCATTGTGTACTGTGCACAGTAAACTGTGTATGATATTTACTACATGAGGGTTCCTGCACAAGTGGACCACAAGAAAATCGTAAATAAAAGTTCTGACCAAATACGGCGTTAACTCTATATAAAGACAAATAGTTAACTAAATTTGTGCGTGTTTATATATATATTGCAGTAAAGACAATAGAACACAGCAGTACCTTAGTCATCGAAATGACGTAGTGCACGAAAAAGGCACTTGAAAATAGGAATTATTTCCCAAAATGCGTTGTCCAAAATACAATTAGAAAGAAAGTCATCATTGGTAACAGAAAAATTTATTTCATAAACAAATCCATTGTTTTTACAGTCGCAGGCTTTCACCAACCTTTTCTAATGAACAAAATCAAACCAAAAAAGGTGATTCATTAGCGAAGCAATTGTAAGAAAAAAAATCGCTTGTAACTTTCGTTACACAGGACATGCTATGACGATTGCTTTACAAGATTGAACAGCTAACGCTGAATGATACACAACTTAAGGTTTGCCTCAAATCATTTATAAATTTGGGAAAAACAGCGTAATCGTGGTATTATTCTTTGTCATGAAAATGCCAGCTGCGATACACACATCAAACGTGACGGACAAAAATATCGAAGTAATGTATTCATATCATTGCTCGTATTCTCCTGAGTTGTTGCCTAATGGGTTCTTTTGTTCCATCATATCAACAAAAAATCCGTTGGCAGCGATTCTAAACTTCTCAAAACGTTCTTGAGTTCTCCAAAACCATGATTTTGAGAGACCAACATTATCGCAGAAAAAATTTCCAGAATCTTTTCGAACGAATTCAAACGTGCATAAATTATAAACACGAATATTGTGGAGAACATCTCCATTTACATATACATGACTGCTCTGCATTTCACAACTAAGTGCCTGGCGTAGAGGTCATCGAACCACCACAAGCTATTTCTCTACTGTTACACTCTTGGAAAGCACGCGGGAAAAACGAACTCTTAAATATTTCCGTGCAAGCTCTGGTTTATGTTTTTTTAGTATGATGATTATTCCTCCCTGTGTACGTTGGCTCCAACAAGATATTTTCTTGTTCTGAGGACAAAGTTGCCATCCCAGTTCGCGAATCATATCCTCGCAACTCTCTCCCCGTAATACAAAACGAGCTACTCTTCTTGGAACTTTTTCGATGTTCCCCGTCAATCTTACCTGGTGTGGATCTCACACGGCACTGTAATAGTCCAGAAGAGCCCGGAAAAGCTTCGCACCATTCAGGTATCTTCTTTACTGGACCATAAACGACAGCATCATCAGCAAACAATCAATGACGGCTGCTCAAATTGTCTCCTAAATCGTTTGTATAGACTAGGAACAGCAGAAGGCTTTTAACACTTCATTGGGGGACGCCACATATTAGTTCAGATTTACTCGATGAGTTTCTGTCAATTACAACAAACTGTGACCATCCTGATAGGAAATCAGGAATCCAATCGCGCAACTGAGACGATACTGAAAACCATTTATACCAAAACAATGTTTACGTTTAGTTGTTTTTGTAGAATCTTAAAAGGTGGTCTTCGTAGAAGTGAAAAAAAATCGATGCTAAGACTTCCTCGCAGATTACAACTGTGTGCCGGATCGAAACTCGAACCTAGCACCTCCGCCATCAAGTGCTTTACCGACTGACCAGTTCAACCACGAATCAGGAGAACTTCTGTGGACTTTTGGACTGTAGGAGATAAGGTACTGCTGGAATTAAAGCTGTAAGGGCGGTTTGTGGGACATACTAGGATAGGACAGTCGGTAAAGCACTTGCCAAGGAAAGGCAAAGAGCACAGGTTTGAGTCCCAATCCGGCACATATTTTTAATGTGCCAGGAAATTTCAAAGCAGCGCCCATAATGGAGATTCTTTTGGAAAGATCGATGCTCTTACATGGACTGTATGTCATCTTTTGATTGTAGATGCAGAGTTGCGTAGTGACTGAACCTCAGTTGAAAGGTGCGAAGCAGGGGTCATCAAACCTTTTTGCTCAAGAGCCAATACTGACATTGTGGGGCGGCACCTTAGAGCCGCATGTATAGCTATACTGTTATTTATTGGCAGCCTACGTAAATTAATATGTTATGAGTCCCAATAGAGCAGCTATAGTAAGGTCACGATAAGATAATAATTATCGTTGAAAGTCGGCACGTCTTGGAACACTTCATGACGACTGTGACCTGTTCCAGACTGCTGTCAACCTCTTCGATTTAACAGATGTAACACTACATTCACATGGTGAAACGTTGTTGGTTTCACTATGTATGCGAATGACTGTGTTTAATAATAGTATTCATATTTGTATTTATATTTAAATGCAGTGTTATATAACAGACACCATCACAAAAATCATTTGCGACTCAGCATTTCCGCTACATGATGAGTAGCAACTTTCCTCTTCACAATATTGTTACACCATCACAAAAGTTTGATGCATAATTTGAATGCCGGTTTTCTTATACACACCGCGTTGTATTACAACTGTCTCAATTAACTGTTCTTGGTGTCAATGGGTATCGCATTTGAGTATGATCGTATCTGTAACACGCATTCATGAATCCATGTTACACAACTGGCCATTAAAATTGCCACACCAAGAAGAAACGCATATGATAAACGTGTATTCATTGGACAAATATATTATATTAGAACTGACATGTGATTATATTTTCACCCAATTTGGGTGCATAGATCCTGAGAAATCAGTACCCAAAACAACCACCGCTGGCCATAATAACGGCCTTGATACGCCTGGGCATTGAGTCAAACAGAGCTTGGATGGCGTGTACAGGTACAGCTGCCCATGCAACTTCAACACGATACCACAGTTCATCAAGAGTAGTGACTGGCGTATTGTGACGAGCCAGTTGCTCGGCCACCATTGACCAGACGTTTTCAATTGGTGAGAGATCTGGAGAATGCGCTGGCCAGGGCATCAGTCGAACATTTTCTGTCTCCAGAAAGGCCCTTACAGGACCTGCAACATGCGGTCGTGCATTATCCTGCTGAAATGTAGGGTTTCACAGGAATCGAATGAAGGGTAGAGCCACGGGTCGTAACACATTTGAAATGTAACGTCCACTGTTCAAATTGCCGTCAATGCGAACAAGAGGTGAGCGAGACGTGTAACCAATGGCACCCCATACCATCACACCGGGTGATACGCCAGTATGGCGATCACGAGTACACGCTTCCAATGTGCGTTCACTGCGATGTCGTCAAACACGGGTGCGACAATCATGATGCTGTTAACAGAACCTGGATTCATCCGAAAAAATGACGTTTTGCAATTCGTGCACCCAGGTTCGTCGTTGAGTACACCATCGCAGGCGCTCCTATCTGTGATGCAGCGTCAAGGGTAACCGCAGCCATGGTCTCCGACTTGCTGCAAACGTCGTCGAACTGTTCGTGCAGATGATTGTTGTCTTGCAAACGTCCCCATCTGTTGACTCAGGGATCGAGACATGGCTGCACGATCCGTTACAGCCATGCGGATAAGGTGCCTGTCATCTCGACTGCTAGTGATACGAGGCCCTTGGGATCCAGCACGGCGTTCCGTATTACCCTCCTGAACCCACCGATTCCATATTCTGCTAACAGTCATTGGATTTCGACCAACGGGAGCAGCAATGTCGCAATACGATAAACCGCAATCGCGATAGGCTACAATCCGACCTTTATCAAAGTCGGAAACGAGATGGTACGCATTTCTCCTCCTTACACGGGGCATCACAACATCGTTTCACCAGGCACGCCGGTCAACTGCCCTTTGTGTATGAGAAATCGGTTGGAAACTTTGCTCATGTCAGCACGTTGTAGGTGTCGCCACCGGCGCCTCCCTTGTGTGAATGATCTGAAAAGCTAATCATTTGCATATCACAGTATCTTCTTCCTGTCGGTTAAATTTCGCGTCTGTAGCACGTCATCTTAGTGGTGTAGCAATTTTAATGGCCAGTAGTGTACTTACGTCTCAAAATTCATGGCATAGCAGCTGATCAGTTCGAATCGCCCTCACCCGTGAATTGCCTGTAGTGGAAGACGAATAATAGTACATTCTCTCTCACACATCTTCTGATCCCACAGTGTCTACGCCACTAAACCATCTGCCACTGAGGTAAGCGGTTAACTTTACTTAGCTCTTGACCGACTTCACCAACGTCAATTAAACTTAAGCGCATCTTAAAATATAACTGCCTCTGTAAGTAAATTTGTTTGTTACTGAGCAATTTAATTACTCTCTTAAGATGCTCCTAACATTAGTTGAGGTTTCTCGATACAGCCGTTACGTTATAAAATACGCTGAGAACCGCGGCTTAATTCGAGCCACATGCAGCCCGCGGGCCACAGTTTGACGATCGCTGGACTGTAAACGTTTGAAAAAAATAATAAAGAATGTGGGAAAAGACAGATTGCTACGGACCGTAAAGGAGACGTGTTAACATCTTCAAATTTTATAGTCCTGTCCTCCTTAGTTGCGCGCAATATTACGGTATATTAATAATTTTTACTTATGGACCGTCTGACAGCAACTGAATAAAACACAATTTTAGTGCCATACGCGTTTCGCCTTTATTTTCTGCAAGGCATCATCAGTGGCCTGGAATATGTACATATGTTAGCTATTTTATTTACATTTTTGTCATTGTGCCTATAGGTTATAAACAGTTCTGGTGGTTGGTATTTCCTATTAAGTAGTAATGTTTTGGACTGTACTTACAGGTTGCGTGGACAATTTCCTACATATTACGCTCCTGTTGCATTTCTGGTGTTGTTCTTCTTATGAACGCCAATTTGCGGTTTTTTTCGCCATCCCACAACACTATGCACAGAACGCTTGCTTTAAAGCAGTGTTTTGGTTTCTGTTGACGATTGTCAAATGTTTTTGCCAAAGATCGAATTTTATTGCCAAACTTATGAGTGTAACTATTGAAGTATCTGTGGTCTGTTCGTGTATGCATTTGTGTGTGTGTGTGTGTGTGTGTGTGTGTGTGTTTTTTGGTGTGATATACATTTTTTGTGCTGTGAGTGTGTGTGTGTGTCCAGATGATGTGGGGAAGAGTTCTCTTTCTTTTTTTGGTTTTTTATTTTTATTTATTTTTATTTTTTATTTTTATTTTATTTTTTTATTTTTATTTTTTTTATTATTTTTTGTTTTATGTTATCATTTCCTTTACTAAGTGTAGTAGGGAGCCTGTGCTGATGTGTGTTTGTTCATTTATCACATGTTTGTTTTCTGCTATGGCTTTCTGGATGTGGAAGTTTTCTTGCATTTGTATAAGATGTTTGTCATGGTTGCTTATTCTCATTATTTTCATTTCTTGTTCCATGTTTGTAAGATGATGGTTGTAGTGTTTTAAATGCTCTGCAAATGTGGAATGGTTTGTTTCATATTTCCAACATCTGATATGTTCTTTGTATCTTGTTTGAAAGTTCCTGCATGTCATGCCTATGTATACTGCATCACAACTTTGACATTGAAGTTTATATATTCCTGATTGTTGGAATTTGTCTCTCTTGGTAGCTGGCTGGCTTAGGTGTGATTGAAGGGTTTGCCCAGGCTTATATGCTATTTTGAAGCCCTGTCTCTTTAGGATGTTTGCAACTCTGTGTGTTAGTTTATGTGTGTAGGTCATGGTGTACCATCTGGTTCTTTTCTGTGTGGTATTGTCATTGTGTGTGTTCGTTGAGTGTGTTTGTAAGTTTTCAGCTTGTGAGTTCTTTTGTATTGTGGAACTGTTGTGTTTGTTTTTTATTTGTGTTTTTATTTTTTGATTGAGCTTGTGTACCACATGTGTGTCATACCCGTTGTTCCTAGCTATTTGTATGATTGTACTCATTTCTTGTTCATAGTTTCTCTTGCTGAGTGGGATTCTGTTTAATCTATGTAACATGTGTCTTAGTGCTGCAAGTTTCTGGCTGTGGGGGTGGTTGGATGTGGAATGTATTATTGTATCTGTGGCTGTTGGTTTTCTAAAGATGTTAAATGTATGTTTACCATTTTCTTTTTTAATTGTAATGTCAAGAAAATTTAATTGATTTTCTTTTTCTTTTTCAAGTGTGAATTTTATGTTCTGATGAGCTTTGTTTATTTCTGAATGGAGTTCATCTATTTTTTCACTTGGCTCATCTACCAGACAAATAATGTCATCCACGTATCTGTACCAATATATGATTTTGAAACTTTCATTTGTGGTTATCTTATCAAATATCTGATTTTCTAGGTAACTGATGAAAATGTTTGCTAGTGTTCCTGATATTGGGGATCCCATGGGCAGTCCATCAGTTTGTAGATAATATTCTTTCTCAAACTGAAAATAGTTTTGTTCAGTTGTCAGTCTGAGCATATCTGTTATTTCTTTTATTGCGTCTGTGGTGAGGTTGCTGTGGGATGAGAGATTTTGTTCTATGATTTCTATTGTTTCTGTGATAGGGATGGAGGTATACATATTTTCTATATCGAATGAAATCAGTGATGCTGTGTGTGGTACCTGTATGTTCTGTATGTTTTCTATTAGGTTTCCTGTGTTTATCACTGTTCCTGTTGTTTTCTACTTTATAGTGTTTTGTAACTAACTTTTGGAGGTGTTTGGCTATGTGGTATGTTGGGGCTTTCTTGAAGTTGATAACAGCTCTCATTGGCATTCCATCTTTATGTACTTTCGGTTGACTGCGGAGTGTTGGTGCTTGTGGATTTTTCTGTGTTAAGTAGTATTTCTGTTTGTCTGTGAGTGTGTGTTCAATGTTTTTCAGTGTTCGTTTCACATTTGCCTGGAATCGTGTAGCTGGATCTGACTTCAGTTTTTGTATGGCGTTGGTGTTTATGTATTCCTTGGTTTTTGTGATGTATTGCTCTTTATCCATGAGTACTGTTACATTTCCCTTGTCTGCTCTTGTTATTAATACGTTATTGTCTGTTGACTTTTGTTTTAACCTTTTCATAGTAGCTGCTTCTGTTTGGTTGTTCTTATTGTGTGTCTGCTGTGTTTGTTTTATTATGCCTTTTATTTCATCTTTTACTAGTTCTCTCGTCAGTCCTATGTTTATTTCACAATTATTTTGTTGTTCTTCACGTGTAAGGATGTGTTCGGTTTCTACTATGAGATTTTCTATGTATTGATTGTTCACTTTGCTATTGGTGCAGTGTTTCAAACCTTTTTCCAAGAGCATTTTTTCATTTTCGTGTAGTTCTGTCTCTGTTAGGTTAACTAAGCGTGGATGGAATGTGTGTTGGTGTTCATGTGGTTTCACATTTAAAATGTAAATGTGTTTTTGCGTCCTTTTTACTGTTAGTTTCATTATCTTCTGTTTATGTTTGGTTTGTAAATGTTTCATTGCTGTGTATGTGTTGTGTTCAGTTTTTTCTACTAGTGCCATGAAAACTGCGGCGTTTCCTACGTTTTTTGCCAATTCTAGATGAATCTCATAGAGCATCATGTTTAGGTGCTGTTTTTTCGAATAGAGCATCTTAATTTCATGTAGTAACCAATATCGTTCTGCAAATGATTTCGACTTTTGTGCCACTGTAGAACTGTTTTTAACCTTTACATTAATGTAACTTGGAATTAAATCGTTCTTTTTGCATGTTTTGTTGAATTTTATATGCTGTATCGTCTTATGGAGTCTCAGATGTATTTTCTTGAACCTGTTGTACATGTTGACAGGAAATGCTTGACATAGCTGTATTGACATCTTCAAATTTTATAGTCCTGTCCTCCTCAGTTGCGCGCAATATTACGGTATATTAATAATTTTTACTTATGGACCGTCTGACAGCAACTGAATAAAACACAATTTTAGTGCCATACGCGTTTCGCCTTTATTTTCTGCAAGGCATCATCAGTGGCCTGGAATATGTACATATGTTAGCTATTTTATTTACATTTTTGTCATTGTGCCTATAGGTTATAAACAGTTCTGGTGGTTGGTATTTCCTATTAAGTAGTAATGTTTTGGACTGTACTTACAGGTTGCGTGGACAATAACCTACATATTACGCTCCTATTGCATTTTTGGTGTTGTTCTTCTTATGAACGCCAATTTGCGGTTTTTTTCGCCATCCCACAACACTATGCACAGAACGCTTGCTTTAAAGCAATATTTTGGTTTCTGTTGACGATTGTCAAATGTTTTTGCCAAAGATCGAATTTTATTGCCAAACTTATGAGTGTAACTATTGAAGTATCTGTGGTCTGTTCGTGTATGCATTTGTGTGTGTGTGTGTGTGTGTGTGTGTGTGTGTGTGTGTGTGTGTGTGTTTTGGTGTGATATACATTTTTTGTGCTGTGAGTGTGTGTGTGTGTGTGTATTTTTTTTCCTGTGTGTGTGTGTGTGTGTGTGTGTGTGTGTGTGTGTGTGTGTGTGTGTCCATATGATGTGGGGAAGAGTTCTCTTTCTTTTTTTGGTTTTTTATTTTTATTTATTTTTATTTTTTATTTTTTAAATTTTTATTTATTTTTTATTATTTTTGTTTTATGTTATCATTTCCTTTACTAAGTGTAGTAGGGAGCCTGTGCTGATGTGTGTTTGTTCATTTATCACATGTTTGTTTTCTGCTATGGCTTTCTGGATGTGGAAGTTTTCTTGCATTTGTATAAGATGTTTGTCATGGTTGCTTATTCTCATTATTTTCATTTCTTGTTCCATGTTTGTAGGATGATGGTTGTAGTGTAAAATTAGTAAAAATTATTAATATACCGTAATTAGACGTGTTAAGTTGCAGACAGGCACAATTAAAAGACAAATAAAGCTTTCGGCCACAGCCTTCATCAGTAAAAGAGACACACACACCATTCGTACCCACAAGGAAGCACACCTCAAGCACACATGAGCATGGTCTCCACCATTTCGGGCCGGAATGCATTGGCATTGGCGTAAAGAAAATAAGTATGTATCGTGTTATTTGCGTTCGGAAATGCCTAATAAACAAAAATAAAAATTGCGTTTTGCTGTTTGCAGACGGCAAGTTGAAGATTGTGTAGCAGGCTCGCAGCTACCAACATAAACATTTAATAGCTTCATGTAAGGTATTTAAACTAATGCACACATCCACCTTTTTCCCAAATAAGCTATAAAACCAGCTTTAGACATATTGTAATAAACAACATCCAATACGTCAGACCAGTAATACATACCTCAACTATAAACTGTAAACAAACAATGTATAGTATTTCCCATCAATCACTTTATTCACATATGTACATATTTTGTACCAAATTCTTTCTCTAAATGTTCATATGTTATAACAATTTTACAGAAAGGAAATAAAGTAACCCACTGAAGAATAGCACAAAAGTGCTGAAACATGTCTTGGTAAAGCAAAAATTGAAAAGATGTCTTGCATAAGTTGAAACTCCTCAGCCAGTTTTCTTAGCAAGCACGGGAATAATAGCTGCAACAGCACAAGATGATTGTCGTAGCTTTCTAAACCACAGAACACCACGCACGGAATGACACTGTCAATGTTTCGAAAGCCGACTTAAAATCGAATTCGCGTGGCATTGCTTTTGTCAAGGAAGGTTGGGAGCAGATGCGAGAGGAGCCCCGAACAGTAGCAGTGCTGGAGACCGCAGCCGTGTATTCAGAAACTCGCAGGCGCGGCGAACAAAGAGAGCCGCCTGACCGGTCTCCGGTGACGTCAGGGGCGGCTGACGTCAAAGGGCGTCTTCTGGTGCCGATGCCACCCCCTCGCTGTCACAGAGTTGCGTCCGCGCCGCCCGTCCCCCCGAGGAAACCACCCGGCCGCGTGACCGATACCTTCCCCTTTCACGAAAATCGCTGCCTATTGGCGGAGAGACGGTTATTGAGGACGGCCGTCGAGCGACGAGAACAGAGACAACTACACGCCGAAATAAAACAGCTGCGACGGAGCGTAAAACCTTCCTCCGTGGGCTAAGGATTGAATCTCTGTGGCGAACAGAAAAAATCTCATACTCTGCATTTATGATTTCCAGTAAAATAAAGAAACTGGATCGTATGCGATATTACTGAACTAATTTAGAATTTCAACTGATCATAGACTAGAAATATACACTCAAGCGCCAAAGAAACTGGTATAGACGTGCGTACTCAAATACAGAGATATGTAATCAGGCAGAATACGGCACTGTGGTAGGCCACGCCTATATACGACATGTGTCTGGCGCAGTTGTTAGTCAATTACTGCTGCTATAGCGGCAGGTTATCAAGATTTGAGTGAGTTTGAACGTGGTGTTGTAGTCGGCGCTCGAGCGATGGGACGCAGCATCTCTGAAGTCGCGATGAAGTGGGAATTTTCCCGTACGACCATTTCACGAGTGTACTGGGAATATCAGGAATACGGTAAAACATCAAATCACCGCCATCGCTGCGGTCGGAAAAAGATCCTGCAAGTGCAACGCTTCCGCAGATTGCTGCAGATTTAAGTGCTGTGCATCAACAAGTGTCGGCGTGCGAACCATTCAACGAAACATCATCGCTATGGGCTTTCGGAGCCGAAGCCCCACTCGTGTACCCTTGATGACTGCACGGCACAAAACTCTGCGCCTCGCCTGGGCCCGTCAACACCGATATTGGACTGTTAATGACTGGAAACATGTTGCCTAGTCGGACGAGTCTCGTTTCAAATTATATCGAGCGGATGGACGTGTACAGGTATGGAGACAACCTCATTATTCCATGGATCCTGCAATTCAAATAGAATTTTTTTGAAAGAAATTTCCGCCATTTGGCTTCCAGTTGTTCATTTATTGTACAAAATCATTATTTCGGCTTTGTAGACATTCACAAGTGCATGCTGAAACATTTCGAAGAACGTTCTGCCAGGCACTTAATGGAAATTACAGAGTAATAATGTAGATGTAGATATCTTCGTCATCTGCGGAGCTAGTTGGAATATGTGCCTATATTATGTGGCTGCTGTTGTCTGTGTGTCTTATCTTGTGTACGATAATGCGTTCACTATGCTTACCACATTCCTATTTTCTTATTCATTATTTGATACAATGCTGCATTTGATGTTGTATTTATAAAGCTGTATTCACCTGACCGGAAGTCCTTTTCGCCCTGATACCGAACTTCACTAATCCTCACTATATCTAATTTCAGCCCATCGATTTCCCTTTGTACATTTTCTAACCCATTTACGCGATTAAGGAATCTAGCGTTCCATACTCTGATCGGTAGAACGCCAGTTTTATTTTTCCTAATGATGACGTCCTCCTAAGTAATTCCTGTCCGAAGACCCAAATGGGGGATTATTTTACCTCAAGAATATTTTACCAAACATGATGGCATTACCATGTAACTGTGCAGTAGAGCTACATATCATCAGGGAAAGTAATAGCGGTAGTTTCACTTGGCTTTTAGCTGTTCGCAATACCAGCAGAGCAAAGCCGTTTTGGCTGGTGTTAAAAAGCCAGATCACTCAATCATCCAGGTCGTTGTCGTGCAACTACTGAAAAGGCTGGTGTCCCTCTTCAGGAACCACATGTCTGTCTGGCCTCTCCGCAGGCAGCCCTCCGTTGTGATTGCACCTACGGCATGGCTGTCTGTATCACTGAGACACGCGAGCCACCTAACCTCGGCAATGCCTGTGGTCCATGGTGCAGAAGTTGGTGTTATGCCTAGTGTAAGAGGGAGGAACGTCTCCAATATGAGTTGGAATTCGACAGTGGCAGGGTGGGGACCTGCCGAGACCGTGGTTTACGGTTTCGCGATACTTCCTCTTATTATCTTCGGGAATCCACGACTGTCATGTGAACACAAAGTAGATGCATTTGGGAGGGTCATACTCGACGCCCCACGTGGCTGGCGCCCGAGAGGACAGACATATTATTCGGTCAGCCCTGCAGGATCGTACAACGATATCAGGTACTTTGAGCCAGGAAATGGGTTTGTTTTGCAGCGAGACAAGTATTCACACGGACAGTACGGTGACGTGTGGAGCATCAAGAACCGTCAGCATCGCGGCCTTTGTTGCGGCTTTCCAGCAGAGTGGTGCTCCCCACGACAACACCGGACGCATCATCTTCTCAAATGAGGTCCAGTTCTGCAAACCTCATCACAGTGGCTGTATTCGTGCCTGGAGATTCCGTAGACAAATACAGATCTAGTTCCTAGCGTCGTGCTATGGGGTGGCACAGAGTGCACAACTCGATCACGTCTAGGTCCCAAAGCTGGTAATTTAGACACCTGTCGTTATGTTTCTGACGTGTTAAGGCTGATGTCTATGCTGTCTCTTCGGTTTGTCTGTGGTGTTGTACACTCCAACCGAATAAGAAAAAAAAGAAAAAAAAAAAGAAACGATGCGCCACGAAGAAATTACGCAAATTGGACGGAAATCGATAGGTGTCACGTACATAAAGGGACAAACAAATGATTACTATTTCGGAAAAATTGTATGATTTATTCAAGAGAAACAGCTTCGGAAATTGAGCAAGCCAATAATGCGTTGGTCACCTCCGGCCCTTATGCAAGCAGTTTTCCGACTTGGCATTGATTGATATTGTTGGATGTCCTCCCGAGCGATATGGTGCCAAATTCCATCCAACTGACTCGTCCGATGGTCAAAATCCCGAGCTGTTGGAGGGCCCTGCCCATAATATCCAAACTTTCTCTGTTGAGTAAAGATCCAGCGATCTTACTGGGCAACACAAGCAGTAGGAACTCTCGCCGTGTGAGGGCGGTCATTATTTATTTTCTGGAACATAAACCATGGATGGCTTGCCATGAAGAGCAACAAAACGGGGCGTAGAATCTACGTCTACATATGTCCTCAGCTAGCCACCAAGCGGTGTGCGACGGAGGGCACAATCTGCACCAAAGTCATATTTCCCTACGACTGTTCCACTCGCGGATCGGGCGAGGGAAAAACGACTGTCTGAACGCCTCAGTACGAGCTTTAATTTCCCTTATCTTTGAATGGTGATCATTGCGCGGTTTGATTGTTGGTGGCAATAATATATGCTCTACATTCTCGGCGAAGATCAGATTTCGGAATTTAGTGAGCAGTCTCTTCCGCTTAGCGCGCCGTCTATCGGCAAGTGTGTCCCTCTTCAAACTTTCTATGAGATTTGTAACGCTCTCGCGATGACTAAATGTACCAGTAACGAATCTTGCCGTTCTTCTTTGGACCTTCTCAGTCTCGTGAATCAGATCCAACTCGTAAGGGTCCCATACAGGCGGACAGTACTCTAAGACTGGACGAACTAACATATTGTAAGCTATTTCCTTTGTTGAAGGACTGCATCACTTCAGGATTCTACCAATAAACCGCAATCTAGAGCTCGATTTGCCCGTTACTTGTGTAATCTGCTCACTCCATTTGAGATCATTTCGAATAGTAACACCCAGGTACTTGACGGATGTTACCGCTTCCAAAGACTGGGCTTTTATTTTGTACCGCTGTGCTGCAAAGGCGACGCGGGTGATAATCAGAGAGGTGCTGCTATGAAAAGAAATGGTTCCCCAGACCCCCACTCCTGTCGAGGCGTATGGCGGACGACAGTCCCGTTGGCAACCCCCAATGTCCAGAGCGTCTCCAGACACGTCTTTGCTGCTCACCGGGGCTCGGTTCGAAGCGAGACGTCACTAAAGATTATATTCCAGTTAGTGAGGCTACAGGCCGAAGATATGTCTGGAGGCGACCCCGACAGCGGTGGGAATCAAGCCTGACCCTACCTTGGCCATCAAGGCCGCCCCAAATTGAGAACTTTTGGAACATTATTGGAAGGGCCCTCCAACCAGCTCGGGATTTTGAAGATCTAACGCGCCAATTGGACAGAATTTGGCACTATGTCCCTCAGGAGAACATCCAACAAATCTTTCAATCAACACCAAGCCTAATAACTGCTTGCATAAGGGCTAGAGGTAAACCAACGTGTTATTGACATGTTCAATTTGTGAAGCTGTTTATCTTGAATAAATCATCTCTATTTTCTGAAACAGTTATCATTTATTTGTCTGTACATGTACTTGACACCTACAGATTTCCGTCCCATTCGGGTAATTCCTTTGTGGTGCCTCGTTCTTTTTTTTTCTTCGTTCTTTCTTGGACTGTAAATTAAAAAGTCATGATCGATCCTGAATTTTTACTGCATAAACAGGAAATTTTGGAAATTTCTGGTAAGGTCTCATGGGACCAAACTGTTGAGGTCATCGGTCCCTAAGCTTACACACTATTTAATGTAACTTAAAGTAAGTTACTCTAAGGACGACACACACACCCATGCCCAAGGGAGGACTCGAACTTCTATCGGGGGGAGCCGTGCAGACCGTGACAAGACGCGTGAACAGGAAAAAGGTAGTAAGCGATAAACTTTTTTGTTTTCATTGTATTGTGGGAGGTGACAGCAGGAGAAAGGTTCGAATAACTTTGAAATTACGTATAAAGTTGGTGGAAGTCGCTAAGTAATCCCATTCTCAAACACTGGGTGGATATAGTCCGGGTTTTATATATATATATATATATATATATATATATATATATATATATATATATATATATATATATATGGTCCATTGATCGTGACCGGGCCAAATATCTCACGAAATAAGCGTCAAACGAAAAAACTACAAAGAACGACGAAACTTGTCTAGCTTGTTGAAGGGGGAAACCAGATGGCGCAATGGTTGGCCCGCTAGATGGCGCTGCCATAGGTCAAACGGATATCAACTGCGTTTTTTTAAATAGGAACCCTCATTTTTATTACATATTGTTGTAGTACGTAAAGAAATATGAACGTTTTCGTCGGACCACTTTTTTCGCTTTGTGATAGATGGCGCTGTGATAGTCACAAACACATGGCTCACAATTTGGGACAAACAGTTGGTAACAGGTAGGTTTTTTAAATTAAAATACAGAACGTAGGTACGTTTGAACATTTTATTTGGGTTGTTCGAATGAGATACATGTATCTTTGTGAACCTATCATTTCTGAAAACGCATGCTGCTACAACGTGATTCCCTGTAAATACCACACTAATGCCATAAGTGCTCAAAATGATGTCCGTCAACCTCAATGCATCTGGCAATACGTGTAACGACATTCCTCTCAACAGCGAGTAGTTCGCCTTCCGTAATGTTCGCACATGCATTGACAATGTGCTGAGGCATGTTGTCAGGCGTTGTCGGTGGATCACGATAGCAAATATCCTTCAACTTTCCACACAGAAAGAAATCCGGTGACGTCAGATCCGGTGAACGTGTCGGCCATGGTATGTTGCTTCGACGACCAATCCACCTGCCATGAAATATGCTACTCAATAGCGCTTCACCCGCAAGCGAGCTATGTGCCGGACATCCATCACGTTGGAAGTACTTCGTCATTCTGTCATGCAGTGAAACATCTTGTAGTAACATCCGTAGAACATTACGTAAGAAATCAGCATACATTGCACCTTTTAGATTGCCATAAATAAAATGGGGGCCAATTATCCTTCCTCCCATAATGCCGCACCATATATTAACCCGCCAAGGTCGCTGATGTTCCACTTGTCGCAGCCATCGTGGATTTTCCGTAGCCCAATAGTGCATATTATGCCGGTTTACGTTACCGCTGTTGGTGAATGACGCTTCGTCGCTAAATAGAACGCGTGCAAAAAATCTGTCATCGTCCCGTAATTTCTGTTGTGCCCAGTGGGAGACCTGTACACGACGTTTAAAGTCGTCGCCATGCAATTCCTGGTGCGTAGAAATATGGTAGGGGTGCAGTCGATGTTGATGTAGCATTCTCAACATCGACGTTTTTGAGATTCCCGAATCTCGCGCAATTTGTCTGCTACTGATGTGCGGATTAGCCGCGACAGCAGCTAAAACACCTACTTGGGCATCATCATTTGTTGCAGGTCGTGATTGGCATTTCACATGTGGCTGAACACTTCCTGTTTCCTCAAATAACGTTAACTATCCGGCGAACGGTCCGGACACTTGGATGATGTCGTTCAGGATACCGAGCAGCATACGTAGCACACGCCCCTTCGGCATTTTGATCACAACAGCCATACAGCAACACGATATCGACCTTTTCCGCAATTGGTAAACGGTCCATTTTAACACGGATAATGTACCACGAAGCAAATACTGTCCGCACTGGCGGAATGTTACGTGATACGGCGAACTTATATGTTTGAGACTATTACAGCGCCATCTGTCACAAAGCGGAAAAAAGTGATCCGATAAAACATTCATATTTCTTTACGTACTACACGAATACGTAATAAAAAAGGGGGTTCCTATTTTAAAAAACGCATTTGATATCCGTTTGACCTATGGCAGCGCCATCTAACGGTCCAACTATAGCGCCATCTGGTTTCCCCCTTCAAGCTAGACGACTTTCGTTCATTGTAGTTTTTTCGTTTGATGCTTATTTCGTGAGATATTTGGCCTGGTCACCATCAATGGACCACTATATTAGTACTTAATATTTTGAGTCAAATCATAAAAGTAAGGTTATACCTCTTAATAAGCAGCTAAAGGCAGCATTTTAAATTTTTAAATCCGTTCAGTAATCGTACGAAATACTGTAATTAAAATTATTTGTTGTGTCTGAAGCCCTTAGGTAGACAACTTGCAACCGGGACTGGGTGATGGTTTTGGCCATTTAATAATACAGATCAGTACTCTGGGTCAAGTTGGACTTTATAACACATACAGTTTTCCGGCATGAGAGTGACACAAAAAAGTACTCAGCCGCGATTCGAACTCAGTGTCTTTGGACGTTAGTTACTGGTTGCATGCTATAGAGCGTTTTATGATGACGCTGATCGCTTCTCGATCAGACGACAACCTGATAGTTTGTGCGGATATCGTTGAGCGGAGATCGGTTTCCGATACGCGCTGCCACGCAGGTGCGTGCAATAGCGTGAGAGCAGCGTGTCTCGCCATTGCAGCTAGTGTTGCGTCCATCGTGAATCGCCGGAATCCGTGTAGCGATTCGGTTATTGCGACTCTAAGTAAATTTAACACTGGAGGAAATTGTTAGGTGACGAAGTGTCAGACTGTTAGTCCCCGTTGTTGTGTCACTCAAATACCGAATGAATACACACAATCACGTTAGTTAAATTTATTTTTTGTAGATGTCGAGGCGGAATGACTGATTCTGTGTCGCATACTGCGCGGCGATGTATGTAGAAGCGCACCATTCAGGCGTCACGTGTTCTAGGACGTTAGTTTCATTTTCTGGTAAAAATGACGACGAAGATGAAGTAAATATTCCTGAATTCCAATCAAGAACAACTGCAAGATGAGAAACATAGAAGTAGATATCCTCGGAGTAACGAAGCTGCTTAAATCACATAATTAAGGCAAGGCCTCCGGGCTGGCTCTGAGCACTATGCAACTTAACTTCTGAGGTCATCAGTCCCCTAGAACTTCGAACTACTTAAACCTAACTAAGCTAAGGACATCACACACATCCATGCCCGAGGCAGGATTCGAACCTGCGACTGTAGCGGTCACGTGGTTCCAGACTGAAGCGCCTAGAACCGCACCGCCACACTGGCCGGCTGCAAGGCCTCCGGTCCAGATTGTATACCAGTCAGGTTCCTCTCAGAGTATGCTGATAAAATAGCTCCATATTTAGCAATTATATACAACCACCCGCTCACAGAAAGATCCGTACCTAAAGACTGGAAAATTGCTAAAGTCACACCAATACCCAAAAAGGGAAGTAGGAGTAATCCGCTGAATCACAGGCCTATATCACTAACGTCGATTTGCAGTAGGGTTTTAGAACATATACTGTATTCGAACATTATGAAGTACCTCGAGGAAAACGATTTATTCACATATAGTCAGCACGGATTCAGAAAATATCGTTCTTGTGAAACACAACTAGCTCTTTATACTCATGAAGTAATAAGTGCTATCGACAGGGGATGTCAAATTGATTCCATATTTTTAGATTTCCGGAAGGCTTTCGACTCTGTTCCTAACAAGCGTCTTTTAACCAAACTGCGTGCCTACGGAGTATCGCCTCAGTTGTGCGGCTGGATTCGCGATTTCCTTGTAGAAAGGTCACAGTTCGTAATAATAGACGGAAAGTCATCGAGTAAAACAGAATATCCGGCGTTCCCCAAGGAAGTGTTATAGGCCCTCTATCGTTCCTGAACTATATTAACGACATAGGAGACAATCTGAGTAGCCGTCTTAGATTGTTTGCAGATGATGCTATCATTTACCGTCTTGTAAAGTCATTAGATGACCAAAACAAATTGCAAAATGATTTAATAAGATATCTGTATGGTGCCAAAAGTGTCAATTGACCCTGAATAAAGAAAAGTGTGAAGTTATTCACATCAGTACTAAAAGAAATCAGCTAAATTTCGATTACGCGATAAGTCACACAAATCTGAGGGCTGTAAATTCAACTAAATACTTGGGGATTACAATTACAAATAACCTAAACTGGAACGATCACATAGGTAATATTGTGGGTAGAGCAAAGCAAAGACTGCGATTCATTGGCAGAACACTTAGAAGATGCAACAGGTCTACCAAAGAGACTGCTTACACTACTCTTGTCCACCCTATTTTGGAGTATTGCTGTGCGGTATGGGACCCGCATCAGGTGGGACTGGCGGATGAATCGAAAAAGTACAAAGAAGGGCAGCTCGTTTTGTATTATCGCGAAATAGGGGAGATAGTGTCACAGACATGATACGTGAATTGGAGAGGCAATCGTTAAAACAAAGGCGTTTTTCGTTGCGACGGGATCTTCTCATGAAATTCAAATCACCAGTTTTCTCCTCCGATTGCGAAAACATTCTGTTGGCACCCATCTACATAAGGAGAAATGATCATTACGATAAAATAAGAGAAATCAGGGGCTCGCACACAAAAATTTAAGTGCTCGTTTTTCCCGCGTGCCGTTCGAGAGTGGAACGGTAGAGAGAGAGCATGAAGGCGGTTCATTGAACCCTCTGCCAGGCACTTTATTGTGAATAGCAGAGTAATCACGTAGATGTAGATGTGAATTACGGCTTAACGTCCCGTCCACGTGTAGGTCATTAGGGACGAAGCGCAAAATGGGGCTGTCAGAAATGGGGAAGGAATCCGAAATAAAGTTTTTCTGGGTTTGTGAGCGCTACCGACGTTTCGGTCCCTGTCGCAAACGACCTTCTGCAGGGTGTTTTTATTTACTGCTGAATGTGAGAACTTTATTTCTTATATACCTGCAGACATGGCAGATATCTAATTCTGATAGACTGTTTAGGGTGAAGAGGGAGGATGTTAGAAGTCTGTATTGGTGTTTGTATTATTTCTTTTCCTCGTAAGAAACCCGACGTTTTCATTGGTGTTTGCATTACTGTTTGTGATTGGTGGAAATCAGCGAATGGAAAACCAGGTGGCAGCTGTGCCGACGCGTTGTTTTCCTGCTTTCTAGCGCCGGCCGAGGCTCGCCAATACTCTTATGTATCTGCGACCGCTGCGGTCTCCCGTGCACCTGTATGTACGAGGAGCATTCAAGTTCTAAGGCCTCCGATTTTTTTTTCTAATTAACTACTCACCCGAAATCGATGAAACTGGCGTTACTTCTCGACGTAATCGCCCTGCAGACGTACACATTTTTCACAACGCTGACGCCATGATTCCATGGCAGCGGCGAAGGCTTCTTTAGGAGTCTGTTTTGACCACTGGAAAATCGCTGAGGCAATAGCAGCACGGCTGGTGAATGTGCGGCCACGGAGAGTGTCTTTCATTGTTGGAAAAAGCCAAAAGTCACTAGGAGCCAGGTCAGGTGAGTAGGGAGCATGAGGAATCACTTCAAATTTGTTATCGCGAAGAAACTGTTGCGTAACGTTAGCTCGATGTACGGGTGCGTTGTCTTGGTGAAACAGAACACGCACAGCCCTTCCCGGACGTTTTTGTTGCAGTGCAGGAAGGAATTTGTTCTTCAAAACATTTTCGTAGGATGCACCTGTTACCGTAGAGCCCTTTGGAACGCAATGGGTAAGCCCTCGCCGTCCCAGAACATGGGCACCATCATTTTTTCAGCACTGGCGGTTACTTGAATTTTTTTTGGTGTTGGTGAATCTGTGTGCTTCCATTGAGCTGACTGGCGCTTTGTTTCTGGATTGAAAAATGGCTTCCACGTCTCATCCATTGTCACAACCGACGAAAAGAAAGTCCCATTCATGCTGTTGTTGCGCGTCAACATTGCTTGGCAACATGCCACACGGGCAGCCGTGTGGTCATCCGTCAGCATTCGTGGCATCCACCTGGATGACACTTTTCGCATTTTCAGGTCGTCATGCAGGATTGTGTGCACGGAACCCACAGAAATGCCAACTCTGGAGGCGATCTGTTCAACAGTCATTCAGCGATCCCCCAAAACAATTCTCTCCACTTTCTCGATCATGTCGTCAGACCGGCTTGTGCGTGCTCGAGGTTGTTTCGGTTTGTTGTCACACGATGTTCTGCCTTCATTAAACTGTCGCACCCACGAACGCACTTTCGACACATCCATAACTCCATCACCACATGTCTCCTTCAACTGTCAATGAATTTCAATTGGTTTCACACCACGCAAATTCAGAAAACGAATGATTGCACGCTGTTCAAGTAAGGAAAACGTCGCCATTTTAAGTATTTAAAACAGTTCTCATTCTCGCCGCTGGCGGTAAAATTCCATCTGCCGTACGGTGCTGCCATCTCTGGGACGTATTGACAATGAAAGCGGCCTGATTTTAAAACAATGCACATGTTTCTATCTCTTTCCAGTCCGGAGAAAAAAAATCGGAGGCCTTAGAACTTGAATGCACCTCGTATTGCTTCACGTGGGCTATCGTCCTGTAGCGCTGTTACTGCTGGCAGCCAAGACGTCGGTAGTCGATACTCGTCTTCTCTGTTCATGTTGGTCGGTCGCTTGGCTATTTCTATTGCTTATCTAATCTTCCTCCTGAAAGTAAGAGGCTGATCCGCCAGTACGCATGCTTCACCAAAAGCAATGTATTTGCCGTACTCATCCTGGTGTTCAGCCGCCGCTGACTTGGTGTACTGTCTTAGTCGGATATATCTTTCGTGCTCAGATATCCGTGTGCTGATGTGTCGTCCCGTCTCGCCTACATACACTAATCGACATTCGCATCTGATTTCGTAAACTCCGGCACCATGTAGTTTGTCAACTGTATGTTCCGTTGCGCAAAGAACATCTTTTATTCTGTTGCTGGAGTAACCTCGTAAGTAGGCTGTTTAGGTTTTTATGTTGGTAACGCAACGTAGCGCTCTATATGAAAATCACTGACTCTGCTGTGTGAAGTCTGTGGCTGGTTTGCTCTGTTGGAATATTTGCTATTGCAGTGTTGGGCAGTTGGATGTGAACAGCGCGTTGCATTGCGTAGTTGGAGGTGAGCCGCCAGCAGTGGTGGATGTGGGGAGAGAGATGGCAGAATTTTGAGAACGGACGATCTGGACGTGTTTCCATCAGAAAGAGCAAATTTGTAATACTGTATATCATTAACTGATATATATATATATATATATATATATATATATATATATATATATATATATATATATGATGACTTCTGAATATTATTAAGGTAAATACATTGTTTGTTATCTATCAAAATCTTTCATTTGCTAACTATACCTATCAGTAGTTAGTGCCTTCAGTGGTTAGAATCTTTTATTTAGCTGGCAGTATTGGCGCTCGCTGTATTGCAGTAGTTCGAGTAACGAAGATTTTCGTGAGGTAAATGATTCATGAAAGGTATAGGTTACTGTTAGTCAGGGCCATTCTTTTGTAGGGATTATTGAAAGACAGATTACGTTGCGCTAAAAAAAAAAAAAAATGTGTCACTTTAGTGTTGATCACAATAAGAGAGAAATGTCTGAATACGTTCAGTTCTGCTCAGCTGTTTGAAAATCAGATGATGTAAAACGTTTATCTGCACTGTAAATCATACATTTTTCTAAGGGGACGTTAACAATCTCCAATGAAAGGAAACAATACAAACACCAATAAAGACTTCTAACGTTCCTCCCCTTCATCCTAAACAGCCTATCTGCATTCGATGATAGTCATGTCTGCAGGTATATAAGAAATAAAGTTCCCTCATTCAGCACTAAACAAAAACACCCTGGAGAAGGTCGTTAGCAATAGGGACCGAAACGTCGGTAGTTTTATATACAGGGTGAGTCGCGTAAGACGTAACACCCCCTTTATTCCGGGTGTGATTGCACGTATCGACAAGCAGTGTTCGGTGAATCAAAGCCGACTATGGGGCACATACTTTGGTACATACACAATAATCGCAACGTTTATATTGACCGAGATAATTAGGCAAGTTCATGTTTTTTAAATGGCACGCTATACTTTTTTTTGCCATCATTCGAACGCTCTTGAAAAGAAGCGTATAGTGATGTAACGCATGTTGCTATTGTGATTCAAACTTTGCTTAAAAGGCGCTGGGAAATGAGGATTTATCTACGCAGCGTAGGCCGTGCAAGCAACATAGAGCACGGCAACTCGGCCTGCGCGTCGCGCGAGCCGTGTTTACAGTCTGCAGCCTCTTCCGAGTCCGCCGCTCGTGGTCTCGCGGTAGCGTTCTCGCTTCCCGAGCGCGGGGTCTCGGGTTCGATTCCCGGCGGGGTCAGGGATTTTCACCTGCTTCGAGATGACTGGGTGTTTGTGTTGTCCTCATCATTTCATCATCATCCAGGAAAGTGGCGAAATTGGACTGAGCAAAGATTGGGTAATTGTACAGGCGCTGATAACCACGCAGTTGAGCGCCCCACAAACCAAACATCATCATCACAGCCTCTTCCGACCGCCTCGACCTTCAATCGTACAATATTTCCCAACGTCTTTTAAGCAAGGTTTGAATCACAATAGCAACATTCGTTATATCACTATACTCGTCTTTTCAAGAGCGTTCGAATGATGGTAAAAAAAAGTCCAGCGTCCCATTTAAAAAACATGAACTTGCTTCATTATCTCGGTCAATATAAACGTTGCGATTATTGTGTATGTACCAAAGTACGTGCCCCATAGTCGGCTTTGATTCACCGAACACTGCTTGTCGATACGTGCAATCACACCCGGAATAAAGGGGGTGTTACGTCTTACGCGACTCACCCTGTATATTGACAATGCGGTCGCAAGCCCAGAAAAATTTTATTGAAAGTGACAATGGCCGCGGAAGCCTACGTTTATGTGTCCGACAGGTTGTTTGAACCGTCGTCTTACAGAATACGACATAATGTATTCGCAGTTACGAATGTGGACAAGAATCAGCAGTATAACGTAATGACAGTGAAAATTTGTATCGGATCAGGACTCAAACCCAGGCTTTACGCTTACCGCCAGCATTGGCCTTACCTTTAGGTTATCCGAGCACAGTTCACAGCCTCAAGAACACAGGCACTGCATTATCTTATTTATCCGCCGACACCGGGCAAGCGACTTCCGATTAAAATGTCTCGCCTGTACTGGAATATATGTAATAGACATATGAGAGCAAGCTGTAGACACATAGTTGACGACTTATGGAAGTTTGGGTGTGGATGTGGAGCGTGCCCGGATAGCCTAATGATAGTTTCCAAAGATTCTTGTGATTTCGTGCGCTACTTTTTATTCATTATCAGAGTAGAAGGTTTACAATTTTTATGGTGACATCTACCATAGAAACATGTGAAACAAATATATATATTATGAAGGCATTGTTTGAGCAGTTACATTTTGCCGAAACATGCGCCATTGGAAAGTAAAAAACAAAAGTAAGCAAGAAGACCCGGGTTCGAATCCCGTCCGTAGCACAAATTTTAATTCATTTCGTCTGCTTCGATTATTATCGTAGTTCCTTGATAGTTCCGACTTCCTACATCTACAAAAATATCCGACTCCAACTTTCAGTGAGCGAATAAAAACTATCACCAAATCATGTAAAAGTATTATATCTGAAAGCAACAGCGGCATGCCAGTTACTATGAATTCCATGGCTCCTAGACTACATGGCTTATCCGGATTATATAAAGATGGTGCTCCGATACGCCCAGTAGTGTCATCCTTTCCTGTTCCGTGTTGCCTACTAGCGAAAGAGCTTGATTAAATCATTAAAAAGAAAACCCGTTGTAAACTTAAGTTTGTTATCAAAAGTTCTATGGCTCTTGTTAACCAAATTACAGATGCACAAATCCCACCCAGCTCACAACTAGTATCGTTTGATGTCACCAGTTTATTTACAAATTTTCCTACTGATGAATCCATAAACATATTAACAAATCTTTTGCATAAATCCAAAGTAAATACTGTTGAATTACATGTCACAATTGGTGCTACTCAAACATTTGAATAACAAAAGTACTTTCTGTTTCAAAACAAGTATTATAGGCAGTCCATCACCTAGCTAGGTGTTCAGCTCTCAGTCCTATAATATCCGAGATTTTCATGGACAGTTCTAACAAAATTTCTTGCTGAAAGAGCCAGTGAATTGTAAAATTAAGTATTGGTTCAGATATGCCGCTGATGTGCTACGTTTGTGGACCGGTACTAATGGGCAGTTACACACATTACTACAACATTTAAATTCACAGCATACGAAAATTCTGTTTACTATGGACCTACGAGGTTCTTCTATAAATTTCTTGGACCCTAATATACATATTAGTACAAGAAAACACGTATTTAGCAGTTAAAGGAAAAAAGCAGCTACTGATACAGTGGTCCCTGGCAGCTCCCAGCATCCACACAGTCACAAAAACAAAAAACAAAAAACAAAAAATGCTAAGGCGACTGCTCGCGATAATCGGGAAACCTGGATTCAAGTCTCCGCCTGGCATAAATTATCATTTTCATCATTCCATTATACAGCTGATATTTGTCAATATTTGCAATTATGAATACATTTCATCTAATTCCTAACGGCTGTAATGGCTGAAGTGCGTGTTCCTTCGGGTATGCATGCATGTCCGAACGAAAGCTACATCGTATTTCTCAACAACACGGGCAGTGTATATCGTATCGTACAGAAGACGAAACCAATGTCTCTCGCTGTTCCTCATCTCTCGTTTCTCTTTCTTCAAAACGGTCGAAATCGACACCTAGATACCTCTTCATATCTGACGAAGTACTTAACTGTTCTTCAGAAATGTTTCAATACAGCAAAAAAAAATTCAGTTTATAAAGACGTACGCATTCTACAGTATTATTTTTGCTGTTGGGGTTCCACAGAAATGTAGAACTGACATGTGATTACATTTTCACGCAATTTGGGTGCATAGATCCTGAGAAATCAATTCCCAGAACAACCAACTCTGGCCGTAATAACAGCCTTGATACGCCTCTGCATTGAGTCAAACAGAGCTTGGATGGCATGTACAGGTACAGCTGCCCATGCAACTTCAACACAATACCACAGTTCATAAAGAGTAGTGACTGGCGTATTGAGACGAGCCAGTTGCTCGGCCACCATTGACCAGACGTTTTCAGTTGGTGAGAGATCTGGAGAATGTGCTGGCCAGGGCAGCAGTCGAACATTTTCTGTATCTAGAAAGTCCCGTACAGGACTTGCAACATGCGGTCGTGCATTATCCTGCTGAAATGTAGGGTTTCGCAGGGCTCGAATGAAGGGTAGACCCACGGGTCGTAACACATCTGAAATGTAACATCCACTGTTCAAAGTTCCGTCAATGCGAACAAGAGTTGACCGAGACGTGTAACCATACCATCACTCCGGGTGATACGCCACTATGGCGATGACGAATAAAAGTTTCCAATGTACGTTCACCGCGATGTTGCCAAACACGGATGCGACCATCATGATGCTGTAAATAGAACCTGGATTCATCCGAAAAAATGACGTTTTGCCATTCGTGGACCCAGGTTCTTCGTTGAGAACACCATCGCAGACGCTCCTGTCTGTGATGCAGCGTCCAGGGTAACCGCAGCCATGGTCTCCGACATGACAGTCCGTGCTTCTGCAAACGTCGTCGAACTGTTGGTGCAGATGGTTGTTGTCTTGCAAACGTCCCCATCTGTTGACTCAGGGATCGAGACGTGGCTGCACGATCCGTTACAGCCATGCAGATAAGATGCCTGTCATCTCGACTGCTAGTGATACGAGCCCGTTGGGATCCAGCACGGCGTTCCGTATTACCCTCCTGAACCCACCGATTCCATATTCTGCTAATAGTCACTGCATCTCGACCAACGCGAACAGCAATGTCGCGATACGATAAACCGCAATCGCGATAGACTACAATCCGACCTTTATCAAAGTCGGAAGCGTGAGGGTACGCATTTCTCCTCCTTACTCGAGGCATCACAACACCGTTTCATCAGGCAACGCAGGTCGACTACTGTTTATGTATGAGACATCAGTTGGAAACTTTCCTCATGTCAATCCGCAGCTCGTGGTCATGCGGAAGCGTTCTCGCTTCCCACGCCCGGGTTCCCGGGTTCGATTCTCGGCGGGGTCAGGGATTTTCTTTTTTTCTTTGCCTCGTGATGACTGGGTGTTGTGTGATGTCCTTAGGTTAGTTAGGTTTAAGTAGTTCTAAGTTCTGGGGGACTGATGACCATAGATGTTAAGTCCCATAGTGCTCAGAGCCATTTTTTTCCTCATGTCAGCACGTTGTAGGTGTCGCCACTGGCGCCAGCCTTGTGTGAATGCTCTAAAAAGCTAATCACTTGCATATGACAGCATCTTTTTCCTGTCGGTTAAATTTCCCGTCTGTAGCACGTCATCTTTGTGGTGTCGCAATTTTAATGTCCAGTAGTGTAAAAAATGGTTCAAATGGCCGTGAGCCCTATGGGACTTACCATCTGAGGTCATCAGTCCCCTAGAACTTAGAACTACTTAAACTTAACTATGGACATCCATGCCCGAGGCAGGATTCGTACCTGCGACCGTAGCAGTTGTGCGGTTCCAGACTGAAGTGTCGAGAACCGTTCGGCCACACCGGCCAGCGGGACCAAACTGCTCAGGTCATCGGCGCCTAGGTTTACACACTACTTAAACTAACTTACGCAAAATAATGTGAACAGTTCCTATGGGACAAAACTGCTGAGGCCATCGGCCCCTAGGCTTACACACTACTTAAACTAACTTACGCTAAGGACAGCACACACACCCATACCTGACGGAGGAGTCGAACCTTTCTTGTGTTCGTCGG
Source organism: Schistocerca cancellata (assembly GCF_023864275.1). NCBI lineage: Eukaryota > Metazoa > Arthropoda > Insecta > Orthoptera > Acrididae > Schistocerca > Schistocerca cancellata. The sequence continues at coordinate 379,811,780 of NC_064628.1, forward strand.
TCAACAACGCAGGTAAGTCACGTGTCGCGCTGGACTGTGCGTGTTCAGTACGCAGGTTGTTTACGAGTAGTGCACACTTCGTATTTGCATTCGGAGACCGGGGTCGACATGCAATGAAAGACCTAACAGAGTTCTAAAGAGGACAGATTGGGAGGGCCCAGTTAGCTGAAGCATCAGTAACCAAGACACCAACTTATTCAATGTTTGAAGAGCCACTGTTTCAATGGTCATGACACCCTACACAAAACATGGAAAGACATCATCGTCTAAACGTAATGGTTGGCGCAAATCAAAACTAAATGACAGAGATCGTCGTACGCTAACACGAATTGTGTCAAAACAACACAAAACTACGGCGGCTAAGGTGACTGCAGAGCTCAATATCCATCTTCGAGACCCCAAATCTATCAACACTGTCCGCCGAGAGCTCCATAAAGCGAATTTTCATGGACTAGCTGCTATACCGAAATCATTAGTGACGACAACCAACGAAAAGAGGCGTAAAACATCGTGTCAGGAGCATAAATCCTGGACGGATGATCTGTGGAAACACGTCATGTCGTCCGACGAGTCATCGTTTTCGTTGTTTCCAACATCGGGCCGGATTGAGGTCTGGAGAACGCCAAGAGAAGCCTCCAATCCTGATTCCTTGATTCCAGCGGTTAAGCATGGAGGTGGAAATGTGACGATGTGAGCAGCCATATCATGATATTCTGCTGGTCCCATCATTACTCTCGAAGGCCACGTTACAGCCAATGATTATGTGAACATTTTAGGCGATCAGTTGAATCCTATGATTCAAATGTTGTTCCCCAACAATGATGCCATATTTCAGGACGATTTTGCACCATTCACTAAGCCAGGACACTAGAATCGTGGTATCAGGAGCGTGCAACTGAACTGCAGCGTCTTCCCTGGTCAGCGCAGTCCCCGGGCTTGAACATTTTCAAATTCCTGTGGGCGCTATTGGAGCGCAGACTCCGGTGCAAATTTCCGCCTCACTCGTCACTACAGGAGCTAGAAGAGATTCTCATCAAAGAGTGGCATAACATTCCACTGGAGACTGTACAATCATTATATAACAGTATTCCGAGAAGAATCACAGCTATATTAAGGGGAAATGGGGATCCAAACCCCTATTAATTAACCATTCCCAAGGAAGTAAAGATGTTCACACTATTTTGCCTCTCCCCTATGCTTCTAAACAACAAGGACACTGTACAAGGTGCATTCAAGTTCTAAGGCCTCCGATTTTTTTTCTCCGGACTGGAAAGAGATAGAAACCTGCGCATTGTTTTAAAATGAGGCCGCGTTCATTGTCAATACGTCCCAGGATGGCAGCACCGTACGGCAGATGGAATTTTACCGCCAGCGGCGAGAATGAGAACTGTTTTAAATACTTAAAATTGCGACGTTTCCCTTACTTGAACAGCGTGCAATAATTCGTTTTCTGAATTTGCGTGGTGTGAAACCAATTGAAATTCATCGACAGTTGAAGGAGACATGTGGTGATGGAGTTATGGATGTGTCGAAAGTGCGTTCATGGGTGCGACAACAAACCGAAACAACCTCGGGCTCGCACAAGCCGGTCTGACGACATGATCGAGAAAGTGGAGAGAATTGTTTTGGGGGATCACCGAATAACTTTTGAACAGATCGCCTCCAGAGTTGGCGTTTCTGTGGGTTCTGTGCACACAATCCTGCATGACGACCTGAATATGCGAAAAGTGTCATCCAGGTGGGTGCCACGAATGCTGACGGACGACCACATGGCTGCCCGTGTGGCATGTTGCCAAGCAATGTTGACGCGCAACAACAGCATGACTTTCTTTTCGTCGGTTGTGACAATAGATGAGACGTGGATGCCATATTTCAATCCAGGAACAAAGCGCCAGTCAGCTCAATGGAAGCACACAGATTCACCGCCACCAAAAATATTCCAGGTAACCGCCATTGCTGAAAAAATGATGGTGTCCATGTTCTGGAACAGCGAGGACGTAATCCTTACCCATTGCGTTCCAAAGGGCACTACGGTAACAGGTGCATCCTACGAAAATGTTTTGAAGAACAAATTCCTTCCTGCACTGCAACAAAAACGTCCGGGAAGGGCTGCGCGTGTGCTGTTTCACGAAGACAACGCACCCGCACATCGAGCTAACGTTACGCAAGTTTCTTCGCGATAACAAATTTGAAGTGATTCCTCATGCTCCCTACTCACCTGACCTGGCTCCTAGTGACTTTTGGCTTTTTCCAACAATGAAAGACACCCTTCGTGGCCGCACATTCACCAGCCGTGCTGCTATTGCCTCAGCGATTATCCAGTGGCCAAAACAGACTCCTAAAGAAGCCTTCGCCGCTGCCATGGAATCATGGCGTCAGCGTTGTGAAAAATGGTACGTCTGCTGGGCGATTAGAAAAAAAAATCGGAGGCCTTAGAACTTGAATGCACCTCGTATATCGTATTGCACAGAAGACGAGTCTAATGTCTTAGCTCGTTTCTCTTTCTTAAAAACGGTCGAAATCCACCCCTATATAGCTCTAAATATCTGACGAAGTAGTTAATTGTTTCTCCGAACTGTGTCAATGTAATGAAACAAGATCAGTTGCTAAAGACGTACGCATTCAGGTTCCAGAGAAATGTAGTAACACGTGATGCAAAACGGCTTCGGCTTACACTACTAGTTCTTGAGGGCAGTAATTTTCCTGCGTAGGCTGTTTTTATTTTTGAAATAATCACCTGATCTCATGCTTTTGGCATTAGCTGATTTGGCCCCCTTGGGCGTATCCAAACTATCTCTGTCACGGTGAAGACGTGATTGTAAGATGTTAACAATGTCATGTGTCGTTTTATCTGAAACGAGAAACTAACATTTTTACACTGAGGTGACTAAAGTCATGGGATAGCGGTATGCACATATACACATGACGCTAGTATCGCGTACACAAGGTGTACAACGTTAGTGCATCGGTGGACCTGTCATTTGTACTCAGGCGATTCAAGTGAAACAGTTTCCGACGTCATTACGGCTGCACGACGCCAGTTAACACTTTGCCGTCCTCACGTCTCGTACAAATTTGTTCGCTTGGCGCCGCCAGCGCTAATCCAGATTATTTGGCTTGTCGCCGGCCGCTTGTCACTTTTCCGTTGATGACAAGCTTCAAACACATTGACTTTTGCGCGCTTTAATTTTCCAGAAATCCTCTATTTTGCCGTATCGTTCCACAGACTCGAATTTTCTTTTCAAGTAACTTCTCCGCAAGTACTACACTGTTATAATAATTATCCATGCAGAGGCGATGTCACTTTCCATCAGAAGGTGTCAATAGTTCCATCACTGTTTTTGCTAAAGGCTGTCCAGCGCCGGAATATATCTTGATTGAGGAAATGTATCCCGTAATCGAATCACACAGCAACCGATTGAGTATGCCGTATTACGTAATTTTCGACGGATTGTAAACTTTAAAATTTAATCGTCCACGCCACGGTATCTTCCTTCATCAGTTGAGATGTTTTGACATAGATTAAACGTTCCTTTAAACTTTTTGGAAAAATAATCAATTACGAATTGCACTTTGACAAGCCGGTCGGCATTATCTGATTTATTTTTGCTGTCGGAAAAATGTAAAAATGATAATATTTGTCTGAATCGGTTGCGGGACATCGTTTTGCGAAATATCGGTGTGTCTACCGACGGATTCGTTGACCAATAATCATCGATCCTTGATTTTTTTACAATTCTCATGAGGATAGCAAGCCCGAACCATTTTCTAAGTTCGGATCCCATAACGTCGACAAATTTGGCATTTTTAAAATCCAGTTTCCTTCTATTGTAATTGTAACTGTTGGTTTCGTTGCTAATATATTCAAATAGATCGTCTCCAGTATATAATTCTACGATATCCTCGACGCTCTGTGTATCTTTGGGAAATATGTTTGGACCCGGGGATCCTTCAAATTTTTTATTGGTCCTCGGTAAATCAAAGTCTGACCACTGTGCACTCCGTTCTTCGTCTGATTCAACCGAATCAGTTGGCAACCTTAGCGTTCGCCGAATTGTTCTTGGACGTACTTCACTATCTTCCTACGATTTTGCTTCACTTTCATTTTTTTGATATCCAGTGTCTTCTTCCCATTCGGCCAAGTAGTCCTGAAAGTCAGACAAGACGTCCGCGCATTCATCGTAAATAATCCTATTGTCTCTTTCGTCCGCCATGATGAAATGGTGCAAGTACTTATAAAACAAAAACTTGTTGACGCGTGTAACTTATTGTTACCTAAACAAAACACCAACAGAATGCCGGCCGTGGTGGCCGAGCGGTTCTAGGCGCTACAGTCTGGAACCGCGCGACTGCTACGGTCGCAGGTTCGAATCCTGCTTCGGGCATGGATGTTTGTGATGTCCTTAGGTTAGTTAGGTTTAAGTAGTTCTAAGTTCTAGGGGACTGATGACCTTAGAAGTTAAGTACCATAGTGCTCAGAGCCATTTTTTGAACCAACAGAATGTGAAAAATAACTAAAGTGCTGTCGCCGGCCACTGCGTGAGAGAATGCTCACGGCACCACTGTGGTGTCGCCGGCCACTGAGCGATACTATGCAGACGACACCACTGTGGTGTCGCCGGACGACATAGTGTTAACAGATTTTGAACGCGGAATGCTATTTGGAGCCAGAAGCATGGGACATTCCATTTCGGAAAACGTTAGGGAATTCAATATTCAGAGATGCACATTGTCAAGTGAATACCAAATTTTAGGCATTATCTCTCAAAACGGACAACGCAGTGGCCGACGGCTTTCACTTAACGACCGAGAGGAGCGGCGTTTGCGTAGAGTTGTCAGTTCTGTGGCCCTCGAGAAAGACAGGCCGCGGCGCGTGCGTCACAGCACGTCACACTGCGGGTCTTACGAGTACCAGCAGCCGTCTTCGGCTGGGAGCGAGTAACTACACTCCTGGAAATTGAAATAAGAACACCGTGAATTCATTGTCCCAGGAAGGGGAAACTTTATTGACACATTCCTGGGGTCAGATACATCACATGATCACACTGACAGAACCACAGGCACATAGACACAGGCAACAGAGCATGCACAATGTCGGCACTAGTACAGTGTATATCCACCTTTCGCAGCAATGCAGGCTGCTATTCTCCCATGGAGACGATCGTAGAGATGCTGGATGTAGTCCTGTGGAACGGCTTGCCATGCCATTTCCACCTGGCGCCTCAGTTGGACCAGCGTTCGTGCTGGACGTGCAGACCGTGTGAGACGACGCTTCATCCAGTCCCAAACATGCTCAATGGGGGACAGATCCGGAGATCTTGCTGGCCAGGGTAGTTGACTTACACCTTCTAGAGCACGTTGGGTGGCACGGGATACATGCGGACGTGCATTGTCCTGTTGGAACAGCAAGTTCCCTTGCCGGTCTAGGAATGGTACAACGATGGGTTCGATGACGGTTTGGATGTACCGTGCACTATTCAGTGTCCCCTCGACGATCACCAGTGGTGTACAGCCAGTGTAGGAGATCGCTCCCCACACCATGACGCCGGGTGTTGGCCCTGTGTGCCTCGGTCGTATGCAGTCCTGATTGTGGCGCTCACCTGCACGGCGCCAAACACGCATACGACCATCATTGGCACCAAGGCAGAAGCGACTCTCATCGCTGAAGACGACACGTCTCCATTCGTCCCTCCATTCACGCCTGTCGCGACACCACTGGAGGCGGGCTGCATGATGTTGGGGCGTGAGCGGAAGACGGCCTAACGGTGTGCGGGACCGTAGCCCAGCTTCATGGAGACGGTTGCGAATGGTCCTCGCCGATACCCCAGGAGCAACAATGTCCCTAATTTGCTGGGAAGTGGCGGTGCGGTCCCCTACGGCACTGCGTAGGATCCTACGGTCTTGGCGTGCATCCGTGCGTCGCTGCGGTCCGGTCCCAGGTCGACGGGCACGTGCACCTTCCGCCGACCACTGGCGACAACATCGATGTACTGTGGAGACCTCACGCCCCACGTGTTGAGCAATTCGGCGGTACGTCCACCCGGCCTCCCGCATGCCCACTATACGCCCTCGCTCAAAGTCCGTCAACTGCACATACGGTTCACGTCCACGCTGTCGCGGCATGCTACCAGTGTTAAAGACTACGATGGAGCTCCGTATGCCACGGCAAACTGGCTGACACTGACGGCGGCGGTGCACAAGTGCTGCGCAGCTAGCGCCATTCGACGGCCAACACCGCGGTTCCTGGTGTGTCCGCTGTGCCGTGCGTGTGATCATTGCTTGTACAGCCCTCTCGCAGTGTCCGGAGCAAGTATGGTGGGTCTGACACACCGGTGTCAATGTGTTCTTTTTTCCATTTCCAGGAGTGTATTTCAGAAGAGTTTGATAGTTCTTGACTGCGTCTTTAATGCACGCAAGTTCTCGAGAGCACACAACAAAATTAGTGCGCTTCTTTTCAGTTAAATATTGATTTCCTGTTGGCCCCGTACGGAGCCGAGCGTTCGCGAAGTGTGGCGGACAAGCCCACTAGTGTGACGTCACAAGTTCGTTGCAGGGCCCATGTATCTCTTTGACCCCGGACAGTGCTAGCAGACAAGCAACACTGCTTGAAACAGCCGCAGAAATCAATGTGGGACGTACGACGAACGTATCCGTTAGGACAGTGCGCCGACATTTGGTGATAAAGGGCTGTGGTAGGAGATGACTGATGCGAGTGCCTTTGCTAAGGGCACGACATCGCCTGCAGCGCCTCTCCTGGGCTCATAACCATTCGGTTGGACCCTAGATGAATGGAAGTGACCTCGTGAGATGAGTTCCGATTTCAGTTGGTGGGAGCTGATGGTAGGGTTCGACTGCGGCGCAGACCTCACTAAGCCATGGATTCAGGTTGGCAACAAGGCACTGTGCAAGCTGGTAGTGGCTCCATAATGGTGCGGGTTTTCATCGAATGGACTGAGTCCCCTGGTCCAACTAAGCCGAGCATTGACCGGGCGTTCGGCAACAACAGCCAACAAGGATGGAATTTTTACGGGTGAAAATGCACCCTGCCACTGAGCGATAATTGTTCGTGATTGGTTTGAAAAACATTCTGGACAGTTCGAACTAATGAGCCGGTTACTCAGATCGCTCGACATGAATCCTATCGAACATTTATTGGACATATCGAGACCCCATTTAGTGCACAAAATCGTGCACTGGCAATTTTGCACTGATGGACGGCTGTAGAAATAGCATGACTGAGTATTCCTGAGAGGTTCCATGGCCTTTTTTGCATGTCTCCTCTCATTTTCATCAATTTTATTAATGTTATATGTCATTGCACGGTAGTAACAGACCGAATGAGGTTATTGTAATGAGAGTATTTGTACTGAGAGCTGAAAAAAATACTTTTCACTCGATTCCTAAACATGTTGCTTTACTTCCCTGGGTGGCCTGTGCGAGGCGAGCATCGGAGGATGTGGCACACTGCGTTTGCGGTTGGGGGCTGCACTCCCCTGAATTCTGAGGGGTTCGTTCAATAGGCTTAAGCGCCTGGCGGAACGACTGACGTCGGTCGAGTTTCGCCTATTGCAGGCAGGGCGAAACGACCTGAGAGACGTCTGAGTGTCGCCGCAGTTTGCGTGTTTACCGTTCTGGCGCGTCCGGAACGAGGATTCCTGGCACCGACTGACTGCATTGTCCTCTTGTGGACTGTGCCCTGCTGGGTGCGACTGTCTGGTGCCGGATGGTCGGTGGTCTAGGCAGGTTGTTTTCGTAGCCGGTGAAACGGCAAGTTCAGTGCCCTCAGCTGAATAGCATAGGCATGATTGGTCAACTTAAACTGAGGCTAGTTGACGTCATAAAACCCTGCTCGAAATTGGAGGGAACGGTCGCCATTGGCGCGAATAATACTCTGAGACAGTGTGGGGGAATTTTGGAATTAGGACTGAATGCTGATTCGCAGTTTTCGAGGAGAGTAGGAAGTAGAGCAATGTTGGCTTCGTTCTTGCGTTGTGCGGGCAGTGGATTCGGGTTCTGATCTTCCTCGGAGCCGCACGGTCTTGCAACTTGGTCGCTCGTTTTCGGAAGAACTTAGAATTCTCTGACAGCCTTCGCGGCCAGGGGTTGACACAGAGTTGCTGCACAGCAGAAGTCGGCGCCTACATCATCAGGACGCCGACCACCGACGACGCGCTGCATATTTCAGTACTGGTACAGTATTTTGCGGCTCCGGCATTGTAGGACCTTATCAGTTTTATACTGAATCCCTCAGCAGCACGTGCGCTCGCTTTGCTACAAGTCCACCTTGCTTGTTTCTCCATATGACCCCATTTGAGCTCTCACTTGCTATATAGTCGGGAGTTTAATATTTGATTCATTAGGACCTCCAGTAATTATCGTCAATCTATTGCATCACAGAGAGTAGGAGCACCTTGTTCTAGAGTCAACTCTTATTCTCATAATATTTCAGTATACTCTATCCTTTAACCTACTGTGTGTGTCGACAATCATGTTCATTTATGTTCTGATATATAATAAATCCCCTTGTAATATTTAATCCGCATATCATTTCGTAGATATAGGCAGAATCCAATTTCCTGTTGTTTATTATGATAAAGTACTCTTTTTTGAGTAGATTACGATTTTTATTAAATTATTGTGAGTGTGCATTCCTTATTTTACCAAGTAGCAAGGTCCACCATCATTTACGTCCATTACCGTTGTGCGCATAATTAATTAGCTGGTAGATAAGGAGGGGGTCGAGTGCATATCTCGTTCTCATGCAAAATTCGTCTGAATTAAAGAGGTACAAACTCCTCTCCACCCTGGCACCTCGCATTTCTACAGGGGACTTCCAACGACTTGTTGAGTCCTTGCCACGTCTAGTTGCTGCACTACGCCGAGTAAAAGGAGGTGCGACACGATAGTGAGAGAAATCCCATGACTTCTGTTACGTCAGTGTAATTTGGTATACGCTGACACCGTGACAAAACCCACATAAGCGTTTCGTTTTTCTCGTTTTGCATACGAAATTAAGACCTGTGAGAGTTGTGCTCGTTACCACCATGGCCATAAGGAACCTATGTTATGGACGCCATTAGATGATGTGCAGGATAGTATAATATGCTACTACAGTTTTTCGCTGTAGGGGAGGTAGCTTGAAAATGCCCTAGCGAGCGAAATTATCTAACAATAAAAGCATGAAATACAGTATTTATTTCAAAACATGACCAGCCTACGCAGGATAACGACTTCCTTCAAGAAATTTACAGCGGCCGTGGACTCATATACACAAAAGTCTGTGGTAGAAGATACGTTTATAACATTCGTAGATTTCTAGAAAGCTTTTGATAATGCTGACTAGAATATTATCTTTGCAATTCTGAAGGTACCAGGGCTAAGTGCAGGGAATGAAAGGTTACCGCCTACTTGTACAAAAGCCGGACAAGGACGTGAAAGAGGGGCATAGATCAAGCTGTGAAGGAAACCGATGAGAAATTTGGAAACGTGATTACTTGACATATCCCGACTTGAACATACACTACTGGGCATTAAAATTGCTACACCACGAAGATGACTTGCTACAGACGCAAAATCTAACCGACAGGAGGAAGACGCTGTGATATGGAAATGATTAGCTTTTCAGAGCGTTCACTCAAGGTTGGCGCCGACACCTACAACGTGCTGAAATGAGGAAAGTTTCCAACCGATTTCTCATACACAAACAGCAGTTGACCGGCATTGCCTGGTGAAACGTTGTTGTGATGCCTGGTGGACAGAGGAGAAATGCGTACCATCACGTTTCCGACTTTGATAAAGGTCGGATTGTAGCCTATCGCGATTGTGGTTTATTGTATCGCGACATTGCTGCTCACGTTGGTCGAGATCCAATGACGGTTACCAGAATATGGAATCGGTGGGTTCAGGAGGGTAATACGGAACACTGTGCTGGATCCCAACGGCCTCGTATGACTAGCAGTCAAAATGACAGGCATCTTATCCGCATGGCTGTAACGGATCGTGCACCCTAAGAGATGGGGACGTTTGCAAAACAACAACCATCTGCACGTTTGCATGGATTATCAGCTCGGAGACCATGGCTGCGGTTACCCTTGACGCTGCATCATGGACAGGAGCGACTGCGTTGGTGTACTCAACGACGAACCTGGGTGCACGAATGGCAAAACGTCATTTTTTCGGATGAATCCAGGTTCTGTTTACAGCATCATGATGATCGCATCCGTGTTTGGCGACATCGCGGTGAACGCACGTTGGAAGCGTGTATTCGTCATCGCCATACTGGCGTATCACCCAGCGTCATGGTATGGGGTGCCATTGGTTACACGTCTCGGTCACCTCTTGTTCGCGGTGACGGCACTTTGAACAGTGGATGTTACATTTCAGATGTGTTACGACCCGTGGCTCTATCCTTCATTTGACCCCTGCGAAACCCTACATTTCAGCAACATAATGCACGACCACATGTTGCAGGTCCTGTACGGGCCTCTCTGCATACAGAAAATGTCCGACTGCTGCCCTGGCCCGCAAATTCTCCAGATCTCTCACCAACTGAAAACGTCTGGTCAATGGTGGCCGAGCAACTGGCTCGTCACAATACGCCAGTCACTACTCTTTATGAACTGTGGTGTCGTGTTGAAGCTGCATGGGCGCCCGCATCTCGTGGTCGTGCGGTAGCGTTCTCGCTTCCCACGCCCGGGTTCCCGAGTTCGATTCCCGGCGGGGTCAGGGATTTTCTCTGCCTCGTGATGGGTGGGTGTTGTGTGCTGTCCTTAGGTTAGTTAGGTTGAAGTAGTTCTAAGTTCTAGGGGACTGATGACCATAGATGTTAGGTCCCATAGTGCTCAGATCCATTTGAACCTTTTTTTTTTTTTTTTTTTTTTTTTTTTTTTTTTTTTTTTTGCTGCATGGGCAGATGTACCTGTACATGCCATACAAGCTGTGTTTGACTCAATGCCCAGGCGTATCAGGGCCGTTATTACGGCCAGAGGTGGTTGTTCTGGGTACTGATTTCTCAGGATCCATGCACCCAAACTGCGTGAAAATGTAATCACATGTCAGTTCTAGTATATTTGTCCAATGAATACCCGTTTATCATCTGCATTCCTTCTTGGTGAAGCAATTTTATTGGCCAGTAGTGTACGTGGTGGCGCAGGGAAACGGGAAATTTCGAAATAACGTCATTTCCATGAATAAATTCACAAAACTAGTGATGTATTAACAAAAGTGAATGTATTCAGTATGCCATTATTCAGTATGTCTTTACAATCAAATGTCCAAAAGTGTCTCTTTACTTTTTAAAGATGACATCGGAAAGATGTACTCCCATTCGGCGTTCACACTCTAACAGCCTGTTATGAAAACTCTGGAATGCGCGATGTAGCAAATCTTGGAGAATGGCAGTGATTTCGTTTTCAATGATCTCCTTCAGTTCATGGATTGTTGCAGGACGTGTACGGTACACCTTACCTTTAAGGTATCCCCACAGGAAGAAGTCGCACACACTAAGATCAGGGGATCTCGCAGGCCATGCAATGTCACCGTTACGTGAAATAATGCGTCTTCCTAACAATTGACGAATTGCTGCCATCGATTGTCGAGCAGTGTGTGACGTGGCTCCGTCCTGCTGAAACCACATGTTTTCGACGTTAAGATTAAGCTCGTACAGTCTCGGTGTAAAGAATGCTTGAAGCATTTCAACATATCGAGCGGATGTTACTGTCACTGCACTACCATCCTCACGTTCAAAAAAGTAATGACCGATAACACCATGACATGATACAGCACACCATATTGTGACCTTGGCGCTATGTAATGGTCGCTGGTGAAACTCACAAGGATTGTCCTGTGCCCAATAACGAAAATTCTGTTTGTTCACGAATTTGTTCAGGTGGAAATGGGCTTTGTCTGATATCCATAAGTTACCAAGGAAATTCGCGTCCTCGTTGATTTTAGCCAATATCTGGCTACTAAACTCCATACGTGACGCTGGGTCTCGTTCATGTAAGTGTTGCACAATCTGCAACTTATAGGGATGGAAGTCTAATTCGTGCAGTATTCTTTGTAAGCTTCGTCGCTTAATCCCCAGCGAAGATGCATGCTTCGAACGGAGTGGCGAGGACTTCTCTCGATTGCAGCTCTAGCAGCTGCAATGTTCTCTGGGGTACGTACCGTTGGAATGCCACCTGGAGGTTTCTTTTTCAAGGCAGATCCTGTTTCTTCAAAATTACGCTCCCACGTTGTTATCGCATGCGCAGATAGGACACGTCCATGACGTCCAAGCTGGTAATGCTGTCGAAATGTTCTCTGCGCGGCAGTCGCACTATCACCATTTTTGTAAAACGCTCTCACAGCTACTGCACGTTCCGCACCAGTCCAATTCTTCATGATTACTAAATGGCAATGCGTTCACATCAATTGTGCAAAGTTTCGAACATCTGCCGGCGCTACTGTGCTGCCAACAGTAACGTTCAAAATTTCCCGTTCCCCTGCGCCACCCTGTATTTTAATTGGTCAGGTGATGACAGTTCATCGTGATTTTAACACAGACTGAAAGTTCATCGTTTATCGTCGTCTTAGCAACTGAAGAATACTGAGAACTTTGCCTCGTCTCGCCAGCTGTTACTCTGCGGCATTTTGTAATATCTCCATGTACCATATGACGTAGCATTATGTTCACCAGAAGATGCAACTTAAAAGTTTCAAAAACGGTTGTGTGAGTCTCTAATCGACTTCAACAAATACATGTAATTGCAGGCTATTTGATTTTTGATTCAGTTTTTTATTTTAAACGTTTTAACACCTTTATGTACCCTCACATGAACCGTGAAAAGTAGTGAGAGGAGCCGAATTGATGCCTCCCATATTTGATGTTTGCGGAACACCGAAAGAAGAACCAGTGGTCGTATTATAGAATAGCATAGCTTTACAAGAAATTTACCTTCCCGAGTCAGTCAAAGATACTTCAAGCGCCTTGCGCAAGAGGATAACTTAGTAAAGACAATCACACAAGGCAAAATCGAAGGCAGAAGACCACGAGGACACGAGGAAGAGCAGCAAGCAGGTGGTTGGATCAAGCGAAGAAGATCAGCGGCCTACCGCGAAGAGCCTAAGATTGCTGTGAATCGAGAAGTCTAGTCGAAGATTACTTGAGAAAGAATGAACTCTCTGTTCAAAAGGCAACGATTAAATGACGACAAGGAAGGCTTAGTAGAGATACGTGCGTCCGTGAAAAGATGTACGCGTGGGGCACACAGCAACGACTACCGTCGTACCTTCCAGTCCCTTCCCTTTCCTTCTTCCCTTCTGTCAGTCTCTTCATCGGTGTAGGAGGCGGGTAATATCGATAGGTAAACACTCATGGCTTCTGTACCGACGAAGCAAGTCACCTGTGATGTGCCTTAAGGGCGTATGTCAGGATACTTCCAGTGGCATATGGCCATTCACTGCATCCCCTGCCTCTTGCCAGTCGTATCGGCCCTACCATCCACTGCCAACCAGAGGCAGAGGACGAGAGAGTGGATCTGCATCTGCGCAACTGCTTGTCCACGTTAAACACCTTCACGCGCAGATGACTCCGGCAAAGTTTCAATGGACTATGAGCTTTGAAAGTCCTGCGGCGATGAAGTACTGATGGTGAGGCAAGGGTTTGGTGTACCTGAACCTTAGTTGGTGATCTGCACGTTAGGCGGTCAGACGGTGATGGTCGTTCTGGTACTCGTGAGAGACGGGAGGACTGGTTCGGCAGCTCGTCAGACGACAAAGCAGCCCTATTTAGGATCGCTCTGCTTTCCCTAATCCAGGGAGGGGCCTAGAAAAGGTGGCCTAAACATAGCCCGTCTCAACCCAGCACAAGTGGCAAACTGCGGTCACTTGTTCACTAACATATGCGGTCAAAAAAATAATAAAATAAACAGTTACCTTAAATATCTAATGATTGGAGTCTGGAACGTCCGTACTTTACAGGATAACGACCATAATCAGTGCCCAGAGAAAAAGATAGGACTTATCGCAAGGGAATTGGCTAGATATAACATCGACATTACCGCCATAAGTGAAACACATCTTAGTGACTCTGGACAGTTATGTGAACCGCTCGGAGGTTATACCTACTACTGGAGTGGAAAATCATCCACTGAAAAGGCGGAAAGTGGGGTAGGCTTTGCCATACGCAATAAATTGGCATGCTCACTAACAGAACTCCCAAAAGGTATCAGTGACAGAATAATAACACTCAGACTTCACCTGGCATCCAAGAAATATCTTCACTTGATCAATGTATGCGCACCTACATTGCCATCTCCGGATGAAGAGAAGAACAAGTTCTACCAAGACCTCCGACATGTCCTTAGGGATAATCCTTCTGCAGATAAACTTCTGTTACTTGGTGATTTTAATGCTCGTGTTGGGAATGATTTCAGTGCTTGGAACGGAGTCCTCGGTCGCCATGGGATTGGAAAATGCAACTCGAATGGTTTGGATCTTCTAACTCTATGTGCCGAGTTTGAACTCTGTCTGACAAATACATGTTTTCGTCTGCCTGAAAAATATAAAACGACATGGATGCATCCGCGATCTAAACACTGGCACCTTCTGGATTATGTGATAGTACGGAAAAAAGATCTTGGTGACGTACTGGTCACACGTGCAATGAGAGGTGCTCAGGGATGGACAGACCATCGACTCGTGAGGTCCAAATTAAAGATAACTTTGAAGGCACCACACCGAGCTTCACACAAAATACCAACAAAATTGTCCTGCAAAATCTTGGCCAATGATCAGACTATGAGAGCAAAACTGGATGAAAAATTTGGTGTCGATGGCCTTTTGATATCTGAATCTGCCCCTGTGGATGAACAGTGGAGTGCATACGCTAGCAGACTGCGTGGCTGTGCTTCAGAAGTCTTGTGAACGCCTCAGAAGAAGCACCAGGACTGGTTTGACGACTCAGATCCAGAGATCAGAAAGCTAATTAATGATTTCAGAACCTCTCTTCGCACCCCTGATGATAACAAGCGTAGAGCAGCGCATTACAATCTGAAAGTAAAGATACGTGCTCTCAAAGACGGTTGGTGGGCAAATGAAGCAAATGAAATACAGTTATATGCCGACACACACCAAACGGGCAGATTCTTTGAGTCCCTGAAAACTATCTTTGGTCCAAGAGTTGGGAAGATAGCACCAGTCTATAACAAAGATAAAAGTTGTCGGCTGACGCAACAGAGTGACATCCTGTCTCGGTGGGCGGAACATTTTAATGACGTTCTTAATCCCGACCATCAGACAACCGATATTCCATACATAGAAGCACTTGAAGACCTGCCAGTTGAGGAACAACTTGCGGATACCCCTTCCTACGATGAATTCATTTCAGCACTGGCTAAGCTGAAAAATGACAAAACAGCAGGATTAGATAACTTGCCATCAGAGCTATATAAATATGGGGGGCCAAACATCAAGAAACCATTGTTTGCTCTGATCTTAAGGATTTGGGAGTATGAAATGATTACACAAGACTGGAAAGATGCTTGTATTTCCAAGATCTATAAAGGCAAGAGTGACATATCAGACTGCAGCTCCCACAGGGGCATTTCTCTTCTCTCAGCAGCGGGAAAAGTCCTTGCCCACATAATTAACACCCGGTTAACACGCTTTGCAGAAAAACTGCTACCAGAGACCCAGTGTGGCTTTCGCCCAAACAGAGGCACAGTGGATGCCATATTTGTTGTCAAACAAATGCAAGAGAAAAGCTTAGAGCAACATCGGCCTTTGTTCATGTGCTTTGTAGACCTGGAAAAAGCTTTTGATCGTGTCCCACGGGAAGCTCTCTGGATCATACTAAAGAAAACTGGGTGCCCTGACAAAATTGTCAGTTTGATTCGGCAGTTTCATGAAAACATGATGGCAAAAATCCGCCATGAGGACAAGCTCTCAGAACAGTTTCCCGTGACATGTGGTGTAAAACAAGGCTGTGTCCTGGCTCCCACACTCTTCTCACTTTACTTCGCAGTTGTTATGAGAGACGCGAACAAAGCCTGTAGTAATCAAATTAGTCTCGACACAAGGACAGACAAAAGTGTCTTCAACATCTCTCGCCTCAGAACAAAAAGTCGCGTAACCAAACTATCCATCTTAGAGATTCTCTACGCGGATGATGTATGCATGATGGCTAATTCTTGCGAAACTCTTCAGACTTACATAAATCTGCTAAATGCCTCCTGCAGAAGATTTGGCTTAGCCATTAGCATCACTAAGACGCAAGTTCTCAAACAGCCACTTAGAGGTCTTAATGCAGATGACTCCAGTATTGAGATAAATAACAAACCCTTGCAAAATGTGTCAAATTTCAAATACCTTGGAAGCCAAATTAGAAGTGACAACAGCCTGACAACGGAAATCGCAGCGCGTATAGCCAGCGCAGCCTCAGCCTTCGGTAAGCTTAATGACCGAGTATGGAAATCACATGATCTCAAACTACAAACAAAAATTACAGTCTACAAAGCAGTAGTATTATCCACCTTACTCTATGCCTCGGAAACCTGGTGCTGTTACAAAGCTGACATTAAGAAGCTAGATAAATTTCATCTTCGATGTCTGAGATCAATTCTGCGCATCAAATGGGAAGACCGTGTCCCAAACACGGAGATTTTGCACCGCGTGAAACTGGCTGGTATTGAAGCTTTAATAATGAAACATCAACTGAGATGGAGTGGTCACATAGTACGCATGGATGGCAGTAGGCTACCTAAAGCGGTGTTCTACTCGCAGCTCTCGTGCGGGAAGAGGAGGAAAGGTGGTCAACACCTGCGATATAAAGACACCATTAAACGCCACCTTGCAGCCTGTGGCATTCCAAGCAACCGTTGGGAGGAGCTAGCATTGCGCCGATCGGAGTGGCGATCAACTGTACATGAGAGCATCGAACAATTCGAGCAAAAGCGTCTAATGAACCTGGATGCTAAAAGAGAGCTCCGAAAATCTCAGCTCAAGCCTGTCTACACGTATACTTACAACTCTGCTGGTCAACTTCACTGTGCTTCATGCAACAGGATATTCAAAGCGAAATTCGGATTCGCGAGCCACATCCGAGCCTACCACAACAAGGACAGAGAAGACTGACGGAGTCGCTGTCGCCGGACACGGCGAGGAGGACATCATCATCACCTTAGCAAAAGATCTGGCAGAGAATCCGAAAAAATTCTGATCCTACGACAATCGTCAAGAGGGTGTAAGACTTCCTTTCAGTCCCTTGTTTACCAGTTTGGTGCGGCAGTTGAAGATAGCAGAACGAAAGCCAAAGTTTTAAATTTCGCGTAGTAATAAGCATCCCTGGCACAAAGGAACAACTGAAAGATTTGAAAACAAATAAATCACCAGGTTCAGCTGAAATCCCAAATCGGTTATGCAAAGAGTATTCCACGGTACTGGGCCCTTACCTAGCTCGCATTTATAGTGAATCTCTCCCCCAGCACAAAGTCCCAAGCGACTGGAAAAAAGCGAAGGTGACTCCAGTATATAAGAAAAATAAAAGAACGGACCCGCAAAATTACAGATCAATATCCCTAACTTCTGTTTGCTGCAGAATCCTTGAACATACTCTCATTTCGAATATAATAAACTTTCTTAAGACTCAGAAGCTCATGTCCACGAATCATCACGGTTTTAGAAAGCATCGCACGTGCGAAATTCAACTTGCCCTTTTCTCGCGTGATATACTGCGAACTATGGATGAAGGGCAACAGGCAAATTTCATATTTCTAGACTTTCAGAAGGCGTTTGATACGGTGCCCCATTGCAGGCTGTTAACGAAGGTACGAACATATGGAATAAGTTCACAGATATGCGAGTGGCTCGAACACTTCTTAAGTAATAGAACCCAGTGTGTTGTCCTCGACGCCGAGTCTTCATCAGAGACAAGGGTATCGTCAGGAGTGCCGCAGGGAAGTGTGATGCGACCTCTGTTATTCTCTGTATACATTAATAATTGGGTGGACAGGGTGGGCAGCAGTCTGCGGTTGTTTGCTGATGATGCTATGGTGTACAGCAAGGTGTCGAATTTGAGTGACTGTAGGAAGATACAACACAGCTTAGACATCGTTTCTAGTCGGTGCGATGAATGACAGCTGGCTCTAAATGTAGAAAAATGTAAATTAATATGGATGAGCAGGACAAACAAACCCATAATATTAGAATACAGTATTGCTAAAGTCCCACTTGACACAGCCATGTCGTTTAAATATCTGGGCGTAACGCTGCGAAGCGATATGGAATGGTACGAGCATGTGAGGACTGTGGTAGGGAAGGCGAATGGTCGACTTTGGTATATTGGGAGAATTTTAGGAAAGCGTTGTTCATCTGCAAAGAAGACCTTTACAGGACACTGGTGCGACCTTTTCTTGAGTACTGCTCGAGCGTTTGGGGTCGGATTAAAGGAAGACCTCGCAGCAGTTCAGGCTGCTACCTAGATTCGTTACCGGTAGGTTCGAACAACACGCAGGTGTTACGGAAATGTTTCGGGAACTCAAATGGGAATCCCTGGAGGGAAGACGAGGTTATTTTCGAGGAACACTGTTGAGAAAATTTAATGAACCGGCATTCGAAGCTCAGTGCAGAATGATTCTACGTCAGCGAACATACGAGGGTGAGTCAAATGAAAACCTTAAATTTTATAATAACAAATCGAAATTTCGCTCCGTTATCCTGTAAGTTAGTAAGCGTGCTACAAACAGCGTGCAGAATGGCCTGTAGGTAGCAGCATAGTGCAGATGCACACATACCGTCGCAGTATCAGTATACAGATGGCCGCCCCACTTGCGACTTGCACCAGGGAAGAACAGCTTTCTGTTATGAGGTTTTTGCGTAGTGAAGGTGCGAAACGTATTGAAATTCATCGACGAATGAAGGTTCAGTACGGTGATAGATGTTTGTTTTGTCACAGCAGCAAGTCTACGAATGGAGTAGGAAGTTCGCAAACGGTGTGACTTCCGTGGAAGATGCTCCTCGTCCAGGTCAGGCACAACGAGTTGTGACTCCACAGAACATTGCAGCAGTTGAAGCCATAGTGAAGGAAAACCGCCGAGGGACACTGAATGACATTGCAGCATGTTTACAGATTATTCAAGGGTCAGCACACCACATTGTTCAAATGGTTCAAATGGCTCTGAGCACTATGGGACTCAACATCTGAGGTCATCAGTCCCCTAGAACTTATAACTACTTAAACCTAACTAACCTAAGGACATCACACACATCCATGCCCAAGGCAGGATTCGAACCTGCGACCGCAGCGGTCACGTGGTTCCAAACTGAAGCGCCTAGCACCGCACGGCCCCACCGACCGGCCACCACATTGTGCATGATGTTCTCCAGTTTCACAAAGTGTCTGCAAGATGGGTGCCAGGGCAGCTGACTCCTGAAATGAGATAACGACGTGTTGATGCTTGTGAAGAACTTCTTCGGCGCTTTGAACGAGAAGGTGATGGCTTCCTTGCACGAATCGTTACTGGGGACGAAACCTAGATTCACTTCCACCAACCGGAAACAAAGAGGGCGAGCAAGGAATGGCGCCATTCCTCACCACCAAAACCAAAGAAGCTTCGAACAGAACTATCAGCAGGGAAGGTTATGCTGACTCTCTTTTGGGACGAAAAGGGCGTCATTTTGGAGCATTATATGCCTACAGAGACCACTGTCACCAGTGCATCATACACAGATATCCTAAAAAATCATCTGCGGCCTGCTATCAAATCAAAGCGACGTGTATTGCTGTCAGCAGGTGCTCTTTTGCAACATGCAATGCGAGGCCCCACACTGCCCGTACAACAGTTGCAACAATCACAGACCTACATTTTGAGTGTCTTCCTCGTTCACCATACTTACCAGACCTTTCCCCAAGTGATTTCCATATGTTTGGACCACTCAAAGACGCAATTGGAGGAAAGAAGTTCCGTTCTGATGGAAAGGTACGCCACGCGGAGCATGAGTGGTTGCGCGAGCTACCAAAAGAATTTTATTCTAAAGGAATTTATGAACTTTGTAAGTGCTGGAGGACTTGCATTGAGCGTGGGGGAGATTATATTGAAAACTAATACAGCTTTGTACCACTTCTGCACAATAAATAATATTTAAAAAAATATTTAAGGTTTTCATTTGACTCACCCTCGTATATTTCGCTTAAGGACCAAGAGAAATTAGGGCTCATGAGATAAGAGAAATTAGGGCTCATAAAGAAGCATATAGACAGTTGTTTTTCCATCGTTCTATTTACCAGTGGAACAGGAAAGGAAATGACTAGTAAGAGTACAGTGTACCCCCCGCCACGCACCGACGGTGGCTTGCGCAATATGTACACTACTGGCCATTAAAATTGCTACACCAAGAAGAAATGCAGATGATAAACGGGTATTCATTGGACAAATATATTATACTAGAACTGACATGTGATTACATTTTCACCCAATTTGGGTGCATAGATCCTGAGAAATCAGTACCCAGAACAACCACCTCTGGCCGTAATAACGGCCTTGATACGCCTGGGCATTGAGTCAAACAGAGCTTGGATGGCGTGTTCAGGTACAGCTGCCCATGCAGATTCAACACGATAACACAGTTCATCAAGAGTAGTGACTGGCGTATTGTGGCGAGCCAGTTGCTCGGCCACTATTGACCAGACGTTTTCAGTTGGTGAAAGATCTGGAGAATGTGCTGGCCAGGGCAGCAGTCGAACATTTTCTGTATCCAGAAAGGCCCGAACAGGACCTACAACATGCGGTCGTGCAATATCCTGCTGAAATGTAGGGTTTCGCAGGGATCGAATGAAGGGTAGAGCCATGGGTCGTAACACATCTGAAATGTAGCGTCTACTGTTCAAAGTGCCGTCAATGCGAAAAAGAGGTGACCGAGACGTGTAACCAATGGCACCCCATACCATCACGCCGAGTGATACGCCATTATG